>NC_138507.1:203850-1403850 GCF_964252035.2 Podarcis erhardii | reverse complement strand
GGCAACTCTAAAGATATCATATGCCATTGCCCACATTTTCTCCTTACCTGGTAAAAGTTTTAGGACCATTGGTGAACTTTGAACATGCCCATCAATTTGGTTCCTGAACTCACAATGCACAATGTGCTCTCTAGAATTGCAGTGAGCTTCTATGAAATTTACTGTGTGTTGATAGCAGCCTTTTCCTCTTCTTTCTGTAGGAAAAGCTTTTGTATAGAATGAGGTAAATTCAGACAGCAAGTAGAGTTAGTGAGAGCTGACTTTTGTGTCAGAAATGTAACTGTTTTTTCTCTGTGAACTGCTTTGGGAGCTTGGAATGAGGAGCTGCCACTAAATATTGTAAACATAAATAGAGCCATTGGCTTGATTTACGTTTTCGAATGGTGCAGGGCAAAACTAAGGTGACAGTGTGAGCACAAGTGACGCTGAGGTGATCCATTTAAAATAATACAAAATTACCTTCTCCCCCATGCACACATAGCATGTGCTCTAACTAGTCCTTTCTGTGCCCAAGGCAGGGCACTAACTCAAAACGGATCAGCACTGAGCTGAGTGAAGGATGGTTTAAGGGAGCTCCTGCTGAAAATCCAAGTTTCCGTTTCTCAGGTAAACTCCTGCTCAGAAGCTGCTATGCAAAAAACTGGAGGCAGCTGCTGCCTGCTATTGTCGCCTCCTGTTTTCCCATTGCCTTCCAGTGGTATTCAGTAGGTCAACAAGTTTTTCTGCCCTACGAAAAGCCGCTCTATGTTAACCCAAAACCCACATTAAACCTCTGAGCAAGTTGGTCTCTAAGCTCTTCACTGACTGTCTTGAAAAGTTAAGTCTGGACTGAAGAGAAAACGTTAAAATAATTCTAGCTCTAGAACCTCTGGTTGTCCACTGGCCCCTCTGTCCAGAGCGCACCTTTGTCACGCCACTGCCATTCAGGTTGCCACCCAGCCAGTGGTTGCTCTCCCACCCAGCCAGTGGTTGCCCTCCCACCCAGCCAGTGGTTGCTCTCCCACCCAGCCAGTGGTTACCCTCCCACCCAGCCAGTGGTTGCCCTCCCACCCAGCCAGTGGTTGCCCTCCCACCCAGCCAGTGGTTGCCCTCCCACCCAGCCAGTGGTTGCCCTCCCACCCAGCCAGTGGTTGCCCTCCCACCCAGCCAGTGGTTGCCCTCCCACCCAGCCAGTGGTTGCCCTCCCACCCAGCCAGTGGTTGCCCTCCCACCCAGCCAGTGGTTGCTCTCCCACCCAGCCAGTGGTTGCCCTCCCACCCAGCCAGTGGTTGCCCTCCCACCCAGCCAGTGGTTGCCCTCCCACCCAGCCAGTGGTTGCTCTCCCACCCAGCCAGTGGTTGCTCTCCCACCCAGCCAGTGGTTGCCCTCCCACCCAGCCAGTGGTTGCCCTCCCACCCAGCCAGTGGTTGCCCTCCCACCCAGCCAGTGGTTGCCCTCCCACCCAGCCAGTGGTTGCCCTCCCACCCAGCCAGTGGTTGCCCTCCCACCCAGCCAGTGGTTGCCCTCCCACCCAGCCAGTGGTTGCCCTCCCACCCAGCCAGTGGTTGCCCTCCCACCCAGCCAGTGGTTGCCCTCCCACCCAGCCAGTGGTTGCCCTCCCACCCAGCCAGTGGTTGCTCTCCCACCCAGCCAGTGGTTGCCCTCCCACCCAGCCAGTGGTTGCCCTCCCACCCAGCCAGTGGTTGCCCTCCCACCCAGCCAGTGGTTGCCCTCCCACCCAGCCAGTGGTTGCCCTCCCACCCAGCCAGTGGTTGCCCTCCCACCCAGTCAGTGGTTGCCCTCCCACCCAGCCAGTGGTTGCTCTCCCACCCAGCCAGTGGTTGCCCTCCCACCCAGCCAGTGGTTGCCCTCCCACCCAGCCAGTGGTTGCCCTCCCACCCAGCCAGTGGTTGCTCTCCCACCCAGCCAGTGGTTGCCCTCCCACCCAGCCAGTGGTTGCTCTCCCACCCAGCCAGTGGTTGCTCTCCCACCCAGCCAGTGGTTGCCCTCCCACCCAGCCAGTGGTTGCCCTCCCACCCAGCCAGTGGTTGCCCTCCCACCCAGCCAGTGGTTGCCCTCCCACCCAGCCAGTGGTTGCTCTCCCACCCAGCCAGTGGTTGCTCTCCCACCCAGCCAGTGGTTGCCCTCCCACCCAGCCAGTGGTTGCCCTCCCACCCAGTCAGTGGTTGCCCTCCCACCCAGCCAGTGGTTGCCCTCCCACCCAGCCAGTGGTTGCCCTCCCACCCAGCCAGTGGTTGCCCTCCCACCCAGCCAGTGGTTGCCCTCCCACCCAGCCAGTGGTTGCCCTCCCACCCAGCCAGTGGTTGCTCTCCCACCCAGCCAGTGGTTGCTCTCCCACCCAGCCAGTGGTTGCCCTCCCACCCAGTCAGTGGTTGCCCTCCCACCCAGCCAGTGGTTGCTCTCCCACCCAGCCAGTGGTTGCCCTCCCACCCAGCCAGTGGTTGCCCTCCCACCCAGCCAGTGGTTGCCCTCCCACCCAGCCAGTGGTTGCCCTCCCACCCAGCCAGTGGTTGCTCTCCCACCCAGCCAGTGGTTGCCCTCCCACCCAGCCAGTGGTTGCCCTCCCACCCAGCCAGTGGTTGCCCTCCCACCCAGCCAGTGGTTGCCCTCCCACCCAGCCAGTGGTTGCCCTCCCACCCAGCCAGTGGTTGCCCTCCCACCCAGCCAGTGGTTGCCCTCCCACCCAGCCAGTGGTTGCCCTCCCACCCAGCCAGTGGTTGCCCTCCCACCCAGCCAGTGGTTGCCCTCCCACCCAGCCAGTGGTTGCCCTCCCACCCAGCCAGTGGTTGCTCTCCCACCCAGCCAGTGGTTGCCCTCCCACCCAGCCAGTGGTTGCCCTCCCACCCAGCCAGTGGTTGCCCTCCCACCCAGCCAGTGGTTGCCCTCCCACCCAGCCAGTGGTTGCCCTCCCACCCAGCCAGTGGTTGCCCTCCCACCCAGCCAGTGGTTGCCCTCCCACCCAGCCAGTGGTTGCCCTCCCACCCAGCCAGTGGTTGCTCTCCCACCCAGCCAGTGGTTGCCCTCCCACCCAGTCAGTGGTTGCCCTCCCACCCAGTCAGTGGTTGCTCTCCCACCCAGCCAGTGGTTGCCCTCCCACCCAGCCAGTGGTTGCTCTCCCACCCAGCCAGTGGTTGCCCTCCCACCCAGCCAGTGGTTGCCCTCCCACCCAGCCAGTGGTTGCCCTCCCACCCAGCCAGTGGTTGCCCTCCCACCCAGCCAGTGGTTGCTCTCCCACCCAGCCAGTGGTTGCCCTCCCACCCAGCCAGTGGTTGCCCTCCCACCCAGCCAGTGGTTGCCCTCCCACCCAGCCAGTGGTTGCCCTCCCACCCAGCCAGTGGTTGCCCTCCCACCCAGCCAGTGGTTGCCCTCCCACCCAGCCAGTGGTTGCCCTCCCACCCAGCCAGTGGTTGCCCTCCCACCCAGCCAGTGGTTGCCCTCCCACCCAGCCAGTGGTTGCTCTCCCACCCAGCCAGTGGTTGCTCTCCCACCCAGCCAGTGGTTGCTCTCCCACCCAGCCAGTGGTTGCTCTCCCACCCAGCCAGTGGTTGCCCTCCCACCCAGTCAGTGGTTGCCCTCCCACCCAGCCAGTGGTTGCTCTCCCACCCAGCCAGTGGTTGCCCTCCCACCCAGCCAGTGGTTGCTCTCCCACCCAGCCAGTGGTTGCCCTCCCACCCAGCCAGTGGTTGCCCTCCCACCCAGCCAGTGGTTGCTCTCCCACCCAGCCAGTGGTTGCCCTCCCACCCAGCCAGTGGTTGCTCTCCCACCCAGCCAGTGGTTGCTCTCCCACCCAGCCAGTGGTTGCCCTCCCACCCAGCCAGTGGTTGCCCTCCCACCCAGCCAGTGGTTGCCCTCCCACCCAGCCAGTGGTTGCTTACCTGCCTGAACAAAGGGAAGCCTTTGTTGAACAGAGAACTTCACGGTGTAATTTCCTCTCTTGCTTGTACAACACCTTAGAACCTGAGTCCCTGGACAAGGGATGGATGCATTTATGGGATCTCTTATAATGTCTTTTTTCAGTGGCAAAGGAAACACGTCGATTTGCATGTGTGCAGAGCTGTTCAGAAATCTTTGGGAAAAGGTGCAGGTATAGTTGCCTAAAAACAATCAAACCAGATGCTCTTTAGCCAACAGCACAAGCAAGCAAGTAACTAAGATCTGTCTAAATTAGAACCAGCAGCACATTTAGGGAAGTTTAATGTTTGAAGTTTTATTCTGTTTTTAGTCCTCTGTTGGGAGCCACCCAGAGTGGTTGGGGAAACCCAGCCAGATGGGCAGGGTATTTTTTTTTATTATTATTATTATTATTATTATTATTATTATTATTATTATTAAACACAATACAGGTACACACATGGTGGAAATTGTATTGTGAAGGTGGTTTTCATTGCTTTATTTGTTTTTGGTTCTGACCAATGCAATTCACTCACCAGCCCAGTCCAGATTAGCACTGCCGACAGTCAGCGCAGACACTGCCCCCTTTCTGCTCTGCCTGGTGGTGTGCCACACGCTGTCAACCTGCTTAGTAGAGCTTCCACTTTGGATTTGCCAGGTGACGCTGTCAAAGTTGCTCACATCACTGTTGCAGCTTAGAGAGAAACGTTGTCCCTCAGAAACCTTGCCACTTGTTCTAGAAGATATGCTCACCTTTGCTGGTGAAACATAAACATTGGGGATTTGATTGTGAGTTCATTATTTTGTTTATTTAGGGAGATTGTCTCCCACTTTGCACATTGTCTCAACATGGCTTACGGTAAAATAGCAGAAACATAAACATCAGAATAGCACACAAACAAAGAAATCAAAGGAGAAAAGTCCTTCCCAAAGAGATGCTTACCCACTCGAAAATATGTAACACTGATAACTTTGTGTTTGCGGGCACCATTGGTAGTGTTCAGCTCACATGTGTAATCCGTTTTGGTTGCAGACTTGTCTGCTGGGCATTGAGATTCATTAGCCTGAAGGAGGTACTTGGTACAGTTGTGAGTGGCAGTGGTGGTCCCTGCAAGGAAGGGAAATGAGTTAGAAGCAGGTCAAAGCACTACCTGCAACTGAAGCTGAAAACTGGTCAACACCTTGACTCAAAGCAAAGCTGAGGAGTTGCTTCAGTGTCAGTGTCGCTGGGTGGTCAGAGTACGATGTCAACCCCATTTAGAAGTTGGCCAGTATGTTATCAGCTCTAACTCCCAGTAGAGACTTTGGGTCTAACATGTCCTACAAACTTATCCAAAGTGGCCTATTTAATTCCAGAAGGATCTTTTCAGGGACATGCCAGACAATTGCTCCCGGCCATATCCAAAGCTGCTCTAGGCCAAAGATACCACACTTAGAATCACAGAACTGTAGAGCTGGAAGGGACCAACCCCCTGCTTTGCAGGAATCTTTTGCCCAACGTGGGCCTCAAACCCACAACCCAGAGATTAAGAGTCTCCTGCTCTACTGACTGAGCCACTGGAAGACAAGGAGAGGCAGCAGGAATTTGTGACTAGGAATGAATGAACACCCCCAGTTCCCATCAAAAGCTGTTCGCTTTGTGGTCATTTCTTGCATACACTAGCAAACAAACAAAAACCCTCAAAGTGTTTTGCAAGGACTCACAAGGAATGCTTACAAAACCAAAGTGTTATTATCATTAAAGGTAAAAAGGTAAAGGTACCCCTGCTTGTACGGGCCAGTCGTGTCTGACTCTGGGGTTGCGCGCCCATCTCGCTTAAGAGGCCGGGGGCCATCGCTGTCCGCAGACACTTCCGGGTCACGTGGCCAGCATGACAAGCTGCATCTGGCGAGCCAGGACAGCACACGGAAACGCCGTTTACCTTCCCGCTAGTAAGCGATCCCTATTTATCTACTTGCACCCGGGGGTGCTTTTGAACTGCTAGGTTGGCAGGCGCTGGGACCGAGCAGCGGGAGCGCACCCCGCCGCGGGGATTCGAACCGCCGACCTGACGATCGGCAAGTCCTAGGCGCTGAGGTTTTACCCAAAGCGCCACCCGCGTCCCGTTATTATCATTATTATTTATTACATTTGTAACTGCCCTTCATCTGTAGATCTCAGGGCGGAGCACAACATAAAAATACAATATAGAAAACACAAAATACATAGTAAAAATAAGAACAAAAACAAATCAATAATCCCCCTCCCCCTTGCAGTTTCTCTCCCCCCACCCTCCTCACATGGAAAAAAAGGGCCTCTCCTTGTGAAGGAGGCAAAGAGAGATTCTTGCACTTCATACCTGAAATATTTATTGCTCCATTTGTTTTCCAGTAATAAGTGAAGAACTGCATATCTCTGTCTGTGCAGCAACTCAGTTCTTTAGTGTCACCATTGCATACAATCACAACATCCTCTGAGGGCACAATTTTGATTGGAGAGACTGTTATATTAGTCCCAGCAACATGTACGACTGACACATTATTAATCCATTCCATAAAGCTGCAACGGTAATAACCTGCAAAAAAGACAAAAATCTGGTATTTAGCTCCATAAAGCAATGTGCTCAAACATTTCCAGATCCAACTGTGAACCTTCCAGCTTGTCTCATCTCCATGATAAAATTAACTCAATTGAATCAAAGCATTAAATGAGTGGCAAAACCTTTACATTTACACCGCTGATCTGAATGTGCAAAGGAAATGCATAACAGTCAACCGTTTTGTGTGTGGAGCAGCTCCCCCGAAAGGGCAATTTTAGGCTGGATTAATGGTTTCCAAGCTTTGGTTCCTCTCTCTTCTGCTCTGGTCTGGTCTGCTCTGGAGAACTGCCTTCCGTTCTGGGCGTTTTCCTTTAAGGAGGAGATAGACCAGCGGCTCTCAGTGAAAATGGCTGGTGGTCTTGGTAGACCATTTAAGGGTTTTTCTGCTTGTTGCACAATTGTAATGTATTGTGCTAGATGCTACATTTTAAATCCTATTTTTATTACTTCTTCTATTTCTTATACAGTAAGACCGCAACATACTCACATTTACCTTGTGCCCATCCAGCTTCATGCGCTTGGCAAAATAAAATAAAATAAAATAATTAAAAGGGGACAGGCCTCGGGCGGGGGGAGACTTTGGCCACATACCCCCATGGCACCCCCATGTGTTTTGACTATGTGCAGTTTTGGCACAGGTGCAATGGGCACTAGCTGCCTCTGCCTGGAGGGTGGCACGCTCTCCCTTGCTGGAGATTTTCAAGCCAAAGCTGGGTAGCCATCTGTGGAAGATGTTCAAGCTCTGGATTTCGTGTATCTGCATGAGTTAACCAGCAAAAAGCCCACAGTTCCTTCCACAGAATGGAGATTATAGGTAACATAAATATTGCCAACTCACTAAAGAAACATTAACTAATCATGAGAGATAATCGGGTCGCATGACCCCTCCTGGTACACCTGAGACCCCGGGGGACACACCTATTTTATGGTCAGACAGCTAGAAGTCAGTGGCGTAGCGTGGGTTGTCAGCACCCGGGGCAAGGCAAGTAATTTGCGCCCCCTAACCCATGGATTTGCGCCCCCAACCCGTGGATTTGCGCCCCCTAACCCGTGGATTTGCCCTAACCCCAGATGTTGCACCCGGTGCGGCCGGCCCCCCCCTGCACCCCCCACGCTACGCCACTGCTAGAAGTGCATGACTCTTGGGAAGGGCAAGAACACCTGCAGAACTGATTTAACAAGACACAGAGAAAGCTGTGGCGCCCTAGTCACGGCTGCATCCCTTCTCTGAATCTAGGTTTCCATTGCATGTCACTCTGTATGTTACAATCTTAGAATATGATGGTCATTGTTGTTGAATATGATGGTCACTGCAGGCCACACAATTCACTCCCAGCCTTCTTTGATGCAGAATATTGCAGTGTTTGCTTGATGCGGTTTTATTCTTTGGAGTATTGTCTTACAGAGGGTAATAATCTGTATTTGTTCCCCATGTTCCCTAGTGACAGACTACTTCCCCTGTCCTCACTTTGGTAGGAGGTGACTGTAAAGCCTAGGTCTGACTCAGTATAGCAATTCTTACACTCTTGACTTAAATACTTTTCTATTTAGAATTACCGGCATCTTCCAATTTAATGTTTGTAATTTTCAGCGTTGATGTTGACTTTCCATCTATAGTGTCATTTTTAAGAAGCTCCCTGCCACGGCTAAAAGTTTCTGGGAAGTGCCAGGTGGCCCCTGAAGAAGAATTTGACTCGCATGTCATTGTTACAGTATCACCCTCAAAAATGTCGTCAGGAGAAATGGAGATGTTTGTTCCACCTGCAAGGCAAAAAGAGAAGTTCTCAAAACCAACGAAAAGAAAGCTTTATTTCTTGCTACATATACAGAGTGCCACTCACCTAATGCATCAACTATTCATTTCACAGTTTCACTTGCTGTTGTTCTGAACGCACCCAGGAAAGCTTTGGAAAATTAGTTTGCAGAGTCTAGACAAGGCCTTGACCAAGGGTGGTTGCGGCAAAAGTGAACATGTCTTGCTTTCCTGTCATGGAGTTTTATAAGTGGGATTTTCCAAAGTGACCAATGGCCTTTAGCTGAGTGGGTTTAAACTCTCCATGTTTAGAATGAAGGCAGCACCAATGGGCAGGTGTGCTTCCCACCTTCCAGGGCAAATGAGGAATCTCTATTCCCAATTTTCACTGGCAGAGCATCAGCTGCGATTGCAACCCAAATACATATTCCTGATGTGATATATTGACAACCATGTATGATGCTGGCAACATTGCTCTTTGACAGGAAGTTGAGTTTATCCCTTCTTCCACCAGCACCTAGAGCCCTGCTTTTCCCACATCAGCAGTTACCATTAGGTCCAGTCGTGACTGACTCTGGGGTTGTGGCGCTCATTTCGCTTTATTGGCCGAGGGAGCCGGCGTACAGCTTCCGGGTCATGTGGCCAGCATGACTAAGCCGCTTCTGGCGAACCAGAGCAGCGCACGGAAACGCCACTTACCTTCCCGCCAGAGCAGTACCTATTTATCTACTTGCACTTTGAGGTGCTTTCGAACTGCTAGGTTGGCAGGAGCAGGGACTGAGCAACGGGAGCTCACCCCGTCACGGGGATTCGAAGCGCCAACCTTCTGATCGGCAAGCCCTAGACTCAGTGGTTTAACCCACAGCGCCACCCGCGTCCCATGGACTAATGACTATTAAAAACCCGTCCACCAAAGACAGGTAGATTTGACTTGATTCTTACTGTTGTGTGGATGCAGGGAAGACCCCTTCCACAGCAAGAAGCCATGGTGCAGAGTACACAGAGCTTTAGATGGCACGATCCTTCTGGCCTAGCAAGGTTAAACTCTTCCCCTTGGAATGCAGAGGTATTCATACACGTATATTGGGAAGGTGCATCAGTCTGCACACACAACAGAACGACAAGTTCCTTGCATAAAACTATTTGGAGAGCTCTCTGAAACCAGAACATGAAGCTTCCACCAAAAAGTTCTGAAGACACCCTGCAGCACGCCCAGAGGCTACTGAGCACCCGGGACACAGGCTGTGCACATGCTGTAACTTTAAAACACACTTTCCCCTCAGATGATTCTGGGCTCTGCAGCTTCCTCCTCAGGGTGCTACAGGGTGCAACTCTTTAGCAGACTGCAGGGATCAAAAGTCTTTGAGGGAGAGAATGTGCTTTGAATGTGCTTTAAAGGCAGAGTGCGAGGGGGCTCAGCTTCTCTCTCCATAATCAAAATGGGGTGGTCTGGAGGGTGTTTTATATGTGTATTCATTGTTGGAGAAAAATGGCATTTCTACCATTAAAATGATAATATACATCTCAATAAGCAGGCTTTTGACATTACCATGCACTTCCATTGAAGACACCTCAAATGATGTGGGCACAATCTTGTAGGAACGATCTAAGGCTTCAGCTGCATCTGTATTTGCACTTTCAGGCGGCATATTCACTGCTGATGTTAATTCATATTGAACCATGATGCTTCCAGGTCTATGCAAAAAGGATATCATACCTGATTATTTCAGATTCATTATTAGTATATGGGTATAAATTGTAAGATAAGAGAAGGAAAACAACAGTGACCTTACTGTGGGGGTCTGCTATAGAACGCCAAGCCAGACTGAAGACTTAGATTATGCCTTCCTAGAGCAGATTACCAACTTTCGAAAAAGAAGAGACATAGTAGTCATGGGAGACTAAAACTACCCAAATATCTGTTGGAACTCAAACTCTGCCAAGAATGAAAGGACAAAAAATTCCTCCATTGCCTTGCTGACAATTTCATTTCTCAGAAGGTGGAAGAAGCAACAATGGGATCATTTATCTTGGATCTGATCCTCACCGATAGGGAGGAACTAATTGACCAAGTGGAAGAACTCGGAAACTTGGGAGGAAGTGATCCTGTCCTCTTGGGTTTCATGTTACATAGGCAAGAGAACAGTGAGTGTAGTTGGACATGAACTCTGAACTTGAAGAGGGCCAATTTCAAAAAGCTTAAGCATCACTGTATGAGAGATCCCATGATATGCAGGCTGAGACCCTCCCTGCCCGCAGACTGTCTCGCCAGAGTGGTGCATGCTCTAGTTATCTCCCGCTTGGACTACTGCAATGCACTCTACGTGGGGCTACCTTTGAAGGTGACTCGGAAACTGCAATTAATCCAAAATGCAGCAGCTAGACTGGTGATGGGGAGTGGTCGCCGAGACCACATAACACCGGTCCTGTAAGAGCTACATTGGCTCCCAGTACATTTCTGGGCACAATTCAAAGTGTTGGTGCTGAGAAAATGTGATGAAAATGATGTATCGATGGTATGTAACATCAGTGAAATTAGCAAGGATGTATAAGATAAGTGGGACGCGGGTGGCGCTGTGGGTAAAACCTCAGCGCCTAGGACTTGCCGATCGCATGGTCGGCGGTTCGAATCCCCGCGGCGGGGTGAGCTCCCGTTGCTCTGTCCCTGCTCCTGCCAACCTAGCAGTTCGAAAGCACCCTTAAGTGCAAGTAGATAAATAGGTACCGCTTTATAGCGGGAAGGTAAACGGTGTTTCCGTGTGCTGCTCTGGTGCCGGTTCGCCAGAGCAGTTTCGTCACGCTGGCCACGTGACCTGGAAGTGTCTGCGGACAGCGCTGGCTCCCGGCCTCTAGAGTGAGATGAGCGCACAACCCTAGAGTCTGTCAAGACTGGCCCGTACGGGCAGGGGTACCTTTACCTTTATAAGATAAGTAACAAATGTTGGAAATGTAAAGAAAAGGAAGGTACATTCCATCATATGTGGTGGGAATGTAAGAAAGTTAAAAGCTTTTGGGAAATGATATATAATAAATTGAAGAAAATGTTGAAATATACATTTGTTAAAAAACCAGAAGCGTTTTCACTAGGCATTACAGGTAATGAGATAAATAAGAAAGAAAAGAAGTTATTTTCATATGCTGTGACAGCAGCAAGAATACTGATGGCCCAGAAATGGAAACAAGAGGAGCTACCTACGATAGAAGAATGGAGAATGAAAATGATGGACTATGCAGAACTTGATAGACTGACTGGAAGGATCCAAAATCGATGAGATCAGAGATTTACAGAAGATTGGAAGAAATTTATAGAGTATATGCAAAAATTAAGTGATAATCAGATAACGTTTGTAAGTTTTAATGAAGCTCTGTGAGGAAAATGTTAGAATACTACTAAAAATAGGGTTTAATATATAACAATAATATAAGCATAAGTTAGAAATGTGGAAGAAGTAAAATTATGAAGGAGTTTCAGATAAGTTGAGGGAAGTCAAAAAAGAGAAATGGGATGTAATTAAGATGTATGGATTATATAATTTTGTATTGGAAAATGAATAAAAAATATTATTAAAAAAAACAAAGTGTTGGTGCTGACCTTTAAAGCCCTAAACGGCCTCAATCCTGTATATCAGAAGGAGCATCTCCACCCCCATCATTGAGCCCGGACACTGAGGTCCAGCTCCCAGGGTCTTCTGGCGGTTCCCTCATTGCAAGAAGTGAGGTTACAGGGAACCAGGCAGAGGGCCTTCTCGGTAGTGGCGCCTGCCCTGTGGAACGCCCTCCCAGCAGAGGTCAAGGCAATAAGCAACTATTTTACTTTTAAAAGACAACTAAAGGCAGCCCTGTTTAGGGAAGTTTTTAATATTTGATGCTGTATTTTTTTAATATTTGGTTGGAAGCTGCCCAGAGTGGCTGGGGAAACCCAGCCAGATGGGCGGGGTATAAATAATAATAAATTATTATTATTATTATTATTATTATTATTATTATTATTATTATATGGTCAGAAATACTCAAAAAGAAGGGAGTCCAAGATCGATGGGAGTTTCTTAAAGGAGAAATATTGAAGGCCCAAATGCAGACAATACCAACAAGAAAGAAAAGTGGGAGGCATCTAAGGAGCTTGCAGATGCGCTGAGATGTAAGAAGGGCATGTATAAGAAATAGAAGAAAGGGGAAATCACAAAGGAGTAGCAAACAGTTGCAAGGAGCAGGTTAGCTGGGTCCAGCTAAGGATGAACTCAGGCTTGCAAGATAGGTTAAAAACAATTTTTAAAAGGTTTCTTTGGCTATGCTTGAAGCAAGAGGAAGAACAAGCAAGTGGCAGGTCCTCTGAATGGAGAAGACAGAGAAATACTATTGAGTGACAGAGAGAAGGCAGAACTGATGCAATACAGGGGGTTGGACTAGATGACCCTCAGGTCCCTTCCAACTCTATAATTCTATGATTCTATGTAATAAATAATGAAAAATTTCATGATGTTTTTAACATTTTAAAAAGATTTTTATAGATATTGGGAAGGAAAAGGAGAAACTAGTTTCAGCTACAGCTTCTTTGTCACCTTATCTACCTGGCCAATGGAGAGGAAAGCAAAATATTAAAAACATAAAAGGCTTTAAAACTGAAATAAAATTGTCCCTATCCTATTTTAAATGCTAGTGAATATTCAGATTTTTGTATTGATACTGATGATGAGCAAGTTGCAGCCCCTGCCAAAAGCTATTTTAATTAGGCTCTGGCATCCCAAACTCATGCTAAGCAGGATGTGGAATAAAATTTGTAGGTGCTGAGGTTATTTTACACTCAAATAAATATTATGTTTTGCTTTGGCTTTGCACCTACATGCAAAGGTGTTCACACTGTGGCTAGAGACCAAGCAGGACTCCATTCAGCGTGAAACTGGTATGATGAACAGCACATCCAAGAGCAGAATTTCATAACAAAGTGCAGGATTCATTTGCATTTTGGATAACATTGTATTAACATGGATTTAAAAGTAAGCACTGGAAATGCAGTGAGCATAACAATAAACAGAAGTGTAACCCCCCCCCTTAATGTCAACTGCTTGAGAGGGGTGGAGGCAAAACGAAGGTGCCTCCTTCCCAAAAGGGGAAGGGGATCAAGAAACATGTGGTGGGAGCAGGCATGTGTTTGTGTGTGCTGCGCCTACCTTTTAAAATTAACAAGGTGTCCAGATGGAATCCTTTAAGAAAGCCCTGTGGTCACTTGCAGGGTGTCGGGCTCTTTGCAGATGGGCAGCACTTAGAATGGCCACACAGCCACAGAATCATAGAATTGTCGAGTTCAAAGGGACCTTGAGGGCATCTAGTCCAAGTCCCCCCAGCTGAGAAATCTCAGCTCAGGCTTCTGTGACAGATGGCCATCCAGCTTCTGCTTTGAAACCTCCAGTGAGTCCACCACCTTCTGAGGAAGCCCATTCCAAATTGCACTTCTTTCTCGGAAGTGCTTTTCTAAAATGTTTAAATTCAATAATGTGACTAATGTACAAAGATCAAAGCATTTTTTTTTTATTTTTCTCCTGTAATCCAAGTGAGTGCAAAGGGAAAGAAGGTGAATGTTTTCGATACCTGAATCCTGCAACTTTTACACTTCTGAAGCCTGGCAATGATTTGTATCCCTTGGTAAACTGGAAAAAAAACCAACAATATAAATTATGACATCTTTATGAGACAATTAAAACCTCATAGGAAATTGGACTGTTTTATTTCACCTAGTAGACTGTGAACATGCCTACTTCATGCGTGAAATGAAATGAATCTATTACATTACTTTATTACTCTGTTACTGATTTTATTAATCTGTTTATGGATGGCCCACCTGCACCCAATTTGGAAATGATCCATTAAAGATTAAAAATACTTCCACTGAGCTTCTGCAATTAGAATCTCTTTCTTAAGTAAATCATTTCCAAATAGGCAAGGCCGCCAGGCCATATCAGGATCCCAAAGTCACCATCAGGAGTATATTGGGGGCTCAATAGTTTTTGGACCCTTTCCGAACCATTTTGGAATGGATAACCTTCACCCACCTCAACTCACTAAATGTGCCCCGTTTAAGGAATCAGTGCAGTTGGCACAGTGCTGCTGTAAAATGATAATAGCGCCCAGTCAATAACATGGCAGCTGCATTTTGCACTAATCAGTTTTTGAGCAGTTTTCCAAAGCAGCCCATGTAAGGATCCCTTATGATATTTTTTGAAGATATTAAATCTATATTCTGCAGTTGATAGCTGTCAGAGGCTTAATGCTGTCCAGCTGGTATAGATAAGACAGCTTCTGGGTCATGTGGCCAGCATGACTAAACTGCTTCTGGCGAACCAGAGCAGCGCACTGAAACACCATTTACCTTCCTGCTGGAGAGGTACCTATTTATCTACTTGCGCTTTGATGTGCTTTTGAACTGCTATGTTGGCAGGAGCTGAGACTGAGCAATGGGAGCTCACCCCGTTGTGAGGATTCGAACCACCGACCTTCCGATCGGCAAGCCCAAGAGGCTCCGTGATTTAGACCACAGTGCCAGCCAGTTCCAAACTATTTGATTTATTTGACAAAGTTCAAACGTACATCTCCAGCATTTCAATTAGCGTCTGTCCCGTTGTTGCGCAGTTGCCGCCTCTAATCTTTCTTCTTCCTTTTCCGTACCCAGCATGCAAGTCTGCGGAAACTCCTCCCCTGACTTCCTCTGTGTACAGAATGACTTGTTCCAGGCTCATCCTCCTCCCCCTCTATGTCAGACCCACTGTCAGACGACAGGCTGCTGATAATCTCTTTAGGCTCTCTATAACTGCTGGTTTCTGTCCTTTCATCTTTTCCCGTTTGCCTCTCCCTGACAATAGCTATTAGAATCATCTCAGCAGGTATGTTGCACTATAACATGTACCATGAAGTTTTGACCTATGAAAACCTCTGCCATACCTCAAGGATCACCTTGTAGGAGGTATTTTAATAGCTGGGAGAGGATATATGAATTGCAATTTACCTCTCCAGGTCTCACATGCATGGGCTGAAGAGAGTTTTAGAAATCCCATCCTCGGCAGCAATATGGAGGCCTGTCAGAATTGGCAGTAAGTGGTGCCTTCCTTTAATTAAGTCCAGCTACAAATCAAGCTGGCTTCCCCCTTTATTTAATTGGACAACTGGAAAGTAAGCTCAAAATCTGATTTTTTTACTCAGTAGTCTTGCATTGGTTTTCAGCTACAGCATCAGTAAAAACTATGCAGGGGAAATACTTATATTTACAGTAAAAACAGTCTCAGGCTTGTGCCTGGAACTGGAGCAAGTGCAGGACACGTCTGTCCTCATGGCTGGCTGAGGAGAGAGGAGGGAGGGGGAGGGAAGAGAGGAAATGACATCACACAGAGCCCTCTCTGCCAACTACATTTTCTGTAGTATGAGTAGCTGCCTATCAGCAATATAGCTCTGTAGTATTAGCCCCTTCTTATGCTAACTATCAAGGGACTCGGCTGGCACTGTGGTCTAAATCACGGAGCCTCTTGGGCTTGCCGATCGGAAGGTCGGTGGTTCGAATCCTCACAACGGGGTGAGCTCCCATTGCTCAGTCTCAGCTCCTGCCAACATAGCAGTTCAAAAGCACATCAAAGCGCAAGTAGATAAATAGGTACCTCTCCAGCAGGAAGGTAAATGGTGTTTCAGTGCACTGCTCTGGTTCGCCAGAAGCAGTTTAGTCATGCTGGCCACATGACCCAGAAGCTGTCTGCGGACAAACGCCGGCTCCCTCGGTCAGTAAAGCAAGAAGAGTGCCACAACCCCAGAGTTGTTCACGACTGAACTTAACTGTTAGGGGTACTTTACCTTTACCATATGCTAACTAGCAAGAATATGTGTTTGTTAGGTTTGGCTGCTAATCTCGCACATGCATCTCCTCATATGAACCAACCCAGACCCTGCAGTCATTGGCTGTGGCTCCTCTGTGAGATGCCCAGAGGGTGGCAAGACAAGAACAGGCCTTTTCGGTGGTGGCTCCCTGCTTGTGGAATACTCTCCCCAGGGAGGCTCGCCAGGCACCATCATTACATATTTCTAGGCTCTCCCGGGCCTTTGACTAATTAAACAATCTATGGCCATTTTAACGGTGGTGGGGGAGGGGCATCATTTTGTTTGCAACAATGTATTTTTGGGGTTTTATATTGTAAACTGCCCTGTGATCTTGTAATAATAACAGAAATGCAATATATCTCTGCCACATGCAGAACCAGCTCAAACATACCGCTTTCTCCAAATCACTTTTGTATTGCTTAAACATGCTAGAGGACAGATTTCTCAGATCATCTTCAAAGTCTTTGTCAAGCCGGACAGACATTTTTATAATGTATATAAACGGAACACCTAGTGCAGAAAAGAACAGGAAAAGTAGTATTACTAGTAGTAGCAACTACTGCTGATTACTACACAGCAATAAATTTTCTTTTTAAAAAATCACCGTAAAATTCTTTCAATCTGTCCTCAAATCTTAAATATCTGTTCCTGTCTTGTTGTTTTGCACACAGCAAAGAAGAGAGACCTTAGACTAAACTGCAGCACTGGAAGCACATGGAATTGCATGTAGAGGAAGAGCAGCTTGGCTGCAGGAATAAGATTGTAAATAAAATCGGGGAGAAGACCTCAGAGAGTGTAGCAATAAGAATAAAGGAGGGCAGGGAAAAGGAGAGGCACGTCCTGCGGAAGACCTCTCTCAGGAAGAAGTTCCCTAATCCATGGTGCAGGCAAGAGAGACCAGAGTCGTTGCTGGGCCATCTTTAAGAAGCAAGTTCCACTGAATTCAGGGCTTACTCCTGGTCAGCGAGTATAGGATTGCAGTCAGTCTTAGAGATAATTCACATGGTAAATGTGTGACAAGTGAGGGGCTCAAATGTTACAAAAAGCACTGGGAAGCAAAGTTCGAATTCTAAAGCTGCAATGAAATTTCATGAAATGGCCCTTTCCTGAATTCCTTGGGGAAAGGGATAAAAGTGTTTTCAATGAAATGTCAAAATCCATCAAATTTCAAATTCTGCTGACGTCAAAATCAGATGTCATATTGTGAAATACTCCTTTTCCGCCCTAGCTGCTACAGTATGGTTGCCCTCATTTGCTGCCCATTACCCCCCCCCTCCTACCTGCAGATTGCGGCTGACAGTAGGTCCCCCGAGGAGGGCGCTGGGCAAGGCAGCTGCAGCTGTCTCCTGCCGGCGCAGCACTGGGACAGGCTGGAGTAGCTCTGCATGCGCTGGCCGGCCATTCATAGCCCGACTCACAAGAACAGTGGGTGCCCTGGGGGCCACCTGAGCTGCACACTAAGGTAAAAAAGCATGAAACAGGAAGGCTGCCGGTGAGACAGGGCATTTTGCTGAGCAACGTCTGCTTCCTAATTATAATTCCCTCTGTGCATGACATTCACACTGCACAAACAGTTCTTTGAAAGTTGTCAGCAGTATTTGACCAGACAGTTGGACAGTTTCTCTAATATTGGCTAAAACTGTAGTAGCAGAGCTCACCATCTCTTTTTACAATGTAGAAAACCCTACAGTACAGCTGTAAATTACTCTGGAAATATCACAAATTGCCAGCTACATTTAGTCTAATTCAGATATTTTTTAAATCTAGCCTCTTCTCATTGGACTTTCTCCCCTTTTCTTAAAAACAAAACAAAAACCTAAAACCAGAGAAAGCCAATTAAAAAAGTGGAAACTAGTGACATATAACCCACCTGTGGTGACATCAATGTTTGAAATGTTCACAGCTGAATCAGAAGCATTTACTGAGACTGGGAAGCTAAGGCTGTTTAAATAACTTCTGAGGGCCTCCAGGAGGGAGGAATCTGGAAGACTTATCTCAACAGCAACCGTGTATTCTACAGGTGAGATGCCTAATGTCACATCTGGAAAACAATTTGATAAGTTAGACATGTTATAATTACCAATCAGAAACTCCCTGTTTCAGTCTCACAAATCGTTTATATCTCTCTATACGTAAGACAGCCTCAGGCTCAGGAACAAGGAGGCCTCGCCTGAGAATACATTTGTGGACCAGGGGGCTGCTGGCTTTCTCCTTGTCCCAACAAATTTCCAAGGTTTTGAGCCTGAATGTGTTCATTTCCATTCTCATTCTCCTCTCTCTCTCATGTGGGTGAGCCAAGATCCTTCAGCCCTTGGATGAAGATTTTTAAAATGATGATTCAAATGAGGGAGGCATAAAAATCCCATAAAAGCCCCATAAAAATAATGATTGCAGAGGCACAGGATAGCAATTTAGAGAGGCCAAAATACCTCTGGCCAAAACACAAGTGCCAAAGACACTGGGTGCTAATGCTAGAAGATGTTGAGCCCAGATGGGTGAACTGGAGTGCTTGGTCTTAGAAGATGACATCGACATAGTGGACACAATGGAAAATGGAGACAACCAGTAGGACACCGTTATCTCTGGATATAAGAGCTATAGGAAGGACAGAGAAGGACATATCTCTTTCTGTATGTCAAAGACAGTGAGTCCAGCAAACCAGGAATCCCCCAAAGGCAGACTCTGTCACAGAATCAGTTTGGATGATAATAATTTAGTAACGAGGATATGCTATCATCCTCTTGATGAAAATGCTAAAGGAGATATTGAGATGATAAATGAAATCAAAGAAATGTCCAAAGGAGGAAATGTTGTGGTATTGGGTGGTGTTAACTGGTATCCTCACAGAGACTGGCTACAGAGGTGTTCCTGTTGGAGAATTTGTAAAGGCTTCACCCCCTCAGCTACTTGCTGGTTGAGGTTGTCTCACATTGACTTGCAAAGCCCATATAAATGTCCTTTTGACTGACAGTTGGAGTCTGGATCCTATTAGCTGTCCAGCCTGAACTACAGTACAGTGGTACCTCGGGTTAAGAACTTAATACGTTCTGGAGGTCTGTTCTTAACCTGAAACTGTTCTTAACCTGAAGCACCACTTTAGCTAATGGTGCCTCCCACTGCCGCCACGCGATTTCTGTTCTCATCCTGAAGCAAAGTTCTTAACCCAAGGTAATATTTCTGGGTTTGCAGAGTCTGTAACCCGAGGTACCACTGTTGTGGGTTGGGTATTAAACCCCACTTTCCCCCCAACAATCCAGTCATGACAAAGCGATGACAGTTCTAGATCTGGAAAGTGGCTAATGGAACACCTTCTTTTTTTTTTTTAGGGGATCCAGAAGGGATCCTGGAAATTACAAGTCAGTCAGCTCAGTGTCTGTTTGGGGGCAACTGGTGGAAAGTATTGTTAAAGTTAAAATAACCACGCATAAACCTGTTCATCTTTGATGCTTCCATTCTTCCGCTGAATTGTACTATGCTCTTAGCAAACAGTTCATCTGAATACTTTCATGATGAAAAGGATTTCTTGTGTTCAGGCCAGAGTACCCTGACTGCATATCTAAGAACAAAGATTCTGCCTTCAGGCAAAACACACTGTTGAGAAGTATTAACGTACCCTGCCGTTTCTGCCTGTGCAACTCTCTCTGTTCCTTTCCTCCGTTACTTTTGCTGTAAATCTGAAAGAGATGCACCCACAACATCACAACATTAGGAAAATTGGTTAAGGGCAATACAATGGGGGGAAGGGGTTCCAAGAAGAGCTAAACCCACTCATCCCTAGTGAACCGATAGTCTTGAAAGTCAGAGTGTGCTCAGAAAGAAGCAAGATCTGAAGAAATGTGGGCCTCTGCCTTTTCAGAGCTCTCTGAAGTAGGAGTCAGAAAGCCACAGGGGTGAATTGGGTTGGCCACCTCAAGTCCTGATATGGTTTCTGCAGGGGCTCTTCCGCTCCTTCCCCCTGTGGTATGGCTGGCTTCAGCAGTGTAGCCACAGGAGGACAGCTCTGGCCGACCCTGCCATGCTTCCCAGAGTGTCTCTGCATTGAAAGAACAGCCATGTGCTCATACATAACTGTGAAGCTACACACAGTAAACATTACTCACAGGTGAATGGATGAACGAGCCAAAATTAAAATTTTGGGAAGCTGTGCTGACAACTATGAGGGTACAGAACATTGTTATCTTCCAAGGCAGCATTTTTTTCCGTGTTTTGTTGCTGTAGAACCTACAAGGAAATCAAAATATGATATTCTATTACTATTTTTGAATAAAATTAGCATAGTTTCCCTTCTAAAGAGTCAGTCCTATAAAGAATAGGCTGTAGAGAAAGTTAGCATGTTTGTTTTTTAAGAATCCTATATACACACTGTTCCTTCATTATGCCGCTGCTGCTGTTCTGTGGCAAATTCCTTTTCTTATTTTACAATCTCCCTGTTTGTAATCCTTCTTCCCTTTAAAGCCTTCCAACATGGGGGACAGGATCCCATAGCATTAACTCAAGGCACCCCAGAGCCCCCTACTGGATCCCATCAGCCCAGGGAGAAACAGCACCCCTGCAACTCACTGCCACCAGCCTCCGAGAGCCAGTCGGGCAGAAGACCATGGTCAATGGTATCGCAAGCCACCAAGAGGTCCAGAAGAACTCACAGGGACACTGCCTCTTCTCTGGTGTAAGGCATCCATCGGAGCAACTAGTGCTATTTTGATGCCAAAACCAGGCCAGAAACCAGACTGAAGTGGCTCTAGAAAACTAGTGTGATGCAAGCGGAGGGGGGAAAGAAAGCCAGTCAATGGAGGAGACCAGTAGTGCCCTGCGATGATGAAGGAGCCCCATATCTCTCTCTGCAAAGCAGCCTGACAGTGGTGGACCTTGGGCTCTCACATTTTAGCAGCGCCCTGGACAAGACCAAAATGCAGCGCCCCCCCCCCCCACCTCCCATTCTACAACATAGTTTGGCATCCGTGAGGCTCTGCACCCCGTGAGACCAAACTGTTCATGCTCCTCTACATCCACCTCTGAGCCTAACTGACACGTCGCCTGGAGCTGCAGCACGTGCTTAACTGTAATTGTTGCAATACGGAAACTAATTGGTGCTTGTGGGACACTTGTGGCTCCTCCTCAGGGCTCTTCCAGACGTCCTTTTGTGCCATGTTTCTAGGCACAGGTCCACGCTGTAAAGCTCTGCATCTCTGCTTTCCCTGCGAAATCCCACTTTTTACCACTGAAAACAATTCCACAGAAACCCTGAATTGCTGTTTGTCCCAATTCAGCATTAAAGAGTGGGTTTTCCTGGGGAAAACAGGGTGGGGCAGGAAGCAGGGGCATACCTAGCTGCTCTGGCAACCGGTGGGGCGGAGACGGGGCAATCTTTTTTTATATATATAAATATTTATTTTGGTTTTAGGTAATAAAACAAATATTACAATCAAACAAAACAACAGGAAAATACAGCAAAAGACAACATAACAAACACAATATAAAAACATATAACAGAAAAAATAAAAAAGAACAAAAATTAAAGAAAAATTAGGTGTTTTTTTTATTCTTATCTTTATAACCCTCTTTTCTGACTTCCTCACATCTCCCTTTCCTGTGTTCCCCTTTACACAATCAAATTTAGCAGCTCCTTACCCTTTTTCAAATCTTAATCAATATTATACATTCCAACCTATTATGTCTTCTATTTCCCCTTTCTTTTTAAATACATTCTTGCATATTCTTTGTAACTTAATCCCTTATATCCTTTGTTTAGTTTCGACATAATTTTACTCTGGTCTTACCCTTTTTTCTTAAAACATTTTTACATATTTCTTTTTACTATGTCACTGATGCCATATTATCTTTATATCCAACATCATTTTAACATTCAAACATTTTGCAATGTTTTTGGAGATATTCTTTGAACTTCTTCCAGTCCTCTTCCACCGACTCTTCTCCCAGGTCTCGAATTCTGCCAGTCATTTCTGCCAATTCCATATAGTCTATCACTTGCATCTGCCATTCTTCCAGAGTGGGCAAATCTTGTGTCTTCCAATACTTTGAGATAAGTATTCTTGCTGCGGTTGTTACATACATAAAAAGTGTTCTATCTTTCTTTAACACCATTTGGCCGACAATGCCCAGAAGGAAGGCCTCTGGTTTCTTAGGAAAGGTATATTTAAATACCTTTTTTAGTTCATTATAAATCATTTCCCAGAAAGCCTTAACCTTTGGGCATGTCCACCAAAGGTGAAAGAGTGTTCCCTCAGTTTTCTTACATTTCCAACACTTGTTATCAGGCAGGTGATAAATTTTTGCAAGCTTGACTGGGGTCATGTACCACCTATAGATCATTTTCATAATATTTTCTCTTAAGGCATTACATGCCGTAAACTTCATGTCGGTGGTCCACAACTTTTCCCAGTCAGCAAACATAATGTTATGACCAATGTCCTGTGCCCATTTAATCATAGCTGATTTAACTGTTTCATCCTGAGTATTCCATTTCAACAGCAAGTTATACATTCTCGAAAGTATCTTAGTTTTAGGTTCTAACAATTCTGTTTCTAATTTCGATTTTTCCACCTGGAAGCCTATTTTTTTATCCAAGTTAAAGGCCTCTCTAATTTGATAATAGTGAAACCAGTCTCGCACTTTATCTTTTAGTTTCTCAAAACTCTGCAATTTCAATGTGTCTCGATCTTGTTCTAATATCTCCCAATATTTCAGCCATTTGGCCTCCATATTGAGTTTTTTCAAAGCCTTAGCCTCCATAGGTGATAACCACCTTTGGGTCTTGTTTTCCAATAAGTCTTTATATCTTATCCAGACATTAAACACAGCTTTCCTGACAATATGGTTTTTGAATGCTCGATTAGCTTTTACCTTGTCGTACCACAAATATGCATGCCACCCAAAAGCATTATTAAACCCTTCCAAATCCAAGATATCAGTGTTCTCAAGAAGTAGCCAGTCTTTCAACCAGCAGAATGCTGCTGATTCATAGTACAACTTCATGTCTGGCAGGGCAAACCCCCCTCTTTCTTTAGCATCAGTCAGTATTTGGAATTTTATTCTGGGCTTTTTGCCCTGCCAGACAAATTTAGAAATATCTCTTTGCCACTTCCTGAAACAATCCATCTTGTCCACAATCTGTAAAGTTTGGAACAAAAACAACATTCTTGGCAATACATTCATCTTTATAGCAGCGATCCGGCCTAACAAGGAAAGCTTCAATTTTGACCAAATTTCTAGATCTTTCTTGACTTCTATCCAACATTTCTCATAGTTATCTTTAAACAAATTCAAATTTTTAGCCGTCATGTTAATCCCTAGGTATTTCACTTTCTTAACCACAGTTAAGTCTGTCTCCTTCTGAAACCTTTCTTTTTCCATTATTGTCAAATTTTTCTCTAAAACCTTAGTTTTTTGTTTATTCAGTTTAAAACCTGCCACATGACCAAATTCTTGAACCAATTCTAACATCCTTTTCGTACTAGATTCTGGCTCCTGTAATGTCAACACCAAGTCATCTGCGAATGCCTTAAGTTTATATTGTTTGGCTCCGACCTTAATTCCTTGGATCATCTGGTCCCTTCTAATCATGTTCAAAAGCACCTCCAGGACTGAAATAAATAACAATGGAGAGATAGGGCATCCCTGTTGTGTTCCTTTTTCTATTCTGAACTCTTCTGACACCACATTATTAACTATCAATTTTGCTTTTTGTTCTGAATAGATTGCTTCTATACCATTTTCAAACCCCCGTCCCACTCCCATTCCCTTAAGGTTTTTCTTCATAAAATTCCAAGAGATATTGTCAAAGGCCTTCTCCGCATCAATAAAAATTAAAACTGCTTTTGTATTAATATTCGTTTGCAATAACTCCAAGATGTCAATAATGTTCCTTGTGTTATCAGAAAGATGTCTGCCTGGGAGAAAGCCTGCCTGATCTTTGTGTATCACTTCATTTAAAACTCTTTTTAGTCTGTTAGCTAAAATATCTGTAAAAATTTTATAATCCACATTTAAGAGGGATATGGGACGGTAGTTTTTGAGTTGTGTCTTTTCAGATTCAGATTTTGGTATTAATGTGATGAAAGCTTCTTTCCACGACTCCGGCGCCTTCTTTCCCTCCAGAATCTCGTTGCACACCTCCTTTAATGGTTGAATTAAATAGTCTTTCAAAGTCTTATAATACTTGGAGGTTAGTCCATCCAGTCCTGGAGATTTACCTAGTTGCATATTTTGAATGGCACCTTCAATCTCCTGTTCTGTTATTTTATGGTTTAATATTGTCTTATTTTCCTGAGATATTTTTTGTAATCCATTGGTTCTTATAAATTGGTCTATCTCAGTCTCTTTCTGTGGCCCCTGAGTGTAAAGTTGTTTGAAGTATCTCTGGAAGCACTTTCTGATCTCCAAGGGATTCTGGATGTTTTTTCCTTCCACCTCAAGATTTGTAACCGTGTTCAACTTCTGTCTTTTTTTCAACTGCCACGCTAGCAGTTTCCCACATTTATTTGCTGATTCAAAAGTCTTTTGTCTCATTTGTTTAATTTTCCACTCAATTTCCTGATTTATCAATTTCAAATATTGTACTTGGTATAATTTAATTTCTCTCAGAATCTCCTGTGACTTTGGTTTCGATCTTAATTTTTTCTCTCCTTCTTTTATTTTCTCCAAAATTTTCTCTTTTTTCTCATTTTGAGTTCTCCTTTTTATAGCATTCTGTTGTATCAGAAACCCCCTCATGACCGCTTTACTTGCGTCCCAGATTACTCTTTTTTCCACTGTAGTTCTCAAATTTACTTCAAAATAATCTCTCAAGGTCTTTTGGGCCTTCTTAGCAATCTCTTGATCTCTTAGTAGGGTGTCATTCATCTTCCATCTGAAGGAACCAGTTAATGTTAACTTCATTTCCATCTTCACGGCGTTATGGTCGGAGCAGGTTTTGGGGCAGATTTCCACCTTTCTGGTCTTTGGTGCCAGTCCTCTAGTTATCCATATTTGGTCAATTCTAGTCCAGGTCATTTTGGCTTCAGAGAAGAAGGTCCCTTCTCTCCCTAGGGGATTTTTTGTTCTCCAAATGTCAATCAAGTCCATATTGTCAGTTAAGTCAAAGAAGGTTTTAGGTAGTCTGCCGTCTTTTGTGATGTTTTGTCCTTGTGCTTTGTCCATATTCGTAGACACCACCCCATTCATATCGCCCATCATAATAATATTGTTGTAGTCCATATGATCCAACATTGACTCATGCAACTTCTTGTAAAATTCCGACTTCCCCTCATTTGGTGCATAAATTCCTAAAATCAAAAAATTTTCTCCCTGTATTTGAATTTCAATTGCCACAATTCTTCCTTGCTCATGTTTAAAAAGGAACTTTGGTGATAGGCTCTCTTTTGCGTATATAACAACCCCTCTCTTCTTCACTTTGTCAGATGAAATAAATTCTTGGCCTAGCCTCTTGTTGATTAAAACCTTCCGATGGAGCCTAATCACGTGCGTTTCCTGTAAACAAATTAAGTCCAATTGTTCCTTTTTTAAAATATGAAAGATCTTCTTCCTTTTCTGAGGGGAGTTACAACCATGAATATTCCAGCTTAATAGTTGCAGAGTCATGTTGCAGTATATCTATTTTCCTCCTACTGCTCCCAAAAGTTCTTCTCCTTTTGGTGGTGGTGTCACTTTCTCCTGCACGTCAAGACCCAAAGGTGTGAGTAATGGTCTCAGAGGATCAAATCCTGAGGCCCCTGGTTCTTTTTCAGTCCCTTTCTGAAGGTCCTTTCCATAGTCACTCAAAAAATTTTCCTTGTGTTCAACTGTTTTGATTTTAACGTTTTCCCCTCTGTAGTTAAAAGATATTCCCTGGGGGAACTCCCATCTAAAGATGATTCCGATGTCTCTCAATAGTTTTACCAGGTCTCCGTAGTTGGATCTAAGCTCCAGAAGATGTTTTGGAATATCCTTATAGACTTCCACTCTAAAATCCTGAATCTCAAGAGTCTTTTGGAAATGTGCACCCAAAATCTTGTCTCTTTCTTCTTTCGTTCTAAGGGAGATCAGGCAGTCTCTTGACCTGACCTTCCTCCCTCCCTTTCCAAGTCTGAATGCACTTATAATTTTAAAGTCTTTATCCTCTTCCAAAGGCCAAAATTTAGAAAACTCTTTTGTCAAAAAGTCAATTAAATCCTCCTTTTCAAGCTCTGGAACTGACCTCAGTCTTAAGTTATTTTCCCTAGATTTTAATTCAATCATAGACAGATATGCCTGGTGCTCGCCAATCTGTTTGCGCATAGGTTTGATTTCCTCTTGCACAGCCTCTACTTTCTGTTTGGCCTCCTCAGCTGTTTGACGATTTACTGTGGTGGCTTCCAATAACTTCCCAATAGATTCTGCATTTGACTTAACTTGCTGAGTCAAATTATTAACACTAGCTGTATTTTGGTCAAGTTTGGATGATTGATCCGCCACTTGCTTACTTAGGCCATCTAGTTTGTCAAAGATTTTATCTAGTACTGTAGTAAAATCTCCTCCTGTGGCCATACCTTCAAGCCTTGTTTGTTCTAAGTCTTCCTCTTGTGCCACAGGAATAGCAGGAACAGATGACCTGCGCAGCTGTGAGATTATGCTAGTCTGTTGTGTTTTGGCTTTGCTTGATCTTGTCCTCCCTCTCATTCCACTGCTGTCTATGCGTCAAGGTCAGTCACACGGTTTACGATTCCCATGGAAATCCCCAAGTCTGAAGATGGAAAAATACCCCCAGTCTTTACACCACTTCGATCTTCCACTAGAGGGACACAATGTTTATCTCAAAAGTCACGGTTTATACAGTCTCAAGTTTACAAAATGTCCCTTCAAGTTTATACAGTTACAAATATCCAGCAGACCTTACAGATCCTCTATTTTGCAGAGTTGATACTGAAAAGTTACAATGTCTCTAAAAAGCGCGAGTTGCAGTTTGACAGTTCCTGCAGCCTGACAGCTCTAATAGCCTGGCAGTCCGATCTCCAGGGGTTCAGTAAATAAAATATTTATAAATCCACACGAGAAGAGGGAAAGCCAAATTCTTCCTCTTCCACCTTAAAATAAGGTGAGGTTCTATGTCTGATGTTCAGATAACAGTCTTTTAAAGCATAATTCTAGGCAAAAGTAAGTTAAACGTCGTTGCTTTAAACGTTAAGCAGAATCGGGAGACGGACTTCCTGGTTACATCTCCCGTTTTCAGTGTCCAAATTAAGCTTCTTTTTGTTAAGATTCAAGTTTCTTAAACTTCACCTACTCACGGTGGTCGTTTCTTAGCCGAATTGTCCCAGAAAAAAGGTCAGCGCTCACCGGCAGCAGCTTTGCGGCTTCACTCCAGGGAAAGAGCGATCGACTCTCAGCACCGCGCCAACCCCGTCACTTTTCCGGAGCCCCTTACGGGGTTCCTTCCCAGTTTCGGGGGGCGCAAACGGTGCCCGCTGAGTCCCACGGCCACAGGCTTCTACTGCCTGCGGTTTTCCAAGCTGGGTCTCTGCTTCGCCGTAGCGGACGACCCGTTTCCGCGGAGCTCCCTCTTCGCGGTTAGAAGAGGGCAGCCATTGCCGTTCGCGCCGCCTCTGGAAGTCCGGGGACGGGGCAATCTGTGCATGAGGGCAGCGCAGGGCCCCAAGCCACTGCGGCACTCCCTGGAGAGACGTATGGCTCAGGAGCACTGCAGGCCAAGCCCCTTAGTAAGTGCCCCCCCCCCCAAGGATGACACCCGGGGCGGACCGCACCCCCCTTCCTACGCCCCTGGCGAGAAGCGCTCAGACACAGGCTGGGAAAGTGTGGAGCTGTGCCTCGGAAGCAGGGGGCAAAAGGTCGTTGGGGATAAGTAAGAGTCTGGGCTCAAGTGATGCTCAAAGCACAGGAGGCAGATCTGATTTCGGGGGAAAGACTATGACCGGAAACCCCTCTCCTCCACTAGTTTCATTTGCTGAATTAAGTTCAGCATAATCCTCACAAAGAAGTCCAGAAGCCCTTTTGCTCTCTCTTGCTGCAATATTGAAGGGCACCTAAGCTCTCTGGAGGAATGGCAGAGCTTGCTGCTGCTGCTACCTCCTGCCACAGTTTATATTATCACACTCTTTTTTAAAAAAAATCTTTTTATTAATTTTCACAAACAAAAGAGAATAAAGAAAAACATAAGATACAAATTATAAAAATAAAAAAACAAAAAGAGAAATAAAGCAATCTTTTAAAATCAATATTTTGTACCGTCTTCTTTACAAAGTGCATACTCACGCCTTGACTTCCCTCCTCCTCCGCATCAGCTTTCTTAATACATATCTTCTCCTACAGATTCTTATTCTTATTCCCTTTTTGTGCACATCACGTGATTTATGTCAGACCCGCTACAGTTTTTAAACTTCTGCAATTTATCTTTATATAAGCAACAAATTTCCCCCATTCTTCCTCAAACTTTGACCCTTTTTGATCTCGGATTTTATAGGTCATTTTGGCCAATTCTATATACTGTACTCAAAAAGTTTAACTTGCCAGTCCGATACTGTTGGAATTTCCTGTGATTTTCATTTTTGAGCAACAAGAATCCTGGCTTCTTGATTTCTGGCATGTGGTGAACACACTCGATAGAACATTTATGCTACTCAAGTTGCTCATTGTGTTGTTATGTTGGTCACAAGAAATGGTGCATGTAAAAAAGTTTCAGGTAACATCTTATCATATTTGCTTAAGGTTATGACTCTCAAATAAAAGTAAATCATGTAGATTTTTCTTTTCATTTGTTGGCAGAGGAGGTGCATGTTTTTGTGACCAATGTAACAGGCATGCCCAACATAAATTTTGTTATCTGAAGGTCTTCTTATTCTGCTCCTAGGATAAAATTTATTGTCAGTTCACCAAATGAGAAATATTATCAAAACGATAAAGTGTCATTAACCTATAATCTGTTTTCCTGGAGATGTCTTTAACTGAACTTTAGAAAACAATTAGAGAAGTTCTGAGTTATCTTGTGTGTCATACTTCTGATTGTTTTACTCATGTGTAAATTGGCATTTTGAAAATCTGTTGCCATATATATATTTTCTTTAAAATGATACACAACACTTTAACTATATATGAAAATGAAAAATGGGTCTGTAGATTGATGTTTTCATGGAATTAATGTTGGCCTTTCCTCTTTCCCCCCAAAACATACCATTCAAAGCAGTGTCTCTTCTCCAAAAAATCTACTAGCTGTGTCTTTAAAGTTGGTTTTGGATTCATTCACAGAGAAAAACAAGACTATTGCTCCTCCTTAATCCAGCTCCTCTTATAAAGCAAACCATCTCAGAGCAAGTCTAGGCTTGGCTGCCCAGACAAGTCCCAATAAGTTCAGTGAGACTTATTTCTAGGTAAGTTCGTTTGTCGTAGATTTCAGACTCCGTGACCTGGGGTTGACAAATGGTTCCCAATGAGCAAATACTCTATTCAGACACTACTCAGACTTTTCATCTTTCCTCCTGGAGAGAGCCTAGTAAAGTGATGCTACAGCTATCTCTTGGGTTCCCCTCAATCTGATGTCTTTCCTCCTTCTCAAGGCACATAAGATACATTCCTGCTTTTTTACCTGATCAGCTTTCTCTGGACTCAGCCCTCCTATGCAGATCTGGGATCTGTGGACATCTCCTTCCCTGCGCAGTCCAGGGCTCTTGCTTACTGAAAGGAAGTCATGCCCAAGGCAGCAAGTTAAAGAAAGTGAGCTGCGCGTTGCTGCGCAGGCAGGATCTGGGCAAGGGAGGAAGTTGAATTTCACTGTCTGTTCAGTGGGATTGTTGAAGTTATTTCCTGATGCCATTCACCTGATCTAAGCTTTTCAGTTTATTTTATCTGAGCAAGCAGGCGAACATGTTCCACAGGCATTTTACTTCTGAGAGACGCATTTGTCATGTTTGTTTGTTTGGGGTTTTTGTTACCAATGAAATGGATGAGAAAACGCCAACAGAAAAGCTTCAGCCTTGCCTTGCCTCCAAGCATAGCTAAGGAGGACTTCTACTGCCAGATTTGCTTCTAAGCATGATGCCAAATATTTAAATTAAGAACTAATATATTGTTGGCATAGTTTAATTCTCTCACAGCAACGGGGAAGGCACAATAATATATAGCAGCATTTCTTTTTTAAAGTTGCTGTTAAAGCCCTGTCATTTAGTGCAAGCAGGAAGCAGGACTGAACACAAGGGTCCCACTAGCACTTGCTGTATGAAAAGTCCCTTATCCAAACACAAGGAAGTAGCGCCCAAACCTCACCTTGCACACCACAGATTCAGATATCCAGAAAGTCAGGTGTGTGTGTAGTACTGTAAAAAACACAAAAACAAAAAACAAGCAGCCTTAAACAAGCCTTACTCTTTATGTTTTACTCATCCGTGACAGCTGTTTTGCCAGAAACTGGCAGTGGGGGAAGAGATTAGACAAATATTTTTTTTTACTTCCTTGTTTGCCTTCTGCAGAGTTTCAGGGGGTTTTCCTGGAGTTTTCTGGGCAGGGTTTCTGTCCTTTGGTGTCAAAATTTGGGGTCAGGAATGCATTAGAAATTTCCCCATAGGAATGAATGGAAATCATTGACTTGTTATGTGAATGCTCGCCTAACAAACCATTTCCTGAGAACGCATTGTGTTCATCTAGCAGAACCTGTGTGTATTGTAACCCTTTCCAGAAAGCTGCCCCTAGAAGCCTTCCTTACCTGGGTCACTGGGCGGTCGCTGCAGCTTTCCCACCTCCAGACCCTTTTCCAAGGCCAAGAATTAAAATAATGGGGAACCCAACCCAGACAACCCCCTCCATGCACTTAGCAGTTGCTGCAGCTGTTTAGTCAGGGATAAAGTGCCAAGCCTCCTCTTCTCCCCGACACACCAGTGTTCAGCGTCCAGGGCATTTTTTGTAGCTAGAAGCGTTTGATGTGGTGAGCCCTGCAAGATGGGTCACTGGTCTCCTGCCACTACCATTTCCTGCAAGCCAAGGAATCCTGTATCTCAGGTATCTCCCACCGAGTCTTCAAAGCCCCAAGGTGCCTTAGGATGCTTAGCTGGGAAATATGACCTACCAGGCAATAAAAACAAAATAAAAATGACTGTGTCTTTCATTGGTTAGAAAGAACCGGTGGCCACTCCCTCTGGGGAGAGGGAAGGGCTCTGCCCTCTCCCCATGGGGGGTGGGGCTGACTTCTGCGTCATCCTGTGCACCACTCCGTGAAGCTGACGGCCCTCTCTGCCAGCTCGTATGGAGATGGTTGTGTCATCAGTAAGGAGATGGAATCATGGAGCTCCCTTTGCTTTCAGGATTCTCTCCGCCTTTCTTTCATTCTTAAAAAAAGTTTCACAACTGGACTAGTGGAAATTGTGTGATCATTGTTCTCTCTTTCATTAAAATGGTTCTTGGGGCAGATTTAAACAAAATTAAAACATGAGAACAAAAAAACCCAGACATACTTTGTTGTCAATGATACATACTTTGTTTCCCCAACAGGAATGAATATGGAAACTAGATTCAATGGAATTACATATTCTTGGGAATTTTACAGGAAAGATCTGATTAGATCTGGGATACATTTGTTGGCTCCAGTTCAGATTTTCCTGCAAACATTTTTTTTCCATATTCATTCCTTTGTGAGTAAATGCTATGCTGAAACTGAGATGAAAGGATGATAAATATTATTGATTGTATTGTAGGTCAGGATTGTATTTCCTATGAACAAACTGTGAGGCTGCAATCCTGCACACACTTAGCTGGGGAAAGTTTCACTGAAATCGTTTGAGATTACTTCTGCTTACGCAGGCCTAGGGTTGCTCTGTCAATGGCACTATTAATTGATTGAGTAATAATAGCCCATAGTTTCACTCCAGTATCAAAATATCAACAGATTAGTTTCCTATGATTAAAATAATTCCCATGTACTATTAAAGCACAATATATTTCTCACAAAAGTAAGGCATTTTAATTGAGCAATAAGGACAGTCACAGATACATAAAAATGGTTCAAATTAATTCTAGTTCAGAATAAGGATGGAGCAATATTTAAAAATTATACAACAACCAGAGGAAGAAATGAAAACAAATCCAAATATGATGCCCAAAATTTCAGTTAAGTTATTTTTTAAAAAATCATTATTTTAGGTGTTACCAGAGGTCAGGAACCTCCAGTCCATGGGGAACCTCCCCATCTGGCCCCAGAGGTCATTCTGGGCAGGCCACACACACCCAGCCCACAGTTGATGTCATGCACAACGTCAGGTGTGGGCAGGAAAGGGCAGGGCTTGGCGTAAAGGGACTTTGTAGGCCCTGCGGATTGGGAGGCCTGCAAAGGTCTCTTGCACAGCTTTCAACGTGCCTGATAACTTTCTGTCGCGTTGTGCAAAGCAGGAACTCTGTGCATCAGCTGCTGCGCAGTGGGGTGAGAGAGAGAGCGCTCTCTGCACAGAACTCTCTTGCAGACACAATCCCATTTTTGCCTGGTGCCTAAGCATATATAAGGAAGGCACCAGGCGAACCTCCCTGGGGAGAACACTCCACAAGCAGGGAGCAACTGCAGAGAAGGCCCCGTTCTCGTGTTGCCACCCTCCGGACCTCACGTGGAGGAGGGAAACAAAGAAGGGGAGAGGCAGTTCTTGAGGCACTTGCAAGGCAAGGGAAGGGGCTGTTTCCTGGCTCCTCACTTTTCTGTGGCGCTTGGTCATCAGGCAGCTGCGAGTCCAATGCAGGACCCCCCCCCCAAGCAGGGGGCTCTGAGGGGCAGACAGAGGGCAGGCCCCCCTTAGGCAGGAAGAAAGGGGGCAGAGAGGAGTGGAAGGAGTCTTGATCTAAAAATAAATGCTTTGTGCATCCACATCTAATCTTGCCCCTTTCTAAAAGTTGCTTATTGGTGTGTGTTTTTCTTTTTGTCAATCTACCAAAGAATAAAATCAAATAAAATTGGGATTATGGGTTTTTCTCAGGATGGTGGAGGGCCTGTGTCCCATGTCCCGTTGACGTTGGGATGGGGGCACTCACCCTTCTTCTGATAGGAAATGCTCTGTGGGAAGGGGCACAAAAACAGGGGGTTGAAGAGGATCAGTTGGGAGGGGGAGTGAGAAATGTCCCTATTTTCATCTGAGGAATGTTGGAGGGTATGATACAGCTTATTGTGACTTGTAAGGAAAAAAACCCTACACAAAGCAAGAATCAAGGGGAGAAGCTGTGAGAATGAGAGCAAATCTGCGCTGACCTTTACAGATAAAGCAGCTTAATGTAAACAGCAACAGCAAAAATTATTAAGGATTGAAGTGTCAACTTTTGCAGTGATAAGGATTTAGAGGTTAAAAAGCAGACATTGACGTATTTCCTGATTCAGTGTGCTGGGACAGGAGAGCAGTCGTCAGTGGGAGACTCCAGTTCCAGACACGGCAGAAACAGCAGCTCAGTTGTTCTGCCCTTTGCATGGGGCACAGCAGTGACTTCTCTGCACATGGACTGAGTTCGCTTGGGGCTTTGACACACACACAGGGTTAGGAATGCAATTTCAGATTTAGAGGGAATGCCCAGTGCCTGATGCACACCCACACCCACACCCCTGCAAACTTTTCTGACTCCCCAAAACTCCATGGTTTGGGGCAGCAGCCGGAGCAAAAAGAAAAAAGAAAGACCCAGTGCTTGGAGGGGGGAGGTTTAGATGCAGATGCAAAGAAGTCCCTCCCTGCTCATCAGATCTGGTGGAGAGGAGGCCGGCTGGATCTAGACACAGCAAAGAAGCATTTAAGCTAATCGCATTGCAAACTTTGTACAGGATGAGAAATTGGGTTGGCAAAAACGGAACTCCACAGTGCCATCTGGTGCCATCTCCACAGTGCCATCATAGTGTTAGAATGCATGAACAATGCCTATAAAGCGCTTTTTCTTTGCCAGTGTAGCTGATTCTGCTATAAACTCTTCCCTTCATACTTGCACAAATCATTTATGGGGAGGGGGACGTTTGCTTGTACAAGGCTCTCACAATCAAAGGCACACCCACCCATGTCATACCAGAAGGTTAGTTACCCCTGCTGTGTACACTAACCAGGGAGTAAGTCTTGCTGAGTTAAATGGAGCTTGCTTCTGAGTAGGTATGGACAGGATGGTACTGTTAAGTTTCATAAACAGTGCATTTTGAGGTGCCATTGCCCTTTGTTATTTATAATGTATGTACCCCCCCTTCTTAATGGCCAGCATAGCCAATGGTCAGGGATACTGGGGGTTGGGGACTGTTGGTGTCTGAGAGGCCTCAGGTTCCCCACTCATGCACAAGAGTGGACTACAGGGGAAAGTTTTAACACAAGTTCAGGTTAAAAATAAAAAAGGGAAACTTTCATGCATTTGCTAAACAAATACCAGGAGCATTTTTTAAAGGGGGGGGGGCTTGAAAGAATATGCACATTTTTGTGTACAAATATATGTATATTGTGGGAACTGCACATAAAGATGCATATATTTTTGGAAACAAAACACAAAAATGCAGATTAATAGGGAAAATCTTTCAAATATTATATATAATACAAAATTGTGTATTAGGAAGAAATGTGCATGAAAATGCACAAAGTGATGCAGAAATGAGGTAAACTGAGTTTAAGATTAGAATAATTAGAAACAGAAAAACCAACATTCTCTTTCCCTAATATTTATTTTACAAGCACATGCCCTCAAATTTCTTTGATGTTTGAAGCAATCCTAACAGCGGTTGGGGGTGGGGGAATAGCACTGGAATACTCCCTTCCCCCTGGCAAACTCCCCAAATCATGTCACTTGGCCTTAGGACCGAGCTATAGCTGGGGAGAAAGCAAAGCGGCTTAGGAGGCAGGGGCGGTAAGGGAACAGCTGGCCCTTCCCCATTGTAGCCACTACCTCAAGTTACTATGCAGCATTATTATTATTATTATTATTATTATTATTATTATTATTATAGGATATGCTTTTAAAGTGCATTGTTTTGGAGACAATATGATATTGAACAAGTGGGTCAGCAAGCACCCCTTGAGCATCCTGCAGATCTTAGATCTACTCACTCAGTCACTCAGTCCTTCTCCCTTACCCTCCCCCCAGCGGCTCCCATGCTGAGGGAGGCAGGAGGGGGGAGGGAAGACACCCCCGTCTCCCTTTTCCAGAACTGAGACAAAGACCCAGTTCCTTCCACTCTGCCCCTTGGAGACTCCCTGGGACTCTGCCTGCCCTGAAATTGCACTCGTAAGCTGCACATCATCAGGCACAGACAAAGAGTGTCTACCAGGTTCTTAGGGCAAGTGAAAGCTGGATACTTGGCTAAGCACTGGAGTCCTAGAAAGTCCAATGGCAGGATGCTTCCTACTCATTGCAGCTCATTAACCTTTCGAAAACCCTTTTCCTGTTATTGTCGGCAAAGTTGCTGAAAAGACATCAAGGCAGCCAGGCCTTGGAGGAAGCAGGTCGTGCAGGTGTAGATTGTTCCACATTTACATAACTCAAACAGCAGAGACTGAAGCAGTTTCCTCGACAAAACCTTAATCCTGCCACACCTAGAAACCACATTATCCGAGAACAAATAAGCGTGCAGTTCCTGACAAGTATCAGGCATGAGTTAATGGGGCTTAGTCCTAGGCAAACATATATAGGATTACAGCAGTGTATTGCAACATGGGCAGGAGAAACCTCCAAATAAAACTGTCCAGATTAAGCAGCCTTTTAGAAAGCTTGTATAAACATAAGCATCATATACAGTTGGCCCTGGTTTGAAGGCCATTTATACGACAACCCTGGGGACCATAGTAACTGGACTTAAACAGTGGGCGCTCATCCACCCTTCCTCTCATCCCTATTTCCCCTTGAGGAAAGCCGCTCCTTAGTGCTCAATCAGAGCAAAGAGCAATTCGTGTTTCCTCTGGATTGACATTTGTTCTGATTTAGCACTAAAGTGTGGGTTTTCCCTGGGAAAGCACTGGGGCAAGGGGGAAACTGGTCAGACCCACACTTTCTAGGCACAGGACAAGCGGTAGTGTGGACAGGCCTGTCAATCCAGAGAAAACCCAAGAGCTGATTCCCCAGGGGGAAAGCAGAAGAACAAGAGGAAGTGTGGCTAAGCACCGAGAAGAGGCCCATTGAAAAGAATGGGGCAAGTCTCCTCAGTGAGTCACCTCTCAGCATGACTCTGAATTCAACCCACTGAAATGGCAATTCAGTTATTCTGCTGTGGACTTGCGTGTTGGTCCTGCTCCCAAGGAATACCCATCTTTCACCCTAGCATGGGGAAGATTTGGGCAGTTATTCTATGTTTGTTTTTATTGTTTCATTTGAGTTGTGGTGGTGTAATGTCCTGTCCGTAGGATAAGAGTGATGCACCCTCTAGTACAGAAGGGACTGAAGAAGAATTTTAGCCCACCTCCGACACCAAGCGTGCAGTAAGTGCAGCAGAATGAGAGATCCAGAGGTCCGTGCCTGGCCTCTGCTTCTCCTGTGTGTGGCTGCAGCAGCGTCTGGCAGAGTGGGCCATTGCCAAAGGTAAGGTCCGAGTGGAGAGAGAAGAGGCGCTCAGAAGGCAGAGTAGAATTCTCTAAAGGGCTGGAGACAGGCTGACTCTGGGGGTCTGTCCAAACCCCTGTTATTTGGTCAGGGATCTATTCACTGGCCCCTTCCTTCAGGTGATTCTTAAGAAGATGCCGCTATATTTCCATGATCTGAATCCTACGGCGATACGGGAACAGCCTCCGGACAGGAAAATTAGACACTGGATATCCTGTCGAGAGATTGGTGCTAGACAAGCTGAGCTCCTTCCATCTGTCAGATTCCGTATCACAGTGGGAGGAAGGATTTGGGCAGGCAGGGGTAAGCCAGAAGGAGATTGGTCAGAGGCCTGGGAATCGCCATCCTTCGCAAACACAGTCACATCACACGTTCTGCATTCATTCAAGCAGTGGGAAAAACAAGGAAATTTAAAAGTGGCCTCATGCTGCTTTGAAATTATCAAATAAAGTGAAGCTGAGCACATTCATTTTGAAAAGTAAACACAGGGAACCCTGTGTTAAATATGGACGTCTATATACCATGTTTCTTAAATATTGTTTTTTAAAACATATTTTTTAAATGAAGTTTTTGTCTCAATTTTTCCCCCTGATATATTCATAAAATATAAAAAGTAGATCCAGAGAAAAAAATCAGCAACAAGCCACTATTGAAAAAACAATAAATAAAAATATTAATCATGAACTATGCATTTATCTCCAAAATTGGATTATATTCTACACTATTCAACAGCTCATGCTTTTTTACCTGTTACAATATGCATTACATACAGAACAATATGCATTATATATGCACTTTCTCTGAACCTTTTAGCCCCCTAACTTTGCTCATGAAATCTTCTCACTGACTCCTTATATGCCGCTCCTTGCTATTACTTCACTGCCTGGACCTTGATTTGTAATTTCTCTAACAAAAATGTTTTTCTACACCCCAAAGCAGCCGTGATGCTGGGGCCTGTTTTTCCAATCTAGATGAATGGGTTAAAGAGGTGCAGGAACTTGACTGCAGTTCCTGCCTTTTCCTTTGTGCTTTAACAATCAAAGGAAGCTCAGCCTTATTTGAGGAATTTCCCACGCCTCTACTTCAGACATTAGAAAATGGTTTTCTTAAACTCATATCAGATATGTTTACAGAAAGAGCCAAACAAGTTTGGGGGGGGGATCCTGGATAGGATAACTATCTGTATACGTTACAGCTATTTGAACGTTTTTAAAAGAAAAATTAAAAATAAAAATAAAAGGATAAGCCATGGAACAGTTTGGGTGCTACAGATGCCCAGCCATCTTCACTGCGAAATAAGGAGGCAAACCTCCACTTCTGTCATTGTTTCATAGCAGGCATGTCCAACTCCCAAGAGACTGCGATCTACTCCTGGTATAAAAAAACTGGCAGTGATCTACCCCTTGTCACTGGAGGGAGGAGGAGCGTGGGGGGGTGGACTGCCCAGAGTTGTTGAGCTTCTTTGGGGGATGATTGCACAGAGTTTTTTAGCTTTATTCCCATAACTTTTTCCACACAGTAAGGATCCCGCAATCTACTAGGATCAGCCAGGGATCTACCAGTAGATCATGGATGCTTGAGCTGAGATTCCTGCCTTGTAGGGGGTTGGACTAGATGACCCTGGGGGTCCCTTCCAACTCTATGATTCTATGATCTGGGTGGCCACTGTGAGAACAGGATGCTGGACTAGGTGGGCAATTGGTCTGAAGCAGCAAGTTCTTCTTCTTGTTGCCAGCCACCCCAATCTCTGAGCCGTGTGAGCGGCAAGGGCTTCCAAGCACCTCCTTGGGAATGAGGCACAGCAGAGACTGTGATGTCCTTATGGTTTATTGACACATCTATACAACCTGAGCCTACGAGGGGGAAGTGCACGGCATCCGCACCCCAAAACGGTCTTGCTTCTCCCATAACTGCAGCCTTGGAGTCACACGGAAATCAAGCCTTTGCTCTCTGATCCTCTGCTTGCTGGTTTGCTTTTTTAGGTCACATCACTGCAAACCTTGCTCTAAAACTCAGGCTTTGTTTTTCAAACTGTCTGAGAGTTAAAGGAGGGACCCCACTCATTTGGCATCTGGCACGCAGGTAGGGCTGCCATATCTGGAAGAGCAGAGCGCCTACTTGGGCCCCCGGTTATGGGTGCCCGTGCCAGTGATGTCATGATGTCAAGCCTGTGCCACCCAGCCTTGGCACCTGACTTCCGGTGGCATTGCAAGTCGGGTTCCGAGACCTCTGAAAGCATCTCCAGAGTTGCGCCAGGGGCCCTGCAGTGTGGGTGATGAGCACCCACAACAACATTTTTGTGGATGCTCGGGCACCCAGAGCCCCCTATAGTTGGAACCCCTGTTGAAGAGCAAAAAAGGGGCAGCCTAAGTCACTGCCAGCCCAAGCGCCCAGGCCCTTCTTTCCCTGGCTCAGGCTGGCAGTGGCTGCAGAGCAGCCCAAGCCCAAGCCCACCAACTCCAAAACCTAGACATTTCCTTTAAAATGTAAAAATCTGCCCAGGTGGGCATGTTGACCCCCCAAAAGAGGACATGTCCGGGTTTTCCTGGATACATGGCAACCCCACACAGAGGCCCCTTTCCTTTGTTCTCTTCAGAGCCCATCACCCAAGCAATCACTTCAGCAGGAAACCAGCCTTGGTGGATCCAGGGGTTCAGGATCAGCCTGGCTGGATTAGCTTTTAGCACTTGCTGGATCCAGAGAAGAGAGGAGTCCGGCACCCACAAACTCATCACAAACGTCCATGACTCCACCCCCGGGGGGAGGGGATTAGTCAGCCTAAGGGCCTTCCCCTTTGGGTCACACCCCAAAGAGCTCGCCAGATGAAATGATCACCCCTCTTTTTCACATAAGTGTATGTGCAGAGGGCTTTATTTTACCCCAAAGAAACCACATCCTGTTTTTAAACAACCAGATTCTTTTGGGGGGGGGAGTGAGGACCACATCAGCAGATCTTGCTTTGTGCCTTCCACATGAGATTCTCACTCAGTACTTCCCAGACAGACACTAACCTGGCCTGTATGGAACAACAAAAAGAACAATGTGTCCCAGCACATGTACAGAGAGTCTTGATGGCGTTATCTGTTCTCAGCTATAAAAACAGAAGACGGAAGGAAAGGAGAAGCAGGACTGCTGGCCTCTCTTCCTTTAAAATTGGATTCATCAAGGATTAACCTAGAACAATTAGCTGATAATGGGACGTTTCCAGGTCTTTGGGAGAGTTGCCTCCTTTTATTGTGATTTGAATGATATTTACAGTTGTTGCTCCATTAATCCTTACCTGAAAGAAATGCCAAGGCCGCTTTCACGGAGGTCCCAGCTAATGGATCTCTATTCTTTCTTTTGCAGGCTGTGGGACGTTCATCTCTCGGCTCTGTGCGCTGTCTGGTTTTCCCCACCTTCCCTGCAAAACCCCCTGAAATCAACAAGGCACATCGGATTCTCTTCTACATTCAATACAGGTCCAGGGAAAATGGTCAAATATTTTGAAAGCTGTGATCAGAGAGCATAGCTTCAAGTTTTCAAGTGTGCGAAACATAAAACATTCAACAGAACAAAAGACCACTTCCTAACCCCACCGCCCTTTCCTGTGGTCAGCAGGAATCTCACGAGTGAAATGGAGTAAACAAAGCCAATGAAACGGGGAGGCTGGTCATCAGCTGAAGTGGCCGCAGGAACAGCTCAGGAGTTCACCCCCCCCACCTTAATTCAGGTTCCAGCTTGCAATAGTAAGGGGCAGATATAGGATGCCCATTATGGTTCCCTGTTACTGCCATGACAGGAAAATTAGGCAAAAAGTTGGCCTTTAAAGAAAGAAAAAATATACAATTCTGGAGAACTCATAAAAGCTATTTTGTGACATTTCTGCTGGTCTTAACAAAGTTATTCTGCTAACTGGGGGAAATTAGTCAGCTATAAATGACAAAAAAGAAATTATTTTATTTGTTGGTTCCTCCAGCCAACAATAGGGAAAGAATTTTTGTGTTATTGGCTTTTTATAGCATGCCATCCCATAAGGAGAGAAATGTTCTTTAGGGAACACATGCATTTTTACTATGAAATGGCAGCAATATCAAATAATGATGGGAGAAACGGCCACCACTGATGAGTCCCCACAGAGCTTTCCTATCTTCCCAAACCCAGTTCCTGTTTGGGAGAGCTTGCTTCAGGGCACCCAGGGGCTGGGGCAGGCCTGGGCTGCTCTTTGACAAGCCAAAGGACAAAAGCCCCATGGCTGCCCCAAACTAACTGCAAGACTTTTCAGGTAACTGAATTCATATATAAATCTGTCATATTGTTCTGTCAGTGCAAGCTTTTTGGCATTCCAGAAGGAATGGGCTCCCCCCCCCCCCACAACCCCACCAGAGCCAATTTCAGGGGGTACAGGAGCCCCCTTATGCTAGCAAGACCTTGTGTGGGCTCCCACTAGTGGGACTTATCAGTTGAATCCCACCCAGAATGACAAAAGCCCTCCAGCAATATAGCATATGATGCTGGCCCATTAAGAATTGCATTGCTCTTGTGTGAAGTATATGTGTCACAGTCTTATGTCAAGCGCAAAGAGAGAGTGATCTAAAAAGGCACCCAAAGGGCCTTCGGGATGCTGGGCCTGGATCCCAAAATCTGTTCTTCCTTACCTTTTAATTATGTCTGCTGGCTTTCTTAAAATAGTGTCATATTTCTGGCTGAAAGAGTCTCATTCAGCAGCATTAACCTTAAAACAATTGCCAGAAGAGATAATCCCAAAGAGAAGGAAACAAGAAAAGGAATTTACATGCATTAGCATGAGGTGTCAATAAGCCAGTTCTGCTCTGCTCTTGTTTTATCTTCTTCGCTTATTCAGATGAGGAAAGTGGGGCAAAATCCTGGGCGTGGGAAGTTACTGCATGACACTGAGTGGAAAAGTTGTAGTCCAATGAAATATGGGAATATCGCTAACATTGCCATGGCATAGCCCCTGAAGGTGTAAAATAAAAACTGACAGTCACTTTGTGTCAATTCATTATTGGAGTCCAAATGCAAATCAGTTTTATCCAAAAAAGATAATGAATAATCTAAAAATGGCAGTAACTTTTACTTTTCCTTTCACATTAAGTCCTTGTGTTCCTGTCAGGGAAAAAGGTGGGTTGATTATGATGATAATGATGATGATGATGATGTAGAAATGGTGTTTTTAGAGGCTGTGGGACTGGTTTTGTTGTTTTCAGAATCTGTCTTTTCGTATTTTATCTCATTTCTGTCTTGTTGTGCACTATTTCAATGTTTAATAATAATAATAATAATAATAATAATAATAATAATAATAATAATAATAATTTATTTATACCTCGCCCATCTGGCTGGGTCCCCCCAGCCACTCTGGGCGACTTCCAACAAAACACAAATAATAACCTATTAAACATTAAAAGCTTCCCCAAACAGGGCTGCCTTCAGATGTCTTCTAAAAGTTTGGTAGTTATTTTTCTCTTTGACATCTGGTGGGTGGGCGTTCCACAGGACCGGCGCCACTACCAAGAAGGCCCTCTGGCTGGTTCCCTGTAACTGGGCTTCTCGCAGCGAGGGAACCGCCAGTAGGCCCTCGGCGCTGGACCTTGTTTGTTTCACAGCCTTAAACATCGCAGGGTGGTGAATGCTTCTCTCTGTGAGGGAGCCTTCCCAGACCCACTGAAAGAGACAGTTATTAAACCGCTTCTTAAAAAACCATCTTTAAATGCCAACTTTTAAATGCCAACTTTTATGGCCAACTATCGCCCAGTCTCAAATCTACCATTCTTGGGCAAGGTGATTGAGCAAGTGGTTGCTGAACAACTCCAGGCACGCCCGGAGGATGCGGACCATTTGGATCCCTTCCAGTCGGGATTCAGGCCTCACCATGGGACTGAAACTGCCTTGGTCACACTGGTTGATGATGTCCGGCGGGCTAGGGACAAAGGTGAAAGCTGTTTCCTAGTTCTGCTGGATCTCTCAGCGGCCTTTGATACCATCAACCATAACATCCTTTTGGACCATCTTGAGGGGCTGGCAGCTGGGGGCACTGTTATACGGTGGTTCCGCTCCTTCCTCCTGGGCCGTGTCCAGAAAGTGGTGATGGGGGATGAGTGTTCAGACCCCTGGGCTCTCACTTGTGGGGTGCCTCAGGGTACCGTCCTCTCCCCCATGTTTTTCAACATCTACATGTAGCTGCTGGGAGAGATCATCAGGGGGTTTGGGCTGGGTGTTCATCAGTATGTGGATGATACCCAGCTCTACCTCTCTTTCAAATTGGAACCAGTGAAGGCGGTGAAGATCCTGTGTGAGTGTCTGGAGGCAGTTGGAGGATGGATGGTGGCTAACAGATTGAGGTTGAATCCTGACAAGACAGAAGTACTGTTTTGGGGGGACAGGAGGCAGGCAGGTGTGGAAGACTCCCTGGTCCTGAATGGGGTAACTGTGCCCCTGAAGGACCAGGTGCGCAGCCTGGGAGTAATTTTGGACTCACAGCTGTCCATGGAGGTGCAGGTCACTTCTGTGTCCAGGGCAGCTGTCTATCAGCTCCACCTGGTACGCAGGATGAGACCCTCCCTGCCCGCAGACTGTCTCGCCAGAGTGGTGCATGCTCTGGTTATCTCTCGCTTGGACTACTGCAATGTGCTGTATGTGGGGCTACCTTTGAAGGTGACCCGGAAACTACAACTAATCCAGGATGCGGCAGCTAGACTGGTGACTGGGAGCGGCCGCCGAGACCATATAATACCGGTCTTGAAAGACCTACATTGGCTCCCAGTACATTTCCGAGCACAATTCAAAGTGTTGGTGCTGACCTTTAAAGCCCTAAACGGCCTCCGTCCAGTATACCTGAAGGAGCATCTCCACCTCCATTGTTCTGCTCTAAGTTTCACCCCCTAAAATGACACACCCTCTGGGTGCAAATGCTGACTTTCAGTTTTGGTCACAGGAACAGTATTACAAGGACTCTTGAGAGGCCAGGACCGTCATGCCAGAATCTGAAGGGCAGGAATGCGCCACCTTGATGTTTATACAATGTCAAGAATTTGCCATTCCGCATTCCAGACACGCACTCCTTTGTGAGCACCACAACTTGCTCTTTATTATTTCTGAGAGCTCTTCCTGTCATAGGAAAACCTGCATCCTTCTTCCATGGAATTAACTGTTGTCTGTTTCAGACCAGACTGGATTTTTTCCATTCCTTTCCAGGCCGGTTATTACATTAAAGAAGGTAAATGATTTTTGTAGCTTGGATGAGTGCAACGGGGCCCATTCAGAATATATTGGTTGAGGAAACCAGAGGAGTTCTCTCCAGGCACTTGTCCTCCCTGGGCTTCCTGCTGGCCTTGGGGATCCTCAGGATTCGGCCTTAAGGATCCGGGCCCAGGGAAATAAAATTATCTTGCCTTCCCACTTACCAAAGCAGTGCTCAAGGTGGCCAATAGCAATCAAAAGGCAATAAAATGAGCAGCAATTAAATGTTAAAGTGAAACAGCAGCAAAAGAGATAATTAAAACAGTGTCAGCTTAAAATAACAAAATTAAAAGAAAATGTGCTCAACTGCAGCAAAGGTGTTAAGGTCTTCTGGGTATCCTTCAGGGCCATTTTTGTTGTCCTGTGGTTAACCCTCATACTACATGGATATAATTTTTAAGTATGTGAAGATCTACAAATATCAAGGCTGTCGCTGATACAACATTGTCTGGGTTTCTCTACCACAAGTCATGTCAGCCCAGTCTTCTCTCTTTTTCAGCGACCAGATCTGGTAGATCAAGGAAGGCTTTTTAAATAGCATACCAGCAAGGGTTTTGACAAGGTTCCATGGGAGACTCTTGTTTACAAAACTGACTTCACTTCTCCACTTGGGTGAGGGACAGGGACTTCCTGTGAAAAGAAGACAGAGGCTTTGCTTGTTTCAGGCACAATATCCTTTGCAGTTAGATTTGGACCTGAAAGGCTCAGGAGAAGTGCAAGGCCAACAGAAGTTATACTGCACTGCAGAATCACATCAGCCAACAGGAACATTTTTTTTCATGCCCATAGATTGCAGGTTTTAGCCTTTTTATGAAAACTATAACATCTAGAGTGATTTGGAGCAAATGATTCAGCAGAGGAAACACAGCCCAGAATAACTAAGGAGATAGTACAAGAATACTTGGCTAGTTTAGATGTATTCAAGTCTCCAGGGCCAGATGAACTGCATCCAAGAGTATTAAAAGAACTGGCAGGTGTGATCTCAGAACCACTGGCAGTCATCTTTGAGAATTCCTGGAGAACAGGCGAAGTCCCGGCAGACTGGAGGAGGGCAAATGTTGTCCCTATTTTCAAAAAGGGGAAAAGAGAGGATCCAAATAATTACCGCCCAGTCAGTCTGACATCAATACCAGGGAAGATTCTGGAGCAGATCATTAAGCAAACAGTTTGTGAGCACCTAGAAAGGAATACTGTGATCACCAATAGTCAGCATGGATTTCTGAAAAATAAGTCATGTCAGACTAACCTGATCTCGTTTTTTGACAGAATTACAAGCCTGGTAGATGAAGGGAACGCAATGGATGTAGTCTACCTTGATTTCAGCAAGGCATTTGACAAGGTGCCCCATGATATTCTTGTAAAGAAGCTGGTAAAATGCGGACTTGACTATGCTACCACTCAGTGGATTTGTAACTGGCTGACTGACCGAACCCAAAGGGTGCTCATCAATGGTTCCTCTTCATCCTGGAGAAGAGTGACTAGTGGGGTGCCACAGGGTTCTGTCTTGGGCCCGGTCTTATTCAACATCTTTATCAACGACTTGGATGATGGACTCAAGGGCATCCTGATCCAATTTGCAGATGACACCAAACTGGGAGGGGTGGCTAACACCCCAGAGGACAGGATCACACTTCAAAACGACCTTGACAGATTAGAGAACTGGGCCAAAACAAACAAGATGAATTTTAATAGGGAGAAATGTAAAGTATTGCACTTGGGCAAAAAAAATGAGAGGCACAAATACAAGATGGGTGACACCTGGCTTGAGAGCAGTACATGTGAAAAGGATCTAGGAGTCTTGGTTGACCACAAACTTGACATGAGCCAACAGTGTGACGCGGCAGCTAAAAAAGCCAATGCAATTCTGGGCTGCATCAATAGGAGTATAGCATCTAGATCAAGGGAAGTAATAGTGCCACTGTATTCTGCTCTGGTCAGACCTCACCTGGAGTACTGTGTCCAGTTCTGGGCACCACAGTTCAAGAAGGACACTGACAAACTGGAACGGGTCCAGAGGAGGGCAACCAAAATGGTCAAAGGCCTGGAAATGATGCCTTATGAGGAACGGCTAAGGGAGCTGGGCATGTTTAGCCTGGAGAAGAGGAGGTTAAGGGGGGATATGATAGCCATGTTCAAATATATAAAAGGATGTCACACAGAGGAGGGAGAAAGGTTGTTTTCTGCTGCTCCAGAGAAGCGGACACGGAGCAATGGTTCCAAACTACAAGAAAAAAGATTCCACCTAAACATTAGGAAGAACTTCCTGACAGTAAGAGCTGTTTGACAGTGGAATTTGCTGCCAAGGAGTGTGGTGGAGTCTCCTTCTTTGGAGGTCTTAAAGCAGAGGCTTGACGACCATATGTCAGGAGTGCTCTGATGGTGTTTCCTGCTTGGCAGGGGGTTGGACTCGATGGCCCTTGTGGTCTCTTCCAACTCTATGATTCTATGATTATTTATTTCCCCCTTCTTAGCAACTGACTGAGCAACTATTGAGAACACACTGGATTCTGAGATTGAGCAAAAAATAAATAAATCCAATATACTGTACTGGAGATGAAACTCATTCTGTTACTTTTAATTCAGTTTTATATACACTTGGTATCCAACATTTAGCAAACAAGTGACAGTTTCATTTCCTTTGTACTACTGGCCCAAAAATGGAAACAGGAACAACTACCGACATTAGAAGAATGGAGAATGAAACTGATGGACTATGCAGAATTAGATAAACTAACGTGGAAGATCAGATATCTACGTGACCAAAAGTTCATCGAAGATTGGGGAAAATTTTCAGATTATTTGAAATGTATATGTGATGAGCAAACAACGCTAGTGGGATTTCAAGAAGCTCTGTGAATATTTGAGGAACATTGTGTTGAAGAAAAATAAGAGGGTGAAGGTATATAAAATGCAATATAAAAATTAGAAAATGTGTAATTTAAAAATTGAATAATAGATGATTGTTAGAGAGGCTGAAGGAAGTTCAAAAAGAGAAAATATGTGATAAATTTAGATTGGATATTATAAATGTATGTTGGAAAATTAATAAAAATTATTTACACTCGACAGTTTCATTTCCTTTGACAGGGCTTTGTCTCACAGAGCATTCTTCTTCCTTGCATGTCATTCATCATTGTTATGCAACCCAATCTGTTTCCTTCAGCTTCTGTCTACAGGGAATCTGTCAAATAATAATAATAATAATAATAATAATAATAATAATAATAATAATAATAATAATAATTTACTATTTATATGTCACCCATCTGACTGGTTTGCCCCAACCACTCTGAGCAGCTTCCAACAAATTAAAACATCATACATTAAAAATTTCACTATACAGGGCTGCCTTCAGATGTCTTCTGAAAGTCACCCAGAGAAGACTACAAACTTTTTTAGTAATGAAAAGTCTGTGTCAACCAACTCTTCCCAAGTCTGGGAGAAAAGGAAATAACTTTAAAGTGGGCACCTAATCTTAAGTCAGAATCTCCTAAGCATACCTTAAGCACTCTTAGAGGGGAAGTAACAGCTGCTCTATTTTGATTGTTCTGCTTGCAAAAGAATTACAACCCCCCTTTCCTTGTGTGCTGTTCCTGGGGTTCTCCTGCCGCCCAGAGCCAATTGCAGAGGGCAGAGCAGGAGAAGATAAGGGCTTCCGTTGATGGGATGTGACCGGTGAATCCTGTCCTTAAGTTCCATTGACCTCAGTGGGAAAATGCAGCATCAGACTGACTCCCTTTTGCCAGGGAGACTTTAAAGATGCTTCATATTGGCTGCATGGTGCTCATATTTTCCTTCCTTCGGCTCCAGGGGTTTAAAGAACTCATCTACTCCAGGGTCAGCAAGTGGGCAGCTGCTGAGGGCACACTGCTGCCCTGTGCTCCCTTGGAATCGTTGGTAGAATCTACACACATAAGTTTTATAAAAAAAATTTGAAAAATACGTTGAATTTTGCCTAGCTCACTGTCACCATCTAGTGTCACATTTGTATTGCACTTTCTTCTTTGGCGATCACTCATAGCCAAGTGAGATTGTCTTTCATGAACACGGTTTTAACAGTGAATCTGTCACTGTAGAGGCCAATTCTAGATCCACACGTCCTTCCACAGTGGGGACATAGGTTTCCGGGTGGGAGATGATCACGGCATGGTTTTGCCAAGTGTGCCTTCCCCTTAGCGCGTTTCTCCCTTTTCGTCCTGAGTTCGAGTGTCTTCAAAACCCAAGACACCTTTGGTAAAGGCTGCTCTCCAATTGGAGCACTTGCAGGCCAGTGTTTCCCAGTTGTCGGTGTTTATACTACATTTTTAAAGATTTGCCTTGAGAGAGTCTTTGAACCTCTTTTGTTGACCATCAACATTATGCTTTCCACTTTTAAGTTCGGAGTAGAGTAGTTGCTTTGGAAGACGATAATCAGGCATCCGCACAACATGACCAATCTAACGAAGTTGATGTTGAAGAATCATTGCTTCAACACTGGTGATCTTTGCTTCTTTCAGTACCCTGGCATTAGTTCACCTGTCTTCACAGATGATGTGTAAAAATTTTCAGAGACACCGTTGATGGAATCTTTCGAGGAGTTGGAGATGGTGTTTATAAGTGGTCCACATTTCAGAAGCATACAGTAAGGTTGGTAATACAATAGCTTTGTAAACAAGCATTTTGGTTTCCCTGCGAATGTCCTGGTCCTCAAACACTCTGCACTTCAATCAGGAGAAAGCTGTACTCGCAGAGCTCAGGCAATGCTGGATTTTGACATCAACGTCGGCCCTTGTGGAAAGGTAACTGACCAGGTAGAAGTATTTTCCAATGTTACTCCATTGAGTTGCATTTGTGGCACTGCAGAGAGATTGTTTTCTGCTTGTTGGTGCAGCACTTTGGTTTTTTATCTGGGCAGCCAATTTTCAGAAGGACAGTCCACAGGGCATTACGATCTACAGTGTCGAAAGCCTTAATCAGGTCAATAAACGCCATATACAGGGGTTGGTTTTGCTCTCTGCATTTTTCTTGAAGCTGTTGAGTGGTGAAAATCATGTCCACTTTCCCCCTAGAAGGCCGAAAACGATTCTGGGATTCAGGAAGGGTCACCTCGAATATTGTCAAGAGACGGTTTGCTAAGATCCTAGCAAGAATTTTGCCAGCTACAGCTAATAGAAAGATGCCTCAATAGTTTCCGCAATCCGTTCTGTCACCTTTTTAAAAGAGATTGATAATTTTGGCATCCCTAAAGTCTGCTGGGATCTCCTCTCCCAGATTTTTTCGATGAGCTTGTGAAGTTGTTGTGCAAGTTCAGTTCCACCCACTTTGAAGAATTCGACAGGTATCCCATCAGGTCCACTGGCTTTGTTGTTTTTTATTTGGTTAATAGCTGTACACAACTCTCCCAGGTTTGGAGATACTGCAAGCTCATCTCTAATTTGTTTCTGCGGACTTTGTGAGAGGACCTCAGCAGCTACGGGGGAGTTGCAGTTAAGGAGATGCTGGTAATGTTCTTTCCAGTGCAGCGCAATAGCTTCTTTATCTTTTAGAAGTGTGGTACCGTCTGCTGAGCGTAGGGGGCATATGCCATGATTTATTGGCCCATAGATGGTCTTTGTGGCTTTAAAGAAACTCTGTGCATCATGAGTGTTGGTTAAGTGCTGGATCTCTTGAACTTTTTTTATCCACCAGATGTTCTTTAGTTCTCTGGTTCTTCTTTGAACCTCAGCCTTAGTGTTGGTGAAATATACTCAGAGTCACAAAGTGATTTCATGCTCTTTATTCAGCTCATAGTGGTGAGGAGGAATGAATCAAAGTCCCCTCAAAGTATCTGCTTTATATACATTATTTACACAATGGGCTGCACATGATTGGCTAATTCCAGAATTCTACTGTAAGCCAATCAGGTTGTGGATTCACTTCTATCTGGAGAATGATTGGGTGGTTCCTGCCAACCAATCATACTGCTGCATTGTTCTAGGACCAATCAGACTGCTGCATTCTGAATCCTATTGTTCTAGGACCAATCAGACTGCTGCATTCTGAATCCTATTGTTCTAGGACCAGTCAGACTGCTGCAGTTTGGATCCTATTCAACTCAGTACATAACAGTTGGCATAGGTTTTTTCCTTAGTGGCACAGTTTCTGTCTCTTTGCCAGTTCTGAAAGGCCTTCCTTTTCTTGTCAATCATGCACTCAATCTCACTGTCATTCTCATCAAACCAGTCCTGGTGTTTCTTGGTTTGGTATCCAATAGTTTCTTCACAGGCTGCAATAATGGATGTTTTTAGCTTGGTCCAGTGTTCCTCAATGTTATCAGAGAATTCCAAAAGCAGATGGTTCTTAAGAGTCATTGGGAAGCAGTCCCGCTTAATAGGAGCTTGAAGGGCTTGAGTGTTCATTTTGCGCCTTGGTTTCCTTCCTTGAAGCCTGCATTGAAGTATAATCTCGATAGCCATCGTGGAGCGTATTAGTCAGTGATCTATCCAGCAGTCGTCGGTGCTCATCATAGCTCTGGTAAGGAGCACATCATGGCGATCTTTAGCACGGACAATAACATAGTCTAAGAAGTGCCAGTGGTTTGACCGAGGATGCCTCCATGAAGTTTTTTTTAAAAAAAATCTGTTGAAAGAGTGTGTTGGTAATAACAAGGTTGTGCGCTGCACATATCATCAAAAGTAAGATTCCGTTCTGGCTGCTATTGCCAATTCCTTCTTTCACAAAAGTCCCAGGCTACAGATCGGAATCTCATCTAACTCTTGCATTAAAATCATCCGGGAGGTAATTTTATCTTCCTTAGGCGTCTCTGATAGGATGGTATCCAGCTGAGAGTAATTTTTTTCTGTAATGTCTTCATCAGCACCCAGTATTGGTGCATAAGCGCTTAGAATAGTAGCCTGTTGGCTTTTGGTGAGCTTTATTTGAAGGGTTGAGAGTCGCTCATTAATGCCAATAGGGACTTCTGACAAGAGCTTCACAAGATCATTTTTGATAGCAAGCCTACTCCATGTATTTGATGTTCTTGTTAACATTTAAAACATTTTATTTGCAGCTGTATAGTGGCCACCTCTGTAATTTCCCACAGGGCTCAGTAGCAATGCCATTTTGCTGAGGGGCACTGCAACCATTTATGATGGAGCCCTGCCACGGCTGTCCTGCTCCTCTCTGGCAGGGAATCCACACAAGCCCCCTGGGCCTGGACAGAAGGAAGGGAGGAAAGGGGCTTTGTGCTGGCATGGGGATCAGGGAGGCCCAGAGCTGGTCAGAGGCTACTGCAGCTGAAAAGAGCTGCCCCTGCCCACTTTTTAAGCAGCCATTGGCTAAAACTAGACTTTTCCCAGGATGAGACACCAGAGAGGTGCTAATGCTCTAGATGTGCTACGTGGCCACCACCTACTGGTGCAAAGTGTCCATTGTAAATAATTTGAACCGCAGAAGGTTTATACAGAATGTTATGATCCCTTCCATATTTTTAGGCTCTGCAGGCTACCCTGCTGCTCATGCCGTTGAATCCAGTGTGATACACAAATGGCCACTATTAGAAAGGCACAACTAGTCCTTTCCAAGTCTTTCCACATGAATTATTTTTTTGCGAAAAAGGGACATTTCTTCCAGATGAAGTACCAATATTTTCTTTAAGTCTGGTGTCAGTGCAATATTTCATTCCTAAGAAACTACATACTTCTCCCAAATCCATTCCTGTTGTGCTTTTTGTGAACTTCCCTTTAATTGTTTACAAACTTGTTTACAAAAATTGGAAAAAGGTAAAAGGCGGATCTAGACGGATCCTCGTGAATTCATATGATTTTTTCATTCAAATTAAATAAAACCACCATGATACTGTAGACTATGTCTTACTCTGTAGACAGCATCAAAAAAATCATGCATCCACTATTCCGTGGGGCCGCAGGGGCGCAAAAACATGTTTAAAAAACATGGATCCTCATGGATCCTCATGATTTTTGCACAAGACCAGCCCAAAGTCACCATCAGTTCAAACATCATGGCCAGGGGCACAGCATCCACCACAAAAATCACAGAGCCACGGCTTCCTGGCCATACCGTGGCCCAAAAACGTGGTTTTGAAGCACGGATCCTCATGGATCCTCACGCTTTTCGCATTAGGCCAACCCAAACTCACCGTCAAATCACATACCATAGCCAGGGGCACAGCCTACACCACAAAAAACTCAGATCCACGCCTGCCTGGCCATGCCGTGGCCCAAAAACGTGGTTTTGAATCACGGATCCTCATGGATCCTCACGCTTTTCGCATTGGGCCAACCCAAACTCACCGTCAGATCACACGTCATAGCCAGGGGCACAGCCTGCACCACAAAAAACTCGGATCCACGGCTTCCTGGCCATACCGTGGCCCAAAAACGTGGTTTTGAAACACGGATCCTCATGGATCCTCACACTTTTTGCACCAGATCAGCCCAAACTCACCGTCAAATCACACATCATGTCCAGGGGCACATCCTGCACCACAAAAAACTCGGATCCACGGCTTCCTGGCCATACCGTGGCCCAAAAACGTGGTTTTGAAACACGGATCCTCATGGATCCTCACACTTTTTGCATTGGGCCAACCCAAACTCACTGTCAAATCACATATCATGGCCAGGGGCACAGCATCCACCACAAAAATCACGGATCCGTGGCTTCCTGGCCATACCGTGGCCCAAAAACGTGGTTTTGAAGCATGGATCCTCATGGATCCTCATGCTTTTTGCATTGGGCCAACCCAAGCTCACCGTCAAATCACACATCATGGCCAGGGGCGCAGCCTGCACCACAAAAATCACGGATCCACGGCTTCCTGGCCATACCGTGGCCCAAAAACGTGGTTCCGAAGCATGGATCCTCATGGATCCTCACGGTTTTTGCACAAGACCAGCCCAAAGTCACCATCAGATCAAACATCATGGCCAGGGGCACAGCATCCACCACAAAAAACTCGGATCCACGCCTGCCTGGCCATGCCGTGGCCCAAAAACGTGGTTTTGAATCACGGATCCTCATGGATCCTCACGCTTTTCGCATTGGGCAACCCAAACTCACCGTCAGATCACACGTCATAGCCAGGGGCACAGCCTGCACCACAAAAAACTCGGATCCACGTCTTCCTGGCAACACCATGGCCCAAAAACGTGGTTTCGAAGTACGGATCCTCATGGATCCTCACGCTTTTCGCATTAGGCCAACCCAAATTCACCGTCAGATCACACGTCATAGCCAGGGGCACAGCCTGCACCACAAAAAACTCGGATCCACGTCTTCCTGGCAACACCATGGCCCAAAAACGTGGTTTCGAAGTACGGATCCTCATAGATCCTTATGCTTTTCGCATTGGGCCAGCCCAAATTCACCGTCAGATCACACGTCATAGCCAGGGGCACAACCTGCACCACAAAAATCATGGATCCACGGCTTCCTGGCCATACCGTGGCCCAAAAACGTGGTTCCGAAGCATGGATCCTCATGGATCCTCACGGTTTTTGCACAAGACCAGCCCAAAGTCACCATCAGATCAAACATCATGGCCAGGGGCACAGCATCCACCACAAAAAACTCGGATCCACGCCTGCCTGGCCATGCCGTGGCCCAAAAACGTGGTTTTGAATCACGGATCCTCATGGATCCTCACGCTTTTCGCATTGGGCCAACCCAAACTCACTGTCAAATCACATATCATGGCCAGGGGCACAGCATCCACCACAAAAATCACGGATCCATGGCTTCCTGGCCATACCATGGCCCAAAAACGTGGTTTTGAAGCATGGATCCTCATGGATCCTCATGCTTTTTGCATTGGGCCAACCCAAACTCACCGTCAAATCGCACATCATGTGCAGGGGCGCAGCCTGCACCACAAAAATCACGGATCCACGGCTTCCTGGCAACACCATGGCCCAAAAACGTGGTTTCGAAGTACGGATCCTCATGGATCCTTATGCTTTTCGCATTGGGCCAGCCCAAATTCACCGTCAGATCACATGTCATAGCCAGGGGCACAACCTGCACCACAAAAATCACGGATCCACGGCTTCCTGGCCATACTGTGGCCCAAAAACGTGGTTCCGAAGCATGGATCCTCATGGATCCTCATGCTTTTTGCACTAGATCAGCCCAAACTCCCTGTCAAATCACACATAATGTCCAGGGGCACAGCTTGCACCACAAAAATCACGGATCCACGGCTTCCTGGCAACACCATGGCCCAAAAACATGGTTTCGAAGCACGGATCCTCATGGATCCTTATGCTTTTCACATTGGGCCAGCCCAAATTCACCGTCAGATCACACGTCATAGCCAGGGGCACAACCTGCACCACAAAAATCACGGATCCACGGCTTCCTGGCCATACCGTGGCCCAAAAACGTGGTTCCGAAGCATGGATCCTCATGGATCCTCACACTTTTCACATTGGGCCAACCCAAACGCCCCGTTAAATCGCACATCATGTGCAGGGGCACAGCCTGCACCATGAAAATCACGGATCCACGGCTTCCTGGCTACTCTGTGGTCCAAAAACGTGGTTTCGAATCACGGATCCTCATGTATCCTCACACTTTTCGCATTGGGCCAACCCAAATTCACCGTCAGATCACATGTCATAGCCAGGGGCATAGCCTGCACCACAAAAATCACGGTTCCACGGGTTCCTGGCAATACCGTGGCCCAAAAACGTGGTTTTGAAGTACGGATCCTCATGGATCCTCACACTTTTGCACTGGGCCACCCCTAAATCACTGTCAAATCACACTTCATGCCATGGGGCACAGCTTGCACCGCAAAAAAACTCGGATCCATGGGTTCCTGGCCATACCGTGGCCCAAAAACGTGGTTTCGAAGCATGGATCCTCATGGATCCTCACGCATTTTCCATTGGGCCAACCCAAACTCACCGTCAAATCACACATCATGTCCAGGGGCACAGCCTGGTAAAAGAAAATTAAATATGCTCAGAGTCCTGTAGTGATTTCATGCTCTTTATTGCAGCTTGTAAAACAGTGACCGAATTTCCCCCCAAACCTGAGGCTTTTATATACATTATTTACACAATGAGTCCCGTCTGACTGGCTGATTCTGCTTCCCTCCTGGAGCCTGATTGGTCTTTTCCTGCAAGCCATTCAGTTCTTGCATTCTAGGATCCTACTTGCCTATTGTTCTAGGATCCAAGCTTAGTACATAACAGGGAAGGAGCTAGACAAAGAATGATCCCAGAAGTCCTCAACGGCAGAACAGGCAGGTGATAACAAGCAGTGTGTTACAACGGCTCTGAAGGCGGATGAAGGCTGCAGCAGATAGGATCCACCAGTTCGTCGTGACTACTCATGCCATCAGAACAGAGCACTACTGCGAAGGCTGTGCGTTGGTCAGCATGCACTGATCTACACACATAAAACAAATTCACGCACAGGCATCTTCCAAAAACCCAACCCAACCCCCCCCAAACCGTCCCCCCATGGCGATCACTAAATGGCCACGGGGGCAGGAATGTGAAGCCCCTAGTCATGAACTGACACATGGGCGGTGGATACAGATTCAGTCATTCTGACTCAAGGAATGAGGCAGTTGAGCAGCTCAGCAGCTGTATCCATGACTGAGCAGTCCCTTTTAGGATCCACTATGCTCACCCCGAAAAGGGGAAGGGGCTGGAACGGTGCCCTAAACATAATATGCCTCCCTTTTCCCTTGACTGGATTACCGCGCCCAGGTGGAATCTCTTTTCCCATAGTTTGAATCCATTATTCTGCATCCTAGTCTCTAGAACAGCAGAAAACAAGCTTGCTCCCTCTTCAACATGACATCCCTTCAAATATTTAAACATGGCTATCATGTCACTCCTTAATCTTCTCTTCTCTAGATTAAACAAATCCAGCTCCCCAAGTCTCTCCTCATAGGGCTTGGATTCCAGACCTTTTACATTTTGGTCACCCTCCTCTGGACATGCTCCAACTTGACAATATCCTTCTTCAACTGGACACAGTATTTCAGGTGTGGTCTGACCAACCAGAATAGTGTGGTGGCATTCCTTCACTTGATCTAGACACTATACTCCTATTGATGCAGCCCAAAATTGCATTGGTGTTCTTAGCTGCCACATCACACTGTTGACTCATATTCAGCTTGTGGTCGACCAAGACTCCCAGATCCCTTTCACTGGTACTGTTGTCAAGCCAAGTGTCCCCCACCTGTGCATTTCATTTTTTCTATCCAGGTGTAGTACCTTACATTTCTCCCTATGGAACTCCATATAGTTGGTTTTGGCCCAGCTCTCTAGGCTATTCAGGTCATTTTGAATTCTGACCCTGTCCGCTGGTGTATTAGCAACCCCTCCCAGTTTGCAGTCATTTGCAAATTTGATTAGCACGCCCTCTATTCCATCATCCAAATCATTTATAAAAATATTGAATAGCACCAGGCCCAGGACAGAACCTTGTGGAACCCCAATAGTCATTTTTTTCCAGGATGAAGGTGAGCCACTGATGAGCACTCTTTGGGTTCAGCCCGTCAACCAATTACAAATCCACCTAACAGTAGCTTTGTCTAGCCCACATATCACTAGTGTTTTTGCAATAATATCATGGGGGACCTTTTCAAAGGCCTTACTGAAGTCAAGGTAAGCTGGTACAAGGGAAAGCAGGATTGTAATTACCGTAAAAATTACTGATCATAGAATAGAATCATAGAATCATAGAGTTGGAAGAGACCACAAGGGCCATCGAGTCCAACCCCCTGCCAAGCAGGAACACCATCAGAGCACTCCTGACATATGGTTGTCAAGCCTCTGCTTAAAGACCTCCAAAGAAGGAGACTCCACCACACTCCTTGGCAGCAAATTCCACTGTTGAACAGCTCTTACTGTCAGGAAGTTCTTCCTAATGTTTAGGTGGAATCTTTTTTCTTGTAGTTTGGAACCATTGCTCCGTGTCCGCTTCTCTGGAGCAGCAGAAAACAACCTTTCTCCCTCCTCTATGTGACATCCTTTTATATATTTGAACATGGCTATCCTATCACCCCTTAACCTCCTCTTCTCCAGGCTAAACATGCCCAGCTCCCTTAGCCGTTCCTCATAAGGCATCGTTTCCAGGCCTTTGACCATTTTGGTTGCCCTCCTCTGGACACGTTCCAGTTTGTCAGTGTCCTTCTTAAACTGTGGTGCCCAGAACTGGACACAGTACTCCAGGTGAGGTCTGACCAGAGCAGAATACAGTGGCACTATTACTTCCCTTGATCTAGATGCTATACTCCTATTGATGCAGCCCAGAATTGCATTGGCTTTTTTAGCTGCCGCGTCACACTGTTGGCTCATGTCAAGTTTGTGGTCAACCAAGACTCCTAGATCCTTTTCACATGTACTGCTCTCAAGCCAGGTGTCATCCATCTTGTATTTGTGCCTCTCATTATTTTTGCCCAAGTGCAATCCTTTACATTTCTCCCTGTTAAAATTCATCTTGTTTGTTTTGGCCCAGTTCTCTAATCTGTCAAGGTCGTTTTGAAGTGTGATCCTGTCCTCTGGGGTGTTAGCCACCCCTCCCAGTTTGGTGTCATCTGCAAATTTGATCAGGATGCCCTTGAGTCCATCATCCAAGTCATTGATAAAGATGTTGAATAAGACCGGGCCCAAGACAGAACCCTGTGGCACCCCACTAGTCACTCTTCTCCAGGATGAAGAGGAACCATTGATGAGCACCCTTTGGGTTCGGTCAGTCAGCCAGTTACAAATCCACTGAGTGGTAGCATAGTCAAGTCCACTTTTCTGTTTTTCCATCAAGCCCCCAGACAAGAATGCTACAGCATCAGCCCCAAACACTCAGTCTCATAACAAAAAATACTCAACAGGGTTAGGGCTGAGGGTAGGGGAAGTACAATCATGATCTTTCCAGTCCTCTAGAAGCTGACCCTTTTGGTCATTTTGGTCATAGAGCCAAATATCTGTTCCCAAGTTTAAAGAATCTAAACAAGTAAAGAACAAGCTTGCCCTTTACATGCAAAAGCCCTGAAATTCAGCCCATTGGGCAACTGATCATGGGGCTGGGAGGAGGGAGGTAAGGACTAGCACCTTCTCTGCCCTCCACCTCCAACAGCTACACCTGAAAGTTTCATGATGGGGTTCGATTTGAGAAGCTGAATGTTTATAAAGGCACTTAGCCAATATCTGCCACAGAAATTCTGAACAGAAACACTCTGCAGGTTCAGCCCCCAAAAGAAACTGCTCTATGGTCTCTGTGTTGGGAAATGGGAACAGATCTTGCTCATCACCAACCTTCCCTCCACAAATCAGTATCACTATGAGGCTGAACTGAACAGCTTGCTCCAGAGTTTTAAGAGATACGTTTGTGTGGTGGAGTGGTTAAGAGCGGTGGACTCTAATCTGGTGAGCTGGGTTCGCTTCCCCGCTCCTCCACATGCAGGCTGCTGGGTGACCTTGGGCCAGTCACACTTCTCTCTGAAGTCTCTCAGCCCCACTCAACTCACAAGGTGTCTGTTGTGGGGGTGGAAGGGAAAGGAGATTTTTAGCCACTTTGAGACTCCTTCAAGTAGAGAAAAGCAGGATATAAAAACTAACTCCATAAATAAGAATTCTATGGAAAAGGACCATCCCTGCCATGATGATGAAAACTATATGTTTGGATTTTGCTGTATTATACCAACCTGTGGAATATGACAGTTCGCAGTTTCAAAATCTATTTGGCCACAGTGGATTGACAGTCTGGACACACGAAAACCTCTGGAAGATCTTTTGAATCAATGTCTATGCGAAAGCAGTGGTACCAGTCCTTGCAGTTTCCTTCACAGTAAACCATAGTAAGGTCACCACTGGCCTCCTGCACCCTTCCTTCAAGAAACATAGTGACCAGCAGCCTTCAAACAAGGAAGGTAAAATATCTGAGCAATAGGTTAGTGTATCCTTCCATCCCTCTGGGCATGATCGAGACACAGTAATGTAACTCTCATTCAAGATTTGTCTCTTCTTGGGAGGAACATCGTCAATTTCCACTTGATAATATTTGTCTTGTCCTTCAAAATAGGTTTTCCCACAGTACTGTATTATTTCTTTTGCAATCCAGGGTCTAATGGCAGCCATATCCTTTTGTATGAACTGTAACTGGGCAGCAGAAGCAATCAGATGGGCAATGGTGCATGTGAAAGGACCGTAGTCACTGGAATTACCTTGCCTGGGTATATCAGTTGGTGCAAAAAATGACCAGCTGCAAAACTATAGGGATATTTTGAATCCATCTCATACAGACATGCTAAGAAGCATGTTATTGCATCAATCACAGAGTGGTTCAATCCATGTTTGGAATCTAGGTAGAGCATGGTTTTCTTTTTAAAAATGATTACTATCAGTATCCAGTGGACTTTGTCATTTACTGGAATAATCAAAACATCTTTCCTTAGCACTCCAAATCTCAAACAGTTCTTCAGAACTTGCACTGGCAATCTTTGACATATCTGCATGAAGTGGCAAGTACGGTAAGTGGGAAAATGGTTCCATCGTGACCTAGCTCTTTGGCCATGATCACCCTGGAGGCAAGAAAGGCATCTATTATGCAATCATTTATCCAGTTTGATCCTTTCAGTGTGTTTATGTCATAGTCATACACACAGATGTTGCCAACTGAACCCACAAGTCCCATGGTTTGTAGACTGAGTGTGGGGAAGGTACAGTTGTGCCATGGGGGAACTGATGTACAAATCAGTGATTTGTCCAAACACTTCTCACTTTGTGTTGAGAATATGGGGCTGCTATCAAAAGAATCAATATTGGTCACTGTTAAATCCTCTTTCCCACTTTTTGGAGTGGAGGTCATCTGAGGCTGAGTGCTTTCCAGGTGTCTCATAGTCAGTTGGTGATCTTAAGGAGTCAAACCGCTCAGCAGCCTGCACTGAATCAGATGCTGGAGCTACTGTTATCTTTTCCTGCAGTCTAGGGAACTTTCTTCCCGATCTACTCTTCTGTCTTTTATTTCACTTCAACTGTGTGAGCTGCAACTGGCAAGGCTTCCCTGGTTCTGGTGGCATGCCGATAGATTTTGTGGCAGCTATAATATGGTAATATGGATGATGGGTGAGCACACAATGTCCTGTACGGACTGTGCATGCATGGCAGCCCGTATGGACGCCGCGTGTGCGGCAGCCCGTATGGTTGCCAGGAAAGCGGCTGCCCATACAGCCTGTACGGCCGCTGTGAGAGGGGCTGCCTATACGGACGCTACGCGAGCAGCAGCCTGTACAGTCGCCGCGAGAGCAGCTGCCTGTATGGCCCATATGGTCGCTGCGAGAGGGGCTGCCTGTACAGTTGCTGCAAGAGCGGCAGCCCACACGGACGCTGCACAAGCGGCAGCTAGTACAGCGACCGTACTGTCACTCTCCCCCCAGCATGGCACCCCGGGGCACCATCACCCCGCTGCCCCTTCGTATGCCCCTGCAGTCAATCAAATGTACTATGAACAATCTGAAGTCATGCTGGGCACAATTCACCACTAATCCTGTTCTCTTTCTAAAAACATGTGGTGGACTCCAGGAAAGCTGTCAGCAGGCACCATGATGCCCATGGGCACCACGTTGGAAACCCCCTATTTCAAAGTTTGCACTGACAAAATCTGTTGGCAAGAAAACTTGCAGTTAAACCTCCATTTATAATTACCACCCCCGCAAAGCAACCAACTTTTGTCCCAAAACCATTTGTAGCTGAATTGACGCAAGACAGGTGATTGTTTTTCATGGTTACTTTGGTGGTCTCCATCTAGTTGGTTTGATAATTTACATTCACAGGTAAGATCATCACAATCTCTGCCTTGGATATTCTTGAGGTTTAGCAGCGTCAAAAATTTCCAGGTGCTGTTCTTCACTGTGAAGGGGCGCTGCGCAGAAAGGAAAAACTGTGCAGCGCCTCTCCAGCGAAGCAAAGCCTGGAGAGCAAGAGGGATCGGTGTACACCAACCCCTCTCGTTCTCCAGGCTTCAGGCAGCTATCCGCAAGCCTTTGGAGCACAGCAGGAACTTGCGCTGCGCTCCAAAGGCTGAAGCCTGGAGAGTGAGAGTGGTCGGTGCGCACCGACCCCTCTCGCTCTCCAGGCTTCAGCGAAAGCAACGCGTAGCCTCTGGAGTGTGGAGGGAGCGCTCCCTTTGCGCTTCAGAGGCTTTGTGTTGCTATCGCTGAGGCCAAGGAGCCTGCATTTGCTCCATAGGACGCACACACATTTCCCCTTAATTTTTTGAGGGTAAAAAGTGTGTCCGATAGAGCGAAAAATACGGTAGTCATATATTCTTCTATCGGCTCTAATAATAATATTGCAATGGTGAAATTAACAGTGCATTTTTGTGATTTTTGTAGTGCAACTCATGATTTTTGTGGTGCAGGCTGTGCCCCTGGCTATGATGTGTGAATTGACAGTGAGTTTGTGGTGGCCCAATGCAAAAAGCCTGAGGATCCATGAGGATCCGTGCTTCAAAACCACGTTTTTGGACCACGGAGTGGCCAGGTAGCCATGGATCCGTGATTTTCGTGGTGCAGGCTGTGACCCTGGACATGATGTGTGATTTGACGGTCCATTTGGGTTGGCCCAATGCAAAAAGTGTGAGGATCCATGAGGATCCGTGTTTCAAAACCACGTTTTTGGGCCACGGTATGGCCAGGAAGCCGTGGATCCGAGTTTTTTGTGGTGCAGGATGTGCCCCTGGACATGATGTGTAATTTGACAGTGAGTTTGGGATGATCTAGTGCAAAAATCATTAGGATTCATGAGGATCCGTGTTTTTTAACCATGTTTTTGCGCCATTGCGGCACCACGAAACAGTGGATGCGTGATTTTTTTGGTTCCTCCTACAGACTAAGATGTGGTCTACAGTAGCATGGTGTTTTTATTTTTTTTCAATATAAAAATCATATGAATTCATGAGGATCCGTGCCTCGGATCCATGTTTTTGTGGTGCTGCAGCGCGGAAATGTGTTGGATCCACGTTTTTTATAGTCCAGTTTGTAGGCGTGCCTTTTAGGAGTGATTTGACATTGCATTTGTTGGAATTATTCTTTAAAAAGTGGAGGATCCATGAGGATCCGTGTAGATCCGCCTTTTACGCAGACCCACAAAAATTCTCTGCTGTAGTCCTCCACTGCTGTACAACCCCATGGCTGGCTCAATATTTCCCTTGCTGTTGTTAATTTGTTTCTAATTCTCATAAAGTTATTATAACAATAATAAGTAAAATATTTAAAAGTGTGTGTGTGTACAAAAGAAGCTCTCTATACTATATTTGCACTAGATAGTCATTGCACTGCTTTTATTGGCTGTTTCCCAAGATCAGAACCGTCTTTCCTCTTGGGCTTACTGGCGCCTTGTGCCAGGGCGCTGGCCTCTCCGGGGCGCCCCAGCGAGAGGCTTTGCCGCTGGCCTCCCCTTTCCCTGCACCCGCCAACTATATGGCTGGCTGGTGTGCAGCGCGCTCTCTCTTTCGCCTGCCCTGTGGGAAGAGGGAGGCGGGCAATGGCGAGGGGGAAGCGGAGCGCGAGGAGAAGGAGGAAGGAAGAAGAAGAAGAAGAAGAGAGGCGCGCCCCCACTTGCCCCCTTTCTTCCTCCTGGGTTTGCAGCTCTGCTTGCAGGGTCCCCTTGCCCGTCCTGTTCAGCTACATCGAGCCCCAGCCGTGAGTAGGAGCAGCTGCTGCCCTGGTTTCTCTCTCCCCCTGGAATCGTGCCCTGTGTTTAATGGTACGGGCAACTCTATCCCGGGGAAGGGAAGCCTCCTCCCATCGCTCTTCTTCTTCTTCTTCTTCTTCTTGGGGGGTGGGCTCCATCTCTTCCCCCCCCCCAACAGGGTCCCTAGGGGTTGTAAAGCAAGCCAGACCATTTAGCACCGACCCCATTCATTCCAGCAGCTGGCCATCACCCACTCACTCCAAGCCCTGCGAAAAACATCATCATCATCACCATTACTACTACTACCACTACTGCCCTCCACCCACAGAAATCAGGGCGGCTCACAGCCTGAAATTACGGTACTAAGCACGTGCGAGAAACTAGAACAAAGGCAAACCAAACCGAGCCAGCAACCCTCCTCCTCCCTTATTTGTGAAACAAGCTGTTAATTGCCTATCCAACTTTTTTAAAAAAGGCTCTGAAGGTTTTTGAGATCAATGCAAGCTAAAAAGCATTGCAGGGGGTTGGGCTAGATGACCCACAGGGTCCCTTCCAATTCTACGTTTTTCTGAAATACACACACGCACAACCCAACTATGGTCCCTCTGCAGTCCTCGCCCCAAGCAACTGTGTGTGAGCCTTGCTCCCCAGAAAGTGTGCCTTGTCTTGCTACCTGTGGTTTTTGGTCTCTTCGTCAGCCGCCTCCCCCCAATCTATTCATATTCCTTTCTCCCTAATCTCCAATATTACATTTTCCTCTGGCTGAGACTTAAAACAGAAAGCCCTAATTCCCAACTGTGTTTGTTGCTGCAGTCCCACTGTCTACTCAGAAGTAAGGTCCTATTAGATTCAGCAGGGCTTACTTTCAGGTAAGTACAGTTAGCACTGCAGCCTTTGTGACCCAAGTTTTGGGTCCTTTTTAGGTTCAGGATGTCACTGCTTTACACCCCACCCCACCCCACCCCACCCCCCACAATATTTGAAAATGTCAGCTTTGTACTTAAACACAACTTGGCCGGGAACTTCATTGTCTGTGTCTTTATTAATTTATTTAAAGAAAAACAAACTGGTGATTGCTTTAACTTTTTGATATGTGGTGATTTGAATCATGAGGATGAATTAGAAGAACTGCTGAGTCTTGAATGAGTCTTGCTTTGGAATTGAGGACTTCATTCGATTTTCTTCTGCCTTTTCATTTTATTTTGTTCTAAGGGCTTGTTCAAGATAATGCGTAAGTGTGGTGTCAGCTCCCAAAAGAAAGGTCAACAACTCTGGGAAAGGGGGGGGGCAGAGGGATCTTTGCACCACAGCCCCAATATACTTAAGACGGCCCTGCCCCAGATCCTAAAGGCCGGGGGCAGGAGGGGGGGCAGGAGGAAAGAGGAGGACTCTCTTGTCTGCAGTAGATGACTTGGGTGATAAGGGGAGGAGGGTCTCTCTCTCTCTCTCTCTCCACCACCCCCCCCCTGTGTGTGTGTGTGTGAGAGAGAGAGAGAGAGAGAGAGAGAGAGAGAGAGAGAGACTTTAATAAATGACTTCTACTGCACCTACCAATATATTATAAACATGCTCCATTTTTTTCTATGTAGAGTTGTCCTCCCTTAGGTGCACCTCTCAGAGTTCTGCTTACAAAACGCATGCCATTTTGAAGTCCTGGGAGTTTTAAAGCAATTTCCAAACAATTCACAGGAGCCTCTTCATCAGCCATTGCAAGCTCTGCTTCACTGAACTGAGAATAAAAAATTAACAGGAAATAAACTGAAATGTAGGATATGATAATAAAGGAATATTGCATTTCAGGGTTTGTTTCTGTGTTTATATTGACATCACATCACAATAGAGCTTTGCGCAGCCATCCCCAAGCTTTGCCTCCCCGCTGTCCCCCGAGCTTGTGGGGCTGCCCGATATCTGCACCAATCGGGATGCAGGCTGCTATCCGCCTGCAGATAGCTTCCTGAAGCCTGGAGAGCGAGAGGGGTCCTTACGCACCGACCCCTCTCGCTCTCCAGGCTTCAGTGAAAGCCTGCATTTGCCCCATAGGACGCACACACATTTCCCCTTCCTTTTCTGGAGGGGAAAAAGTGAATGTATGGCAGTGAATAATTGATCATTTTGTTTGATATGACAAGAAGCTGAGGTTAAAATCAACCATGATGAGGAAAATAATATCTTCATGGAAGAACAGGCAGGATTTAATAGTAATTTCTCTACTTTTCATGGTTTTGTGCTGAAGGGCAGAAAGAGATGATTGTCTGCAGCATTTGGGGATTTGAAACCTTGCTTTTGATGCATTGATCATGTTTATTATATGAATGATAAAACAGTCTTTTCTACAGCAACCAGAGGGGGGAAACCTCCTGTCTTGCTAAATGCATACGGTATAGTCCTCTTGTTTGCTGTTTAATAAGGATATCAAGATAGTCTTGCAGACCTTTTGGGGTACAAAGATGGACCGAGGGGGTCCTCTTGGTAGTTCCTCCCCCCTTGGAGGCTGGGGGCTGGCCCTGGAGAGGGCCTTCTCTGTGGTGCCTCCTAAATTGTGAGTTCCACTCTCCACAGAGGTCTGTGTAGCATCTTGACTATGTGGCTCCCAGGAAATGCTGAAGACACAACTCTGTACCCTGGTCTTTGGCACACAAGAAGAAAAGGCTAAGGAGTAAAACCTACACAGATCTGGAGTGGAGTGGTTGGGTGGCGCCTTATATGCCCCCTTCCAGCAACTCCTGCCTCCAAGTGGGTGCCAAACATCTTGCTCTGCTTTGCAAGGCCAGGGGACTTGTCATCTGGGCAGCCCAGGACCTCCAGACACAGGGCCCAGACTTGCACACCAGAGAAGTCACTACAGTGCAAAAACCAGAGGCAGCCGTTATGAGTTGCCGGTCTCTACAGCCACAGCGGGTGCTGTGATTCCCTGGTGGTTTGACTTTGCCCTGGGAGGGGCACCCCATTGTCCCTCAAGACGGATGGATGATGCCAGCAGCAAGTTGTTTTATAATGTTTTTAGTATTGTTTTTAGTATTGTGCTTAGATTGTAATCCATCTTGGGACATCTGGTTGAAGGTCGGGTAAATAATAATAAGATTGAAAAGAGCTGTTACCTTCCTAATAACACTAGTCAAGGCATGTGTGGAATTTTATAAGATCAGTGTAAGAATTCTGTTGGAGAGACTGGATTATTTCACTTATGTTGCTTTTATTTTTATATGCTTTGTTATAGTTATGAAAACTAAAAATAGAAATAATGGAATTTTAAATTTGGGTGTGTAACTGGTTGTGCTGTATTTAGTGTTTTATTCATTGAGTCAACTGTTGGTTTAAATTCAGCTGGGCTTTAGTGATGCTCAGTTCATTAAGATCAGCAGAGGGACCTCTTGGTGCCCTCAGAATTGTGTGCTGCTGGCAGCCCAGGAGAGGACCTCATCATTCAGCAATGCTGAAGATACACCTGGCTGTCCTGTTTTCAGGACCCACCCTATGCCTGTGAGTGTAATTTGTTTTTAATACTGGAATTTAAATTGCTGTAACCTGTCCTGGGAAAACAACAACAACATATTTATTATTTATTAAATACAGTTGTATACTGCCTAGATTTGTATACACCTAGATCTCAGGGCAGCTCACAGCATTAAAATATATAATATAAACAAGAACATAGAATGCTCAGTTCCCTTATTTTGTATTGTGGGTAGATATCTTATTGGTGCTTCCACACATGGAATTAAACAAGTACTTGCTAACTTAGCATTAACTGTCCTTTCCATACCGAGCGAAAGCCATCCACTCAGATTTGGTTAGACCTACAGTGGTACCTCGGGTTACAGACGCTTCAGGTTACAGATGCGTTAGGTTACAGACTCTGCTAACCCAGAAATAGTACCTCGGGTTAAGAACTTTGCTTCAAGATGAGAACAGAAATCACATGGCAGCAGCAGGAGGCCCCATTAGCTAAAGTGGTACCTCAGGTTAAGAACTGTTTCAGGTTAAGAACGGACCTCCGGAATGAATTAAGTTCTTAACCCAAGGTACCACTGTATTTTAGAACCTGCTATACAGTAGTTCCATTTTTTAAAAGTAATTCAGGTAGCCTCAATTTCGTAATTGCTCCACAATAGGCAGTGCTCGCAGTGCTTGCAGTGCTCCAGACTGCTGTGGGAAGTTGTTGCAGGAGTTTAATATGTTCAGGGGAGTCATGGCGCTTCTTGCAACAGAGCACTGGCGAAATGACACAGTTGCTGCCAGTGCAAATGCAACCTTGAAGCATCTTCGCCCTATGCAGGGAATCAAGTTAAAGGAACTTTGTGAATAACTTGCCCTCTGTCTGTATGGCCATTCCCTGTCAGTGCCATTCTATAGTCATTAATATTTTGGTCAATGGCCCAAGCCAAAAATGTCAGTGTCAAATTCTATTATTGCAGATGTCTGGTCCATAAATCTCTCTCTGGTAGTTTAAGGTCAGCTTCCAGTCCAGATCACCATGACCCACATTCTATTTCGAGAGACATCAGATTCTATGATAGCGTAGGATTGGCTACTGAGACAAAATCTTCAGCATTGAGTTAGATGCAAGTCAATGCCATCTTGTAGAGGACATGTTCCTTTTTAATTAAAAAGGAGGGAGGGAAAGAAAGGCAGAAAAAATAAAAAGACAGAAAGCAAGAGAAAAGAAAAGCAGCTTTACCCTTATCCTCAATATCCTTCTGCCTGGCTGGCTGGCTGCATGCTCTTCATTGAGCTGTTTCCAGGCCTGGCTGGATGCTGAGGCAGAGCCATAGCTACAGGGGGACCAGCCAGGTTTTCTGCCCCAGATGAAGCCCCCAAAAGGTGCCATTGGGCCTCCCACACGGGGTGTATGTGTACACAAATGCGTGTGCAGGGGTCTTTGACCCAGTTTTGCCCCTGCGCTGAGGAGTCATGCCTGCATACTGAGGAGTGGGCAGCACAAGAAGGTGGGGGTCAGGACCGGCTTGGAAGAAGGGATCAGTGATCTGAGCAGAGAAGCTGCAGGGCTGGAGAGTGAGGAACAGGGGCAGGAGGAGGGCGAGATGGGTCTGTGGGTGGAGAGTCAGGGGCTTCCCCACATCCTCCTTCCCTGCCCCCACCTCTCCTGCTCTACTGCCTCCAAGGGCCAGGCAAGGATGGAAGCAGGTGACACGCAGGTGGAGTCGGCACTGCTTGCACACAGCTCGGATGGGGGAGATGCACAAGCCAAGGTCGGGGGCAAGAGCGAGGCCTCTCTGTTGCAGCCACTGCCTCACTGGGTGCACACCTAGGAGAAGCTGAGAGACAGAGGACTGATGGACATGCCTTTCCCTAACTTGAAAGTTGATTTTCCACAATGAAGAGTTGATTCCTCCCTCTGGACATTTCTTACTTGTCAGGGCCATGACTGCTCTATATGCATTCCAGTCATCAGCTGCATATTCTTTCTCACATTCACAGCAAAGTGTGCTTGTAGAACTGCCTGAAAGTAACTCATGCCTAACTCACATAGAGGATTGCACTCTAAAACACAAATAAAACACAAATATTTTGGTAAATATGTGAAGATTTAGGCAATATCTATAATGTATTTGACAATAGCATTAGTTTGGAGGAAAATCTTTAGGAGCAAAATTAAACTAGCTCTAATCCAGTGCCACCCTGGCCCCTTTCAAGCCCTCTAGATTCAGGTTTATTTATATATTGGATGTGTATCCAACTCTTCCTCCAAAGAACTTGAGGTCCAAAAGCTGACTCACACGACTAACCCACCACACCCTTCATTTTGTCCTTCAGGATATACAGACCTCATCCAGACCTTTTGCATCTTATCCCGTGTGCTCTGTGCTCATTTCACAATGTTAAGATCAGTTTTGCAAATTTCAGGTACAAGGAGAACCAGGCCGCCTGCCACCCATAACTGACCAAGTTGTGTCAACAATACCTTACGTTAGCCATCCACATTTCAAACTTTCATCGGTGTGTCAACATGCCCTCATTTATTTTGGATCACTTGGTCAGGATCTCGCCATCAGAAGCAAACAAGCGGCTTTTTGTGAGGCAATGACTATGGAAAAATATTGCTGGCAGGTGAAAGCAGCCTTGTTACTTGGCACCAGCTGGGCCTGCAAACAAGAGTTTTCACTTTCCAAGCACTGCCTTATTTACTGAGAGCTGAACAGTCACTTCCTCCATCAGAAAGTTGTATTTTTAATTCCTCCGGGCTGCTTTTTACTAGCAATCTGCTAGTTATTATATGGTTCCACATGTACAGTGCAAAGACTCCAGCTGCCCCAGTAAATATTAGCATTACTGGCAGACTCCAGAATTAGGTCAAAGTCTGAGTAGCCTAGAAGAAAGAAGCCAGGCCTTGTTCCTAGAGGGGGTCCCTTTGGACCAAAGGGGGAAAACCATCATCAAGAGGGGGCCAGAACTCAGTTGGCACTGATTCCAACCAACCCGTATTTGGTTGACTTGAGCTGCTTTCAAGTTCCATAGAAGACACCATGCAGTTTCGTGTGGCCCACAGGAATCCATGGGCTGAATCAAACTATTGAGCATAAACAACATACATCCCAAGAATGGATTTTGCATTGACCTGGGCAGGATTCTTCCCATGACCCCTGGATGGAGCTGATTAACATAACTCTTTTTTTTCATATCACTTCTGTCATTTCCCCTCTGTCTTAGAGTGAGAATCAACACATAATTATGTCAAATTTTTTAAGGTTGGGTTTTTTCCCCCACCTGAATAAGGTTTTTCACCACTGCCAGTGTGTCTACATGAGCCAAAGTCTGCATGGCCCTTGCCATGATCTATGGAATGAGGGGATCACAACTGTTTGTAGGACAAAGAACTAACCTTGTAATGTGGATCCATCCCTTTTCTGCCTAGTAATCAAGTTATTAGAAATATATTCACTCTCCTAGGGGCCAAATGTTTCTCTCTTAATTAAAAGTAAAGTCTTTTCTTCTCTTTATTCTGGTGAATTTTGTGACCTTTTCAATATTAATGCTCAGTAAGCTGTTTTGAGAAGCAGTGATTGAATAATATCTTTCCTAATTTCTTACCCTCTTGTTTTGTTTTCGTCTTTGAGCATCCTTCCATTTCCTTGTCTGTCTTACTCCCATGACAGCTGTCTCTGGAGGAAGGCTCTCTCCTACCAGCTTTCATACTCTCAGGAGCAGAGGGCCAATTACTCAGAAGGTAGAAATGGGCAAAGTACCAGTTTGATTCAGTAGCACTGTGATGACATCTTTCAGCTGAGCCAGGTGCTGTATTGCTGTGCAGACCTGAGTTGCCGTTAGTGAACAGGGCACCTTGTATTAGTTCCCTCTTCCTGAAAGGGATATTCGGTGGAGGGCAGCCATAGGCAAGCAGGATGGGAGTTACAGGCAACTATTGAGTGGATGCATGCATTTGAAATAGAAAAAGAATCATCTATGTATCCTGGATCTCTATGAGGCCAAACTGATGTTCATGGATGCTGTACATGTACAGCAGTTAACATTCAGGAAGGAAAGAGGAAATCTCCCAGGTGAGAGACAGGGAGGGGAAAGTTCCCAGGGGGGAATTGGGAGGCTCTGTCATTCTTTTGTATGGGGTGGGCAGGTGAGATTAAGAGCTAGTATATTAATTTCAAAAATGCATAAACTTGGTATGAAAATTTGCTGAAGAAAAGCAATGTTCCAAATTTGCTGAGAACATTTGCCTTCCACAGAATTGAAAATCGTAGAGGACTGTTTCCTTACCTTCATTGTAGATAATGGACATACACTTGTTTTTTTTTTTTTTTTTTTTTTTAATATATTTTATTGACACACAAAAAGAATGAAAAGCACAAACAAAACATAGACAAAGAAAACCTACACCCAACGCCAACACACAAAAAAACAAAGTACACAAAACCATTGTTCTTACAATACTTCTATAACATAGCTATTTCTTTCAGGACTTCCTTCAGCTTGGCCGCAAATCATTCGAAGCAATAAAAAGGAGGTTACACGTTCCATCATTTATATTGTCATTGTTTCTAATTTTGTTTTCTATTTACTTTAAACAATAACCCATATTCTTTCACAGTGCATCTTTGAAACCCTTTAGCGTTATTTGACCTTCACTAATACATTCCAGATAATCTACATACTTTCCCCAATCTTTGATAAACACTTGGTCTTTCCTATATCTAATTTTCCCCGTTAATTTATCAAGCTCTGCATATTCCGATAATTTGGATCTCCACTCTTCCACTGTTGGAATTTCTTGCTGTTTCCACCTCTGGGCTATTAACACCCTTGCCGCCGTTACCGCATAGTATACCAATTTGTTATCTTCTTTCTTAATCTCTTGTTGTAATATTCCTAATAGAAAGATTTCGGGTTTCTTTAAAAACGTGTATTTTAGTATCTTTTTTAATTCCGTATAGACTTTCTCCCAGAACTGCTTAACCCTTCCACACTCCCACCACATGTGGTAAAAGGAGCCCTCAACATCTTTACACCTCCAGCATTTGTTGTTTACCTTATACATTTTTGCAAGTTTCATGGGTGTCAAGTGCCATCTGTAGAACATTTTCATAACATTCTCCCTTATTGCAATGCACGCCGTGAAATTCAACCCGTCCTTCCAAAATCTTTCCCAATCCTCAAATTGTATATTATGCCCTATATCCTTTGCCCAGCGGATCATCACAGATTTGACCTCCTCATCTCCTAAATTCCAATTTAACAACATCTTATACATCTTTGATATAGTTTTCGTTTTGCTATTTATTATCTCCGTCTGAAAGTTAGAGTCTTTATCCGCATAACCTCTTTCTCTAATATCTTTATTGAACATCTGATTCACTTGTTGATGGTGAAGCCAATCATAAACATGTTCTTTTATTTGTTCATAAGATTTGGTTCTCCATTTCCCATCTACCTTCGTTACTAGCTGATTGTATGTCGCCCAGTTTTTCCTCATGTTAGTAGTTTTTATACTTGTTATTTCAAGAGGTGATAGCCAGTGTGGTGTTTTCGGCTCTAACACGTTTTTATATCTTTCCCACACTTCAATTAGCGGCCCTCTGAAGATATGATTACCAAACCCCTTGTGTGCTTTCATCTTATCCTTCCATAAGTAGGCGTGCCAACCGAAAAAGTTGTCGAAGCCCTCGAGGTCGAGTAGCTCCGTATTCTCCAACTTAACCCAGTCTTTTAGCCAACTTAAGCATGATGCCTCGTAATATAATCTCAGATCCGGCAGGGCAAAGCCCCCCCTTTCCTTTACATCTGTCAATAGTTTAAATTGTATTCTGGGTCTTTTGCCCTGCCATATATATCTCGAGACTGTCCTCTGCCACTCCTTAAAGATCTTATTCCCCTTTATTATAGGGATGGTCTGAAATAAAAACATTAGTCTTGGGAGTACATTCATCTTAATTATATTAATTCTTCCCCACAATGACAGATTCAACCGTCCCCATTTTTCTAAATCTCTCTTTATTTCCCTCCATATCGGCTCGTAATTATTTTTGTATAAGTCTATATTTTTGGGTGTTAGCCAGATACCGAGGTATTTAACTTTTTTGGCGATCTCTATCTGTGATTGCTGTTGAATTAATTCTATTGTTCTTGAATCTATATTTTTACCTATCATCTTTGTTTTCGTTTTATTTAGTTTAAACCCTGCAACCTCTCCGAATGCTTCTATTTCTTTCAATATCTCTCTCATTGAAGTTACTGGGTCTTCTGTCAATACTACTAGATCATCTGCGAATGCTTTTGTTTTGTAAGTATTCTGACCTAAGATCACTCCCTTTATGTTCTCGTTTTGCCTTATTGAATTAAGGAGAACTTCTAACACTGTTATAAATAACAGCGGGGAGAGCGGACATCCCTGTCTCGTTCCTTTCTGTATCTTTATCTCTTCTGTTAGCATATTATTCACGATCAGTTTGGCCCTCTGTTCTGTATATATTGCCCTTACCCCATTGAAGAAGTCGTAGCCTACATCCATATGTTCTAGATTTTTTAACATAAACTTCCAAATCACATTATCAAACGCCTTTTCGGCATCAATGAACATCATTATAACTTGTTTATCAATCCTGACAGACAAGAATTCTAGCATGTCGACAATAATTCTTGTATTATCCCTCATCAACCGGCCTGGCAGGAATCCTGCCTGGTCCTTATGTATAATATCTACTAACACCTTTTTTAGCCTTCTTGCCAGAATCCCTGCAAAGATCTTATAGTCCGTGTTTAATAATGAGATTGGTCTATAATTTTTAACTTGGGTTAAGTCCGCATTCTGTTTTGGAATGAACGTGATGTACGCCTCTTTCCAAGTTTCTGGGACTTCTCCTTCCTTTAAAATGTTGTTCATGGTTTTTTTCAGAGGTCCCGCCAAAATAGTTTTCATTTCCTTATAGTATCCAGCAGTGAATCCATCAGGGCCTGGTGCTTTGCCCCTCTTTAAATCTCTAATTGCCTCCTCTATTTCCTCATATTCAATTGGAGTGTTCAGTTTTTGTTTTCCCTCTTTTGGGATTTTTTGTCCCCCTTTATCCTTTATAAATCTCTCTATCTTTCTTGGACCAACTCTCTCTTGGTCTTTATACAAATTTCTGTAGTAGTTAAGGAATTCGCTCCTAATTCCTTTGGGGTCAGTTCTCTCTTCTCCCTCTCTTGTTATTTTGTTAATTGTACCTTGCTCTTTCCTTCTTTTTGTTTGCCAGGCAAGCCATTTGCCTGGTTTGTTCGCGAATTCAAAATACTTTTGCTTAAGTCTTTTAATATTCCACTCTATCTCTCTATTTATTATTATAGCGAACTGGGTTTGTAAAATTTTTATTTTTTCCTTTGTTTTTAAACAATTAGGCTTCTGGGATAGTTTCTGTTCGTTTTCCATTATCTGTCTTAGGATCTCCTCTTTGCTTTTCTCTCTGTTCTTATTCTTGATTGCATTCTGTTGGATAAAGAACCCTCTCATTACCGCCTTTCCTGCATCCCAAACTACATTATCCTTTGTTCCCTTACCACAATTATCTTTGAAATAATCTGACAGTTTTTCTTTTGCCATTTCCACTACCTTCTGATCTTCCAGGAGGTAGTCTTTTAATCTCCATCTAAAGGTTCTTGCCTCTAAATTTTCTAATTCTAATTCTATTGGGTTGTGGTCTGATATTATTTTTGGTCTTATTTCTATTAGTTTAACTCTTGGGCATAGTTCATTTGAGATCCAGATCTGGTCTATTCTTGAAAGTGATTGGTTAGGTTCGGAGTAAAATGTAAATTGTTTTTCAAGAGGGTGCCTAAGCCGCCATATATCCACCAAGTTGCAGTTCTCTGCCATGGAGAAGAAGGATTTTGGTAGCTTTCCTTCTTTATTTGCTCCTTCTCTAAGCCTATCTATCCCCAACGAAACAACAGCGTTCATATCTCCCATCAGGATTATTTTTTGATCTGCATATTCCATTAGTATTTCTTCTAGTCTTTTAAAAAACTCAGTTTTGCTGCCGTTCGGGGCATAAATCCCCACAATCATCAGCTTTTCCCCTTGCCAGTTGATGTTAACCCCTATCATCCTCCCCTCCTCATCCTTGAACACTGTCTTGGCTTCTATTTTATTTCTAATATACAATACTACCCCTCTTTTCTTCACCTTATCCAAGGCTTCAAATTCATTTCCCAACCGTTTATTAATTAATATCTTTCTGTGTTTTCTAGCGACGTGCGTCTCCTGCAGACAGATAATGTCTAGATTTTTCTTTTTTAAGCATTGTTCGATTTTATTTCTCTTATTTTTGTTGTTCATTCCATTAATGTTCCAGCTCCAAATTTTTAACCCCATAGTGCTTGGTTTTTCTTTTAGTTATTTTGTGGTCTTTCCGTCTATTGTATGTTCTCTGTATCTTCTGTTTCCTCTTCCTCCTCTTCTCCTGACCCACTCCCGCCCTCCTCCTCCCCCTCTACCGCTCTTGATTCTCCTGGTGGGGATCCCTCTGCTCTTCCTGCTCCATATACCTCCACTTTAAGCTCTTTATATTTTCTAAGGAATTTCCCGGTTTCCTCTTGGTTTGTCAGTTTATGTCTTTTACCCCTGTAAGCAAAGGAAATCCCTTCAGGAAATTCCCACCTGAACTCAATCTTATTTTTCTTTAGTGTCTGCGTCAAAGATTTGTAAGAATCTCTCCTTTTGAGTAATCTGATTGGGATGTCTTTAAAAATAATTATATAATTACCATCTATGTTCAGTCTCTTTTCTCTATTCCTCTGAAGTATCCTGTCTCTCATTTGTTTATCTTTGAAGGTAACCAAACAGTCACCTATAAGTTTCTTTGCTTTTATTGCATTAGTCCGCATTCTAAATGCGTTCAGTATACTGTTGTCCATTTCCTCTACTGTTAGGCCCATCCAGTCCGCCAGCTCTCTCGTCAATCTTTCTCTAATATTTTCATTTTGTATCTCTGCTATCGCTCTGAACCTCAGATTCACCTGCCTCTGTCTTAGTTCATTCATCGCTATAATATCTTTCATTTCTTCCTGTGCCTTATTTAACTCCAACACTTCTGATTTGATCTTTTCTTTGTCTCTTTTCATATCCCTTAGTTCTATCTTTGTCTTTTTAAGTCCTTCCTCTGTGAGCTGTGTCCTTCTAAATATTTCTTTTATTTGGCCCTTTAGTTCGTTCACTGTTTCCTCCATTTTTTTGTCTATTTTCCCAATCCTATTATCCACCAATTCAAGCTTGTGTTCTACATTCGCTTGGCTTTGTTTTATCTCCGCAAACATCTTCAGAATATCTGACTTAAAATCAATCTCCTGTTTGGAGCCTCTCCTATCTCCGGGGGTCCCCCCATTCGTTCCCTTCTTGCCTGTATACGACATCACGTTTTGTTTTGTTTTTTTTTTGTTGTTGTTTTTTCACTCCTTCTCCCCAATAGTTCCTTTTACCCCTTCTTTATATTCACTTATATTCACTTATTCCTTGTCAATGTTTACAGTCTTTAAATTCACTTATTCCTTATCAGTATTTACATTTCCTACCTCTGTTTACTTCCCTGAGTGCTCAAACCAATAATGTTCTAAACAATCGTTTCTCCCAACCCTTTAGCAATTTCCAGTTGTAGGACGGAGTTCAAAGAATTTGGTAGAGTAGGAGGGTTAAACAGGAAAGAGGGATTGCACACAAAAACAAGCTAAGAGGGGAGGAGGGAGGGGCAGGAGCGGATATCAGTCTGTTTCACACCCACTCCATTTTGTCCTCGGCGTTCATCCAATCAACTCTCTCACACTCCCGCTGGGTCTTTGGAATGTTCTCAAAGTTCTTCACAAATTCAACGTTTTTAGTCCCCCGTCTCCACGTATATGAAGGAGGAGACGGTCTCTCATATACAGTTCTCAGTGTGATATTAGTGGAGATCACAAAACCTTTTCTCGCTGCCTCTGCACTCCTTATTCAGTCTCTAAATGGCGGCGGGGGGGGGGGGGTTCTCTTCCGGGTTTTCTAACTCGTCGAAATTCTGACTCGTCCCTTCCTTACTCCACACTCCGTGCTCAAATTGTAAATGACGGCGGGAGTCTCCCCTCCAGATTTTTTAAAAAGAAAAAAAACAGCAAAGCGTCCCTTCTTTACACCTCCTGTTCACCAAAGAGGTTCCAGTTGTCACTCAGCCCTGGACCCTGTCCGAGCCCCTCCACCTCTCAAGGCTCACTTCATTCTATGTTTCTCCGGGAGGGATATTCTTGAAAGGGAACCGCGTTACCGCCCGGGCAGACTACTCACTTTCTCCTGCACTGGTTTCTCACCGCGTCCTATTTGATTCCGACTATCCGCTGAACTCCGTTGACTTCTCTCTGCTGCTCCGAGGCATTATTTTCTACTCTTTGCTACTAAGTTGCAAGCGTCGGAGTCCTTTTTTTTTTGAAAGCGAGCCGCTCTTCCTGCAAGCACAGGGCTTCGCTATCTGAAGGTGAGAAATGGCTCCCCTCGACCCTCTAGACCTCTCCGCCGCGCTCTTCGCCTCTTACGAGGTTACCTGGCGGCCGGTTCGGTCTATTCTTCGGTCAAGCCGGGGCTAGACTCCTTGAATATCCTTCACAGGAGTTTTGGGGGGTCTCCGCGCCCTGGAGTTGCCCCTATCCTTCAGAATAGCTCAGGTTCTCACCATACGGTGAGAACCCTGCTTGCGCTGGGATCGCGGCTCACCGGAAGTCTCTAATGGACATACACTTGTAATGTGTGTTGATACAGGCCACACACAACCCCAATCTCTGCCTAGCGGTAGAAAGAGTCCAGGGGTCTTTAGATGTAACCAGGGTTTGTGTTCCTTTGGAATGAGACTAATGTCTTTATGAAATATGGCTCATTTTACACATATTTACACCACAGAGGAAGTACAGAACATTACACCCCGAGAGCTTCTCTCGCTGCTCCTCACGTAGCTTCAGCCAGTTTGGGTCCAAAGCAGCAGCCAGCCCTGTCTCACCCCCCAGTCTCTTGGTGGAGCCTCCTCCAGCCAGCATAGAGTTCTGACCACTTCTTCTTCCTCCTTCCCAGCAGCCTTTGCAGGAAACAAATCCTCCCCAATCTGCTGCCAGCACTCTCCCTGTGCCCCTGGTCACTCTGGCATCCTCTGTTTCCAAAGCTTCCTGCCAAAGGCACTTTTTCCTGTGGTGACATCACAGCCCCTGTTGCCCTGGCCTCCACAGCTGTGGAAGGAAAGCATCTACAGGCTCAATTGTTGTTAGTTCCCTGTTTATTTATATACAGCTGTATCATAAAAATGTATCACAATGGCTTACAACAATATAAAAACATAAAACCAAGCAATAAAATTATAAAAATTAAAAAAACAAGTTAAAAGCAAAACAACAACAACAATTAAAAGCAAACACCAATAGACCCTTGTGTGGCATGTACTCTTAATTGACTACATAGGCCTGGCAGAAGAGAATTTTTATGTCAACTTCTATTCAAAACTGTATAAAGAAGGCCCGGAGAAGAATGAAAAAAATTAAGGAATTCTTAAAGACATGTAAATTACCATTAATTTCTAAGGAAAAATTAATAACTTTGAATTCCCCCATTACAGTGATGGAAGTACAGCATGCTATTCAAAGATCAAAATCAGGGAAGACACCAGGTCCTGACAGTCTTCCAGCTGTTTATTATAAAAAGATAGAAGATGCTTTATCCCTACCCCTAAAAGATTTAATGAATAAGATCCTTAAAACTGGGAAGCTACCGGACTCTTGGAAGGAGAGCTATATCTCGGTCATCCATAAACAAGGAACAAAACCATCAAATATCGCTAACTATAGACCTATCGCTCTGCTAAGCAACGACTATAAGATCTATGCTGATATCATCGCAAACAGATTAAAGATATTGTTGAACGAGATAATTCACAAAGATCAAACAGGTTTTCTCCCTGGAAGATATATGCAAGCCAATATAAGAACACTGATAAATGTATTAGAATACTTGGATCTTAAAACTGAAAACCAGAGGCCATCATGTTTTTCGATGCTGAGAAGGCTTTTGATAATATGTCTTGGAGGTTTATGAAAGAATTGATAGAAGAAATGGGATTCGGCAAAAATTTTAGTGGAGGACTAAAGGCAATTTATTCTGATCAAAAAGCAAAACTAATCATCAACGGTAATATCTCAGAGGAATGCAAAATTAGTAATGGAACTAGGCAAGGATGCCCCTTATTGCCCCTAATTTTCATATTAATAATGGAAGGATTAAATAACCAAATTAGGGAAGACAACTGTATCACCTTAGGCAATAACACGTATAAGATCAGAGTATTTGCAGACAACGTGCTAGTCATGACTGAAAATCCCAAAGAAAGTTTGATAAGAGTAATAGAATTGTTTAACAACTTTGGAGAAGTTGCAGGCTTTAAGTTGAACACTAATAAGACTAGGTTAATAGTTAAAAATGTACCTACAACTGAAAAGAAAGGCATAGAAGAAGCTACGGGACTGAAGATTTGCCAAAAAGCAAAATATTTGGGCATCTGGATTACCTCCAAAAATCTAAATTAAATACAGAATAACTATATAAAAACTTGGCAAGAAATAAAAAACAACAACCTTGAAACCTGGACTCAGCTGAAGTTGTCTTCCTTGGTAGGATTTCGATCATAAAGATTAATGTTCTCCCTAGACTGGTTTTCTTATTTCAAATGATCCCAATTCTGAGTGAGGTAGGCTGCCTCAAAAAATGGCAACAATAAATATCTAAATTTATATGGAAGGGCAGGAGACCCAGGATTAAACATCGAATTTTAATAGATATAAAGGATAGAGGTGGCTTCACCCTGCCCAATTTGAAATTGTATTACGAGGCAGCCTGCCTCACGTGGATGAAGGTATGGTGCAATTTGAAAGATATGGATATGTTGGACTTGGAGGGACATAATAACCGTTGGGGTTGGCATGCTTATTTAATATATGGAAATTCAAAAATACACAGAGATTTCTCAAATCATATGATAAGGAGATCACTTCTTAAAATTTGGGAGAAACATAAAGATTGGTTGGAGTTCAAAATCCCGTGGTGGGCCTCTCCAGTAGAGGCCACAGTGGTGAAGAAAAAAAATTTGTTGGAAAATTGGCCTACCTATAAAACACTTTTAAAAGAAGAAGAGAACCAATTGGAACTTAAGAGCTTTGAGGAATTAAGAGATGTCATTACAGATTGGTTCCAATATTATCAAATATTCAAAAGATTTAAAGTAGATAAACAAAAAGGGTTCACCGAGGACACCTCAAGATTTGAATCCGACATAATAAATTCAAAAAGTAAAACCCTCTCTAAAGCTTATCACCTCCTATTTGACTGGAAAGTCGAGAAGGAGGAAGTTACATCAGCCATTGTAATGGTTCTAAGGGGTTGCTCGTGCGTAAGCAGGTGCCTATCGCCCTGGCTGGGTGAAAACACCTGGCTGGGCTGCCAAAGTGAACCTCCTCTGTCCGGACAGCCACTCACCCGTGGCTGTCTCAATCGCTGGCAGAATCCATGAGTGGGCGTTTCTTAAACTTCTTCCAGCAAAGAAGCTCTTTGACGCCTAGTCTCCTCCTACTCTCTCTGCACGAAAGCCTTCTGCGCAAGGAGGGCGTGGGCAACGGAAGACCCCTACTCTCCCCGCTGGTCCCAGGCAAGGAGTCATGGGACCGCCTCGCCACTTCCCCCACCTGCCCCCCTTCTCCAGTGGTGCTACGCTGATTCTCTTCCCCAGAAGATGGGCTGCTTCTCCCCATCCCGGGACGCTCTCTGGAATCCCTCTGGCTTTTGCGCTCCCCCTCCAGTACTGATGGCAGTTCCCTGACAGCCATGATAAAATGGTCTCAAGATTTTGGGTATGTTTAACAATGTCCCAATAGGAAAACCTGTGGAAGAATAGTTGGAAATTTACTACGTGCTATGCCATAAGGAAAACTTGTTAAAAATGCAACACTGGTGTTATTTAACTCCGTGGAAATTAGCCAAAATGTACAAAGGAGCCAAAAGCAATTGTTGGAGATGTGGAGACCAAACAGGCACACTGTACCATATATGGTGGTAATGTAGCAAAATAAATAAAGTTTGGGAGGAAATCCACTTTGAACCAGAAAAAAATGTTAAGAATCTCATTTATTGGGAAACCAGAGGGATATCTGTTAGGCATCACTGATTCAGATATTCCTAAAAAAATTAAATAGTTTTTTTTTTGTATTCAACAGTGGCAGTGAGAGTTCTTATAGCTACAAGGTGGAAGAGCGACATAATTCCTTCTAGACAAGAGTGGATGCAAAAATTGATTGAATATGCTGAATTAGATAGTCCATCTGAAAAAAATAAATAAACCGAGAATTTAATTTGTATCAAAATGGGAGGCCTTCAGAACATATCTTGAACAAAATTATACCATGTTAAAATCTGTAGCAGCTTTTGAGTGATCCCAGCAGTTTTTATTAATTGCTTATATAAATATAAACATTTATAAATTGTGAAAATATTAACATAAAAATAGTATTTTGTTATGGCAGTAAATTTATGTAAAAATAATTAAGGAATAAATGGGAGGTTAGGTATAAAAGATAATGAGATTTTTATTTTTATTGTAACATGAAATTGCAATCACAAATTTTTATCATAATTTTTATCTTATTAACAGATTGTGTTGTACCCCTTTTCAGTATTATTATTTTTTTGTATGTAATAAGTATGGAAATAAGCATGGGGAAAAATAAAACAAAAATAAAAATAAAAATAAAAATAAATAAAAGAAATTCTGGAACTTTCCTGACGTTGGGCACTGCAGTCTAATGAACCTTTTATATCAATGGCTGCAAAATATATCTTTATATAATGTGGTTGAGAGCTATGCAGAATCAATAAATGCAAACTACTTTGAACAAAAGATAGTATCCTTGAAATGTTTGAGCTTAAAGGTTATGTTTCATCCATTTGCTTTCTATGTGCTATTTTCTCCTCAGAAGAATGTTGTACTGTATTCTGTGCTTTGTCTGAATAGATTTCTATGTTTATGGTCCAACACCATGGGGTCTGTTAGGTAAGTGTGGTTTTGAAATGTTTGAACTAAACATTAGAAGACATACTTTAAATGAATAAATGAAATGTTCCCTTTTTCTAAAAAAAGAAGGGAATTTTCAGCAGGCATTTAAAGGTTGATACATCAAAAAAACGATGTATGAAAAATGGGTGTAAGCGTATAAAATACAAACATATACAGTGGTACCTCAGTTTAAGAATAGCCCTGTTTACGTACAATTTGGTTTACGAACTCTGCAAAACTGGAAGTAGTTTGTGAACTTTACCTTGGTCTAAGAACGGAATCCAAACGGTGGAAGGGCACCGGTGGCGGGAGGCCTCATTAGGGAAAGCGAACTTCAGTTTAAGAACAGATTCGGTTTAAGAACGGACTTCCGGAACGGATTATGTTCGTAAACCAAAGTACCACTGTATTCTAAATATTCTAAATATTTTGCCTGCTGTCAAGGATTCGGCTGTTTCTGTTTTCATTATAAAGTGAAGCGTACGTATGTCGGAGTGAGCAGGCAGCTTTGGTCAGTCACTCACCTTCTCCACGTTGCAGGATTAGGCACGCCACTGGAAATGGTCTCATTGCTGGCAGATGAATTCCCATGCAGCTAAAAATGGTTCTAAGTCTGTACTGTAATACACAACTTTGCCCTTTCAAAATTCTAGCAAATGCCTCTGGGACACCCTGATCTGCCAAGGACTCCTGGAGAAGTGAGAGGGTCAGTATCTGCATCATCGCTGCCGGGGGCAGGGCAGAGGTCCGGGGGGGGGGTACTGGTCCTTGTTGACATATATGTGCAGCAGCTGCCCTCAGGACAGAGAAAATCAAAGCGGGGGTGTTGTGTTTCAGATATGCCCCCCTGGCACAAAGGTTGTGGAGCTGCCAAATAGAGAGAGCTTCATTAACATGTGACCCCCAAACTGTTGCCAAAGTTCTGCGCATGTTTTGTGCTCTTTTGTGTAATGAATCCTACATTTTGTGCCACCCCCCAAATCAAGCAATTGACAAAACAAATTAGGGTTACAAGTTAATGCCAGAAAATCCAGCCTTGTCTGACTGACTCCAAACAAGTGCCAAGCTTTTGTGCTAGTTTTGTACGGCAAACCCCATGTTTTGTGCCACCCCACAAACTGAGAAATTGACACTCAAACCGGGGTCACCTTTGTGGGAATTATGGCAGTGCTATTACCACGTAGGAATAAAACATTGTTATTTGCATTTCTATAGTGTTTAGGATGTAATCTACTCAAAAACAAAGCCCATTGCCTACAGTGAGGCGTACTCCTTGCTAGGAGCCCAGGGAGGAGGACTACAGCTTTACAGTGTTGTGTTCAAAGGGCTAAGCATATATTATTCCAATTCCATTCCAGTTTCCCTGTTGCACTACGATAGCCTTTGATAATCATGTTAGATTATTCCCCCTCTTTTTCAAAGGCAGGGCTTCCCATGGGCAGCCGGGGACCCAGTGACTTCTGGGTCCGCAGTAGGTCAACCTCTTAGGCGCAATGATGCACCAGCCCACAGAAACTAGTGTCAGTAGACGATTTGGTATCTTTGTGCTCAGTTTCAGTTTGGGGTGTGAAAGTGATGCCAGAAACACATTTGTGTTGTGTTTTTCACAAGACTTTTCACAAGGCATAGGAGAAGAATTTGTATAAGTTCACTTGCAAAAAGGAAGAGTGTATCTCTGTTTCTAAAATGCATATGAACAATACAGATCTGGGACATTTGTTTCTCAACAAGCCGTACGGAAGGCCATCTTTTCCATTCAGCCACTGGAGGGGGGGGGCAGCGGACAAATAACCCACCTGCTAGAGTCCTTATTGCATATTCATGAGATTTCTACAGCACTGATTGCTAAGGTAGACCTAATGAGCCGTTTCACATAAGAAGAGTCTACTGGATCAGGTCCAGTGCTATTTTTCTAGAAAAAGAGGTGCTGGAACTGAGTCCCCGCTGAAAAAAACCCCTGTGCATAGGCCTGCATATACGGACATCCCACCACAAAGTGTGGCTTCCAAGAGTAAGAAGAGAAGCATGAGACTGAAGACACGATGACCTCAGGGCTGTTAAAGCTGTTTAAGCAACAACTTAGGCTGGAATAAAGCCCTGGTCAGGTCAATGGCCCATTTTGTCCAGCATCCAGTTCCCACAGGGGCCAACCAGAATTCTGTGGGAAACTCACAGACAGGATTGAAGCCCAGAAGCCCTCTCCCCACATGTGATTTCCTGCAACCGGTCTTCTGGCCTCCTGCCTCAGACTGCTTTCCCCAGACCCTTCCATTTTCTCTTTGAAGCTTCTCAGAAATAGCTCCTGTGTCTAAATATTGCTCTTTTCCTCAGTGTCTTGGACTTTGCCATGACAAGTGAGGAATCTGGGAGCAAATGAGGAGAGAAGGTAACCTGGAGGGATGGCAGCTGCCGTCTGCATCACTCCCAGAAACTCAAGAAGAGTCCATGGCGTCCACCTCACACGTGGGGAGGTATTTCTGGAGCAAGGACCAACCTCCTGTAAAGGTTACAACTAGTTGCTGCTGCCTTGATCTTTGCTGAAATGATGAGTCAGTGCTTCCTACCCCCTTTGGATCCCAGAAGAGCTGCTTCGTTCTGTGAATATCAAACTGCTGGCAAGAGTTTCACAGACAGTGCAGCTGGAAGGAAGTCTTAAATGAGGCAACATCCCCATTTGAAAGTGAACTTGCCAACTTCTCTGGAAAAAAAGAGGCTTTGCAAGCCCCCTTTATTAACAGCCCCCCCCCATGTTTAATCCAAGCAGCAACGTGCTCCTTAAATTGGAAGGCACAGCTGCAGGGCCAGGTCTTGTCATACAGTGGTACCTCAAGTTAAGTACTTAATTCGTTCCGGAGGTCCGTACTTAACCTGAAACGGTTCTTAACCTGAAGCACCACTTTAGCTAATGGGGTCTCCTGCTGCCGCCATGCCGCCAGAGCACGATTTCTGTTCTCATCCTGAAGCAAAGTTCTTAACCTGAAGCACTATTTCTGGGTTAGCGGAGTCTGTAACCTGAAGAGTATGTAACCTGAAGCGTATGTAACCCGAGGTACCACTGTATTTGCTAGTCTTAGTCAATTTGAAGTTTCCACTGAATTTCACCTACAGCACAAGTTGAGGAGATTCCTGTTTGCTCTTAATGTCAAGAGTTTTGATCAGACCAGAGACACTTCCAGTTTGAGTCCTGCACCTTCCTAATTGTACCGCTGTCACCTTTTTCAATTATTATTGTTAATTTTTATTATTGATAATTGTATGGTTTTATGTTTTTTGTAAAAAGCCACAACACAATCAAGCAGTGTATGAATTTTATGTATTTTTAAAAAATGAACAAAATCCCAAGTTCTAGCAAAACTTGTTTCTGGTAGGGCATGGGGGGCCACTGCTGTCCCCTCCATATTTTGTGGCCTGCAGCAGTCCCTGGTGGGCCTTCAACTTGTGCTGCAGGTGAAATTCAGTGGAAACTTCAAATTGACTAAGACTAGCAAATATGACAATAGAGAGGATTAGCTTGGATTAATCATTAGCTAGAAGCCTAGAACAATCTTTGCAGACCTTAATAGGTTTCCTTTACAGGAAGTCACCAGCTAGTGTTTTCAGAATTGATATGTCACTTACCTTCTGCCCTCTGTAGATATAATGATGATTAGGCGACTGCTAAAACCTGAAAACTACAGGTTTGAAATTGTTCTGGTGAGCAGCCCAACGTATGGAGCCATTCAAGGTGTCTGAGACAAGAAGGCTGAGGCAGTTCAGAAGCACGATATGCAGTGCAGAGTGTTTTATTTTACATAGCACTCGAAATCAAAGTTAAAACAAACTTCCATTTAATGTGAAAACAGAGTCAGTAACAGACCTACTACAGTGGATTCCGGCATATTAGGCGACTGGGTGTATTAGACGACCCCCCAAATTAGCAGCTGCAATTTGGGGATTTGTCTTATAAGCCCAGTCACCTAATATGCCGGAATCCACGGTAGTAGGTCTGTTACTGACTCTGTTTTCACATTAAATGGAAGTTTGTTTCTCCCATCGGGAGAAAACCGCCCAGCGTGGAGCTGAGCCCGCCGCCCGCTGCTTCGGAGCCGCCGCGGGGGGGGGGGCTCCGCTCCGTGCCGCCCATACCCGGCGTATAAAGCGACCCCTGACTTTCTAACCTGTTTTCCGGGGCTAAAAAGTCACCTTATACACCAGAATCTATGGTACTTATGGTTTGTTTGGAGAGAAACCAACTGTGATCTTGGGTTCAGCCATAATGCTAAGCTTTTTGGGGCAGCACAGCAGCAAGGAGGAGGGAAGCTCCTGTGATTTTAGCACAGCCCCATTAAACTATAGTTTATTTTAACTGTGGTTTCAAGTGATATGCAAACCAAGCCACAGTGTGCCAGCCACAGTGACATTACTTGCATGGAGTCATAATGTTAAAAGCAGACAGCCAGGCTAGGTCAGCTGTATATTGGGCAACAAAGATTTGTGTAGTTCACACTCTCAACAACCTTGAGGGTAATTTTCAAGGTTGCACATCACTGCACAGATGAAATGCAATACGGTATCTGTTAGGGGAAATGTCAGATGAGCAGTTAACGTGCCTAAAACCTGGTCATTGAGCACATTCTTGTTTAGTCATTTAGTCATGTCCGACTCTTCGTGACCCCATGGACCAGAGCACGCCAGGCCCTCCTGTCTTCCACTGCCTCCCACAGTTTGGTCGAGAATGCTGTCCAACCATTTTGTCCTCTGTCATCCCCTTCTCCTTGTGCCCTCCATCTTTCCCAACATCAGGGTCTTTCCAAGGAGTCTTCTCTTCTCATGAGGTGGCCAAAGTCTTGGAGCCTCAGCTTCAGGATCTGTCCTTCCAGTGAGCACATTATCTGTCCACAAAGAAGCATCTATTATTCCCAAAGCTGGTGAGGACAGTACTCACCATGCATAATAGAGGCTGTTTTTCTTAATGTACGTGCCAAGATACTAACAGCAATAGATGCTAAAAGGTTAGCAACATTAGTACACCCAGGTCAGGTGAGTTTTATTCACCATAGGCAGAGTGCAGATAATTTAAGGCTAGTAACAAATTTGTTAGACCACGGGTGACACTGTGGTCTAAATCATGGAGCCTCTTGGATTTGCCGATCGGAAGGTCGGCGGTTCAAATCCCCATGACGGGGTGAGTTCTCGTTGCTCTGTCCCAGCTCCTGCCAACGTAGCAGTTCAAAAGCACGTCAAAGTGCAAGTAGATAAATAGGTACCGCTCTGGCGGGAAGGTAAATGATGTTTCCATGCGCTGCTCTGGTTCACCAGAAGTGGCTTAGTCATGCTGACTGCATGACCTGGAAGCTGTCTGTGGACAAATGCCAGCTCCCTCGGCCAGTAAAGCGAGATGAGCGCCGCAACCCTAGAGCCATCTGCAACTGGACCTAATGGTCAGGGGTACCTTTACCTTTCCCTTTTAACAAATTTAATTGCTTCAAGCAGTAATTGATATGGCACAGCTGCAATTATGTCTCTTTATGCTGAAAACCTAGACAGCATCTTAAAAAGCAGAGACATCACCTTGCCAACAAAGGTCCGTATAGTAAAAGCTCTGGTTTTCCCAGTAGTAATGTATGGAAGTGAAAGCTGGACCATAAAGAAGGCTGATCGCCGAAGAATTGATGCTTTTGACTTATGGTGCTGGAGGAGACTCTTGAGAGTCCCATGGACTGCAAGAAGATCAAACCTCTCCATTCTGAAGGAAATCAGCCCTGAGTGCTCATTGGAAGGACAGATCCTGAAGCTGAGGCTCCAATACTTTGGCCACCTCATGAAAAGAGAAGACTCCCTGGAAAAGACCCTGATGTTGGGAAAGATGGAGGGCACAAGGAGAAGGGGACGACAGAGGATTAGATGGTTGGATAGTGTTCTCGAAGCGACCAGCATGAGTTTGACCAAACTGCGGGAGGCAGTGGAAGACAGGAGTGCCTGGTGTGCTCTGGTCCAGGGGGTCACGAAGAGTCGGACTCGACTAAACGACTAAACAACAACAACAACATGCTGAAAAAGGCTTTTATTGCTTAGGAAAAATTTGGGTTTCCTCCGGATTAGACTATTGTACAGTGGTACCTCTGGTTACAAGGGATGCAGGTGGCGCTGTGGGTAAAACCTCAGCGCCTAGGACTTGCCGATCGTATGGTCGGCGGTTCGAATCCCCGCGGCGGGGTGAGCTGCTGTCGTTCGGTCCCAGCTCCTGCCCACCTAGCAGTTCGAAAGCACCCCTAAGTGCAAGTAGATAAATAGGTACCGCTTTATAGCGGGAAGGTAAATGGCGTTTCCGTGTGCTGCGCTGGTGCTGGCTCGCCAGAGCAGCTTCGTCATGCTGGCCACGTGACCCGGAAGTGTCTTCAGACAGCGCTGGCTCCCGGCCTCTTAAGTGAGATGGGCCTACAACCCTAGAGTCGGACACGACTGGCCCGTACGGGCAGGGGTACCTTTACCTTTTACCTCTGGTTACGTACTTAATTAAGTTCCAGAGGTCCGTTCTTAACTTGAAGCACTTTAGCTAGTGGGGCGTCCTGCTGCCTCCATGCTGCCGCCGCATGATTTCTGTTCTCATCCTGAAGCAAAGTTCTTAACCCGAGGTACTATTTCTGGGTTAGAGGAGTCTGTAAGCTGAAGCGTATGTAACCCGAGGTACCACTGTACTTGTAAAGGTAAAGGTACCCCTGACCAATAGGTCCAGTCATGACCGACTCTGGGGTTGCAGCGCTCATCTCGCTTTATTGGCCGAGGGAGCCGGCGTACAGCTTCCGGGTCGTGTGGCCAGCATGACTAAGCCGCTTCTGGTGAACCAGAGCAGCGCACGGAAATGCCGTTTACCTTCCCACCGGAGCAGTACCTATTGATCTACTTGCACTCTGATGTGCTTTCGAACTGCTAGGTTGGCAGGAGCAGGGACCGAGCAACGGGAGCTCACCCCGTCAACAGGATTCAAACAGCTGACCTTCTGATCGGCAAGTCCTAGGCTCTGTGGTTTAACCCACAGCGCCACCTGCGTCCCCATTGTACTTGTACCCTGGACTAAATCACTGATGAGGCCAAATGGCTTTCTCTTGCCTGGTTTAGAGATGTAAGGGCTGCTATTTGCATTAGGTTTATATCCATTGGGATGTGCAGTTAGGCACTAAAGACAGGCTGACGGTTTTGTACATGAATGAGTGGAATTTAAAATAGCCATGCATGCAGATGAATAGTTTATTAGTAGGCCTGAATCATCCATATCAGAATTTCTGGCTAGGTGATCAATTGGTCAAAATCCAAATTAAAGCCAATGGGCGCTATAAAGTTATCTAGTTTATATTCTAACTGGCAATTTTGTTGGTGCCCAGAGGTGCAAGTGTCTCTTTCTGCTAATACCCTTTCATGGGTAGTCTTGGAGATGACCTACTTGGCAACCCCTTTATGGGTGGCATTATATAAGTTATATATATATGAGGACCAGTTCCATGTGCGCTTACAACAGCTAGGGAGGCCCTGGTCTATAGTATCCCATCGCTTAGTTTGAGTCAACATGCTCATGCCAAATTAATTTCATGGGTTATTCTGATTAGAAAATAGAGAGGCAGCCTTTTTGTGCAAGAGGGAGGCTGATAGTAGGATTTATAAGTAGGATTTATGTCAGCTCAATTAACAGGGTCAGATGAATTTTTGCCATTATGAGTTTTGCTGTTCAGATAACACTTTTCTGCTAGCACTGAATGGCAATGCTTTTTGGAGTCTATCTTTAGACTCCTACCTCTGAGATTCTTGGCATCTCCTATACTGTGTTGCTGGAGGAAATCATTAGTTCACAGATTAGATTATAAATGCTTATTGGAATGCTGTAAAGGATCTTTGAGATGAATGCAACAGAGTTACAAATGTTGCATTCTGCAAAGTCAGTGGAAAGTTGCTTTTGCATCCACACGTAGTGTCACTTTAGATTTAAAATTGAGCTGATTCCACAAAAATTGATGTTTTGAGTATACTGTACTCCACAGCAACTTGATCAGAAGGGTATAGCTAGGTTGTCAATGTAACCCAGAAAATGCCTCTTGGGGTCTCAGGCTCTCTCTGGACATCCCCACCTCCCCCCCAACGACTCTTCACTTCTGACAAACCAACCAAGTCTTTTTACGTCCACTGAAGAGGAATTCACCAGGACTGCAAAAGGCAGTCTCTAAAGCAGACAGACACACCTGGCAACTCTTAGCTTCTCATTGGTGGCAAAATTAATTTAGAGCATGCTTGCCCCTTTAATTAATACTCTTGCAGAGTATGTCAGGGAATACCTTTATTTTAGAAAGTGCAGGAAAAGCTGTGTTTTCCAGCTGGATATGCAGGGCCAGGACAGAAGCGTGGGGAAATGAGGCTGCTGGCTTGGCAGCCAAGGAAGCCTGCCGAAAGATCGCTGTGACTCAACACAGGAAACAATACAGAGACTTTGCCTCCACATTCCTTCCAGTTGTGCTCACTCTGCTCTTTGTTCAAGGATTGCAACATCCTTTAAGCCCATTAGCAGAACCTCCAGCGACACAAAATATTTCTGGTTTCCTTGCCATGATTAGCAGCACAAGGAATGTGTAACTGTTCAAACCAAATTCAACTAGTTTAAGGCAAAACAGGTATTTGGTGTTTTTAATGGATACCTGAACTCATTCATGGTTGAAGATGTAGAGAGACTTCAAGGCATGGCAGAAACATTTCCCAAAGGATCTAAAGCAGCTTGGTAAGTGAGTACAGAATTGCAGTCTCAAGACTGGACAAGTGGGGGGGACGGGGACGGACAGGACACTTACTCATTCAAATCCCAGCCACTGCATTGAGAACTCTGTTTTCAAGGTATCCAACAAAGGATGGCGGTTAAGACAGAAACATCATCACATAGCAAACACCTATTTATTAATAAATTAGTATACCAGAAGGCAAGTTTCTTTCAATGTCATCCTCTCCTTCCCCTCCCCATGCAAGGTAGGACATTCCACCTTGCAACATCCTCTCCAAAGTAAGCATTACCATGGACTGGTTTATTACTGGCATAGTAGTTGCAAATATAATAGAGGCAGATTTCTTACAATGCAGCATTTTTAATAAAAAGTGATGTCTGTGTGGAGGGGGGAAATGCAAAGACCAAGTGAGGTATTTGAAACCTATTGGCCACATCCGTATAGATTTTTAAAAAACACACACACACAAAAAGACAAAAATTTGAAGCACAAATCAAGAAGTCTTGTAGAATGAGAAATGTGGCCCTGCCAGGGTTCTTGTTTACCTTCCAGAGTCCAGCTCCAGGTGCTACTCCAAAAATGACCCAAATTACCAAGCCCACTGAAATCCTAAAATGACAAGGCAAAGTACTCCTCTTGAGTTGAGTGGACAGAATTACATTCATCTGCAGGCCAAAATGTCATTATCTTGAAGGCTGGAGAAATTACACGTAACATGTTTTGGAGGAGTGACCCACCAATATCTGCTTTGTCCACTTGGAAACCATACAAGGAGGTCGTAAAACATCAACAATTGGAATCATCCAGCAGTACAGGTGCTTTTTCTTTATATTGTCTTAAGAAAAGCTGATCAAACTGACAACCGTTTTTCACATAAGCCTCCAGTTATGAGCAGGGCAGTAAACGAGAATTAAAAATACCTGCCATGAGAAAAAATATATATATTTCAAGTTGGAGTTAAAAAAAACACCACACATAAAACATCAAAAGCAGAACAAAAAACACCCCTAATTGATGAGACTAGATGAAGCCGGTCCAAATTCAACAGATAAAATTGAAAAGAATATCTGTGGTGGTTGTTTTTAAGTGGTTAGAATGACAGGTTAAAATGTTGCAATTAAGAGGGGGAAACAAGACCTTTTAATTCAGATAATAAACACGAAAGGGTCACATTACCCCTCCCTCCTCCGGCAAGGAAGAAAAAAGCAAAACCTAGAAGAAAATACTGGCCACAAGTTCTACAAAATATCCTGCCGGCATGTTGTCTTTAACAGGCGCCAAGCGAGCGCAAGTAGCAGCCAGAATATGTGTGCAGCGTGCAATCATTTGGTGAGCCAGTCTAGAGCAAATCAGGCAGGTGACTATAGACCGAATCCAGGAGAGTCTGGCTTGCTTCCTGGCTCTTGACACCAGCAATTTCGAAAAGCCTGTCCAGCTTATCTTCTGCCTGTGGGATCTCTTCAATGGCATGCAGCTCTTCTGGGTTCAGTATGTGAAGCATGTCGTCAAAGATGGGCTGCAGGTCACAGGGGTCCAAGCGCACCTGTCGCAGCACAGTATCCTTCTTTTCTGTGGAGAGAAAGAGGGCGTTTTGCTATTAACCCGGGATTTGCTAGAAGTCCCTTGGCCACAGCAACCTCTGCAGCTGCAAACGGAAGCCTCAACACAGAGCCAAACTATAAGTTACACCCCTGAGGTTGGATCCAGGCTCTCAGCGTGCTTAGAGCAGACACTGTTTAATCAAAGGAAATTCTTCTATACTATTAAGACTGCCATATTTCTCTTTGCACCTGCTTTCTGCCTAACCAGAAATCTGTGTATAACAGAGACTGCAGCAACAGATGAGCTTAATGTTTTGAAAAATGGAGACCACCCACTTCTTGCTTATCCCAGAGTCCTAAGGGCAGCCTGATAGCTGCAAGTACCTAACAGAGACTAAGGATGAAACAGTAAAACCTCCAACGGCACAACCAAGAAGAACTGAATGGAAAGACACCTCCACTTCATCCCAAACCCCTCCAGCCTGGAATAACAAGTCTGGATCCAACCCAACAGGGAAATCTGCATTCTTGCAGCAAATCAGCCCACCCCATCCCTAAACTTGCTATGCAAATGCTGCTCATTAATCCATCCATATCTGGTTCATGTGGAATCCGCTTCCCTGCCCACTTAAGGGCCTGTTTGCAAGACCCTGAGCTTCTTATTTCTATCCTGTTGTCCTATCAGCTCAGATTCCAGCATTTTTGTGGCGAAGGTTCTTCCCTCTATCATGGTAGCTCATCATCCTCTTGCCTGGCTTATGGAAAATGGTATCCCAGATGACCCACCTGGGCCATACAGGTTTGTGAGGATAAAGTAGTGGGAGGGAATTGTGTATGTTCCCTTTGCACCTTAAGCAATGACAGGAAAAAATGGAACTAACAATTGCAGTTATTTTAAAATGTTTGGCATGGCATAAATTCAACAACAAAGCTGCTTTGTAGATAACTTGCCTTATGGGTGATGATCATCAAAAGGAATGTTTAGAAACACACACTGCTGTATTTTGGGCAACAAAATATAAGTCTGCATTCCTAATATGTTACTGTTGTTCCATTTACTTTGAAGTCTGACAAAAAAACACTAAAGCATGAGATGAGATTTCAGACTGGCAAAATTCAGTACCTTTGGTAATAAAGGAGCCTGTTCGGCTCAGAGCAGAGCAGCCACTGGAGGTTGAATCACAACGCAGAAGCGGTTCTGACTCATCCACAAAAAAGCACTTGTTCTTCTCCAAGGGAGATGGATCCACGGGGATAATGGCTGCATCTGGCTTTGGAGCTGGGCTAGGACTTAGAGGAGCAGGATTTGCAGGAAGAGCCGATTTGTCAACTTCAAGCTGAAAGACAAGGACGCAAAATGCATCGGACATGAGGAGTCAGCAGTATTGCATCTCTGCAGTGAAAGAGGTCACACCCTGCAGGGCTGAGAAGAACCATCAGCCAATCCACTTCTAGGGGAACTTAAAACAACCTGCTTGCAGAGAATTATTCAGCATTAACATGAAAAGCTTATTAGCTAAAGAAATTCCCCACTCCACAACTGAGTGTGAGGCCAATAAAAGGAGCAGGACATTGCCAATCTTTTTTGGGGGGGGTGTTGTTGTTCATTCAGGGACAGAAAAAAATGCAATGATTGATCCTCGTGATGAAGCAGTTGCAGCAACAGGGCTGACTTCAGAGCACACACACAAGATGTGTCAGTGCAGGTTCCCTCTCAGGTTTAAAATCGCAGGCCAATAAATGCTGGTTTTGAGCAGGAGTGGAGAACCCTTCTGGCTGGTGGGCCAGGTCCTTCTCTGCACCCCACGGTCTAACTTTCACAGCTGGGTGGAACGACCTTAAGGACCCTTGCAAAGCTTCCCTGCTGAGCATGCGGGGCTTGGGGCTCGGGGCCGGACTCTGCAAGGGCTTCTTGCCACTCCGCCAGGCTAGGGGAGGGAGCAACAGACAACCCTCTGCTTTCTGAAGCTCCCTTCCTGCTGCCTGAGGCAGTTGCTTGACCCTCTTCAGGAGGGCAAAAGCTCTGGTTTCATTGCACTATGAAACTGCATGCCATCTTATAGGAGTTTATAACAATTACTTTTGAATGTACAGTTACTCATTTGGGTTTCCGTTAAACACTAAAACTAATAAATGGCTTTGAGGCATCAGTAACTTGAATAATAATAATAATAATAATAATAATAATAATAATAATAATAATTTATTATTTATACCCTGACCATCTGGCTGAGTTTCCCCAGCCACTCTGGGCGGATCCGAATCAAGTGTTAAAAACAGTACAGCGTTACATATTAAAAACTTCCCTAAACAGGGCTGCCTTAAGATGTCTTCTGAATGTCAGGTAGTTGTTTTTCTCTTTGACATCTGGTGGGAGGGCATTCCACAGGGCGGGTGCCACTACCGAGAAGGCCCTCTGCCTGGTTCCCTGTAACCTTGCTTCTCGCAATGAGGGAACCGCCAGAAGGCCCTCAAAGCTGGACCTCAGTGTCCAGGCTGAATGATGGGGGTGGAGACGCTCCTTCAGGTATACTGGACGGAGGCCATTTAGGGCTTTAAAGGTCAGCACCAACACTTTGAATCGTGCTCGGAAACGTACTGGGAGCCAATGCAGATCTCTCAGAACCAGTGTTATGTGGTCCCGGCGGCCACTCCCAGTCATCAGTCTAGCTGCCGCATTCTGGATTAATTGCAGTTTCTGAGTCACCTTCAAAGATAGTCCTACGTAGAGCGCATTGCAGTAGTGATCCAGGAGACAGGTGGTTGGTTTCACTTGTCCAAGCAGCCTGTCCACATCCTTGGAGGTAACAGATTGGAATTGATCCCACTCAACTTGACTAGACAGAACTCTAGCACTCTCCCGCCCCGGCCCTGCTCCCACGGTCAAGTCTACCTCCTTCTGAATCTGAGCAACTTTATCTGCAAAAAAATTGCAAAAGCATTGCAGGAGATCTTGGGGTCCCTACCAGGCCCCGGTGGTGCAGGTGGTTCCGATAGATTGCGAACCACCTGAAAAAGTCTCCTGCTGCTGTTTTCTGCAGATGCAATAGAGGCGGCGAAGAAGGCCCTCTTCGCCGTCGCCATTGCCACTTGGTAGGCTCGACGTTGAGCTCTAGCCCGTGTCCGGTCTGATTCAGAATGAGTTTTCCGCCACCAGCATTCTAGCCGTCTCAACGATTGTTTCATCACCCTCAGCTCCGGGGAAAACCATGGGGCTGTCCGGGCTCCATGCAATCGGAGAGGGCGCTTCGGAGCCAGACAGTCAATAGCCCTGGTTAACTCCACATTCCAGTGGGCCACCAGGGAATCAGCTGAAAGGCCATCAGCTTGGGATAAAACATCCCCTACCACTCTCTGGAAACCAACTGGATCCATTAAGTGGCGGGGGCGGACCATCCGAATCGGTCCCACCTCCCTGCAGAAGGGAAGGGTTGCGGAGAAGTCCAGTTGAACCAGGAAGTGATCTGACCATGGCACTTCTTTTGTTTCGCTTTTAGTTAGTGTCAGATCACCAACATCCATAGAGGTAAACACCAGGTCCAAGGCATGTCCGCGGCTATGGGTTGGGCCAGACTTATTCAGGGACAGCCCCATGGACGCCATGCTTTCCACGAAGTCCCGAGCGGCCCCTTGTAAGGTCGTGTCGGCATGGATGTTAAAATCCCCTAGGACAACCAAGCTAGGTGTCTCCAGGAGAACATCCGCCACGACCTGAAGCAGCTCGGGCAGGGAATCCTTGGTGCAGCGGGGAGGTCGATACACCAGTAGGAATCCTGTACTGCCCCTATTGCCCAACTTCCAGAACATGCACTCAGAAAACTGGGTCTTCCCAATAGGACGCCTGGTGCAGACTAATGACTTCCTAAAAATCACTGCAACACCCCCTCCCCGCCCACATGACCTGGGTTGCTGTGCGTAAGAGAAACCTGGTGGGCAAGCAGCGGCAAGAACAGGCCCATCTGCTTCATCCAACCAGGTCTCTGTCACACATGCCAGGTCAAATCCTCCATCCACAATCAGGTTGTGGATGGCAGTGGTCTTATTCATCATTGACCTGGCATTGCACAGCAACACTTTCAGGTCATGTTCGTTTCTCTTGCTGATTCCAGTATCCTTCCGGTCAGGACCAGACCTGGAGGCAGGGATAGTCCTCAGACAACGACTAAACCTGCCTCCTCGGTAATGACATGGTCTGGTCTTAGCATAACTCCTCCTCCTACCCGTGATCACTGAGATTGGGTGTCCCAATACATCCCCCCCTGTGGAACCTGCCCCAGCCATTCTATTGGCTGAGGCCCGCTCCCAGGCAGCCCTGACCCTTCCCCTTAAGAAGCAAAGTACAAACTATATAATAACTTAACAGAATAATAAAATAAAAACAAAGCAAAAAACAATAGTGCTCAAATTAAACTACTCCCCACGCTGACTAAATGCTTATCCCACCCCAAGCAAAAATAAAATACGGTAATAAAATAAAATATTATAAAAAACAACAACCACCATTTAAGGTGCTGCAAATTAAAAGCGCTTAAAACATTTAAAACCATTTTGTCCCTTGCTGCAGGTAGCTGCTCAGGCCTCTAAACTGTAGTGGTAAGTGCAGGCCCCGCCCCCTGGGCCAGATGGAATTGACAGGAGAGGGGAGCGGTCCTCCCAACACTCACGCAGGCAAAAGTGCCTGTGTTGAATAGTAAGAAGAGGCTGCCCTTTCCCCAAGAAGATACAGTCGTACCTTGGTTGTCAAACGCCCTGAAATTCGGACATTTTGGCTCCCGAACACTGTAAACCCAGAAGTGATTTTCCGGTTTGAGAATGTTCTTTTGGAACCTGAACATCCAATGGGGCTTTTAAAGAAATATACTTTTAAGTGATTTTTTAAAGAAGTGGACACAGTAAAAGTGTGTGGGGGGGGAGTAAAATTGAACTATTTAACCACTAGATGGGCAAAGAGCCTCTTAGGACCCTCTGTGCATCCCAGCATCCTGCCTAATGCTCTGACATCAGAGCAAGTCTATTGCAGCCGGGGCTGAACGCTGACTCACCCACAGAGCCTTGCTTTAAAGGGGGGGGGGGGAGGGTTCCCAAGAACAAAAGGAGAATAAACACATGCACACACAGAGTGCTCAGCTAGCCAATTCAATTCTCAATTTGAACAAAGCAGCATTCATGTAAAAATGTCTTAAAACTCAAGTGAACTCAGCTGAGCACGTGCAGGTTCCACATGCAAAAAGAGAGAAGCAGAAACAAGTTTCCTACACAGCAGCTGTTTGGGCTTTGATATTTGGTAGCTTAGATGATTAGTAGCTCTGTCCTCTTCTCTTCTTCCCCCTTTGAATGAGCGCCCTTGTGCATGGCTTTGTGCTTGAGCACACGTAATGGAGGCTAGGAGGCAGCAGAATGAGGTGGACCAGATCGCAGGAGGGGCTCATCCTATTGGAAATTCCCTTTGTGGGTAGGAAATTAGCATGCTAAAGAAGGTGCTAGGCTACAATGTCTTTACCTGTTACAGAATGCAGAACACTGTGTGAGAGAGAAGCCATGCTCAGAGACAATGCCAAAGGCAGAAGCTAAAATGTTCCTGCGGCCACATGCACCTCCAGCCATGCAACCAGAGATGTTTTTAATGGAAGGTGTTGGGGACAATGGATGTCGGCATCAGATATGTGCTTATGGCAAGGAAAGAGAATTAATAGGGATTAGAATTGTATTAAACCAAGAAGAAAAGCCACTTGCTCAGGCTCAATCATGATCAAAGCCTTAAAAATGCATTTCGGCTAAATAGCTACTGCCTTCCTCGCTGGAAATAGGAACGCACAAGCAACTGAACTGCTCACCCCAAAAGGGTCCATTTATTTGCCAGCGTTCAAACAAAACAGTCACACAAAGTTCAAGGACTGCTCCCAAAGCCTAGTACAGTGGTACCTCTGGTTACAAACTTAATTCGTTCCAGCGGTCCGTTCTCAACCTGAAACCGTTTTAAACCTGAGGCACCACTTTAGCTAATGGGGCCTCCCGCTGCCGCTGGAGCATGATTTCTGTTCTCATCCTGAAGCAAAGTTCTTAACCCGAGGTACTATTTCTGGGTTAGCGGAGTCTGTAACCTGAGGTACCACTGTATTCTGCTGCCTGTCCCTTCCCTAAGCTCCAGGAACTGCCACGGGGCAGGGAAGAGAACAGCAGGTCTCCTCAGCAGATACTGGTGGAGCACCTTTTCCTGCCAGGACCACTAGTCACAGAGCCCCAGGTGGAAATTAACATTATCCACGTCATTTCCACTGGGGAGAATGACATTTGAGCCCCGGGTTGCATCCCCAGGAGAAAACTCTGCTCTACTTGGGCTCAGGGAGTATCTGCCCGCCTCCGTTCCATTCCCCAGAGTCCGCAGAAGGGCCTTTCAGTGGTGCGACTCACTGGACCAAGGTGATGCCTTCCATAGTTCTAGTTACAGGTAGGTAGCTGTGTTGGTCTGCCGTAGTTGAAACAAAATAAAAAAATTCCGTCCAGAAGCACCTTAGAGACCAACTAAGTATGAGCTTTTGTGTATCTGAAGAAGTGTGCATGCACACGAAAGCTCATACCAAGAACTAACTTAGTTGGTCTCTAAGGTGCTACTGGACAGAATTTTTTTTATTTTGGACCAAGGTGAGCACAGGACTTGCTTGCCTCCCTCCAGCTCACAAGCATTCCGTCAAGGGTGCTAGGTCTCGCAAACATCCAAATACTTACTGCTTTGCTAACTAGAGATAGCTTGCTACTTTTTTGATCAACCCAACATTCGTAGCTGTGGCATTCCTGGCAGTTTAAGTCAAGAGAGATTAATATTGCTAACCACCAGTAAAAAGGCCTCAATACATGGCCCAAACACGAGACGCAAAATGAGTAAATATTCCACAGTCGGAATCATCAATATACAGAAGTCATTGCTGTTAAACTGAGAAGGTTTAACGGCAATAAAAACACATTCTGAGCCAATCGTTCAAGCAGTCGGCCCAATCTCCCCTGGGCTCAGAAGCAGGTTCCTAAACTACTTCTCAGCACTGTGGCTTCCCTAAATTGCGGCGTGGAGCATCTGGGCCCCAGAGCTTCCTGGCCCTTCCCAAAGAAGGCTGACTGGGCCTGCGTCAGGAGCAGCTGGCACTGGCAGGGAAGGGAGAGACAGGGGGAAACGGGAAAGGAAAAGGGGTCATAGGAGGACAGAAGAGGACGCCCAGGAGAGCAGATACTGTTACCCTCAGTTACTCAAGCCAATTAGCTCCCATGACTGCTAATAAAATATCTCCATGAACCCAGTATAATCCACCACGACTCTCCAGACTCTGTGTGTCTCCTTCTAGGCAGCCTTCAGGCTAAACAGTCAGATCCCAGTCATGCAATTCTCTGCTAAAATCCTGTATTTTAAAAATATTTTTATTTATGTATTTATTAAATTTGTACACCACCCTTTATCCATAGATCTCAGGGCAGTTCACAACATAAAAAACACGAGATAAAAAACACGAAACACATAATAAAAAATGCGAACAAAAACAAACCCATACCCCCATTTGAGGCACCTGGACATGTTTTGCCTATGCTAATCTTGTACCAAGGTCTCGTCTGGACATGTTTGCCAAGGTTGAACTAGTGTAACCTCTGTCTACCCCTCCCCTTTTGTGACATGTCGATGGCCCTTGTGGTCTCTTCCAACTCTATGTCAGTGATGTAAAGATGATGTATCAATGATGCTGTATGAACTGTATTCTGGGATATTGTGGGAAGTTTTAAAAGTCAATGTTGCCCCATGCTCGGGGTTCCTTACTCTTGTGGGGACCTGCTGAGCAACAATAAAGATCATGATCTACTGACCACTGTTTGACTAGAATTTCCTTCTTTTACTGACCGCATGGACCCGTGGGGGACTTGTACCCCAACAAGCTGGGCTGTTGAGTAGTCTCTCACCCCAGAACTTTTCCTTATCAGCGCCAACATCAAAATGGTAGGTGTCTAGTCTGCCAGAATTTCTCCCAGGGGCATACTTGACCCCTTCCTTTATTTTCACCAGAGGTGGGTGGATTCTGTAGCCAAAGAGCAGATTAGAAGCTCAAATTTCCAACCACATGCAGAGCTGGGGAAGTGAAATGATCAAGTGGGACTCAACTTGCTTCCATTCAAATCTCGCTTTTGTCACAAACCCAGTAGATGGTCTTGGGCCAGTCACTATTCTTTCAGCCTCAGTCCACATGGTAATCCTGCTGGCCTACCTTACAAGGTTGTGGCCAGGTGAGATAAAGAGCTGTGTAAATGGAAAGTGTTGTATTAATTATAGCACCTGCATAACAACTACAGCCAGCTTGCCCAGTAGCCAAGGCGACTATGGCACAGATCAGATGCAATACTAAACCGTGGTTTGTAATGCAGACAAATCTTACAGAAATATTACATGTGGGTGTTTTAAAAAAAGAAAGGTTCAACGATTTCCAAGACCCTGCTATTTACAATTCCCCGCTCACACCATCATGTCTACAGGTGAAACTTGGAAAATTAGAATATCATGGAAAAGTTCATTTATTTCAGTAATTCAACTTAAAAGATGAAACTAATATATGAGATAGACTCATGACACGCAAAGCGAGATATGTCAAGCCTTTATTTGTTATAATTGTGATGATCATGGCATACAGCTGATGAAAACCCCAAATTAACAATCTCAGAAAATTAGAATATTAAATGAAATCAGCAAAACAAGGACTGCAAATAGAGCAATATTGGACCTCTGAGAAATAGAAGCATGCACATACAGTGGTGCCCCGCAAGACGAACGCCTTGCAAGACGGAAAACCCGCTAGACGAAAGGGTTTTCCGTTTTGGAGGCGCTTCGCAAGACAAATTTCCCTATGGGCTTGCTTCGCAAGACGACAGCCCATAGGGAAATCTCCGGGACAGTGGGGAAGCGCAGCTCGTCTTCCCCGCTGTCCTCGGACCTCCTCCGAAGCCTGGCGGCGGGGCGGGGACACCTCCTCCCGCCACCGGGCTTCGGAAGGATGCCCCGATGCCGGGCGGCGAGGCGGGAACGCCTCCCCCCGCCGCCCGGCATCGGAACGATGTCCCGAAGCCGAGCAGCGGGGCGGGAAAGTCTCCCCCCGCCGCCCGGCATCGGAACGATGTCCCGAAGCCGGGCGGCGGGGCGGGAAAGTCTCCCCCCGCCGCCCGGCATCGGAACGATGTCCCGAAGCCGGGCGGCGGGGCAGGAACGCCTCCCCCTGCTGCCCGGCTTCGGGGCGGGAAAGCCTCCCCCCGCCGCCCGGCTTCGGGGCGGGAAAGCCTCCCACCGCCGCCCGGCTTCGGGGCGGGAAAGCCTCCCCCCGCCGCCCGGCTTCGGGGCATCGTCCCGATGCCGGGCGGCGGGGCAGGAACGCCTCCCCCCGCCGCCCGGCTTCGGGGCATCGTCCCGATGCCGGGCGGCGGGGCGAGAAAGCCTCCCCCCGCCGCCTGGCATCGGAACGATGTCCCGAAGCCGGGCGGCGGGGCCGCGAAGCCTGGGCGCGCTGGCAACTCTCCGCAAGGAGCGCTCCCGCTGCTTGCGGAGAGGTCCGCAAAGCCTGTCCTGGACCTCTTCTGAAGGCAGGCGGGGGGGAAAGTCTTTGTCCCCCCTGCTTGCCTTCCCAGGGGCTTTTAAATCGCCCGGACAGCGGAGGACTTCGATTTTAAAATGCCGCCCGCCAGAAGAGGTCGGGGGAAGGCGGTTTCCATAGGAACGCATTAATTGATTTTCAATGCATTCCTATGGAAAACCGTGCATCGCAAGACGAAAAACTCGCAAGACGAAGAGACTTGCGGAACGAATTAATTTCGTCTTGCGAGGCACCACTGTATACTCAATACTTGGTTTGGGCCCCTTTTGCATCAATTACTGCCTCAATGCAGCGTGGCATGGATGCTATCAGCCTGTGCTTCATGAAGTCCAGGGTCAACGCAGCCGTCTACCGGGAGATTTTGGAGCACTTCATGCTTCCTTCCGCAGATGAGCTTTATGGGGATGCCGACTTCATTTTCCAGCAGGACTTGGCACCTGCCCACACTGCCCAAAGTACCAAAACCTGGTTCAGTGCCCATGGGATTACTGTGCTTGATTGGCCAGCAAACTCACCTGACCTGAACCCCACAGAGAATCTATGGGGCATTGCAAAGAGAAAGATAAGAGACATGTGACCAAGCAATGCAGAAGAGCTGAAGGCAGCTATTGAAGAAGTCTTCCATAACACCTCAGCAGTGCCACAGGCTGATAGCATCCATGCCACACCGCAGTAATTGATGCAAAAGGGGCCCAAACCAAGTACTGAGTACATATGCATGCTTCTACTTCTCAGAGGTCCAATATTGCTCTATTTGCAGCCCTTGTTGGACTTCCGGGTTAGCGAACCCTCTCTGCGAAAATCGGGTCTTGCTGCCGCGGCGAAGGTGGAGACCCTTTAAAAATCCCAGGCAGAGGAAGCCTGGGAACGTGGGATTCGGCTGACACCAGGAGCCCTCCCCTACTCGCAGGGAAATCCTTTTTCGGGGATCCAAAGCGACGTGGGGTGAGTGGCGCGGTGTTTTGAATCGACCACTATTTTTACGGAGTGAAGCCGCACAGCCGTTGCCGGAGAGCGCTGACTTTTTCCTGTGGACAATTGGACTCTAAACAAGTACCCGTGAGTAGAACGGAAAATTGGATTAAGAAACATTTTAATTTGGTACCGAAGCAGGAAGGCTCTAAACAGGAAGTCCGCCTTCCGCTTTTGTAGACAGATTGAAGCAAAAATTGTGCAAGCTAAAGTCTGGAAAGTCGTATATAAAGGTCTAAATTTCCCTCAGTTTTAACCACCAAAACCCCTCTTGAAAGCAGGAGAAAAGAGGGGGGAATTTTGATTGTTCAAGCCTGCAGGAGAGAGAGTAAAGAAAGATAAATTTCCACTGTCTCAAACCTGGGAACGGGGTGTCAGAGACAGAAATTTCTGGGGAAGTTCATTGACTGTGAATGGAACGTCTTTTGACAGATAGTTAAAGAAGAGAAACAGATTGATTCCAATGTTGCCTTTTGCATTTAAAAGAAACAAAAAAATTGAAAAATGAAAGTAATTTTTCTTTTGTTGGACTTGCTTTCAAAAGATGGATACAAATAGGAATTGTCTCCTCTAGAGGGAGCCTGTTAAATTGTTGCTGGAGTTGATCTGGGGATTTCACAGCTGTGGAGATTAGGATCGTGGGACCAGACTCTGACCTTGAATAAAAATGTTTTTAGAATAAGTTTTGGTGCTTGCTCTTTGCAAGACAAGTGCTTTGCTGGAGCAGCTGCATGAGAAGATAGACTTGGTGACTGTTGCAGTCAAAAACCTTGGACAAGCAGCGAATACTCTTATGGAAACCATTCAGGAACCAACCCAGGAACCTGTTTTGACAGGGCAAGTGCAAATGCAGAAGACAATGGAGGAGGCTGCCGCTGAACCTCAAGTAACACAAATGGAGAGACCCGAGGTCCTGTAGGAGCATAAGCCGCTGTTCTTGAAGACTGAATTTGGAGCGGGCCAGGGGGGGTCTGGAGTTGTGGGGGTTCTTAATTTTGGAACTTTGAAACATGCTTTTAAATACTTTCTGGACTACACTGCTGAATGTGGGGAATGGGGCTGTGGGGAATGGGCTGATCTGCTGAGGGGAGATGGAGATATTTTTGGGTTGGAGTTTCCCCGAGACCTACTCCTCAATGAGAAAGGAAAGAAATTAAGAAAGAGATCAGCAAAAGACAAGGTAAAGTGCAGGTATAAACAAGAAGAAGATCTGCAAAAGGGACATGGAAAAGATTTAAGAGCCTCGGACACAAGATTACCAGGTTGATGGACTAGATGGAATGGACAGTAAGGACTGACATAACCCGAGACCAGGAAAAAGAGACGTTGGATGAAGATTGGAAGAAAGTTTTTTAAAAAATTTATTTTGGGAATTAGTGTAAAATTAACGAGTATTAGGAAATATGTTGGAATGAAACTATTTGGCTTTAGTAGAAATTATATAAGGAGTTAAGTATAAATAACTACAGTGGTGCCCAGCAAGACGAATGCCTCGCAAGACGGAAAACTCGCTAGACGAAAGAGTTTTCCGTTTTGGAGGTGCTTCGCAAAACGAATTTCCTCTGGGCTTGCTTCGCAAGACGAAAATGTCTTGCGAGTTCCTGCGGGGGTTTTTTTCCTCCCCCCCCCTTTTTCTAAGCCGCTAAGCCGCTTATCCGCTAAGCCGCTAATAGCGCTAATCCGCTAAGCTGTCAATGGGCTTGCTTCGCAAGACGAAAAAACCGCTAGACGAAGAGAATCGCGGAACGGATTCTTTTCGTCTTGCGAGGCACCACTGTATTAAGTGTTAAGCTTTAAGGTATTTTATGGCAAGATAAGGTTAAAATAAATTAAGGTAAACTGAACGACAGAATATAGTGAAAGATGGAAAGGATTTGTTGAGTTAATAGGTTAGACTGTTAAGATAAATTACCCAATAAAAATTGAGAAAGATGGAAAGAATTTGCTGAAACAAATAACTAAACTAGAATACAAAAAGGGAGGTGTGAGGAGGTCGAGGAAACAAGTAAATGGAAGATAAAGATATGGAATACTGGATGTGTGGTTTTTTTATTGTTATTGTTGTACTGGTTTTTATGTTTTTTTTCCTCTTGTTTTTTAGGTATTGTAATACATGTTAAATTTTTTGTTGTTCTCTTCTCTGTAATTTTTAAACTTCTAATAAATATCTTTAAAAAAATATTTGCAGCCCTTGTTTTGCTGATTTCATTTAATATTCTAATTTTCTGAGATTGTTAATTTGGGGTTTTCATCAGCTGTACGCCATGATCATCACAATTATAACAAATAAAGGCTTGACATATCTCGCTTTGCATGTCATGAGTCTATCTCATATATTAGTTGAATTACTGAAATAAATGAACTTTTCCATGATATTCTAATTTTCCAAGTTTCACCTGTATATACACATGCTAAAGCTTCGTGATTTGATGGAGCGGACTGCAGTTCGGGAAGCTTCTGCTGCAATAAATGTGTTAAGTCATTCGGATGCCACAAGACTTTGAAATGTCCCAGTTTCACCATGATTGCTTCAATTCATTGTCTTGTGCATTTGTAAAAATTGACTTTTCATGGAAATAGACTACAATTGAACATTTTCTGCAAAAGAGAATCTCTTTGCATAATTTCTTGAGTCTTTTCCAAAACTGCATTTGTCCTCAACTAAATTCCCTTCCCTTTCCTAATAGGGCAAGCTCAAGAAGAGAGTGTATAGTTTAAGTTTCAAGAAACAATCACTTTGCATTACAGATATCCGAAACTGCACCTGGCAGCTGCTAAATCCCACCAGAACCACTGACACACACACACACACACACACACACACACACACACAGAAAGAGAGAGAGAGAGAGAGAGGGGTTGTGCTGCCTTTGGTGATCCAGATTTCACAGAAGTCTAGAAGGCTAATCCTGCTTTAACCTACATTTCATCATCGATGCCTCTGAGAACAAGCATGGCTGGAGATGCTGTCTTGAAGAGCCCGTGCAACTGTGCTCATTGTAAAATGCACCTCAAATCTGAAAAGCACTTTGTCCTTGAAGGAACATTTTTCTACAGCCAGGCCATACAGATGCGGATTGGGCCAGCTGTGTTATAGAAGGATACTTTGTGTTCTAAGCAGGAATTTTCTGGGTTCCAATAACACTGAAAAATAAAAGGGAAAGTGCTCCATATTTGCCAGAGTAATACCTTTCTTTTTATGTTTTTTAAGACTTAGATTTCTGGACAATTTTAATGACCAATAATCATTTGCAGGTATTACTGATCCATTCCGTTTTTATTGTTATGCGTTCATCACGCTCAATGGAGACTGCAACATGCTTTGCCCAGCTTAGACAACTGCCACCTTCTTAGCTGAATATTTCTTGTAGATAAGGACATTGAACAAATGTGATGGATTAAGGGAGGGGCCCATCTAACCCCCAGCTTCCTGTTTTCACAGTGGCCAACCAGCTACCTATGAGATGCACAGCAGCACAACAGGAGTCTCTCCAGCTGTGCCTCACAGAAACTGGTACAGGCAAGTTGCCATTTACGTGAGTTCAAGGCACACACAACTGCACACACAGGCAGAAGTGGGCCTTAAAAGCGGCAAAAGCGGTCCTAAAAGAACACGAAAATTGCAAAAATGGCGCAAAAACAGGCGCCTTTGCACTGAACTTTGAGGCCAAATTCCACAACAATCATGCCCTCCATTCTACCAGGTTTTTATTTTGCCCACTTTATGCTGTCCTCTAAAACCAGTGTCCACACAACTAAATTTTACTCAGAGCAGAAATGAGGGTCTGGTTTGGAACAAATCTCCCTTTGGGATGAAGATAAAATTTAAATGGAGGGGAGTAGATCTAGGAATTCTGAGTGTGGGAGCACAGAATAGCAAGGCAGCGAGGCCAATGAAGTGCACAAGTGCCAAAGTCACTGGATATATGTCTTTATTCCCTAACACCTGGAGCCTTCAAATCAAGATGTATGAACTGGAATGCTTGCGTCCCAGCCTTGCAGTCTGAGCGCCACCAGTGCTTGAGACAGAGAAGATGCAAATTCCTTGACTAAGGAAGATGTGGGGGAAATTGCTTTCATGGAAAATGGAATAAAATAAACTGGCATTTGCCCACTAAGCTGATGCTACTGCTTGAACTGGAGAAATACCGTGAAAGACATATTTGCAAGTGTCTGAAGTTATCATAACCAAAGGGACACCTTCCATGGGTTCACTTTTCGTGGCGAGCTCACAAAGGAAAGACCTTGCTGTACTTCCCTGAAGCTATTAAGATGTGTGTGGAAGTGACTGAAAGGACTTAAGTACAGCTTACTAAAGAGATTAATGACCCAATTCCATTACTTTCTAGCATAAGCCACAACTTGCTCTGCTGGTAATCGATGAATGCAGAGCTGTTAAAAAAAAAAAAACACCCTTCCAACTTCCCAGCTGTCACAGCTGCCTAAGAATAACATTACAGATAGGTAGCCGTGTTGGTCTGCCATGGTCAAAACAAAATAAAAAAATTTTTTCTTTCCAGTAGCACCTTAAAGACCAACTGAGTTAGTTCTAGGTATGAGCTTTCGTGTGCATGCACACGAAAGCTCATACCTAGAACTAACTCAGTTGGTCTTTAAGGTGCTACTGGAAAGAAAAAAATTTTTTATTTTGTTTTAAGAATAACATGTCCAATTTTTTACTACTGCTTGGGAACTTATATTTTCTCAGGCATCTTGTTCTCCTACTTAGCCGGTTTCCTTTCTCTTCTGATCATTGCACCACTTCCTTTAGAAGGTAGTATGATATTAATTACCATATTTTTCGCTCTATAAGACGCACCAGACCACAAGACGCACCTAGTTTTTGGAGGAGGAAAACAAGAAAAAAAAATATTCTGAATCTCAGAAGCCAGAACAGCAAGAGGGATCGATGCGCAGTGAAAGCAGCAATCCCTCTTGCTGTTCTGGCTTCTGGGATAGCTGCGCAGCCTGCATTCGCTCCATAAGACGCACACACATTTCCCCATACTTTTTAGGAGGGAAAAAGTGAGTCTTATAGAGCAAAAAATACGGTACCTAAAGGGATTCTCCTAGTGTGACATCCTAGTGTGTCTGTTTAGGACACAGAATGTACAAAGGAAAGGAACTAAGAGCATAATCTGGCAAAAATGGAGTACACTTAGTTCCCACTCATTTTATGGGGAGACTGGAGGACATTCTTAACTCTGCCATTGCTAAGATAAATAAACCTGTGCTGCAAATTTTTAGGGCCCTAACTATTTTGCCAACACAAACATGCTTTGCCAGCACATGCATCATCACATAAAGAGTTCCACCAATTTTGCTGGACTTCTATCAACCAAATGGCCAGGATACCCTTCTGCAGGGAAAGCAACAAGAAAAAATGAACAAGAGGTCCAGATACATATTTCAGTTTCTTGTGACCAACCTTCAGGATGGGCTCCAGGTTTCAGGGGGCCTTGACATTATATTTATGGCCAGCACAGAGGAAGGCCTCCCTTCTTCTCCCGAACTACAAGAGACTAGCCTTTCTAGCAGGCTAGTAAAAAGTCTAGTAAAATTGAATGCAGATTTCCAAAAAATAGCAAGGAGAGACAAGAAGGCCTTCTTAAATGAGCAATGCAAAGAAATAGAGGAAAACAATAGAATGGGAAAAACCAGAGATCTGTTCAAGAAAATTGGAGATATGAAAGGAACATTTCGTACAAAGATTACCATAATAAAAGACAAATGTGGAAAGGACCTAACAGAAGCAGAAGACATCAAGAAGAGGTGGCAAGAATACACAGAGGAACTATACCAGAAAGAAATGGATGTCTCGTACACCCCAGGTAGTGTGGTTGCTGACCTTGAGCCAGACATCCTGGAGAGTGAAGTCCAATGGGCCTTAGAAAGCACTGCTTTAAAATTTTAAAAGATGATGCTGTTAAGGTGCTACACTCAATATGCCAGCAAGTTTGGAAGACTCAGCAGTGGCCAGAGGATTGGAGAAGATCAGTCTACATCCCAATCCCAAAGAAGGGCAGTGCCAAAGAATGCTCCAACTACCACACAATTGCACTCATTTCACATGCTAGCAAGGTTATGCTTAAAATTCCACAAGGCAGGCTTAAGCAGTATGTGGACCGAGAACCCCCAGAAGTGCAAACTGGATTTCGAAGGGGCAGAGGAACCAGAGACCAAATTGCAAACATGCGCTGGATTATGGAGAAAGCTAGAGAATTCCAGAAAGACATCTAGTTCTGCTTCATTGACGACGCAAAAGCATTTGACTGTGTCGACCACAGCAAACTATGGCAAGTTCTCAAAGAAATGGGACTGCCTGATCACCTCATCTGTCTCCTGAGAAATCTCTATGCGGGACAAGAAGCTACAGTTAGAACTGGATATGGAACAACTGATTGGTTCAAAATTGGGAAAGGAGTACGACAAGGCTGTATATTGTCTCCCTGCTTATTTAACTTATATGCAGAATTCATCATGCGAAAGGCTGGGCTGGATGAATCCCAAGCCAGAATTAAGATCGCCGGAAGAAATATCAACAACCTCAGATATGCAGATGACACAACCTTGATGGCAGAAAGTGAGGATGCATTAAAGAACCTTTTAATGAGGGTGAAAGAGGAGAGCGCAAAATATGGTTTGAAGCTCAACATAAAAAAAATGAAGATCATGGCCACTGGGCCCATCACCTCCTGACAAATAGAAGGGGAAGAAATGGAGACAGTGAGAGATTTTACTTTCTTGGGCTCCATGATCACTGCAGATGGTGACAGCAGTCACGAAATTAAAAGATGCCTGCTCCTTGGGAGAAAGGCGATGGCAAACCTAGACAGCATCTTAAAAAGCAGAGACATCACCTTGCCAACAAAGGTCCGTATAGTTAAAGCCATGGCTTTCCCAGTAGTGATGTAAGGAGACCCAGGGTTCGCTCTGATTGTTTAGAAATACACAATTGCTTTGAGGTCCTCTCCCCTAGCATGGAAGATGAAGAGCAGACTCCATTTGAGGATCTCTCCCTCATTACAGTCACTTGCGGTTCCTGCGCAATGTTTGCCATCTTGCCAAAGGTTGCAGGCAGCTTTACCTGCAGCAATTGCATGTTGATTGCCCTCTTAGAAGACAAAGTCCAGCAACTGGAGGAACGTGTAGCTACGCTCCAAAGAATTAGAGAGCTGGAGCTCTTCTTGGAAGCAACAGAGCACACCGTCTCCACCAAGGAGGAGACAGGGGACTCCCCTGAGAAGGAGGCTAGTTCACCAACACAGGAGCCAGATATATGGAGAAACGTGACTCAAAGAAGTAGGAGGCCCAGGGTTCACTCTGATTGTTTAGAAATACACAATTGCTTTGAGGTCCTCTCCCCTAACATGGAAGACGAAGAGCAGACTCCATTTGAGGATCTCTCCCTCATTACAGTCGATCAGGTATATGAAGACGAGCAGCAAAGTCAGTCCTCAGGGAATGTGCAGGCGACCTTGGAACGGACAGCTCACAGAAGAACCCCGACCAAACCTAAGAGGAGGCGTGTAGTGGTGATAGGGGATTCCCTACTGAGGGGAACAGAAGCAGTGATCTGTGGGCCTGACAAGATGTCTCGGGAAGTGTGCTGTCTCCCCGGGGCTAAGATCCAAGATGTAACTGAACAACTGCAAGGAATCATAAAACCCACTGACAAATACCCCTTCCTCTTGGTTCATGTGGGAACCAATGACACTGCAAGCAAGAGCCTCCAGAAGATCAAAAGAGACTACGAGGCTCTGGGCAGGAAATTGAAGCAATTAAATGCACAAATTGTCATCTCATCTGTCCTCCCAGTTGAACGACGTGGCCCAGGGAGAGAGAGAAAAATAGTGGAAGTGAACAGCTGGCTTCGCAAATGGTGTAAACAGGAACGGTTTGGATTCTTAGATCATGGACTGAAGTTTCTTGAAGATGGACTTCTGGCAAGTGATGGGCTGCACCTCACAACGGTTGGGAGGAATGTTTTTGCCAAAAATCTCAGAAACCTCATCAGGAGGGCTTTAAACTGACTAATGTGGGGGAGGAAGACAGTGCTCCTGAAGGTAGGAGTCTATCAATTGATGAAGATGATCATCCAAATGTCATAGACCAAATGGAGCAAACAGCACGCAGACCTAGTGGTGGGAGGAAAAAATCCTTAAATAAGAGACACGGGGGAATAATTAATGGACTTCAATGTCTGTACACTAATGCGCAAAGGATGGGAAATAAACAAGATGAGCTTCAGCTCTTGGTACAGCAAACTAAATATGACATAATAGGCATCACTGAAACGTGGTGGGATAAGTCCCACGATTGGAATGTAATAATGGAGGGATACAATCTATTTCAGAGAAACAGACCAGAAAGGAGGAGGAGTGGCGTTATATGTCAGGGATGTGTATACCTGTGAAGAGATCCAAGATTTAGAACCCCAAAGCCAAAGTGAGAGCATTTGGGTCAAAATTAAGGGAGAGAAGAATAACAGGGACCTCATTGTGAGAGTTTACTATAGATCCCCAAGCCAAACGGAGGACATAGATGATGCCTTCCTGGAACAGATGGCCAAGCATGCAAAAGGAAGGGAGATAGTAGTAATGGGGGACTTCAATTACCCGGATATTTGCTGGATGTCAAACTCAACCAAGAGCATAAGGTCAAACAGATTCCTCACTGGCCTTGCAGACAACTTCGTTGTCCAGAAAGTGGGAGAAGCAACAAGAGGAACAGCCATTTTAGATCTCGTCCTAACCAATGTTAATGACCTGGTTAGTGGGGTAGAAGTGGCAGGATCATTAGGCGCGAGTGATCATGCTCTTCTGAAGTTTACTATACAGCGGAAAGGAGCAGCCAAGCATACTAGGACTCAATTTCTTGACTTTAAGAAAGCCGACTTCATAAAACTTAGGGAAGTGCTGGGTGAGATCCCATGGACAGTAATACTAAAAGGAAAGGGAGTTCATGGTGGCTGGGAGTTTGTTAAGAGGGAGATAGTAAAAGCACAACTTCAGGCAATACCAATGAGATGGAAACATGGAAGGTGCCTAAAGAAGCCAGGGTGGCTATCTAAAGAACTTTTAACTGAGTTAAGATTAAAAAAGGATGTGTACAAAAAATGGAAAAGGGGGGAAACCACCAAAGAGGAATTCAAACAAATAGCCAGCACGTGTAGACACAAAGTCAGAAAAGCTAAAGCACAGAATGAACTCAGGCTTGCTAGAGAGGTTAAAAGCAACAAAAAAGGCTTTTATGGGTATGTTCGTAGCAAAAGGAAGAACAAAGAAACCGTGGGGTCACTCAGAGGAGAAGATGGTGAAATGCAAACAGGGGACACAGAAAGGGCTGAACTCCTCAATGCCTTCTTTGCCTCAGTCTTCTCCGATAAAGAAAACAATGCCCGACCTGAAGAATTTGGAGCAAATGATTCAGCAGAGGAAACACAGCCCAGAATAACTAAGGAGATAGTACAAGAATACTTGGCTAGTTTAGATGTATTCAAGTCTCCAGGGCCAGATGAACTTCATCCAAGAGTATTAAAAGAACTGGCAGATGTGATCTCAGAACCACTGGCAGTCATCTTTGAGAATTCCTGGAGAACAGGCGAAGTCCCGGCAGACTGGAGGAGGGCAAATGTTGTCCCTATTTTCAAAAAGGGGGAAAGAGAGGACCCAAATAATTACCGCCCAGTCAGTCTGACATCAATACCAGGGAAGATTCTGGAGCAGATCATTAAGCAAACAGTCTGTGAGCACCTAGAAAAGAATGCTGTGATAACCAATGCCCTCTTGCGTTTCTGCCTCCCAAAGGCTTCCACAGCTGCATGTTGCAGCAGCCTTGGCTACAGGCTCCTCTGGGAGGCACCTCAAGAGATTCGGGGCGGCAGCAGTGGCTGCCCAAAAGAATCCCAAGGAGAGGTGAGAGGAGAGGAGGCTGAGGGAACACTTCACAACGAAGGGTGTTTGAAAAAGAGTGAGGGGCTGCCAGTGCTGCAGGCAAGGGGTGACCTAACTGGGCTCCTGAACCCCACAGGGGTCCCGCAGAAAGAAGGTCGTTGGTCAAGTGAGCTGTGGACCCAAGAAAGTTGAAACCCTCTGACACAGAATGAAAGCTTTCAGAATTGTGGGGCGCAGGGAAGCCCCCATAATGCTCTTGACTGGTCGCAGCTTGAACAGGAGCATTCCTGTTGGGGGATTTGTCACACTGCAGCATTTTGTTGCAAGCATCCATAGGGATGCAGCTGGCCCTGTGGGTTAAACCACTGAGCTTAGGGCTTGCCGATCAGAAGGTCGGCAGTTTGAATCCCCATGACGGGGTGAGCTCCCGTTGCTCGGTCCCTGCTCCTGCTGACCTAGCAGTTTGAAAGCACAAAGTGCAAGTAGATAAATAGGTACCACTCTGGCAGGAAGGTAAACGGCATTTCCGTACACTGCTCTGGTTCGCCAGTAGCGACTTAGTTATGCTGGCCACATGACCCAGAAGCTGTATGCCGGCTCCCTCGGTCAGTAAAGTGAGATGAGTGCCGCAACCCCACTGACGTCCATGACTGGACCTAATGGTCAGGGGTCCCTTTACCTTTAATACCAAACTTCGGTGGTTGGGAAGCAAAGCAAGGCAAAACCACCCAAAACAAGTCAGTCATTTCTGCATACTTAGGGCCCTTTTCCCCTCCTCCCAGATACACAGAAGCATATTAGTTTGCAAACAAGAACCTGAACAGCCTCACAGTACCAATATTCCAGGACTTATGAAACATTGAGAGTGTCAGTTAAAAAGGGAGAGGAAGAATTGGGGATTATTAGTCTATTTGAACCCCTAACAACTTACAGTATCCTTGCAATGGGGACAAGGGTCTGGGAACACAAAGAGCCAACCAGCCAGCCAGATGCACTCAAGGGGACTGCTTTCCTTTCCTTCAATTTTATGGCATTCATGCAATAATAGTTTTTAGAAGCAGGAAAAATTTATGCAGGAAAAATGTCATGCAAATCTGCTGACTGTACATGTACTGTAAGCAAAACACTAGGAGGCTGTTATGAAACACCGCTGGCTTTCTGCCAAAGAGTCAGTCAGTCCTGTACACACTTGATGTTCTTGGACAAACTGCAGCGATGGAGAAGGGCGGGCTGTAGCTCAGCAGCAGAGCACCTGCTCGGCATGCAGAAGAAGGTCCCTCTTGGCAGGGCTGGGATTATCCCCTCTGAAACCCCAGAGAGCTGATGCCAGCCCAGTATTGAGAGAGATGAACCAGCAGCCGAGCTCAGCAAAAGGCAGTTTCTCCTGTCCCCATGTACTGCACAGAGTGGTTTTTAAACATGCCACACCAGAGGACTCAAATGAACAGTGTCCAGGATTTTGCACTGGGACAATCAGACGATGATGACTTCTTATCGGATATCCTACTGGAGCAGGAATGGATACTAACAGAATACTGAACACAACAACCTAGGACTGATTTTCTGTCACCTCCAAGACTGTATGCAAAACTGTTATCAAACTTCTGCACCAAGTAACCAAATTCTGCAACTGGCTTGAATTGGGCAAATCTACACACTTCCTCATTTTACCTCATTTATTCTCTTTCCAGTAGTCATAGGGATGAGCCAAGGAATTAATTACACACAAGGCACTGAAGCCCCACCATCTGCCCCATGGAAACTACAGTGGTACCTTGGGTTACAAACGCTTCAGGTTACAGACTCCGCTAACCCAGAAATAGTACCTCGGGTTAAGAACTTTGCTTCAGGATGAGAACAGAAATCACGCGGCGGCAGTGGGAGGCCCCATTAGCTGAAGTGGTATCTCTGGTTAAGAACAGTTTCAGCTTAAGAACGGACCTCCGGAACGAATTCAGTTCTTAACCCGAGGTACCACTGTATTCCTTTCACTTTGGAGACTTCATCGGGCATGGGTGAGGCATTGAGCAATAGTCAAGGTCAGCCATGTTCACAGTAAGCCCATTGAAATCAATGGACTTAAGTGAATTACTTTAAGTACTCAGACTATGACTTGGCTGGATCTCACCCACTGAATATGTACATTTGCAACCAGAAAAGCCAATGAAAGCCAAGACCAAGACCACACCTTGTAAGGGCACGTTGCAACCTCTGGCTCCCTTGCAAAGCCCAACAAGCCCTGTGCTTCGAACTGTGAACCAGCTGTTTCAAACCCAACTGGTTTTTCTAAGAAGCAGTAGGAATTTGTTGTCTGAATTTACTTGCTTTACACTTCACCCCATTCCTTTGTCATAGAAGGGACATAGTTGGAGGAGACCATGAGGGTCATCTAGTCCAACCCTCTGCAATGCAGGAATCTCAGCCAAAGCATCCCTCCCTCACAGATGGCCAACCAACCTCTGCTTAAAGACCTCCAAGGTAGGAGAGCCCAGCACCTCACAAGACAGTCCATTTTCCTTGTGTGTCCAGGTCTTTTCACACTGCTAGCCTGAGGGCAGGGACTTTGTTCATCATATTGATATGTAAGCTGTTCTGTGAAGCTTTGAATGAACGAAGGAATGAATTCTTAAGATACAAGTTGAAGTCTTCACCCACTACCACATCCTGCAGTTCCTTTGAGTTCCCACAGAAACATAACAGACAAAGAATCATATTCATGACATGATTTTAGGTAGGGTGATGTTGCATTAAGCTTTTAGACACAAATATTTGATGCAAGAACTCATCTAGCACAGAAGACAGAGACAACAGCTGTATGTGGCACAGTGAAGACGAGGTTAGAGAAAAATGCTTAGCTTTCTGCTGCTTAAAATTAGAACAGGAACTGCAGTGCATAACGTGGTGAGACAAAGGTATTCATTATTTAAAACAATGAATCAGAAGCCAAGCTTGGTGCACAGATGACTCTGCTCAGGTTACAGCTGAGAATCCTGCACCCACAAGAACGAAGCCTAGGAGAGCAAATTTCAGGTAACACAAAACAGACGAGGAGGAGTCACTCATGCAGCACCCTGTTCATAAAAAAACTGCCCCACTGAAAGGAACACAATAACACACACAAAACTTTTTGATACACCATGATCTATTGCAAAGTATATTTACTAGGGAAAACAGGAACAAGAACAAAAGCTCAATGTTGTCAGAAAAGCCTCTGGCTTTGGACCAACAACCCACATATTGCGTTAGGTCTTTCTCCAGAGAGAAGATTTCCAGCAAAAAGGAAACATGAATGCCCATAAGTAATAATAATAAAAATAATGATAAATAATATATTATTTATACCCCGCCGATCAGTTGGGCGGCTCCCAACTGAATATTAAAAACACAATACAGCATTAAACATTAAAAACTTCCCTAAAAAGGGCAGCCTTCAGATGTCTTTTACAGTGGTGCCTCGCAAGACGAAAAGAATCTGTTCCGCGATTCTCTTCGTCTAGCGGTTTTTTCGTCTTGCGAAGCAAGCCCATTGACAGCTTAGCGGATTAGCGCTATTAGCGGTCTAGCGGCTTTTAGCGATCAGCTGAGAAGCGGCTTATCAGCGGAACAGCTGATAAGCGGCTTAGCGCTTAGGGAAAGGGCAAAAAAAAGCGGGGGAAAACCGCGGGAACTTGCAAGATTTTTTCGTCTTGCGAAGCAACCCCATAGAGAAATTCGTTTAGCGAAGCACCTCCAAAACGGAAAACCCTTTCGTCTAGCGGGTTTTCCGTCTTGTGAGGCGTTCGTCTTGCGGGGCACCACTGTAAAAGTAAGATAGTTGCTTATTTCCTTGACATCTGATGGGAGGGCATTTCACAGGGTGGGTGCCACCACTGAGAAGGCCCTCTGCCTGGTTCCCTGTAACTTGCCTTCTTGCAGTGAGGGAACTGCCAGAAGGCCCTTGGAGCTGGACCTCAGTGTCCAGGCAGAACGATGGGGATGGAGACGCTCCTTCAGGTATACAGGACCCAGGCCATTTAGGGCTTTAAAGGTCAGCACTAACACTTTGAATTGTGCTCAGAAACGTGCTTGGAAAAGTATAATACAGTTTAAAAATAAAAGGCAGAGGCAAACCTGATTTAAACAAATGTGTAGAAAATCACCTGCTGCTGACTTGGCATTATGAAATGGTGCATGCACTCTCTGTGGTATAATCAGGATCTCCGTAATACTGAGAGATTGCTGGAAGATAGTGGTAAAGTCCCACTTTGCTGCTTACCTATAGGATTGACACTGGCCAATTGTTTCAGAAAGCAACTTTAAACTACATTATGCACTGCTTAATTGGTAGGTACTAGTGTCATTTCATAGGGACGCGGGTGGTGCTGTGGGTAAAACCTCAGTGCCTAGGACTTGCCGATCGTATGGTCGGCAGTTCGAATCCCCGCGGCGGGGTGAGCTCCCGTCTTTCGGTCCCAGCTCCTGCCTACCTAGCAGTTCGAAAGCACTCCTAAGTGCAAGTAGATAAATAGGTACCGCTTTATAGCGGGAAGGGAAACGGCGTTTCTGTGTGCGGCGCTGGTGCTGGCTCGCCAGCTGCAGCTTCGTCATGCTGGCCATGTGACCTGGAAGTGTCTTTGGACAGCGCCGGCTCCCGGCCTCTTGAGCGAGATGAGCGTGCAACCCTAGAGTCGGTCATGACTGGCCCAGACGGGCAGGGGTACCTTTACCTTTAGTGTCATTTCAGGGCTTCCAACTGCTTACAGCAGCATGGAGTGAAACAAGGAACAAGGAAACAAGGGGAAAGGGGAATTCTTCTGCTAGCTCCCTGTATTTTGCTGTACAATTCCCGCTTGACACCTGTAACCAATACCAGGATGCCTGAAGGAGGCGAAGGTCTGGTCCAAGGGGGGACAGAACACAAGGGTTCTGTTATTATCTATCGGCACAGCCACTTCTCAAAACGGGAAGTATGATCTCCTCCAGGTTCCATGAATTCATGGAACACAAAAAAGTAAGTGGAGCTCCATCAGATCGTTGAGGAAAATCTTTCAGGCCATAAGAAACTGGCAACATTTTGCCATGAATGTAAAGATACGAGTTAAGATTCCTGCATTGCAGGGGACTGGACCGGATGACACCAGTCTTCCTTCCAGTTCTACAAGTCTATGGTGCTATGAAGGTAGTTAAACCCTACAAAGGGCTATCCTGTTTGTAGGCCTCAAAATCAGCAGCAGGGACCGAGCCTTAATTCACTAATGCTGCAGCTCTAATTCCACTTACCTGAAAGTAAGTCCCATTGAATCCAATAGGTCTTACCTCTGAGCAGACGTGGTCAGGATTGTGCTGGGCGTGAGCTAACAGAGCCAAGCATTAAATGTGTATCTTACCTGTGTCGTGTCTTCCATTAAGCCCCTGATCTTCTCCACCACATCCGTGCGCCGGTGCTGACGGAGAGCACTGATCAGCTGGGCAAGGCTGGCTTCAGAGCCCCTGATGGTCCAGTGCTGTAAAGCTGCATAGGCCCTCTCGTGGTCTGCAGAATAGCTGCTGGTGAAAGCAGCCACCTCCCGCTCGCTTGCATTGCACAGGAACTGGTAGATCTCCTTCCACTGGCTTCCAACTTGGGCTGCCACCAGCTTCAGAATGTCAATGCCTGTTTGACGGGTGATAACCCAAAAGAAAATTGAATTTTGCTTAGTATTCCCAGGGGTCATCGTTGCATATTCGGACCAAGCAACAAGGTCCCTCACAGCGGTATTTCAAAAGCTTTTTTGTAGTCTACTGGTTAATATTTTTTCTGAACCAGAAGGTTCACTGAGAGGCAAACACCAATGCTCTAGCTTTCTTAATAGTTGAGGGTGCCACCTTATGTCCTCCAAAAATGTGCCACGTTGGGGATCCTATGAGTAGCCCTGATCATTGCCTCATGCAGTTATGGCGATGCCACTTTGGTTCACCTAAATTTGAAGGGTTTTAAAAAATGGGTATTATTGCTTGTGCTTCTGCAATTCCCATACTGCAGAGATGGGCAGACTTTGGACTTTCAGGATCTGCTTTGTTTTTTACTAGAACCCCAAGTTCTATCCACTGGAGTCTGGCAGTGGTGAGTTGCGCCCATGGGGAGCAACATTCCCCCATGACTGAAAGGATAATAATAGGAAGAGTTTTGGGATTTGAAAAGGATGGATGACCTGGGCCACCTCTGGAGAAAGCTTAGTAGAAACTGTCTCACTTATCTATCCAGACAGAACCTCAGGGCTCCACAGGCATCCAAAAGGCACCTTTCCCCATTTCCCTCTATGTGAAGTTCCAGAGGAGAGAACATGAGGAAAATACTTCTTGCAACCTGTGGATCCAGCTTACTTTGGGCCTCAACATCCCTTTCCCATATGCCATAAGTGGTGGGAGGGCTCCTTTAATTTGTCTTCATTGCCAAAGGCTGCCAGCCAATTGTCTTCTGCTTCCCGTTGGCAATGGAGCAAAGGACAAGGAGACTTGTTTGTTGCCACCAGGAGCATGGAAGCCATGCACCACATAGAAGAATTTGAAGCTGAAAGACCAAGATATATATTAAATTGAGGAGGACTGAAGATGATAGCCATGATTTCCTTTCCATCTTCAACACTTGGTTACAACTCAAATGTATTTCAGAATTACTCTGGCATTTATGCTGATGCCAAATTCAGAGAGACTGCACAGCCAACTCACTAGTATAAGGAAATAAAACCTTCCTTTTATTGCAAGCAGTGACCTTTCTATTCAAAGAGCAGCTTTAAAACAAAACTCAGGGACCAGGTACCTTGTTTAGTACTGATGGAGAGATGAAAAATACAAACGCAACATATGAGCTGAAGTCCCAGCATGATAAGGCATTTTGGCTCCAAGTCTCTCAGAACAAAGCTGTGAAATGTGCCCCCATTGCAAACTGGCTGCACAGAAAGCACCTCTGCAATTTCAGAATGGAGTTCTTGATCAAGCAAGCCAACAGGCCATTAGAGCCTCTTCTGGCTCATCAGTCTTGCCTTCCTCAGGCAGGTGATTAGCTGTGGGAGGAGCTTATCAGAGCTTGCAGGGCAGCGGCGTGCACAGTTTGATCCATCTTTTAGATTTAGGGGAGATAGTCTCGAATGTTTGTTGGGGGAGCCCTAGGTTTTTTTGGGGGGGTTATTTGTCCTGTCTTCACGCTTCTTATGATGGAGGACCGCTGTAGCCACCTCCAACAACACGTTCTCAAGATGGAGGGTGAGGGAACAGCTGCAGTCGCCTGCGGTTCCTGCGCAATGTTTGCCATCTTGCCAAAGGTTGCAGGCAGCTTTACCTGCAGCAATTGCATGTTGATTGCCCTCTTAGAAGACAAAGTCCAACAACTGGAGGAACGTGTAGCTACGCTCCAAAGAATTAGAGAGCTGGAGCTCTTCTTGGAAGCAACAGAGCACACCGTCTCCACCAAGGAGGAGACAGGGGACTCCCCTGAGAAGGAGGCTAGTTCACCAACACAGGAGCCAGATATATGGAGAAACGTGACTCAAAGAAGTAGGAGGCCCAGGGTTCACTCTGATTGTTTAGAAATACACAATTGCTTTGAGGTCCTCTCCCCTAGCATGGAAGACGAAGAGCAGACTCCATTTGAGGATCTCTCCCTCATTACAGTCGATCAGGTATATGAAGACGAGCAGCAAAGTCAGTCCTCAGGGAATGTGCAGGCGACCTTGGAACGGACAGCTCACAGAAGAACCCCGACCAAACCTAAGAGGAGGCGTGTAGTGGTGATAGGGGATTCCCTACTGAGGGGAACAGAAGCAGTGATCTGTGGGCCTGACAAGATGTCTCGGGAAGTGTGCTGTCTCCCCGGGGCTAAGATCCAAGATGTAACTGAACAACTGCAAGGAATCATAAAACCCACTGACAAATACCCCTTCCTCTTGGTTCATGTGGGAACCAATGACACTGCAAGCAATAGCCTCCAGAAGATCAAAAGAGACCACGAGGCTCTGGGCAGGAAATTGAAGCAATTAAATTGTCATCTCATCTGTCCTCCCAGTTGAACGACGTGGCCCAGGGAGAGAAGGAAAAATAGTGGAAGTGAACAGCAGGCTTCGCAAATGGTGTAAACAGGAACGGTTTGGATTCTTAGATCACGGACTGCAGTTTCTTGAAGATGGACTTCTGGCAAGCAATGGGCTGCACCTCACAACGGTTGGGAGGAATGTTTTTGCCAAAAATCTCAGAAACCTCATCAGGAGGGCTTTAAACTGACTAATGTGGGGGAGGAAGACAGTGCTCCTGAAGGTAGGAGTCTATCAATTGATGAAGATGATCATCCAAATGTCATAGACCAAATGGAGCAAACAGCACGCAGACCTAGTGGTGGGAGGAAAAAATCCTTAAATAAGAGACACGGGGGAATGATTAATGGACTTCAATGTCTGTACACTAATGCGCAAAGGATGGGAAATAAACAAGATGAGCTTGAGCTCTTGGTACAGCAAACTAAATATGACATAATAGGCATCACTGAAACCTGGTGGGATAAGTCCCACGACTGGAATGTAATAATGGAGGGATACAATCTACAGTGGTGCCTCGCAAGAGGAAAAGAATCCGTTCCGCGATTCTCTTCGTCTAGCGGTTTTTTCATCTTGCGAAGCAAGCCCATTGACAGCTTAGCGGATTAGCGCTATTAGCGGTCTAGCGGCTTTTAGCGATCAGCTGTTAAGTGGCTTATCAGCGGAACAGCTTAGCGGCTTAGGAAAGGGGGGGGGAGCGGAAAAAACCCGCGGGAACTCGCAAGATTTTTTTGTCTTGCGAAGCAACCCCATAGAGAAATTCGTTTAGCGAAGTGCCTCCAAAACGGAAAACCCTTTCGTCTAGCGGGTTTTCCGTCTTGCGAAGCGTTCGTCTTGCGGGGCACCACTGTATTTCAGAGAAACAGACCAGACAAGAAAGGAGGAGGAGTGGCGTTATATGTCAGGGATGTGTATACCTGTGAAGAGATCCAAGATTTAGAACCTCAAAGCCAAAGTGAGAGCATTTGGGTCAAAATTAAGGGAGAGAAGAATAACAGGGACCTCATTGTGGGAGTTTACTATAGATCCCCAAGCCAAACGGAGGACATAGATGATGCCTTCCTGGAACAGATGGCCAAGCATGCAAAAGGAAGGGAGATAGTAGTAATGGGGGACTTCAATTACCCGGATATTTGCTGGATGTCAAACTCAACCAAGAGCATAAGGTCAAACAGATTCCTCACTGGCCTTGCAGACAACTTCGTTGTCCAGAAAGTGGGAGAAGCAACAAGAGGAACAGCCATTTTAGATATGGTCCTAACCAATGTTGATGACCTGGTTAGTGGAGTAGAAGTGGCAGGATCATTAGGCGTGAGTGATCATGCTCTTCTGAAGTTTACTATACAGCGGAAAGGAGCAGCCAAGCATACTAGGACTCAATTTCTTGACTTTAAGAAAGCCGACTTCATAAAACTTAGGGAAGTGCTGGGTGAGATCCCATGGACAGTAATACTAAAAGGAAAGGGAGTTCATGGTGGCTGGGAGTTTGTTAAGAGGGAGATAGTAAAAGCACAACTTCAGGCAATACCAATGAGATGGAAACATGGAAGGTGCCTAAAGAAGCCAGGGTGGCTATCTAAAGAACTTTTAACTGAGTTAAGATTAAAAAAGGATGTGTACAAAAAATGGAAAAGGGGGGAAACCACCAAAGAGGAATTCAAACAAATAGCCAGCACGTGTAGACACAAAGTCAGAAAAGCTAAAGCACAGAATGAACTCAGGCTTGCTAGAGAGGTTAAAAGCAACAAAAACGGCTTTTATGGGTATGTTCGTAGCAAAAGGAAGAACAAAGAAACCGTGGGGTCACTCAGAGGAGAAGATGGTGAAATGCAAACAGGGGACACAGAAAGGGCTGAACTCCTCAATGCCTTCTTTGCCTCAGTCTTCTCCGATAAAGAAAACAATGCCCGACCTGAAGAATTTGGAGCAAATGATTCAGCAGAGGAAACACAGCCCAGAATAACTAAGGAGATAGTACAAGAATACTTGGCTAGTTTAGATGTATTCAAGTCTCCAGGGCCAGATGAACTGCATCCAAGAGTATTAAAAGAACTGGCAGATGTGATCTCAGAACCACTGGCAGTCATCTTTGAGAATTCCTGGAGAACAGGCGAAGTCCCGGCAGACTGGAGGAGGGCAAATGTTGTCCCTATTTTCAAAAAGGGGGAAAGAGAGGACCCAAATAATTACCGCCCAGTCAGTCTGACATCAATACCAGGGAAGATTCTGGAGCAGATCATTAAGCAAACAGTCTGTGAGCACCTAGAAAGGAATGCTGTGATCACCAATAGTCAGCATGGATTTCTGAAAAATAAGTCATGTCAGACTAACCTGATCTCATTTTTTGACAGAATTACAAGCCTGGTAGATGAAGGGAATGCAGTGGATGTAGCCTACCTTGATTTCAGCAAGGCATTTGACAAGGTGCCCCATGATATTCTTGTAAAGAAGCTGGTAAAATGCGGTCTTGACTATGCTACCACTCAGTGGATTTGTAACTGGCTGACTGACGGAACCCAAAGGGTGCTCATCAATGGTTCCTCTTCATCCTGGAGAAGAGTGACTAGTGGGGTGCCACAGGGTTCTGTCTTGGGCCTGGTCTTATTCAACATCTTTATCAATGACTTGGATGATGGACTCAAGGGCATCCTGATCAAATTTGTAGATGACACCAAACTGGGAGGGGTGGCTAACACCCCAGAGGACAGGATCACACTTCAAAACGACCTTGACAGATTAGAGAACTGGGCCAAAACAAACAAGATGAACAGGGTTTCTGTTGAGGCAGGTGATTAGCTGTGGGAGGAGTAAGAGCTGTTTGACAGTGGAATTTGCTGCCAAGGAGTGTGGTGGAGTCTCCTTCTTTGGAGGTCTTTAAGCAGAGGCTTGACAACCATATGTCAGGAGTGCTCTGATGGTGTTTCCTGCTTGGCAGGGGGTTGGACTTGATGGCCCTTGTGGTCTCTTCCAACTCTATGATTCTATGATTCTAAGTCACCTTGTGAGTTCATGATAGTGCTGAGACTTGAAGCAGGGGGAATGCCAGCTGATAAATAATTGCTCTTATTCACTATATTACGTTAGGCTTTCAATAAGCTTGAGACTTCCTCACTACAGAGTCTAACACCAGCCCAACTCAAGCCAGTACCTCTGAACACGCGTGGGGTGCCTTTCTCTAACAACAAGCTAACTAGGCTCAGCACACAATAACCCAAACATGGACAGAAAACAACACCACATCATAAACACAAATCACCTGGAAGAGCTTGTGAGGAGGACTGAGAGGGGGGCAAGGGGAGCAGGACAAAGGCAATTTAAAGCTGCAAACTAGTTTTGAGTATTTGCAGACTGCTGTTCTCATTGAACAGATATTGCAGATCAGCTTTCCCCTTATCCCCAAATCGTAGCAGTTGGCAAAGTCACAAATCCCGAGCTTTCATTTTTACGTACGTGAACTAAGTCTCATTAGACTGGGTGGTATTTACTTGGGGAAAAATATTAAAATGATCATTTTGTAGGATATAAACATTTTCTATGCTACTACTTCCCATGAGATTATAGGCTTATGGATCAACTAAACCAAGGTTATGGATCTTAAAAAATAATAATAATCACATATGCGCCAATTAATTTCCTCCTTTATCTAAACCCTCCCTGTTTTATTTTCCATTTAATTTCCATGATTCCATTCTCCTTTCCTGTGCTGGCTTCAGTCCCCCCCTCTTTTATTGGGGAGGTGCTTGGGAAAGATGCCCTCTGTCCCCCTGCTCATGAACACCCTACCTCATTGCCCCCTGTCAGCCCTGCCCAGTCCAGCTTTCTCCTTCAGGGCTCAACTTGCATAGTTGCCTAGAAGGGGCAAATTAATTACTAGAAGAAAAAGATAACAAATTGAGACTGAAAAAATATAAGGAAGTAAAACATCACCAAACAGGGTGGATTCAGTACCACCATCAGAACACTGTACTGAAGTGTTCAGAACAGATAACAAAAAAGGTTTTGCAAGAGAAATTCGAATATAGGACAAAGAATTGTTACAAAATAGGACAAAGGTAATCTCAAAAATGTATGAAACTTTACTAGAGTGGGAGGTGAAGGATGAACAAGTAAAAGAGGTAATGATTAAATGGGCAATGGACATAGGCAAACCTATTCAATTATCATCATGGGGGAAATTATGGAAAGAGAATTGGAGATTTACAGCTTGTGAGACAATAAAGGAAAATTTGTTAAAGATGTTTTATAGATGGTATTTAACACCACGCAAAATATTTAAAATGTATAAAACAAAATCTAAATTTTGTTGGAGGTGCAATCAAGCAGCGGGGACGCTCCTACATATGTGGTGGACCTGTGATAAAATTAAGAACTTCTGGCATTTGTTATATGAAGAGTTGAAGAAAATATTTAAACAAACTTTTGTAAAAAAACAACAACCCAGAAGCTTTTCTATTGGGAATATTAGATTCAGATATCACTGGAGAAAACACAAAAATATTCCTGTATGCAACATCGGCGGCAAGAATCCTAATTGCCAAAAATTGGAAAAACAAGTCAGACCAACAAAAAAAGAATGGCAAGAAAAATTATGTGATTAGACCAAGCGGGCTTTCTCCCGGGCAGACATTTGTACGACAATACGAGGAACATAATTAACATTTTAGAGAAACTACAAGTGAATATTAACACCAAAGCAGTTTTTATATTTGTGGACGCCGAGAAAGCCTTTGACAACATTTCTTGGAGTTTTATGAAGAAGAATTTACAAGGGATGGGGGTCGGTCAAGGGTTCGAAAATGGTATAGGTGCAATTTACTTAGAACAAAAGGCAAAATTAATTGTGAACAATGTAGTGACGGAAGAATTTAAGATAGAGAAAGGAACACGACAAGGTTGCCCAATCTCTCCACTGCTTTTTATATCGGTCCTGGGGGTCCTTTTAAACATGATTAGAAGGGACCAATTGGTTAAAGGTATACAAGTCGGAGCTAAAAAGTACAAATTGAAAGCATTTGCTGATGATCTGGTATTGACATTACAGGAGCCAGAATCTAGTACTAAAAGAGTATTGGAACTAATTCAAGAATTTGGTCGGGTAGCGGGTTTTAAGTTGAACAAGATGAAAACTAAGGTTTTAGAGAAAAATCTAACAGTGACAGAGAGAGAGGTTTCAGAAGGAGACAGGATTAACACTGGTTAAGAAAGTGAAATACCTAGGGGTTAATGTGACTGCTAAGAATGTGAATTTATTTAAAGACAATTATGAAAAATGTTGGATGGAAGTGAAAAAGGATTTATAAATATGGTCAAATTTGAAGTTATCATTGCTAGGCCGAATTGCTGTGATAAAAATGAATGTATTGCCAAGGGTGCTGTTTTTGTTCCAAACATTGCAAATTTTGGATAAAATGGAATGTTTCAAGAAGTGGCAGAGAGATATTTCTAGATTTGTCCGGCAGGGGAAGAAGCCTCGAATAAAATTTAAGATATTAACTGATGCCAAAGAAAGAGGTGGATTTGCCCTGCCAGACCTTAAGCTTTATTGGCTGAGAGAATGGCTGCTTCTTGAAAACACTGACATTCTGGACTTAGAAGGTTTTAATAATGTATTTGGTTGGCATGCATATTTGTGGTATGATAAGGTCAAAGCACATAAAGCGTTTAAAAACCATATTGTCAGGAAAGCACTGTTTAACGTCTGGATAAGATATAAAGACTTGCTTGAAAACAAAACTCCAAGGTGATTGTCACCAATGGAAGCGAAGGCTCAGAAAAAGCTCAATATGGAGGCCAAACGGCCGAAATATTGGGAAATTTTGGAACAAGAGGGAGATAGATTAAAACTGCAGAGTTTTGAAAAACTAAAAAACAAAGTGCGAGACTGGCTTCATTATTATCAAATAATGGAGACTTACAATTTGGACAAGAAAATTGGCTTCCAGGTGGAAAAATCAAAATTGGAAACGGAACTGTTAGATCCTAAAATTAAGAACTTGTCAAGAATGTATAACTTGCTGTTGAAATGGAACACTCAGGATGAAACGGTGAAATCTGCTATGATTAAATGGGCACAAGATGTTGGACATAACATTATGATGGCTGACTGGGAACAGTTATGGACCACAGGTATGAAATTTACGGCATGTAATGCCCTAAGAGAAAACTTAATGAAAATGATCTACAGGTGGTATATGACACCAGTCAAGCTTGCAAAAAATTATCATTTGCCCGATAATAAATGTTGGAAATGTAAAGAGACGGAAGGTACATTCTTTCACCTTTGGTGGACATGCCCAAAGATTAAGACTTTCTGGGAGATGATCTATAATGAAATGAAAAAGGTATTTAAATATACCTTTCTGAAGAAACCAGAGGCCTTTCGCCTGGGCATGGTCGGCCAATTGGTGTCAAAGAAGGATAGAACTTTCTTTATGTACGCCACAACAGCAGCAAGAATACTTATTGCAAAGTACTGGAAGACACAAGATCTACCCACCCGGGAAGAATGGCAGATGAAGGTGATGGACTACATGGAACTGGCGGAAATGACTGGCAGAATCCGAGACCAGGGAGAAGAGTCGGTGGAGGAAGATTGAAAGAAATTTAAAGACTATCTACAGAAACACTGTAAAATTAATGAATGTTAGAAGGATGTTGGAATGAAGTTATGTGGTTTTAGCAGAAATGTTATAAGGGTTTAGGAAAAAATAGACTGTTAATTGGTGAAAGGAGGGAAAGTAAAGTTACATTATATTAAGATAAATTACAGAACAAAAAGTGGAAAAGATGGAAAGGATTTGCTGAAATAGTTAACTGATCTAGAATACAAAAAAGGGAGGTGTGAGGAGGTCAAGGAAAGAAGCAAATGAAAAACAAGTTATGGGAAGATTAGCTGTGCTTTCTTCTTCTTCTTCTTCTTCTTCTTCTTCTTCCTTATTGTGATGCGTTGTTTTGTTCTTGTTCGATATGGTGTTTTTACTTTTTTTGTAATCTTTAAAATTTTAATAAATATTATTTATTTAAAAAAAGAAAAATTATGTGATTATTTTGAGTTGGCTAGAATGACAGATGCAGTTAGGGGTCAGTCTATACAAAAAATTCAAAAGGAATGGGGAAAATATAGAGATTATCTTAAAAAGCAGTGCCCTCAAATTAATACGTGGACTTCTTTTGATTAACTTTTGCAAAACAAATTAAGCTGTAAAAGTCTAAAATAGAAAGAAAAGTAGGAAAAAACAAAATGAGAAGGAAACAGTTTATTAAATATGAAAGTAGACGCGGGTGGCGCTGTGGGTTAAACCACAGAGCCTAGGACTTGCCAATCAGAAGGTCGGCGGTTCGAATCCCCGCGACGGGGTGAGCTCCCGTTGCTCAGTCCCTGCTCCTGCCCACCTAGCAGTTTGAAAGCACGTCAAAGTGCAAGTAGATAAATAGGTACCACTCTGGCAGGAAGGTAAACAGTGCTTCCGCGCACTGCTCTGGTTCACCAGAAGCAGCTTAGTCATGCTGGGCACATGACCCGGAAGCTGTACGCCGGCTCCCTCGGCCAATAAAGCGAGATGAACAACGCAACCCCAGAGTCGGTCATGACTGGACCTAATGTTCAGGGGTCCCTTTACCTTTTTAAACCCATGCTGAGGACGAAGGAAGTCAATTAGAAGAAAGGAAGAAGTGAAATATGGTGATATGTTTATTATTTGTTTAGTATTTGTGTCTATATTCGTACTTGTATTTGTACAGTATTTTCTTTTTAAGTTTATTCTTTTAGTCTCGTGTGTGTTTGTGTTGCAACAATAACATTTATTTTAAAAAAAGAAGAAGGGGCAAATTAAGGGCAAAGGGATCAATTAAGAGCAACAGACTGAAACAACTAGGAAAGGCAGCCCTTTCTGGCAGCGTGCGCCACAGTGACCTGTTTTGCTAAGAGTGGCTTCGGTTTGGTTCCCTGCCTCCTGGGGAGGAGTAAGGCATCAAGCAAGCAAAGGCTAACAGGTAGGCTCCTGCCCCAGGATACTTGCATATCGCCATTAAGCATTAGCCAGCTTGGAGGCAGCTATCGAAAGAATGCACTGGTAGGGTGACTCAGGTGAAGACCCTGTAAGTTGCTTGAAAATCTATATTCCAGGAACTAGGCAGTTCATGTTAAATAAGGAGCCTCCCCTAGAGTGAAGTGAAGGCAGCGTCTATGTTCGTTTAAAAAGAAAAAGAAAAGAGTACAGCCTCTAGAGAAGCATTTGAAGTTGAGGAAGATGCAGTCAGCAGCCCACTTTCACGTAATCACTTGGAAGAGCTGTGTGTTCCCATTTGCCAAAAGTAACCGGAGGCGGAGAGAAGAGCCTTGGCTTTATGAATGAACGCAGAATTCCCTATTCAGGTTTAATGCCAGAGGTGGGGGCGAAGCTGCAAGTGGGCCTGCCAAAGGGGGCACAAAAGTGTGCTAGAGGTAGAATTTTCTTATTGTAAATTTTAGATAGATTTCCACCCCAGTTTTTGTCAAAAGGCACATCCTCTTAGGGTTTTTGGGTGGGTCACATCCCAACTGTGGGCAAGACTAAAACTAATGGCAATGGTGGTGTATCACGGGGGGGGGGGGGAGGCCAGGAGCATAGCTTCTCTCTCTCTCTGGAGCTCCTGCTGCAAATATATAAAAGCGGTGGAAGTCTTAAAGCCATCTGTGATGTATAATCACTGATTCTGTATTTAAGTTTTGTAGCATAATATATTTTTGGGGAAGATTAAACCTGCTGAGGGGTCCATAAAATTGTGGCATAGTTTAATGGAGGGCTGGCTAACCTTTCCTGACCCAAGAGCTAAATTTTACCTTTGCCAGCATTGCAGGGACAGTATACCAGCAGCTGGGGTAGCCAGAAATGGGGGCAACCACCCTCCACAAGCCAAATAAGCCCTCTCTCTTCAGCTGATCTCCACCCAACTGTGTGAGTCCCAGTTGCGCAGCAGCCACTGGGCTCTGCTCACCCCAGCACAGCCTACTTTATTTCTTTTTCCTGGGAAGGGGGCAGATTGGGTCCCTGAACTGGGGCTTAGCCATCTCTGAAGACAGTAATTCAAAGTAGTCCTGAGGACTCTCCACAACCTTGAGCATATTTCTATTCTGCTGAATAAGAAAACTAACTTTGAAGCCTGCATACATTTTTCAGCTGACTGATCTATCAACAGTATTATGATAGCCATTCTGGGCTTTCTTGCTTTATTTTCTGCTGAAGACAATGGAAATGTTATGCATTTACACTAGTATCCTTATAGGAACTATTTGAAGAACCGTGCCTTAAGTAATGCAAGAATACACCTGGCACAGACACAGGCAGATAAGCCAGCAAATACACAAGAGAAATGGACCACATCAGCATTTGCTTTAACCTGCTGAGCCATTTTGAGATAACCACCACATCACAGAGGCTCAGGAGTTAATAGCAAACAGCTTTTACGAATATAAAGTTCGTCAAGGCACGCCACTCCACTTCCATTGTGCTTTAAGTTTAGGATCAAACCAGAGGCAACTTTTAAGCTGCTGTTTCGGAATGGCCATGCTTCTTTCCAAAAAGTAGCCATGGGAGATTCCAATCTCTAGTTCTGGGGCAGGTGGAGGTGGGAAAGATCTTATCCCCGTTGCTTGTTGCCCTACTCCAAGCTGCCATCCCATCTTGTCACAAAGCTGTTTTCCCCCAACTGAAAAATGCCAGCTTCAATAGCATGGTCTTTAATGTGCTGCAAAACTCTTGTTTTAAGTTAAACAGGATGAACAATTTCAGTTATGAACAGAATTCTCTAGGTTTCATTTGTGGAATTTGCTCGACATCACTCACCATGGCCATTGCAGTAGTAGATCCATTTCTCCCTGTTCTGAGTCAGAGTGGAAGATTTTCTCAAAACAGACTTTTCGACAATGGCACTGGGATCCTGCCGTGGTCCTTTCTTTAGAGTTCGTGAACTTTTACGGACACTGCACCCAACGATCACCACCAGCACCACCAGCAGCAGCAGCACGATCATCCAGGGCAGGTGCTCGTTGATATCAAAATGCCTGTGGGCAGCCTGCCTTGGAGTGCCTCTCTTGGGGGGGGGGTTGTAGGGAATGCTGGATTTCACACTGCCACTCATTTCCAGCGCTGGCTGTATTTTCAGGATGGGAGGGGCGTGCTTATGGTAATAGGTTTGCTGGTGATTCAAAGGCGTAGCATATCCCATATCAGTCACGTTGACAACTACAGTCTCATTCTTTGAAGTCCCATTGTAGCTGTTGGTTGGCTCCACCATGTCAACGGACACATTTGGGGTAGGGGTGGCAGAAAAATTGGAAACCGAAGCGTTCACACCTGAAAAACAAATGCAATGTTAGAGCAGCAGGTATAGAACCTACCCACTCTTGCTGTAGCTCTGGCCCAAATGCCCTTTAAGTATGATTGATTCCTAGAGGGCTTACAAAGGGGGTTCTCATTTATGTTATGTGAGTGCAAACAAATATACATATAACAGCATCCACAGGAAGAACTGGGTGGAAGGAGCAAGTTGAACCTCATGACCCATACATTGGTATCAACAACAGCCCCAAATTTTGTTTAATAGGGAATGCGCTTCTGGGAAAGGGGCGCTCTGTTGCTGGAGGTCAAGACAGCCAGACTGAAGAGGTTGCGAATAATTGCAAAGGGCAAGGGAGATAGTTCTAGGATAGAAGGTCTGTATGTGGAAGCCTGTCCCTGATGAGATTCTGAACAATTTTTTTCCAAACAAGTTTGCAAGCTGCTTTGATGATCTAAAAGTGGGGGAAAGGCTATAAATAAAGCCCCAAATGTCACAGGCACAATTAAGCTTTCAGTTAAGTTTTGCAATATTCAAAAATGTTTACAACACCAAAACTAAACAGCAAAAGTCAAACCAACACCTTGCTCATCGTTCTGACAAAGTGTAGCCATTGTTTTGCAGGGATCCCCAACTTGCAAAAATAATCAAACATGCACATGACATTGAGCATGCTTTTTCTCCTTGTTCTAGATTAGGCATGACCAGATTTTATGGTGAAAGCCATTGATAGTTCATTACAAAGAAAAAGTGTCAGAAATGAATTAAGTTTTCTAAACATGCTGTGCTGAGACCAAGAGAATATCTTGGCTCAAGTCCGCCCACGTCTATTGCTTCGCCTCTTTCAGTTTGGCAGCCATGCTTTGTCAGAATGTATCGCACAGCAATGGACCAGGATCTTATTTTAACAACCTTGATTCAGTCCCTCATATTTTTGATACGATACTTTGTTACCACAATCAGATCCGACGTCAATAGCTACATCTCGCCAATACGATGGATCCACTGAAGCCATTTTAAAGTCCCTGACTTACTTCCTCCTCTTTCTGCAGTTCCTTAAATTTATTTTTTACATTTCCTGCATATTCTAAATTAACTTAAGTTATTCATGTATTTTAAATATATACTCTTATAAAACTACAGGTTATTACAATAATCCTGCCAATGTTCTTATCTGTTTAGTTTGTAGATATTCAATAAACCATTTCCATTCTTTTATTAAAAGTTTGTTATCTTAATTTATTATTTTTCTGGTAAGTTTCAGCAAAACTGATCAGTAGCTTATTAATACAGTAGTACCTCGGGTTAAGTACAGTGGTGCCCCGCAAGACGAATGCCTCGCAAGACGGAAAACCCGCTAGACGAAAGGGTTTTCCGTTTTGGAGGTGCTTCGCAAAACGAATTTCCTATGGGCTTGCTTTGCAAGACGATAATGTCTTGCGAGTTCCTGCGGGGTTTTTTCCCTCCCCCCCCTTTTTCTAAGCCGCTAAGCCGCTTATCAGCTGATCCGCTAAGCCGCTAAAAGCCGCTAATAGCGCTAATCCAATAAGCCATCAATGGGCTTGCTTCGCAAGACAAGAAAACCGCTAGACGAAGAGACTCGCGGAACGGATTAATTTCGTCTTGAGAGGCACCACTGTACTTAATTCGTTCCGGAGATCTGTTCTTAACCTGAAACTGTCCTTAACCTGAAGCACCACTTTAGCTAATGGGGCCTCCTGCTGCTGCCACGCCGCCGCTGCATGATTTCTGTTCTCATCCTGAAGCAAAGTTCTTAACCTGAGGTACTATTTCTGGGTTAGCGGAGTCTGTAACCTGAAGCGTATGTAACCCAAGGTACCATTGTACTAAGATTAGCTGTTGCTACATTATGTCAGCTAGAAAGTTAACAAAAATACATTTTATCCCCCCAATACAATAGTTTATGTATTGAAAAGGACTGGAGGTATCTGATAACCACTGGGAATATTCCAATTGCATTTCAACCCAGTTTTTAGTTCATTCCAAAGAAACAGCATATATAGACTTAGATAATAAAATTATTCCAATTGTGATTTTTATGCTATGGCAAACATTTGCAATAATGGTGTTTTGATCCATAACAGTGAATGGACATTGAGTACAAACTGATTCCACAATCCCTGCTATGCAAGAGCTACGAAGGTTGCAGTTTGAATTGTATCCAAAGGAGGGATGCCCACCTGTGTGTCCATGGAGGTGTCTACATAACAATATATAAATTCCAAAACAAAATGGAACAAGCCACCATTCAAATCAATCAGCACCTACTCTCCTGACTGCTGCAAAGCAACAGAATCGTGAACAGGATGGCACTAGTCTGAAGTGTTTGGGATAAAATAAGATCTTATTTGATATAATCCTAGGCATATCTACCCAGAAGTCCCACGAAGTTCCATGAGAGTCCCTGTGAGGGATGCAGGCATAGGAGGATCACAAGATAAAAGCCTCTCCCATCTCCATGGCTGCAGACTGCTCAGAAAAGTCATGGCATGGTATGCTAAACACAGAACCACCACCAGGGCAGAAATAGACACTGACCAGTGTGGAGCTGACCCAAGAGATAATTGCACTGCTTGGCAGCTGGGTAAAGGGTCTCTAATACCATGTAATGCATCAGCTGGAAGTGCCTCTGTACAGAAGGCATTCCAAAACACAGCTAACGCCTTACCAGCTCCTTTCTCAGAAAAGCACACTTAATTTTTTTAAAATTAATATTAATATTTTATTGAAAGAATTTCAATTCTAAAGAAAAAGTGATACAGAGAAAAAAGGGGGGAAGTGAGAGGATGGGGGACGACAACAAAGATGTGTATAATAAAAAAGATATAAATATATACAAAAATGTAACATACCATACTTCTTGCCCAATCTTGCATGCCCTAGCTACAGACGTTTGGCAGTGCCGTTCACTTACCTTTGGAAAGAAAAGTAGAAGGAACTTTGTAATGTTCTCCACCCTTTTCCGGTCGTGACAAAAGCCCAGCTCCAGTCAGAAAAGCTGGTGAAAGTCCACAAGTGTTGTCTCTCTCTTTTGTCCCTGGTTTGATCACAACCATGTTTGCTTGTGAGCAGTCAGTGAAAGTTTTGCATCTCAGCATGCTAGAAGGCACATCAGAGAAGCTGCCACGAGGGCAAGGTTTACACTTGACATCTTCTGTTTCAGTTCCTTTCTTTTTTAGGCCCCACCCAACGCGGCACACGGAGTAAGGTTTGCAAGCATCACCGTCTCGAAATTTACCAGGTGGACAGATGCACTCACGGTCCGTCAAAGCAGTGCAAGGGGTTTTCTCAACCATCGGCGGCTCACACAGCTTTTTACATGGATGGCATCTCTCTATCCCATTTTCATGCTTTGTGAATGTTCCACTGGCACATGGGCTGCACTCTCTTAAGCTGGCCGTTGTGCAGTGCTTAGACACATAGGTTCCTGCGGGACATTTGTCACAAGTCAGCTTTGTGTTAGTGGCACGATCCAAGTGGCTGTATGTGCCAGAAGAGAGGCTTATGGCATTCTGTTCAGATGTCAGCTTTGACTGAGCATCAGTGGTACCAAGGAACATAAATCCCTGAAACACAGAGATGAATGTAAGTTAGCTACAGACCATAAGGCAGGTCACAGCAAGCCCTATCAGCTTCACTCTATTTAGGTAACTGCATTTGAAAGACATGCTCGGCTCGCGGCCTGGAAGAGTTTTTGCCCATCTACCAATCCATGAGCCGAAGTTTCCTGCCCTGATCGCTAGGCAAGTCATCGGCTTCTGAAGGGAGAAATACGCAAGCTGCTAAAAAGCTGCCAACAAAATGTCTACTAATGGCACTTTAAAGATTTTCCATAGCATCCTGACAGACAAGTATAGACCCTGTGGGGTTCTTCCTTACAGGCAGGTGTAACCCATTCCCTCTGAATTGCCTTTTGGAAAGCCTCTGGCAGAGGACTGGGGCAGAAGACTCTCTGAGGAGAAGCTGCCTTTGACCCTTTGAGCTGCCCCCATCCAGGAACTGTTGTCCTCCTCCTGTAGCCCTAAAACAGCCTCTCCAAGTGCCCTCATCTGCCAGAGAACATTAAGCAGCCAATGGAAAAAGGATCCAGGAAGTTACAGGCCTGTTAGCGTAACTTCTGGGTAAATTGGTGAAAGAATCATTCAGTTCTGTGACAGGGTCAATAAACACATGGAAAGGAATGATCCAAGAGAGCGGAAAGACACAGTATACTTGGACTTTCAAAAAGTGTTAGATAAAGTTTCTCAGCAAAGACACACGGGGTAAGAGAGGAAGTCCTCTTATAGATTGGAAACGGGCTAAAACAGAGGAAGCAAAGACTGGGAATTAATTGACAACTTCCCTAATAGAGGGATGTAATCAGTGTGGGGGGGGGATTTATATTATGCTGCATTCTTGCTCTTGTTGGGATCAGCTGCAGTTAGCCAGCACATGCAAGTGGTTAACACTTTTGTTGAACTCTTAGCAGTCAACCAAGTGACTGTAATTTTGGGTGTGCAGCATTTTGAGCATGATGGTCACTGGAAGAGCAAAGAATTGTTTCCATTATATCTTCCCAAATAAGATTCGGCCCCAAATACTAAACTACCACAACTGCCTGTGAAATTTAAAACCTACAAGTTTATCAAATAAATGGCCACAGGGCTGTTCACATCCCAGCAGCTATGCAACTGCACTGGAGATTTCTAGAGATTTAAGAGTAGAATGTCGGTACCAACAATGGAAGGTCATTTTGTTGCTTTTGTCGTCAAGGCCCAATAAAGATGTGATGTAATTATAGCTGAGAAATGGGGAGTGGCCCAGGGTTAATATTCTGTCAGGGTTAATATTCTGATTAATGGTTGCCCAGACATGGCTTCTCAGGCAGGGCAGGAAAGACTGTGGAAACCCACTGAGACGGAAATTTAATAGGGAGCCCTTGATGAAGCAGTTACAAAAGCCTTTCGGCTGCAGAAAGGAACATAGGAAGTGGCCTTATAACATTTCCTCTTCTCCAATCTCTCCCCAGTACAAAATGCTTCCACCCCAGATATTCACTTCATCCTGCCCCACAGATGGCCTGTCTTCTTCACCTTGTTCTCCAGTAACAACCACAACCCCTTAAGTGTTTTCTGCAGCCATTCCATCTCCCAGGGGCCTGAGCTGAGCGGCCTTGCTCACAGCAGCAAGGATATCTTTTAGGCAAATGGTCCTGTGATCTACCACTGGATCCCAGGAGATGTTCTGCGCCCCCCCCCCTTGAGTAGATTGCTGCACTCGGGTAGGAGAAACCTGGGCCCATTTCCCCTGCTAAGCCAGTTAAGTTGACTTAGAAGGTCTGCTACTGGAGAAGCCCATGGCATGGCAGACAGGCCAGCACAATGGCTGGCCCTGCAAACCGCCAGGCTCCAAAGTGGCAGGGGAAGCTCCTCCTCACTAGCTTAATGGAAAGGGAAATTTACTCAAAGCTGGCCACCCCTGCATCAGCTACAATCTCACTCTGACAAGCACAATCACAACCATGGCTGGATTGGCGGACTCCTGGGGGTGGGTGCAGTGGGAGTGCTTGCCATTTCCCCATCATTTTTTGCTTTTCAGCTTGGGTGTCCCCCCCCCCCCTTCCCAGAACAAGCACACAATGGATGCAGTTCCACCAGGGCACTCACCCTCCACTTCTGCAAAACCACTGATTTGTTGTTGTTGTTGTTTCCTTTTAAGACTCATGCTGGAGATTTTGGTAACCAGACTGTTTTCAAAGAATTGGAGAAAACGTAACAAATCTATGCCCCAGCATCTATCACAATAGTCATTTTTCTATGCACGCAAGATTAAAATGAATGATAGCATGGTGGCAAGAACCATGCAAAGGATAAATTGGACTTCAGAAAGGCTCTGCCTGTTGGTCATGAAAACCCCAAGATGATTGTTTGCTATTTTTAAAAAAGCTTTTGTACAAATGGTGTATCCTGATGGCAGTTTCAATTCTTTTTGCTGGACTTTCAGGATTACTATTTGCATACAATCAAAATTTGCACAAGTTGTACACACACATTACAGAGAGATTCGGTTGCAAAGATACACATGTGGAACCTCAAACACTTATGCTTTCAATATACCCAGAAAAAATACCATTCCAAGTTGTGTGGTGGCTAGGGGCACCCCGTTAAGAATGGAGAGCCCTGGTTTCAACTCCCCACTCTGCCAAGATACAGTCTATGTGACGGTGCCACTCTGTCGGCCCCGCCTGCTTCACAGGGGTTGGGGGGCAGAGATAATGGGGGGGGACACCCTGAATGCTGCTGCCTTGAGTTCCTTGAAGGAAAGGTGGGATATAAATGTACTAAACATGCAAGTGTTCTGCTGTAACAGTACTAGACAGGGTCAGAATGAATCCAGGTCCTTGGCACCTGGCCTATGAGACATAGGGTGGCAGGATCCAGGGCCCCGGTCAGCAAGCGACCCTTTAGGAGGGCTGCTCCCACGTCAGCCAGAACTCTTGCCTCCTTTCTTCCAAGCCCAGCAGCGGGAGCAGCAGCTTCCCCGCCGCGGGACTTCCAGCCGCACCCTCATGCTGCCCGCCTGCGCAGGAGGCATATGCCCCGCTCCCGGGGCTCCTTGGCGGAGGTCTGGCTTGCCTGCCGCAAGAGCGCAGCTGCCTCCGCCCGCGGGCGCCTCCTCGCCGGCCCCGCTCCATCTCTCTCCGCTGCCGCCTCTCCCGCGGCCTCGGCCCTCCCGCCCCCCCCCCCACTCACCGCGACGAGGCTGGCCACCAGGGCGGCGGCTCCGGGGGCGCCCATGGCGGGCGGGCGGGCGGGCGGCGGGCGGGGGTCCTCTAGGCGCCCATGGAGGCCGCTAGCAGAGCCCCGGGCGGCGCATGGCCCGCGGAGGGAGCGCGCGGGGCCTCAGCGAGAGGCCGCCTCCGAGGGCGGCTGCGGCGGGGCGGGCGGGCGGGGGCTGCGGGCGCGGCCGGCTGCCCATAGCGACCCAGCCCAGGCCACGACGCCTCGCTCGCCGCCGCGCTGCCGGCTCCGGCTCCGGCTGCTGCTGCTGCTGCCGCGGAATGGGCGGGGAGCGGCGGAGGCGGGGCTTCTCCCTCCCGTGACGTCACTCCGCAGAAGCCCCGCCCCGCCCCGCCTCGGACGCAGCACAATCGCCTTCCTGTGGCGTCGGGGGGGGGGGGCGGCTCCCGGGCGCGACTCTCCGCGAAGCGCGGCGGGCTCCTCTTGGCCCCCCCTAAATTGCCGCCCTGAAATGCGCTCAGGGATCTCAGGCTGTCGGCATTCGAGGGTCCCGGGAGCAAGAGGCGCCCCCGTTTCCCGGCAGAGTCCCCCGATTTACAAATCAGCCCCAGACAAAACCCATCGAAGTTGGGTTTTCATTGAAAAAAAATCTGGTAACCTTAGCGAGAGGGGGAGGGGGGCGTAGGAGTAGGATCGGGATAATTTTTGGCGCAAAGACCTGGTGCCCCCTTGACTTCCTAAACCAGGTGTTTTAGGATATGCTTGCTTTGGGGCTTACCGTATTTGACTGTTTCTCTTGAACAAAGCCTCTTCTTCATTGCTCAATCAAAGTCTTGCTGTTGTTTTTCGAAATGGGAGATTGCTTCACACCTACAATAGTTTATTGTCTGTTGGGGAGAGGTGGTTCTACATGTTCTAAGTTGCTGTTGATAAGATCACCCGAAACTAAGCAGTCTGTTTCGACTTGGAAACTGTGAGTTAATTTAAAGAGAGCAGTCAATGCAAGTTATTGCTTAAGACCACAGGGGGTCTGCAGCCCCATCTCTTGCCTCCCCCAACTAAATTTTTGTCATTTTGCATGGTGATATCACAAGTTTTATTCTCTGTTTTAACGCTGTGAGATTTTTCAATACATTGACCAAAATTGGTTTTGAAATCGCATTGCGCTAACGATTTTGACCCGGCAATACGCAGCAATACAGTATATCCCTCCTTGTGTGAGGGAGAGCAGGACAGCAAGGCACCGCTGATAGAAGGGAGATGAGGGCAGCCGATAAGCTGCAGCCTTCCCTCACGGTGAGGGAAAACAGGTCGCCCTTACTGCAGTCAGCAGGAAAGCAACAGCAGCCCCAGTGGACGTGCATCTTGGCTGGCTGCCCCACTGACTTGATGCACCCCCACCTCCTCCCACTCAAAGCATGCAGTGGGGGTGACTCCGCTTCCTCTCCTCCCCCCACCCATCTAATCTCCATTACTGCTCCTTCCCTCATCCCCACACCTGATCTCCAATTTCAGACATCATGATATATTGGAATATTGCAATGTTTAGCTGCTAATACATCACAATGTTGAAAACCAGATATCAATCAGCCCTAGTCTGGTTTTTTTAGTACAGTGGTACCTCGGTTCTCAATCCGTTCTGGAAGTCCGTTCCAAAACCAAGGCGTGCTCTCCTATAGAAAGTAATGCAAAACGGATTAATCCGTTCCAGACTTTTAAAAACAACCTCTAAAACAGCAATTTAACATGAATTTTACTATCTAATGAGACCTTTGATCCATAAAATGAAAGCAATAATCAATGTACTGTATTATAAAATAAATAAGACAGTATTGTAGATGATAAAAATTAATCTTAATTTTTTTTTTCTTAGCTGTACTGATGATAGTCACTGTTTAGAGGGGGGCTTTTATCCATTTCCGCAGTCACACAATCAATCAGTAGCTGACCTGGTTTCCACACAGTCACAAAAACAAATTAACTGAAAAAGCCTCAAAAACAAAAATGCAAAATAGCAAAAACAAAAGCACCAAACGTAATCCGTTCCAGAAGTCTGTTTGACTTCCGAAATGTTCAAAAACCAAGGTGCAACTTCTGATTGGTGCAGATGCCCCGGAAACAATAGCTGACAGCCACATCAGAAGTTCAGCTTCCGAAAATCGTTTGAAAACCAGAACACTTAGTTCCAGGTTTTCGGTGTTTGAGAACCAAGGCATTTGAGAACCAAGGTGTTTGAGAACCAAGGTACCACTGTATACCTAAAATCCTTTGCTTATCAGGGGCTACCCCACATTTTAAAAAAATTGCTTCGCAGAGGTAACCACCATAGAGTTATCAATTTTTTTTTTTCAAAAGTAGGGGTTGGATTGGCTTTTGAAAAATTGGGGGTCCTCAGTAATTAGCTAATTGGGAACCACTGGCTTAAAGAAATATTCACAATGGAAATAGCAAATTAGCTGTGAAACTTAACACCTTTCCTAATTTTCTATTAACCCAGTGAGAGATAAAGCACATAAAAGGAATTTAGTAATTAGGCAAACTGAGATGCTTATAAATCTTTTCGCTAAATTTCTAAACAAATTTAGAAATGTCCCCAGACTGCACTCAGACTGCACCCCAGACTGCACTAGAAGCTGTTAGCCTGCGACAGCAGCCACACTCTGGGAAACGGCTTTGACTGGCCGGCTAAACCAGGAGAGGGCAGCCGATGGGTCTCAAACCCTCAGTGAGTTAAGGTCAGGCTCCGGTGGATTGAGTGGATGAGACCAAAGGCAGTTTCTGCATGTGCTGATGCCAAAAATATTGCTCTGCTCTACTTTGGACCCCATCAGGGAGGCTGGGAGGGGGGTCTTGTCTGGGCAGCCCCGGACCTCCAGACACACTGGGCAGGCTCGCACGCTGAGGAGGTCACTTCAGTGCTGCTGATGCTGCAGTTTGACTTCGCCTCCAGAGGCACACTCCATTGTCTCTTGAGACAGGTGCCAACAACAACTGATTGGCTGGGACACAAGACAAGGCCTTTTTGACAGGGGTTAGTTGCTCCCTCTCTTTTAAAATCAGGAGTGCTGTAATTTAATGCTTTTGGGTGATATCTAATATTGCGGTAATCATAGGTACAGTTTTTAGTGATTTTGGATTGTTGTGTGTGTTTTGGAAATCTATGCTGCTTTGTTTTTGTTTTTCAATAAAGAAAAGTAGGATAGAAACATGTAAGGAAACAAGCAAACTACTCAATATAATAAAGCTGTCAAAATGAAGTGGTCTGGGACTGGTAATGGTTTAGCTAGAAATTGCACTACTAAATGAGAACACTCTGACTTGTTTTATTTCTTACAGTAACCCTAGGTGGCAATAGCAGCCCAGAAACCACAAACATACTTACAGGCTATGGCAGTCTTCAGGAATGGCACCAGCAAGCCTCTCACTGCAAGCGACTGAACGTGTCCTCAACTCGCCATATTTTAAAGAGCTGAAATGACCTTCAGTCAGAGGCTTCTACTTTTGAGTCTTGTATGTCTCCTGTGCATATTTACATCTCAGGAGTGTCACCCAATGGACAAGGATGCTGAAAGATTCATCATTTAGATGTCAAGAGTGTTGTTGGGGGGCTGAAGATTAAAGGCCCCAAAGCTGTCAGCTATCATTCCTCAAACATTTTCAAAAACTTGCTACACTAAAGCTCTAGAGATTATCTTGAACCTGAGTACAGCTGAGGAGGTGGCAGAAACACTTAATAACCGACATCTCATCGCATTTCCTTGTGGAGAAAAATATTTGCTTTGAACAATGCAAGGAAAACCCCACCTTCCTGTGTATAATGATTAACTGCACGACCAGTTCTACATCTTTTGATTAACATGTTCCTATTAATTCTTTTAAACAAATGGAGGCTGCTAAAGTTCTGTGATCCCAAAATGGAGATTAAAGGAACAGCTTTGTTGTGGTTGTTGTTGTTGTTTAGTCGTTTAGTTGTGTCCGACTCTTCATGACCCCATGGACCAGAGCACACCAGGCCCTCCTGTCTTCCACTGCCCCCCCTCAGTTTCGTCAATCTCATGCTGGTAGCTTCGAGAACACTATCCAACCATCTCGTCCTCTGTCGTCCCCTTCTCCTTGCGCCCTCCATCTTTCCCAACATCAGGGTCTTTTCCAGGGAGTCTTCTCTTCTCATGAGGTGGCCAAAATATTGGAGTCTCAGCTTCAGAATCTGTCCTTCCAGTGAGCACTCAGGGCTGATTTCCTTAAGAACGGATAGGTTTGATCTTCTTGCAGTCCATGGGACTCTCAAGAGTCTCCTCCAGCACCAGAATTCAAAAGCATCTATCCTTCAGTGATCATCCTTTTTTATGGTCCAGCTCTCACTTCCATACATCACTACTGGGAAAACCAGAGCTTTAACTATACGGACCTTTGTTGGCAAGGTGATGTCTCTACTTTTTAAGATGCTGTCTAGGTTTGTCATTGCTTTTCTCCCAAGAAGCAGGCGTCTTTTAATTTTGTGGCTGCTGTCACCATCTGCAGTGATCATGGATCCCAAGAAAGTAAAATCTCTCACTGCCTCCATTTCTTCCCCTTCTATTTGTCAGGAGGTGATGGGACCAATGGCCATGATCTTCGTTTTTTTGATGTTGAGCTTCAGACCATATTTTGCGCTCTCCTCTTTCACCCTCATTAAAAGGTTCTTTAATTCCTCCTCACTTTCTGCCATCAAGGTTGTGTCATATGCATATCTGAGGTTGTTGACATTTCTTCCAGCAATCTTAATTCCGGCTAGGGATTCATCCAGTCCAGCCTTTCGCATGATGAATTCTGCATATAAGTTAAATAAGCAGGGAGACAATATATAGCCTTGTCGTACTCCTTTCCCAATTTTGAACCCATCACTTGTTCCATATCCAGTTCTAACTGTAGCAGCTTGTCCCACATAGAGATTTCTCAGGAGACAGATGAGGTGATCAGGCACTCCCATTTCTTTAAGAACTTGCCATAGTTTGCTGTGGTCGACACAGTCAAAGGCTTTTGAAGCAGAAGTAGATGTCTTTCTGGAACTCTCTTAGCTTTCTCCATAATCCAGCGCATGTTTGCAATTTGGTCTCTGGTTCCTCTGCCTCTTCTAAATCCAGCTTACACTTCTGGGAGTTCTCGGTCCACATACTGCTTGAGCCTTCCTTGTAGAATTTTAAGCATAACAGCTTTGTACTCTATATAAAAAAATGTCTGGTGTTGCCTTCATATACAGGAGCCAACTTCTAAGGGCTGAGGTCCCTTTGCCCCCCCCTTAAAATATTTGAGGGGGCTGCCAAACAAGATGATGGGCATTGCTGTTCAGATGGTGTCCGTGCACTGCATCATGTTATCAATTATGCAGAGTGGGGCTTGCCTGGGCCCCCAATATTTTATTAAAGCCCCCCCCCCCGCTTTGACCAATAAATATGGGTGGAAAAAAGGCTAAATGAAATTTAAAAATTGCCCATCTGCCCATTTCCCCTGCCCTTTGGATTACTCCAGCGTGATTTCTGTATTACTCTTTAAGTGCCATAAGAGGCAGCCTGCTTGTCTTCTGCTCAAAATGTATGCCAACAAGAGTTGAAAGTTTCCTTCAGAAAGGTAGGGTGCATTTCTGTGAGCTGCTAAAATGCTCTCAAAACGGTGGCAAATTTTTTGAACCTGGTTACTAAGGCAGCAGATCTGGAAAGAGCATAAAGGGCCTTAGGCTACATCCTTCTCTACCATCAGGCCCAGAGTTGCTATCATTTCTTTTGAGAGGTTCAGTGTCAAATACAAATTGGCACGGGCAGCCTATGACTGTCAAAACTCAACCGCCCATGGTTCAGCTCTACTGGCATTGCAGGATGTGAGCTCTGAAACCTTGACACTGAGCATTGCTGGTCTCAGCAGATGATGTCTTTAACTTCACGAAGCCAAACTCCCTTAGAAATGGGGCTTCTGCTTCCAAGTTGAAGATGTTGGCACACGGTGCTCAGCTGTCCCCTGCTCCTTCCTGGGAAGAAAAGCAGGACAATTATATTGAGGAAAGGCTACAGCATAACTGCCCAGAATGGTCTGTGGGAGATGGCAGGATGGCTCCAGGTGAAAGAGAGCAGAGTTTTCCTTCAAGGCACAAGTCTGCTGAGACCATGCAGAGCTTCTAGTCACTCTTCAAAATGAGAGTGAACAGACTTTGGAGCAATTAAATGAAGCGGGAACAAGATACAGGGAAATAAATGGGAACAAGCTGTGGCACAGGCAACCACCTCCATTCTAGATCTGCTAGAATTCAAGCAAATGTGGTTAAAATCTTCTGGTGCTAGCACAACACACCCATGTGTCTTTGCAGAATAATGGGACCGAGCTCTCAGCTGTGCTGGAGGGAATGTGGGTTTGGAGGAACCCTGCTGCTTCTGGTGGGAATGGCCAGCAGTGGGTACCACCTGAGCCTCTGCTGAGTGAGGTCTACCTGTAAATGGAGCTCCTGAACTATGCTCATCTTTCATTTTTATGGACAAAAACGGTAACTTGATAAACTTTATATTAATGGCTGCCCATCTTACAATTTCACACCTTTGGAAGGAGGCAGGCAGACAGACAGACAGACAGACAGGAGGCAGCCCTGCAAGAGCTTGGGACCTTTGCCCTTCTGGAGGAGTTAACCAATAATTTCTGGACTACTAAGAGGTAAATCAACACCTTAAAGGCATTGTGTGGTTTGGCATCCATTTATTTTGTACACCACAAGGCCTGGAAATGTGAGGCACCCACCTTCCTACGGGAAAATAACCTGGATTGCTTGATTTGTCACCTTTGATCCCCCCCCCCTTTGGTGGGTCATGTTTTCTGCCCGGATATTTTGGGAGGGGAACCAAGCACATCCACTTCTGCTTTTGGATGGACTTTGTAAAGCCTGGGCTTGTGTATTTTTAAATATTAAAGAGGTTTTGAGCAATCCTCGAAGCAAAATTATGGAGGGAGACTTTCCTTCCCCTTGTCTTGCTGTGGAAACAGCTGCATTTTTTACCCTCTAAAATGAGAAAGTTAATATGAATAGCTTGGAATCATTTATCCCTCGCAAACTACTGTATTAGTTTATTTATTGTCTCCAAGTTCAAACACTTCATATGAAGTAGCACTTCCAGTCTTTGCATAATTTCTAATCTATACTGTATTTCAATGTGCCTTTAATAAGCTACTGCGTGAAGAGCACAGAGGAGGACACATTGGCCGGCTTCTCCTTCCGCCGGGCTCGCGGGGGGGGGGGGTCCGCGCCGCGCCGCCTTCTCCCTTTCGGGGTGCGGTTCCCCCTCCCTGGCCCGGCGGCCCCCGCCCCGCCGCCAGCCCCCTCCCGGCCCGTCTCCGGCGCGGCCTGGCCTGGCCCGGCGGGTCGGGTCGGGTCGGGGGCGGCGCCGGCCGGCCGGCCGGGCGAGGGGGCGGCGCCCAGGAGGGCGGAGGCGGAGGCGGCGGCGGCGGCGGCGGGGCCTGCCGGGCCTCCCTCCCTCCCTCCCTCGCTTCCTGGCGGCGGCCAATCTGGCCTCGCGACCCGCCGCGTCCGGCCTGAGCGGTGTCGGGCACCGGGCGAGGGGCTCCGAGCGGCGCGCCGCGCTGCCTCCGCCCAGCCGGGTCCGCGCAGCATGGGTAAGGGGCGTCCCCGGGAGGGGGGAGGGGGGGCGCCTCATGGAAATGGCGGGTCCTGCTCCCCCATTCCTCCTTCCTCACCAGGGACTGGCGGCGCGCGAGAGAGGGCAGCTTGCCTCGCCTTCCGGGTATAATGGGCGGGGGGGGGGCAGGGCTCCCCTCCTGCGGTTCCCGCTGCCGCCAAAGGGGCTTCCCAGCCAGCCCCCCCCCCCGCAGTCCGAGCCGGAGGGGTCGCCCCACCTGGGAAGCGGCCGGGCGGGAGGGGCTTCCTCCGAAGCGGGCAGCGAGTGGCCGGGCTTGGCGGCCCCTTTGCAGCCTCTCCTCCTCCTCCTCCATTTTGGAAGGAGGCAAAAGGCTTCATCCTTCATCCCCGAGATGGGCGCCCATTGCTCGGGGCCGGGCACGCCGCTGGCGCCTGGCCTGCTGCTTCCCGGCCCTCCGGCCAGGTACTTCTTCCGAGCCCGATTCTGGCGCCGCGTGGCTGTGCAAAAGGCCTCTTGTGGTCAGGCTTGAAGAATAGTCTGCCTGCTCCTCTGACCCCACGCTTTGCTTTCAGATGAAAGTTTCAGGCAAAGTTGCTGCAGCCTGGGGGGGGGGGAGTGTTAAAGGATGGTTTGGTTTTCTCTGTCGAGTATAAGGGCCACTGTCTCTCAACAGTTCCCTTTATTATTAAATTGGAATTACATGGGACAGTTGGGAAATTTCATGTAACCTGATCCTGTGTACGATTTAGAAGTCAATAATTGCTTATCCGGAGGAACCTAATTCCAAACAAATGTTTGTGTTTGTTGAATGTCTTGATGGTTTTGGAAATAAACCCGCAAAAAGATACCAGCAAAGCCTGAATCCCCCTGAACATATTGAGGAACAGCACACTTGCAAAATGATGCATGTTTTCAAAATTGTAAAAGGGAGAGGATATTCATGTGAAAGAAGAACACCTGTGGACAGAGTAGCATTGGACACTAGCTAGGAAAGAATTCATTGAGCCACAGAGAGTAGAAAAATTTAATGAGAAACTAATGACATGCAGTTCTTTGGACAAGACATTTGGGAGGTGGCAGTGGAAGTTACAGAAGGCTACATTTCAAAAAGCAACTGTATATAGTTATTGAAAATAATAAGATCCACGGAACAAATGCCATGTAATAATTGGAGGAGGTGCCCAGGGGCTTGTTTTTACTCTTTAATTACCACTTGCTTTAAACGTGGCTCAACAGTGATTCTGGCTTCTTTTATATGGAAATAATATACAGTGTATGTTGTGTCTTGTAATGTTGCTTGATAAAACTTGATTATTTTTCTTCCTTGGGAAGAGGATGTTGTTGCTGATGGGCTTTGCTCTACATTTGACCACCTCTAAATTGGAAAGTACTGAAGCAAAGGCCAAGACTCCAGCATATGCTGTCAGTGATCACATAGTGTAGCAAAAGAAGCACTGTGTGCCTAACTTCTTAGTAAGAAGGAAAAGTTTTTCTTTGAAGTTTGTCTGTCTACAAGTTACACCTTTCTCTTTGTTCAGAGGTAAATTTGTTGTCAGTTACCTCTTGCATAATTTTAATTACCTTTGTTTCCTACTAACTGGGCAGTTTTCAAAGATAAAAAGACCTGATTTGCATGTCTTGCTAAACCCTGGTTTAACAGGAGGAGGAGGAGGAAGCTGACAAGAGCCTCAGGCTTCCATGTTCTGCTTTCTTCATCCCGCACAGCTTGGTAGACGGACTTGGGAAGCTTTTTTCCTAAGTCCCTGAATCACATGTGACTGTTCAGCCATCACTTCCTTCTGCCTGCGAGGCCAAAAAAGGTTAACCACCCTTGATTTAGTGTGACAGGTGAACTAGGCTAGAAGTTCTGATTCAGAAATTCTTGCATATTATAAATGCTTGTATCTTCTCTACCAAACAGATGTTTAGGACAGCCTACCTACCCAAATGTGCACTGATTTCTGCTGTGATACAGTGGTACCTCGGGTTAAGTACTTAATTTGTTCCGGAGGTCTGTTCTTAACCTGAAACTGTTCTTAACCTCAAGCACCACTTTAGCTAATGGGGCCTCCTGCTGCCGCTGCACGATTTCTGTTCTCATCCTGAAGCAAAGTTCTTAACCTGAGGTACTATTTCTGGGTTAGTGGAGTCTGTAACCTGAAGCGTATGTAACCTGAAACATATGTAACCCGAGGTACCACTGTACTGGGATGAGGTGGGGAAGGAATTTCCTGTGTGTTACAAAGTATGTTTTGCTATAGTCACATGCCTAGACACATCAGAATGCTTCTAACATTCTGTAAATATGTAATGAGTAGGAAACATCTTTAAAACATACTTATCTCATCTACTCCACAATAGTCTTGTGCAAAATTGAGTAAAAGTTTCCTTTGATTATCCTAATTTAAAGTCATCCTTTTATAATCATTTTGTGGGACGCGGGTGGCGCTGTGGGTAAAACCTCAGTGCCTAGGACTTGCCGATCGTATGGTCAGCGGTTCAAATCCCCGCGGCGGGGTGAGCTCCCGTCGTTCGGTCCCAGCTCCTGCCCACCTAGCAGTTCGAAAGCACCCCTAAGTGCAAGTAGATAAATAGGTACCGCTTTATAGCGGGAAGGTAAACGGCGTTTCCGTGTGCTGCGCTGGTGCTGGCTCGCCAGAGCAGCTTCGTCACGCTGGCCACGTGACCCGGAAGTGTCTCGGGACAGTGATGGCCCCCGGCCTCTTAAGTGAGATGGGCGCTGTCAGGGTTTCTGGGAGAAGTGAGGAGATGGCAGAGGAGACGGAAAGCGAGTGGGAGGAGGGAGAGAGAGACGAGGAAGAAGATGACGGAATTCGAAGGGAATCTATGAGCCTAAGCAGTGAGTCAGAGGATTCCCAAAAGGGAGCTAGCATGATCAGGCGAAAAGCAGGAGAAGAGAGAAGCTGTGAAAAGTCAGGGAAGGAGGGGAGAAAGCCCAGTGAAGCACAGACGCTGTCAGAGGGGTCTCAGCCGGAACGGAGTAAAGGGGGTGGAGTTGTCAGCCTCTCGGAGGGAGGAGGAACAGGAGAAAACAGAGAGAGGGGGTTGGAGCAAGGTGTTCAGCCGGAAAGGGTAGAGAGTGGAACAGGGGGCAGTATAGAGGACGAAGGAAAGGTCAAAAGCAACGTACGCGCGCCAAGTTCAAACATAGAGGCGCGCGGAAGTGGGGAAAGCTCAGAGGAGGAGCCCGGCCCCAAAGCCAGAAGGAGGGGGCAGGAGGCGGCAGAGGATTCAGCCTCAGGCGAATCCCGGAAAGAGAGAACCCAGGGGGGCAGAAAGACCCTGCGGAAAAGAAAGGAGAGGAAGAGGTGGTCTAGAGCCAGGCTATTAAGTTGGTGTGGAGGAGGGGAGGAGTCAGAGGGGGACTTCGGCGGTCTAACGTGACAGACGTACAGCCACAATGCTGAACTGTGAAAGAAGCAATTATCTTCAATAAACTTTTCCTGTAAGTAAACTACAACGGAGTAAGGTCTCTCGTGAGCTGGGACCCACCTGGGTGGCTGTGACAGGCGCGGAACCCCAGAGTCGGACACGACTGGCCCGTACGGGCAGGGGTACCTTTACCTTTACCTTTACCTTTATAATCATTTGGGCACAAAGTAAAGTTTAAAATGCAGTATGTGTGTATGTATGTGTTATACGTATACATATTGTGTAACATCTCTAAAGCTTTTCCACTAGTCTAAAGTGGTTGAATGTTACTTCGTAAGTTGGAGAGAGAAATAAGCAAGTAGCAGCCGGCGTGGGGGTGGGGGGCGTGTAGTGGTGGCAAAGCAGCTTGCCAAGTTCAGCTCATAAGTTTATTGTTCTAGGCAAAAGCCATGACAAACTTGTATTAGGCAATAATATTAATAAAATAATGCAGAACGTGATCCTTATTTCCCTTGTGCATAGAATGAAGTAAAAAATTTTGACCATTGTTAATAATTCATATTTTTATCTCCAAAAGTTACTGAAATGTAAATTGCTGTGCTTGAACTGTTTAGCCAGAAGCCTTTCTCCCCGTTTTATTCTTTTTTTAAAAAAACGGCCTGTTGCTGGGAAATGCTGGCATATGTAGAAAATGGTTGTGGTAGTGTGGGTGACGCTATATCAGTCTATTTATAGCCAGAGAGGAGGAAAAACAGCAGACACACAAAAATGGCTAAAATTAACTCTTGATTATTGACTTGCTTTTAACCTTCAGGTCTAAATCTGTGACTTTAAAAAAACAAGCAAACTAAAATAACAACAAAACCTGTCATCTGGATTTGCACCCTAATCCTATGTAAATAAAGATTACCATATATACTCGAGTATAAGCCAACCCGAATATAAGCCGAGGCACTTAATTTTAGCACAAAAAACTGGGAAAACTTATTGACTCGAGTACAAGCTGGTTCACCACACCACAGACCTGGTGGTGGCGGTGGCAGGAAGAACAAGCAGCCCGAAACGGCTCCTTTCGGGCCGCTCGTCCTACCACTGCCCACCTCACTCGAGTATAAGCCGAGGGGGACCTTTTCAGCATAAAAAATCTGCTGAAAAGGTTGGCTTATACTTGAGTATATATGGTACTTCCATGTGATTATGCACAGGATTGTCACCTAAATTCTTCATTGTGGCCTTTGTGTGGCCACATCAGAAGGAAGCAATATTTGGAAGGGAGCTACAAACCTCTGGGTACAAGAGGCCTCCTGCCCCATGAGAGTGTGCAAGACTCAAGGGGCAGGAATTACTATCTTCCCATTAAGTTCCCTTCTGGCCACCGCAAGAGCACTATTGTCAAGTTATTTCCTCATCCAGAGAGCTCATTCTCCCTTTTACTGCCCTGTCCTTTACCTCTTTTGCTTTCTCTTTTCTTTTGCTTGGTTCTTTTCTTTCTTGAGTGCACTTTATTCTATCTCTCCCCCCTTTTCTCTTTCTTTTTGCTGCTTTATTGGCCTGAGGGCCTACTGGAGGGCTAGCACCCTGCCTTGGGTGAACAGGAATGTTACTTATTCTCTCTCCCTCCGGAGCATGTTGGATTCCTATTCCCATTGTCCAGTGTTTACTAAGCAGTCCTGCATCGGTGGTGTGTGTGGGGTTTGTTTTTTTTGGGGGGGGGATTGTTAGCCGTTAATCAGTTGATATGTGATTTATTTTGTTTTGTATTGACTTGCCTGCCAGTGCTAAAAAAACCTCTGGTCTGCTTATTTGGGTGTCTGTTTTCCCAGGTTAGGAAGACTGAAGCTTTGATAAGAGCAATTGCTTCAGTCTGGGAGCTTCTGTAGGAACTGGGGCTCTCAGTTGGGTTCTGATCCAAGCAAGCGTTACTCTGTGCTTTCCCGTACTCCTGAGGAGCCCCATGCACAGCTGGTGGACACTTCGCCAGCGGCTTTGAAGTTCTTGCCTGGCTCTTAGTCTCCTCTTCTCCTCATCAGATAGACATATCTGATGGCTCCTTGGAATGAAGACTGTGGCCATGGTGGATATTTGCTGGAGGGTCCAGCTCCTCATCTGAGGAAACCTTGGGTCTGCACAGGGTTCAGCGCTAACACTGGGTGCCAGGGTGGCTTCCTCAGGTGGCAGTAGCTTTGATGGGCCGTGGAGCCTAAAAGGGATAGAGATTGGAAGGGCAAAGGCAGGTTCAGGAATGGTGTGGGCTGGAAATCAAACCCTTGCATGGACAGATGTAGGCAAAGCCACACACTTCGCAATCTTGAATATCAACTTAGTTACCGTCTCATTTGAGCTGCTTTCTTGTAACTTACAGCCTTGGTATGTTGCTCTTCTTTGGTTTTGTGAATGTTATGAGTATTAAAACAGTTTGTAAAAACACACACAAGTAGGGCTTGTACTTCCATGTGCCTGAATTACATACAGTACGTTTCCGAGCAACAATTCAAAGTGTTGGTGCTGACCTTTAAAGCCCTAAACGGCCTCAGTCCAGAATATCTGAAGGAGCGTCTCCACCCCCATCGTTCAGCCCAGACACTGAGGTCCAGTTCTGAGGGCTGCGAGAAGTGAGGTTACAAGGAACCAGGCAGAGGGCCTTCTCGGTAGTGGTGCCCGCCCTGTGGAACGCCCTCCCACCAGATGTCAAGGAAATAAACAACTATCTGGCTTTTAGAAGACATCTGAAGGCAGCCCTGTTTAGGGAAGTTTTTTAATGTTTGAAGTTTTATTCTGTTTAATATTCTGTTGGGAGCTGCCCAGCCTGGCTGGGGAACCCCAGCCTGATGGGTGGGCTATAAATAAATTATTATTATTATTATTATTGACTCTTCTCTTCTCCCTCCTAGTTGAGTATGTTGTGGAGTATGACTATGATGCAGTGCATGATGACGAGCTAACTATTCGAGTTGGAGAAATCATAAGGAATGTGGCAAAACTAGAAGAAGAAGGATGGCTTCAAGGAGAGCTCAGTGGGCGAAGAGGCATGTTTCCTGACAACTTTGTTAAGGCAAGTTCATCGCAATTCTTTGCTATAACAGTTGTGCAACTTCAAACATTAAATCATACCTGTACTACTTGACATTAAGCTTGGAGATCAGAACTATTTCAATAATGATACAGCTGAAATTCTAGAGTGGTGTGCGAAAACCTTTGTAGGAAGAAAGACCTTGATTAGTTCTAGAAATTGGCTGGGAATATTCTGAAGAGTTGTAAATTTAAGGCTGTGATTTGTTTTCTTTCGTATTGCAGCTTACTATTCGACTTTCCCTATTTATATTTTATGGCATTTTCTTCTTAAGGTTGCAACTTGCAAAAGCTCTGAATTGGAACCCATTCTATTCTTTAATGCCAGTTGTATTCCTCTCTGCAACTGACATAACAAATGTGCAAGGAAGAAGTTACTAGGTTCTTGCATATTGCATCACAGTGGGCCAAACTTGACATTACGGGTGACTGATGAAAATTGTATCCTTGCATCTAGTTACTCCCTTCTCAGCCTTTATGTCTGATTTAGCTTGTACCAATATAATGACTTCAAGATGGTGTACTTGATGCAGTTGGATGGAAAATGGATAGTGTACAGAGTCATTTATGTTTGGTACCTCACTAGTGGCTTTTGGTCCAGAAATGGGTTTGGGTCTTGTCTCCCTCACTGCTCCATTTGAATGGGTCTTCTCTCTGCACAGAAGCTTGTACAGAGTGGTTTTGGAGCTAAAGTTCAAAGACTTTATAAAAAATGAATATCTGTGGCCAAGATATTTCTCAATCAATGCAGAGATTCTTCTGCACTGTATAGAAGTTTTCATCCTTCTTGAATATTTACCTGCTTTGTTGTTTGCAACCACCATCTGACATTCTGCAATTTGGATTGTATGAGTTACTTGTTATTTTGCTTAACATAATGACTCCTTGAAATCTCATAATATAATATAAATTTAAAAGGAGAAACAGCTGGTGGTGAAATGGGATGGAGAAGATTCTGATCCCCTGGATATCATGACTTGAGTGTGGTGAAAAGAGCTGTTAAACCAAATTGGAGAATTGGATCTGGACAGGTGGCCAGATCCTGATCTCTTCTACCCCTTGTGGGTCAGATGAGCAGGTGGGCAGCCAGTCACTTGACATGGCCATGATGTCAGATGATGGGACCTTTTGGCGGGTCCTGACAATTGCTGGGACTTCAAAGCACCATGCAAAGAGCCTTGCTGGGTGCTTTGAAGCACCACCTGCCAGCTGATTGTTAGTGCTTCAGAGAGCTGAGCAGGGCTCTTTGCAAGGAGCAAGAGGCTTGCAAAGGGCCCTGCTCCATAATAGGCAAGCCCCTTCAAGGATTGCACAGCTGATGTCAACTAGCTCCCTTTTACTGCCAGTCAGCTGATGGGCAGTAAGAGCAAGCCTCTTTTACCCAAGCACAAACAGGAGCTCAATTTAAGGTTCCTGATCCTACACTAGTATGATGGGGGAAGTGGTATAGTTTGGGGAAACAAAACTGGAAGCTAGATTGGGACTGCTGGTGGGGCCTCATCAGGCCCATGGGCTGATGTTTCTCCATCCCTAAGCTAAAGGATTCAAAATAAGGGAACAAAGCCAAACTTCCACATTTTCAGGATGTATGTAGAATATTTTTCATCAGGGCTGAAGGGCACAATTTCTCAGCAGCAGGATGACATGCTTGATGTCCTATTCTGAGTAATGAAATGCTGTTGATGTTGTTGCACTGAAACAAATTGCCTGCCAAGTATTAGGAATGTAATGGATTCAGAAGGGGAATGGACTTCAGAATACCCTCAACAATTCTACAGTACAGATACCTTTAACCTACACTTCAAAAAATCGTGCTTTCACATTTGGTACTACTGTATTTTAAAACTTGAATTTCTAGAGCTGTTGTTGGCCTGTCAGAATGAGAGTGTAAGTTACCTCAGCTGCCAGGTGTAAAGGTAAAGGGACCCCTGACCATTAGGTCCAGTTGTGATTGACTCTGGGGCTGCGGTGCTCATCTCGCTTTATTGGCCGAGGGAGCCGGCGTTTGTCTGCAGACAGCTGACTAACCTGACTAAGCCACTTCTGGCGAACCAGAGCAGCACACGGAAACGCCGTTTCCCGCTGGAGCGGTACCGATTTATCTACTTGCACTTTGACGTGCTTTCAAACTGCTAGGTTGGCAGGAGCTGGGACCGAGCAACGGGCGCTCACCCCGTCACGGGGATTCGAACCGCCAACCTTCTGATTGGTGATGTTAAATAATGAACTTAGCAGCAGTGGGCTTTCTTTGTTCTCCCAAAAGCTTCGTTTAGCTCAGGGGTGAGGAACCTTCAGCTCGCATGCGCCTTGTGCCCCTTCAGGCTTCTCCACGTTTGTCCGCTGAGGCCATTTCAGGCAAGCCACACCTACCTGCCCTACACCTGGCATCATACAGGTGAGGATGGGGCTTGCCCCAAACCTGCTTTGTGCGGCTCCCAAAGTGCCTGGCAACCAGCTGTTTGTCAGGAGCCTTTGAAGCGCTGCACAAAGCTGGGACCCAGTTTCAAGGGGCATCTCTCTTGCACCAGCTGATTGTGCGCCTGAGCCCAGTGCCAAGCAGCCTCACTCCCCCTTTGCACTGACTGAAGGGAGAGTGATCCTGCTTAGCACTGGATCCCCACTTTGGCAGTGCTTCAACTCAGCAGGGTCACTTTCCCTTAGCATCAGCAGATGGGCAGTGTTCGAAATTCCCAGGAAGCCTTTTGATGTGCTGAGGAGGGACCCTTTCCATTGTGGTATGATTTGCATAAGGAAACAAGCTGTGAATGTGGTTACCGTAAATGGATTGCTTCTCTCTTGGTGAAACCTCCCCTTCAAATCGAGAACTTTGCAGGTAGCAACTGAAGACCGTCTTTCAGGGTGAGACACCTTGTGGCTGGCAAGTTTTACTTGTAAGGCTTTCATGAGCTGGTTGATTATTGAAGGGGCTTCTCATGGTGATCTTGCTTTTCAAGCGTGCAAGGGCCTCTTTTCTTGCATTTTCCTTCATTTCTTCTCATAATTATATTTTTGTTGGCTTGCCAGGAAGAATAATGTTTTCCCCCTTTATTTGAATTCTGCTGCATCATTTTGTTTTTTAGGCATGCTGGCTGAGCATGGGGGTGGGGAGAGCAGACTGGAAATTACGACAAAAAGAGGGTTTTTGCGGGGTGGGGGGGATGCCCTACCTGTGCATTCTGAAGTTTGATTTTGTGTATCTGATGGCGTATTTGGTATGGAGAGAAGAGTGTAAGTGGAATAAATATTCTTATACCTTGAAATAGATAACAAAATCATTCTGGGTTTTGGTCCTGCCCACTTGTGACCGTGAGTGAGATTTACTGAATGTATGTTGTCTGCTTTTTGAACTCAAGTCTGCAGCACAAGATCTAGCCCTTCCTGGAGATGCTGGGGGTGTAACCTTCTGCACTCAAAGCAGCTGCTCTGCCACAAAGCTACAGTTTGCAAAGGAAGAGCATTTCAGAGAGGCTAAAGCGTACCCTATAAAACTGACTCTGACCATTAGAACATCAATCCAGTTCTAACTGGGTGTTAGAAACAAGCCAGCTTGAAGCCCTAGCATGTTCCCCTCCCCTCCCCCACCCCAGCATTTCATTTCCAGATTGAAACTGACTAGTCCCCCTGCCCCTGCCCCACCAGCATTTTCACATTACCATTATTGCCCTGCTTCCTCCTGCAGCAAGAAGGTGGGTGCCTCTTCACATAAGCAGGAGTTTCACCTTGGAATTTCCTGAGTGCCACACGCTGTACACATCGTTTTATCGTGAGTACTTCTGGAGAAAGCAGCTTTTGGACTGCTGGGAGTTCAGCCCTGTAAAACTGCCACTTTCTACTCACAAGGTGAACATCTGAAGAGCAGTACCTATTCTGATTTCTCAATCACTGCCAAGATTATGTACAGCATACATACATCATTTTAGGTATTCTAAACCATGCTCAAAGAGGCTTACAACATAAAAAATTACAAACACAACAAAAGTCACCATTAAAATAAAGCGTCAAAAAGTACACAGCCAAACTGAACCATTTCCACACAAATCATAATCAGATCTAAAATACAGATACAGTGGTGCCCCGCAAGACGAATGCCTCGCAAGACGGAAAACCCGCTAGACGAAAGGGTTTTCCGTTTTGGAGGCGCTTCGCAAAACGAATTTCCCTATGGGCTTGCTTCGCAAGAAGAAAGCCCATAGGGAAATCTCCGGGGACCTCTTTTAAATGCTAGCGGTGGGGAGCAAAGCCTTTTCCCCCCCTCCGGCCTTCAGAAGAGGTCCAGGAAGGCCGGCGGGGGCCGAAAGGCTTTGCTCCCCACCGCCAGCATTTTAAAAGCAGTCCGGGATAGCAGGGAAGCGCTTCCCGCTATCCCGGATGGCTTTTGAAGGCAGGCAGGGGGGAGCAAAGACTTTTGCCCCCCGCCCGCCTTCAGAAGAGGTCCAGGACCTCTTCTGAAGGCGGGCGGGGGGCAAAAGTCTTTGCTCCCCCCTGCCTGCTTTCCGGGAGAGCGGAGAAACGCTTTCTCCGCTTTCCCGGACGGCTTTTGAAGGCAGGCAGCGGGGGGGGGAGCAAAGACTTTCGCCCCCCACCGGCCTTCAGAAGAGGTCCTGGACCTCTTCTGAAGGCGGGCGGGGGGCAAAAGTCTTTGCTCCCCCCCCCCCCCGCCGCCTGCCTTCCCGGGAGAGCGGAGAAATGCAGCGCTGCGTTTCTCCGCTCTCCCGGGAAGGCAGGCAGGGGGGACAAAGACTTTCGCCCCCCACCGGCCTTCAGAAGAGGTCCAGGACCTCTTCTGAAGGCCGGTGGGGGGCGAAAGTCTTTGTCCCCCCTGCCTGCCTTCCGGGGGCTTTTAAATCGCCCCGGGACAGCGGAAAATTCCTCCGCTGCCCCGGGGCGATTTTAAAATGCTGGCGATTTTTAAAATGCCCCGGGGCGATTTTTAAAATGAATTTTCTGCTGTCCCAGGGTTTTTAAAATGCTGGTGGGCAAAGACTTCTCTGCTGGTGGGCAAAGAAGTCTCCGCTGTCTGGGGTGATCTTAAAATGCTGGCGGGCGGCAGCGCTGCTGCCCGCGAAGCCTTCGCTGCCGCCCACCAGCATTTTAAAAACCCCGGGACAGCGGAAAATTCCTCCGCTGTCTGGGGTGATCTTAAAATGCTGGCGGGCGGCAGCGCTGCTGCCCGCGAAGCCTTCGCTGCCGCCCACCAGCATTTTAAAAACCCCGGGACAGCGGAAAATTCCTCCGCTGTCTGGGGTGATCTTAAAATGCTGGCGGGCGGCAGCGCTGCTGCCCGCCAGCATTTTAAAATCGCCCCGGGGCAGCGGAGGAATTTTCCGCTGTCCCGGGGCGATTTAAAAGCCCCCGGGAAGGCAGGCAGGGGGGACAAAGACTTTCGCCCCCCACCGGCCTTCAGAAGAGGTCCAGGACCTCTTCTGAAGGCGGGCGGGGGGCAAAAGTCTTTGTCCCCCCTGCCTGCCTTCCCGGGAGAGCGGAGAAACGCAGCGCTGCGTTTCTCCGCTCTCCCGGGAAGGCAGGCGGGGGGGGGGAGCAAAGACTTTCGCCCCCCACCGGCCTTCAGAAGAGGTCGGGGGACAGACTGTCCCCGGACCTGGTCTGAAGGCGGTTTCCATAGGAACACATTAATTGATTTTTAATGCATTCCTATGGGAAACCGTGCTTCGCAAGACGAAAAATTCGCAAGACGAAAAGACTTGCGGAACGAATTAATTTTGTCTTGCGAGGCACCACTGTACAAAAAAATAACTGCAAAACAGCAACAATCCCCCCCCCCAAAACACTTCTAACCCAAGACCCAGTGCAAGATTACTGGCCTGTACTCCTTCCACTATCAGGCAGCAACACAGAGTATGTTTCTGTCTGCATAACGTCATTCTTTGTAAACTACGGATTATATTCCTATTTCTGCCCCCCCCCCATTCCAGCAACATCCCTGTGGTCCCTCAGGTAATCCAGAAGCTACTGTAGGCCTGGAAGACCCAGTCCAGCCTCCAGAGCAGATTTTGGGGGCTGTGAGCGAATGGAGACCTTTTTGGCTCACACAGGAACAGCATTGGATTCAACTTGCAACCTTTATCTTTCCAGTAAATAGGTCATGAACACCCCACCATTTGTTCTTTCTGCTAGTACTCTTAAAAATATTTATTTTGACTTTGTGAAGCAGTTTATCAGGTAAATGAATCTTTTGCATAAATATTTCTGATATTAATATTGCAGACTGAACTGTTACTTTGATTATCTGTTCAAGGCACTTAGGCAAATGAAAGAGCTTTTTATTTATTTAATTTAAAACTTCTTAATTTTTAATTGTTTGTGCTCATGAGCTGTGATTGGAGCTCCAGTTCACTGCTGGAGAAAAGGTTGGTGATTTCCTTGTGCAGCAGCAGCTGCTGCTACAAACATCGTATGAACCAGGAAGCTTGCTAGTTGATACTTGAACTTTGGCCAGAGCAAGAACTTGGCTTGAAACTTGGTTCAAAATACACAATACGCACAGACATACCTGGGTGTGTTCAAGCAAATATGTCTTTAGAACCAGTAAGTTCATTTTTCCCTTGTTTAAAGCAGTGATATAGTATGAGAATCACAACCTTTTGTGAGTAGTGGGTTGAACCTGGTTAAACTGTTATTGTACTCTGATTTTTTAAAAACAATTAAGCTGAATGTTTAATTTCATGACCTAGTCTGATGTAATGTCTGTAAATTATGTGAAGTTTCCTAGGTTTACATAACTGCCTAGTTTAGTTCAATTTTATAATGCTTGGATTCAGATGCTGCTTTTAATTTTTTGGCAAGTTGTTAATAATTTTTTTCGTGAACTCATGAAGATGCAGCTCTTCTGAATTTACATATTGGGGAGTGGAGCTCCTGACAGTGTTCCTGCTTTGTTCAGGAAGCTTGCACTGGGTTTTTTGGTATAATTTTGCTTTGGTGCTGTCTTCTAAAGTGAAAATACAAATAGACTCTGGTTGTTGGTTATTTCCTTAACTCTTGCGCCAAATGTGACAGTTGCTGTAAGGAAAAACTTTACTTCTCTACTTTTATCGTCAGTGCAGAAGTTCTAAATGTGGTTTTGCCTTTGTCAGTCCTTTAAAGTGTTTTCAAATCAAATCTCTCCTATATTTGTTATGGCAAAGCAAATCTTAGATAACTCTGAGTTTATATAGAGGTTTAAATAAATGGTTTGGACCAGGAATGACCCTTTTCTGGTACATTATGAGGAATGGTTGAAGGAGGCGGGTATGTTGGCCTGGAAAAGAGGAGGCTGAGAGGAGATATGAGAGACATCTTCAGATATCTACAGGGCTGTTCCATGGAGGAGGGAGCAAGCTGTCTGAGGCTTCCCTTCCTTCAGTGCAGGGCTATAGCTTGTTATGAATATTTTAGGCTCCTGTAGTCAATCTCTCTTCTCACCCCACTGCCCCCCTGTTCTTATCTTTACTAGGAAGTTAAGAAAGAGACGGACTCTCAGAATGATGATTTGCCAGTCAAGAAGGAAAGGCATGGAAATGTTGCCAACCTTGTTCAGCGCATGAGCACTTACGGGCTTCCAGCAGGAGGATTCCTGCCCACTTCCCAGTCTAAAAGCTTCAAGAGGAGTATGCAATCATTTCCTTGATAGCTAGATAAATCTCTTGTTAAGTGGTGATATCATCGGGGTACTCTCAGATCATGTGCAAATAGGTCTTGCAGGTTGTTTTCCTAAATTATTTCAGAAAAAATAATAATGCAAGGATATCTGTTTAATATATGATAACATTGTCACTCCATTGGCAGGTATTATACTGCCCTCTCAAACCATTATAATTCAAATACTGTCATACTTTTCTTATTCACATGTTGACATGTTGAAGAAGTTGAAATCTGATCACAAATTCTAACAGCCATGCCCCACTGCTGTTAGAATGTACAGTTGCTACAGGAAAATCCTTTTGTACGTGCTGGTAGTTAGATAATCATTAACAGGATCCTGGTAAATGGGCTCCTAGCCTGATACAGCAGTCTCTTCTTACATTCTAGACTTGAGTCATTTTCCATCTGCTTGGCAGCAACCAGCAAGGGTATCTGCATTTTCCATCATGTTTTCTATTGAACCGTTAGCAGAACTCTTCCATGCCACTCCTTCTGCTCTTAAGTGTGTGTGGTGCCGTGAGAATAGTCCTTAAGAGATCTTCAGCAAGTTTCCCAAATGTCTCTACAAATATCCCTTCAAATATCTGCATTTGGCCTGTATTAGTGCTGATATCAGGGGGTATTTCTCGACCTGGTTCTGAAATGCCTTCCTCCAGAGCCTCAATAGGTATGCCTCATGACTAGAGGATAATGATGATGCACAAATATGGCTCACTGAATGAATGCATCTTCAAATGACATACAACTTTGCAATAAGAGGGTAGAAAATTTCCCCTTTGGCAGTATGTTTGTGCAAATCCTTAGAGGGATCCCAAACAAACATGTTTGTAGGCACACTTTTAGAAGATCATGAACTTGTTTCATTCCATTTTCAACAGATACATGGATTATGCTCTACATTGTGGAGCCTTGTAACCAGATACTATGTGCTGCAAGTATCTGCCTGTTCATGTGGATTTGCTCAATTTCTATTGAAACTGCTGTCTGCTAACTCATCTTTAATGATTTTAAGGACACCCATTTCTGAAAATATTTATGTGTTTCGCTAATAAACCAACACATAACACTTCCTGTATTTGCACTTGAATAGCTGCAGTTCGGAACCATTGTTTACACGCAGCTTCAGCAAGTGCAATGATAAGTATAGTTTCTTTTACAGATCTGTTTAATTTTGGTTCCAAATGCAAGTCAGGACACAATTGATTGAATGAGTTCTGTGTTCCTTTCATTGTTAAATGCCCCATCAATTTCAAGATGTCTCCTAGCCACCATCTTGAATTGAGAGTCCCTTGCAATTCTCAACAGTTTTTCATGTTTAGAAATGAGTAACGAAACTAAAATGAACACCTGTGCTACGTTTCAGCATTTACAAATGAATTTCAAACTGATCCACACAAAAATTGCTTGTTCTAGGCAACCAGAAAGAAGGCATATATATAGGATAATTTCCAGAGGGTGTCGCTACAAGGAAGAGTTTACAAGCACCTGCTTCCTGCTTTTAACTAACTGGTTTATCATTGCATGCAAAAAGAACAATTCATCCTTTGGGGACATAATGACAAATCACCGTTAGTTTAGGACAGGAACCATAAGGCTTGCTGTTGCTTGTTCACTTAACATTCGGCCATGGTGTACATATAGACCACAAAGCCTGTGCTATAAACAATATGTTAGGCTTTAAGCTGCCATGAGAGTCCTTGATCATTCTATAAGAATGCATATCTTAATGACTTAATTCCAAAATGTAACATATAAAATTGTTTTTAAAGGTAAACTTCACTTTGAGTTAATTTGTTTCTCACTTTCAACAGAATCGAAAAAGCGGCAATGTAAAGTTCTTTTTGAGTATGTTCCTCAGAATGAAGATGAGTTGGAGCTCAAGCTTGGAGATATTATAGACGTTAATGAAGAGGTAAGCCATTTTACAGAATTATGGGGGATAAAATGAAAGTTGTTTCTCACAGAAAGAAATAACTGAACTATCCACATAAACATTGGGAAATTAACCAAATGGGATAGTCAGAATGAAGATGTCGACAGTTGAAGATAACCTAGAAATAGATACTTAGAAATTAGAGGATTAGAGTATTTTGGAAGTATGTAGTATACATAGTGAAATAATGAGGAAGCTAGATTTGATAAGAGGAGGATGTGAAGCTGCCTATTTTATAAAACAAATAGACTTGACTGAGAAGGTGGTAAGGGGGTTCTGTCTGAAATGCATTTCGGGATATAAAACGTCATGGGAAAATAATGGAAATAACTTGCTTAGTGTTCAATCGTGACAGATTCCAAGTACTTGGCAAAATGCAGGAAGCACTTGTAATCTGTTTAAAATCACCAGATTGGATAATTCCATTTCTACATCCTCGGGAAGATAAATTGGAACCCTGCAAAAAACCTCAGGCTTATCTATTTTATTTATTTAAGACATTTATATACTGCTTGATTATTCATATTTCTAAGCAGTTTGCATAAAAACAATTTACAGAAAATCACACACACAAACTTACCATGAAAATGAACACTAGCTTAAACTTCCTGCTGTAACAATACAACCTTAGTTGTGTGCCTGAAGTTCAGCAAGGAGGGTCCTTGTTTAATCTTAGTAGAGAGGGAGAGGCACAGGCTTGGGGCCTCTACATGGAATATACAGTAGCTTCTAGTAGCTCCAGGGGCATCCTCCCCCCCCATGCAAACAAGAGCCCCTGCTCCAGTTCAAGGCCCATTCAGAGTAGGATAAACACCCTGCGAGGGCCATAGCCTGGAGACAGGGCCTAGGGAGAGCCTCCAGGCCCAGAGAGAGCAGCCTGGAGGACCACGTCTGGTCGTGGGCCTGAAATTCCCCAGCACCTGGCTGTTTGCTTCCCCCATACAAGTTGTGGCAAGGTATTGCTGGAACGATTCTGGTGTAACATGAACGGAGGGACAGGGGACGGGTTTGGTGTGTGTTAGTTACAGTATCCAGCTTGGAAAGGAATCATAGAATCATAGAGTTGGAAGAGACCACAAGGGCCACCGAGTCCAACCCCCTGCCAAGCAGGAAACACCATCAGAGCACTCCTGACATATGGTTGTCAAGCCTCTGCTTAAAGACCTCCAAAGAAGGAGACTCCACCACACTCCTTGGCAGCAAATTCCACTGTCAAACAGCTCTTACTGTCAGGAAGTTCTTCCTCATGTTTCCTAAGTTCTTCCTAAAGGGTGAAAGTGGAGACTCCTTCCCGCCAGAACAAAGCAGTTCCTGCTCCCCTTGCTAGCCACTCCTTGGCTTCAGGCCTTATCTCACTTCTAAGTACTTTGAGGTAGGAGTTGCCAGTGCGGTGCCCACCAGCTGTGGTTGAACTCCAGTTCCCATCATTCCGGATACCTGGGCCATACTGGCTGGGGCTGATGCAACCTGGAATCCAACACTTGACGGCACCATGTTGGTGAGCAAGAGACACTCTAGTCTATCACTTTAAAAAGCTTACAAAACTTCAGCCTTAGCTTTTGGAACTGCCTTTACAGGTGAGTTGATCATGATGACCCATCTGAGCAGTTTTATACATCTCTGTCTCCGTGTTCTGATTTCAACTTGGCCACCACAAAATTAGCTTCTTTGTCTCAGAGGAAGTTCATTTCTGTCCCCCGCTCCCTTAGACCAACCACTGCCCCCTAATTAGAATGTAACTGTGATGCGCCTGATTATTTACTATCTGACTTAAAATGTAGAACAGGACATTTGTTACTTACTTACCATGAGGATTCCTTCTGGTTAGGTGCATGGATGTATCCAAGATTATATTCTGCTCTCAGGCGCTGGCACAAAACAACTTGAAATGGGCCTTTGATGCTACTCTTTAGCACAGGGGTCAGTACTTTTTTAGGAGGTCCCTCAGACCTTGTGGTGGAGGAGGGCTTCTCTCTCTCCTCCAGCCCCTCCCCTCCTCCTGCTTTCCTATTTCCTCCGCTGCTCTGCCTGCGCTTTGGCGACAGTGGCGGCGCCTCTCCTTTTCGGGCCAGCTTTCGCTGGCGTGGGGCCAGAAGGCGCTCCAAGCTCCAGCCAAAGCCCCGCAATGCCTGTCACGATGCCCGCAGCGTGGACATGGCCGGGGGGTTGGTGGTGAGTCTGAGCCGCGCCTCAGCGCGAGGGTGGCAGGCTTCAGATTGGCTGGCACCAATCAAAACCCAGCTCCCCCGACACCCGGGAAAAAAATGCCCCAAAAATGGTGCAGCCTGAACGATCACGCTGATCCAAGCAGCGATTCCAGGACCATCTGCGGGCCAAATCCAGAGGGCTGTTGGGCCGGATCTGGCCCATGGGCTTAGTTTGCTGACCCCTGCTTTAGCCCATTCATGAGGGCTGCATGTGGTTTGCCCTGTTAAGGCTCTTTCTCTTTTTCTCTCCTCTCTGCATTCTGTCTCAAGCTTGGTCGTGGGGCAGAACTGATGGCAGAATCTGCAGTGGAGAAAGCTAGACTACTTTATTTGCTGCCTTCCTAAGCAAGTGCAGGATATTAAGCCATTGTTGAATACCAAGGCAGGAGAAACCCTCGCTGTCAGCAACCTGTGTTCTGTTTGATCCCCCAGTGCTAATATTGGATACATATTATCCAGTATTGAATTCCTGACGGTCTTCTTTAATTGGCATATTACAAAAGCTGTGAGTTAATTTTCCCTTTGTGATCATCCTTTCTACAGGTGGAAGAAGGCTGGTGGAGCGGAACACTAAATGGCAAATTAGGACTATTTCCTTCTAATTTTGTAAAAGAGTTGGAGGTCATAGATGACGGGGAAACCCATGAAGACCTGAATGATGCAGGTAGCGTGTCTTGTGTTTGCAGACAGTTATATGGTAGGAGAAGAGAGCAGCAGCTCCAATCTTCACTCGTGCAAAATGGGTCAGTGATAAAAACAGTATTTTAATAGACTAAAGGAAAAAGGTCTGCTATTTTCTGAGGAAATATGTAACAATTTCTGCATGATTTTTTTGCTGTTGTAATGTATGAAGGTGTCAACCGTCAACTGTCATTCTGTTTTAGTTCAAAAATTTAAACCAAGTTAAAACAAAAAGTAAAACTTGAAACAAGTCCTAGAAGCAGGCTTTCACATAGGTATTAAGACATTTTCCTCCTTAACATTGCTTGTTAACTATTTCCACACATTTCCACACAGAGCCTGTTTTTCCTGACCCGCTCTCACCTGTAACCTTACCAGGGAATATTATTGAGTCTGGGCCTGTGCTGATAGCACAGCCAAAGAAAATCCGAGGAGTTGGGTTTGGAGATATTTTTAAAGAAGGTTCTGTGAAGCTTAAGACAAGATCACCCAGTAATGATTCAGAAGAGAAGAAGCAAGATAAGGTATTTTATTTTCCATGTGTAATTTGTGATGGCATCTTTTCCAAAACAGCAACATTAGTTACTACTCAGCATCTTAAGCGTCTATTAGCATTGTAACTTATTTGCTGAAGATTTTTATTCTATTGAAGAGTTGCTGCTTCACAGACAACCTTCTGCAACAGTTACTGTTGGCGGCTTTTATGTAGAGCAGTGGCAGGCACAGAATTGTTAAATTGCACAGTATCCCACTTTTTGCATTGGGAGAGGAACATCCTTAGTTTCTAGTCTTTGATCGTTACAGGGAGAAGTTTGAAAATGTGACAGTTTAAAAAAATCTGAAGTTGGGATGCCAATCAACTAGTCACGGCCAAATGTTCTCAGATATTACATGAAATGAAAAATGCCCTTCTGTAGGTGGCAGAGCAGCCTCCCGTTTGAATGGCGCTGTTGTGTCCACTGATAGTCAAGGTAAGAGTCAGGGTAGGGAGTCGCGTCTGTGGTCCTCTAAGTGTGCCTGTTGAAACACGTTTGGATAAAATCAGTTCCTGCTGTAGCTGTACTTTTCTCAAGGCAGTTTTGGGTGGGCACTTGCCACATTAGAAGCTGTTGTTTCTCTTCTATACACGTATCACAATAGGCAGATTCACCTCGGGAAGTATATTGGTCAGTAACCTGCCAGGCTTACTTTTGAAAGAGAAAGTGCAGTCTTTCCATATGCCCAGAATTCCTTGGTAGTAAAGCAGTTTTTGTATGTATGATTTCTGATGTGGTAAGTGTAGGTGCAAAGCTGCCTTGAGAAGACCCCCTCACATAGTTGAGGTTTGCTCTCTCTCCCCTGTGGGTGTTTCATCATCCCATTCTGGTAGTATAGAGGTTGCTCCTGCTCTGCTATTTGACAGTGAATGGAGAGCTGTCTGTTCTGCATGATTCTCTATATGCGACGCTTACCTTGGTTCTGGTGCTGCCGCCTGTCATTCGCCAATGCTGCTGTTCCCTCTGGGAATGCTGAAGCCTCATCATAGACCTTGGCAGCTCTTAAGGATAGAGAGTGCACCATTAGAACACAGACCAAGCTGGAGGAAGCACATTCGTGTGCTCCATTTGGAGAGGATTAATTCTTAAACTAGCAGCCATAGAAATATAAATGCAAATCCAGATAGCTTGGCACAGAAAGCAGGTACAAATTGTGTAAATGTCTGCATATTACCTTTAAGGAACACTGCTTTGATTCCTGTACAGTGGTACCTTGAGTTACAAACGCCTCAGGTTACAAACGCTTCAGATTACAAACTACACTAACCTGGAAGAGTTACCTCGAGTAGAGAACTTAGCCTCAGGATGAGAACAAAAATCATGTGCCAGTGGCACAGCGGCAGCAATAGGCCCCATTAGCGAAAGCACGTCTCTAGTTAAGAACAGTTTCAGGTTAAGAACGGACCTCCAGAACAAATTAAGTAGGTAACTAGAGGTACCACTGTAGTAGCATTTTAGTAGGCAGGTGACTGTTTCCAAGTCAGAAACATTGCTACTGTTCCTAAACTTAAGTAATAATTTTCCAAACAAGAATAAAATTCTTACCATATGTATTACATTATAATGCTAGTTCTACACCTTGTTGATCATGTGGGCAGGAGCTTTAATTGCAGATTCAAGTATATTTGGCTCTTGCCTAGGGACCGTTTTTAACCTTCACATTTCTTGTGTAGCCATTATTTACTCATCCATCTGGACCAAAAGTAACCCAATTTCCTGGTGCAACGAAAACAGAAATTGCAACTGAGGTAGCAAAAACAGAAACAGAAAGCAAACAGAAAGGTATTGTTTTATATTTTCATATTGTTTTGTGATCTTCATGTTAAATCTTTAAAATAGAAGCCATTATTGAAAGGTTTGCTGTTAAGGCTGTGCAAGCCAGTGTTTTTCTCAAACGCTTCCACGAATTCCTCATTTGATGGATGAATAGGAATAGCTCCCTGTCCGGCTGTTAGTCTACCTCTCTGTCCCTTTACTACCAGCATGATAATGTAGCCCCTCCAACCCCAGGCTCTGCGGGAGGCTTTCTCCTAGCCTGCCACACTTGATCGCGGGAGGCTTCTCTCGGCTTATAGTTTAGCATTCTGCCTCTTCCGTCACCCCTTCCCTCAAGACGCTGCTTTCCTGCTGCCATATTAATCCCCCATCTGTCAGCCACCCACTGCTATTTTTCTAGAAAAAGAGGTGTTGGGACTCCCTTGTTCTCTTAGAATGACAATGGTGCCCACCTGAGAGGTGCCGGAACTGAGTTCCAGTGAGTTCCCACTGAAAAAAAGCCCTACAGCTGCCCACCTTCTTGGGCCCCATACGCCATGGTCTCCATACCAATTTGGCAGGGGTGGAGTAAAGCTTATGGGTGACAGAAAAATACCCCCACACAAACACAACATTTCTGCTTTATGAGGGTTTCAAGGACAGAGAATATTGCAAGACAATGTATGCAAGCAAATGGTAGGTACCATATTTTTTGCTCTATAAGACTCACTTTTTCCCTCCTAAAAAGTAAGGGGAAATGTGTGTGCGTCTTATGGAGCGAATGCAGGCTGCGCAGCTATCCCAGAAGCCAGAACAGCAAGAGGGATCACTGCTTTCGCTGCGCAGCGATCCCTCTTGCTGTTCTGGCTTCTGGGGTTCAGAATAATTTTTTTCTTGTTTTCCTCCTCCAAAAACTAGGTGCGTCTTGTGGTCTGGTGCGTCTTATAGAGCGAAAAATACGGTGTATAAAATCCACATGTTGCATCTTTGTATATCCTCCTTGTTCTCTTTCTTATCCTTTTATCTCACTTCCTCTATCCTTCTCTTTCTCTTTATGACTCAGAATTTGAAGCCACAGCTGACTATATTTTACTTGCTGCTCTTCTGCTACCAGTGGACTCCCCCCCCCCGCCGCCGCCGCCCCCGCCGCCAACTCCAGCTCACCAATCCTTGCTCCCTCCCACTGCTATTTGCCCATCTAACTAGTCTTGTGGGCACATCCCTGATGTTCTGAGGAACCACCAACACATTGTTGCCAGCTAAATGTTAAGCAGTGGTCTTGTTCTGGGCAATTACATATTGGATTTTAAAAGTACATTTGTGTTCAATTACTGTAAATTCAGCATATTTTACTAGCTATTTTGTTGCCATCCATCTCCCCAATGTCCTACTGGTGAGCTTTAAACACTGGCATTCATGCAACAGGAGTGCGCTGGGCACGCATAATATTTATACTTCTTTTTTCAGCTAAGGAATATTGCAAGACCTCATTTGCCTATGAAGGTACTAATGAGGATGAACTTAGTTTTAAAGAAGGTGATATTATTCAAATAATAAGCAAGGTAAGACATTCATCCATGTTCCTTTTCTGTTAGTTCTAGGCATGCCAAAGTGAAGTTTCAAAGGTTTTTGGATGTTGTCCAGTAAAATTAAGTTTTGAATGCTTAAACTAACAAACTAACAAATAAGTATATTCAGTATTGGACTATTCTTGGTTCATATGTTTTATAAGAGACGCGGGTGGCGCTGCGGGTAAAACCTCAGCACCTAGGACTTGCCGATCGCATGGTCGGCGGTTCGAATCCCCGCGGCGGGGTGCGCTCCCATCGTTCGGTCCCAGCGCCTGCCAACCTAGCAGTTTGAAAGCACCCCCGGGTGCAAGTAGATAAATAGGGACCGCTTACTAGAGGGAAGGTAAACGGCGTTCCGTGTGCTGCGCTGGCTCGCCAGATGCAGCTTGTCACGCTGGCCACGTGACCCGGAAGTGTATGCGGACAGCGCTGGCTCCCGGCCTTTAGAGTGAGATGAGCGCACAACCCTAGAGTCTGGCAAGACTGGCCCGTACGGGCAGGGGTACCTTTACCTTTACCTTTACCTTTACCTTTACCTTTACCTTTATGATTAAGATTTCTGTACATCTGAATTGGAGCCTCCCTATATAATTAACCTTTATAATATATATTTTTTGATTGCTTGGACATACAGCTTGTGGTGGTGATGATGATGATCATTCATTAATTGATCTATTAGACTTGTTTGCCATGATATGCATATGTAAGCATTCACATAAATGCTTGTAAGCATATGCATAAATATGCACTCATATGACAACTTGTGCATCAGTTACTGAAGCCCCAGTTTCTTTAAAGGAAGTGATAATTGCTCGTGGAGAAATGTAGTCTGGACCCAGAGGATGTCAACAATCCTATGCCAGTGACTAACATTCCCTTCCTGAGTAAGTGACTGGCCACCTCCAGTCACTCCTGGATGAGACTTTTTTTCTAGAATCATTTCAGTTGAGTTTTAGTATAGGTTTGGAACAGAAACTGCCTTGGACGCCCTGTGGGATGGCCTCTTCCAAGAGAGGGATGGGGAGTAAGACCCTGTAGATTCTCTTGAACCTCTCAGTGACTTTCAGTACCATTAGCCATGGTATCCTTCTGGAGGTTTGGAGTAGGAGGCACTGCTTAGCTGTGGTTCCACTTCTGCTTGTATGGCTAATTGCAGAAGGTGGTGCTGTTGGAACGTTGATCGAGCCCTTGGCCTTTATGTTATGGGGCCCTGGGGGATCTGGTTCTCCCCCCGCCCCTCATGCTGCTTAACCCTCTGGGAGAGGTCATCTGGGGATTTGGTCTGAGGTGTCACCACTATGTGGATGACACCCAGCTTTATCTCTCTTTTTCATCAGATGCAGGTGAGGTGGTAGATGACCTGAATCGGTGCTTGGGTGCCGTAAAGGACTGAATGAGGGTGAACAAACTGAGATTCAATCCAAAAGAGATGGAGGTACTATTGGTGGGTGGGTCATCCACCCAGGTGAATGGTATTCAGCCCATTCTGGATGGGCTTGCACTCCCCCTGAAGAATTAGGTCCACTGTCTAGAGGTGCTTATTGATCCAGCATTGTTGTTAGAGGCTCAAGTGGCCTCTCGTAGATAGAGATCTTTTTATCAGCTTTTCTCGCTAATATACCAGCTGCAACCACAGCCAGATGGAAATAGCTTGGGCGCTATGATCACATTTCCTTTAGAGTGTGGGACTGCCTTCAAGAATGGTCTGGAAGCTGTTGTTGGTCCAGAATAGGACCACAAGGTTTTTAACAGACAGGGTGGTTGAGCCTGTTTTGCCGGCCTATTTCTGGGCCCAACTTAAAGTACTGTTGTTTACGCTTTAATGGCTTGGGACCAGGTTACCTGGGAGATTGCCTTCTCCTCCGTATATGCTTGCCTGAACCTCTAGATCCTCTAGAACCTCAGAGTCCCTGCTTTGTATGTTTCAGCCAAATGAGGTTGAGGCAGGTACACAGCGGACTTGGCAGTGAAAGGCCGGCTGTGGGTGCTAGGCTTTCTTAGTCGCTCAGGCTTTTTAAACAGCTGCTGTTTTAAAGAAACAAAATCTGGGCTCTCATTGTGTAAGTTGCATTTATTTTGAAAACTGAGCAGTAAATTATATTTTCCTCCAAACTATGTGTTTTCTGGAAAAAAATACATATTCTACAACTTTTAAAATTGTTTTTACAAAGAACTGTTTGTTGTTCTAGGATACTGGAGAGGCTGGGTGGTGGAAAGGCGAGCTTGGTGGAAAAGAAGGAGTTTTTCCAGACAACTTCGCAGTTCAGATTTATGAATCAGATAAAGATTTTCCTGTAAGTTCTCACTATCATTTTATAGAAATCATGTACCCCTACTTCAAGGCAGAAATAGAACAAATACTGAACATATTTAGCTCATTAGTCATTTTTACTCTTTAGGCCTCATTATTACCGTATTTTTCGCCCTATAGGACGTACTTTTTACCCTCCAAAAATGAAGGGGAAATGTGTGTGCGTCCTATGGGGCGAGTGCAGGCTTTCGCTGAAGCCTGGAGAGCGAGAGGGGTCAGGCTTCCCCTGCCCCAGCCCCGCGCCGGGGGGGGGGATTTCTTTATTCCCCCCCCCAAAAAAACCAAGATGCTCCCTATGGGGCGAAAAATACTGTAATTTCTTTTAAAATTACTTTTTAGTCATAGCACTTAAGTTACAGAAATATATGCAACTCTTGAAAATTTTACAATACCTGTGGCATTTTACAGACTAGTAATGGCACAGTTTGTCCCTGGGTACATCCAGTAAACCAGAGGTGTCCTTAATCCAAGTGCAGCTAACCTACAGCAAAGAAAATGGACTTGCTGGATACACCTGGGGACCATTGGCTAAGTCAGCATATAGCATTCAGCATTATAATTGACCTTCAGTGGTGATTGATATAATGTCCCCTTTGCAGAAGCCAAAGAAGCCACCACCTCCTGCAAAAGGTCCAGGTATGCAAACCAAGATTTTATCTCTTTAACTTTTGACTAAAAGAAGAAGAATTGATTTGGGGCTGGCTGGTATACTGTTCTATTGGAGATACACAAGTTTGTTTTTAAAGCCCTGCCTTTTAGTTTAAAATAGTGCTCAAGGTGGTCCAACATTAGAATATACCGTATTTTTCGCCCCATAGGACGCACTTTTTCCCCTCCAAAAATGAAGGGGAAATGTGTGTGCGTCCTATGGGGCGAATGCAGGTTTTCGCTGAAGCCTGGAGAGTGAGAGGCATCGGTGCGCACCAACCCCTCTCGCTCTCCAGGCTTCAGGAAGCTATCCGCAAGCCTTGCAAGCCCGGCGGGAGTTCCTGCCAGGCTCACAAGGTTTGCGGGCAGCAACCTGCAGCCCCGGCGAGTGTCCGCAAGCCTTGCGCGCCCGGCGGGACCTCCCGCCGGGCGCGCAAGGCTTGGGGCGGCAGCCTGCCGCCCGAGGCATGCAGAGCCCTCCGGAGGGCTCCCTGTGCTTCGGGCGAGTGTCCGCAAGCCTTGCGCGCCCGGAGGGAGGTCCCGCTGGGTGCGCGAGGCTTGGGGCGGCAGCTTGCCGCCCGAAGCACACGGATCCCTCTAGAGGGCTCCCCGTGCTTCGGGCGAGTGTCCGCAAGCCTTGCGCACCCGGCTGGACCTCCCGTCGGGCGCGCGAGGCTTGGGGCGGCAGCCTGCAGCCCGAAGCACGCAGAGCCCTCCAGAGGGTGCCCCATGCTTCGGGCAGGTGTGCGCAAGGCTTGGGGCGGCAGCCACGGCTGGGGGGGGGGGGAAATAATTTTTTTATTATTCATTCCCCCCCCCCCAAAAAAAACGAGGTGCGTCCTATGGGCCGGTGCGCCCTATAGGACGAAAAATACGGTACTTAAACACAGTTGACCAGTATTAAAGATCATAGGGGAAATCTTGCTATGGCTGAGATTGTATGAGTTCTTAACTCGCAATGTGTACATAAGCATAAACACCAGTGTGTTGCATGAGTTGCTTTCGTGTGATACCTTGAATGTTATGTATCCAACATTTTCCTACTGTTCCCTTTGTAGCAATGCATATAATAGCATAAAGGGTTTTCCATGACCATGTCATGGAATTATTTCAATTTTTTTTTTTACAAGGACTGTAAACACATTTTGAAATACTTGTACTTTCTTGTGTTGCCTGCCATTTTTGTATAAATTTAAAACTATAAGGATTCTGATTCTCCCTTCCTCCCTCCCCCTCCCCAAAAAAGAGAAAAACATAGTTCCTAAGTTAATTATTGGCTTTGCATTCAGGTTTAAAGCCAGAGTTTCTGATGGCAGAGAAGAAGTTTCCTCTTCCTAAGAATGAAGAAAAAGGTAAAGGCCAGTTTGATCCCTGATCACATCAAGACAATAAATGACTGACACAGTAGTTTATAAAAAAATAAAAATTTAAATGGTCTCTGAACCTGCCATGCCTGACAATTTCTCTGTAGCTGACTACTACTCTACACTCCCCAAGAAACCTTCCCTCTTCATCCACAGGGCTCTCTGACAGGGAAACCTTCGCTGCATCTTTGCCAATTCTTAACATTTGGTGCTTCCACCGCCTGCATGGGCTTCCCCCTCACTAGGGCCTCGTAAAACATGCCATTCTGTCTTTATGCTCTGTCACTCCTCTGTCAACCATCTCAAGGGCCTGCCAACTGCAGAAGCAACACCGGGACAAGTTTGCTCTGCTGGTTTATCCAGTTCAGAGCTAGGAAGACCAGTAATCCAGTGTAGTTTATTTTCCTCTTCTGGCACATGCTCACTGTTTCTCTCACCCCCCCACCCCCTTTTAATGCTTCTCTTGAATAAAGTTCTTAATTGAATTCTGGGCTATCTATCAGTCAAAGGAGATGCAATCAAGTAGGATTTTAATTTATAGCATGCCAAGTTTATTTTATATTGAGACTTTGTACTACAGAGGTCTGAGAATTTTATGGAATTACTTTACACTACTCTATTTAAACATTTATAGTCTGCCACTCTGTTAAAAAATGCTCACAGTGGTGTACAATTAAAGGTTAATTACTAAAACTGGAATAAGCCAATTCTAAAACCAGCCATAAGAGAAGATGTGAGCCTTTAGGGCAACAGTGGGGAGTCTGCAGGTCTAGTAAGCCCTGCCATGTGTTTTGGGCAAACCGCCCCCACGTGTCAATCATCTAACATTAGAATAGGGCAGAGAGAGAGAGAGCGCGGGGGGGGGGGCGAGATAGATGCCTCTTTTTTGTGGTGATACAGTTGGTATTTGCCATACCAACCTTAGCTCCATTGGACTGTAGCTCCCAGAAGGTGGGGCAAGTTCTGTTTCAGACCCCAGACTTAGCCTGGCAACTGTGGGATTACAGTATTAGCTACAAGGGCATGCAGTAGTCTTTATTGTTTGATGCTCGTACAATTTTTAAATGTTTTTCCTTATTTTATTTTTCATCATGGTGTGGTGTTCTACTGCTTTGTTTGTTACGCTGGGCTCCTTTGGGAGGAAGGGCAGGATAGTAATTCAGGGCTCCGCATATGTCAAGACTGACAAATGGTGGACTTATGAAAACACAGTATCAAAGCATTATGTGAACAAACACTTAAGAACCTTCAGCTGGCATGTTCCCCCTTCACACAGGCTCTGTACTTCAAATGTATTTTTTGGTGGCAATATATTGTCTGATGTTCATGCAAACAAAGAAACTATGGGTTATTCTTGCTCTGCAAGCCAGCTTGTAAACTGAACCTTGGAGAGATTTCAACAGCGTGTAGAAGTTACAAGATTCCACCCTCTTATTTTGGGCACTTAGCAAATTGATTTGTTCTTTCCTAGCAGGTGAGCATCCAAAGCAGCTAGGGAGACCCAAGAGCTTTTAGAACTACAAAACTCAGGCTTTTGAAATTTAGAGAAATTGCCTATAAAGCATTATAAGAGAAAGATTATGGCTTCTTCTTCTTTAGCTCATTTCTTGCTGCCTGTTGCACGTTGCCTGTCATGAACCATGTTCACCCGTTTCAGCACAAACCTAGAAGGGAAGGAGCCCCTTGGCAAGGATTCTGCTGCTGCCCGGCTCTCCTCAGGGACAGCAGGACACCCACCAACCGACTCAGGAGTAGGGGGAAAGGCAAAGGACATAAATAAATAGCCATGTCTGTTATAGAGACCATGCCATTTTAAGGATGTTATAGTTAATGTAAAATGAGATACATTTGGGGTGAGTTTTCTTCCTTAGGGTTGTGGAATTAAGACTGGTTTTCAGCCAGTTTGCATTTTATATGGAGGTCTAGTTGATAACAAGTATGTTGGATGTGAAACTTGTTTTAGTATTTCTAATTCTAATATTATGCAGCATATTATTATGGAGAGAATTACATTTTTAGGAAACAGTTTAGTATAAAGAGTGATGCAGCAAGTTTGAAGAATTGTACATATTACACAGCCATTTTGGAAGGACTATGGCTTATTGTTGATTCCAGCTGAAAAGTGATAAAGAGCATTTCCTAAGAAGTTAGAAGCCATCAATCAGTTGTATAAACGTGAGAGAGACTCATAGCTGAAATTGACTTTTTACCAGGTACCTGTAGTTGGTGGTTCATAGTATTTCTTGTTGGATATTTTGTATGAGTGTGGGGTTTTTTTTAAAAAAAAAATGTTCTTGATAATTTATATTAAGTATTATATAGATACTATTTATATCTATTAGAGTTTCCTCATTGTTCTGATCATTCTGAAATTCTTACAGTACACATCTTTATCTTTTGATTAAAAGTCAAGGAGTCCATTAGAAATGATGGCTCTTCCTTTCCTAGGGCTCTTGTTGACCCACCTACTGATTTAGAGAACTTAATAATGTTCATGAATGTTGATGTTTGAGAAGTGTAACTTTTTTCAGCTCTTGACTTTCTGGACACCAGCTTCAGTCCCCATGGGACTTTCTGGATCTGAGAATACCGACTAGAAGGGAGTAGTTTGTTGCTTTAGGCCTTAATCCAGTTTTGGCTTTCTCTACTTCTTTCACAGCCAGCCTTGTTCAGAATTCTTCCTAGCAGGGCTACACATTTGGGGGCCCTCTGCTCAGACAGAACACCCTATATCTGGGAGAAGCTCCTAATAAATTGTAACTGCATTGTTTGTATGATGTCAGCTTATGAAATAGCTAATGGTAGTTGTAGAAGGTCGTTTTCTTCCAGTCACCCAAATACTACTGACAGATATTTCTGTTTTATTTGCCAGATGAAAAATCAAGTTTGGATCAGAAAATATCTAAACCAGCAGCTCCTCAAGTACCACCCAAAAAGCCTATCCCGCCAAACAAGGCAAATAATGCGTTGAGATCTGGGATTTCGCCTTTAAAATGGCCAGATAAACCAGTTGTGCAACCACCAATATCTAAGTAAGTATGCCCTTTCCTTACATGTGAAAGCCACAGAATTGTAGGGTTGGAAGGGACCCCAAGGATCATCTAGTCCAACCCCAACCACATGCCTACAGGAAGCCCACAGGTAGAACAGGAGGGCAACTGCCCTCTTCCACTGTTCTCCAGTGGCCAGTATTTGGAGACGGGAGCCTCTGATCCTGGAGGTAGGTGGCTGTCATAACTAGCAGTTACTGAAGACACTGCCTTATTCCTTATCTACCCAGTGGGTCGCTGCAGTCTGTAGGAGAGCTTTTCCTGCAAGCTCTAAGCTCTCCCAAGCCCCCTCTGCAGTAACTCAGCAGGGTTTACAGTGTGGTTGCCCCTGTTCTGTGGAACAGCATTTCTGTCAAGATATGACAAGCAACTGCCAGCTGCTCTTTCCAGAAGCACTTGAAGATGTTTTTGTCCCAAAGGCTGGGTAAATGGGTCTTTACCACAAGTATCCATTTCTTAGGGTTTCAGTCTTGCTTTAATTGTAGTAGTAGTAGTAGCTGTTGTTGTTTTACCTGTTTCAAATTATTCTGTGTGTAATTCTCCTTGAGAGAATGTTTTAGAAGGATGATGAAAGGGAAGAATCCATGCGCAAGAGGAGAGACTGAAGCAGGTGGGAGCAGATCCACTCCTGAGCCTCCAAACCAAGATTTGGAGAACTAGATTCATGAGCCTATTTTTATGAACATGTGTATCAAAAAATAAGCCTTAAATTGTCAAAATTATGCTGGGGGGGTTTTGTTTCCCTATTTTCCTGTAATACCTAATGTTAAATTATTTTATCTTTTAAACACAGGACAAATGGGGATGTTGTTTCCTGGCGACCAAAATCAGAAATTGAACCAGCAACAAAACCAAAGTTAGATTCTGAACAGTTACCACTGAGACCAAAATCAGTAGAGGTAGATTCAGTTGCAATAAACAACTTAAAAGAAGCAGGTAAGCTTTAAAAAGAAAGGAAGAAGTATAACTGGACAAATGTTCTGTTCAGGAAAGCTAATGACATAAATGTGTGGGTTAGGCTGTGCCATAGTACGATGCTTGCTTTTACTGCAGCAGGTTAACACATAGACTTTACACCTGAGGTCGGCAACCTAAGGCCCATGGGCCACATGGACCCTCGCTGCCACTTGGGGACCCCTGCCGCCCACTCAGTTGGCTAAACCAGTGCGGAGCAGAGCAGGGACCGCCTTCCACGATGCTGGCTCGCTTCGCATTGGCTGCAGGAAGCTCCTGCAGCCAATGGGAAGCTGCGCACGCCTCCTCTGCGCCGGAAGGAGCACTGGAAATAGCATTTGCGCATGCGCGCATACACACTCCGGCCCACCGCAGCGTCTGCAGGACCGTGAACCGGCCCAAGCCACAAAAACTTTGCTGACCCCTGCTTTACACAAATGAACTCCTCAAGGCGCTTAGTTTTCACAACTTGGCAACCCTGCTCATATACATACATTCATGCATCCTTTTGTTACTCAGGTTGCTGCATTACAGATACAGTAAGTTGAGACTTGAGTGGCTGAATAGCTGTTTAATCACATAGAATCATTTACTTAACACTTGTAGTTGTATATGGTTTTCTAAATGTTTAATTGCAATCTTATTCTGAGAAAGAGATCAGAAAGTTACAGAGTCAGTTGAGTTTTGTGTCTTGCTCCCAATTTTCATTGTCACCTTTATTTTTAATATGGAGTCCTCTTTTAGCATATTAATTGCCACTCTAATCTTTATTTTCTGCACTGATATTGGTAGAATCATAGATTCATAGAAGGGTAGAGTTGGAAGGGACCACGAGGGTCATCTAGTCCACTTGCCTGCAATGCCCATCGTGGAGCTTCAGAGTCTCCAGCTCTACCGACCGAGCTGTCCCAGCTGTCATATTGTGTTGATGGTTTTTGTCATATATTTTGACAACATTTTATACTTCTCCTCTAAGATTGTTTTCTGAGCTTTAATTGTGACCTCTGTTTTCAAATCTTTTCCAGAAATTTCAAGTTTTGATCATATAATAGCTACCTCAGATAATTTATCACATCCCACTGCTAATCGGCCAAAGATGCCTGGCAGGAGGCTTCCCACTCGCTTCAACGGCAGTAATTCTGTGAGTACAGGGAACTGTCTCTTCTGTGTATTGGGGGGTATACCATAAATTTAATCAATAATAGGTAATAATAATAATAATAATAATAATACATAGAAATGTCAGGTTTCATAATTCTTTCACTTACAAGTCTAATGTATGTATGAATGAATGTACTAGGTGCATATTACAAATAGGAGTAATAGATGGAAATGTGTGCTTTTAGCTTTTAAAATAGGTGGGTTTGCTTCACACAGAATGCAGATTTTTCCCTTTTCTTTTTTCCTCTAGACTACTCAGAATTTAGGCATAGAGAAAAGTGGGAAGGAGCATAAAGAGGAGGAAGAAAGTGCCAAAGTAAAGCCACCCGAAGTTAAAAAGGTACAGAACTGAGATGGCTTAAGTTAGTTGTGATAAGAAATCTAATAATAGCAGGTCATAATTTTGTTGTATCCACTCATGTGATGATTGATTCTATCCAGAAAAGGGCTATACATTTATTTTGAGTGGCTCATGGAAAACGTCACTTTAGCTGAACGTATTCTCTGCTGTTCTAAGTAAAATTTCCTCAGAGTATTAGCACTAACTTTGTTAGCAACATACATTTTTAAAACTTGCTTAGAAGATTGCTTGGGAAAGGTAATGAGGGTCATAACTGATACGTTGCTTTTGTGGAGATGCTCTTTGTCAGATGGACAGAGTTTTAAGAAACACTGAAATAAGCCTGGCTTTCCACTGTGTGGGAAATACAAGCAACAGCTTTTTAAGCCACTGTCGAGTGGCAGGAGTGAGTCTGTGGCCCTCCAAATGTTGCTGCATTTCCACTTCCACCCCCCTTGGTTATTGTGCAGGCTGTCAGGGGCTGATGGGAGGGAGTCCCTCGGCTTCTAAGGGCCGCAGGAGAGCCTCCCCTGCCACCGCCAGCCGTCTTCCCAGGGGTCACTGGAAGTATTTCAAGCTTCCCTTCTTTGCAGGGGTGGGGGTCAGCAGCAATTAAGCAGACTTTGCTTGTCCTTCAATATACAATTTTGACAGCTTGCATTATTTGCATAGTGTACATTTACTTATTAGATGACTTCCTTCTTATTTCAGCCATCTCTATTTGCTCAGCCACTTCTTTCTTCATCACCCAGACCAAATTCTTTTGTACTCGGTGCTGTTACTGGGGAAATGAAACTTAAACAGGAAATAGATGAAAGGGAGAAGCCTTCTCTGGAAGACCTCAGGTCACAGGTTTTTGACCTGCTAGCTGTCGTAGAAACACTAAAGAAAGAACATGGGTAAGTGCTAATTTCACTGGATTTGTAGATGAAAGATACAGCAGATTTATGTCATGGCTCTTTTGTGCAAGGATTTTAGCATAGCCTCCTGTATTAATATTATATGATGTCTTAAAGGCAGGGTGGGGAGTGGGTTGGCATCAAGTGGGGATCAGCAGGGGCAGTAAGGTTTTGTTTGTTTGTTTGCTTGTTTGTTTTAAAAAAGAATCTATCTTGCATTTTTTTAATAAAATGGACAAATTGGGATGTGTGTGTGGATATGACCACCCAAGATTTAAGCACTAGCCTGCTAGGCTTCAGCTTTTATCTAGCCAGCATTTTATTCATTTATTTGTTCATTCCATTTAAATACCTCCCAATGTTCCACCTGTGCTCCCTTATGGATTGCAACGGAGCAGGCCTTTTCTAAGGTTCTCCATCGAGACGCTGAGCAGACCCAGGTGTCCTTAGCTTTAAGGTGTGGGTCTCATGTGCCTTCAGATGATACCCTGAGACTTGAGGAAACTATACTGCAGTGGAGTCACATCGCACATGCATTGAACTTGTTCAAATTCAGTCTTAACTTCCTGGGCTCGAGCTGATCTCCAGGCAGAAGTAAAAGCCTGGAATGGAAGTGCAGCTTCTGCCTGGGTCTCCCTCCAGCTCCCTTTTTGTCTTGCTGCTTCCCACTGTTTCAGCCGAGGAAGCCGGGTGCCACTCTGCACCCTCCCCTCCCCTCCCCTCTGGGGTGTCACAGTGAGGAGGACAGAGTCTGGCTCCCATGGCTGGGACAGCCAGCAGAGAAGCAGTGGTGGGGTGATTGGTTCCTGTGGTGGCCTTCCAAGCAATGGTTGCAGCAGAGGAGTGGCAGGAAGACAGGGATGCAGGCCGAAGGTGCAGCTCCATTGCAGACCTGTTTCTGCCCTCTTCTTCTGCCTGCATTTCTCAGGGTTTGCTTCCCTTCTGTCTCAGTGTCTCTCCAAGGGAGCCAGGTTGCCTATCGGCACTCTCTCCTCCTTGCCTCAACAACCCAGGGAACAGGGAAAGCAGTTGTGGAGAACTGAGGGAAGGCAGTGGAGAAACCAGTAGGACATTCACACAGGGCTGCCCCTGCTTGCCAGCCAGCAGCCAAGAAGTTTGGCGTTAAGCATTTTTGCACTGCCTCTGGAACAAAACTCCTGCATGTGATGTGATTCTACCGTGCTGTAGCCTCTCCATACCTCTCTCTTTTTTCTTTTTTTAAAAAATATTTATTAAAGATTGAAAGTTACAGAAAGGAAAAAGAAAAAGAATTAAACATAACAAAACCATACAATACAATACAAAAACAAAAATATTACATATACATAACAAAAATAAAACAAAAGCAATTAAAAAAAGAAAAAAGAAACACAACCTATACTTTCAATGTTATTAACTTTCTTTTACTTGTTTCAGCGACCTCCTCACACCTCCCTTTTTTTGTATTCCACTTCGATTAATTGTTTCAGCAAATCCTTTCCATCTTCCTCAAACTTCTGTCCTATCATTTAACTTAACAAATTCTAACATTTTTTCCTTTAATCCAATTACAATCTATTATACTTAATTCTTTATAACATTTCTGCTAAAGCCATGTAACTTCATTCCAACATCTTTCTAACATTCCTTAATTTTACAATGTTTCTGTAGATAATCTTTAAATTTCTTTCAATCTTCCTCCACCGACTCTTCTCCCTGGTCTCGGATTCTGCCAGTCATTTCCGCCAGTTCCATGTAGTCCATCACCTTCATCTGCCATTCTTCCCGGGTGGGTAGATCTTGTGTCTTCCAGTACTTTGCAATAAGTATTCTTGCTGCTGTTGTGGCGTACATAAAGAAAGTTCTATCCTTCTTTGGCACCAAGTGGCCGACCATGCCCAGGAGAAAGGCCTCTGGTTTCTTCAAAAAAGTATATTTAAATACCTTTTTCATTTCATTATAAATCATTTCCCAGAAAGTCTTAATCCTTGGGCATGTCCACCAAAGGTGAAAGAATGTGCCTTCGGTCTCTTTACATTTCCAACATTTATTATCGGGCAAATGGTAAATTTTTGCAAGCTTGACTGGTGTCATGTACCACCTGTAAATCATTTTCATTATATTCTCTCTTAGGGCATTACATGCCGTAGATTTCATACCTGTGGTCCATAACTGTTCCTAGTCAGCCATCATAATGTTATGTCCAACATCTTGTGCCCATTTAGTCATAGCAGATTTCACCGTTTCATCCTGAGTGTTCCATTTCAACAGCAAGTTATACATTATTGACAAGTTCTTACTTTTGGGATCTAACAGCTCTATTTCCAATTTTGATTTTTCCACCTGGAAGCCAATTTTTTTGTCCAGATTATATGCCTCCATTATTTGATAATAATGGAGCCAATCCCGCACTCTATTTTTTAGTTTTTCAAAACTCTGTAGTTTTAATCTATCTCCCTCTTGTTCCAGAATTTCCCAATATTTCGGCCATTTGGCCTCCATATTGAGCTTTTTCTGAGCCTTCGCTTCCATTGGTGACAACCACCTTGGGGTTTTATTTTCAAGCAAGTCCTTATATCTTATCCAGACATTAAACAGTGCTTTTCTGACAATATGATTTTTAAACGCTTTATGTGCTTTGACCTTATCATACCACAAATATGCATGCCACCCAAATACATTGTTAAAACCTTCTAGATCCAGCACGTCAGTGTTTTCAAGAAGCAACCATTCTCTCAGCCAGCAAAAAGCGGCTGATTCATAATAAAGTTTAAGATCTGGCAGGGCAAATCCACCTCTTTCTTTAGCATCAGTTAGTATCTTAAATTTTATTCGAGGTTTCTTGGCCTGCCAGACAAATCTAGAAATATCTCTCTGCCACTTCTTGAAACAATCCATTTTATCCAAAATTTGCAATGTTTGAAACAAAAACAGCATCCTAGGCAGTACATTCATTTTTATCGCAGCAATTCGGCCTAGCAGTGATAGCTTCAGATTTGACCATATTTCTAAGTCCTTTTTCACTTCCATCCAACATTTTTCATAGTTATCCTTAAATAAGTCATATTGACCCCTAGGTATTTCACTTTCTTAACCAGTTTTAATTCTGTCTCCTTCTGAAACCTCTCTCTCTCAATCACAGTTAGGTTTTTCTCTAACACCTTAGTTTTCATTTTGTTCAGCTTAAAACCCGCTACCTGACCAAATTCTTGAATTAGTTCCAGTACTCTTTTAGTACTAGAATCTGGCTCCTGTAATGTCAATACCAAATCATCAGCAAATGCTTTCAATTTGTACTGTTTAGCTCCGACTTGTATACCTTTAACCAATTGGTCCCTTCTAATCATGTTTAAAAGAACCTCCAGGGCTGATATAAAAAGTAATGGAGAGATTGGGCAACCTTGTCGTGTTCCTTTCTCTATCTTAAATTCTTCCGTCACTACATTATTCACAATTGATTTAGCCTTTTGTTCTGAGTAAATTGCACCTATACCATTTCCAAACCCTTGACCAACCCTCACCCCTTGTACGTTTTTCTTCATGAAACTCCAAGAAATATTGTCGAAGGTTTTCTCCGCGTCCACAAATATCAGAACTGCTTTGGTATTAATATTCACTTGTAATTTCTCTAAGATATTAATTATGTTCCTCGTATTGTCAGACAAATGTCTGCCCGGGAGAAAGCCCGCTTGATCTTTATGAATTTCTTCTACTAACACCTTTTTTAGTCTTTTAGCCAAAATATCTGCAAAGATTTTATAATCCACATTAAGCAAAGATATGGGGCGGTAATTCTTAAGCTGTGTCTTCTCAGACTCTATTTTCGGTGTAAGTGTAATATAAGCTTCCTTCCTCGACTCTGGTGCCTTTTTCCCTTCCAGTATTTCAGTACAGATTTCCTTCAATGATTGTATTAACCATTCTTTCAAAGATCTGTAGTATCTTGAAGTCAAACCATCCGGTCCTGGAGATTTACCCAATTGCATGTTCTGTATGGCCCCTTCCACTTCCTGATCCGTTATTTTATAATTCAACATTAACTTATTTTCCTGAGAGATTTTCTGTAGTCCGTTTATTTTCAGAAATCGATCAGTGTCCATTTCTTTCTGCTTCTCCTGTGTGTATAGTTGTTTAAAATACCTCTGGAAGCACTTTCTGATCTCTTTCCTTCCACTTCCAAATTCGTAATAATGTTAAGTTTTTGTCTTTTTTTAATTGCCAAGCCAACAATTTTCCACACTTATTTGCCTATTCAAATGTCTTTTGTCTCATTTGTTTGATCTTCCATTCTATTTCCTGATTCATCATTTTCATATAATGTACTTGATATAACTTTCTCTCTTTCAGGATCTCCTGTGATTTTGGTTTTGCTCTCTGTTTCTTCTCTCCTTCCTTTATTTTCTCCAGGATTTTATCTTTTTTTTCATTCAAGGTTCTCTTCTTAATTGCATTCTGTTGTATCAAAAATCCTCTCATGACCGCTTTGCTTGCGTCCCAGATTACTCTTTTTTCAACAGTGGTGTTCATATTTATCTCGAAATAGTCTCTCAAAGTTTTTTGGGCCTTCTTAGTCACTTCTTCATTCCTAAACAAGGTGTCGTTCATTCTCCATCTAAAGGAACCAATTGGTGTTAGTTTCATTTCCATCTTCACAGTATTATGGTCGGAGCAAGTTTTAGAACAAATTTCCACTTTTCTGATCTTCGGAGCCAGCCCTCTAGTTGCCCAAATTTGGTCAATTCTTGTCCATGTCATTTTGGCTTCAGAGAAGAACGTTCCCTCTCTTCCCAGAGGGTGCCTGCTCCATACCTCTCAGCCCTTCCTTCGAACCATCAGTCATGGGTTGTTTTCCTTGTTTCTTGTTTCATTGGTTGGTGGTGGCAGTTCTTTCTTTGTTTTTCTGAGGGTGGGTCTGAGCCAAGACAGAGGAAAGCAGGAAGGGGCAGCCTCAGAAAGAAGACAAGCCGTTCTCCAGTGTGCCAGCTCCGGTATTCCCACACTTTGGCTGCAATCCCTTACCCTCTTACCTGGGAGAAAGCCCCCTTGAATTCATCAGGACTTACTTCTGTGTAAACATATATAGGATTGTTTTTGACTAACAAGCTGTCATGGGTGCTACTTGTATGAGAAACCCTGTAGGGTAATATTTTAAAGACATTCCCTCTAGTGGTAAAAAAAAGGGGAGGGAGCAGTCAAAATGTTTATGGTGCAAGGCCCAGTTATAAAAATGAAATGAGTGTCAGTAATGTTCTTTAGTTGCAAATTAACATAGTTTAGTGGTCAGATTTTGCACGATTGTTTAGGAACTATATAAAGCAATATGAATGAGATGGATTTAAACCAGCTGTGTAATTCTGGAGGCAAAGCACTTGCGCAACTTTCCTCTGTGGCCGTTCTTTCTGCTTTGAGTCTGGGCATAGTTTATATACTATCATGTTTCTTCAACCTCAAAAAGAAGGAAAATTTCACATGGCAAAATTTAACTAGGTTTGCCTTTAACTTTTAAAGGAAGGAACTGGAAAAACTGAAAAGGGAGTTGGAGAAAGAGAAGCAGATGCGAAGTAGCCTAGAGGTAATATGTTTGAATAAGTTATTTGAAGCAGTAGGAGGCTTTGTTTTTCATAATTTCATTATTTTTAGAAGTTGAATGAGGGGCTATTGTTTAATAAAGCAGCCCCTATTGGGATGGGAGGGGTGGACCGTGGCAATATGCTGCCCTGTGCAAGACCATTTGATGTGCTCCCCACTGCCCTTGCAGAGCCAGGCTTTGGGAAGGAGGTGTGGGGCTCTGGCAGAGTCCTAGAGCCATTTACCTCCTTCCCAAAGACAGGAAGCAAGAGGACTCTAGGGCCCTCTCAGAGTCCTCACACCTCCTTCCCAAAGACAGGCAAGCACTTACTGGGCCTTGAGCAGATGCCCTCCTTGGCTACATGCCCAGTGTGACTGCATGGCTCACTCTGTCCTAAATTCAACTCTGCCACTAAAAAATGCTTCACACATTGACTTTATTGTTTTGCTGATGGGGAGAAGAATTCCCCCAAATACAAAGTAGAGACACTAGACTGGATAGGAAACTTGGGGGAACAATATTGGAGCATTGTTTTTCCTGAGATATCTCCCAGTCCTTAGGTTGAAATCCAGGTGTTGCCATTTCCACGAGTGTTGTTTTGAGAGCAGGAAGGGGGGCATTCAAAATGGCTAAAACCTTTTCTAGAAAACTGGGTGTATCCCGTATTTTTTGCTCTATAAAACTCACCTTTTCCCTCCTAAAAAGTAAGGAGAAATGTGTGTGCATCTTATGGAATGAATGCAGGCTGCGCAGCTATCACAGAAGCCAGAACAGCAAGAGGGATTGCTGCTTTCACTGCGCAGCGATCCCTCTTGCTGTTCTGGCTTCTGAGATTCAGAATTTTTTTTTCTTGTTTTCCTCCTCCAAAATCTAGGTGCGTCTTGTGGTCTGGTGCGTCTTATAGAGTGAAAAATACAGTATATGCCTCATTTAAGATTGTTTAGCAGCTGTTCATGACTAAATCATAATTTTATGCTGTATCACTTGGATGTAGGTTTGTATTAAGGAACAGTTTTTTCATAGAATTGTAGAATTGGAAGGGGCCATGAGGCTCATCTAGTACCTCCTGCAAGGCAGGAATCTTGCCTAAAGTGGGGGCTTGAACCCACGATCCCGTGATTGAGTCTCATGCTCTACCAACAATGCTAGGTCCCAAAATATTGAGGGGATGAGCCCATGCTTCTGCCATGTTTCTTTATGAATCACACCTTAAGCTTAAGTAGCCTCAGTTGCAATTAGTCTAGAAGCAGATAATGAATAACATGAAATTATTATCATTTGTGCTAGTGAAAAGCTTTAGAATTATTATTTTTTAAACCACAGTTTCAATACACATTTGTATTCAATGCATTCAGTTGTGAGCAAATATGTTTATCTGCTGGAGTGTTTTATGGTACAAAACCTAACTCAGGTTAGATGCACATTAATTTCACAAAGATGTTTCATAGGCTGGATGGCTCAATGAATACAATTGAAATTCTTAAGCTTTTCACTAGCCCTACAATAGAAGATACAGAACTTGTGGGCGCCTGATGATGTTGGCCTGCAACTCCCCTCCTCCCTGACCGATGGCCAGGCTGCCTGGGGCAGATGGAAGTCTGACCACATCTGGGGAGGGGGCACAGGCTCCCCCATCCTGGCTCTGGTGATCAGCTTTCCTACCAAAGATGTTGTAGCACGTTATTTAAGCATTACTGGAAAATATAGACAAAGTTATTCATTTCTGTATTAAAAGTTTTAATGTGTCTCATCCACAGGTGGAAATAGAGAAGCTGAAGAAAGCTGTCATAACGACATGAAAGAGCCATAGACCTTGCCAGGATTTCAGAGTCAAAATACAAATGAAGCTAACTTGACTTTTCTTTTTTTACTTCAAACCAATGAATGGGCAGCATTCCATAAAAAAAGGATAAATGAATATAATCTTCTATTTAGTGAGCTAAGAGAAGAAAATGAACCGCTTTTTTGTTTCTTATCAATATAGGAGGGGCCTTATTTCTTACTGTGCTGGAATCGCAGACCTTTATTTCATTGGTTTGCTTGAAAATACTACTGAATCTGTATAAAAAGAGGGGTTCTTATTAGATTTTTATTGAGCATCTATAGTCTAATTTTTAAGAGATTTGTACTATATATATAAGGCAGTATATCTTTGCAAAGAAACTCTGTAAAGGAGCCTCTAGGGAGGCACCTGGTCTACCCTTGTACTTATTATAGCCACTACTTTCCCCACAATGCTAAAGGGAATATGATGTTTGTATTTTTTTTATTTTTTTTTTATAATTTTTTTTCATTTCTACCCAGGGTTACACTGTTGTGCCTGTCTGCAGTGAGAGTATTAATAATATGCTGTTTTTATAGTTCAGGATGATGCTGGGAGTTTGTTCTTGCTATGGAGCAGAAAAGTCACAACTGCTTAATAGTTTGAGAAGAATATTCTGTCACTTGCACTATAGGAGTCATGAAAGGGACTTGGGGTTGGACCCCACACAAACCCCCACACCCAGGTCAATGCTTAATTTCCACAAGGAATGTGGGCATAAGGTTGAAATGGTCTTGTAATTCACCCTGTTGTGCCTAAATATTGCAGCACATGGCATGCTAAGCAATTCTTCACTTTCATAAATTTTATTCTAACACTACAGTATCTTACAGCTTCATACAGATTTTTAGCACTAATCATAATAGCATTATTAAAATCTTCATGTGACAGTGAAGTGTTTAGAGCTACCCACCTGTTGACGACATGCAATCTTGCCGGGGCTGCTGCTACCTACACTAAGGCACAAGAGGATTTGTAGAGACTGGGTTCTTGTGTACATCATAGTACTGCAATGTGCTCCTAAATGAAAGGAGTTGATTTTGTTTGGAAGAAAAAACTTCTTTTTGGAGTCATTTTGCCCCTCCCCAATTCTTCCTACAAAGGAGGAAAACTAAAAAGGCTCCACGTTGCATTCAAGCCAATGCTAAAAATACAAAACCCATTCTGTCTCTTGTTTCTCCTTCATTTCTTTTCTAAAAGAGTATAAAAAGGCAATATTTCCAGAGTGGTTTTTAGTTAACCAAATTAAAATAATGTGAAATCTTAACTTTTCCCGTGTCAGTAGTTTTCATGTTCATCTGCTCTCCTTTAATTAAACAAAACTTGGATGGCATAAGTATTTTGTCATAGTTGTATAAGAATACCAGCAATTATTAATTGTTAGCAAGTGCAGAAATCTGAATTTCTACTTGCAGGTATATCACTTGTGAATTAGTGGATTAAAATGCTTGGCAGGGGGTTGGACTCGATGGCCCTTGTGGTCTCTTCCAACTCTATGATTCTATGAAAATGTAGGAATGGAAATGGGTGTCTAAAAACAAAATGCCTGTTTGGTTACCATATTGGTGCTTAACTAATGACAAACACCTAATGAATCAGTTGTTAATGTGTTTTTTTGTTTGTTGCCATTTTTCACACTTGCTAACTTACTAGTCAAACCATCAGTCTAGTGCAGCCTTTCTTAACCTTGAGTTCCCAAATATTGCCGGACTCACATCATCCCTGACTGCTGCTGGCTATGGATGATGGCAGTTGTAGTCCAACAACATCTGGGGACCCATGGTTAAGAAAGGCAGATCTAGGAAATCTAATCTGATACTAATTCATATTTTTTCTTGGTCAACAACTTTTGTCTTGTCTTACTAGCCAGACCTGTGACTTGTGTTGCCATTGATTCCTCCTCCCACTGAGTCTCCTGGCATGTGCAGAGGACGTGGGGAGGAGGGCGTCTGCCCCAGAGTTGGGACTTTCTGCAGAAGGTTCAAACGGCACCTTCCTGCCGTTGCTGCTGCAGAAGCTCAAGGAAAAGCGGAGGAGACAGGTGACTGCCATCCTACAGGTTGTGCTTTTGCTGCAGCCTTGAAAAGCCCAAAGGGGGAGCAAGAAGCCGTCTCTTCCACCGCCCTGGTTCATGTAAAAAAGAAGGGGCCATTTCTTCCCTTTCCATTGGGATTTTTACAGGAGTACTTTGCTCCTGGAGCTTTCTACAAAAGTGCAGTTTGCCGGACTGAAACTGCCACTCCTTTCTTCTCTATTCTCCATGAATGAAAAGGGAGGTGATTTTGTTTGCACTGCAAGTTGGGCCTTTTTAGAAACACCAGCCACACTCTCCTGCTGTCTCCTGCCAAACAGCAGCTGCTTTCCTTTGCCATAAAAAAGGCTTTTCAAGAATTTTTAGGAGTAGCATTTCTTTACTGCCTCTCAAAAAAAATACCCTCTGTGGAAAAGAAAAGAGGAACAGTTTCTCTCCATTTCTGTTGGGTTTTTGCAGAAAACTACCATGAGGTGCTAAAAGGTTTTTTAAAAAAGAAAAAAGGGGAACAGAAACAACAGAAGCCCAATTTGTAGGAGGCAAAACACCTTATCCTTATGTTCTTTCTTGGAGAAGTATTTCCCCACAAACAGAACTTTTGGTGGAAGCACAGATGCCTGCCGGACTTGGGGTGAGGGCCGGCCAGAACAGAAGAGGGGCCAGTTGGTTGGGGCATCCGATTTTGAAGGGATGCCCTCTGAGCCCCACTGGCAGAGGCAAAGGAGGACCCTTGGGTCAAGATAATTGGTATTGTAAAGAAAGTCAAGGGCACAAAATATATTTTAAAAAGATTCAGAAGAGATGAATGCAGATAAAAATAGATAGGTGTAGAAATGGGGCCTACATTTGTCCTGTCTGGTTTGGGCCCCCAACCCGTTTTGCGTGGCCCTGGGCGAGGGGCCCTTGCCTCTAGTCCTTACAACCTGGCGGTAGTTCAGCTGCATCACAAATACTAGTCTGTGCTGTCTCAGATAAATGGGCAATGAAATAGCTCCTCTCTGATCCCAGCTTGTTGAAGTTTTATTCTTGTGCAGAACAAGAAGTGAGTCTACTGGAAAAAAGTTCTTTTATGTGGTCTTCACATAAAATTCAGGGTGTAAGGCAAAATGGTATTAATTATCAGTTGTTGTATGACAGTTTTGTCTGCCTTGAAGCTCATAGCAGATGAATAGGACCTGACAATCAATTAAATCGGACGTGTTAATTATTAAATGGCCTTTTTTGCTGCAGCAATAAATGATGAAGTGCAATGACTTGATTTCATAATCATAATAATAAAAATATTCTAAAAGATGCTGCTATGAGTATTTTTAGCAATAGAGGTCTCACTGATATGTCTTAAATTAATATTGTATAATGGGAAATAGGGAACGTATGCAGACATTCCAAAGAATGCAAGTTATTTCAAGCAGTTATGCTTCACGGACTTGTTCACAGGTGCTGTAAAATTATGCATGCTATTGAAACTCCACAATAAAATTATATGCTGTTAATATGTTATGTGATTTTCCCTCCATAAACATTCAGACCCCTTAGATGTAATTCAGCTAGTTGTAACATAGAACAAAATATTTCCATGCTTTAAAGAGTCCACACTGCAATATGGAAATAATTCAACCATATTGCTACCACTGATATTCATTATTTGTATTGAGGTGATGGCTATTATGGTTCTCTTTTGTTCTGCCCTTTTTAACTGCCATAATATTCTCATTTGGAAGCTATAGAAAGTTGAGTGCAACTTTTTTTTGGGGGGGGGGTGTTTCAGAATCCCTAGTGAGAGTTCTTTCCATTTCACTTATTTCCAGCCCTCCATACAGTTTGTTTTCAGACGGGAAAAGACAATCCAATGTCACGTGGGCTTCTTGTTTGTGGGTTTCTTTAAAAATCCAAATTTATACACCTAGCTGCAAAACTGGAAATCTTTCCCCATAGACATAGATGTCTATAGGATGGTGCTATATATTTATGCCCCTTCATTTTTGTATACGAGGAATATAGATGCATGTTTTCATAATCTAAATGTAACAAAAAATTCTATACGAGAAGATTTTAAGTGGAGAGAAAGTTCTCTTTTGAGGGGATTGTTGATCAGTACCCTTGGTAATAGCTTGAAAAACACAGCTCTACTGGGGACTGTTAGAAAATATCCTTTACTGTATATTCTTAAAGCCAAATGGCATTAGCCTATTAAAATGTTTAATCTGTTCTTTAGATACATTTCGCCTCTCATGTCTTCCTTTCTGCGGTTCAAGCATACAAAACAATACCAGCCCTGGACACTTGGAAAGAAATGGGCATCCAGGGATGTTGCCCCGTCTTTCCGCTGGCACTGCCTTCGCACACCCCGTGGCAGCACTGGAGAGAGGAGCAGCAGCTGAGGACAGGGCTATGTGGGGCAAGGGATGTGCGCTGAGTAGGACAAGGTGCCTACAGGTGAGAAGGAAGCAGCTGGGGCTATTTCACACCTTGGCTGAAACCGGTGAGGGCCTTTGCCCTTCGTGGTGCCAAGAGACATCATTGTTCCATTTGTCATGTAATATAAATGGGGACTTTTCCGGTAGTGGAGCTGGGCCGGTGCTTGCTCTCCGAGCTTTTCTGGATTGTAAACTTCCTTGGTAAAGTGATATACATAATTATTTGTCATCCTTTTTACTGTGTTTAAAATTACTTGTTTTAGTTATTATTATTATTGCCTCTGTGGATAACTGCAGGATCACAAATGGAGCTGATTGGTTAATTCCCCTTCAGATCATAGTGAACTAGAGCCCACAGATACCTGCCAGTCAGCAAGGTGAAGGTCCCCCCCCCCCAGCTTTTTTTACTTTCTCCTCTTCATTATTTTACAAGGCATGGCTTGGGGCTCATCTGCATGCTCCAGTAGTTCTGCTATGGTATTCCGACTTCCCCGACCACAGTATAGGGGGAAATCCTGTGCGCTGAAATTATTCTCCAGTGATAGTTTTGCACAGAAGTTGTCAAAGCACTATTTTCCCTTAAAGCTGCTTTGAGCATAAAACACTAAGATTGCCTTTTCTCCTTTGGATGACATTTTAAATAAATGCCAAACAGTTCAGCTGTTCCTAATTATTCCTGCTACATGATCATACAATTGTAGAGTTGGAAGGGACCCCAAGGGTCATCTAGTCCAATCTGCCTCAATGCAGGAATCTCAACTAGAGCATCCATTACAGATTTTGCTTCAAACCTCCAAAAAAGGAGAGCCCACCTCTTCCCAAGGGAGTCCACTCCACTGTCTAACAGCTCTTACTGTCAGAAAGTTCTTTCTGATGTTTAGTTGGAATCTCCTTCCTTGTAACTTGAAGCCATTGGTTCAAGCAAGAGAAAACAACCTTGTTCCATCTTTCATGTGACAGCCCTTGAGATATTGGAGGATGGCGATCATATCTCCTCTCAGTCTCCTCTTTTCCAGGCTAAATATATGCAGCTCCTTCAACCTTTCCTCATAAGGCCGGGGAAAACATTTGCCCACCTCCCAGTAAGGGTAAATTGTGGCCAGCTCCAGAGATGGCATACTTGGGGGCTCCTTTGGCAGACATTTTGGGAGAACAAGAGGGGGTAAGATCTTGCAGATCTTTGTCTACTCTCCAGCACACTGCCTTTTAGACTCTTCTGAAGGAACGACAGCAAGACATCTTCCCTTGCGCTTTTTCTATCTGTTGAAATCAGCTTTGCAATACAGGCATATGCTTAAATACCATTACCTTAGTTTTGTGATTGGTGGGTAACTTGTCATGTGAATGCTAAAGCTCCGTCAACATATTCTGGGATTATGTGTGAGAGATACTTCACTAAAAGAAATTGCCAATGGGGTGATGCTGCCACCTGGGGGTGCTGTGTGCAAGGCTGGGCCAAAGCCCTTTGGCACCTGGGGCAGACTCCAAAATGGTGTCCCCACGTCCTGCCAGGGAAGAAGAGGGGAGGGAAGATCTACCTTCGGATCAAGGCAGGAAGAAAGATCAACATCTGGATCTGCCCCTGGGAATTCCTGATGCCTGTCAGGCTTTGGGCCAGCTTCCTTCTCACTTGGACCGTAGATAAGCAATGCAAGATAAAGCAGTCTCTTGCCAGCATCAGAAACGTTTAATGAACGCAGCAAAAAAACAAACGACCATTTTCGCAGTGCAGGTGCTCCCCATTAAGTTCCTCCCACTTCCACCACCCCCTCTCTTATTTACCCAATCTCAACCAATAGCCTTCTGTGAAGTTACCTTATCCAGTCTCCTAGCCCTGGGACTAAGAGTCTGTATACCTTCCAGTGTGGGAGATTTGGTTAACTTGTTAAGTTGTGGGTGAACATATCAGACCACACAGTGATTCTTCAAACAGCTCTTGTTTATGAACAGAACAGAACAGAACAGAACTGAAGGGTTCAGCCAGCCTGCTTATATAGAGCTCCACTACAACGCAACAGTAACCATTTTCTGTAACTATCCAGTCACTGAATGTCACTTTCGATCCCTTATTTGCATATGTGGACCTGAACTATCTACAGTATCCCCCTGCTGGCCCAGGGTGAAACTTCACTACATAACACCCCTCCCCACCGAGATAAGTCGTTAGTTACAATCGTGATGGTTTCCTTATATACAGCACTACACGTAATGGTTCAATTAGGCACAAAAGCATATCGGTTACATTTCACATACTTCCATTAGATCGGCAGTGTTACATGTCCAACAACATAGTCCTTTAAATAAGTTGGGTGCTTGGAAACTCTGCCAGACCGCTGGGGACCGGTACCCAGGTCCGGAGGCCCCGCCCGATTCTTGCTGAGGCTGTGGCGCAACCCTAGGTGGCGTTGAAACCAAGTCCCCTGGATCCGCTGCTGTGGATGGAACCTCCGCAAGTGGAAATGGTGGGATGTCAGGCACAGCAGTGGTCTGAGTCTGTGGTAAGTCCGGAAGACCCTCTGAAGTGGCTTGGTTCGGCTCAATGCCCGCAATTTGCGAGAGAGGTGTAGGTGGAGCCTCGCCATCTGTAAGTGTCTGTTCCGGAGCCATGAGCGCAGTTGGGGGCACCAAGGTAGTGTCCAAGTCCCCAACCCTGCGCCTAAGCTGGTCTATGTGCCGTCGAGGTCCAGTGATTCCCACTACTGTGGCTGGCACCCAAGGAATATCCCCCACAAAGTTCCGGGCAAAGACCTGGTTTCCTGGAACAAAGGACCGTGGCGTGTTGGCACAGCCCGGGGGTTCGGCCACGGCAAAGTCAGGGTGCAGCCAGTCGAGCGGAGATCTGAGGCAGCAGCCCATAAGCAGTTCAGCAGGACTCCGCCCTGTGGCCGCATGAGGGGTGATGTGTTGCATGAACAAGTATTCAGCGACCCACTCATGCCAGTCTCCCCGGTCCAGGCGCGCCAGTGCCTCTTTTGCGAAGCACACCATTCTCTCCGCTAGCCCGTTGCTGGATGGATGAAATGGTGCTGTTAGGGCATGGCGGAAGCCCAGTCCCAAAAGGTATTGCTCAAAAGTGCCTGAGGTGAACTGCGGTCCGTTGTCGGAGACGAGGACATCAGGACACCCATGCGTTGCAAAGAGGCCTCGCAGCACCCGGATGACGGCCTCGGTAGTGGTGGAGGGCATCAGGGCCACCTCCAGCCATTTGGAATAGGCGTCCACCACTACCATAAAGGCCCGGCCACGAAAGGGGCCTGCCAGATCGATGTGCACCCTCAACCAGGGTGTCTTGGGAGTCTACCAGGTGTGTCCCTTACTTGCCGGTGGCACAGGCCTAGATTCTTGGCATGCTTGACAGGCGGAAACCCAGGCAGGGATGGCATCGTCCATGTTAGGCCACTAGACGTAACACCGAGCCAACGCCTTCATTTTGACGATTCCCGGGTGGCCAATGTGCAGAGCCTCAAGGACGCATTGACGGAGTCTTTATAGAATCATAGAATCATAGAGTTGGAAGAGACCACAAGGTCCATCGAGTCCAACCCCCTGCCAAGCAGGAAACACCATCAGAGCACTCCTGACATATGGTTGTCAAGCCTCTGCTTAAAGACCTCCAAAGAAGGAGACTCCACCACACTCCTTGGCAGCAAATTCCACTGTCAAACAGCTCTTACTGTCAGGAAGTTCTTCCTAATGTTTAGGTGGAATCTTTTTTCTTGTCGTTTGGAACCATTGCTCCGTGTCCGCTTCTCTGGAGCAGCAGAAAACAACCTTTCTCCCTCCTCTATGTGACATCCTTTTATATATTTGAACATGGCTATCATATCACCCCTTAACCTCCTCTTCTCCAGGCTAAACATGCCCAGCTCCCTTAGCCGTTCCTCATAAAGCATCGTTTCCAGGCCTTTGACCATTTTGGTTGCCCTCCTCTGGACACATTCCAGTTTATCAGTGTCCTTCTTGAACTGTGGTGCCCAGAACTGGACACAGTACTCCAGGTGAGGTCTGACCAGAGCAGAATACAGTAGCACTATTACTTCCCTTGATCTAGATGCTATACTCCTATTGATGCAGCCCAGAAATGCATTGGCTTTTTTAGCTGCTGCGTCACACTGTTGGCTCATGTCAAGTTTGTGGTCAACCAAGACTCCTAGATCCTTTTCACATGTACTGCTCTCAAGCCAGGTGTCACCCATCTTGTATTTGTGCCTCTCATTTTTTTTCCCCCAAGTGCAATACTTTACATTTCTCCCTGTTAAAATTCATCTTGTTTGTTTTGGCCCAGTTCTCTAATCTGTCAAGGTCGTTTTGAAGTGTGATCCTGTCCTCTGGGGTGTTAGCCACCCCTCCCAGTTTGGTGTCATCTGCAAATTTGATCAGGATGCCCTTGAGTCCATCATCCAAGTCATTGATAAAGATGTTGAATAAGCCCGGGCCCAAGACAGAAGTCGGCTTTCTTAAAGTCAAGAAATTGACTCCTAGTATGCTTGGCTGCTCCTTTCCGCTGTATAGTAAACTTCAGAAGAGCATGATCACTCGCGCCTAATGATCCTTCCACTTCTACCCCACTAACCAGGTGATCAACATTGGTTAGGACCAGATCTAAAATGGCTGTTCCTCTTGTGGATTCTCCCACTTTCTGGACAATGAAGTTGTCTGCAAGGCCAGTGAGGAATCTGTTTGCCCTTATGCTCTTGGCTGAGTTTGACATCCAGCAAATATCCGGGTAATTGAAGTCCCCCATTACTACTATCTCCCTTCCTTTTGCATGCTTGGCCATCTGTTCCAGGAAGGCATCATCTATGTCCTCCGTTTGGCTTGGGGATCTATAGTAAACTCCCACAATGAGGTCCCTGTTATTCTTCTCTCCCTTAATTTTGACCCAAATGCTCTCACTTTGGCTTTGAGGTTCTAAATCTTGGATCTCTTCACAGGTATACACATCCCTGACATATAACGCCACTCCTCCTCCTTTCTTGTCTGGTCTGTTTCTCTGAAATACAGTGGTGCCCCGCAAGACGAACGCCTCGCAAGATGGAAAACCAAATCATCTATGTCCTCCCTTAGGCTTGGGGATCTATAGTAAACTCCCACAATGAGGTCACTGTTATTCTTCTCTCCCTTAATTTTGGGGAATCTTTGGGGAATCACGACCCGGTCTCCCCACAGCAGACAGCTGCAATAGAATCATAGAATCATAGAATCATAGAGTTGGAAGACATATAACATAACTCTCCTCCCGTTCTGCCTCAATTCTGCCCAGCTTCCATCCTCCGAACTGTGCCCCTCAGCAAACCATCATTCCAGGTCAGTCCTCCTCTCCTGCTCCTGTAGAGCCCCAGGATCCTGGTTCTGTGCGGGGGGGGGGGGGCTCCCACCACTTCTCACCAAAGTAGGACTCCCCAGCCTGATCCCTGACACCGCCTGAGGACATTTGTATCGTGTGGGAAATACTATTTATATGAGTGCATAGGTTCTTAATTAAATCCCTAACGCTAAATAAATCAGTCAGATGCTCGTTCTCGGAAGTAACACTTTTAATGTAAAACTCCCCTACAGCTCTCTTCACAATCTGAATTTGGTTATGAATTTCCCTCTGGGGTGGAAAGGATAAAGGTTGTGTTGCTTGGTTATCTCTTTCATTTATCAGAATGTTACCATAATTTAAGTTGGCCCCAATGCTCCTAGAGCGTCAATTTATCTGGCTGAATGTAAAAGTACACAATGTAAGCAAAAGCCTGATTTGTCTTAACTTTGCAGAGTGTTGATAATTAGAAGTTCTTGCTCTAATTAGTGGCTTGCCATTTTCTCACCAGTTACAAAATGCTGTCCTTAAGGCATACAAGTGGCTATAGGGGGAGGGGGCTCCATTGGAGTGGCATTCCTAAATGTGAGTGCAGAAACACCACAATAAAGCGTGTTTTAGAGTGCTTTTGCTGCAACTATTCTGCTGTACCTTGGGTTGTAGTAGCCAACAGGCAGAGGACTAAGCCAGGAGAGGCTAGTTGGGATCATCCTGGTCCCCATTCTCCCAGCCAAGAAGAGTATTATGTCTTTGGCCCGCATCAGTTTGTTTGCCCTTTGAGATACCAGCCTGGAGGTAGGAGAGTGTTGGTTGCAGTTGCAGGGTGGGGCTGTGTTTGGTGGCTGGCTGAATGGATATCGCTGGGGTGGAAGGTCTGGGGCCTGACTTTGCTGTGGCAGGATACCACCTGTGGCAGTCACAGGGGAGGGCGCCCCCCACTGTCAGCCGTGGAATTGTAGGCCAGGCATAATGGGAGACGGTCCTGTGACACCCTGGGGAGAGAGACTGGCAGAGGGGAAGCTTGACTTGGTGGGGGAAGACTTGAAGTGGACTTACTATCTTTTTCCTGAGAGTGTGGGATGTGCACACTGCTAGCCCGGAGCTTCTCATCTGTGGCCCTGATCTCCCAGTTGTATATGTGTCAGAGCTGCCCGAGGTCCCAGCTCACAAAGGACCAGCACCAGTTCCTTGTTATATACAAAAGTCTTTATTGAAGTCCAGTTTCGATTTCAAAGCCGCGGCGCGCAGCTCTACGTCTCAAACTCTAGACCGCTGAAGCTCCGTCTGAATCTCCTCCCCCCAGACACCAGTTTAAGACTCTAGCTTTGCTCCACCTCTTCCTTTGCTCTTTCCTCCTCTGGGTCCGCCTGTCCGCTGGTGCCTTGCCCTTTCTAGACTCTTCTGACGCTGAATCCCCTGAGTCTTCCCCCTGCCTCCGGCGGGCTTTAGGACCTGGTTCCCAATCCGGGTTTTCTGCCATCCCGCGCGCCTGTACATTTGAACTTGGCGCGCGCGCCCAGCCGGCAACCTTTCTCCTGACCGTTACACTGCTCCTGTCACTGCTTCCCTCTTGGGGGGGGGGGCTAGCTGGACCTGACTTCCCCTCCATTCTCTCACTCTCTGATAGAGGCGTGGTCAGCCCTGACTCATCTTCTCTCCCTACTGGAGGAGACGCTGGCCCTCTGCTCCTGAGCCCCTGACAATATGGTAATGCTGAATGATGGTGCTAAAATGGGTGGGCAGGTACCAGGGGGTTTCAAATATGTTTTCTAACTTCAGGAGTGCCATCTTGGGCAGAGACCTGGGTTTTTGGTATCTGTTCCTTGTCCAGCCCTCCCCCTCCTCTTGAAGGAAGCACATCCATTAAGCCCTCGGATTGGACCATAATAAAAACATCCTCATCCATGATATGTGTTTTGGATGTAAGTCAGAATCACAGAACTGTAGAGTTGGAAGGGACCACGAGGCTCATCTGGTCCAACCCCCGGTGATGCAAGAATCTTTTGCCCAATGGGGGACTCAAACACATGACCCTGAGTTGAAGAGTCTCATGCTGTACCCTTGTCACCCACAGAAATTGACGGATTGCAAGTTTCTCATCCCCTCTTTCCTCCTTCAGATATTCATCTCCCTGGAAAGTCTACATGGGCTCAGCCAAGAAGCCCCCCTGAGCAACGTGGAATCAGGTATGGGGTACGGGGGAAATGGCTGTGATGCTTTCTAACTTAACCTGTTTTAAGATCCAAACACAGATTTGACAGCAATAAAGAGGGGGAAAGAGGGAAATAATATACAGCAAATAACAAAACAGATCAGACAGTGTGAAAAAGACTTGGTCAAAAACCCCCAAAAATGAAAAGGCCAGACAAGATATTAAGATCCTAAAGCACACATTTCGAATTTAATTAACAAAGAAGTAGAAAACAAAATTAAATGGCTTAGGCATTAGGCTTAGGCGGATGTTAGCATGGTTACTAAAGAAAAGACAAAAAGATAAAATAATAGGGAAAATAAATAATCAAAGGGAGGAGATTGAGGATCCAGAAAAAAATAAAAAGGAGCTTCATAAATTATTACAAAATATTATATAAAACTGAAGAAAAAGAAGAAACTAAACTAGTAAAATATTTGAATCAAAATAAATTACCAATAATAACAGAAGAGGAACAAATGTATTTAAACTCACCTATAAGTACAGAAGAATTATGACAAGTAATAAAAACAAAACAAAAATGGGGAAATCATCCAGGCCGGTGAAAAAAGATAAAACAAAATGGTTAGTGAAAAATTTGGATGAAGAAGAAAAAAGAATTAGAAATCAGGATGGGGTTAAAGATAACCAATAAAGCGAAATTCTTAGGAATTTGGATCACGACAAAAAATATAAATCTTTACAACGATACTTTACGTAAAAACATGGAAAGAAGGAAAAAAAATATTTGGAAATCTGGGGAAGGTTAAATTTGACCCTTTGGGGAAGGATATCCACAGTTAAGATGACCATGCTGCTGAAGATGTTGTTCCTATTCCAAACAATACCAATAATTAGTGGAGTAAATTGTTTCAAAGATTGGCAAAATTCATTTGGCAAAATTCATTTGGCAGGGTAAAAAGCCAAGAATAAAACACAAATTATTAACAGAAATTAGAGATGGAGGCAGGTTTGCGCTACTTGATCTTAAATTATATTACAAAGCAGCATGCCTGGTATGGCTCAAAGATTGGATGACTCTTAAAAATGTAAACATACTCGACATTGAAGGCTGGGACAATATATTCTAATGGCACGGCTATCTAGGATATGATAAAGTTAAAAACCACGGAAGATTCCTTAACCATATAATTAGAAACTCATTATTCACCGTGTTGAAACGAAACAAAAAACTATTGGAACCTAAAACGCCATGGTGGCTGTCACTAGTTGAGGCAATAGCAGTAAAAAATAATAATATGGAAGATAACTGGCCAACATACAAGGAACTACTAGAGGAAGAAACAAACAACTGAAACTTAAGGAAAAGAGGAACTCCAAGAGACAGGTATGACTTGGTTACAAAATTCCCATTTAAATGAAATCTTTAAAATAGACAAAAAAATGAAGGACTTTGAGACCAAAATATCAGATTTAGACAAAGAATTATTACAAAACAATAGAAATATATTATCAAAAATATAGAGAGTACAACTGTACTGGAACTTGAAAGATGAAGAAGTTAAAGATGTGATGGTGAAGGCGCAGGATTTCGGATACCCAACTGAACTACAAAAATGGGAGGAATTGTGGGAAAGCAATTTAAAATTTACAGCGTGCTATCTAATTAAAGAAAATTTCATGAAAATGACCTTTAGATGGTACCTGTGATGGGATGATGAGCTGCTTGTGCTTAAAAGGGTTGGTCCCTCAGAGTTTGCTCAGCGTAGCAAAGCTCTGCCTTGAGCGGAGCCCTTTGGCATGGCTCCGTCAGTCGCTGTTAGAATCCGACAGTGGGCGTCTGCGGAAACGTTTCCAACATAAAAGCTGTTTAACGGAAACGCGTCTCCTGGATTCTCTGCGTGACAGTTTCCGGCGAGGGGTGGGGGTCCCTAAAAGGGGCCTTGATACCTCCTCACTGTTCTCACTGGAAGTATCCCAGAGCCTCCCCTCCGACTCCCTTTCCCTTGGAGCTCCTGCTCCCCCCCTACTGGTTCCCTCTTCTGCTGCAGAGTCTCTCCTATTCTCCTGGAGCCTTTCCACCACCTGTTCTTCCGATGGCAGTTCCCTGACATCCACCTCCCCCCCAGGGCCCCCTTCACCCCCTCCCGCCTCCTCTCCTACTGGCGGTGAGGATGGAAAGCCCCGGAAGGAACTCTCCTCATCATCAGAGGATTCAAACACTTCTAGCCACGGCTTTCCGTCTCTTTCCCCGTCTTCCTCTTCTTCGTCGGAGTCTGCTTCCTCCTCCACCCCTGACTCTGGGAACCCTTCAAACTCCCCTTCCTCATCGGTGGTCCCGAAGTGTTCCCTCCTAAATCGTGCCACTGGCTGCGGTTTTCTTGGGAAACGCCGATGAAACGTTTCTATTAAAATCTCGTCATTGACTTCCTCTGCCGGTACCCATGTGTTTTCTGACTCTTCCTCCCCCTCCCATTCTACCAAGTATTCCACCTGATTCCCCTTCCACCTGGAATCAATGATTCCTGCCACGTCCATGTTGCGTTCTCTCTCTTCTATGACGGGTGTTTGGGTGACCTCCCTCTCATGTTCCCCCCACTCACGTCCCTCTCGGTACGGCGACAGTAATGACCTGTGAAATACTGGGTGCAATTTCATGTGACTGGGCAATCTGAGTTTGAATGCTACTGGGTTGACCTGTTGTATGACCTCAAAGGGTCCCAACCGTTTGGGTCTCAATTTCTTACACCCTCCCTTGAACGGCAGTCCTTGGGTGGATAGCCACACCCGGTTACCCACCCTTATGGTTTCACCTTCCCTCCTATTTCTGTCTGCTTGCTTCTTATATTCTTCTTTGGCTTTCTCTAAGTTGAGTTGGAGCTGACGGTGGATCGCTTCCATCTCTTCAACAAAATGTTCCGCCGCCGGTACACTCCACCTCTCCCCTCCTTCTCCTGGAAATGCCCGAGGATGACACCCATAATTTGCCAGAAAGGGACTCATCCCTGTGGACACGTTCTCCGCGTTGTTGTAGGCAAATTCTGCCAGAGGTAACTTATCTACCCAATCATTTTCTCTGTCCTTTACATAACACCTCAGGTATTGTTGCAAAACCCCGTTTGCCCTCTCTGCCTGCCCATTTGTTTCTGGGTGTCTGGCGGTGGAAAAATTTACCTCCACGTGCAGCAAGCTCATTAGCTTCCTCCAGAACCTGGAAGTAAATTGTTTCCCTCTGTCACTGACCACCCTCAAGGGGGCGCCATGCAACCTGAAAATATGCTTTACAAACAACTTTGCGGTTTCTTCCGCTGTGACTGCATGTGAACAGGCTATAAAATGGCACATCTTAGTTAATAGATCCACCACCACCATGACAGCTGTTTGTCCTTTGGATTTTGGCAGATCTGTCATAAAATCTATGGATACCATCTCCCATGGTCTTTCTGGTGTGGGTAAGGGTTCTAATAGCCCCGCTGGTGCCAGCCTCTCTCCTTTTGCTCTCTGGCACCTGTCGCATCCCCGGACATACTCCCGCACGTCTTCCCTCACCTTGGGCCACCAAAACTCCCTGGTAACCAACCACATGGTTTTGTGCTGCCCGAAGTGGCCCGCCGTGGGGCTGTCGTGTAACTGTCTGAGCACTCGGCCTCTTAGTTCCCCATCTGGTATGTAGAGTGCCCCTTTGTAATACAACTTTCCGTTCTTTTCCTCAAAACCCCCTGTGTTTTCCCCTGTTCCCGAGTTCCCTGAGCTTTTCTTGGGCGTATTCATCGTTCTCGGTACCCTCCACCAGTTCTCTTTGCCCCACCAATGCCGCCCCACAAACTCAGTGGTCCTCGGGGATGATATGTCTTTCCTCCGCCGCTCCCTCCCCCTCCAAGTACTCAGGTTTTCGGGAGAGAGCGTCCGCCCTGACGTTCTCTGGCCCTGGCACGTAGCGAATTTCAAAATTGAACTTGGAGAACTCTTGCGCCCATCTTACTTGTCTCTGGTTCAGTACTCGGGCCGTTCTCCAGTATTCTAGATTTTTGTGGTCTGTCCGCACTTGAACCTTGTGCTGCGCCCCAATCAACAGGTGTCGCCATCTCCGGAACGCTTCATGGATGGCGAGTAATTCTCTGTCGTACACTGTATAGTTCCTCTCGGATTTGTTCAACTTCCGCGAGAAGAAGGCACACGGTTTCCATTCTGACGTATCCTTTCCCGGCTGTAGGAGCACTGCACCCACCGCTCTGTCTGACGCGTCGGTCTCCACTCTCATTGGCTGCTGCAGATCCACGTGTAAGAGTTGTTCTTCCGAAGCAAACGCCTTCTTTAACCTTTCAAACGCTCGCTGCGCTTCTTCCGTCCAGACAAATTTCTTCTTACTGCTGAGACAATCCGTGATGGGGGCCGTTAAGTGGGCAAAGTTCTTGATGAAGTTCCGATAGAAGTTTCCGAAACCCAAGAACCTTTGCACGTCTTTCTTAGTTTTCGGTGGTTTCCATTCCAGTACCGCTTGAACTTTGCTAGGATCCATGGCCAGCCCCTTGTCTGACAACCGGTACCCCAGGAATTCCACCTCTCTGGTGTGAAACTGACACTTCTCCAGTTTCACCCACAGCTGGTTTTCTTGCAGTTTGCTCAGTACCTCTCGTACATCTCGCACATGCTGCTCCTCATTCTCTGAGTACACTAGTACGTCATCTAAGAACGCTGCGCAGTTCTTGTAAAGCAATGGTCCTAGGACGTGATTCATGAACGATTGAAAAATGGCCGACCCCCCCCCTGGAGGCCGAAGGGCATAACGAGGTATTCAAAGGCCCCCAAAGGGGTGAACATAGTGGTTTTCCACTCGTCTCCCTTTCTCATACGTATCAGGTTGTACGCCCCCCTTAGGTCCAGCTTGGTAAAAATTTTCCCTTTCCTCACCCGGGTCAGAATGTCATCGATTCTGGGCATGGGGAAAGCCACTGGTTCGGACACGGCATTTAGGGCCCTGAAGTCTACGACCAATCTCGGTTTATCTGTATTTTTTTTGTCCACAAAAAACACTGGGCTACCCCCCACCGCTCGTGACTCTCTGATGAACCCTTGCTTGAGGTTCTTGTCTATAAACTCCCTTAACTCCTGCATCTCCCTGTCTGACATTGCATACAGCTTGCCCACTGGCAATTGTGCTCCTGGGAGTAAGTTGATTTGACAGTCAAGATAGATAGATAGATAGATAGATAGATAGATAGATAGATAGATAGATAAATTTATTGTCATTGTCCGTATATACACAGTATACACAACAACGAAAATCAAACACCCAAGACCGGATTCACATACACATTTGCACGTATCTCCAACACTCTCATCCTATTCAGACATAATCTATTAAAACATACATAATCCAGAATATAACACAACCTATTAGAAGCATAGCATAACCTAAAACCTATCTCATTCCTTACTACTCACTGCTTGCTATTTCTTACAACTGGCCCTGAGATCATTATTTAGTGCAATCAGAGCTCTTGGATAGAAACTATTCAGAAGGCGTGTGGTTCGTGTTTTCATTGTCCTGTATCTTCTGCCCGAAGGCAACAGTTCAAAGAGGTTGTGAGCAGGATGGGTGGGATCTCTCAGGATATTGTGTGACTTCTTCAAGCTGCGAGACGTGAAGATCTCATCCAGGGTTGGTAGTTGGAGCCCAATAACATTCTGGGCAATTTTAATTATTCTCTGTAAAGCTTTTTTATCCACTCCAGAGCTGCTCCCATACCACGATAATATACTATAGGTTAAGACACTCTCAATGGTACTGTGATAATAGGACAGAAGTAGGTGCTGAGATAGATTCAATCCTCTGAGCATTCTCAGGAAATACAACCTCCCCTGCACCTTCCTCACAACCATATTAATATTTGCAGTCCATGAGAGGTCCTCAGAGATGTAAGTGCCCAGGTATTTAAAACTACCAACCCTCTCCACCTCCTCGCCATTTATGTGCAATGGTAAAAATACACTTTTCTTTCTCCTAAAATCAATTATGAGTTCTTTGGTTTTTTTGGTGTTAAGCATAAGATTATTTTCTTTACACCATTGAATTAACCCCTGTACTTCTTTCCTATAAGCAGCCTCATCATTCTCACTAATGAGCCCCACCACTGTTGTATCATCCGCAAATTTGATGATTGTGTTGGACTTATACAGTGGGGTGCAGTCAAATGTGTACAGGGAATAGAGAAAGGGGCTTAACACACACCCCTGAGGGGCTCCTGTGCTTAATACTAGAGTAGAAGAATAGTAAGGTCCCATTCTCACTGTCTGCGGCCTATCAGTCAGGAAATTCCTTACCCACAAACAGATCTTCTGATGTATACCCAAATTGGTCATTTTAAGGAATAACCTGTCTGGTAGAATTGTATTAAAGGCAGAACTGTAGTCCACAAACAACAGCCTTGCGTAGGTTCCCTGTCGTTCTAGATGACTCAGTACAGTATGGACAGCGATGGAAATAGCATCATCAGTAGATCTATTTCTTCTGTATGCAAACTGGAACGGGTCTAGAGTGGATGGAAGACCAGCCTTAATATAATCTAGCACCAATCTCTCAAAGCATTTCATAACGACAGATGTTAGGGCTATTGGTCTGTAGTCATTGAGAGATACCACCACTGACTGTTTAGGGACTGGCACTATAATCGATGTCTTCAGGCAGGTAGGGACAGAACCCTGCAACAGGGATAGATTAAAAATGTCCGTAAATACACCAGCTAATTCTGCAGCACAGTCCCTAATAACTCATCCCATAATTCCATCCGGTCCAGCTGCCTTCCTAATATTAATGCTCCGAAAAGCACATTGTACGTCGGAGGTCTGTAATAAAAGTGGTTGTTTATCAGTAATAGTTTCTTTCTTTTTTTTTAAATAATTTTTATTAATTTTACAACATAAACAAAAAACAAACAAACATAACACGACTTCCCCATACCTCCCCTTCACTGCATCCTTGTTTTAAAATTTTTTATCAATCCTTCATCCATTTTTATATTTAATTCTCTTTAAAATTTTCTTAAGCTTAAATTTTTACAGCTGTAATTCTTTATATCAAATCCCTTGACATCTTAACATTCCGAAATTTTACAACAATTTTTAAGATAAATTTTAAATTTTTTCCAGTCCTCTTCCACTGTCTCTCTCCTCTGGTCACGAATTCTGCCGGTCATCTCTGCCAGTCCCATAAATTCAGTCACCTTGGTCTGCCATTCTTCCAGAGTAGGTAGTTCTTTAGTCTTCCAGTACTTTGCCAAAAGAATTCTTGCTGCTGTTGTTGCGTACATAAAAAATGTTCTATCTTTCTTTGGAATCATTTGGCCTACCATGCCCAAGAGAAAAGCCTCCGGTTTCTTTGCAAATGTCCACTTAAGGATTTTCTTAATTTCATTATAGATCATTTCCCAGTAGGCCTTAATCTTAGGGCAGGTCCACCAAAGATGATAAAAAGTTCCTTCGCATTCATTACACTTCCAACAGTTGTTATTGGGCAAATGATATATCTTTGCAAGCTTGACTGGGGTCATGTACCACCTATAGATCATTTTCATTATATTCTCTTTTAAGGCACTACATGCCGTGAATTTAATACCTGTGGTCCATAACTGCTCCCAGTCAGCAAACATAATATCATGACCAATATCTTGTGCCCACTTAATCATAGCTGATTTGACCGTTTCATCCTGTGTGTTCCATTTTAGCAGCAGATTATACATTCTAGACAAATTCTTAGTATTGGGTTCTAACAATTCTGTTTCTAGCTTTGACCTCTCCTTCTGGAATCCTAGTTTCCTGTCCTGCTTAAAGGTCTCATTAATCTGGTAATAATGTAACCAATCTCGGACTTTAGGTTTTAATTTCTCAAAACTCTGTAGTTTCAACTTTTCACCATCATATTCTATAATTTCACAATATTTTGGCCAGTCTGAATCCATGTTCAGTCTTTTTACCGCCTTAGCTTCCATTGGTGACAACCACCTGGGGGTTTTACTCTCCAACAAATCTTTATATCGATTCCATACATTATAGAGTGCTTTCCTGACAATATGGTTTTTAAAGTTTCTATGAACCTTTACCTTGTCGTACCATAAGTATGCATGCCAACCAAAGTTATTGTCGTAGCCTTCCAGATCCAAGATATCTGTATTCTCAAGAAGTAGCCATTGTTTCAGCCAGCAAAAAGCTGCTGCTTCATAATAAAGTCTTAAGTCCGGCAAGGCGAAACCCCCTCTATCCTTTGCATCAGTCAAAATCTTAAATTTTATTCTGGGCTTTTTGCCCTGCCAGACAAATTTAGATATATCTTTCTGCCACTTCTTGAAACAGTCCATCTTATCTAAAATTTGCAATGTCTGGAACAAAAATAACAATCTCGGCAATACATTCATCTTGATAACAGCAATTCGGCCTAACAAGGAAAGTCTCAGCCTAGACCATATATCAAGATCTTTCTTCACTTCCAACCAACATTTCTCATAATTATCTTTAAATAGGTTCACATTCTTAGATGTTAAATTCACCCCCAGATATTTCACTCTTTTTGCAATTTCCAAACCGGTTTCTCTTTGGAAACTATCTTTTTTCCCCATCGTTAGATTTTTTTCCAGCACCTTTGTCTTATGTTTATTTAATTTAAAACCTGCTACTTGACCAAATATTTCAATTAATTCCAGAACTCTTTTTGTACTGGCTTCTGGCTGTTGCAATGTCAAAACTAGGTCATCTGCAAATGCTCTTAACTTATAATGTTTAGTTCCGACCTGTATTCCTTTAACCAGCTGGTCCCTTCTAATCATATTCAGCAAAACCTCCAGTACCGATATAAACAATAGGGGGGATATTGGGCATCCCTGTCGTGTCCCTTTCTCAATTGGGATCTCGTCCATGACCATACCATTTACAATTAGTTTAGCCTTTTGCTCAGAATATATTGCACCTATACCGTTTTCAAAATTTTGGCCTACCCCCATCCCTTGAAGATTCCTCTTCATAAAACTCCAGCAAATGTTGTCAAAGGCTTTCTCTGCATCCACAAAAATCAACACAGCTTTTCTATTTATGTCAGTTTCCAGAAGTTCCAAAATGTCTATAATGTTCCTCACATTATCTGACATTTGTCTGCCTGGTAGAAAGCCTGTTTGGTCCTTGTGAATCTCCTCTAACAAAACTTTTAAAAATCTTTTTGCTAAAATGTCTGCAAAAATTTTGTAATCCACATTCAAAAGTGATATAGGGCGGTAGTTCCTAACTTGATGTTTTTCAAGTTCTGATTTCGGTATAAGTGAGATGAATGCTTCTTTCCACGATTCGGGAGCCTTTTTCTCCTCCAAGATTTGGTTACAAACTTCTTTCAATGGTTGTATTAACCATTCCTTCAATGCTTTGTAGTATCTCGCGGTCAGCCCATCTGGTCCTGGTGATTTTCCTAGTTGCATATCCTGAATGGCACCCTCTATTTCTTGATCTGTAATTTTCTCATTCAAGCTCCTTCTGTTTTTTTCCGAAATTTTTGGCAGGCCGTATTTTTCAATAAATTCTTCTATCTCTTGTTCATTCTTTGGCCCTTGTTTGTACAGTTTCTTGAAAAAACTTTGAAAACAATTACTTATCTCATTTGGTTTATTAATAAACTTCCCATCTACTTCGAGTGATGTCACCGTATTCAACTTTTGTCTCTTTTTCAATTGCCATGACAGTAGCTTCCCACATTTGTCTGCTGACTCGAAGGTCTTTTGCCTCATTTGTTTTATTTTCCATTCTATTTCCTGATTCATCAGTTCCATATATTGTGTTTGATGAAACTTTATTTCTCTTAAAATCTCATGAGACTTAGGTTTAGATCTAAGTTTCTTCTCCCCTTCTTTTATTAGGTTCCAAATTTTCTCTTTCCTCTCATTCTGTTTTTTCCTCTTTATGGAATTCTGTTGTATTAGGAAACCACGCATCACGGCTTTGCTTGCGTCCCAAATTACTCTTTTTTCGACATCTGATCTCAGATTTATCTCGAAGTAATCTTTAAGTGTCTTTTGGGCCTTTTTGCAAATTGCTTCATCTCCAAAAAGGGTGTCATTCATTCTCCATCTAAAGGTTCCAGCTGTTGTCAGTCTCATTTCCATCTTTACAGCATTATGGTCGGAGCAGGTTTTGGGGCAAATTTCTGTTTTTTTAACCCTTGATGCCAGATTGCTAGAAATCCATATTTGGTCGATTCTAGTCCATGTCATTTTTGCTTCAGAGAAAAAAGTCCCCTCCCTTTCCAGAGGGTTCCTAGTTCTCCAAATGTCAATCAAGTCCATAGTGTCAGTCAGTTCAAAAAAAGTCTTTGGTAGTCTTCCATCCTTAGATATTACTTGTCTTTGGGCCTTGTCCATTTTGTGGAAACAACTCCATTCATATCGCCAATCATTATAATTTTAAGGTCCAAAAAGTCCATTAAAGTCTCATGCAACGTCTTAAAGAACTCGGCCTTTCCCTCATTAGGTGCATAAACTCCTACAATCAAAATCTTTTCTCCTTGAATTTGAATTTCCACTGCCAGGTATCTTCCTTGTTCATCCTTAAAGATCATTTTTGGTTCCAATTTTTCCTTGACATAAATCACTACTCCTCTTTTCTTAACTCTATCTGAAGAGATAAATTCTAGTCCTAGTCTCTTGTTTGTTAGAAGTTTTCTATGTGTCCTGGCAATGTGGGTTTCTTGTAAACAGATTATATCTAAATGTTCTTTCTTTAATATATGAAACACTTGGCCCCTTTTTCGGGGATGGTTTAGACCATTCAGTTCCAGCTCAAGAGTTGCAGAGACATTTTTATTGCTGGGTACCTCTTCCACCGACTGCACCAAGTTCTTGCTCCTCCTCGGTCGGTGCTTGGTTCAATCCAAATGATAGGTTTGAAATGTCCGGTATTTCCCTCTCACTCACAGTTCCTTTCTGAAGATCCTCTAAATTTCTTTCCAGAAAATGTTCTTTATCCTGATTTGTTTTTATTTTAATTTTCTTCCCTTTGAAGTTAAAGGACAGCCCTTGTGGGAATTCCCACCTAAATGGAATGTTGTTCTGTTTGAGTAAATCAACTAAGTCTTTAAATTGAGTTCTGACCTCCAAAAAGTGTTTAGGAATATCCTTGAAGATCTGTATCTGGGAGTTTTTAATGACCAAAGCCTTCTGGAAATGTAAATTCAATATTTTATCTCTTTCTTCCTTTGATCTCAAAGTGATTAAGCAATCTCTTGGTTTCTTGCCTTGCTTCCTGCCAATCCGAAAGGCTGTAGTTATTACAAATTCATCTTCCTCTCCATCTAGCTCATCATTCCAAAAGTCTTGAAATTTATCTGTAAGAAATTCCCCAAGCTTGTCCTCTTCCTCTTCTGGTACCAATCTCAGTTTCAGATTCTTACTTTTCCTCTCCAATTTCAAAAGGGCCAGAGCTGCATCATGTTCATGTACTTTCTTTGCAATGGGCGCAAATTTTCCCTTGGTTTCCTCAGCAGTGCTCCTAGCGCTCTCAGCTATTTTCCTTGTTTCCGTGCTCTCTTGAATTAAACGATTAATAGAGTCTGTATTAGATGATATTGTCGTTGTGTTCAAGTCCAATCTTGTTGTCAACTCCGTCAGTTTCTTAGAGTTCTCTGTAGACTGTTTAGTAAGCTCTGCAGACTGCTTAGTAAGTACTTCTAAAGATTGATTTATTCTGAGTAGAGCCTGTGTCATAGAATCCATTGATGCTGCTGTTGTTTTCTCCTGTGCAGCTGCTGCTCCTGATATGGAACCTCTTTTTTGAGCTTGCTTTTGAGCCTGCTTTGTTTTGCTTCTTGTTGATATTTCCTCCAGCGGGTTGCTCATAACTCAAGGTCGTTCACACAGGAAAGTTGCAAGTGGAAAATCCCGCTGAATCCACCGTAATGCAACTGAAGCCCTCTAGAGGGAGAAATTGTATCCAAACAGAGGTAACAGATAGACAAAGAAACGGAAAGTCCCAAAAGCAAAAGTCCAACCAAAAGTCCAACCAAAGTCCCTACTTTGTAGCACTTTATGGTGTTGAAACTTTTATCCACCAAAGTCCCGTTATTATGTTTCAAATAGATCTTATTTTGTAACCGCGATCTTTTGACAGCTCATTTGACAGTTCCTTCTCTAGGCGATCGCTGCTCCGGCAGTCTGGCCAGAGGTGTCGGCAGCGGAAACTTCCCCGTTCATAACTCTTTCTTTCTTTTAGCAGGTTAAATTAGTTCAATTTCCCCCCCCCCTTCCCCTGCTCTACAGGGGGGAGATCCTTTCGATGTCCGGTCTAATAGAATTTAAAATAACTTTCCTTTTAAATACAGCTCATTCTTTTCATTGCTCCGTCACTCATGCAGTTCCGGGAGGCTGACTTCCTTAATTTTGCCTTTCCCGTTTTCAGCCAAATCTTCAAAATTTTTAAAGTCCCGTTTCCTTAATTTTTCCGTTCTTACTCACGGGTGTTGTTGCCAATCAGTAGTTTCAGAAAGGAATCGGCGCTCTCCGTCAATGGCGACGCGGCTTCACTCCGCAAGCTGGGTAGCGATCCTCAGCACCGCACTCGCCCCGATGCCGCTCCGGAGCCTTTAAAAAGGCTCTTTCACGATACCGGGGGGCGCAAAGGTGCCCACCGAATCTCCTTGTTCACAGGCTTCAGCGCCTGTGATTTTAGGGGTCCCCCGCTTGCCGTAGCGGGTAAGACCCGAACTCGCGGAGCAGTCCTGCCTCGGAGCTCGAGGCAAAGACCGCCATTAAATGCTGGCGCCGACCGGAAGTCACTATCAGTAATAGTTTCTGATGATGTGCTGGTAGCCAATGCTGTAGTGACGGTGGTTCCAGTTCCCACCTCAAAACGACTGAAGAATTGATTCAGCTGATCAGCCAGGTGCGCACTGCTGTTAGCCAGTTCGTTTTTAATATTTTGCCCTGTAATTTGTCGCAGGCCTTGCCATACACGACGAGGGTCGGAGCTCTCAAAATGCTTTTCGATCCTCCGGCAGTACATAGCTTTGGCATCCCTAATGCCCTTTTTCAGTTTGGCTCTAGCTTCTCTATACTGTTGCGCATCGCCAGAGTGAAAAGCAGCATTCCTTGCCTTTAACAGAAGATACACATCCCTGTTTAGCCAGGGCTTGTTGTTAGGAAACACCCGTATTTGTTTGGTGGTAGTAACGACATCAATGCAGCTTTTGACATAGAACAGTACTATTGAAGCGTATGTGTCCACATTATTCTCCACAAAAAGTGACCATTCAGTGTTCCGAAAGCAATCTTGAAGTTGCTCGGGTGCACCTGCTGGCCACACTCGTATCTCTCTAGTTGATGGTCTAATTCTGCGTACGAGAGGTCTATATGATGGTATTATAAGTAAGGATATGTGGTCTGACTGTCCCAAATTGGGCAAGGGCTTGGTCTTGTATCCATGCATGATGTTGCTATATACTCGGTCTAGGGTATTTCCCCCCCTAGTGGGACAATCAACATACTGGTGGAACTTAGGAAGCACAGTCCTTAAATCGGCTCGATTGAAATCACCAGCAACCACAAATGCTCCATCCGGGTGGGCCCGCTGCTGTTTGCTAATAGCAGTTAGCAGGTGACCCATAGCTGTAGTAGTATTTGCATCGGGAGGTATATACACCGCTGTTATTATGACAACATTAAACTCACGTGGCAAATAAAAAGGGCGGCACTTCACCACTAGGTACTCCAAGTCAGGAGAACAATGCGTGTCCATTTGTTTAATGTCCGAGCTCCAGTTGTTATTTATATAAACGCAAATTCCTCCTCCTCTGCTCTTCCCGGATTCGGCGGTTCTATCCGCTCTAATTACTGAGCGTCCTTCTAGCTGCAAAAGTCCCTGTGGAAAGGAGGAATCCAGCCACGTCTCTAAAAGGACCATAACACAACAGTCCCGGATACTTTTCTGCCGAGAGGTAATAAGTTCCAACTCCTCTACCTTGTTGGGTAAAGATCTAACATTTGATACAAGGAGACTTGGCAATGCAGGCTTGTGCGGGGTCTGTGCGGGGGTAGTTTATCTGCTTCCCTTTCGCTGAAGACATTAGCCAAGTCGGCGTATTGTCGTGGTACCCTCCCTTGGTCTGTTACTTCCATCCTTGCTAGCGTGGCTTGGGTGCCTACTTGGCTCTCCCTCTCCGTGCAATGTGCCAGGCAATGCGCTGACCCAAAGGAAACCACCCTCTGGTGCCATCCCACTAGCGGATCATGCAGCGCTAGCCAGCTCATTCCCAAAATAATGGGCGCTCCTCCCAAGGTGGCTATATTAAACGCTATCAGTTCTGTGTGCCTTGCCACCTTCATTATCATGGGGACAGTCTGCTGGTTAACTTCTCCTCCCAACAACGCCCTCCCATCAATCGTGGTCACCTGCAGAGGGTTATTTAAGGGGATAGTCTGTATCTGGTGTTCGGCTGCAAACTCCTTACTCATAAAGTTGCAGGAGCTGCCTGAGTCCAATAGCGCCTTCACCTTTAGTGGGTGTCCGTTTGCCAGCTCTAGCAACACCTCTATTACAAGAGCTGGTCTTGGTGGTTCCGGCGTGGGCACATTCACTGTTCCTTGGCCTGGCTGCTGTGCCCCGATGGTGGCAGCCAGGCGTTGGCTTTTACTTGCTCCTTAGCTCCCTCCGCCTCCTCCCCAACAGCTCCCGCCATCCCTTGCCATTCCTTTCTTTGTGGACAAACTCTGGCAAAGTGACCTGGCTGTTGGCAGAGAAAACATTTCTTGGCGCCTTTTCCCTTCTTCTTCCGCCCTTCACTGGGGTTTGAAACTGCGCGCGCGCACGCGCTGTTCCAATTTCCATCGGCTCTGCTGGCGGGGAAGGCTGCTCTGGAATCTCTGGAATGCGGAAATCCCTCCAACGCTCCCCTTTCCCTTCCCGCTTCTCCAAGGCTCTGGCCTCCTGGCGTGCTCCTATGGCCAGCGCGGATTTAGTCAGCTGGTCCATAGACTCCGCCCTGGGCGCCCGGGAAAGTTCGTCTTTCACTGCCGAAGATAGTCCTTCTTCGAACAGCATTTGTATCGGTTCCGCTGACAAATCCCAACTTAATTTATGGATCAACATGGTGAACTCAGTCCAGTACTCACGGACAGATCGGTTCCCTTGTTTACACGCCATTAACTGTCTGCGCGCCACTCCCTGCTCTATCTCGCTGGAGAACATCAAATCCATGGCGCGAAAAAACTTCCTTGTGTCCTTTAGGACCTCATTATTGGCTGCCATTAGGGGTCTCACCCAGTGTTTCGCCCCCCCTTCGAGATGGCCAATCACAAACGCTACCCTCGATTCCTCATCAGGAAAATCATCAAACTGCAGATTGAGGGCATATTGCATCTCTGTCCTAAAGGCTTGATAGTTCCTGGGATCACCCCCAAACTTCTGCACCAGTCCTGGCACCTTCCTTGAGAGTTGGGTGGCTTTTCCCTTTTCTGCATCGTGAGCCCTCCTCTCCTCAAGCCTAGCCGTTTGCAGAGCTAACTGGACCTCCAACATCCTGTACCTTTCTTCCAGGCTTGGACCGGCTGCAGCTGCTCCCCCTTCTCCGGCTCCGGCTGGGTTGCTCATGATGCCTCTCCTTGCACAAGCTGCTTTCAGAGACTGTCGGATTGCTGTGATGGGATGATGAGCTGCTTGTGCTTAAAAGGGTTGGTCCCTCAGAGTTTGCTCAGCGTAGCAAAGCTCTGCCTTGAGCGGAGCCCTTTGGCATGGCTCCGTCAGTCGCTGTTAGAATCCGACAGTGGGCGTCTGCGGAAACGTTTCCAACATAAAAGCTGTTTAACGGAGAGGCGAAGAGTGTGGCGGAGAGGTCTAGCCGGCCGAGGGGATTACTATCTACCTTCAGATAGCGAAGCCCTGCGCTTGCAGGGAAAGCGGCAAACTCTCAAGAAAAAGAACTCCGATACTTGCAACTTTGTGGCTAAGAATATCAAGTTCTGGAAGTCTCGGAGCAGCAAGAGAGACAAACGGAGTTCAACCGACGCCCGAAATCAACTCAGACACGCCGAAACGCCAGTGCGGGATAATGAGAGAGTGAGTCGCCTGGGCGGTTACGAGGTTCTCTTTCAAGTCTCTTCCCCCCTCCAAAAAATAGAAGGGAAAGTAACGCTGGGAGGAAAGGGGGAGAGCGAAGAGGGACCAGAGACAAAGTATCGGGTTTCGGCGATCGTTGAGAACAGGAGGCTACGAAGAGGAGAAGGGGCGTTTCTCCATTATAGCGCCAGAGTGTAAGAGTAACAAAACCGGAAGAGAAAGCCCCGCCGCCATTTGAGGATTCGTACACGTGGGCTTTGGGAGAGGTAAAAGACAGTACAGATATAGACAGTTACACTGGGACTTATACGTTACCTGCATAGGAACTATATTTTTCTTTCCTTGGCTGAGGAGACCTTTGACTGTAGAAACATACTTTGGGAAGCGGTGCGAGTATACGCAGAGCTGGCAACCTCCGATAATAAGATGGAGGCTCTGTGATATGTGACTGTCCCCCGCCCCCCTCTGCCTTCGTTTCGATCTCCCCTCTTCCCTACCTATTTTTCTGTTTTACCTCCCTTATATTAAGCCTCCCTGTACATCTACCGAGTAATATGGACTGATAAGGTTGGAGGTGGGAAAACCTGCGATATCGGAATACTCTGTTCAGAAGAAAGAGGACTATGTTTTAAAATTCTGATATCGACTTTTCTTCATATAGATATCGATCTTCTACATGGACTCTTGCTAATTGTGCAGGTTTAAGAAAGTAGTAATTTTGATTAACATCCAATGAGTCAAGGTGGTTATAAGGTAATAGATAAGGCAAGAGCCACAAAGGGAAATATCTAAAATAATCTCGGGGGAAAAGAAGTACTGAGGACAGGGAGAGACATAAGGATATAAGATGGCACATACAGGGAAGAAAACCACGAATGGTGGGACACCTGGCGATAGGAGGGGCTCCAAACAGGAGGTAGACTTTAAATCAGATATTCTAAAGATGTTTGCAGAGATCAAGCAAAGCCAAGCCAATTTAGAACGTAAATTAGAACATGTGGATAATAGGATTGGAAAAATGGATAGGAAAATGGACGAAACTGTGAATGAACTTAAGGGCCAAATAAAAGAAATATCCAGGAGAACGCAGCTCACAGAGGAAGGACTTAAGAAGACAAGGGTGGATTTGAAGGACATAAAGAGGGATAAGGAAAGGATTAAAATAGAAATGATGGAGTTAAACAAGGCACATGAAGAGATGAAAGACATTATAGCGATGAATGAGTTGAGACAGAGGGAGGGGAACTTGAGGTTAAGAGCTGTGCCAGAGATACAAAATGAAAATATAAAAGAAAGACTTACAACAGAGCTAGCGGAATGGCTGGGTTTACCAGCCGAAGAGGTGGCCAATAGTATACAAAACGCATTTAGAATGCGTGTTAACACAGTAAAATCAAGGAAACTCATAGGCGACTGTTTGATCATATTCAAGGATAAAGAAATGAGAAATAGGATCCTTCAAAAAAACAGAGAAAAGAGGTTGTACATAGATGGTAACTACATAATTATTTTTAAAGATATTCCAATCAGATTACTTAAACGAAGAGATCATTATAAATCCTTGGCGCAAACATTGAAGAGAAATAGGATTGAGTTTAGATGGGAATTCCCGGAAGGGTTATCATTTACGTATAAAGGCAAGAGACATAAGTTAACAAATCAAGAAGAAACCGGGAAATTCCTGAGGAAATATAAGGAATTAAAAGCGGAGGTGCCTGAAACGGGAGTCGCAGAGGGGGACCCACCAGGTGAATCAGGATCAGGGGAGGAAGGGGGGGAGGAGGGAAGCAGACCGGATGAGGAGGTAGAGGAGGAGGTGGAGGACCCAGGAAACTCATAAAGGGGGAAGGAAAGAGGAAAAGAAAAAAAAGGGAAAAAAGAGTATAAGGATAATTTAAATAGAAGTTAAACACTATGGGATTAAAAATTTGGAACTGGAATATCAATGGGATGAACGACAAAAAAAAAGAGAAATAAAATCGAGCAATATTTGAAAAGGAAAAATTTGGACATTATTTGTCTCCAAGAGACGCACGTAGCCAGAAGGCATAGGAAAGTGTTAATTAATAAAAGATTGGGGAATGAATTTGAATCCTTAGATAAGAAAAAGAAAAGAGGGGTGGTATTGTATGTCAAAAGCAAAATAGAAGCTAAGACAACATTTAAAGATGAAGAGGGAAGGATAATAGGGGTTAGTGTTAATTGGCAAGGTGAAAAGTTGATGGTAGTAGGGGTATATGGCCCAAATGGTAGTAAAACAGAATTTTTCAGAAAACTAGAAGAGATGCTAATGGAATATGTAGATCAAAAAATAATTCTGATGGGGGATTTAAACGGGGTGGTTTCGCTAGAAGTGGATAGACTCAGAGAAGGAGTGAACAAAGAAGGAAAACTACCAAAATCCTTTTTTTCTATGGTAGAAAATTGTAATTTGGTGGACATCTGGTGTCTGAAGCATCCACTTGATAAACAATTCACCTTTTACTCTGAACCGAACCAATCAATGTCACGTATAGACCAGATATGGGTATCAAATGAACTATGCCCAAGAGCTAAACTAGCAGAAATAAGACCGAAAATAATCTCGGATCATAGTCCAATAGAATTCGAATTGGAGAGTTTGGAGACAAGAACCTATAGATGGAGACTGAAAGATTATCTATTAGATGACCAAAAAGTTGTGGAGAATGCACGGAAAAAATTAATAGAATACTTTGCGGACAACTGTGGCAAAGGAACAAAGGATAGTGTAGTATGGGATGCGAGTAAGGCAGTGATAAGAGGATATTTTATTCAACAGAATGCAATTAAGAACAAAAATAGAGAGAAAAATAAAGAAGAAATTCTAAAACAAATAATGTTAAACGAACAAAAATTATCTCAAAAACCTAACTGTCAGAAAACGAAAGAAAAAATAAAAATCTTGCAATCTCAGTTTGCCACAATAATAAATAGAGAGGTGGAGTGGAATATAAAAAAATTAAGACAAAGAAACTTTGAATTTTCGAACAAATTGGGCAAATGGCTCGCATGGCAAATTAAGAAAAGGAAGGAGCAGGGAACAATTAACAAAATAATAGTGGGGGGAAGTGAAAGAACCGACCCCAAAGAAATCAGGAGCGAATTCCTTAAATACTATAGAAGTCTGTATAAGGAACAGGAGAAAATAGGCCTAAGGAGGATAGAGAGATTTTTGAAGGAAAAAGAGGTGCAAAAAATCCCAATAGAGGAAAAGCAACGACTGAACATACCAACTGAAATCGAGGAGATAGAAGAAGTAATCAAAGATTTAAAGAGGGGCAAAGCACCAGGTCCTGATGGATTTACTGCTGGTTATTACAAAGAGATGAAATCTATATTGGCGAGACCTCTGAAAGAGATCATGAATAACATTTTAAAGGAAGGAGAAATTCCTGAGACTTGGAAAGAGGCATATATTACGTTTATCCCCAAACAAGATGCAGATCCAACTCTAGTTAAAAATTATAGACCAATCTCACTGCTAAATATAGATTATAAGATATTTGCAGGAATTCTGGCAAGAAGGTTAAAAAATTTACTATCAGAAATAATCCACAAAGACCAGGCAGGATTCCTGCCAGGTCGGCAAATGAGAAACAATACAAGGAATATAATTAATATACTAGAGTACTTATCGGTCAGGATTGACAAACAAGCCATAATGATGTTTGTAGACGCCGAGAAGGCATTTGATAATGTGATATGGAATTTTATGCTGAAAAATCTAGAGCATATGGATGTGGGTAACAACTTCTTTAATGGGGTAAAAGCAATATATACAGAACAGAGGGCCAAACTGATTATAAATAATATGGCGACGGAGGAGATAAAGATACAGAAGGGAACAAGACAGGGTTGCCCACTCTCCCCGTTGCTATTTATAACAGTCTTAGAAGTCCTCCTGAATTCAATAAGACAAAATGAGAACATAAAAGGAGTGGTATTAGGACGTAACGTGTACAAGACTAAAGCATTCGCTGATGATTTAGTAATAATGACAGAAGAACCAACAACTGCAATAGAAGAAATATTAAAGGAGATAGAACAATTTGGAGAGGTAGCAGGTTTCAAACTAAATAAGACAAAAACGAAAATGATAGCTAAAAATGTGGACCCAAAGACACTAGAAATAATCCAACAACAATCGCAGATAGAGATGGTTAAAAAAGTAAAATACCTCGGCATTTGGCTGACACCCAAAAATATAGACCTATTTAAAAATAACTATGAGCCGGTGTGGAGGGAAATAAGGAAAGACTTAGAGAAATGGAGAGGGCTGAAACTGTCATTTTGGGGAAGGATCAATATAATTAAGATGAATGTTCTATCAAGGTTAATGTTTCTATTTCAGACGATACCTATAATTAAAGGGAATCGAATCTTTAAAGAATGGCAGAGGATAGTTTCGAGATTTATTTGGCAGGGCAAAAAACCCAGAATCCAGTATAAATTACTGACAGATGTTAAGGAAAGGGGGGGTTTTGCACTGCCAGATTTAAAACTATATTACGAGGCCTCATGCCTGAATTGGATAAAAGAGTGGGTAAAGTTGACGAACACGGAGTTACTTGATTTGGAGGGCTTCGATAACCGTTTTGGTTGGCACGCCTATCTATGGAAGAACAAAAGGAAAGTACATAAGGGGTTCGAAAACCATATTTTTAGAGGGCCGCTAACTGAAGTGTGGGAAAGATATAAAAATGTGTTAGAGCCGAAAACTCCACACTGGCTATCACCTCTTGAAATAATGAGTATAAGGACTACCAATATGAGAAGTAACTGGGCAACATACAACCAGCTACTAACTAAAGAGGATGGGAAATGGAAGCTCAAACAATACGAACAAGTAAAGGAACATGTCTATGACTGGCTACATCATTATCAGGTGAATCAGATGTTTAGTAAAGATATCAAAGAAAGAGGCTATGTAGACAAAGATTCGAAATTTCAGACGGAGATAATAAATAATGAAGTGAAAACTATATCGAAACTGTACAGGATGTTGCTGGACTGGAACCTAAGCGATGAGGAAGTTAAATCAGTAATGATACGCTGGGCAAAAGATATAGGTCATAGTATACAATTTGAGGATTGGGAAAGATTATGGAAAGATGGCTTAAACTTTACGGCGTGTACAACGATAAAGGAAAATGTAATGAAGATGTTTTATAGGTGGTATTTGACGCCCATAAAATTATCGAGAATGTATAAGGTGGATAAAAAGTGTTGGAAATGTAGACATCATGAGGGCTCCTTCTACCACATGTGGCGGGAGTGTGGAAGGGTCAAGCAATTTTGGGAGAAAATATACATTGAACTAAAGAGGATATTAAAGTACACGTTCGTAAAGAAACCAGAAATCTTTTTATTGGGGATTTTGGGGCAAGAGATAAGAAAGGATGATTGTAAACTAGTATATTATGCGGTTACAGCAGCAAGGGTAGTACTAGCCCAGAGGTGGAAACAGCAGGAAACGCCAACGGTGGAGGAGTGGAGATGTAAGTTGCTGGACTACGCGGAGCTGGATAGATTAACAGGAAAAGTTAGATATTTGAGAGACCAAGTGTTCATCAAGGATTGGGGAAAGTATGTAGATTATCTGGAATGTATTAGTGAAGGACAAACAACGCTAAAGGGATTCAGAGACGTACTGTAAAAGAATAAGAGTTATTGTTCAAAGCAAATAGAAGACGGGAGTAGGCACAATGACAATACAAGCAAAGAAACGTGTAATCTTATTTATTGTTTCGAATGATTTACGGACAAGTTGAAGGAAGTCTTGATAGGGATAGCTAGGTGAAATGACTGAGGCGAAAGCAAAAATTTAGTGTATTCTTTTTTCTTTCTTTTCTGTTGAAATGTATTTACTTCTTTCTTTATTGTGTATTTTTCTTTTTATATATGTCTGTCAATCTAATCTTTTTTGTATATATATATGGAAATGATCAATAAAAAGTATCTCGGAAAAAAAAAAAGCTGTTTAACGGAAACGCGTCTCCTGGATTCTCTGCGTGACAGTTTCCGGCGAGGGGTGGGGGTCCCTAAAGGGGGCCTTGATACCTCCTCACTGTTCTCACTGGAAGTATCCCAGAGCCTCCCCTCCGACTCCCTTTCCCTTGGAGCTCCTGCTCCCCCCCTACTGGTTCCCTCTTCTGCTGCAGAGTCTCTCCTATTCTCCTGGAGCCTTTCCACCAACTGTTCTTCCGATGGCAGTTCCCTGACAGTACCTAACCCCATCAGAATTAGCCAAAATAAACAGCAGCAGCAACAACAACAACAACAACAAATGTTGGAGATGTAAACATCAGGTAGGAACAGCAAGTGGACCTGTCCCAAAATTAAATTATTTTGGGACATGATTTATGAAGAGTTAAAAAAAAAGCTAAAACATACATTTCAAAAAAAAACCAGAAGCATTTTTATTGGGCGTTTTCACAATAAACATTCCAAACAAAAATAAAAGAGTGTTCCTCTACACAGTTACAACAGCAAGAGTCTTAACAGCGAAATATTGCAAGAACGAACTAACGCCAATGTAATGGGATGTGGGGTTGCTTGTGCGTAAGCCGCAAACGGCTCCAAGCTGAGTAGTTTGGTCAAACTTTTCCCCGGCTGGACAGCCCTTACTCCATGGCTGTCTCAATCACTGGCAGAATCCGTCAGTGGGCGTTTCCTGAACTTTTTCCAACATAAAAGCTCTTTGACACCAAGTCGACGCCTCGCCTCCCTGCGTGGAAGCTTTCTGCGCAGCGTGGGCGTCCCAAGCGGAGGCTCTGTGCTCTCCCCACTGGTCTCGCTGGAACAGTCTCGGAGCCCTCCCTCCGAAGCTCCCTCAACCTCCCCTTTCTTCCTAGCCTATCTCCTTCCCCAGCGGAAGTGAGCTCTCTCTCCTTACTGGGTCCTTCTCCTGCATCGCTGCTGCGCCTTACCTCCTCTCCTGTCTCCGATGGCAGTTCCCTGACAGCCAACAAGGGAGGAATGACAATTAAAATTATGCAAGTATTTAGAACTTACTAAAATGACACAGTTGATAAGAAATCAATCGATAGATAAGGTTAAGAAAGAATGGGAATATTTTAAAAATTAGTTGAATAAATATGGTTCCAGCAATAACACTTGGCTGTGTTTAGATTAATTTCGCAGATAGAGGTATCCCAAGATTGAGACAAATAATTAAATATAGATCAAAGATAGAAATGGCTGAATTGAAACCGCAAAGAGTAGACGGAAGTCAACAAACCAACAAAATAAAAAAGGGACTCAATCCAGTATGAGGGACTTTGTGAGTAGAATACCCTGGTACTAGTCTGAATTAATTAAATATTGATTTTTGTTTAAATAGGTAGTTTTAGTTTTGTTAATTTTTCGGTTTTCTTTTTTTCCTTTTTCCTTTTCTCTCTATTTTTACTTCTTTTATATAATACATATTTATTTTGGATTCTTGACAATTCAATCACGTATACTGTAATAACTATCTAGGAATATATAATGTACTATTAGTTTGGTTTTTGCTTTTTTTGTATGTTATGTTTGTAATGTTTGTTTAATAAAATTATATAAGAACAAAACAAAAAAACACAGATTTGAACAGTTCCCCCAGAATGTTGTTCCCAAGGCTGCTGGAGGTGGGGGAGTAGAGAAGTTCCTTCCAATGATTTCCTTTGCTTAACTTGGCTAAGTCACTAAGTAATGCAGTACTTAAACATAAACAGTGGTGTAGCGTGGGAGGTGCAGGGGGGGCCGGCCACACCGGGCGCAACATCTGGGGGTTAAGGTTAGGGGGCGCAAATCCACGGGTTAGGGGGAGCAAATCCATGGGTTAGGGGGAGCAAATCCACGGGTTAGGGGGCGCAAATTACTTGCCTTGCCCCAGGTGCTGACAACCCACGCTACGCCACTGAACATAAAGAAGGAAACACCAACTCTACAGATGCATCATTAAAAGTTTGAGCTGCCTGTGACCTTGATAAAGGGAGTTTCGGTCTACACAAAGTCAACACTCTCCTTGCATTTGCACTGTGCCATTTTATTCCAGACAGCCACGGAAGGTGCAAATGTAATGCAAACTGTCATTTCACTGTAATGCAGTTTTTCTTTTCATGACGGTTTGCATTGACCCTGAGGGAATTTGAAAATTGACTGCAGAGGCCTTTGTGTGAAACACTCCCTAGTTTGTTCAACCAGGCAAGGCAGCACACAGAAGTTATTTGTTTCTTAATGGATGCCTTCTGTTAAGAAAATTGACCAACAGATGAATAGCAAATTAATTCTACTTGATTTTTAAAAATCTGTAGCAAAACTGATATATACTTCTTCTGTAAGTCTTTCCATTTAAAGATGAGAAATGCCATGTATTGCAGGTAGTGTGAAAAAGGCTGAGTGGACTCTGAATCTAAGTTAACCTGCTTTTATTTAATATATACTTCTATTCAAGGATTCTAAAGAATATGTGAGAGCGAGTGGGAAGGTGCTCTCTCCCATGTGCGCCTCTTAGCCCCACCCTTGCCAAGGTGAACACAGTTCCTGATCAAGGGGGGTGGGTTCCCTTCAAGCTCCTTGCAGACCTTCCAGGAAGGTCCGGGGTACAGCAGACATGACGGGGGGCACTGGGCGCAGGGCTGGCATGCAGGTGCCCACTCTTCCCTTGAAGTCAGTTTCTCCCATTTAGTTTGTCCTATTGTTAGTTTGGGGTCTGGCAAAATTTTGTGCCGTGGGGTGGGGGGTGTTTCAGCATCATCTTAAGATTCAGTTCAGTTGACAAGTTTATAAAGTTGAGTGCAGAATGTTATCACAAATCTTGTGGGGATTTTAGGCTTTACGAAACCTGTGAAAGAATCTCAGAAACTGACACTTCACACAGAAGTGTTGTGTGGCTTATTCCCCAGACGACTCTTCTTTTTCTCACTATTCAAGTGAACCATTGGCAACATTTATAATGCATTTAGAAGTTATGTAGAGATTCCAGCATCGTGGCCCAAATGCTGAAATGTGTGGCACGCATTCTGCAGCTGTGGTGCCCAATGCGAGACAAGGCCATGGGAATTAACCCTTTTCTACCACACCACAGCTCCAGTGAAGAACTCACCACCATTCAAAGCTTCCATTCTGTGCCAAAGAGAAGCTGGGGATGGAGGGTTGAAAATGTCTCAGTCCCTACCCAAGCAATTTACTGGTTCAAGTCTCCCCAGCATAACTTGAGGCAGTTTAACTTAGTACTTCTCTGCAAAGAAACCCCCAAGGCATTTGTCACAGAGCAAGCCAGCAGTAAATCACACTGTTTAGTAGCAGAAGCACAAGTCTGTGAAGGACTTGGCTGAGTGTCAGGCCTAATGAGCACAGCAGCTCATCCCCAGCAGGTCTGACCCTATGAATCAGTTGCTGAGACTGAAAGTCCCCACCTCCCCACAACTGTCTAAGTCCCCTCCTCTGCAGGGCCTTTTCCAAGCAATCAGAAACTATGTCTGTGTGCAGCCTACCTCTCCTCCACCCATTTCAGCCCTCTTCTAGTTCTGGGAGACAAGAGGGGAGGGGAGCTAGTTGCAGCAGGAGGGGGAGACACCTGTGACTCTTGACCTGCAGGACTCATCTCTGCCTCTTGGCCAGCTTCGGCTTCTGATTCTGGACTTCTCTGCAACCCTCTCCTCTGCAGGGAGGTGGGACCGATTCGGATGGTCCACCCCAATCACTTGATGGATCCAAATGGTTTCCAGAGAGTGGTAGGGGATGTTTGAAGGACCAGGTGCGCAACCTGGGAGTCATTTTGGACTCACAGCTGTCCATGGAGGTGCAGGTCAATTCTGTGTCCAGGGCAACTGTCTACCAGCTCCATCTGGTACACAGGCTGAGACACCATCCGCAGACACCTGTCCGCAGACTGTCTTGCCAGAGTGGTGCATGCTCTGGTTATCTCCCGCTTGGACTACTGCAATGTGCTCTACGTGGGGCTACCTTTGAAGGTGACCCGGAAACTACAACTAATGTAGCAGCTAGACTGGTGACTGGGAGTGGTCGCCAAGACCACATAACACCGGTCCTGTAAGAGCTACATTGGCTCCCAGTACATTTCTGGGCACAATTCAAAGTGTTGGTGCTGACCTTTAAAGCCCTAAATGGCCTCAGCCCAGTATACCTGAAGGAGCGTGTTCACCCCCATCATTTGGCCCGGACGCTGAGATCCAGCGCTGAGGGCCTTCTGGGGATTCCCTCATTGTGAGAAGCGAAGGTACAGGGAACCAGGCAGAGGGCACTTGCCCCGTGGAACACCATCCCAATAGATGTCAAGGAAATAAACAACTGTCTGACTTTTAGAAGACATCTGATGGCAGCCCTGTTTAGAGATGCTTTTAATATTTGATGAATCATTGTATTTTAAGATTCTGCTGGAAGCCGCCCAGAGTGGCTGGGGAAACCCAGCCAGATGGACGGGGTATAAATAGATTATTATTATTATTATTATTATTATTATTATTATTATTATTATTGACTTCTCGTTGCCAGAGTCTTCCAGCTGATGAAGACCCGTTAACCCCTCCTGACACCTCTTGTTCCCAGTCTTCCCCCTCTGACCACTCCTTGTTGTCCCACCACTACACCCTGGGCTCTGAGCCTTCTTGCCGTGGGGGGTTCTCCTGCTGGTTCCCCCCACCATTCCTCTGCAGCAACCTGGTCCATGACAGTATCTGACCATTTCAAAAAAAGACAGCTTTTATAGTATTAACTTTATGTGATGCATTTATGCAGATGCTGAACAATACTGTATTAAACAGACTCATTTACTCAAATAAGCCCCTTTTCCTCTCTGTTCCTTATTCAATGGAAAGCAAATGGAATCTTGTGTATTGTGCTTATTTTGGCTAAGCATTATCCGGTTTCCTAATACAAGAGAACACTTGTGTGTGCAGTTTTCGTCAATTCCTTCAGTAAGGATAAAGAAACAGCACCACATGCCCCCCGGCCACGCGAGGCGAAAGAAAACGTCAGTGGCTGTGATCCAGAGCTCATCATATGCTGTTATCGGTAGCCTGAGGAAGTGGGCAGGGCAGTGGTTCCACATTGCAAAATATCTATGCCCTGCAATGCAGACAAGGAATCTGCATTCATAGATCTCACTCCAGAAAGCAAATCTACATGGAAAAATTGTTTGTTTATCAGTCCTGGAACTCAGCCAGCAGAGGGAGGAGGATTTAAGGAAAACCAGAATCACTTGGTTTTGCCTGTCATGGCCTCTACTGCCACCTACTGCTGAGCTCCTGGAATCCTGCCCCACCAGCCTCACTGAACTCGGTTCATTTGGGGCATTTGCCTGCCAACAGCCTTTGTGACAGGTTAGTCTAATTGCAGGAACTTCTTCAGGGGATTTGAAACCGGATGAGTCGCATGAATGTCTAGTATTCCTTCTACCTTGGGTCTTGTTCCTCAAGCCTGTGCCTTCAGTTCCCAGCTATGACTGGGACAGGCTTTTGGAGATGAAGACAAACACTTTGGAGCCCAGCAGACACAGAAGCAAAGGACAGGGCTTATCCAGAAAGCTCAGAGATAAAAGTCACTCACTAGTTTTTTCAGACAAAAGAAATAAATCTGTTTGCTGCTCATTGGGTGTGATGTGCAGCGTAAATTAATAATGCAGAGTTTTAAAGAATAAAAGCTTTACTGAATTAAAATAAACTTCTTCATAAACAACATGGTTCCAAACAGTTTGACTGAGATTACATACTGATCACAACTGAGGCAGACTGACTCTGACTGAAATCTTACAGAGAACACAGAGAGAAAATGGCTGCTCTTATAAGGAGAATGAGTCCCATGCCAGAGTGACTCCACAGTTAGCAGTTAGGCCTGAATAACTTTAGTAGGTCCAAATGATTGTGCAGTCCCAGCACCTCCCAGCCTGCTTTGCTGTTTCTGCTCTCATGTGTCTTTGTCACATGACAGGGTGTGCATAGAAGACTAACTAATACCAATGAACATCTCTCCACTGTTAAGCACAGTTGATCTAGTGTGCTATAACAGAGGCGCAGCCTCCCACTTCAACCCATGGTTGGATGAAAGGCCAACAATCATGTGCATAGAAGGACCCTGGGAAGAAGAGGTTTTCGGTGTGCTCTTCCAGCCAGGTGACTCTTTCAAGCTGATGTCAAGAACAACTGCTGTCAGATATCAATCAATGGCAACAGCTTCCTGAAATATGATCACACCTCCCTGTCAACACAGTGCAAACTTTGCAGTTCACAGAGGATATTTACTCCATCAAATCCAATATTTAAGGAATTCCTTCTGGACCATGAAAAACAACCAGAAAGAGCTGAGAATGTGACCGTCTCCTACATGCAAAATGACTGCAAATCTCCATACTTCTTTAATAACTTTGCTCTTCAGGTCTCCAGTGTGTTCTCCTTTCATGAAATAGAACAACAAAAGTACATAGCTTTTTACTCTGGATGAGTGCTGCATCAAAGCATCTGACTTGCAGACCTAAACCTTCTGTAAAGTAACCAGCAAAGACCTTAAACTGGTTCATCATTGACCATCATGTTCCCAGAATAAACTCTGGGGAAATGAAAGGGGAAATAAGGCTAAATCTCACAAACCTTGCCGAACCACCCTTTCCCTCTGTTGCCTCCCTGTTATGCAATAAAATAAATGCCATTCAAGATATAGTGTGAATGCAGTGTTCAGTCTTATCCAATATGCTCTGTTGAATTGCAGTTTTGATTGTATTAGTTAATTTTATGTGATGTTGTGGACTTTATGTATTGCAACGTGTACTGGGGACTAGTATGGTGAAGAGTGTATTATAAATATACCAAATGAATGAAAATAAATACACTATGCTGGCTACCTATTACTTGCTTGTAAGTGCTGAACTATCAATTGTTACATAAAATAACTATCTGCTATTTTTCTAGCTCTTGTTTCCTGAGAGGCTGTATTATTAAAGTGATATTTGCACCCAAAGTTGCTTCTTCTTTTTTTTTTTTTTATAAATATTTATTAAAGTTTTTGAATACAATACATAAATAATAAACAACATTACTTATATCATAACATAGTTTCATCACTTCTTTGGACTCCCTCACGTCTCCCGCTCCCACTTACATCGTTATAAAATTTTTTCAAGCAAATTATCATCTTGTTTAGAACCTTATATCCGCTCATTTAAATAAAATCTAGCAGTTCTCCAAAAAATTTATATTTTCCTTAATCTCACTTATCGTCAAATTCAAATCTAATTCAGTGGTGGACAATTATTTATGATCTAGCATCCTTCTTAACATTCAACCAAATTACAATATTTTTGTAGATAAATCTTAAATTTCTTCCAGTCTTCTTCAACCCTCTCTTCTCCCAGGTCTTGGATTCTGCCAGTCATCTCGGCCAATTGCATATAGTCCATCAGCTGCATCTGCCACTCTTCCAGTGTGGGTAGATCTTGAGTTTTCCAGTTCTTAGCGATGAGTATCCTTGCTGCCGTTGTTGCATACATAAAAAATGTTCGGTCCTTCTTTAACACCTTCTGGCCGACCATACCCAGAAGGAAGGCTTCTGGTTTCTTAGTGAAGGTATACTTAAATAGTTTTTTCAACTCATTATAAATCATTTCCCAGAAGGCCTTCACTTTAGGGCAGGTCCACCAAAGGTGAAAGAATGTTCCTTCATTTTCTTTACATTTCCAACATTTATTATCAGACAAATGGTATATTTTGGCAAGTTTAACTGGGGTCATGTACCATCTGTATATCATTTTCATTACATTTTCCTTCAGAGCATTACATGCAGTGAAGTTCAGCCCAGTGGTCCACAACCTTTCCCAGTCCTCAAACATAATGTTATGCCCAATGTCCTGTGCCCACTTTATCATAGCCGATTTAACCATTTCGTCTTGTGTATTCCATTTTAACAGCAAGTTATACATTCTTGATAATACCTTAGTCTTTGGTTCTAACAATTCTGTTTCCAACTTCGATTTCTCCACCTGGAACCCTAACTTTTTGTCATTTTTAAAAACTTCTTTAATCTGAGCGTAATGTAACCAGTCTCACACTTTATCCTTCATTTTCTCCAAACTCTGCAACTTCCAATTGTCTCCATCTTTTTCTAATATTTCCCAATATTTTGGCCATTTGGCCTCCATATTGGGTCTTTTTCGGGCCTTATCTTCCAGAGGAGAAAGCCACCTTGGAGTTTTGTTTTCCAATAAGTCTTTATATTTTGTCCAGACATTAAACACTGCTTTTCTGACAATATGGTTCTTAAAGGCCTTGTTGATCTTAACTTTGTCGTGCCATAAGTATGCATGCCAACCAAAAGCATTATTAAAACCTTCCAAATCCAACACATCAGTGTCTTCGAGAAGTAGCCAGTCTTTTAGCCAGCAGAAAGCTGCGGCCTCGTAGTACAACTTTAAGTCTGGCAGGGCAAAGCCCCCTCTTTCTTTCGCATCAGTTAATATCTTAAACTTAATTCTGGGCTTTTTGCCCTGCCAGACAAACTTAGAAATATCTCTCTGCCACTTCCGGAAGCACTCCGTCTTGTCCACAATCTGTAGTGTTTGAAACAAAAACAACATTTTTGGCAATACATTCATCTTAATAGCAGCAATTCGGCCTAGCAAAGAAAGTTTCAATTTTGTCCAACTGTCTAAGTCTCTCTTAATTTCTGACCAACATTTTTCATAGTTATCCTTAAATAGACTCAGATTTTTTGCTGTTATATTTACCCCTAGGTACTTTACTTTTTTAACCACATTCAATTCTGTCTCTCCCTGAAACCGTTCTGACTCTGTATCTGTCAAGTTTTTTTCCAACACCTTGGTTTTCTGTTTGTTTAATTTAAATCCCGCCACCCGACCAAAGTCCTGAATCAATTGTAGTACTCTTTTCGTACTAGATTCTGGCTCCTGCAGAGTCAAAACTAGGTCATCTGCAAAAGCTTTAAGTTTATATTGTTTCGCTCCGACCTGAATTCCTTCCACCAACCGGTCCCCTCTAATCATATTCAAGAGCACCTCCAGAACCGAAATAAATAGCAAAGGGGAAATAGGGCAGCCTTGTCGTGTTCCTTTTTCGATTTTAAATTCTTCTGTAACCACATTGTTAACTATCAATTTAGCCTTTTGTTCTGAGTATATTGCATCAATCCCATTCTCAAAACCCCGTCCCACTCCCATTTCTTTTAGATTTCCCTTCATAAATTTCCAGGAAATATTGTCAAAGGCCTTCTCTGCATCTATAAAAATTAACACTGCTTTTGTATTTATGTCTGTTTGCAAAAGTTCCAAAATGTCAATAATGTTCCTTGTATTAGCAAACAAGTGTCTACCTGGGAGAAAGCCTGCCTGGTCCTTGTGTGGCATCTGAATATAGACTGCATTTTTAATCAAGACTTATATTGGCTTATATCTTGATCAGGTTCCTAAATTAAATGGGCTTAGATTTTCAAATGTTTCATGCCAGGCAGAGAAAACCTTGGCCATTCTCCTAAGACAAGGGGGCCCCATTGATTTATAGTAGAAAAACAATTCTCAAAGTCATAAAAAGAGGAAATTAAAGGCTGAGAGCGAGGACACTGATCCTACATGATACAGAAGATAAAAAAGGCTGAGAAAACACCATTAGGAATGGGGAAAATAATACCATTTGCCTCCCAGTAAAATGAGCCATATCTTCTTCCTAAGGTTGAAAGGCCAAGAGCTAATGGGAGAAGCATCTAGCTGGCTGTGAAAGGAGGGGTGCAAACTGAAGAGGCTTCTTTTAAAAGCTGTGTTTTACTGAGTTTCTTCCTTTTTACTTTGAAAAGCTTTATTCTTTTAAGAGGCTACCTATGATAAATGTATGAAATATATTAGCTTAAATATATTGGCTTAAATGTAATTATGCAAAGGATTTAAGAAATGCTAGATTCTTATTTCATAGAGTCATATTGCAATAGGAGACCAGAGGGGCAAATGAGCCTAGCCCCCCTGCCAGACAGAAGACGCCATCCAAGCAGTCTTGATATATAGTTGTCAGGCATTTGTTTAGAAACCTTAAATGAAGGAAATCTTTCAATGTTGGTGTGAAACTCAAGATCCTTGACATCTGTTGAACATAAAAATGTAAGATTAACCATTTGTTTTAGAAGGCAATAGGGCAAGGAGGGCAAGAGGTGAGCTGGTAATTAAGATTCCATGTAAGATATATTATTACTTATATGTCATATATATAGCTCTTTGTCTCCCTTATAAGGGCAAGGAAGTGGGTGTATCTTTTGTGGGTGTATCTTTTGTGATTGGTTCTAGCAAACAGCCAATAGGAATTTCAACCAGGCTGATTGAACAGAGGCAGCCACAGGAGGAGCAAAGGGGGCTGGATTAAGGGAATATAAGTGCTGGCCAGAATGGCAGGAGGCCAGGCCAGAGCTTGGTAACCATGTACCACTGTGCCTCTTATTTATTTGTCTGACAAATAAATTACTATTTTAATTTCTCTATTGCTGCGTTGAATATTTCATTCCAGCTAAGCGTTAACCACAAGCAGGGTGCTACATTTTATGGTGCCCTGTGACTCGGATAAGTGGTCTGCTGGAACGCAGCCCCTTCGCCCTACTGGGCAGGGTACAAGAGAGAGGACAACTGCTTACCCAAAGCGCGCACTGGTAAATTTTTCCAGGGGGAACGCAGAAGACTCGTCTGTCTGATACCCTGCTCACTGGCGGCGACGGACCGGGGGAAACAGGGAACCAACCAAGGGTAAGTGCACAAAGGGATTTTTGGCCCTCCAATTAATTAGGAGGAAGAGAAGTCTTGATCAAACTTCTGCGTCTCAGTAAGGGGAAACTGAGTACGCTAGGTGGTTGGGTACATCAGATGGTGATCTGGTGTAGGGAAAGGGAAGGATTGGGAGGTAGAGTGTGGTGAAGTATCCAGCGCATTGTATGTGTGAGAAAGTACAGAGCAATCTGTAGCTGACCTGAGTGTGGAGTGGGCAGTACTTCGGTTCCTAGTAAGGCGACTTCACTAGGCAAGGAAACCCACAAAGCGCGTCTGTGAGTGACTGAGTGGATACTTCACAGGGCCATACAATGGGAGTTGAGGGTTCAAAGGGGGAAAATACACCTCTTGAGTGTATGTTAAATAATTTTAAGAAAGCCTTCTCAGGGGCATATGGAGTCAAAATGACGCCAGAGCGCTTGAGAACGTTATGTGAACTAGAATGGCCAAAACAAATTACTGGATGGCCATCTCAGGGAACTTTTGATATAAATTTAGTAAGCAAACTTTGGACTGATATCGCCAAAGAAACTGGAGGGTGCCCAGAACAATTTCCATATATAGATTCCTGGCTGAGCACATTAAATAAAAATCCTCCATGGATAAGGGAATGCAAAGTCAAACGATGCAAATTATTGGCTGTAAAAGCCGAAGCTAGGAAAGGAATCTTGCCAAATAAACTCAAACCCATTTTTGAGGGGCCAGAGGAAGAGGTGCTTCCACCTCCACCCTATGCTCCACATCGAAGGGAGCTTAATCCAAACACTCCACCAGTTGTAACCCCAAGGCAAGAAACTGGAATGAATAATGGGAGTGGAGTCACAGAGCTTGATTCCTTGATAGATTATGATAAATATCTTCAGGAGGCATTGGAGTCCTATAATAAAGCCCAAGCAGAAGTGGTTATTCCACCTGTGACTCCTAATAGACCTCCATCTACAGTCTCCTTTAGTGGAACAACTGATTGCCCACCCCAAACCCCTGTACATCCAAGTCCCAGAGAAATGTTACAGAAGTTACAGGGAGACCTTGCTCGGTCAGCAAGCAATACAGCCAGGCGTATAAAGCTGCTAAAAGAACGCCTTGCGACAGATACCATCCCCTATGATTTGAGGCCCCTAGAGCAAAGTGAAGAGAAAGGTCACGTAGTAGCCCCTCTTAGAAGAGTATTTGATGCACTTGAGGAGCCTGCGCTGGTTAATGGGCAACCCGGACCACGGCCACCTCGAACTTCGACCCTGCAATATATTCCATTCACAACTACAGATCTGATGAATTGGAAAACACACACCCCATCTTTTGCAGAAAAACCTCAGGCTATGATGGACTTGGTGACTTCAATAGTAAATACTCATAGCCCTACTTGGACAGATTGTCGCCAGCTCCTAAATACTCTGTTCACCACTGAGGAAAGGAGAGACATAATTGAAAAGGCACAGATATATTTGCGTGAGCAGGCCAGAGTGGGAAATATTTATAATATTGACCGTCATCTCCAAGATAACTTTCCCTTGGAAGATCCTAATTGGGATCCAAACAATGCAATTCACCTGGCCAGACTTACCACCTACCGCCAGACACTTGTGCAAGGTATCCGCAGGGCATGCCAGAAGCCCACTAATATGTCTAAAGTCTCAGAAGTAGAACAAAAACCAAATGAGAGTCCGGGAGACTTTTTAGAGAGGCTGCAGGAAGCCTATCGTATATGGACTCCTTTTGACCCTGAAGCCCCTGAAAACAGCAGAATGATTACTGCTACATTTGTGGCCCAGTGCGCTTCTGACATTCGTAAGAAAATTCAGAAATCAGAAGGATGGGAAGGGATGCTGATGAGCCAAATTATGGCCATTGCACGCCGAGTTTATCGGAATAGGGATGAGGCTGAGAAGCAAGAGAAGAAGAAGTGGCAGAAGGAAAAGATGGTAATGCTAGCCACAGCAGTGAAGCAAGAACACCGCCCCTTAAATGGAGGGAGAGGGCGAGGAAGGAATCCACCACTGGGAAGGAATCAATGTGCAAATTGCAAGAAGGAGGGTCATTGGAAGCGGGAGTGTCCTGAACCCCTGAGGTTGGAAGAAGTACGCCCAGGCCCAGGCCCAGGCCCAGGCCCAGGCCCAGGCCCAGGCCCAGGCCCAGGCCCAGGCCCAGGCTCCGGCCCAAGAAACCAGGGACGGGGACGGGGAATGATCCGAGATGGAAGATATCAGAGACCAGGACAGGGACGGAGTAGAGACAATTTCATTGGACTGGCAGAAGAGGATTTTACTCAAGACTAGGAACGACCGGACTCCATAAAGTTAGGCTTCCAGGAGCCCACGGTCACGATTCAATTAGGAAGCCATTTAATAGATTTTATGATTGATACTGGGGCTGAATACTCAGTACTCCCAGAACTATTGCAGAAAAAGGCATCCAAAAGTGTAATCATTAAAAGTGCCACTGGACAGTCAGCTAAGAGGTCTTTCCTCCAACCTTTGGAATGCCAGATTGGGGGACATCGTTTAACCCATCAGTTTTTGTATATACCTGAGTGTCCAATACCTCTCTTAGGCAGAGATATGCTGTCCAAATTGCAGGCCCAAATCACTTTCACTCCTCGAGGTCCAGAAATGAAACTGCCATCAAAAGCAGCAGGAATAATTACCCTCTCAGTACCTAAGGAACAATCATGGCGCCTAATGTCAGCCTTGCAAGTCCAACCCACATTGGATACAGAATTAAACAAGCTCCTCCGAACTCTACAGGTGCCACCAGGAGTATGGGCCGAAAATAGCCCACCAGGAATGGCTAAGAATATAGCTCCAATTGTAGTAACCCTAAAACCTATGGCTACCCCTGTATCTGTAAAGCAATATCCCTTACCCCGGCGAGCAGCAGAGGGCATCCAGAAACATTTGGACCGCCTATTAAAATATGGTCTGCTTAAGCCTTGCCAATCAGAATGGAACACACCCCTTTTGCCTGTTCGAAAACCTGGGACAGATGAATACAGGCCAGTGCAGGACTTGAGGCTCGTAAACCAGGCTATCGAGACCTTGCACCCAAATGTACCAAACCCATATACCTTGCTGAGTTTGATCCCACCAGAAGCAACATTTTTTACTGTATTGGACTTGAAAGATGCATTCTTCTGTTGCCGGCTGGCACCACAGAGCCAACCTATATTTGCCTTCCAGTGGGAAGACCCTTTGACAGGAACAAAAGGCCAGCTAACCTGGACAAGATTGCCCCAAGGATTCAAAAATTCCCCAACTTTATTTGGCACTGCCTTGGCAAGGGATCTAACAAGTTACCCCTCAATACCGGGAGAAAAGGTGGTTCTGCAATATGTGGATGATCTTATACTAGCTGCAAAGGATTTTGATACCTGTAAAGAAGGGACAGAGGAACTGCTCCACTTGCTCTGGGAAGCTGGCTACCGAGTTTCCCAGAAAAAGGCACAGTTATGTTTAGAAAAGGTCAAATATTTGGGCTTTGACATCTCACACCAACAACGAGCATTGAGACCAGAGAGGAAAGAAGCTATTTGCCTTATCAAGGAACCTACCACAAGAAAACAACTTAGGGGATTCCTGGGAACAGCAGGGTTTTGTAGACTATGGATACCTGATTTCAGTAGTCTGGCCAAGCCCTTACATGAAAGCACTCGAGGTGCAGAAAAGGACCCATTCGTATGGGGACCTGAACAGAAACAAGCCTTTTTAGTTATCAAACAACGACTTATGGAGGCACCAGCCCTTGGATTGCCTAATTCGGAAAAACCCTTTCAGCTGTATGTACATGAACAGAATGGGATTGCAGCGGCAGTCCTGACCCAGAGATTAGGAAGTTGGAACCGTCCAGTAGCTTATTTGTCTAAACATTTGGACTCAGTAGCAAAAGGATGGCCTCCATGCCTAAGGGCAGTAGCAGCCACTGCGAGCCTTGTCAAAGAAGCTGATAAATTTACCTTTGGCCAGACGATGTATGTGAATGTACCTCATGCTGTTCTGACACTCATGGAATATAAGGGTAGTTATTGGCTAACGAACCCAAGGATGGCTAGATACCAAGGCTTATTGTGTGAAAATCCCAGGATTCATCTACGAGTAGTGAATATGCTCAATCCAGCGACTTTGCTGCCCCTACCAGAGGTAGATGATGAAGAATCACATGATTGTCTCCAAGTAATGGATGAAGTTTATTCCAGTAGACCTGATCTGAAAGATGAGCCATTGAAAAATCCAGATGTTGTATATTATACGGATGGTAGCAGTTACCTGCATGAAGGTGCCAGACGAGCAGGATATGCTGTGGTCACCAATGAGGAAGTTGTGGAAGCTGAAGCTTTGCCTGCTGGCACCTCAGCACAAAAGGCTGAACTTATAGGTTTAACTAGAGCTCTGCAATTGGCAGCCGGATGTAAGGCAAACATCTATACTGATTCAAAATATGCCTTCTTAACCCTGCATGCACATGGAGCTCTATGGAAAGAAAGAGGTCTAATCGGAGCCCACGGGAAGGCTTTGAAATATGGACCTGAAGTAGAAATCCTGTTGGAAGCAGTATGGGCTCCAGAACAGATTGCTGTAATGCACTGCAAAGGTCATGGACGAGGAAGGGATCCAATAACCAGAGGAAATCATGCTGCTGACAAAGCAGCCCGAGAGGCAGCCCAAAAGCCTGTGGGAGGATTTATAGCAGCCCTCATACCAGAGGTAGTTCCAGAAGATGTTAAACCTCACTATACCCCAGAAGAGAGGAAGTGGGCTGAACAGGAAAGAGCGGTTGTGAAGGACGGTTGGATGATCCTGCCGGACAATAGGATTTATGTACCTCATCATCTAGCAGGCACAATTGTAAGAAATTATCATGAATCTACTCACCTTGGCGGTACTGCAACTAGAGAGAGTCTCAGTCGGAAGTTGTATATTATTAATCTATCACAATTAGCAACTTGCATTTCACAGAAATGTGTTCTTTGTGCTAAAAACAATCCCAGGCAGGGACCGGTACAACCTCCTGGAATTCAGCATGTGGGATACGTCCCCATGGAAAGCCTAATTGTGGACTTCACAGAGCTGGTCCCTTCTAAGGGATTCAAGTATCTCCTTGTGTTTGTAGATACTCTTACCGGATGGGTTGAAGCTTTTCCCACCCGAACTGAAAAGGCACGAGAGGTAACTAAAAGACTCCTCACTGAATTGATCTCAAGGTTTGGATTACCTAGATGCATTGGAAGTGATAATGGGCCAGCGTTCATTGATCAAGTAGTACAAGATGTATGTCGAGTCCTACAAGTAAAATGGAGACTGCATACAGCATATAGGCCTCAGAGTTCAGGGAAAACTGAAAGAATGAATCGGACTCTGAAAACCCAATTGGCAAAATTAACCCAGGAAACGGGATTGGGATGGGTAGATGTGTTACCCATAACACTGTTTCGTGTTCGGTGTGCACCCACAAAAAGACTTAAGTTGTCACCTTTTGAGCTCCTGTATGGGAGACCGCCCTCCTTTGTTCAGGATATTCCAGCTGACCTTAAACAAATAGGAGATCATGTGACACAGGGACAAGTGCAATCTCTCTCCCGTGTTTTTGTTTCTCTTAACAGGTGGGCCCTCGAGCGCACGCCGTGCAGCATTGCCGAGCCGATTCATCAGTTCCAGGCTGGCGATAGCGTATGGGTGAAAGAGTGGAAACGTGATCCACTTGCACCTAAGTGGCGTGGACCTTACACCGTCTTGCTCTCTACTCCAACAGCGGTGAAGGTAGCTGAGGTGACCCCCTGGATTCATCACTCTCGTTTGAAGAAGTCCGAAGGCAGTTGGACGTGCAAAGGTGACCCCTCTAATCCTTTAAAACTAACTCTCTCCAAAAACCCCTGTATCTAGCCCTACCGGGAACGGGCTAGGTCACGGGCAACATTTGACGACCGGCCTGCTGCAGCCACAACCTGGAAGCTGGCTGACCTGCGCACGCCTGAAGCTTGAGGAGCGTCTGAACCAGCGACTGTGAACGGAAAGATTCTCTAATACAATTGATTGACTGCCCCCTTTGTGGAACAATTATCAGAGATATTACTCATTGGGGATCCTCGGGATATATGTTTTGGTCTTGGTGGTTCCCCATTTCTGTCACTGGGGGAATTATATTGGGGCTAATAATTATTTGCTATCACAATAAGGTAATCTTTTGTGGAAGGAATGCATATACTAGACATCAACATGATTTTATTATTAATCCTGATCCCTTGGGAAGGGGAAGGGTCCTTGAATCTGACCAAATTGGCTAAATATGGATTCAGCCATGACCACAATATGTGGGTAGGTTTAGCTGAAATGGTAGCTAATGTTGCAAATAGGACCAATTGCCTTGTTTGCTCTCTTGGGCCAGATGATTCAGAGGGAGGTATGCCCTTATTACCGATACCATTAGATGCCATTGGTATGGTAAGCGAAATGCCACACCAAACTGAAATACAGAATTTCCCCGGATGGAACTCAACTAAACCATTACGAGTTATACCTGTACAAGGGGAATTCTGTGTACATAAATCATCCGATGCAGCTGATTCTCCCATGATAGGCTCTTCTCATTGTCACTATACTTGGGATTATATTAAGAATAGTCATACCTGGGCACACGGTACTACCTATCGAACTCGGAATACCTTGCCCTGTGCACCTCCTTTTATTCACGCATGGAAAGTGGTGTGGAACATAACTGTGACAGAAAAAGGCAATCTAACATACTGCACTGTGAACTCTCTACCCCTTTTGGTATTTCGCCTTCTGTACTCCACGTACCAAAAACCTCAGACCCGATGGTTGTGGTGGATATGTGGAGAATGGGCATACAAGAAACTCCCTTCCAAATGGAGTGGGACTTGTTTCTTGGGTTGGGTATTACCACCAATGTGGATTATGCCCACTAGTTCGGCCAGGCGAACACGAAGGAATGCTGATATTTCTCATATAGCAGGAGGAAGTACCCAAAGTTGGAGCGGTACTGATGATTGGCCACCAGAGCGCATTATAGCCTATTATGATCCTGCCTCCTGGAATCCTGGTGAGCTCATACAAGGGGCACGGGATCCTATTTATAATCTAAACAGAATAATTCGATTGCAAGCAGTAGTGGAACTTGTAACCAATGCAACGGCCCAGAGTTTGAGACTTATTGCACAACAGTTGGATGAAAGTAGAGCCGCCATTTTGCAGCTGAAAATGGGAATGGATTATGTACTTGCCAGGCAGGGAGGCCTATGTGGAGTCTTGAACTTGACAGGGAATGCCTGTTGCTTTAACATTTCTGATAATGGTGAGGCAATCCGTGTGTTGGCCACAAAGATGGAGAATATAGCACATGTCCCAGTACAAACATGGGAAGGATGGGATATGGGATGGCTCACCAATTGGTTACCTAATGTCACAGGACTCAAAGGGATACTATTGTCTTGCTTGTTTTTCTTGACAGTAGTAGTATTGGTTTTATGTATGATGCCATGTATCATTTCATGTTTTAGAAGTACAATTAGCAAGATGGTTTCAAATGAAACTCTACCTCATATCATGGCCCTATACAGAGCTTTACCTCAGGAATATGATGAAGGTCAAGCTATCAAGGACACTTGGGATGAAGGTCCTTGAGCTTGAAAGGGGGGAATGTGGCATCTGAATATAGACTGCATTTTTAATCAAGACTTATATTGGCTTATATCTTGATCAGGTTCCTAAATTAAATGGGCTTAGATTTTCAAATGTTTCATGCCAGGCAGAGAAAACCTTGGCCATTCTCCTAAGACAAGGGGGCCCCATTGATTTATAGTAGAAAAACAATTCTCAAAGTCATAAAAAGAGGAAATTAAAGGCTGAGAGCGAGGACACTGATCCTACATGATACAGAAGATAAAAAAGGCTGAGAAAACACCATTAGGAATGGGGAAAATAATACCATTTGCCTCCCAGTAAAATGAGCCATATCTTCTTCCTAAGGTTGAAAGGCCAAGAGCTAATGGGAGAAGCATCTAGCTGGCTGTGAAAGGAGGGGTGCAAACTGAAGAGGCTTCTTTTAAAAGCTGTGTTTTACTGAGTTTCTTCCTTTTTACTTTGAAAAGCTTTATTCTTTTAAGAGGCTACCTATGATAAATGTATGAAATATATTAGCTTAAATATATTGGCTTAAATGTAATTATGCAAAGGATTTAAGAAATGCTAGATTCTTATTTCATAGAGTCATATTGCAATAGGAGACCAGAGGGGCAAATGAGCCTAGCCCCCCTGCCAGACAGAAGACGCCATCCAAGCAGTCTTGATATATAGTTGTCAGGCATTTGTTTAGAAACCTTAAATGAAGGAAATCTTTCAATGTTGATGTGAAACTCAAGATCCTTGACATCTGTTGAACATAAAAATGTAAGATTAACCATTTGTTTTAGAAGGCAATAGGGCAAGGAGGGCAAGAGGTGAGCTGGTAATTAAGATTCCATGTAAGATATATTATTACTTATATGTCATATATATAGCTCTTTGTCTCCCTTATAAGGGCAAGGAAGTGGGTGTATCTTTTGTGGGTGTATCTTTTGTGATTGGTTCTAGCAAACAGCCAATAGGAATTTCAACCAGGCTGATTGGACAGAGGCAGCCACAGGAGGAGCAAAGGGGGCTGGATTAAGGGAATATAAGTGCTGGCCAGAATGGCAGGAGGCCAGGCCAGAGCTTGGTAACCATGTACCACTGTGCCTCTTATTTATTTGTCTGACAAATAAATTACTATTTTAATTTCTCTATTGCTGCGTTGAATATTTCATTCCAGCTAAGCGTTAACCACAAGCAGGGTGCTACACTTGTGAATTACTTCATTTAAAACTTTTTAAAATCTACTTGCCAAAATGTCTGCAAATATTTTGTAATCCACATTTAAAAGAGAGATGGGACGATAGTTCTTAAGTTGTGTCTTTTCAGCTTCTGATTTTGGTATCAATGTGATAAATGCTTCCTTCCACGATTCCGGCGCCCTCTTCCCCTCCATAATTTCATTGCTAACCTCCATCAGTGGTTGTATCAAATAGTCTTTTAATGTCTTATAGTACTTGGAGGTCAGCCCATCTGGCCCTGGAGATTTGCCCAGTTGCATGTTCTGAATGGCTTGTTCAATCTCTTGTCGTGTTATTTTACTGTTCAGGAGTGATCTATTTTCTTGTGACAGTTTTTTAAGTCCATTTTTTCCCAAAAATTGTTTAATCTCAACCTCATCCTGCGGCCCTTGAGTGTATAATTTTTTGAAATATTTCTGAAAACATTTTCTAATCTCCGCGGGGTTCTGAATGTTTCTTCCTTCAATTTCCAAATTTGTAACTGTGTTTAATTTTTGTCTCTTCTTCAACTGCCACGCTAGCAGTTTCCCACATTTGTTTGCCGATTCAAAGGTTTTTTGTTTCATTAGTTTAATCTTCCACTCTATTTCCTGATTTATCAGTTTAGAATATTGTGCTTGATGAAGTTTGATTTCTCTCAGAATCGGCTGTGACTTCGGATTTAATCTTAACTTCTTCTCTAATTCTTTAATTTTCTCCAAAATCTTATCTTTCCTCTCGTTTTGTGTCCTTTTCTTTACAGCATTCTGTTGTATCAAGAACCCCCTCATCACGGCTTTGCTTGCATCCCAAATAGTTCTTTTTTCCACCGTAGTGTTCATGTTTATCTCAAAGTAGTCCTTCAAAGCTTTTTGGGCCTTCTTAATGATCTCCTGATCTCTAAACAAATTGTCATTCATCTTCCATCTAAAGGAACCGGTTGGTAATAGTGTCATATCCATTTTCAATGCATTATGGTCGGAGCAGGTCTTTGGGCAGATTTCCACCTTTCTGACCTTGGGTGCCAGACCTCTAGTTATCCATATTTGGTCGATTCTTGTCCAAGTCAGCTGGGCTTCAGAGAAAAATGTTCCTTCTCTTCCCAAGGGGTTCTTCATTCTCCAGATATCAATCCAATCCATATTGTCTGTCATTTCAAAAAAGGTCTTTGGTAGTCTTCCGTCTTTTGTGACGTTTTGGCTTTGTGACTTATCCATGTTAGTTGATACGACCCCATTCATATCTCCCATCATAATGATGTTGTTGTAGTCCAGATAGTCCAGCATGGTCTCATGCAACTTCTTGTAAAATTCCGATTTCCCTTCATTTGGGGTGTAAATTCCTAATATCAAAATTTTCTCTCCTTGGTGTTGTATTTCGATTGCCAAAATTCTTCAATGTTCATCTTTAAATAGAAATTTAGGTGAAAGGCTCTCTTTTGCATATATGACCACACCTCTCTTCTTTACTATGTCCGAAGATATGAATTCCTGGCCAAGCCTTTTATTTATTAATACTTTTCTGTGGAGCCTAGTCACATGTGTTTCTTGTAAACAAATAATGTCCAATTGTTCCTTTTTTAATATGTGAAAAAATTTCCTCCTTTTTTCCGGGATGTTGCAGCCATTTATATTCCAGCTCAAAAGTTGCAGAGACATCCTGAATAAATCTGGTTATTTTCCTTGGGGTGGTACTTTGTTCTCCGGGTCTTCAGGGTCTGAGGGTGCAGGTACCCCTGGTGGTTCAGGCCCCGAGGGTAGTTCAAGTCCTTTGTGAAGGTCCTCTCCGTATGCAGTCAGAAACTTATCTCTGTCTTCCAGTGCTCTAATTTTAATCTTCTTCCCTCTAAAAGTGAAAGATAATCCTTGCGGAAAATCCCACCTGAAGATGATTGAGTTGCTCCTCAACAATCTTGCTAGCTCCAAATAGTCAGATCTAAGGTCCAACAGTTGTTTAGGGATATCCTTGTAAATTTCAATTCTTTTGTCCAAAATGTCCAGTGACTTTCTGTAATGCAGGCCCAAAATCTTGTCCCTTTCCTCCTTTGATCTCAATGTTATCAAACAGTCTCTGGGCTTCTCTTTCTTTATAAGTCTTCCAAGCCTGAAAGCTGATACGATTTTAAAGTCTTTTTCCTCTAGATTCCAAAACTTGGAAAATTCTTTAGTCAGAAACTCAGCTAGGTTGCCTTCTTCCACTTCTGGTACCGACCTTATCCTTAAGTTGGTCTCCCTGTTCCGCAGTTCTATCATGGAAAGATAGGTCTGATGTTCACCTACTTGTTTACTGAGTGGTCTTACCTCTTTTTCTAACTCTCCCAGTCTTTGGCTGGTATCCTCAGCCAATTTCTGATTTTCACCTGCAGCCTCCTTCAGTTCTCCAATTGCTTGTGCATTCTGTGCAACTTGTCCAGTTAGTCTATTTAAACATTCTGTGTTTTGATCAATTTTAGCTGTTTGCTGATCAACTTTTCTATCCAAAGACTCCAATTTTTCAAGAATTTTCTCTAAAATAGAGCCAGTTGCTCCTGAGGCCATATCTTCCAATTGTAATTCCTCAGTTTCTCCCTCCCCTGCCTGTGGCAGAGAAGCAGCTTCTTCCTCAGAAGGCAAAGTAGGCACAGATGATCTGCGTGCCTGTGAGGCTGCGGTTAAGGTTGTTAGAGTTGTTTGTCTGGTTTTTGGTCCCTTTCTTTTTGCGCCACTCATTCCAAAGTTATCTAAAAGTCAAGGTCAAGCTGAGTTGTTCCCATGAGAAAACAACGGCACAGATGGTAACAGTCAAACAGGAGGCCGGGAAAAAGAAAGTAAAACAATGTCACTGCTTTAAATCACAAATCCTCTAGGGGGAGCTTAAAATGTCTTTAGGGAAGAGATCAATTCCAATAAAATTAATAAAGTCTAAATCAATGTCCAGGAACCTTCACTAAGATACGTTTTAGCAGAGTTAGTATTTAAAAAGCCACAATATTTCAGACAGTGCTTACTGGAATTCCGAAAGGTACTTCAAAGTAGCAAGTCCAAACTCCCTCAGATTGTTTCAAAGTTTAAGTTCAAAGTATCCAAATCTGCAGGCTGACTGCTCAGCTGCTCAGGCAGTTCCAGCTCCTGGGTTTCTTACTTAAATTGTAATCCAAATAGAAGAAAGGTATCACAGTCCCAATAGAAGTCATAACATCAATTACTTAGAGTCCTTAGTCTGCTTAAAAGTAATTTCAGTGGGTGCCCAGATCAGTTAGGTTGAAAGTTCGCTCTTTGCCTCCACTCCTCCAGCTTTTTACTTTGAGGTTCAGTGTCAGCAGAAGACGGACTTCCTGTTTTTCGTCACTCCGCTTTCAGCCAAATTCGTTATTTTTAGATCTTAAAATTTTGTAAAGTCCTTATTACTCACGGGTTGTTACTTTCCGAATCAGAGGTTTCAAGAAGAAAGGTCAGCGCTCACCGGCAGCAGCAACGCGGCTTCGCTCTGTTGATTGCGAAATGACCCACAGCGCCGCTACCCCCTCCGCGATCCGGAGCCCCTTACGGGGTCCCTTTAACGTTTCGGGGGCCGCTCCTGGCGCCCGCCGGGTCCCGAGACCACAAGCTTCTGCCGCCTGTGGTTTTTCAAAGTGGGTCTCCGCTTCGCCGCAGCGGACGACCCGTTCTCAGCGGAGCTTCCCTCTCCCGGTTAGAAGAGGGCAGCCATTGCCGTTCGCGCAGCCTCCGGAAGTCCAAAGTTGCTTCTTGCCTGTAGCTAATACCACAACGTCATTAATGCGTATATGTGGGTAATGTTTTATTATGCTTTTATATATGTTGGAAGCTGCCCAGAGTGGCTGGGGCAACCCAGTCAGATGGGCAGGGTAGAAACAATAAGTTTATTATCATCATCATCTAAACCAATTACCATATATTAATGAATCAGATGTCTCTGCTTTTTTAAGATGCTGTCTAGCAGAGACATCACCTTGCCAACAAAGGTCCGTATAGTTAAAGCCATGGTTTTCCCAGTAGTGATGTATGGAAGTGAGAGCTGGACCATAAAGAAGGCTGATCGCCGAAGAATTGATGCTTTTGAATTATGGTGCTGGAGGAGACTCTTGAGAGTCCCATGGACTGCAAGAAGATCAAACCTATCCATTCTTAAGGAAATTAGCCCTGAGTGCTCACTGGAAGGACAGATTCTGAAGCTGAGACTCCAATACTTTGGCCACCTCATGAGAAGGGAAGACTCCCTGGAAAAGACCCTGTTGTTGGGAAAGATGGAGGGCACAAGGAGAAGGGGACGACAGAGGACAAGATGGTGGACAGTGTTCTCGAAGCTACAAACATGAGTCTGACCAAACTGCAGGAGGCAGTGGAAGACAGAAGTGCCTGGCGTGCTCTGGTCCATGGGGTCACGAAGAGTCAGACACGACTAAACGACTAAACAACAACAGCAACAAATGAATCAGAAAGTGACAGATGGGGCTTCTGTCTCTGAGTTTTAAAGAAGTCTGTAGTTCTGCTGTCCATCGTCTCCCAAACATAATCTTGCAATAATGGTGCGAACTTTGCCAGTGCATGTGGACATTTTTCAAAAACATTTCATGCAAACTGCTTAACCATTCTGAATAATGTTATATAAATATGAAAAATAAATAAGTATTTCAGATATATGGAAGTGATGAATGCTCTCTCACCCTTTTGCCCCATTGAGTAATGGCTATTTGGTCTTCCCTCTATCTCTACAAGAGAAGATGCCTTTGTGCAGGGGTTGCTAAACTTTTTTTACCCAGAGGGCCGCATCGCCCTGCTGCAATCTCTTGGTGTGAGGCGTCAAACGTGAGCAGTGGTTTGTGCCCCAAAAGTGGGCATGGCTACCTGACAGTCTCTCACAGACAGAAATACATGCACACACTACATGCAGATGCATCCCACAAATGTTGGCACACACCTACAAATGTTCCCAGGTTTCCCAGAGGCCTCTGACTGGTCCCTGTGAGATGGGCCTTTGGTCTGATGAAGTTGGCAATGGAGGCTGCCCAATTAGGGCATTGTCCCACCAAGGGAAATGCCAAGCAATTATTTTTATAGTTTTCCCCAAATCTCAAAGCCACACTTTTTATTGCCCCCTCCATACTCAAGTCCTTTCATTTGAACTTTGAGAGACTCCTGGGTTTTTCTGTCAATCTCCCACTCCCCAGCCAGTCAGCTCTCTGCACCACTCAGCCAGTCACCATGTAAGGCCCCAAAGACCTCAGCCATCTCTCTTCCAGGCAGGAACAAAAATGTGATAAATTTGTATTTTACTAGAGCTGCAGATTCCTTTGCCCTGTTTTCCAGCCTCTTGTTGTCACAACAGCAATCCAGTCATCGTGTACAAGGCCAGAAGGGCTGCGGCTGCTGCTGCTGCTGCTGCGATGGAAGATGCCTTAGCTTGTTAAGCCAAGGAGGACACACATTTCTTTGGGGCCAGCAAATGGATGCTGCAAACCTGGCAACACTGGATTTGCCAAGGAGGTGCATGTAAAGTCCAGTGTTTGCAGGCCTGAATATCCTCCACCAATCCCGCCACCAAATTCAAGTGGGTGGGTACAGAAATAAGTTTGGAGAGGGGCAGGATCAGCCTGCAGACCAGCAGGTCAAGGCTGGAGAGAGAGAGGTTTGGAAGAGAGATTTCTTACTCTCTCGTAGCTGAGATAAGCACAATGGTGATTGCTCCAAGCACATGAAAATTTGTGTAGATTTGTTCCCCACAAAAATGCTTCAGCTAGGCTAGAATAAATTGCAGATGCTTAGCTTTGCAAATAAATGAATGTTTTACTCAAAGTGTTTCCAGAATTAACAGCAAACAAGTCTCCATCTGTTAGCAGTAAAATGAAGATGAAAAAGGTTCCAAATGACCACAATTATCTAGTATTATCTGGTGAAGGCAGTTGGGAGTTTGGTGGGGTCCCAGACTTCACAATCCATACTACCTAAAGTTAAGAGATTGTTTTTAAGCATTTACATTCTTGGACAGTGGATTTTCAATGACAAAAATAAAATTACTTAGAGTCCACAAGGACACATCTGTCTTCATTCTTTTTTTTCAATTCTGCCCCCTGAGTTTATCTTATCAGCAAAAGTAGACCTTCTTCATCCTCTTTAACCATCAATAAACAAAAAATACCCTACATGATGAACATCATTAGCTCAGGCACTTGCATTAATTAACTATGTTTGCAGAGCTTCTGTTTCTTTTATGGACACCAGATAACAGGAAAAATTTGTACTATAGACAAATCATCGGTGTTGCTTGTCACTGCTAAAGGGAGGCTCTTTCGGGCTATGTAAAATCCTCACCTTTTCAATTTGGTCTATGGAAATCTATGTGTTGTTTTGGTTATGTCTCTAAACACATAACCTCTGGCTTGAAAGGTGACAAGATCTGTGAAATGCTGGCTCCTGGAAAAAAAATAAGTCAAAAATAGACGATTCATTCAAACAAGATTTGCATGAGCCTTCCAATAATTATTGAATTTGACATAGTAAAACTGCATCAATTTTTGCAAATGAACAGCAGCTAGCAGCAAAAGAGAATACCAGTATTTATATGTGGAATTTCACCCCAGTCACAGGCAAAGTCCAGGACTGAAGCAGCATCCCCAGCATCTCTCCCTGCCTCTTGTTCTCTCATTGGCTCCTCAGAGCTCTGACTGGGCAGGTCCCCAAGGGGAGGGGCTGCTCCAGACGGAGAAAGAGCTCCAAGCAGGTGCTAAAACGCCAGACTCTCAAGCCCCAGCATGCGGGGAGCGGGGAAGGCGGCTGGGATGGAGCCCATGGGGAACAGCACCTCCTGCCAGGCTGTGAGGAAGCCCTTTCCTCTTCTTGACTACCACTTGCCACATCTCTGCTGAAAGAGCACAATTCGCCATAGACAGTAGTCAAGGAATTACTTCTGATCTGGAAACCAAGAGCAGAGCTTGGAGGGATGTACCGTGTAAAACTCAAGACACAGGTATTTCCGAATTCTTTTCTAACTTTTAAGAACATTTTTTCTGAAGGGTATATCTGAGGGTTCTGCACGTGTGTGTGTGTGTGTGTGTGTGTGTGTGTGTGTGTGAAATATGAGGTCATTTTAAGAATAACTTTTGTTGTCTGGGTAATGCCTTGCTCCACAAGAGAATACATAGTTGTAGAGAGGGGCTTTTGTACAGCTCCAATCTGTACAATACAGTGTGTCACATCTTCGGCGCTGCAAGTCTAAATAGAAAGCTTGCTGAGGAATCCTTGGCTTTTATTAATGCTCCTTTAGGCTTGCACAATGGAATTGGTGTTCCCCATTTACAAAGTTTGGGCATCATCCCATCAAATTTAGTTCCCATTGTTTTCAAGGAAATGTGATTTCAGTAAACGAGACTTAAGAAACTTGCATGGCACCTTTAAAACAAGAGACTGAGATTAAAATTGATTGGCTTATTTAAAATAAAGATAATGTACTAATAGGGGGTTCAGATTGTTGCAGCTATCATGTCTAGAATCTTTTACTTGCCGATGTGCTATATTTATTTAAAGTACAAAAGATTTGGATTACAGCAGCATTAATTTTAGGGGTTTTCAAATGGCTTTAACTGAAAACCAGTTATCCATTTTACCTGTTGAAGAGCTTCACATACTCCCAAAAGAAGATGATGGTGCAAAAAAAGGTCCTATTTTGTGCCCCTCTTTCAATTTTAAATGAACCAAAATGTTATTTTGTTGATCTCTCAGAAAAAGTAAGAATTCCAGGTGAAGATGCACAGTACAATCGGAATGCTAGCAGCAGCATTTCAAGTTAATAAGAGCTACTCTGGTATTCCCTTCTCTTCCTTCCTTTTCAGGCAATAATTTAGGCAGGAGGCAACTTGAATAATATATGACAATAAAGAAAGTGAAGGAGGTGCTTTAGTTTAGTTTATAAGCTTTTAGTGTGAGGGTTGTGACCATTCAGTTGTGTCTAATTATGGGGTGCATCCTATTCATGTCACAACCACTATTTTTCTTTGTCTTTTTACACTTTAACAGGAGAAAGAGAGAGAATGAAAAAGGCAAATATGCATAACTAAAATATAAAAATTCCTGTATCTGGTGATGGGAGTTAAATGGGAATGGCAGGTCTGGAAAGGTTGATGAAGGCTGTCCTATTAGACACTGACAGCAATCTAGCACTGTGGTCCTCAACTCAACTCTTCCAAAGTTGTCCAATATGACTGTAAAACCACCCAAATTCTGTGGGGTGGAATTCATAAAATCATTACTTAAATCGCAGAGCTAAATTGTTTTGAGCGAAAGGGAGTCCAAGGCTGGCCATCCACCCATTGAATCCACTCTTTACTCTCTCACATTTTTTCCGTATTGCATTCAAATATAAGTCCATCCTGTCACTCTTTCTTGCTTGACCCACAGAAACCAGCAGAATCTGCCATTTGTTTGGTAGATACTGTATAAGAAAAGGTAAAAAACAAACAAACCCTAAACCTCCAGAGATGCTACAGGCATTTACCTTCTGCTGTCACGCTATATTTGTAAAATACTACATCTAAGCTTTTCACCATGCTTCCTCCCTTGCCCAACTTGGGATGTGATATTTAAATATCTTTAATACATGACAGGTAGATGCAGGGCAGAGTGTCGGGGAAGTTCTTTCCAAGGCTTCCTTCGCTCACATCCCCCGCTGACACCCTTCTTTCCCTCCGTTCTGCTTGTTGCGTCTTCTCCTCCATCGCAGAAAGCTCTTCAGGACTGGGACTTAGTGTTTTGTTTTTGCCTACATTGCCCTTTCAAGTTCTTCAGGCAAATAAGGACACAGCTCAAAAGGGTGTACTGTGTTTTCAAATAAAACTCAACAAAACCATTTTTAGTATAAAATAAAGAGTTCTAAAATACTTTCTTGCATGTAAGTCTCCTAATATGGCCAGGTAATTGCATCTGCATAATAAAATCCATGGCTTCACTATTATAATTAATAATTATTTGATTATATCTTTGAGCTGGTGCTTCTCATGTTTTACCATCAACTTTAAGGGTCTGCCTGCCTCCACCCAAGTTGGAATATCGTTTCAGAGGAAGAACTATGAACCTATTTATTAAATGATTGAACACATAGACGAAACTCTGCTGGAAAGGTTTTTTATTTCTCTGTATGGAAACCCTTGGTAAATAGCAGAGAGAAGATTTCCTGGTGGAAAAGCACCACTTCCAGCCAGGGGGGAAGTCAAGCAGGTCTTTCCCCCCATTTTGTTTCAGTGTCTCACTTAAAAAAATAAAAATCGCTCCCATTGAAGTGAATGGGAAGGAAAGCCACTTCAGGTCTTGCAACAGACATGACTAAGACCTGTTATTTTCAATAGGTCTACTCTGAGTAGTACATAGATTCAATTTCTTACCCTCCCTTCACCGTAAGGTCCCAGGATAGGTTACAGCAATATAAAACGTTAAAATTTGTTGGATGCATTCCGTATACATTTGGGCAGCTATAGAATTGCACCCTAAATAAAAAAGAAGATCTTTGATGGTGTTTCAGGGATTCCTTCCTTTTGGCACTCTCAAGGAATGTGGGCTGAGGCGCAACCTTCAGCCATCTGTCCTCAAACAAGTCCTCCATTCTGGTTCCAGTTAAGCCCCATGGAAGGCTTTCCAGAAGCCTAATGGTGTCCTGGGAGGGATGTTTGAGGTGTGGAAATGACAGCGCACAGGCAGGGAGGGCCATCCTTCTGCCTGCAGCTGCTGCTCTCAGTATTATTGCTACTACAGTGGTACCTCGGGTTAAGAACTTAATTCGTTCTGGAGGTCTGTTCTTAACCTGAAACTGTTCTTAACCTGAAGCACCACTTTAGCTAATGGGGCCTCCTGCCGTCACCGTGCAATTTCTGTTCTCATCCTGAAGCAAAGTTCTTAACCCAAGGTACTATTTCTGGGTTAGCAGAGTTTGTAACCTGAAGCGTCTGTAACCTGAAGCGTCTGTAACCTGAGGTACCACTGCATTTACTTCCATATTATTAATTATTAGGCTTGTTCACCCCAGCTGACCATTCCCCTGCCCAGCACATGAATAATTATAAGAATAAATTTTGCATTAAAATTGTTACGTGGTTACATCTTGTAAGTACCAGACCATTAACAGGGCAGTGCTTAGCATGCTTACTCAGAAGTAAGCCTCCACATTCAGTGACGCTTACACCCATGTAAGTGTGCATAGAAGTGCCCTGTTGGTGCAGCCAACACCATTTAATCAGTTTTAATCAAACACAAAATCAGAGGTGGCCATTTCACATTAAAAACTTCCATCAAATAGGAATAAGGTTTCGGTATTTCCCCATTTTTATAAATGAAAAGGTTTCTAGATTTGTAGCATTGTGCCAGGTATGCGCCATTAATATTATTCTACTTCTCAGGTACTACTGTAATTTCTATTTGACTGAAATGGACTCAAAACAAAATATCTCATCTGAAGATGGCTCTCTTCCTCCCTATGAGCAACATGAAGACCCCTTTGAATCAAAACTCTCAAAAGAAGCTGACATAGTTGCTGGATTTTATTTATTAATAATTGGTAAGATTCTCAAATTATTCCCGTGAATATACTGTATAGTACTATCTCTGGATGTCTGCAAAGGAACTAGATATATCCAAGTATCAACCATGAAAATAAAGTGTGGGTGGATAATATTAGTTTTGATTTCCACCATGCCCTAATCCGATGGGGGGGACCCCACCCCCCTTTATCCCCCCTTTGGCAGCTTCATGATAGCCATTTTCCTGTTATTAGATGGTTATGGGGATTCCAAAATGTATTGCAAATGGAAACTTCATAAGCCATTCATCTGTTAAAATTTGGCCTCAAGGTGGCTCACATTATGTCAAATCAACAACAATAAATATAACAGAACACATATTGGGGAAAATTACAAATAACCATAACAGGTAGAATTCATCATGGGGGGGGGGGAGGCACCTCTGCTTGTGCAGCAAAGCTTTGCGTACTTTTCCTCTCCCTACAGCCCCCTTTGCACCTCCCAAATCTGCCCTAGAGCACCTGCCCAACCCTCTGGAGCAGATTTTGAGCTGCACAGAGGGATGCAGGGGGAAGAAGAGGAAAAGGAAACCTTGTCATGCAAGCCAAAGTCTGTCATCTAGTCAGCCCCCTGCAATGCAATCTTGTGCCCAACGTGGGGCTTGAACCCACAACCCTGAGATGAAGAGTCTCGTGCTCTACCGACAGATGCCAGTGGCCTCGGCCCTGTAGGAAGACATGCTCCAATGGGAAAGCCCCGATCCACAAGAGGCACCCATGGAAAGGGGCAGGTGTGGCGGAAGGAGTTTATGCTCCGGCCCTCCAAGGCTTGAGGGGCTGCCATGTCCGAAGCCAGCAGGTGCCCCTTGCTTGGGCTCCCCGATTGTCCAGAGGAAGCGGCTTTTTGGCCGCCATCCCCGTCCCGGGACGCCCCCAGACCCGAGAGAGGAGCGCGGAACTCTCCGAAAAAGAAAGACAATGGAGACAAGCACCAGGCCATCTAAAAACTTTAAGGCGGAAAGCTGAATCAGGAGATCCGCCATAACTCGTCAGTTCAAACTGCAATTTCAATTACCTTGCAGCAATTACACTACAATAAGACTGAAGACATTTCATCAGAATCTGGAGAGCCGAGACGGAAAAATTCTTTATTACAACTTACCCTGCGCATAAAGACAAAGGAAGGGTAGCAAGAGGGGGAAGGGAAACCAGGCGGAAACACCCCCCACCCCCCCACCCCATATCAGCATGAAAGGCAGAAAAACAGCAAAGACCCTCGCAAATCAGAAGCGCGGCGTGGAGGGGCGAAGCCGGAGAGCGAAGGATGGCGGGAAGGGCGGCGGCAGAAGACAGGGCTGAGCTGGCGGCGCGGAGGAGGGGAAAGAGGGGGAAAGGGGAGAGAACAATGAGGGAGAAAGGGAGAGCAGCAGCGACCAAAAGTGAAGAAAAATGGCAGTGACAAGAAGCTGAGTCATCGCCTCCTCCTCCTCCTGCTCCTCCTCCTCCTCACGGCTGGCTGGAACAGGAAGAAACTTCGCTTCATGGCCAAGACGCCACCAGAGTGAAGGGATACAACCAAGATGGCAAGGACACCGAGGGGAGGGACAAGGCAACCGCACCTCCAGAGATAGAAATTGGGGGTGTGTGTGTGTGTGTGTGTGTGTGTGTGTGTATATATATGTATGTATATGTGTGTATATATATGTATATACACACACACACACACACACACACACAAACACACACCAATACCATCTGCCTCACGACTATAGGAGTATCCCATCCATCCCAACAACAGAATCTACTATTCAATTCCACAAGAGTGTTCAAGTAATAAATTCCACAAGACTGCTCAATTAACCAATTTTATAAGCATTTACTAACCTGTATGAATTCAAAGAGCCTGTTGATTTATATTGATGCTATTTGTTGTTGTTGGACCAGAGCACTCCTGTCTTCCACTGCCTCCCGGAGTTTGGTCAAACTCATGCTGGTAGCTTCGAGAACACTGTCCCACCATCTCATCCTCTGTCGTCCCCTTCTCCTTGCGCCCTCCATCTTTCCCAACATCAGGGTCTTTTCCAGGGAGTCTTCTCTTCTCATGAGGTGGCCAAAGTCTCGGAGCCTCAGCTTCAGGATCTGTCCTTCCAGTGAGCACTCAGGGCTGATTTCCTTCAGAATGGAGAGGGTGGATCTTCTTGCAGTCCATGGGACTCTCAAGAGTCTCCTCCAGCACCATTGATGCTATAATGTAATGTAAAAAGCAATTGATTGCATGGGTCCCTCAGAGTTTGTAAAGTAATATAATTTGATAAACTGATAAATCTGATACATTGGTATTATGCAATTTAACGGATATAAAGGTGTACAAATAGAATTACAGAAACAAATCAATCCCTTTTTATTTAATTGGGGTGTGTTATATTGCTCCTCAAGTTATCATTGTTAAAGGAAGGATTTGGAATTTAAGATCTAGTAACCGCAAATGGGGGGTAGTTAACTGACCAAGTACCACCCAGTTCTCTCTAAAATAAGGAAGTACAGATACTGAAGCTCATTTTTAATTTTAATTCTATATATTTTCTTAATATTTTTATTTTATTTCATTATATTTGTTGGAAAACTGTAAATAATAATCAAAAGGAGTCAACTAAGACTGGGACAAAGTTTATACTTGTGTGTACATAGAAAGACAGTCATAATGGCAAATAAGAAAAATCAAACCACACAAATGACCTCCACAGTAGCCTCAAGACATCAATCAGCTGAACTAGACACCAATGTAGACCAAAGAGAGCTCATCATATGAATGAATAAATCAATAAATGACAATCTTGATAATATGGGCAGCAAGATAGAACAGAATTCCAAATTAATAATGGATCTATCTGGACAGCTAAAAGATTTGACTATCAAGAACATGGAAACAGAGAAAACTGTTCAAGATCTAAAATCCAGAACTAATAAGCATGAGGAACTCACAAAAGAAATAACTAAGAAGATCCATAACGAGAATAAAGACCTGAAGAGGGTCCAGAATACAATCATGGAGGAAATGACGGAATTAAAGAGAGTGCAGGAGGAAACATTAGACCAGATTGCAATTCTTGAGATGCATCGAAGAGAACTCATTCTGCGCTTTAGAGGTGACCCAGAAACTCAAGATGAAGATATAGAAGCTAAACTATCAAAAGAGCTCACCAGTTGGCTAGGAGTACAAAAAGATGAATTGCTACAAGATATAGATAAAATATTCAGAATAAGATCAGGAAAACAAACAAGTCAACCAAAGGACCAGGAGATTGCCTGGTCTTTTTGAATTCAAGACTGCTGAAAGATAAAATTTTGCAGAAAAGGAAACTGGTGATTGACGAGAAATATAATAATATACAAAGAAATACCAAAAAGACTTCTTAAAAAGAGACTGAATTACAGGACAATAACAGAGGCCTTAAAGAGCAATCATGTAAGGTACAAATCCCTGAGAGGATTTCCTTTACATTTAAAGACAGGAGGAAGACTTTCAGATCTGTTGAATAAGTTTCGAAATTCTGGCGAAGATATAAGAGAGAACTGGGGGGAGAGGCATCACAGGAAAGTGAAGAGACACTGGAGGCCATTGGAGGGGAGTGATAAGAACAAACAGCCCAAATCCATATATTTCTATTGCACGTCTTTGAATATTGAAACTAATAAAAATTGATGAATTTAAATATTATCTCTTGGAATATTAATGGTTTCTTGATGATTAATGGTTTCTTGATTCTGTGGATGAATTTTTGACACAATGAAAATAGAAAACAAAAATGGGTGGTTTTCATTTAAGCAGCCTTTCCATTAGTGTGAATCTATTTTCCGTCAAGGTTTTCTTCTGTGAACACTTTACCATTGAATCCATTGTAGGGTCAAAAAGCTTTACGTCTCATGATTTTATTAATAGTGTTATGAGTTGTGGGGAGGAGGTTAGGCTATATGCCTGAGCCCCCTTTCTAATTCCTCGATCCAGCATGGTAATTTCCTGCCAAGTGTGGGTTGGTAAGGAAAGAAAGGGAGTGGCTCTGTGCCAGAGGGCGAATGGGTGCCCCCCTCCACTGTCTGTTAGGAAGACAAAAGGCCAGAGTCGAGAGGGGAGGTAGATGAGCTAGAAGCTGGAGGCAAAAGCAGCAGCCTGGGAAGCCAGAGACAGAGCCAGGTCTGAATTCTGCTGGGACCTCTGTGGCTGTGGCTCTGGGAGAAGCAGGACCTTCTTGGGGTGTTAGCACTGGGGACCCCTCCATCGCAGGCTCAGGTTGTATATACAGGTGCCCCCCTCCTTACGTGTGATCATATAGCACGCAACCATGTATATGCGCTAAATAAAAAGAGTCAAACCTGGAAATGGCGGGAGAGAGCTGGAGAGTCCTTGTGGCTCATAAAGAGACCCTCGCTGGAACCTGATGAGGACGGAGGAAGCCCAAAGAGACCGGAGGCACAGCAAGGCTTTGTTTAGGCTGCTCAGCCTCCCTGCCTAACAGTGCACCCTCCAGCCTCCAGCTGCCCCCAGAGCTTCAACTCCAGATATTTTGGTCTGGATTGGGGAGAGAAAGCTGGGAAGCAGGACAAAAAATGGGCATTTAGAGGCTTTTCAGAGGGTGCTCCTCACATGATTTTTGCTTAGGTACTCAGGGGCCCAGCACGTAACCCACGTGCAAGTGGGGGAACACCAGTATTTGTAAATAAACCATATATCATACAGACACCGTTGTCTCTGCTGTGTCTCATTGTCCCAAAGGAAACCTGGACCCTGAGTGAACGCTTGGACCCCCTGGGATCTTGCACAGCTCAGAGATTGGGGTGGCAGGCAACAGTAGTTTCTCCCTAGGACTGTGACCTGCCTATGTGTAAATACTCATATACTGTTTTCTCAGCATGGTTACATTCAAGATATGAGCCAGTTACAGCTTTTAAGAACATATCTACACCATAGATCTAAAATGGTTTGATAATAGCTCTCTTTACCCAGAGAACCTAGGAAAGCATTCTTCTGTGAAGGAGGCTCTTTCTCTTTCAGAAATCTGATTTTCACACAGTGTAACTTCTTTTGGAATGAAGTGGGCACCTCCTTCCTCAGGGGACTTGAAATTAGTAACACATCAAAGATGACATCTCCTCTTTGTCCACACGTGATGTTGTGTATTGAGTCAAAGGATTTTATATCTGTATTATTATTGTCTGTAATTGAATTAGGGTAAAGTAACTGCCTTTTGGTTCCAGAGGGTACAGCTACCATTGGTTCATTTAAGCTGCTGTATTTGGATCCTCTGTCTTATTGGTTGCCTCCAAAAGGCAGGACTGTGATTGCCTGATATTGTTCCCTCCAAAATATATCCCTTCTAGCTTGTTCCCTGTCCCTATAAATGTAGCTCTCCCCTCCTCAGGTTTTAGTCTTGTTGCTTTTAATAAAGAAGTGTTACTAGAGAACTGTCTCCAGCATATTATGTCAAGAGAGCTGAAATCACAAACCCCACGTCACAACAACTGGCGACGAAGGTGGGATCCGGAATGCTGAGGAGCGGTTAAACGCAGCCCTGCCTCAGAGTCCAGATTGTAGCTAAGAACAAGACTCACTGGCCAGCTGAGAAGACGACCCTGCCCACAGGACAATGGAGAGTCCAAGGGTATTGGAGCCCTTCCAGCCATCAGAGCTCCACACGTGGGAAGACTACGTCGAACGCTTCGAGTTCTTCGCAGTGGCTCAAGGGATCACCGATGCCAGCAAAAGAAGGGCCACATTCCTGAGCTACTGTGGGCCTGAGACCTTCAAGCTGGCCAAGGCATTGCTTGCCCCAGCGAAGCTAAGTGAGACATCTCTCAAAGATATTCTTGCCTGCCTAACAAGCCATTTAGCGCCTACTGAGACCAAGATGGCCCGGCGGATGGAGTTTCATAAGAGGCAGCAGCGTGCTGGGGAGTCTGTATCTGCATTTCTAGCTGAACCGCGGAAGCTCGCTCAGCACTGCAACTTCCAAGATCTGGAAGAGACTCTCCTGGATCGGTTTGTCGGTGGTCTGAGCAGCAAGAAAGCCAGAAGACGCATTGTGGCTAAAGAAGAGGTTACCCTTGCTTCAGCCTTGAAGGAGGCCACTGCCACGGAGAATTATGAAAGAGAGGAGCTTGATGCCAGTCGCAGGGCCCCTAAGCCACAGATAGAAGTTGCGCATGCCATGGACGAGCTAGAGGCTACTCTGAGCCAGAGCCCAGTCTGTGGGTTCGAGTCGGTGCGTCAGGCCTGCACAGTGCACAAAGATCACCGAGGCAGGTGCCCTGGTTGTGGCGGAAACCATGAGCAGAAGAGTTGTCGTTTCCGGGATGCTATGTGCCGGACGTGTGGAAAGACAGGTCACATCGCCAGGGTCTGTAGATCGGCGGCGTTGGGAGCGACAGGAGCACCTAGACTGGAGCATCGCAGATCGCCCACAGCAAACCATGTTCTAAAGGACTGCCACTACGTAACGGAAATCAACGGGAGGGTCATGCAGTTTCCAGCGCAAGGCAAGGCACACGTCAAGGTGAAGATTGAGGGTCAGCTGTGCGACATGGAGGTGGACTCCGGATCTGGATTCACTATCGTGTCGGACCAGACCGCGAGGACATTCTTCCCCAGGGGTAAGTTGCCCCCTCTGGAGCCCTTCCCGGCAACTTTGCAGTCATACTCAGCGGGCCGCATCCATGTCATGGGAATGTGTGCCGTGAGAGTACAGTTCCGGGACAAACAGGCGGTACTCAAACTGGTGATTGCGAAGGGCAGTCGCCCCAGTCTCCTGGGCACTGACTGGTTCCCCGCCCTGGGACTGAGTATATCAGGGCTTAATTCAATCCAAACCTGCCCTGAGATGAGCGAGGCATTATGCAAAGAATTTGCTGGTCTCTTTAATGGAAAACTGGGTTGTTATAAAGGGCCCCCAGTTGACTTCGAATTGGACCCTGGGGTGGCCCCAATCCGACTCAAACCAAGGCGAGTGCCATTTGCACTGCAACCCAAGATCGAAGCAGAGCTGGAGAAATTGGTCAAGCAGGGAGTTCTCTCACCCGTGGACTCCGCTAAGTGGGAGACTCCAATCGTCACGCCCCTGAAAGCAAATGGGGAAGTCAGGATCTGTGCTGATTACAAATGTACTATCAATAAGGCACTCAGGGGAAACTCATACCCCATTCCAGTCGTATCACATCTGTTGGCTAAACTGGCTGGGGGCAAGGTGTTCGCCAAAATTGACCTGGCACAAGCTTACCAACAGCTGCCAGTAACCCCACAATCAGCAGAAGCACAGACTATTGTCACACATAAAGGGGCGTTCAGAGTTAACAGATTACAGTTTGGAGTTTGTGTGGCCCCAGGGATTTTTCAAGGGCTCACGGAACGCCTGTTAAGAGGTCTGCCGGGGGTCTTGCCATTTTTTGATGACGTTTTGATTGCTGGAAAAGACCCACAGGAACTGGTTGCGCGTGTCCGTGCAGTGTTGCTCAAGTTCAAGGAGGTGGGGTTGCAACTAAAAAAGGAAAAATGCAGTTTTGGGGTGCCAACTGTGGAATTCTTGGGGTTTAAAATTGATGCATCAGGCATCCACCCCACAGATGCTAAGGTTAAGGCCATCATCGAGGCACCACGACCACGACCACAGAACAAGACGGAGTTGCAGTCATTCCTGGGACTTATTAACTTTTATCATTCGTTCTTACCCCAGAAAGCTTCGGTAGCTGAAGCATTACGTAGACTGTTGCAGAAAAAGAAGGTGTGGCGATGGGGGCAGGAGCAGCAGAAGGCTTTTGACTCCTTGCGAGGAATGCTGAGTAGCAAGAGCGTCCTTGCTCATTATGATGAATCGAAGCCGCTGGTCCTGGCATGTGATGCCTCTCAATACGGCCTGGGGGCGGTGCTGAGTCATAGGGAACCGGATGGGTCGGAAAAGCCCATCTCTTTCTATTCCCGTACGTTGTCGCCCACGGAGCGCAACTATGCTCAAATTGACAAAGAGGCGCTTGCAATTGTGGCAGGAATCAAAAAGTTCCATGATTATGTGTACAGTCGCCATTTCTCCATTGAAACGGACCACAAACCACTGTTGGGGTTGTTCAACCCGAACAAACAAACGCCACAAATTCTCTCCCCCAGAATGTTGCGTTGGTCTATATTCCTGAACGGGTTCCAGTACACCTTGACTCATGTGCCGGGAAAACGGTTGTGCCACGCTGATGCGCTGAGTCGATTGCCCCTTCCTGGCGGGAGCAATGAGGATCCTGCTCCAGCGGAGCACATAATGATGCTGGAAACACTTCCGGGGGCTCCTGTAACGGCTACTGATATTGCTGAGAAAACGAAGAAAGATGCTGTTCTCTCCCGTGTGCTCACTTGGGTGGGGAGGGGGTGGCCAGGTGGTCCGCATGAAGACAAATTCAGGCCTTATGCGACAAGGCAGCACGAGTAATCCATGAATAAGCGTTGTCTCCTGTGGGGAGATAGGGTGATCATCCCAGCACCACTGAGAAACAGGGTTCTTGAGACGCTTCACATGGGACACCCGGGAATGGTCAGGATGAAGTCACTAGCCCGATGTTATGTGTGGTGGCCTGGAATGGACCAGAACATAGAACAATGGGTACGAACATGCAAGGCATGCCAAGAGGTGCGGCCAGAAGTGGCCAGAGCACCAGTTCACTGGTGGGAGCAGTCCAGATCTCCCTGGAGCCGGCTGCACTTAGATTTTGCTGGGCCATTCCAGGGGAAGGTCTTTTTGGTTATCGTCGATGCATATTCCAAATGGTTAGAAGTGGCGATGGTCCCTAGCATGGCATCAGCTGCCGTAATCAAGGTGTTGAGGCAGCTGTTTGCAACCCACGGGTTACCTGAGACCATTGTATCAGATAATGGGGCAGCTTTTGTATCCCAATAATTCAGGGCATTCTTGGCTGATAACTTCATAAGAGGGGTCACATCCGCGCCCTTTCACCCATCCTCCAATGGGCAGGCGGAGCGCATGGTAAGAACAGCCAAAGAATCCATTGCGCGCTTAATGGAGGGTAACTGGTCAGCTCGCATCGCGCGAATGTTATTTTTGCAGCATGCGATGCCGTGTACTGCGACGGGCAAGTCGCCAGCTGAGCTGCTCTTGGGTAGAAGATTGGTAACGGTGCTGGATTATGTCCACCCGGATAAAATGCCAAACCGTAATTCAAGAGCAAACCCCCAGGCTGAGACTGACACAACAAGGTATTTCGCCCCTGAAGATCTGGTCTGGGTGAGGAACTATTCACAAGGTTCGCGGTGGGTGGCTGGTGTGGTCACCCGGGCTAGTGGACCTGTGTCCTATTATGTGACCTTGGAAAATGGGCAAGTTTGGAAGAGACATATAGATCAGCTGAGGCGCCGGGCGCTCAGCAGGGAGGAGTCTGATAATTCATCCCTGGCTAACGACGCAGAGCTGCAAGACCAGAGTGAAAATGGCCCAGAGGTGCAATCACCAGGGGCTTCAGCAAATGAACCAGGGTCTGCTAGTCCTCAGGATGACGAGGTACAGGTAGGGGACCCTGAGATGTCTGGGACTCCATCTGTTCCTGACGAAACCCCTATAGCAGCCCCCCTACCACTGGTGACACCCAATCCAGAACCAGCAACACCTGTTGTCAGGAGATCAAGTAGAAGTTGTAGGACCCCACAGTACCTGAAAGATTACGTCTGCTGTGCTCACTAGGGGGGGAGGGGTGTTGTGTATTGAGTCAAAGGATTTTATATCTGTATTATTATTGTCTGTAATTGAATTAGGGTAAAGTAACTGCCTTTTGGTTCCAGAGGGTACAGCTACTATTGGTTCATTTAAGCTGCTGTATTTGGATCCTCTGTCTTATTGGTTGCCTCCAAAAGGCAGGACTGTGATTGCCTGATATTGTTCCCTCCAAAATGTATCCCTTCTAGCTTGTTCCCTGTCCCTATAAATGTAGCTCTCCCCTCCTCAGGTTTTAGTCTTGTTGCTTTTAATAAAGAAGTGTTACTAGACAACTGTCTCCAGCATATTATGTCAAGAGAGCTGAAATCACAAACCCCACGTCACAACACTTGATACAGTGCTAATTGTGTAGATGCAATTTGCATGCCCTGTTTTTCCAGTGCAAAGAGCTGTCCTGGAGAGGCACAGTCCAGGACCGCAGTGGATGGGGCAAAAGGGTTAGTATTTAACTCACACCCTGCCTTTCCAATGAAAATTATTGCCCCCCCCATCCCAAGGTACCCCAAGGGGACTTCCTTTTTGGCGTTCACCCCCTCCTCTCCAACTGCACAAAAGCATTTGCATTTTTAGACATGTGCAGATTGATGTGACATCTGATGTGGCCTTTGGAGCCCATACTGTGATGATGGTGAAGAAGCTTCATTTCGTTGTGCCATGGGGTGAATCTTGTGGCAAAAGAATGTCAAGGGAACGGCAATGGCTGAGCTCTCCAGCTCTTTATACTAGTCTTGTTCATTTCAAGAATCTTACAGTTCGTTTTCATTGCTGTGTATGCAATTGGAGCAGAAATTATTTCAGTTCTGGGGGAAATATTTTGAAGTTACTTTTGAGTACACCGACACCATTTTTGTTTGATTTTTCATTACAGGGATTATGTCCACTTTAGGCAATGGATATGTCCTTTATATGTCTACACAACGGAAAAAGAAGCTGAGGCCTGCGGAAATAATGACTGTCAATCTAGCAGTGTGTGACCTGGGTATTTCAGGTAATTTAACTTGAGCGGAGCTGAGAATGAAAATATTACCATAGTTCCTGTTCCTATGGACAGGCGTGGACTCTACATGGTTTTCACATTCAGATTTCGGTTGGCATAATTTTGCCTTGAGTAATGATTATAGAAAATCATTAGCGACATTCAAAGGCCCAAACATTTAGCACTTCCACAGGTTACTTGGTCTAACATATAAGTGATCAACATTGTTAAATTGATTACTTAAACATGACAGCTTTGTTTTCTTTTTAGCCTTATATTTAATCATTTATTATTTTAAGAAACACTGAAAATTGTGTGTGAGAGAGAGAGAGAGAGGAGAGAGAGAGAGAGAGAGAGAGAGAGAAATTCACAAACAGCAGAAATGAGGAATCCTGCAAATTTAGATGTTCTTACCAAAATCTGCTGTGCTTCCTTAAACCCACTGTACATATTCACTCTGAGAGCTACAGTGTGTGTTCTCATGACATCATTCTGCGACATTTTTCATTTAAAAAAATTCCAGTTCTGAAGAAATGTAGCCTTATTTTAACAAGAATAATGAAATAATTTATATCACTTAAGTTACATTAATATTCAGGTGACTTATTGAAATCACATAATTCACACTTTCAAAACAAAAACAGCAGCTAGAACTGCCATGGTTCATATTTGAAGGCAAATTTGTTCTGGCAAAGCAGTATTAGGAATAAAATTATCTTAAAATAAAATAAGCAACTTTCCCACCTCCAGCTCCTCCCTGCATCGCAGTTCTTTCACGAAGACTTCTCTCAGTCTCCATGACCTTGCCTGGGCTGCCTTCCATTGCCCCTGTTCCCCCCTGAACTCTCCATTGTCCATATGCTATACAGCGCCTTGCATCCTGCTAGGGATAAATAAAAATTTATTGGTAATGATATGAGATACCACCTTGCACCTGGAACCCCATCTTGGTCAAATGTGTTTTGGAAATTAAAATGTTTAGAATTCAAGCGTCAGAGTTCTGAAATTACGTAATAGCTGAATGTCAGCAAAACATTCTAGTTTACTAATCTCTACCTGAGAATGAATAATTATCCATGAAGTGTTGTTGGTTTTGGTTGTTGTTCTTCTCAGTAATTTATTTGCATAAAAAGGCAGATCTGTTTATACTCTGCGAATCCTGCCATGTCATTCTGTTTTTGAATATGCTGTTTTGCGCTGCTTGAAAAGTTCACTTTCGCGCATCTCCATCTTGAAATGCTGCTTTGAGGGCGGCAGTCATAGGCGCCGACTCCATGGGGCCTGAGGGGGCCCGAGCCCCCTCAAAAATTCGTTTGGGGGGGCTCCGCCCCCCCCAATAATTTAAGAAAATTATTAGTTATATTATGCTTTGTAAAATCACAAAATTATGTTGGTATTTTTTATTTTCCTTGTTTGACGATAGTTACCTTTTAAAATACATTCAGTGATGAGTTAAAACAAAGCCACTCCCGATCTAGAGAGGGGGTGGGGTTGCGGGCTCTCGACCCATCAACAATCTCGCGGGGCTGGCGTCAGCCCCGCGAGAAGCGGGGATTCCCCCTAGCCCATTAATATTCACCGCCCACGGCGGCAGCCAATCGGCTGCCGCAAAGGGCAGGCCCTCACAGGTTCACTTAAGGTCGGGGCAGCCCGGGGCTCGCCCCTTTCGTTCCCCCAGCAGCAGCGGTTTGGAGGTCTTGGGCCCCCCCAATATTTTTTATAAGTCGGTATGGGCCCCCACCCCCCCAATATTTTTTATAAGTCGGCGCCCCTGGCGGCAGTGCAAGATCATTCAACTCTGCGCTTTCCTTTCCAGTGCTGGGAAAGCCTTTCAGCATCATTGCCTTTTTCTCCCATCGATGGATATTTGGTTGGAGTGCCTGCCGCTGGTATGGATGGGCAGGTTTCTTTTTTGGCATCGGAAGTCTTATTACCATGACAGCAGTCAGCCTGGATAGATATTTCAAAATCTGCTACTTATCGTATGGTAAGTGACCGGGTGGGCTGGGGAGGATTAATGTCCCTCCTTTATTTTGGAAACTAGAGAGTAAATTTCTCTTTCCATCAATTTAAGCGGCAAACTTTTGTTCAGAGGAATGTCATCCAAGAACTGTGTCCTTGTAAATGGGCAAGAATTAATAAAAATCCCTTTGTGCTCATAAAATTGATGTAGAAAACATCAGGAGGTCTAAAGTCATTTGAATAGTCAGATGGTTAGTTAAACATAACTGTAGTGTTATAATTACTTTAGAATTAGAATTTTGAGTGACTGCTATGAGTTGGATAAGATGGGTAGAAATTAAAAAGCAGACGAGAAATCCAAAACTATACAGTTAGGCGTAATAAACTAGAAAAGATTTCTTAAATCTTAGATTTAAAAAGTTTTTAGAAAATATCTGGCCAACAATATCACAGACGCAGATAAAACACAGTCCAGATCTATTTCCACCCACGTGGAAACTCTGAGCAGTTCCACTCTGAGCCTTTTCTCTAGCCTGTGTATGTGTTTGTTCAAGCATGAGTGCATGCGTGCACGAGAGAGAGATTTTTTGCCAGGATCCTGGCATTAGGGAAAGGGCTAAACACTGCTACTCATCTCACTGCTGGTCCAGATCCTGATTTGGATGCAATGCAACTGATTTAAAAGAATATTTAAAAGGGTGTGAAGGCAATGTTACTGGAAGGCGACAGACAGATCATAGAGATCGGAAATCTATAGAGCCCATGTCTGAGCTCCTCTCTAGCTGAAAAGCAATGGGATAGCTGTGCCCTGACTCACCTTAACCCTCCAGTTTAAGAAGGCAGATTTCCTAAGCTCTGAAAAGAAGAGGAAGCAAAAGGGGCAAAACCTGAGAGGCCACATTTAGCTTACAGTATAATGTCATGCCCCCTTTGAATAACTCAGAGAAGCTATGAGCTATGCCAAGCAGGGCACTCAAGATGGACAGGTCATAGTGGAGAGTTTTGACCAAATGTGATCCACCTGGAGTAGGAACCGGCAAGCCACTCCAGTATCCCTGCCAAGAAAACTCCATGGACAAAGGCAACAGGCATATAAAAGTTATGATGCTGGAAGATGAGCCCCTCATGTCGGAAGGCGTCCAACATGCCACTGAGGAAGAGCGGAGGACAAGTACAAGTAGATTCAGAGCTGATGAAGTGGCTGGGCCAAAGCCAAAAGGTCGCTCAGTTGCGGATATGCCTGGAAGTGAAAGGAAAGTCCAATGCTGTACAGAAAAATATTGCATAGGAACCTGGAATGTAAGAACCATGAACCTGGGTAAGTTGGATGTGGTCAAAAATGAGATGGCAAGAATAAATATTGACATCCTGGGTATCAGTGAACTAAAATGGACGGGAATGGGCGAATTTAGTTCGGATGACCATCATATCTACTACTATGGGCAAGAAACCCGCAAAAGAAATGGAGTGGCCCTCATAGTCAACAAGAGTGGCGAAAGCTGTACTGGGATGCAATCTCAAAAATGATGGAATGATCTCGATACGAATCCAAGGCAGACCATTTAACATAACAGTAATCCAGGTTTATGCACCAACTACTGGTGCGGAAGAAACTGAAATTGACCAATTCTATGAAGACTTACAACACCTTATAGAAGTGACACCAAAGAAGGATGTATTTCTCATTATAGGGGATTGGAATGCTAAAGTAGGGAATCAAGAGATAAAAGGAACAACTGGCAAGTTTGGCCTTGGAGTTCAAAACGAAGCAGGGCAAAGGCTAATAGAGTTCTGTCAAGAGAACAAGCTGGTCATCACAAACACGCTTTTCCAACAACACAAGAGACGACTCTACACATGGATATCACCAGATGGGCAGCATCAAAATCAGATTGATTATATTCTCTGCAGCCAAAGATGGAGAAGCTCTATACAGTCAGCAAAAACAAGACCTGGAGCTGACTGTGGCTCAGATCATCAGCTTCTTATAGCAAAATTCAAGCTTAAACTGAAGAAAGTAGGAAAAACCACTGGGCCGGTAAGATACCATCTAAATCAAATCCCTTATGAATACACAGTGGAAGTGAGGAACAGGTTTAAGGATTTAGATTTGCTGGACAGAGTACCTGAAGAACTATGGATGGAGGCTCTCAACATTATATAGGAGGTAGCAATGAAAACCATCCCATTCCATGTATGGAAGTGAGAGCGGGACCATAAAGAAGGCTGATCGCCGAAGAATTGATGCTTTTGAATTATGGTGCTGGAGGAGACTCTTGAGATTCCCATGGACTGCAAGAAGATCAAACCTATCCATTCTTAAGGAAATCAGCCCTGAGTGCTCACTGGAAGGATAGATTCTGAAGCTGAGACTCCAATACTTTGGCCACCTCATGAGAAGAGAAGTGTGATGGCCTGGGAATTGGATTCAGAGGCTGAACCTGAGGAACCCCAGCCTGCACTGGAGTCCCCGCCTCCAGGGCTGGCTGAGCCAGGGCTGGGGCTTGAACCTGTGCCGGATCCTCAGGAGTAGACACCAGCTGAATCCACTCTGGCTCTCGCCTTAAGGCCAGGAGAGGCGAGTCACCTGTGGGCCGGGACCGCCCTATGCCTCAGAGGAGATAAAGGCCAGTCAACCCAGTCCCAGGTTGCGGGAGCAACATCGTTGGTAACCTGTTCCTGCTGGCACCCTGTCTTGCTCTTCCAGAGTTCCTGACCACGCCAGGCTCCTGGCCTTGGACCCCGCTTCGCCCTTGACGGACAGCCTCCATACTCTCGACCCAGGACCGGACTCAGACCACGCCGCATGGTAAACCCCCCCCCCCCCGGGACCAGCACAAGAAGACTCCCTGGAAAAGACCCTGATGTTGGGAAAGATGGAGGGCACAAGGAGAAGGGGACAACAGAGGATGAGATGGTTGGACAGTGTTCTCGAAGCTACCAGCATGAGTTTGACCAAACTGCGGGAGGCAGTGGAAGACAGGAGTGCCTGGCGTGCTCTGGTCCAGGGGTCACAAAGAGGCGGACACGACTAAACGACTAAACAACATAATGTCATGCAGATTCCCTGTAAAGTGCAAGTATGCAAAGAGTAGCAATTCCACAATAGATGCGGAAGGAGCCTAATGTGTGGGGGCTGTGATCTTGCGCCCCTGGCAGAACCATCCAGATTGCGCCCCCCAGACACGGACAAATTAGCTCTTTTTTCTGCCTCTCCTCCAACCCCCCTCTCCATCCATTCAATTCCTCACACACTTCAGTTGCTCACACACTAATCAATATTTTTATTTATAGATGTATTTATGGACATATTTTAGCCAATTTTGTGCGCGCGCCCCTCGCCTGCCTAGCGGGGGCCTTCCTCACCCCCCCTAGCTACAGCCCTGTGTTTTCATGGGGTCACTGCCATATGAGGAGGGCACCGAGATCAATGGGAAGGGCCCGTACAATTATGCCAAACCTCCATGGTTGGTAATTTAAACATTCTCCCAGGGACTTTTAAAAGGTCTGATAAATTGGATTACTCACATGTGTACATGTACAGTGGTACCTCGGGTTAAGTACTTAATTCGTTCCGGAGGTCCGTTCTTAACCTGAAACTGTTCTTAACCTGAAGCACCACTTTAGCTAATGGGGCCTCCCGCTGCTGCTGTGTCACCAGAGCACGATTTCTGTTCTCATCCTGAAGCAAACTTCTTAACCCGAAGCACTATTTCTGGGTTAGCAGAGTCTGTAACCTGAAGTGTATGTAACCTGAAGCATATGTAACCCGAGGTAACACTGTATATTTATTGCATAGGCATGTTTTTAGCATTTACTTAGCAATAATACATTTATTCTTTTCTAGGTACTTGGCTAAAGAGATGCCACGCCTTTATCTGCTTGGGAATAATCTGGTCCTATGCTACGTTTTGGGCAACAATACCATTTGCTGGCTTGGGAAATTATGCTCCAGAACCATTTGGGACCTCGTGCACCCTGGACTGGTGGCTAGCTCAAGGTTCCGTGGCTGGACAGGCTTTTATTATGAATATCCTTTTCTTCTGTCTCTTATTCCCAACTGCAGTGATCATGTTTTCCTATATTAAAATAATAGCAAAGGTCAAGTCATCCACAAAAGAAGTAGCTCATTATGACACCAGGATTCAAAAAACCCATGTGCTGGAAATGAAGTTAACTAAGGTGGGTACAGGACTCCCAGCAGTTTTTGGAAGTCATCTGCTTGGACTGAAGGATAAAAGTTCAATCAAACTTTTGCCTGCTCACCCAGAGAGCATAGGCATATTTTTGTGCGCTGTTATGTCCAAATCACAGTTTTGTATCCATCTAAATCATGCGGATGGCGCTGTGGGTTAAACCACAGAGGCTAGGACTTGCCGATCAGAAGGTCGGCGGTTCGAATCCCTGTGACAGGGTGAGCTCCCATTGCTCGGTCCCAGCTCCTGCCAACCTAGCAGTTCGAAAGCACAAAGTGCAAGTAGATAAATAGGTACTGCTCCAGCAGGAAGGTAAACAGTGCTTCCGCGCACTGCTCTGGTTCGCCAGAAGCGGCTTAGTCATGCTGGCCACATGACCCAGAAGCTGTATGCCGGCTCCCTCGGCCAATAAAGCAAGATGAACACTGCAACCCCAGAGTCGTCCACGACTGGACCTAATGGTCAGGGGTCCCTTTACCTTTACCTAAATCACACACAGAATAGAAGTCACTCGACTTGGGCTAGCCATGTCCATGGATTTCAGAGGGCCTTCTCCAAGCATGACTGGTGGATTATTCACCATCCATGGGGTGAACGGTATGTCTCCCTCCCATCCGTACCCCATAGAGGGTGATGGGTGGATGGGAAAATATCATACAATCTGCCACATCCATGTGATTCGCCTGCCTATTGTTGGAGCATCATGGAAGAAGACAGAGGCTGTTGCAGTATTGTATGAATTAGCCCTAACCTTCAGTGGAGTCCTTCCATTCTAATTTTTGCCTCTGTTATATATATTTTTTATCTTATTCTTAACCTTAAGCATAGATGTCTGCTAAAAGAATGTCTGTGTTATACCAAGTGGAAATAGATCTGAATATAAATGTCAAAACTTAAATAAATGTGTTCTGCTTTTCTCAATGTGAAAAAAACCAAAATCTGCTTGCTTCACAGTATCTGCCTTTTGTTATACAGCTCACAATGTACAGTATATTCATATGTCTATTATACTAAGTGGGGTTTTATCCTCATCATTTCATGAAATGAATCTTCTCACCAGGTGGCGATGTTGATCTGTGCAGGATTCCTAATTGCTTGGATACCCTATGCGGTTGTCTCCGTGTGGTCAGCGTTTGGAAGGCCAAATTCAGTTCCCATCAAAGTTTCTGTGATCCCAACCTTACTTGCAAAGTCTGCCGCTATGTACAACCCTGTCATTTACCAAGTCATTGACTGCAAATCTGCCTGTTGCCGGCCATGTCCTCTCAAGCCACTGCAGAAGAAAACCTCCTTAAAGAGATCCCAGTATGTTTTTCAGAAGTGGCCAATTTCTGCATGCTGTTGTCAGAGTACTGGTGTGAGTTTGGGGGGTCAGTCTGTTTGAAACCTGAGTCCCTTCTAGATTACGGGGTCCTGGATCCAGTAAGGGTTGTATATATGTGGGAATAACCCAAATAGCATAAAGACGCTACAGTCTTCACCGCTCCTCCTTCCAAGGAAGGCAAAGGCCTAGGACCCCTGGAATCTCTCACTGCTTGGAGACTGGGGTGGCATGAAACAGTACTTTTCCAAAGACGTGCAGGACTTGAGGGATTGAAACCCATTTCTGAAAATACATGGGGATGTAACATGACAACAATATGAGCCAGGGGACCAAACTTGAAGTGATGGAAGGCCCAATAATTCATATATTGAGGGTGAGGATTAGCATTTAAGGAATGCAGACATACACCCCCCCCCAACATATTCCTTCCTCCACCCCAAGCACTATTCATCCAGCTGAATATACTTCTGGTATCAGGATCACTGGAGGAGAAAAAGTGCTTAACAACAACAACAAAAGCAGTAGAAAGTAAGTTAATCTTATGGGCAGGAGGGTTTTGTATTCCGCATTAATTTTTTACCCAATTCTGTTCGAGTTCTGTGTTTTAACATATGGAAATGCTGTATTTACATGAGATACTCCTGTATTTTAGTTGTTTTAACATTTATTCAGATTTTAGGTGTCTCAAGATAGCAGTTTTGTGGGCCATTTGATAAATACACACACATTTTCCTTGATTGTACTCAGATATTACTTGGGATTCAGTTGTGCAATCTAAAGAGGGAGGAAAAGTCTGGGTGAACACCTTATTTATTATTTAACATTAATCAAGATTAATATGACATCAAGGTCATATGACATTATTTTATTTCTTCCCATAGGCCGTATACAATATCTGCAGATAACAATTCTGAAGTAATTAATGAAACTCAACTGGACAGCGAAGAAACTCTGTAAACAGTAATTTTAACCTACCAAGCAACTCTTTTCTTAATTGCTTCCTTTACAACGTTTAACATTAATTTAGCTCTATTTTGCTGTGTTTTTATTTGCATGCATTTTTCCATGCCAAGTGAAAGATCCCCCCCCAAAAAAAATAATCGTTTTGTTTGTATATGTTATAAGAATGTAAAACACAAGCTTCGTTCTTGCAAAGTGCTTGCCATTGACAAGGTTGACATCTGCTCTGCTCTGCTCTGCTTTCATTCATTAAAATATATTCACTCTGGTCAGCAACAGCCATACGTAAGCAGCTGACTTCATTGGGCAAATGACTGAAGGTCAACCCCCACAGAAAGATTGTTTACGGTGTGTGTTTCTTATTGAGTTGAAAATTGTTAAACAGAATTGCAAGAGCAATGGGTGTCTCTCCATGGGGGCTGTTTGCTCACTCCCACTTCCTGGGCATCCAGTTGCTCCCACCAGTAATTTGTGTTGCTGTGCACACATGACATCAGCCACAGTTCACTTCTAACTGGTAGTTCCTTGAGAAATACTGTGGTTTTATGTGTCCTACCACCTTTGATCCAATTTGAAAAGGACATCTATGTTCCCTCTTCATCCACTGACGTGAACAGAACATGAGATTAGAGACACAGCAAAGGGGGGGGGAGGTCCAATTTTTACTGTGTTTTAAGCTGGTGGTGTTTACATAGTCATAGTCTTCATTTGCTGTAGAAAATATATAATACCTATGAAAATGTACTTGCAGAACAATAAGAAAATTGCAATGCAACATTTTCAAGATACGAGTAGAAGTAGTGATTCAAAATTTGTTGTTGTGTGGCTCTTCCCATGCCTTCTGCAGCAAGTACTTTTCTCTAGTCCAGGAAAGAGGTCTCACTGTGCACTAAAGTGCTGCCGATGGGATGGCCATTTAGTCCCTTGGAGCTTCTGGACTGTGTGCCATGCAAGCGGGGCAGCACATCAGAAAGGGGGCTGGATTGAGGGCTACGGAGCCATCCTTTCAGAGTTCCTTCTCAAAACCACATCCCACTTTAGATCTGGAGCAATATTGATTGCCTCCTGCTCTAGGTACGTAGATTGCTGAGACTGCAGCACCATGTATGAATGATTTATTACCGCGAGGCAGATAGTGTGAAAATGGTGTTATTAGGGACGCAAGTGGCGCTGTGGGTTAAACCAAAGAGCCTAGGGCTTGCCGATCAGAAGGTTGGTGGTTCAAATCCCTGCGATGGGTGTGAGCGCCCGTTGCTCGGTCCCTGCTCCATTGTGGTGTCCCAGAGCCAGTGTGGTGTAGTGGTTAAGAGCGGTAGTCTCGTAATCTGGTAAACCGGGTTCGTGTCTCCGCTCCTCTACATGCAGCTGCTGTGTGACCTTGGGCTAGTCACACTTCTCTGAAGTCTCTCAGCCCCACTCACCTCACAGAGTGTTTGTTGGGGAGGAAGGGAAAGGAGATTGTGAGCCGCTTTGAGACTCCTTAAGGTAGTGATAAAGCGGGATATCAAATCCAAACTATTCTTCTTCTTCTCCTGCGAACCTAGCAGTTTGAAAGCACAACAAAATGCAAGTAGATAAATAGGTATTGCTCCGGCAGGAAGGTAAACGGCGTTTCCGTGCGCTGCTCTGGTTCGCCAGAAGCGGCTTAGTCATGCTGGCCACATGACCCAGAAGCTGTACGCCGGCTCCCTCGGCCAATAAAGCGAGATGAGCGCTGCAACCCCAGAGTCAGTCATGACTGGACCTAATGGTCAGGGGTCCTTTTACCTTTACCTTTACTACAGATGTGGAAAGGTTCTTTTATTGCCATCTTTGCCAAAACTTTCATTTAAGAAAACAGGTCCTCAAAGAAATTAGAACACGTTTGACGAATGCTTTCTTTGACTTTTTTTGATGTTCCCATGAATATCTGTGCTAAGCAGTGAAAGGTTAGCAAAATTTAAGATACCCTTTCTTCTTCTTCTTCTTCTTCTTCTTCTTCTTCTGCCACATCTGGCCTGTCCTCCTCTGTCAGGAAGCACCAACTCCCCGCCCCCTTCACTGGTCCCCCTCCTGGGTCACTCCTGGTCATAGATGAGCATTTGTTGTTGCATTTGTTTAACAGAACCGCATAAGAAATAAAAAGTAACACATTTTGTTATTTTTATAGAAGTTTAATTAAAAATCAGTTTTCTCTTTTGATACAAAATTACACAAGCTGGTAAATTTTGGCAAGATACTGAGAATAGTGCGCTCCCCCCCGAAGATAAACATAACAAAACTTCAGAATAATTGAGAGCATTCATCAGGTTATCATCGCCCAATCTACACTTCTAATATAAAATGTATATTAGTCACCACCCTACGAATAACTGCATATAGGACAATACTAATAATCTGGATTCCTTGACAATTTTCAGTGAGCCAAACAGCTGATGGTTACAACAAAATAATAAAGCTGTATAAGGAATCCTAATACAATGAACCCTGTAAAATAATGTAAATATGTGCCGATTAGCATAGTTAATCAACACTATAACTCATACGGCCCATTCCGTAATTTTGTACTGGAGTATGTGCTGGTATGTTATGTTGTGCTATAATGTGAAGAGCATGCAAATTGGTGAAATACAACCTTCACACAAATATTCGATCCGGTGGGCTCTCTTTCAGTCCCTAAAATGGTCTGGGGGACTTCAATGCACTGCAGGTTCTTATGGAACCTGCAGCTCTCCCCTCCAAATCTCACGTAATGAATGCAAGAAGTTTTTGATGGATCAAGTGTATTACAATACACTTAAATGCTCCATGAAACAGATGGCAATATTGAAGCCTACAGTAGTATCTCCCATTAACTGGACTGAATACTAATTGCTATCTTTGATAAACACACAATATTTTGCATCTCCTCAAATTCAGCACCACACAACCGCCCCCAAGACCAGCACTTCCCCAGTGCAGGTGGTGGAGTTTATGGCTTGGTTGTGATGGCATCTCTGCAAATGGCAAGGAATGCAAAAGGCATATGACTTCCTTAAGCAACTTAGAAAGGGCTTCCCAGGATCACAGTTTCGGTGGTAAAAGCCTGGCATTAAATAAAAGTCTGAGGAAGTTTAAATCTCTACTTTGTTTCTGTAAAATGAACAACAGCACTGAAATAACAACATGGAATGTAAAGTTTGCATTTCATTTTGCATAGCATATTTGATACTCTCTTGTTAAGAACAGAGTGAGGATTAAATGAACGTTTCTCATTCGTCTGCCGTCCTCAAGGGAAAGAAGGGAAGGCAGCCGAAGGACCACATCCAACATCCAGCCAGGTTTGCACTCTAGCACAGCTCTCTTTCTCCAGGCTTTTAAGTGGGTGATTTCTGTCCCACTGGAAACAATGGGAGGATCTCTTCTCAATCCAGGATCAAGTTTAGGAAACAATAGGAGGAAAGCTCATTCCGCTAGGTCTCTGGGTTGGCAGGGGATGGAGGAATGAGAAGGTGCTGAATCCCTCAGGTCCAAGCTTTGTTGTGATGCTCCAACAGTTTCAACCTATAGGTACTTTCAGTTGTTCCCTAAATGAGAAATATGGCCTTCACCTCAGCTTCCTTTCAACTGATGGAAAATCATATGAATTGTCACAAAGAGTCGGACACGACTAAACGACTAAACAACAACAGCAACAAAATAACAGCATAGCTATACATTGAAATATGTCTGAAGGTTGTAGTTATGTGGTGGGATTTTTAGGATCTTAATTTTTTTGCAGAAGACACTGCTGCACATTCCATGTCAATAAATATTTTTAAGTCCCTCAGCAGGACTAAGACCCAGGAGACCAAGGTTCAAATCCCGACTGAGCCATGAAACTCACACGGGTTGACCCTGGGCTAGTCATAATCTCTTAACCCAAACCTATCTCACAGGATTAATATGAAGATAAACTGGGGAAGAGGCGAATCATGTTCACCACCTTGAGGTTCTGAAAGAATAAAGTTAGTTGGCTACAAATTTATGCAGATTATGCTAATGGGGGGCTTTAAAAAATGCTGCCTTTGCATGTTCTTTTTCTCTAACCCATATTTTAAAAATGGAAGGTGGGGCTGATTGTTTCCAAACTCAGTGTCCTTTTTGTGCAAACCTCCAATCCAACAGAAACTATTATTCCCTATGATTATGAATTGATGGTAATAATAATAGTTTATCAGAATTTATCAGTGATGGTGGTTTTACAGCTGTATTGAATTTAACTCACAGCTATTAAAAACCTATCCCACAAACATATTAACCAACATATTAACAATGTCTTAGTTCTTTTATGTAATGTTCTTTCTTTCTTTCTCCCTCTCCCTCTCTTCAGTTGTGCTTTATTGTCCCTGAAGTTTACACTAGGGGAAACTACCATGGCCTTTCATGTTCCATCTGCATCAGGAGTTCAGAGAAAATGTGTGATCATCCATCTCAAAAGGGCCGCCTCACATAAGTATTTCTGATATCACTGCTCAGTTTATATTGGAACCAGGAATTAGAAGCAACATGGAAAACGCCTCCAAGAGATGTAAATGTATTTGTAATTACCAGCCTTTCTCACAAGCCCTCAAGAGATTCCACCACCCTTGTACAGAAGCTGATGGGAGATGTTGGTAGGAAGCATGAAGGAAGCTATCTCCCTCCCCCCCCCCATCTCTCCCCTTAACTTCCCTCATCCTATTTCCCCCCTCCACATATATATGTGTAAATAGTCAGAAACACCTGCAGGATGCTGAACACTTCTGAAATTCAGGTCACATTTCTATACCTAAATAATTCAGCCTTAAATGAATTTTTTAGGAACCTAAATTTAGCAATCCACTTTCCACAATCTTTGCGTCCAATGTGGAGTTTTCTTGTTGTTCAATGACATGGAAAGGCAGCATAGGAATTATTATGAGGGTCCAGTCCCCATGAATGTGACTAACTGGGCCAGAGTGCTGGTGGCCACATCGCTGCCATCTGCTCCTCTGAGGCCGTTTCCTGATTTAGGAACATCAAATAGTGAAGTGAGTAGCTTCTCCCTCAACCTCGTGTAAGTCAACTTGAATGTGCTTCTTCCCCGCTTCCTGCAGCTCCCGACATTCTCTATTATTCTACATGGAGGTTGCCTTCGAACCCTTCAGACGCTCTGACGCTTATTGGGACGGGGTGTTACTGTCCTTGATAACCTTAAACTGGAAAGGCAGCCTTCAAATATAAAACTATCTCCCTGCCTCCTGTCTCTTATGCTACTTACTGGCACCAGTTTTAACTTCAAGTAGGACTTTGACTTCCAGGTTTTGGAAGTGGGAGCCAACTAAGAAAATGTTCACTTTTGGGGGGAGGGAGGGACCACTTGCTACTCACTAACATATCTGCTAATGCTGCTCAGTGCCATTTTCCCAGGCCAGGGCTTCTTTCTCACAGCCCATAGGGGTTGTACTGAATGTGCTGCTGCATAGGCAATTTGATTGGCTTGCGTGCTGCGCTCACAGGGGCAAGAAAACCCGTGGAGAACAAACTCGAAGGCAATGATTTCTGGACTGCTCAATAGCCAAATAGGCCATGACCCGACTTGAGGGTCGCCTCCTGGACTAAAGCTGCTTAGCTAGCCATCTTCCATATTTCCTGAACGTTTTCGTGCTGATTTGATGTTTGTGTGTGTGTGTTTCAAAATGTCTATTTGAGGGAGGAAAGGCATTTTGAAATAAGAGTGCTGGTTCCAGGTTTCTTGGGGTCTTATTATTGCTGCCCCTATGCCAGCACATTCACTAGAGCATATTGGTGGTAACAGTAGCTAGTGTTATTTTTCAAAGCTTCTTGGCTTTAAAAAAGCCCCCAAACCTGTTTGGCTACCAAAACCAGCTTCCTGCACAAACCTTTTCATGCGTTATCATGTATCCATGTTCATATGTCCTTATGAAATGGTAGCTTCAGAAACAATGCCAAAGAATGGGCCACGTGAATCAATAAATGGCATTCAAGGATTTAGATACTGAAAGGAACAACACAGGCCCCAAATGAGAGCTGAGTTGAATAATAATAATAATAATAATAATTTTTATTTATACCCCGCCCTCCCCAGCCAAGGCGGGCTCAGAGCGGCTTACAAGCAATAATAAAAACAAGTTAAATGATTACAACTTAAAAACAAAATTAAAAATACAACATTAAAATATTGAAACAATTAAAATATTAAAATGTAGCCTCATCGCAGGAGAAGGAAAAGAAAAAAGAAAGAGAGGGAGGGAGGGAATCAAATTGGCTCCAAGCCAAAGGCCAGGCGGAACAACTCTGTCTTACAGGCCCTGCAGAAAGAAATCAGATCCTGCAGGGCCCTGGTCTCATGAGGCAGAGCGTTCCACCAGGCTGGAGCCAGTGTCGAGAAGGCCCTGGCTCTGGTTGAGGCTAATCTAACTTCCTTAGGGCCCGGGACCACTAGGGTGTTGCTATTTATGGACCTTGAGGCTCTCCGTGGGGCATACCGGGAGAGGCAGTCCCGTAGGTACGAGGGTCCTAGGCCGTGAAGGGCTTGAAAGGTCAAAAGCAGCACCTTAAATCTGACCCTGTACTCCACCGGGAGCCAGTGCAGCTTGAAAAGCACTGGGTGAATATGCTCCCATGGCAGAGACCCCGTGAGGAGCCTCGCTGCAGCATTCTGCACCCGCTGGAGTTTCTGGGACAGCTTCAAGGGCAGCCCCGCGTAGAGCAAATTACAGTAGTCAAGCCTGGAGATGACCGTCGCATGGATCACTGTGGCCAGGTCGGGGCGGGAGAGGTAATACACACAGAGATACAAAATATATTTTACATACACATAGAAGAAACTATGGCAGTGCAGATGCAGTCCATGAAACTGGTTGTGGATGAGCGTCCTCACCTGCCCTGCCATGTGGGCGCTCAGGCACACCCTAAGGGGGCATCATGAGAAAGGGGCCTCTTCCGCCCCACTTCCAAGGGCACCGCGGATGTTGCTGCACAGCCAGGTGCAACCTCACATCCAGACCCTGCAGGCAAAGCTGCCAATCTGGCAAGCAAAACAGTCTGCGGGGATTGCACCTTTATTTATATATTTTCTTAGGCAGCAATTCTGCTAGTCATGGAATAATTGGTTACATGTGGAGGTTTCAAGGGAGATTTGTGATGCAAAGCTGGGGCATGGATTTCTTGAAGATGTCTGCCTGCAATGGTTTGGCATCTGCAAGTGCAGTGGTGTGAGTTGGACATTCAGAACAGCTGTCAATCTCTCCCTTACATGGGATTATATTCCTTTATGCTTGATCACTTTAGTCTAGCCTTAGAAACATAGAACCGTAGAACTGGAAAGCACCACAAGGGTCATCTAGTCCTACCCCCTGCAATTCAGGAATCCTTTTGCCCAACGTGGGGTTCGAACCCACAGCCCTGAGATTAAGAGTCTCCTACTCTTTCCAACTGAGCTATCCCGCTTAGTTGATGGAGGAGAAGGAGGGGGGTTTCCATGTTTTTGTAACATTTCTTTATAAATTTTATACCTCACCCATCTGGCTGAGTTTCCCCAGCCACTCTGGGTGGCTCCCAATCAAGTGTTAAAAACAGTACAGCATTAAATATTAAAAACTTCCCTAAAGATGCATTGTGATGCAATGCTGGGGCATGGATTTCTTGAAGATGTCTGCCTGCAATGGTTTGGCATCTGCAAGTGCAGTGGTGTGAGTTGGACATTCAGAACAGCTGTCAATCTGTTCCACAGGGCAGGTGCCACTACTGAGAAGGCCCTCTGTCTGGTTCCCTGCAACCTCACTTCTCGCAATGAGGGAACCGCCAGAAGGCCCTCGGTGCTGGATCTCAGAGTCCGGGCTGAACAATGGGGGTGGAGACGCTCCTTCAGGTATACTGGGCTGAAGCCATTTAGGGCTTTAAAGGTCAGCACCAACACTTTAAATTGAGCTTGGAAACGTACTGGGAGCCAATGCAGATCTCTCAGGACCGATGTTATGTGGTCCCGGTGGCCACTCCCAGTCACCAGTCTAGCTGCTGCATTCTGGATTAATTGCAGCTTCCGGGTCACCTTCAAAGGTAGCCCCAAGTAGAGCACATTGCAGTAGTCCAAGCGGGAGATAACTAGAGCATGCACCACTCCGGCAAGACAGTCTGCAGGCAGGTAGGGTCTTAGCCTGCGTACCAGGTGGAGCTGGTAGACAGCTGCCCTGGACACAGAATTGACCTGTGTCTCCATGGACAGCTGTGAGTCCAAAATGACTCCCAGGCTGCGCACCTGGTCCTTCAGAGGCACAGTTACCCCATTCAGGACCAGGGAATCCCCCACACCTGCCTGCCCCCTGTCCTCCCAAAACAGTACTTCTGTCTTGTCAGGATTCAACCTCAATCTGTTAGCCGCCATCCATCCTCCAACCGCCTCCAGGCACTCACACAGGACCTTCACCGCCTTCACTGGGTCTGATTTAATGGAGAGGTAGAGCTGGGTGTCATCTGCATACTGATGAACACCCAGCCCAAACCTCCTGATGATCTCTCCCAGCGGCTTCATATAGATATTAAAAAGCATGGGGGAGAGGACAGAACCCTGAGGCACCCCACAAGTGAGAGCCCAGGGGTCTGAACACTCATCCCCCAACACCACTTTCTGGACACAGCCCAGGAGGAAGGAGCGGAACCACTGTGTAACAGTGCCCCCAGCTCCCAGCCCCTTAAGACGGTCCAGAAGGATGTTATGGTCGATAGTGTCAAAAGCTGCTGAGAGATCCAGCAGAACTAGAAAACAGCTCTCACCTTTGTCCCTAGCCCAACAGAGATCATCAACCAGTGCGACCAAGGCAGTTTCAGTCCTATGGTGAGGCCTGAATCCCGATTGGAAGGGATCCAAATGGTCTGCTTCTTCCAGGCGTGCCTGGAGTTGTTTAGCAACCACCCGCTCAATCACCTTGCTTAAGAATGGTAGATCTGAGACTGGGCGATAGTTGGCCATATTGGCCGGGTCTAAAGATGTTTTTTTAAGAAACAGTTTAATGACCGCCTCTTTCAGCGGGTCTGGGAAGGCTCCCTCACAGAGGGAAGCATTCACCACCCCGCAGAGCCCATCGCCCAGCCCTTCCTGGCTCGCTTTTATCAGCCAGGATGGGCAAGGATCAAGGGGACAGGTGGTCGGTTTTACTTGTCCAAGCAGCCTGTCCACATCCTTGGAGGCAACAGATTGGAAATGATCCCATGTAACAAGACTAGACAGAACTCTAGCACTCTCCTGCCCTGGCCCTGCTCCCACGGTGGAGTCTACCTCCTTCTGAATCTGAGTGACTTTATCTGCAAAAAACTTTGCAAAAGCATTGCAGGAGATCTTGGGGTCCCTACCAGGCCCCGGTGGTGCAGGTGGTTCCGACAGACTGCGAACCACCTGAAAAAGTCTCCTGCTGCTGTTTTCTGCAGATGCAATAGAGGCGGCGAAGAAGGCCCTCTTCGCTGTCGCCATTGCCACTTGGTAGGCTTGACGTTGAGCTCTAGCCTGTGTCTGGTCTGATTCAGAATGAGTTTTCCGCCACCGGCACTCTAGCCATCTCAACGATTGTTTCGTCACCCTCAGCTCCGGGGAAAACCACAGGGCTGTCCGGGCTCCATGCAATCGGAGAGGGCGCTTCGGAGCCAGACAGTCAATAGCCCTGCTTAACTCTGCATTCCAGCGTGCCACCAGGGAATCAGCTGAAAGGCCATCAGCTTGGGATAAAACATCCCCTACCACTCTCTGGAAGCCAATTGGATCCATTAAGTAGCGGGGTGGACTATCCGAATCGGTCCCACCTCCCTGCAGAGGGGAAGGGTCGCAGAGAAGTCCAGTTGCACCTAGAAGTGATCTCACCATGGCACTTTTTTTGTTTCACTTTTAGTTAGTGTCAGATCACCAAACTTATTCAGCGACAGCCCCATGGAGACCATGCTTTCCACAAAGTCCCGAGCAGCCCCTTGTAAGGTCGTGTCGGCATAGATTTTAAAATCCCCTAGGACAACGAAACTAGGTGTCTCCAGGAGAACATCCGCCATGACCCGAAGCAGCTCCGGCAGGGAATCCTCGGTGCAGCAGGGAGGTTGGTACACCAACAGGAATCCTGCACTGCCCCTATTGCCCAACTTCCAGAACATGCACTCAGAAAACTGGGTCTTCCCAATAGGATGCCTGGTGCAGACTAATGACTTCCTAAAAATCACTGCAATGCCCCCTCCCCGCCCACATGACCTGGGTTGCTGTGCATAAGAGAAACCTGGGGGGGGGGGGGGCAAGCAGCGGCAAGGACAGGCCCATCTGCTTCATCCAACCAGGTTTCTGTCACACATGCCAGGTCAAATCCACAATCAGGTCGTGGATGGCAGTTGTTTTATTCATCATTGACCTGGCATTACACAGCAACACTTTCAGGTCATGTACGTTTCTCTTGCTGATTCCAGTATCCTTCCGGTCAGGACCAGACCTGCAGGCAGGGATAGTCCTCAAACAACAACTAAGCCTGCTATATCTCTCCTTTTTGAATGTTTAGTAACCTGCTGTAGGAAGGCGTCATCCAAGTCTCCAGTCTGGCTTGGAGGTCTATATGGCAGACCCCCACAATGAGGTCACTGGTCTTTTTCTCTCCTACATTTTTTACCCATATACAGTGGTACCTTGGGTTAAGAACTTAATTCGTTCTGGAGATCCAGTTAAGAACCTGAAACTGTTCTTAACCTGAGGTACCACTTTAGCTAATGGGGCCTCCCGCTGCCACCGTGCGATTTCTGTTGTCATTCTGAAGCAAAGTTCTTAACCCGAGGTACTATTTCTGGGTTAGCGGAGTCTGTAACCTGAAGCGTCTGTAACCTGAAGCGTATGTAACCCAAGGTACCACTGTACTCTCCATCTGCCTTCTATGCTCCAGGTCACGGATCCCTTCACAAGTGCACCCATCCTGGACAGACCGCTCTGCTCTATCAAGAAATCCCTCAACTTGCCCAGTAGCTCCAAGTGCAGATAGGAAGGCCTCAATTGCTCTGCCTTTTCCTCCCACAAGTGCTTGCACTTGATGCAGGGGCAGTTTTGCACATTTTCAGGCTGGAAGGCAAACCCGGCACAGGCGCTTCCGGGCGCTGCAGCAGCTCCCCCAGCCCCCAGCCTCCTGGTCCTATGCCCACCATGAGACCACACTCCAGCCCCTGCTTAGCTCCCAGAGACTGCAAGCAGCTAAGTCAAGCTGCTGCTGGCTGCTAAATCATTCCACAACTCACTTACTGCAATGCAAGGGGTTGGACTAGATGACCGTTGGGGCCCCTTCCAACGCTACAATTCTGATTCCTCCTCCAGCCTGGCTTCCTCTCAGCAGTAGCCCCTCCCACTCATACCATGAACTCTAGCTGAGCACGTGGCCCCCCACAAACAAACTCACAACCCCCTTATTCTTGCCCCTACCATCCCAAAAATTGTTGTTATCGTACCAGACCTAGTTGCAGAGCATAGAATTGCTTTCCTGGGGCTTATTTCTGAGTAGACATTTATATATTGCACTGTTACTATATATGTCTAGTACAAATCACATGTATTCCTTGGGTGGCTAACACAAACAGCAAAAGAACTTAGCAACTCTCCAAAGTTGTCTTCAAAGTTAGTCCGATTCCTGCAGACTAAGGTCTATGGACTACAGCTCTGCTATAACCAAAGGACAGATCCAGAATGCTGTGTAACAGAGATACAGTATTAATGCAAAAAAAATAAATACATTGATAAGCTACAATGGTATCTTGAAAGGGGCATTTCAGGTCCTCTCAAAATGTTTTCCTCTTGCCTTCCTTTATCACATGCTCAAATACAGCTGCAACACATGGCTAATGAATATAGTAAATGTTTTATTATTATTAGTAGAATGTCCTCCAAAATTACAATTCATCAACTTCAAAATAATATATATACCAGTCAGTCAGTCAAAGTTTATTGCTTATACCCAAAGGCTGCTCCAGTGTATACAATATATATCAGTCCGTAACCAAGAAGTCATTCATTGTATGTAATGTATTCAATTTCATCATCAGCTGACGAAGATTCATCTTTGAAACAATTAATTCAATCTGGATATACTGTCTTGGACTTCATCCACTGAAAGGCGTCATGGTGTTTCCCGCCAGCAATTCATTTCGTCGACTACTTCTTGGTTATGGACTGATATATATATTATTTTGAAGTTGATGAATTGTAATTTTGGATGACATTCTACTACTACTAATAACACATTTACTATATTCATTAGTCACGTGTTGCAGCTGCATTTGAGAAGATTATTCTGTATTGCAACACAGGGGTTTGCTTTTGTCTCTATAGTTGTTCCTTTATCACATGGCATAAGAAAAGAAACCGCCTTCAAACAGCAGCAGAGCCAGCTGCTCGGGCACCCCGTGCACCTGGGGGCCGGGCGATCCGCCCAGGGCGGTGATCGGCATGGCGGTGATCTGCCCGGGGGGGGGGGGATTTTGTCTCCCCCCTCTGGGATGACATCTGGGTCAGTCCGCCCCCCTTCCTACGCCCCTGCCTTCAAAGCACTGTGGAAGGAACCTGCCTGGAAACAGGTGAGAATGGGCATAGTCTTTGTATAATGAATGATTTGCAATGTAGGAGGTGTCTGCCTCTTTCTGTGTGAAGTGCTCAAGCTCATTTCTATGGGCTCAGTAAAAAACTGTAACAGAGACAGAGATAAAGAGGTGGAGGAGAAGGAGAGAGAAGGCCTCCTGGATTTTTAGAACTTGCAAGATAACCTTTTTGCAAACAGTAGTTGCAACTATGACTAGGGCCACGGCCTGTAGTAGGGGAGTTAATCCAGTCCTCCCATGCCGTGGTCCTCATGCAAACTGCCACCCCACAAGCTGCTGTTTGCATTGGGAGGAAAGCACCCTTCGGTAGCAGTGGGATTCAAGCAGCAGCTTCAGGGGAGATTTTCTTTGGGACTGTGGTAGTAGCTCTTCGTTCCTCCTCCCTGGCACAATGGCCTTAACCCTGTTCTCCCTGGGAGGCTGCTATTTGTAACTGTAAAATATACTCACACGATTTAAGTGTGAACACTTGTAGTTTGGCCCTCCATCTACCAGATTCTTATGGTGCTAGTCCCTCATTCCTACTACCATACCTTGCAGTCTCCTCCTGCCTATGAATGTAGGAAATGAATGAAGAACAAAGGATCTCTTTTAGTGCTTGACAGATTATGTCACAAGAGAGAGATGGAAAGGTGCACCACTTTTTCAATCTACAGTTCCTAGAGTTTCCTGCACAAGCAAGCACATTACCTATCTATCTGCACATGCGCGCACAGGCACACAAACAAACAAACAAACAAACAAACAAACAAACAAACAAACACAAACATGCATCCACATTCTAACACTACTTCTGTTTGGCTCCAGGAAATATCACCATAAAGATATAGAGAAATATAAACTCTGTCCCGTTGTCCTTGTCCTTGCACAAAGAGAGGCAAAGCAGGGATGCTCGATAGCCGTGAGCTGCATCCTTGTCTCTTGGCCCCATAAAAGCCTCCAACTGCTCAAGAACCTTTCAGAGTCAATTATCTAAATCATGCCGGAAGACGGCACAAGTTTACTGGGTTCCTTGCTGCACACCTTCAACCTCCAACAGCTGAAGGGCACTGAGGCCTGATGGTGGGGATGGAACAGGAGAGGTGCCACCTAAAGCATCTAACACATAACTTTGATCCTTTCCATAGGGCAATCAAATGGGCGATCAAGTAGCCTTGGTCTTTTCCCACCCCCCAGCCGGCCTCAGGTAAAGTATCCTCTCTTCCCTTCTCACCATGCTTGGACCTCACCTGTTGTCATCTGAATGGGTTCAGGAAGACAAGAGATTGTGATGAATGAGTATGTGAGTCCTCGACAAATGCTGCAATGCCCATCTTCTTCCCACCATCCCTGATTTTGGCATGACAAGATTTTAAAATGTAGCCTGTTACAAAATCAAGTTTCAAAAGATTTGATGTACCAAAATGTGACATTAAGGTGTTGCTCATAATTTAAAATGCTGATTTACCAGATGAGATTACTTGAGTCTTCAAATGCTGTAGACAAAGACCTGCCAATGAGAATATTTCAACCAAATGGTGAACGTCCAGATTAAGAGCAGACAAATTCCACACTAAGTTAAACTTTTCCGTTTGGATTTAAACATTTCAGATAGTGATGTTGTCAACAGAGAAAATAAGTGAAAAATGTTAGCATCTTGTGGCAGCAGATGGCATATATGGGGATTTTGAGAGCAGTTACCTTTTTTTAAGGATATGCTTTTCATAAAATAAAATAAATGGAGATGGAAAATGTATAAGCAGGGTAATAGTTATCCACAACACTTTAGCTGCGGAGACATAACAATGCTTTGCTAGAATGCATCCTCTGCATGTAGAACGTCCCAGATTAAATCCCTGGCATCTCCAGTTAAAAGGAAATCTGCCTTCAGTCTTAAATTGCTACCACCAGTCAGAATAAGAATTAGATGGTCTGACTCAATATGACATAATATGGTGTGTGTGTTTTTTACAGAATATGGCTTTGGATCAGACACATTTGCTAATCAGAATCTGTTTACAGCATTGGTGTCATGGAAGTTAAGATAGCAGCTATAACCAAGAACGTGGGACGTGGAAGCCCTCTTTCTCCCCTGCATTGCCAATATTTGGGCTTGTCATTACTTTCCGTGGGAGAATCGTGATCACTTCCACCTCATCCCCAGGATTATGCTTAGGATTTACTCACCCCACCTTACTGAAGGGGCAGCTGGGGAAGGAGGGGAGGCCTCCACTGAGCGGTGTGTCAGTCCCCTTTTACAAACACAGCCACATGCATGGCAGGACTGGGCGGGCGGTCTGAACCTCCTTCGAAAGGGATGAACCCCTTCCTCACACTCTCTTTGACATTTGTTTTAAACAGTGATTGTAATATATGGAATATATTGCAGGAAGACATTGTTTATGCAAGGCTAGATTGCATTCAAGAATGCAGGAAGCAAACACTTTCTAGAATGCTTTTTGGAAGAGAGAAATACGTGGCTTAACTCAGGGCAAAATAGCACCCTCTCTGAGTATTATTGGCTCACTCTCTTTCCATTCCTTCTCTTGCACTTCTAAGCTTGTATACTTTGTAAAGCAGAGACTACCCTTTTGTAATGGTATAACTCTAATCTCATGCAGTAAGAGACAAATTTACTGCGTTCATCTATAATTCTCAACAGCCATAAAGCTTTGCTTTGCCTCAGACATTCTATCAGGCATTTAATAGTAATGCTGCATAAAAACCAATTTCCCAAGCAGCTGGTGCCTTTATGTTTAATAACTCTCATTATTGTTATATTTTGTGGCAAAAGGCATCATCAACTGATCAGTTTGCCAAGATGTGAAACGCAAGATGCGCAGTTTAGAGAATATTTCAGGGCAGGGAAATGGTATTTCGCTTTGAACTTCACACGTGGAGCTTCCCTTTGCTCTGTGCTCAATACTTTTGGTTCAGGCACAAAGTGATCTTCATGCTGTGTCTTTGGAGCCTGAGCTATTGTGACGGTGGACACACCTGGCTAATTAGTATTCTGGTCTAATGTTGGTACAGAGAATGTGTAGGAAGCCAAAGGACAGCACTGCAAAAATTACAGGTGGTGCAGCCAGGAGCCTCTCTTAGAATTCAGGTTGACATACGTGGGGCTGCCTCTGATGCTCTCAAGTGCCCTGGGAGTATCGCCAAAGGCCTGCTTAGCCAATTTCTCTCCAATTAATTTTAGGGGAGCATAGGTTTACTCTCTGAACAAATGGCACAGTTTTTCATGGTGGCACATAGGGAAGTACTTTGGCTTTGATTTACTGAACATTTTCTTTCCAACTGCATAGGTTTTACTTAGACCAATCTCTTAAAATAAACATGCTCCCTATTATGACCATAACTACTTCCCCTCTGTTTTTGTTACCTTTTCTGGCTTGAAAATTATTGGTAATGGAACTTGGCAATATGGAGTGGTGCCCAGGGGGGTCTCTGTGCTGTTGAAAGACATCCATCAGTGGGAGAGCGGGATTCTAGTCAATTATTCTGCCTCCCCCTTCAGCCCCTTGCCCAGCCCCTGTATCTGTTCTAGAGAGCCCCACAACCCTACACAGCAGATTTAGCAAAGGCTGCATGGGAGGGGAAATGGCCCAAAATGGCCTCTCTTCCCATTCCACTGAGGGGTGCCTTCCATCAGCATAGGGACACCAACAGATATTACCCAGAAACTTCCATTTATATTATAGGGTATTGTGGAACATTTCCCTCAGTGAATTGAGAGGATCATAGGGGAAGTTTGGGGCTTGTTTTCCTCCTCTACCCTTAAAAGGGGGGGGGACACCTCTGGTTATTATTTAACAACACTTTCACCTCCATGTGCCACAAATACTCCTTTTCGGGGCTTGTTTCGTGTGGGCCAGCGCAAGCAGCGGAGATCTTTGCTCTACTTTCCCTCCAGCTCAGTGTAGCATTTATTTTCGCAATTAAAAACCATGTAGTTCTGCGTGACTCAGACTGCTGTCACGTGATCAGGATTCTCTTGAACTTCTATGCACTCGATCTCTTCCCGCTCCTTTCGTTTGGCTCGTTTCTTTTTCTTGTGGTGCTTTTTGGAGGGTGGGAAAAATGTTAGGAAGACAGGTAAGATTACAAAACAGTGCAGAAGTGTGCAACTGCCAGTGAGCAGCAAGCATTTGAACAGTGTGAAGGTCAAGTTTGAAGGCACGAAAAGGAGGGGGACCAACCCAATAAGAAAAGAAGTAACGTTTTGCAAAATTGCTGTTCCGTGTTCTTGGAGGGAGCTTTTGATACACTGAGTTCGGGTGTGCTCAGTTGCTAGTACAAATGTGTAAAGCAGGGGTGCACAGTGATCTATGGAAAAATTCAAAGTGTAAATAAGGCACAGTGTGGAAATGCAATCCATGTCAACGTTCCACAAAGTCATCAAGCCAAGAACACCCAACTCTATTGAGGTGACAGTGAGAATTAACCAGAAGTTCCCTAGAGGATGGATCACCAGGAAGAAGGTAAGCAGCAACACCAGTAAGATGCCAAAGCTTGAAATCAAGACCGGCATGGTTACAGAGAGGCTGTATTGGTCCATGAAGACAAAGGTGGGGTTGAACACGATGAACTTGATGCTCTGCTTCAGAGACAGGGGTCTCAGCTTCTCCAGTAACTCGATAACATCTCTCTGTGTTTTTTCACTAGTCCTAGCCACAAGGTACATGCGGGATGCAATTATGCTATTAACATTTCCAGCCTTGGAAAAAATGATATCATTTTTGAAGTGCTGGAATTCTGGCTTTCTTAAAAAGGAGCTTTGCAGGATGCTATGGAAATAGCTTTTGTTGGTGGCACTAATATTCCCAGCTTTCAGATATTGGTAATACTGTTGAATCCAGGACAGGGTGTTGAAACCTTCAGTCAGCTTCTTTAAGTCATCTTGGACGGTGCCGTTCCAGTACTCAAGGGGCTCGTAGATATAGAACCCTATCACTGGGCTGTAGTTGCTAAAGTACTTCTGTTGAACGACAGCATAGGAGACACTTGGAGAATTGCTGGAGAGAAGATTGATAATATTGGCTCCATCGCTGATCTGCAAGCAGCCCATAAAGGAAAAGGAAGCATAAATGAGATACAGTATCACCACAAAGGGCTTAACATAGATATTAGTAATCCATTCATTATAATGCTCCCGCAGGAAATGTTGAATAAAGTGATTCTGGTACGGATCAGTTTCGTGGTGAGAAGAGTGGTGATAGCCATCACTCATCATGGTTTGGAACCAAATAGGCTTCCTTTCCAGGTATTCTGCTGAGGGGATTTTACAGCAGAAGATGCTGTGGTACCGATTCTGCTCCAGCTGTCCAGCAAAGACCAGGCAGGAACCAAAGAAGGAGAAGATGTAGAAGTAGTTCAACAGGATAGAGATGCACATGTTCTGGCAGAAGACTTTCACAGCCTCAATGTTGGTGAAAGGACTAGCACCCATGCCAAAGGCAATGAAGTACAAGGAGCTTGTCATGGTGTAGGAGACCATCACATCAGAGTAGGCGTCGGCAACCCTGTCTTTGAAGGGCAGGCTTTCTCTGGTCCGGCGCCATCCTGACAGGAGTTCAAACACTCCTTTGGTTCCATGACCTATAGCAATGACAACAGGGCCATCTATTAATTTCTTTTTATTGATTATCACATTTCTTTCTCTAACTCTACTTATGGATGATCTTGATATCTCTACATTTAACTGATGCAAAATGTCACACAGAATATATTTATTTAGATTTATTATATTGCAGAACACATTGTCGAAATCTAATCTTGAGCTCCAGAGCATAGACAACAGAAGTTAGGCTATCCTTGTGCAGATAAGGGCATAGCAGGACCACCACTGAGGCCACTTGTCTCAAGTGACAATAGTGGGTCTAGGCTACACAGCTGCTCCTTCAGAGGCAGTGTACCCCTTCCACACCCACCCAGCACCAGATTTAGGGCAGTACAGGTGGTTCCCCATCAAGGGTGCTGATTGGAGGGGATGCAAAATGGAGAAGATCCATTTGGGGATGCCAAATTTTAGCCTGGCATAGGGTGCCGTATTATCAAAGTCCACCTCTACACCCATCTGATCTAGGGAACCACTCACTAACAATGTCTCACTCTATCTGGATTAAGCTTCAGTCAGTTGGTTTTCATCCAGCCCATGACTGAGGTCAGACATTAGTCTTGCACATCCACGGCAAACCCTGTAGATGTAAAGGAGAAACAGAACTACACATTACTGTCACTGCACTCCCAAACTCTGGATGACCGCAGTGTGGTTTCGTGTAGATGTTAAACAGCAGGGGAAGGGGGGATCAAACCCTGTGGCACACTGAGGGCCAGGGGTGCCAACTTGAATAGAATATTGTGGGGGCCCAGGTAAGTCCTGCCCTTCATAATCAATCACATGACACAATGCACACAGACTATTTGAATTGGAATGCCCATCAACTTTGTGGGGGCCCAGCCCCCTCAAATATATTATTGTGGGGGCCAAAGCGCCCATGGCCCCTAGGAGTTGACTCCTATGCTGAGGGCTCACAAGGTCAAACAACACCTCTGAATATGGTAATCCAAACAGGACTGGAACCATTGCCAAGTGGTGCTGCCCACCAACTTGGACAGCCATTCCAGCAAGATACCAAGGTCAATGGTATTGAAACCTGCTGCCAGATCAAGGAGGATTGACAAGGGCGGACACACACACATCCCTCTTCTGTCAGAGGTCATCGTACAGAGCAACCAAGTAATTTCTGTGCCCCAAACTGATCTTAACCTTGATTCAAGGTAGCAGTTCTACATTTTTTAACAAGCACCAGCCCAGAACCTGAACAGCCTCACTTGATTCATATGACACAGATAAATAGAGTGGAGTGTGATAAGCCTGCGGGGGTCATCCCAGTCCAAATTGCCCAGTGAGCTCACTCAGTGCTTCCATGGAACTCAAGAGCTGCCAACATTTTGGGACTCGTGGCCACATTTGGAACTGTGAGAGTGCATTGTGGGCACCAGTTACAAAATGGCTGCCATGTGGGCAAAGCATAACATAAAATTAGAGAGAGTCTAGCCCTTGCTGGTCCTGCCCCCAGAGACAACTTCATGATTCCTATGGGCAGTCAACTCTCTCCTGCTGCTCCTGTTGTGTGAAAAGAACAAGAACTCCATTTCCCCTAATGCAGACACTAAACCAAAGCCTCCTAGGCTGCCCTCCTGTGCCCACATATCTGGGAGTAACGTGGTGTAAACCCTCTAAATTAATAAATGCCAGGGTTCTGATTAATTGGGATATGGATTGAACTGCAGAACTGTGCCAGACACAGTGGCGTAGCGTGGGTTGTCAGCACCCGGGGCAAGGCAAGTAATTTGCGCCCCCTAACCCGTGGATTTGCGCCCCCTAACCCGTGGATTTGCCCTAACCCCAGATGTTGCGCCCGGTGCGGCCGGCCCCCCCTGCACCCCCCACGCTACGCCACTGGCCAGACAGGGAATTCCTGGGCTAGATGATGCAAACCAGCCTGGCCAAGCAAGGGCCTTTGAGGAGAGAAATCTTTTCGCCTGGGGAGTGAGATGTTACCAAGGAGATGGTGTGTTTGTTTGAGGGGGGGCAGGAAAAGGGAGTTTGGAAGCAGGGATTCCTGGGAAAAAGGAGGAGGAAGAAGGGCTGAGATCCATCTTGGCAGGGGAGAGGGAAGGTTGCCCACAATGCTTTGGGCCATACTGTAAGATCTGCACTTCCTCCCTGCAGGTGTAAACAGGTAAATAAACCCTGTTTCTTAAAGCACAACAGTCTCTGCTGTGATACACTTGGCATTTAACCCCCTGTCCCATTCCTTACAGCCATATGAAGCTCGAGGTTTAAGAATGTGTACGAGTTAATCCATTTCTTTTGGTAGGGACTTATGTCATCAAAAGAATGCAATGAATGAACATCAAAGTGCTAACCTTTTTTGTTTTGTTTTTCCTTCTTTGTATGTAATGAATTCTGAATAAAAAATAAAGCACAGAACATTGGCAGAGAGGTTCAGTGATTTTAGCATGTGGAAGTGAATCAAAGTAGGTTAGCCTATAAGAACTCATGCAAAAAAAAATGTTGAAAGGTATGAAAGGACTGGATGTTGGGGGGAAATATTATTTGTTATGTACTGAAGTTCTCACTCTGGGCCAGCAGGGGGATACTGTAGATAGTTCAGGTCCACATATGCAAATAAGGGATCGGAAGTGATGTTCAGTGATTGGATAGTTACAGAAAATGGTTACTGTTGCGTTCTAGTGGAGCTCCATATAAGCAGGCTGGCTGAACCCTTCAGTTCAGTTCTGTTCTGGCCTCTGAATAAACAAGAGCTGTTTGGAGAATCACTGTGTCGTCTGATATGTCCACCCACAACTTAACATCATTAATGCTTCATTTTTAAAAAATTAAATGTATTGGCTGGGGAATTTAAAGTGGTCATCTTACTGGCCAAAATAATACTTTCCTAAATGTTGGCTTTTATACTAAAAATATAAATGTTGTATAATTTAAATGTTGTATTTGAGCTCTCCCTGCCACTTCCCTCTAAAAATGAGAAAGGAAACATCAGCCAATAACTCTGAAATAAAGCATGAAATAAAACAAATAAATGCAAACTGTTTTAAACAGAACTTGCACAAGGCACAGCAAAGTGGACTGTTTGATGACTCTCAAAGAACTAAATATTTCTAGTCTATTTACCAAGAAACATGTGAAACTGTATTTTAAGCTACTGGCCACGTCTGTGCTGCTACACACAGGGCTGCCATCTTCTGTTAAAGGAGCTTTGCTCTCAATGTCTGCAGGAATCGGGCAGGAGGCACGAGCCTGCAGCAGTCCGTTTTCCTGCTTTCTGTCTAAATGCAGTTCCCATTGTGCCTGGGGAGGTGGTCTAATTAACTTTGCTTTTTGCCAGGCCAACAGGCACAGCAAGAGAACAGCAGGAAATGAAAAGGAGGCTGTGCTTATACTTGCCAAAAAGAAGGAATGAGAGGAGTGGGTACAAATAAAGCGATTGGTTATGTGCCTAAGAGAAGGCTGTTACTTTTCAACCTATAAAGCAGCTGCAAATTCTGCATGCCTAGCCCAGCCTCCTTGACTGGCTTTTCAATTAATTAATAATTGATTGGAAGGGATCCCAAGGGCCATCTAGTCCAACCCCCTGCAAGCCGTCCCTGGGGAGGCTCACACCACCAACCCTCTGGTTAACAGCCAGATGCACAGACCCGTTGTGCCACCTGGCAGGAGGCAGGGCAGTGGAGGTGTTGCTGCAAGGTGCACTCCTGTGGCCCTTTGTGCATGACTCCAGGCCACTCTTGAGACAGCAAAAATGGTCACCTAATGATTGATCACACAAACACTGCTGTGTTTATAAATGGCATCTCCTTGGAGAGCCAACATCCCGCTGTGTCCAGAAGCAAAGGAATGATGGATGTCTGAGGTTGCAAGAACCTTGCTAGAGGATAACATTGCCTTCCTCCGCTGCACGTTTCCTGAAGAGTGAAATCCCTCAACCCAGCCCCGCTCTGTTATTAGGCTCAAGAAAGCCTTTGCAGGGGTGAGGAAGGGACGTCATGACCCAGATGCAGGTAACAGATACAACTCAAAGCTTCTCAAAGCTCATAGTTCAACTACTTAAGATTTAGGGGTGACCAGCAACCTTGATGGCCTTCAAAGAGGACTAGACAAATTCATCGAGGACAAAGCTATCTGCAGTCGCTAGTCGTGATGCTGATTGACTGATTTCCTCCCAGGGGCTCAAAGAGCTCCACATCCCCATTTTATCCTCACAACAACTGTGTGAGGTGGGCCAGGCTCAGAGGCAGTGACTGGCCTTGGGCTACCTGGCTGAGGGGGGACTGAACACCATTGACTGGGAACCCTAAGCAGGAGTTGCGTTGTGGCTCTGAGGTGTGGCTTGTGGGGTCCCACAGGCATCTCTTTGACCACTGTGGAAACAACACCCTGCGCATGATGGGCCTTTGGTTGAATCCAAGAAGGCTCTTATGATGTTAGTGCTAACAATATAGCAGAAAGATATTATTAAACTAATAATTGCAGGCGTCAAGGAGAAGAGCAACATGAAACGTGCATAACATCTTTATTAACTTTCATTCAGGTTTATCCAGGCATTTGATGGCTGAAATACATTGTTCCTGGCAACCTTGAAATTATTAGCTGTGAGAGTATGTGACCGGGTATGTGACATGGGTTTAGTTTTTTTAATATTCTCAATGTCTTAAAATATGTTTTAATTTTATTTTTAATTGTATTTTTCCCCACTTTGGTGTTTGGCTTCTTGGGCTCCTTTCTTCTAGCCCATGCCTGATGCACTAGGGAGTTCCCAAACAGGAATTCTATTAAGAGGAAAATACATAATTTAAACAAACAGAACCTCAGAACGTTTGTTTTTTTGTACCCTCAAGGCAAACAGGAAATTTATTAGGCAAAGCAGGTTCTCAACAAAAAAGGAAGGATTGGTGCAAAAGAATAAAGATTACAATTCGTCTTGTGAAAATTCAGAGTAAGTCTACCAAAAATGAAGTGCCCTAAGCTTACAGCATCATGCAAAACAGCAAAACTCAGTGACCCTGACCATCTTCTCTGGCTTAGTTTCACTTAATTAGTTCTGGACGAAGTTGGCTTTGAGAACTATACAGTGGTACCTCGGGTACACTTCAGGTTACATACGCTTCAAGTTACAGACTCCGCTAACCCAGAAATAGTACCTCAGATTAAGAACTTTGCTTCAGGATGAGAACAGAAATCGTGTGGCAGTGGCGCAGTGGCAGCGGGAGGCCCTATTTGCTAAGGTGGTGTCTCAGGTTAAGAACAGTTTCAGGTTAAGAACAGACCTCCAGAACAAATTAAGTACGTAACCAGAGGTACCACTGTAGTGGATTTGTTATTCTACTGTAAAGGCTCTCCTTTGTTATAGCATTTTTTAAAAAAATCCTTCACATTTGATGAGCTCTTGAAGAATTCTTCATTAATTCTTTCATGCTGGTCAGGGCTACAATATTAATGAGAGATATTTTAGAAAAGAAAGTAGCTTTCAAACACTCAAATGCAAAGTACATGTGGAGTGGACTCTATCTGTATCCTTGAGCTTTGCAAGTTGGATTATATTGATTTAGGGTGTTCCTGATTTAATCATGCTTTCATCATGATTAAAACTAAATTTACAGCATCTCCTGAATGAAACACAAGATCATCTGCAATACATTAAGACAAAAGTGTATTAATGTATAGGAGAAATACTTGCAGTTATCCAATAATAAACCATCGTGAATAGCTTTTTATGGGCTCTTTTCCTTTCAGGGTTACCTCCATCTCAGAGGTTGTTCAATAAAGCCATTGAAATTCTAGAACAAGCTGGAAACACCAGGCCTTGGGGTGGGCTTGATAGGGTTAGGGCCAGTGGCCTGAGCTGTAAGCTGGCAGGCATCCCAGAGCTCTCAAGTGGGATGGGTGCTATGGCCTATGATGATGATGATGATGATGATGAAACAGTTGCAGAAAAAAAATCATAACAGTCCCCCCCCACACACACTTTAAAAGGCCATCAATTGTTTAATAACCGAAGGTCTGGGTAATGTTTTCGCCTGGTGCCTAAAGACATGCAATGATGGCGCCAAGTGAGCCTCTCTGAGGAGAGCACTTTACAGATGGGCCCTGTTGTGTATTGAGTCAAAGGATTTTATATCTGTATTATTATTGTTTGTATTTGCATTAGGGTAAAGTAACTGCCTTTTGGTTCCAGAGGGTACAGCTACCATTGGTTCATTTAAGCTGCTGTATTTGGATCCTCTGTCTTATTGGTTGCCTCCAAAAGGCAGGACTGTGATTGCCTGATATTGTTCCCTCCAAAATGTATCCTTTCTAGCTGGTTCCCTGTCCCTATAAATGTAGCTCTCCCCTCCTCAGTCTTCAGTCTTGTTGCTTTTAATAAAGAAGTGTTACTAGAGAACTGTCTCCAGCATAATATGTCAAGAAAGCTGAAATCACAAACCCCACGTCACAACAACTGGCGACGAAGGTGGGATCCGGAATGCTGAGGAGCGGTTAAACGCAGCCCTGCCTCAGAGTCCGGATTGTAGCTAAGAACAAGACTCACTGGCCGGCTGAGAAGACGACCCTGCCCACAGGACAATGGAGAGTCCAAGGGTATTGGAGCCCTTCCAGCCATCAGAGCCCCACACGTGGGAAGACTACGTCGAACGCTTCGAGTTCTTCGCAGTGGCTCAAGGGATCACCGATGCCAGCAAAAGAAGGGCCACATTCCTGAGCTACTGTGGGCCTGAGACCTTCAAGCTGGCCAAGGCATTGCTTGCCCCAGCGAAGCTAAGTGAGACATCTCTCAAAGATATTCTTGCCTGCCTAACAAGCCATTTAGCGCCTACTGAGACCAAGATGGCCCGGCAGATGGAGTTTCATAAGAGGCAGCAGCGTGCTGGGGAGTCTGTATCTGCATTTCTAGCTGAACCGCGGAAGCTCGCTCAGCACTGCGACTTCCAAGATCTGGAAGAGACTCTCCTGGATCGGTTTGTCGGTGGTCTGAGCAGCAAGAAAGCCAGAAGATGCATCGTGGCTAAAGAAGAGGTTACCCTTGCTTCAGCCCTGAAGGAGGCCACCGCCACGGAGAATTATGAAAGAGAGGAGCTTGATGCCAGTCGCAGGGCCCCTAAGCCACAGATAGAAGCTGCGCATGCCATGGACGAGCTAGAAGCTACTCCGAGCCAGAGCCCAGTCTGTGGGGTCGAGTCAGTGAGTCAGGCCTGCACAGTGCACAAAGATCACCGAGGCAGGTGCCCTGGTTGTGGCGGAAACCATGAGCGGAAGAGTTGTTGTTTCCGGGATGCTATGTGCCGGACGTGCGGAAAGACAGGTCACATCACCAGGGTCTGTAGATCGGCGGCGTTGGGAGCGACAGGAGAACCTAGACTGGAGCATCGCAGATCGCCCACAGCAAACCATGTTCTAAAGGACTGCCACTACGTAACGGAGATCAACGGGAGGGTCATGCAGTTTCCAGCGCAAGGCAAGGCACACGTCAAGGTGAAGATTGAGGGTCAGCTGTGCGACATGGAGGTGGACTCCGGATCTGGATTCACTATCGTGTCGGACCAGACCGCGAGGACATTCTTCCCCAGGGGTAAGTTGCCCCCTCTGGAGCCCTTCCCGGCAACTTTGCAGTCATATTCAGCGGGCCGCATCCATGTCATGGGAATGTGTGCCGTGAGAGTACAGTTCCGGGACAAACAGGCGGTACTCAAACTGGTGATTGCGAAGGGCAGTCGCCCCAGTCTCCTGGGCACTGACTGGTTCCCCGCCCTGGGACTGAGTATATCAGGGCTTAATTCAATCCAAACCTGCCCTGAGATGAGCGAGGCATTATGCAAAGAATTTGCTGGTCTCTTTAATGGAAAACTGGGTTGTTATAAAGGGCCCCCAGTTGACTTCGAATTGGACCCTGGGGTGGCCCCAATCCGACTCAAACCAAGGCGAGTGCCATTTGCACTGCAACCCAAGATCGAAGCAGAGCTGGAGAAATTGGTCAAGCAGGGAGTTCTCTCACCCGTGGACTCCGCTAAGTGGGAGACTCCAATCGTCACGCCCCTGAAAGCAAATGGGGAAGTCAGGATCTGTGCTGATTACAAATGTACTATCAATAAGGCACTCAGGGGAAATTCATACCCCATTCCAGTCGTATCACATCTGTTGGCTAAACTGGCTGGGGGCAAGGTGTTCGCCAAAATTGACCTGGCGCAAGCTTACCAACAGCTGCCAGTAACCCCACAATCAGCGGAAGCACAGACTATTGTCACACATAAAGGGGCGTTCAGAGTTAACAGATTACAATTTGGAGTTTGTGTGGCCCAAGGGATTTTTCAAGGGCTCACGGAACGCCTGTTAAGAGGTCTGCCGGGGGTCTTGCCATTTTTTGATGACGTTTTGATTGCTGGAAAAGACCCACAGGAACTGGTTGCGCGTGTCCGTGCAGTGTTGCTCAAGTTCAAGGAGGTGGGGTTGCAACTAAAAAAGGGAAAATGCAGTTTTGGGGTGCCAACTATGGAATTCTTGGGGTTTAAAATTGATGCATCAGGCATCCACCCCACAGATGCTAAGGTTATGGCCATCATCGAGGCACCACGACCACAGAACAAGACGGAGTTGCAGTCATTCCTGGGACTTATTAACTTTTATCATTCGTTCTTACCCCAGAAAGCTTCAGTAGCTGAACCATTACATAGACTGTTGCAGAAAAAGAATGTGTGGCGATGGGGGCAGGAGCAGCAGAAGGCTTTTGACTCCTTGCGAGGAATGCTGAGTAGCAAGAGCGTCCTGGCTCATTACGATGAATCGAAGCCGCTGGTCCTGGCATGTGATGCCTCTCAATACGGCCTGGGGGCGGTGCTGAGTCATAGGGAACCGGATGGGTCGGAAAAGCCCATCTCTTTCTATTCCCGTACGTTGTCGCCCACGGAGCGCAACTATGCTCAAATTGACAAAGAGGCGCTTGCAATTGTGGCAGGAATCAAAAAGTTCCATGATTATGTGTACGGTCGTCATTTCTCCATTGAAACGGACCACAAACCACTGTTGGGGTTGTTCAACCCGAACAAACAAACACCACAATTTTTCTCCCCCAGAATGTTGCGTTGGTCTATATTCCTGAACGGGTTCCAGTACACCTTGACCCATGTGCCGGGGAAACGGCTGTGCCACGCTGATGCGCTGAGTCGATTGCCCCTTCCTGGCGGGAGCAATGAGAATCCTGCTCCAGCGGAGCACATAATGATGCTGGAAACACTTCCGGGGGCTCCTGTAACGGCTACTGATATAGCTGAGAAAACGAGGAAAGATGCTGTTCTCTCCCGTGTGCTCACTTGGGTGGGGAGGGGGTGGCCAGGTGGTCCGCATGAAGACAAATTCAGGCCTTATGCGACAAGGCAGCACGAGTTGTCCATGCATAAGGGTTGTCTCCTGTGGGGAGATAGGGTGATCATCCCAGCACCACTGAGAAACAGGGTTCTTGAGACGCTTCACATGGGACACCCGGGAATGGTCAGGATGAAGTCGCTAGCCCGATGTTATGTGTGGTGGCCTGGAATGGACCAGAACATAGAACAATGGGTACGAACATGCAAGGCATGCCAAGAGGTGCGGCCAGAAGTGGCCAGAGCACCAGTTCACTGGTGGGAGCAGTCCAGATCTCCCTGGAGCCGGCTGCACTTAGATTTTGCTGGGCCATTCCAGGGGAAGGTCTTTTTGGTTATCGTCGATGCATATTCCAAATGGTTAGAAGTGGCGATGGTCCCTAGCATGGCATCAGCTGCCGTAATCAAGGTGTTGAGGCAGCTGTTTGCAACCCACGGGTTACCTGAGACCATTGTATCAGATAATGGGGCAGCTTTTGTATCCCAAGAATTCAGGGCATTCTTGGCTGATAACTTCATAAGAGGGGTCACATCCGCGCCCTTTCACCCATCCTCCAATGGGCAGGCGGAGCGCATGGTAAGAACAGCCAAAGAATCCATTGCGCGCTTAATGGAGGGTAACTGGTCAGCTCGCATCACGCGAATGTTATTTTTTCAGCATGCGACGCCGTGTACTGCGATGGGCAAGTCGCCAGCTGAGCTGCTCTTGGGTAGAAGATTGGTAACGGTGCTGGATTATGTCCACCCGGATAAAATGCCAAACCGTAATTCAAGAGCAAACCCCCAGGTTGAGACTGACACAACAAGGTATTTCGCCCCTGAAGATCTGGTCTGGGTGAGGAACTATTCACAAGGTTCGCGGTGGGTGGCTGGTGTGGTCACCCGGGCTAGTGGACCTGTGTCCTATTATGTGACCTTGGAAAATGGGCAAGTTTGGAAGAGACATATAGATCAGCTGAGGCGCCAGGCGCTCAGCAGGGAGGAGTCTGATAATTCATCCCTGGCTAACGACGCAGAGCTGCAAGACCAGAGTGAAAATGGCCCAGAGGTGCAATCACCAGGGGCTTCAGCAAATGAACCAGGGTCTTCTAGTCCTCAGGATGACGAGGTACAGGTAGGGGACCCTGAGATGTCTGGGACTCCATCTGTTCCTGACGAAACCCCTATAGCAGCCCCTCTACCACAGGTGACACCCAATCCAGAACCGGCAACACCTGTTGTCAGGAGATCAAGTAGAAGTTGTAGGACCCCACAGTACCTGAGAGATTACGTCTGCTGTGCTCACTAGGGGGGGAGGGGTGTTGTGTATTGAGTCAAAGGATTTTATATCTGTATTATTATTGTCTGTATTTGCATTAGGGTAAAGTAACTGCCTTTTGGTTCCAGAGGGTACAGCTACCATTGGTTCATTTAAGCTGCTGTATTTGGATCCTCTGTCTTATTGGTTGCCTCCAAAAGGCAGGACTGTGATTGCCTGATATTGTTCCCTCCAAAATGTATCCTTTCTAGCTAGTTCCCTGTCCCTATAAATGTAGCTCTCCCCTCCTCAAGCTTCAGTCTTGTTGCTTTAATAAAGAAGTGTTACTAGAGAACTGTCTCCAGCATAATATGTCAAGAGAGCTGAAATCACAAACCCCACGTCACAACAGGCCCATTCTCATGTGACCCCCCCCCCGAACCTCTTAGGCAGCGGGGGCATAGAGAAGGGGCTTGGGTGACAAGCACAGGGTCTGGGTCAGTCTGTATGGGGAGAGGCCATCCTTAAGGTATGCTGCCAAGGTATAAAAGGATGACAAGCGGCAGAAAGAGGAGAAGAGGTTTTGAGCTCACCTGGATGCTAACCAGAAGGGCTGGCCTAGCAGACAACACAGGGGCAAAGGAATCGTAGGTTGCCAGGGGTATGAGGTTGCCAGGGGTATGAGTGCGCCAAAAGAGTTGGAGGGTCCACAAAGGAACTGGGCTATTGGCCTATGCGCTGTGCCTTCTGATAGTGTGGGTTCTGAAAATGCTTTTCAGACTTGAATGGGGCACCTCCAGCCTGAAAAGTATACCCTGCTCCACTCTTCTAGTTCTAGGGCTGCTCTTGCAACTGCTGTGCCCTGTTCTGTGGAGCCTGATACTGCTCATTTTCTTTTGCCCCTTACCCAACTGTTGTTGTTGTTGTTGTTGTTGTTGTTGTTGTTGTTGTTATTATTATTATTATTGCTAGGCATTCAAAAGAAGAGTAGGGTCATGTGTTCTCTCTCTCTCTCTCTCTCTCTCTCTCTCTCTCTCACACACACACACACACACACACACACACATACATACACAATCATCCCCTGCTTCCCTTTTCCACATCAAATGCAGCACACTCCTGTGGGCTGTGTGCCAGGATGCAACTTTTGCAGCTTTTCCTTTGGGAATAGCTGTGAGGCCTTAGTTGTCAGTTAGAAGATTATTTGTGTTTTGACTGTTTGAGGAACAGGATTAGCAAACACAAAGAGGTAAAAAGGAGACTCCGGATTATGATTCTACGGTGTCACCTTAACAGGAATTATCTACACAGGAACAGATGGCAAGGAGAGGTTTGCAGGAGATACTACACACACACACACACACACACACACACACACACGGATACACAAAAGTAAATGTGTCCTGCAAAGAGATTAGAATTGAGCCAACATGCCTACAAAGAGTTACAATCTTTAAAAGTTGCATTTTGGTTTGCCAAACACCCAAACAAAAAGATTGCAAAGATTGATAGTAACATCATTTTGTTAGCAACGCTTGAAGAGTTTAAACCTTGCTAGAGATGGACCAGCACTTCACCTGAGCCTGGCTTGCAATCCAAGCTCCTCCCACAAGGAGGGGAATAAACTTCTACATACTCGTTTCCAGCTTCAATCACTTCCTGGGCAGAAGAGCTTTCCCTGTCCTAACCCCAAAATATTTAAAGGGTTTTTTATTTTTGGACTTGCTTCTTTGTACATAACTCTCGGTATTTTATTTTTAGCATCTCTTATTGTCTGCAAGCATTTCTTTTGCCAAGGTTTGTGTTCTGTTCTGTTTTGCTCACTTGGCCAAGATTTCCATTTTCTGACAGCTGCCTTCTTGCCTCCTAAGAGCATCCTTGACTTTGCTTGTTACCTGTGCTGGCATCCTCTTGGGGCTTGGAGAGATTTGACTTTCCTTTTCAACTTCCTTTTTTGTCAATAGCCTTGTTTTTTTCAGAATTTTTCTCTTAGGGAGTCAAATGTGACTGCGTTTGACTTTGCTTGCGATTGTCTTCTGACATACATGCTGAATTGGTTCAAGTTTCCAAATCAGTTCCACAAATACTTGCATCTTGCACCAGATCCACTTCTATGCTTACTTGTCCTCTGGAAGGTTCCAGGAGCAGCTCTTCTGGGGCATGGTCATTTAGATTGTAAGTTTTACCTCTTTATCATAACTGGAACACCCAGTCAACGTGAAGGTAGCTGAACTCAGCTTTTGCAACAACTCTTCTCTTTTGGAGAAACCACCAAAGAGGAATTCAAACAAATAGCCAGCACGTGTAGACACAAAGTCAGAAAAGCTAAAGCACAGAATGAACTCAGGCTTGCTAGAGAGGTTAAAAGCAACAAAAAAGGCTTTTATGGGTATGTTCGTAGCAAAAGGAAGAACAAAGAAACAGTGGGGTCGCTCAGAGGAGAAGATGGTGAAATGCAAACAGGGGATACAGAAAGGGCTGAACTCCTCAATGCCTTCTTTGCCTCAGTCTTCTCCGATAAAGAAAACAATGCCCGACCTGAAGAATTTGGAGCAAATGATTCAGCAGAGGAAACACAGCCCAGAATAACTAAGGAGATAGTACAAGAATACTTGGCTAGTTTAGATGTATTCAAGTCTCCAGGGCCAGATGAACTGCATCCAAGAGTATTAAAAGAACTGGCAGATGTGATCTCAGAACCACTGGCACTCATCTTTGAGAATTCCTGGAGAACAGGCGAAGTCCCGGCAGACTGGAGGAGGGCAAATGTTGTCCCTATTTTCAAAAAGGGGGAAAGAGAGGACCCAAATAATTACCACCCAGTCAGTCTGACATCAATACCAGGGAAGATTCTGGAGCAGATCATTAAGCAAACAGTCTGTGAGCACCTAGAAAGGAATGCTGTGATCACCAATAGTCAGCATGAATTTCTGAAAAATAAGTCATGTCAGACGAACCTGATCTCGTTTTTTGACAGAATTACAAGCCTGGTAGATGAAGGTAACGCAGTGGATGTAGCCTACCTTGATTTCAGCAAGGCATTTGACAAGGTGCCCCATGATATTCTTGTAAAGAAGCTGGTAAAATGCGGTCTTGACTATGCTACCACTCAGTGGATTTGTAACTGGCTGACTGACCGAACCCAAAGGGTGCTCATCAATGGTTCCTCTTCATCCTGGAGAAGAGTCACTAGTGGGGTGCCACAGGGTTCTGTCTTGGGCCCGGTCTTATTCAACATCTTTATCAACGACTTGGATGATGGACTCAAGGGCATCCTGATCAAATTTGCAGATGACACCAAACTGGGAGGGGTGGCTAACACCCCAGAGGACAGGATCACACTTCAAAATGACCTTGACAGATTAGAGAACTGGGCCAAAACAAACAAGATGAATTTTAACAGGGAGAAATGTAAAGTATTGCACTTGGGCAAAAAAAATGAGAGGCACAAATACAAGATGGGTGACACCTGGCTTGAGAGCAGTACATGTGAAAAGGATCTAGGAGTCTTGGTTGACCACAAACTTGACATGAGCCAACAGTGTGACGCGGCAGCTAAAAAAGCCAGTGCAATTCTGGGCTGCATCAATAGGAGTATAGCATCTAGATCAAGGGAAGTAATAGTGCCACTGTATTCTGCTCTGGTCAGACCTCACCTGGAGTACTGTGTCCAGTTCTGGGCACCACAGTTCAAGAAGGACACTGACAAACTGGAACGTGTCCAGAGGAGGGCAACCAAAATGGTCAAAGGCCTGGAAACGATGCCTTATGAGGAACGGCTAAGGGAGCTAGGCATGTTTAGCCTGGAGAAGAGGAGGTTAAGGGGTGATATGATAGCCATGTTCAAATATATAAAAGGATGTCACATAGAGGAAGGAGAAAGGTTGTTTTCTGCAGCTCCAGAGAAGCGGACACGGAGCAATGGATCCAAACTACAAGAAAGAAGATTCCACCTAAACATTAGGAAGAACTTCCTGACAGTGAGAGCTGTTCGACAGTGGAATTTGCTGCCAAGGAGTGTGGTGGAGTCTCCTTCTTTGGAGGTCTTTAAGCAGAGGCTTGACGACCATATGTCAGGAGTACTCTGATGGCGTTTCCTGCTTGGCAGGGGGTTGGACTCGATGGCCCTTGTGGTCTCTTCCAACTCTATGATTCTATGATTCTATGATTCTATGAGAGCAGTACATGTGAAAAGGATCTAGGAGTCTTGGTTGACCACAAACTTGACATGAGCCAACAGTGTGACACGGCAGCTAAAAAAGCCAATGCAATTCTGTACTGCATCAATAGGAGTATAGCATCTAGATCAAGGGAAGTAATAGTGCCACTATATTCTGCTCTGGTCAGACCTCACCTCACCTGGAGTACTGTGTCCAGTTCTGGGCACCACAGTTCAAGAAGGACACTGACAAACTGGAACGTGTCCAGAGGAGGGCAACCAAAATGGTCAAAGGCCTGGAAACGATGCCTTATGAGGAACAGCTAAGGGAGCTGGGCATGTTTAGCCTGGAGAAGAGGAGGTTAAGGGGTGATATGATAGCCATGTTCAAATATATAAAAGGATGTCACATAGAGGAGGGAGAAAGGTTGTTTTCTGCTGCTCCAGAGAAGCGGACACGGAGCAATGGTTCCAAACTACAAGAAAAAAGATTCCACCTAAACATTAGGAAGAACTTCCTGATAGTGAGAGCTGTTCGACAGTGGAATTTGCTGCCAAGGAGTGTGGTGGAGTCTCCTTCTTTGGAGGTCTTTAAGCAGAGGCTTGATGACCATATGTCAGGAGTACTCTGATGGTGTTTCCTGCTTGGCAGGGGGTTGGACTCGATGGCCCTTGTGGTCTCTTCCAACTCTATGATTCTATGATCTCAGGATTGTCTCTGGGAATTTGGGTCAGCGGGGTGATAGTGTATCCTTGACATGGCTATTGCCACTAAAAACATTATGTCCTGGATTCTTCCCCTCTGGGATTTTTTTAAAAAATATTTTTATTAGGTTTTACAACAAATTTTAATATAATCACTACTGATAATATAATCACAAACTAAGTTTCAAAATATCCCCCACCCCACGACTTCCCCCAACTTCCCTTTCTGGTTTATAACACATTTGCTTCTCTTGCACATTATCTTATTCCCTAATATAGTCTGCCCCTCTGGGATTTCAAGCTGGTTTGACTGTCATCTTTCACGTATACGGTGACATCACCTCCAAGCTACCCTTCCTTGTCATTTCCAGCATTTGCGTGCAAAGATGTGTCCCACGGGTTCTCCTTCTTAACCAGCTCCCCCCCCCCACGCTTGTAATGGTCCTTCTTTTTACCTATGAGCTGCCTTGAATGCCATCAGGTGAAAAGTCAGGGTATGAATTTATTGGTTGTTGTTGTTGTTGTTGTTGTTATGAAGCTTTAGTTACTTCCCATTTGCACATATTAGTTCAATAAAATGCATGTACACCCTAACAATGAATATAAGGGCTAACGAAATGTCTGAATGATCAAAGGATTTATTGCTAATAATAATAAAAAATGATAAATATAATGACAGACTAAACTGAGGTAAAATGGAAATGTAGCCTGTGAAGGAAATGCTCTGAACTGTATTGGACGTACTGTACTTATTGCAAGTTTGGGGATTGTGGGGTTAATTTGCTAAGACTGGCTTGTCTTGAGATCAAAGGTTCCTTATAAGGTGTAATCAGGCTGGCCCACCCATGAGGCAGGTGAGGGGACCACCTCAGGCAGCAGAATACACTGGGCAGCAGATCCCAATATTAATCAATCTTTCTTCCTCCTTTTTCCTGATGTAGATCTTCTCTCACCCCTTCTTCTTTGGCAGGCAGGAAGAAGCCATTTTGGGGGCCACCTCAGGTGACCAAATGTCTTGGGCCAGCCCTGGGTGTGATGGTGTCACCTAGGCATTGTTTGCATTTTCCACAGAGCATTCAGAAAAAGTTTCACAGGCAGTAAAACTTGGCTTAGTTACAAAGTGGTAAAAGTCCCTAAATTATTGGTGTAGGAACTCAAGAGTAGCTTGTGAGAGCCAGGCAGACTGAGCTGGAACAACCAGGTCAAACCTCTTTAGATGCCACATTTCTCAGGTAGACTAGAAGTTGGCCAAAAGGCTTTATTACCCATTCCTCCCAAAGTAAGGGGAAATGACCTCACTAAGCCTGGCAGGACAGCTTACTATATGGTATTAACCCCTTAATGCATTAATTAGACTTAAGCACGTTGGTTATATATGGGGAGGAGGAAGAGGCTGAAAGGAAAAGAGGAAATGCCAGAAATTGCTTTCTTTCCCATTTCACTGATGGAAGCTTTGCTGGCAGCTGAGTTGGATACAAACCACAGAAGTTGACGGCAATATGGTGGCTCTGCTGGCATCAATCCATAGCATATTAACAAAATTAAGTTGGAAACATCTTGAAGCTTTCTGGCAGTGTACCATAGCAGGCCATTATTCTATTGGAAAATGAATGCTAATATATAGCTAAGGATTACAATGAGAAACAAAGGATGGGAATGAAGTATTTGTTTCTGATTGAATAGGTGAAATGTATGACAGGCAGCAAGCTTCCAAGAGTGTACAAACTTTGTTTTAATTTTAGAATAGGTTTGTTTTAAATGCTGATCACAATTTTGGGCTGAGTATATAGTTGGCAACCAGCTGTCTTCATTAAACGATGAGCTTGCAGTGTTCTTCTGTATAATTTGGATCCCATCGGATTATAATAACAGGAACATTAAATCTGCCACAGGGCATCAATCCAGTTAAGAACAATGAGAGTGCCATAGGTTCCCGCCCCCTAAACTGTTACTATTTTCAAAAGATTAATAAACATCTTCCACAAATTCTTTGGAAATGGGTCTGTGGAAATCATTCTCAAGTATTTTGTTCTTATGGTTCATGCACAGAAGCAAGGAGATATTTTCTCAGTTCCTCTTGGACCTCTGCTCCTCAGTTGTGTAGCCTTTATTCATCTCCTGGACAGCTCAACTGGCTCAGACAAAAGAGGCATTTTCTCAGCCCCCTTCTTTCAGCTTGGCTGCTGCTGCGAGTTAAAAGCATGTGATGGCCACAACAAGCAGAACGGAAAGAAGCAGTTTTCAGGCTAGACCAGCTAAGTTTTTGGGAGGATTCACTTTCTTTTTCTCTCCATTTGGAGAACTGTCCATTTACGCCTACTCTTTGCTTCCTGCAACTTAACCAATTCCTGATCTACAAGAGAATTTCTCCTCTTATTCCTTGATGGCCAAGCTTAGTCAGGAGTTTCCGGTTAGGTTCTTTGTCAAAAGCGTTTGAAAGTCCAAGAACTGGATCACCGCTATCTATATGCTTGTTGACACTCTCAAAGAACTCTTAATAGGTTTGTCCTTGCAGAAGCCATGCTGACTCTGCTGCAGTGAGCCTTGTTCTTCTATAAGACTGGTTATTTTACCTTTAACAATACTTAGCACCAGTTTTCCAAGGACAGCATTTTTGGTTGTTGACAGCGAGTTTGTAATTTCTTCCAAATTCTCTGAGGACTTATCTCCCCCAATTAAATTCTAAATTATTTGAGAACAATGGACAATCAGCATACCAAGTATTGAGCTAGGGAAAACAATGACCGAAGAGTCTGTTTGGCCACCTGTTAGTGCTTCGTATAGGCTTGCCACTCTTTTTTTCTTTTTTTCTTTTTTGGCAACTAAGAGGGCATTGCTGTATGCCTGGGTGATGTATTACAATGAGTGATGTCATTTCCTAGTGCTGTGTCAAAAGTTTGAAACTGAATGTAGAGCATGGGTAGGCAACCTAAGGCCCGGGGGCTGCATCCAGCCCGTGTATGGTCCACGGGCTGGATGCCTTCTAAATCCAGAATGTAGAGCATGGGTAGGCAACCTAAGGCCCGGGGGCTGCATCCAGCCCAGTCGCCTTCTAAATCCAGCCCGTGTATGGTCCAGGAATCAGCGTGTTTTTACATGAGCAGAATGTGCCCTTTTATTTAAAATGCATCTCTGGGTTATTTGTGGGGCATAGGAATTCATTCATTCCACCCCCCCAAAAAACAAAAATTATAGTCCAGCCTCCCACAAGGTCTGAGGGACAGTGGACCGAACTCCTGCTGAAAATGTTTGCTGACCCCTGAGGTAGAGGAAGGGAAAAGAAAGCAGGTGGTGACAGCCACTATTTTCTGTGGGCTGGCAAAACATTTCCAATTTCAGTGTTGAAGGACTTCATTTGTAATGAACAGCAGAGGCTTCTCTTCATCCTCTTATTGCAACTGTTTTTGCCACCATAAGGAAGCTTGTTGGCTTCCCATAGGTATCTGGTGGGCCATGGTGAGAGCAGAATACCTCTGGCGCAATGCAACAAGATCTTCTGGTGTCCTGAAGATCTGCTGCAGAATTGCTAGCTTTTGGAAGAGTTCATGGCTATATCTGGCAGTCTCCTACAAAGGATGATGTGCATACAATACTATATCATCCCTCTTGTGAAGCATGTTCCTTTCAGCCTAAATGAAATTGTGCTTAATATGATATGCACTGCTACATTTTAAATACAAGGGTGACAGTTTTCATAAATTAAACCAACCCCAGAGTAGCAGCTGATCTGGGACAGCTACTTAAAGAAAACAGATCAACAAAGATTGTATAGCCTAGGTTGGAGAAAAGCAAGGACAACATCCTATTTTCGTAAGTCTGAATATCCCAAGTAACAGGGAGATGTGTGTGCAGAGCAAAGTACATTTACCTCTCAAAACACAATGCAATATAGTGTTTTGACTGCTGTACAAATTGAGCACACAAGGAATGCCAAAATCAGATATGTTTGGTCTCTATACTTATTTGATTAGTTGCATGACTGCCATGAGAAAGTTGTTGATACAAATAGCTAAAATGAATAAAGTAAAAGGCATTCTGCCGCCATTCACGTTGTGAGCGGATCCCACTGTCAGAGGACTGAGGCAGGATCATGCTCTGCTCACAGCACTCTATCAGTGTCATGCACATTGATGATGCTGGAATACACACCATCTCTGAAAGTACAAAAATAAGACCAGACTTTGAGTATATCTGAACACAACGAATACAGCGCATTCTAATTTCTGTCACCAGGAACCCTCTAACTTTCTTTTGGGAATCTTTGGAATCAGGTAGGCTCCCAGATTTGGTTTAAACACAGAGCAGCACTAGAGAGAGAGAGAACCACTTCAACTGTGCTGAGAAGCAAGTACCACCACCCCCACCACATAGAGGCACAAGCAAAAAGCAACCACAAGACTGCAAAAAATGTTTTGTGGTTTTTTTTTTAAGGTCTGATGAGGGGAGGGGAATGAATAACGCATTGTGCACTAATTTGAAAGCATGTCCACCTGTGTGTACAGACAACAGGGATAGTAGCTGCTGTTTTAGATTATATTGTTGTGTGAAATTGAGTACGATTGCAAACTGCTATGTACAAAATAACGCTGCAAAAAAATAATCCCAGTGTATTTCCAAGGCTATGTATTTCCAGGCTAGATACTCCTCTTCCTATCAGCAACTGCCTGAATCCTGTGTTCCCACAATACTACACAAAGGCACCAGTACTCCATTTTCTCATGTGTGAATATAGTAGCTGCAAGGAAAGAGCGCCATTTTAACTTGTTCATAAAATATTTCAAGTTTGGGGTGAGAAATGAGGTAGCCAGGTTTGCTGATGATACCCAGTTGATCAGGGTGGTTTAAACAAAAAGAGATTGTTAAGAACTCTAAAGGGATCTTTTCAAACGGAATGAAGGGGCAGTAAAATGGAGGGGGCCCACTAGGGGGCGCATAGGAAGATGGCCAACAATAACATCTCTCCGACCCACGGGAGGTATTTGGAGGCTATGTTGGGAGTAATTAGCCTCCCTAAACCCACTCAAGATGGTGAGTGGGGCCGTATGCCTGCTGTGCCCGATACCACCCCCGAATTTTTGAGGGGGATGGGGGAATTAGGCACAAAACCCTCCCATGGGTCGGCACTCCTGGACGCCATCTCTGACCTGCGCCACTAGCTGCGAGAACTTCAAAAGAAACGATTTGGCACGAAGGAAACGCACATACTTCAGGAAATGAGGAGGAGTGAATACTGCAACAAAGAGGTCTCTGGAAAAACAAGATTTAATTTATGAGAAGATATGTCAAGATACGGTATGGCAAAGACTGATGGGGGAGGGGGGGAAATGTTTTATTTTACTTATGTGATTAACCCCAAGAATCCCCTCCCTTCAAGAGTCAAAAGCCAGAAATGAGGTTTTAAGGACTTAAGCTGTGAATCTAAGGCTGTGTGGAGATAAACTTTCGAATCAAAGTATGTTTTTAGAAGACTGCGGAATGCATAAGAGCTTTGTTCTGACGTAGTTAAAAATGTCGTCGTCGCCATCTTGGGAAGCTCTGTCGGAGGAATAAGCCTGGGAGGACAGTGAATATCGTGGGAGAGACTCATCAAAGAGGCTTTAAGTACGACAGAGCTATGAATTTACGAGGGGAAAAGTGATCTTATCTCCGAAGGTGATGATTTATGGGAACCATCTGGATGGAGGTTCACGACGGGAAATCTACGCAGGAGCATTACCGGTGTATATTGGCTTAAGGAGACCACCAGGAGAGACCATAAAGGACAAAGAGAAAATATTTGATTAAGAAGTGATGTGGAAACAGATAAGACTGGAAAGAACTATGAATATTGTTTGGACTGTTTGAACATCTATTTGGACTTATTTGGACTGATTTGGACATTAATGCAGAAGTAATGATTAGATCAGAATCCCTCCTTGGATCTGGAAGTATGGGACCCCCCAACAAAACTTAAAAATTCGGCACTGTAATTTGGAATTTATGTGATGTGGTTTGATTCGATGTGATTGGCCGGTTAATAAAAAAAAATTTTTAAAAATGAAGGGGCAGTAAAATGGTAAATGCAATTCATTATAAACAAGAATAAAGTGATGCATGTCAGGGCAAAACAAAATCTCAATTTCATAAATACGTTCACAGAGTCTGAAATGGCCAGGAATGACACCTTGTGGCCACAGCGGAAAGCACAGTGAAAATGCTGACCCAGCATGTGGCAGCTGAGAAAATGCCTAGTTCCATTTCTGGGATCATTAGGAAAATACAAATGCTAACCGTAGGCTTGTTAATAGAAACCTATGGGCAGTGTTCAAAATTCCCATTGTTCTAGTCGCATTTTGCAACAGGGAATTTCTTCAGCGTGAACAGTTTCTGAGCTCTGGGCGCAGTCCTGCGCCAAAGATTTCAGATTAAAACTATAGAGTGGAAGGAAAGGCGGACCTTTTTCTGCCTCCAGCTATTCTCTGAAGACTGGAGAAGAAACCTTCTTCAGATATTAGGGGGGTGGGCAGGGGTAGGACTAGCCCATGTGAAAAATGAACATAATACTTTAACTGCAGTTCATTCATTTTCAGCTTTGTGTTTTTGTTACAAAAAGTGTGCCTAGACATTCCGTTGTTGTGCCCATTGTTAAGTTGTGGGTTGACATAGCAGATGACACAGCGATTTCTCCAAAGCAGCTCTTTATTTCGTAAGCTGGAATAGAACTGACTAGCAAACAGCTCAGCCGGCCTGCTTTTATAGGCAGCCGGCTGTCAACATTGTAGCAACAACAACCCAGAGTTTCCCACCTAAAATAACTGACGTGGACCTGAGTGAAAACTATCTACAGACCTGGGGGATCTACAGTATCCCCCTGCTGGCCCAGGGTGAAACTTCACTACATAACACCCCTCCCCACCGAGATAAGGCGTTAGTTACAATCATAATGGTTTCCTTATATACAGCACTACGCGTAATGGTTCAATTAGGCACAAAAGCATATCGGTTACATTTCCCATACTTAGACCAACAGTGATACATGTCCAACAACATAGTCCTTTAAATAAGTTGGGCGCTTGAAAACTCTGCCAGACCGCCGGGGACTGGTAGCCAAGTCCGGAGGGCCACACAGTTATTGCTGAGGCTGTGGTGTGACCCTAGGTGGTGTTGAAACCAAATCCCCTGGATCCGCTGCTGTGGGTGGAGCCTCCGCAAGTGGAGTGGTCTGAGTCTGTGATAAGTCTGGCAGACCCTCTGAAGTGGCTTGGTTCGGCTCCACGCTGGCAGTTTGCGAGGGAGGTGTAGGTGGAGCCTCGCCATCTGTAAGTGTCTCTTCTGGAGCCACAGGCGCAGTTGGGGGCACCACGGTAGTGTCCAAGTCCCCAACCCTGCACCTAAGCTGGTCTATGTGCCGGCGCCACAAGCGTCCGTCTTCGAGTGCCACCTGGTACGAGCAAGGTCCAGTGACTCCCACTACTGTGGCTGGCACCCAAGGAATGTCCCCCACATAGTTCCGGGCAAAAACCTGGTTTCCTGGGACAAATGACCGTGGCGCGTTGGCACAGCCTGGGGGTTCAGCCACGGCAAAGTCCGGGTGCAGCCGGTCGAGCGGTGACCTGAGGCGGCGGCCCATAAGCAGTTCAGCAGGACTCCGCCCTATGGCCGCATGAGGGGTGATGTGTTGCACGAACAAGTATTCGGCGACCCGCTTGTGCCAGTCTTCCCGGTCCAGGCGCGCCAGTGCCTCTTTTGCCGAGCGCACCATTCTCTCCGCTTGCCCGTTGCTGGATGGATGAAAGGGTGCCGTTAGGGCATGGCGGATGCCCAGTCCCAAAAGATACCGCTCAAAAGTGCCTGACGTGAACTGCAGTCCGTTGTCAGAGACAAGGACATCAGGACACCCATGCGTTGCAAACAGGCCTTGCAGCACCCGGATGACGGCCTCGGTAGTGGTGGAGGGCATCAGGGCCACCTCCAGCCATTTGGAATAGGCGTCCACCACTACCATAAAGGTCCGGCCGTGAAAGGGGCCAGCCAGATCGATGTGTACCCTCGACCAGGGTGTCTTTGGCGTCTCCCAGGTGTGTCCCTTACTTGCCGGTGGTGCAGGCCTCAACTCTTGGCACGCTTGACAGGCGGACACCCAGGCAGTGATGGCATCGTCCATATTAGGCCACCAGACGTAACACCGAGCCAACGCCTTCATTTTGACAATTCCCGGGTGGCCAACGTGCAGAGCCTCCAGGATGTGCTGACGGAGTCCCTGGGGAATCACGACGCGGTTTCCCCACAGCAGACAGCCGCGGTGAGCCGAGAGTTCATGTTGTCTGGTTGCGAAGGGCTGGAACTCTGATGCAAAAGGCCCTTGTGGCCACCCCCTCCACACCCAGTTGAGCACCTGGCTGATGGTGCGATCCTGGGCAGACGCGGAGGCCACAGTGGCAGCCGATACAGGCGCTGCCGGAAGATCCTCAATCAGGAGGAGCGATGAAGCTGGAGCCGGGTCTTCCACAAATGCTGGAAGAGGGCAACGGCTGAGGGCGTCGGCATGGCCCATCGATTTCCCCGGGCGATGGACGAGCCGGTACTGGTAGGCAGCCAGGAAAACAGTCCATCGCAGCATGCGTGGCGAGAGGACCGGTGGAGTTGGACGATCACCGGCGAGGAGGCCCAGGAGTGGCTTGTGGTCAGTGATGAGGTCAAAAGTCCTGCCATAGAGGTATTCATGGAACCTCTTCACTCCAGCCACAAGTGTCAGTGCCTCCTTGTCGAGCTGGCTGTAATTCCGTTCCGTCGGAGATAGCGTCCTGGAAAAGTAGGCGAGCGGTGCTTCTCTTCCGTCTGGAAAATGGTGACTAAGGACAGCGCCGATGCCAAAAGGTGAGGCGTCGCAGGCAAGGACCAGCGGCCTGGATTCACTGTACTGTACCAGCACACGGTCCGATGAAAGGAGAGCCTTGACTGCGTTGAAGGCCGCCGTCTCCCAATGACCCCAGGCCCAAGGCGTCTTTGTGCTAAGGAGTCGGTGAAGAGGCTCAGCCACTGTGGCTTTGTGGGGCAGGAACATGTTATAAAAGTTCAGCAGCCCCAGGAACGCCTGCAACTCCATCTTGTTCTTTGGGATGGGGGCCTGCTGGATAGAGCGGATCTTGGATGTGGTCGGTTGGAGGCCGGAGGCGTCGATAAGATAGCCCAGGAACTCTACCTGTGGAACGGCGATCTGGCACTTCTCCCTCTTTACCTTGAGCCCGGCCTCTTGGAACCTGGTCAGCACGGCACGGAGGCGCTCGAACAGCTGCTGGTGTGAGTCTGCGGACACCAAGACGTCATCAAAATATGGTACCATGCCCGGAAGCCCTTGCAGGAGACGCTCCATAAGGCTTTGGAAGATGCCAGGAGCCACACTCACCCTGAACTGCAACCGGCGGCAATGGAATGCCCCTCGGTGGGTGACGATCGTCTGGGCTTCAGCAGTGGCATCATTGACGGGCAGTTGTTGATAGGCTTGGGCAAGGTCCAGCTTAGCGAAGACCTTACCCTCACCCAGGGAATGCAGCAGGTGTTGGACAACAGGAACTGGATAAGCGTGCTGCTGAAGTGCCTTGTTGATCGTGCACTTGTAGTCAGCGCAGATTCTCACCGACCCGTCTGGCTTGACAGGCGTGACGATGGGGGTTTCCCACTTGGCGTGGTCAACCGGCTCCAAAACTCCTTGGGCGATCAGTTTGTCCAGTTGTTCGTCCACCTTAGCCTTGAGAGCAAAGGGAACCCGGCGTGGCTTTAGCCTGATGGGGGCGACTTGTGGATCAAGGCTAAAGGAGATGGGCGTACCTGTATATTGCCCCAAGGTGCCGTCAAAAACCTCGGCAAAGTCTTTGACCAGACCCTCAGTCTCTGCGTTAGAGATGCAGTTGATGCCGGTGACTTCCAGGCCGAGGGCATCAAACCAGTCTAGCCCTAGGAGGCTTGGCCGCTGACCTTCGACCACCACCAACCAGAGCAGGCCCGAAAAATCCTTGAAGGCGATCCGGAACCGGCCAACGCCTACCACGGGAATGTCGTTTCCCTGGTAGTCTCTCAGGTGTACGCGGTGAGAGTCGAGTTGCCTTTTGGACACTCTGGGTACCAGTCTTTTGATGGTGCTCCAAGACACGATGGACAGGGCAGACCCGGTGCTGATCTCCATGTCACATGGAGCTCCTTCAATGAGCACCGTGACGTTCAGCTTGCGTTGCGTAGGCGAGTCGGTTTGGCCAATCGTGGTTCCAGACGGGCAGCGGCAGTTGGTGAGAGCGAAACAACTTTCCTTGGCAGACTGGAGTGAAGACTTGGACTTGTGAGTCGGTGAAGGGGGGGTGTCAGACGGAGCCGTTCGGCAGACCTTAGCGGTGTGGTCCCTTCTGGAACACTTCCTACAGATGGCGTCTCTGAATCAACACTTGGCACGGGAATGGTTGCCTCCGCAGCCGGCACATTCTGGTTGACCCTTGGACTTCTGTTGGAACTTCCTGCGCTCCCGCTTTGTCTGGTGCATGTCATCGTCTTCACTGGAGGATGCCTCATCACTGCTGGCCTCTTCATGATGCACCGGAACTGGCTTCCTATCAAGACGCGGGCTGCTGGACTTGCGGATCTCCTGGGCGGAGCGTTCAGCAGCTTCTGAGGCCACAGCCTCCTCAATGGCTTTCTGTAGCGTGAGGTCTGGCTTGGCGAGGAGACGCCGTTGCAGATGGATGTCCCGGACCCCGCAGACGATTCGATCCATCAGGGCATCGTCTAAGTCTCGGAACTCGCAGTGCATTGGAGCCTGTCGCAGGGCGGTGGTGTAGTTGTTGATTGACTCCCCCTCTGCCTGGTTCCGGTGGTAGAACGCATGGCGGGCAGCAATCTTGGACGGCTTTGGTGCGTAGTGGTTGCGGAGCTTCTCTTGGATTGTGTCCCACGGTGTTGCCTGGACTGCTTCAGGCGCAACCAATGCTCGGGGCGTCTCAAACACCTCAGGCCCACAGAGGCTGAGGAATAGGCCCCGCTTCCGCTCCTTTGATACTTCTGTCAGCTCGTTGGCTTGGAGGTAGCAGTCGAACCGAGCGAGGTAGGAGTCCCATGATTCAGAGGCTGGCGCAAACGGTGGTAGAGGCACAGGTGAAGCCATGATTCCGATGCCGGCGTGAAGGGCGATGGATGGAACACAGTGCACTAGCCAGAACAGTCAGCTCTGAATTGGTTCTGTCCAGTGATTTCGCTCAGTGATTTCGCTCTGTGATTCAGCTCAGTGATTCAGCTCAGTTCAGAGGCTGGCCACATCTGGCTGTGCTCTGATGTCCATCCATCCCATCCTCGTCGCCAGTGTTAAGTTGTGGGTTGACATAGCAGACGACACAGTGATTTCTCCAAAGCAGCTCTTTATTTTGTAAGCTGGAATAGAACTGACTAGCAAACAGCTCAGCCGGCCTGCTTTTATAGGCAGCCGGCTGTCAACATTGTAGCAACAACAACCCAGAGTTTCCCGCCTAAAATAACTGACGTGGACCTGAGTGAAAACTATCTACAGACCTGAGTGAAAACTATCTACAGTATCCCCCTGCTGGCCCAGTGTGAAACTTCACTACATAACACCCATAACCTAGGTTTAAGGTGCCATTTAGCTCCTAGTGTTCATTTATCAGTTTCTAGCATTGCCTATGTGGAGACCAGACTTGGAATACGGTGCAAAATTCTGGCTACCTCTCCACAAGGATATTGTAGCTATTGTAGCCTCTGGGATACAAACCTACCTCATTCACATCTGAAAATAAGGATAAGGATCTAGAAAACCCACTCTTCTGATTAGAATCAACATTTTGTTTAGTTACTTCTTGTGATCAATTAGTTTAAATAATACAAAAGAAAACTCACCCAAATCAATTTCACTTTATCCAAAATATCATGCTTGCTATTTAGGTGGAATGAATGGCACCACACTGCAGTCTCTTGCAAATATTAGGGCTGGGTTTGTAACGTCCCTTTGTTTACATTCTTGCAAACATTTGGCATTTATGGCCCATTTACTCCAAAGGAAGTGTCACTTGTTTCAGTGGGTGGCAGCCAAGAGCAGAGCTAATGGACTTGACTTGGGCAGGGGTCATTAGAACTGCTGGCTTTGGTCTCAATCCTGCCCACACTCACTTTGGAGTGTTGGGGAATTTGCTTCTGTGTAAACATGCACATGATAATACTGTCAAGGAGTAAATCCTACCAAACTCAGAACAACTATCTTCCACATCTACCTTTATAGGAACATTATTCTCCCTCTATGTAAATGGGGCGGGGGCAGGAATGCCAGACAGGATGCTGCACACATTTCCCCTTTTAAAAAGCCTCCTTCCAAGCCTTTCTGTTTCCCTTTTTTGGCCCATCTCCCCAGTCCTGCATCAAAGTCTGTTCAGCAACTCTTCATTTTCTCTGCTGACTTGACTAGTTTTCAATAACAATTTCTCCTTCGTTTTGTAACTTGGATCAATAAAACACATCTCTCATATTGGCCGAGGTTATAAACACAGTCATTTTACCCTTTTCCTTTGTTTGGAGATCCCCCCCCCCCCTTGGTAAGTGGATGGAGCAATTTAACAGGCTAAAAAAGTTGAAGGTAAATAAATAAATTAAACACTGCATCTTTGTAGCTCAGGACACATTCTACAATCCTGTCATTAAGCCATGCTAATCCTATTATTATGAAGATAAATAATTACCCATTGCGAAGAAAGGAATTCCCAACAGAGTCGAATTATATTTTCCATCAGTAATGAAAAATATCCCTGCCGCAGTGACACTGGAGATACAGATCGTGAGCGCTCCTAAGAGGCCAAGAAAGGGCTTGCTGCGCAGGCAGTCTTTCATGGAACTTGAGAGGATGGCAGCCAGCAGAATCAGCATTAAGCTCACCAAAATCTTGCCTCTGGCCAGGATGCTGGTCTTGTGAAAGTCCCTCCACAGGCTGAAGGAGGCTAGAGCATACAGCTGCAGGTCCTCCTGGTGCAGCTGTAGTTTGTGTATCAGTTTGCAAAATTCATTCTCCCATTTTTCACCAATGAGGTCCTGTACTGCAGAATGGTAGGTTTGGAGGTAGTAAGTGATTTGGATGGCTCTGGCCGACTTGACCCTTTGGTCCTTGCTGCCTGGCAATTCCATGACCCCACCAAGCTGATGGCCGATGAAACTGCTTCTTCCATCCTGAAGAAGAAAGTATTTTAAAAAGCAAAAGAAGTGGTAAGTGAACCAACCCAACAGTAATTTGCAATTTACTCATGCCATAAATTCTGTTAAAAGTCCCATTGTTATGAGAGTTCAAAGTATCTTCTGTTTTAAACTTAGAATAATATGAGGTTGTCTGAGGGCTGTTAAACCATTTTCTTCTTTGGTTTGCTTGCTTAGAGGTAAGAGCCTCTCAGAGAGGACAGGAAGTGCAGCTGCGGCCACTTGTGCACATAGCAGGGAGGCAAAAATAAAGAAGAAAATAGCTGAAGAGCCCTTGGGCCACTTTGTATTATTGCAAGTTTACTGAGAAGCCCCACCACCGACTCTCACACATGCAAACAATGCAGGCACATAACATATAAATTAACACATAATCTTAATTATTGCTTGGATTATTGGATTAATTGGATTGAAATAAGAGCTTGCCATACATTCAAGAACTGTAAGCATACTAGATTTGACTTACAAACTGCTCAATGTCAAGTTTCAGAAGCATCACTAGAAGTTGGTTAGAATGCTGCACTTTCCTCCCATTAACCCAAACCATAGAACTCTCCACCTTAGAAAAGCCCAACAGTTGTAAATGTGTTTAGCCTTACAGTCTTTCTAGTTTCCCCAAAGACGTAGGCAATTTGATTAAAGTTTGAAGCCTGTAGTGCAGCCCCAACCATAGAGGGAGCCAGCCTCCTATGACGTCTGCAAAGCTCACCAAGAAACACTTGTGTCTCTATATGCCCCCATTTAAAGAAGCTTTCATGGGGGGGCCACCGGAGGATAAAGAGAAAGTGTGGCTCTTCCCTGCTCTGACATCTGTGTGCTGATCTGATACATTTGCACAATGTGTCCTTCTCCTTATCATCCTTTTGCGGTGTAATCCTATACATGGATATTTAAGAATAAATCCCACTGAGTTCAACTGCGCTTATTACCAGGTTAGTGCATATAGGATTGCAGCCTCGGTGGCTTAATGTGGCAGAAATGGGTCAGGCTTCCAAAGGGAAGGGAGGAGCTGCACACTAGAAAACCCTGTTGACCCAGGACAGGGAATTAAGTTTAGGAACAACGTCTCTTTCATTTTCTTCTTGCATGTAAATTATTCTATGCCATTGCTACAACTGGCTGTTGACAGAGCTGCTATTCTCTGCTGCATTTTACCATAATAAGTTGAAGTTGAAATAAATAAGTGTCCACTTTGCAATTCTGTGATTCAGTTAACAGACTGAAAGAGTATTTATTCAAAATTCAAATATTTAAGACCTAAAATAGAATATGGATATTTATTTTTCATGAATATTTTCTCCCAAATGTTGCCTGTAAAAACTTAACACCATGAAATTTAGCCATTGCTGAATGAAATGATTTTCATTTTCTAATCAATTGTATTTCCCCCATCACTCTGAATACAGCAATGCATACCTGAAATTTTTAGTTTCCTTTCCCATTTGATGTCTCATTTGTTTTTCATTCTTACATTCCTTACAGCACATTCCATCAAAATGGTATGAAACTTGAATTGTTCCCCACCAGTGACAGCAGACATACTGGACGAGGGGTCCATTTTATTAACAATTTAAAAAGGAGTAACATCCTGAAAGCTTCCCACTGCTTTACTCTTCAGATCTGACAGTTTTCACTTTTTAATGAGTTTCAGAGTATTTAGAGAAGCCCTCTTTCTTTTAGAACATTGCTCAAATGTGACAGTTTGCTAAGCAAAGCACTGCAATGAGGGTAAGCAGTGGATTCGGACAAACTGCAATCGGAAGGGGGTTGCTTGGGGCAGATTTGAGGCCTGTTTGAGCCAAAGCAGAATCCCTCTTCAGCACCCCTAACCAAAGGAGGGGCTCCTAAGTGATTTGGGCATTTGAAAACCATGCAGAAAGTGTGTCTGCAAAAACTGAAACATTTGTCCCCCAAACTTGTCATATAAACAAGGAAGAAATGCCGGGGGGGGGGAGGGGGAGGGAGGGCTCTTTTGAGCTTGTAAGCAAGGCATGGCCAAAGCTGGCCCTCTAGCTGTTTTGGGACTACAACTCCCATGATCCCTAGCTAGCAGGACCAGTGGTCAGGGATGATGGGAATTGTAGTCCCAAAAATGGCTGGAGGGCCAGGTTTGGCCACGCCTGCCTAAGCAGAGGAAATGGGTATGATCTACTCACACTCTGACCAGATCCATTAAAATAATCAACACTGGATATCATCCTTTGTTTTTACATTTTAATTGGGATTCAGATTTTAACTTGAAGCAAATCAGGTAGCTTCCAAAATGTTTCAGGCCAAATCATTTTGAATTTTGAGAGAGTGCTGCGGGTGCCAGTCACAAAATGGCTGCCATGGAGGCAGGTCCTTAAAAACATGGGTGTCAAGCAGGGGCATGGCAAAACACAAAATTAGAGAGAGTAAAATCATGATGAAGCTTTCCCTATAATGTATTTCCATACTATAGAAGGTTTAACTTGTTTGATTTCTGTCTGCCATACAGCTCTTAAAGGCACAAACCCTGGTTTTCCCCAATGCTGACTCTGAACCAGAGTCCAGGTTGCCACATCAAGCACAGTTTTACTATTTAGCAGACATTGTACCGTAAGTTAACTATACAGTGAATTTTTAGTGATCACTTGGCCCTTAACTGCTGCACAGCAGGAGACTTACTTTAGCTTCGTTGCAAAATGTTCACATTTGGCTTTTGGGGAGAGGGGGAATCTTTAACATACACTTACATTTACTGAGTAGAAGAAGTTGCAGAAAATAACTTCTAGGGAGTACCTGATCTTAGACAAACCCACCCTGGGGGAAATGCATCTTGGTTGCTAGGGGAAATGATGGAAGGACAAACTACTAAAATATTTTTTTATATATATATAAATATTTATTAAAGTTTTTAAATATAAATGCACAAATAATAAACAATCTTACTTCTATCACAGACATAATTTCATCACTTCTTTGGACTCCCTCGCGTCTCCCGCTCCCATTTACATCGTTAAAAGTTTTTTCCAAACAAATTATCAACTTGTTTACAATCTCATGTCCACTCATTCAAATATAATCTAGCACTTCTCCCAAAAAATTTTATATTTTCTTTAGTCTCACTTATCATCGAATTCAAATCTAACTTAGTGGTGGCCAATTTTTTATAATCTAGCATCCTTCTTAACATTCAACCAAATTACAATGTTTTTGTATATACTTCTTGAATTTCTCCCAGTCTTCCTCCATCTTCTCTTCTCCCAGGTCACAGATTCTGCCAGTCATCTCGGCCAGTTGCATATAGTCCATCAGTTGCATCTGCCACTCTTCCAGTGTGGGTAGATCTTGAGTTTTCCAGTTTTTTGCGATGAGTATCCTTGCTGCCGTTGTTGCATACATAAAGAATGTTCGGTCCTTCTTTAACACCTTCTGGCTGACAATACCCAGAAGGAAGGCCTCTGGTTTCTTAGTGAAGGTATACTTAAATACCTTTTTCAGCTCATTATATATCATTTCCCAGAAGACCTTCACCTTAGGGCATGTCCACCAGAGGTGAAAGAATGTTCCTTCATTTTCTTTACATTTCCAACATTTATTATCAGACGAATGGTATATTTTGGCAAGTTTAACTGGGGTCATGTACCATCTATATATCATTTTCATTACATTTTCCTTCAGAGCATTACATGCGGTGAAGTTCAGCCCAGTGGTCCACAACCTTTCCCAGTCCTCAAACATAATGTTATGCCCAATGTCCTGTGCCCATTTTATCATAGCCGATTTAACCATTTTGTCTTGTGTGTTCCATTTTAACAGCAAGTTATACATTCTAGATAGTACCTTGGTCTTTGGTTCTAACAATTCTGTTTCTAGCTTCGATTTCTCCACCTGGAACCCTAACTTTTTGTCATTTTTAAAAACTTCTTTAATCTGAGCGTAATGTAACCAGTCTCGCACCTTATCCTTCATTTTCTCCAAACTCTGCAATTTCCAATTGTCTCCATCTTTTTCTAATATTTCCCAATATTTTGGCCATTTGGCCTCCATATTGGGTCTTTTTCGGGCCTTAGCCTCCAGAGGTGAAAGCCACCTTGGAGTTTTATTTTCCAATAAGTCTTTATATTTTGTCCAGACATTAAACACTGCTTTCCTGACAATATGGTTCTTAAAGGCCTTATTGATCTTAACTTTGTCATACCATAAGTATGCATGCCAACCAAAAGCATTGTTAAAACCTTCCAGGTCCAGTACGTCAGTGTCTTCGAGAAGTAGCCAGTCTTTTAGCCAGCAGAAAGCTGCGGCTTCATAGTACAACTTTAAGTCTGGCAGGGCATAGCCCCCTCTTTCTTTCGCATCTGTTAATATCTTAAACTTAATTCTGGGCTTTTTGCCCTGCCAGACAAATTTAGATATATCTTTCTGCCACTTCCGGAAACACTCCGTTTTGTCCACAATCTGTAGTGTTTGAAACAAAAATAACATTTTTGGCAATACATTCATCTTAATAGCAGCAATTCGGCCTAACAAAGAAAGCTTCAATTTTGTCCAACTATCCAAGTCTCTCTTAATTTCAGACCAACATTTTTCATAGTTATCCTTGAATAGACTCAGATTTTTTGCTGTTATGTTTACCCCTAGGTACTTTACCTTTTTAACCATAGTTAGTTCTGTTTCTCTCTGAAACCGTTCTGACTCTGTATCTGTCAAATTTTTTCCCAGCACCTTGGTTTTCTGTTTGTTTAATTTAAATCCCGCCACCCGACCAAAATCCTGAATCAGTTGTAATACTCTTTTCGTACTAGATTCTGGCTCCTGCAGGGTCAAAACTAGGTCATCTGCAAAAGCTTTAAGTTTATATTGTTTCGCTCCGACCTGAATCCCTTCCACCAGCCGGTCCCCTCTGATCATGTTCAAGAGCACCTCCAGAACCGAGATAAATAACAGGGGGGAGATCGGGCAGCCTTGTCGTGTTCCTTTTTCAATTTTGAACTCTTCTGTAACCACATTGTTAACTATCAATTTGGCCTTTTGTTCTGAATATATTGCATCAATCCCATTCTCAAACCCCCGTCCCACTCCCATTTCTTTTACATTTCCCTTCATAAATTTCCAAGAAATATTATCAAAGGCCTTCTCCGCATCTATAAAAATTAACACTGCTTTTGTATTTATATCTGTTTGCAAAAGTTCCAAAATGTCAATAATGTTCCTAGTATTGGCAAACATATGTCTACCTGGGAGAAAGCCTGCCTGGTCTTTATGAATTACTTCATTAAGAACTCTTTTAAGTCTACTTGCCAAAATGTCTGCAAATATTTTGTAATCCACATTCAGAAGGGAGATGGGACGATAGTTTTTAAGTTGTGTCTTTTCAGTTTCAGATTTTGGTATCAATGTGATAAAAGCTTCCTTCCACGATTCCGGCGCCCTCTTCCCCTCCATAATTTCATTACAGACCTCCATCATTGGTTGGATCAGATAGTCTTTTAATGTCTTGTAATACTTGGAAGTCAGGCCATCTGGCCCTGGAGATTTGCCCAGTTGCATGTTCTGAATGGCTTGTTCAATCTCTTGTTGTGTTATTTTGTTGTTCAGGATTAATCTGTTTTTTTGTGACAACTTTGTTAGTCCATTTCTTTCCAAAAATTGTTTAATCTCAGCCTCATCTTGCGGCCCTTGAGTGTATACTTTTTTGAAGTATCTCTGGAAGCACTTTCTAATTTCCATGGGGTTCTGAATGTTTCTTCCTTCAATTTCTAGATTTGTAACTGTGTTTAATTTCTGTCTCTTCTTCAACTGCCAAGCAAGCAGTTTCCCACATTTATTCGCCGATTCAAAAGTTTTTTGTTTCATTAATTTAATCTTCCATTCTATTTCCTGGTTTATCAGTTTGGAATATTGTGCTTGGTATAGTTTAATTTCTCTCAGAATCGGCTGTGACTTCGGATTTGATCTTAATTTCTTCTCCAATTCTTTAATTTCCTGCAAGATCTTATCTTTCCTTTCATTTTGTGTCCTTTTCTTTACGGCGTTCTGTTGTATCAAGAACCCCCTCATCACAGCTTTGCTTGCATCCCAGATAGTTCTTTTTTCCACCGTAGTGTTCATATTTATCTCGAAGTAATCCTTCAGAGTTTTTTGGGCCTTCTTAATAATCTCCTGATCTCTAAACAAGTTGTCATTCATCTTCCATCTAAAGGAGCCGGTTGGCAAAAGTGTCATATCCATCTTCAGCGCATTATGGTCGGAGCAGGTCTTTGGGCAGATTTCCACTTTTCTTACCTTGGGTGCCAGACCTCTAGTTATCCATATTTGGTCGATTCTTGTCCAAGTCAGCTGGGCTTCAGAGAAGAATGTTCCCTCTCTTCCCAGGGGGTTCTTAGTTCTCCAAATGTCAATCCAGTCCATATTGTCTGTCATTTCAAAAAAGGTCTTTGGTAGTCTGCCGTCTTTTGAAACATTTTGGTTTTGTGACTTATCCATGTTAGTCGATACGACCCCATTCATATCTCCCATCATAATGATGTTGTTGTAGTCCAGATAGTCCAGCATAATCTCATGCAACTTCTTATAAAATTCCGATTTCCCGTCATTTGGTGCATAAATTCCTAGTATCAGAATCTTTTCTCCTTGATGTTGTATCTCAATTGCTAATATTCTTCCATGTTCATCTTTGAATAAAAATTTAGGTGACAGGCTTTCTTTTGCATATATCACCACTCCTCGCTTCTTTACTCTGTCCGAAGATATAAATTCTTGACCAAGTCTTTTGTTTATTAACACCTTTCTATGGAGCCTAGTCACATGTGTTTCTTGTAAACAAATAATGTCCAGTTGTTCTTTTTTTAATATATGAAAAATTTTCCTCCTTTTTTCCGGGATGTTACAGCCATTAATATTCCAACTCAAAAGTTGCAGAGACATCCTGAGTAAATCTGGTTATTTTTCGAGGGGTGGTACCTTATTCAAAGGATCTTCAGGATCCAAGGGTGCAGGTACCTCTGGTGTTTCAGGCCCTGGAAGTTGATCAATTCCTTTGTGAAGGTCCTCTCCGTGTACGTTCAGAAATTTATCTCTATCTTCCAATGTTCTGATTTTGATCTTCTTCCCTCTAAAGGTGAAAGATAATCCTTGAGGGAATTCCCACCTAAAGATGATTGAGTTGTTCCTTAGCAGTCTTGTCAGCTCCAAGTAGTTAGATCTAAGATCCAACAGTTGTTTAGGAATATCCTTGTAAATCTCAATTCTTTTGTCCAAAATGTCCAGTGACTTTCCGTAGTGTAGGCCCAAAATCTTGTCCCTTTCCTCCTTTGACCTCAATATTATCAAACAGTCTCTGGGCTTCTCTTTCTTTATAAGTCTCCCAAGCCTGAAAGCTGAAACAATTTTAAAATCCTTTTCCTCTAAGCTCCAAAATTTGGAGAATTCTTTGGTCAAAAACTCAGCTAGGTTGCCTTCTTCCACTTCTGGTATTGCCCTTATCCTTAAATTGCTCTCCCGGTTCCGCAGTTCAATCATAGATAGATAGGTCTGGTGTTCACCTACTTGTTTGCAGAGTGGTCTTACCTCTTGTTCTAAATTTTCAAGTTTTTGGCTGGTATCTTCAGCCAATTTCCGATTTTCCCCTGCAGCCTCCTTCAATTCTCCAATTGCTTGAGTATTCTGTGCAACTTGTCCAGATAATTTATTTAAACATTCTGTGTTTTGGTCAATTTTATATGTTTGCTCATCGGCCTTCTTGTCCAAAGATTCTACTTTCTTGTCCAAAGATTCCAATTTTTCAAAGATTTTCTCTAAAATAGCAGTGCTTGCCCCTGAGGCCATATCTTCCAATTGTAATTCCTCAGTTTCTCCCTCCCCTGCCCGTGGCAGAGAGGCAGCTTCTTCCTCAGAAGGCAAAGTAGGCACAGATGATCTACGTGCCTGTGAGGCTGCGGTTAAAGTTGTCAAAGTTGTTTGTTTAGCTCTTCCTCTCCTTCTTGCACCACTCATTCCAAAGTTATCTAAAAGTCAAGGTCAAGCTGAGTTGTTCCCATGAGAAAGCAGCAGCCCAGATGGTAACAGTCAACAGAGGGCCGGGAAAAGGAAAGTAAAATAAAAGTCACTGCTGTAAGTCCCAAATCCTCTAGGGGGAGTTTAAAATATTTCAAGGAAGAGATCAATTCCAATTAAAATCAAGTCAGATTTCAAAGTCCAAGAACCTTCAATAAAAAGTTTTTCAGCAGAGTTAGGATTTAATACAGCAACAGTGTTTCTGATGGTGCAAACTGGTAATCCAAATGCTTCAGAGTAACAAGTTCAAACTCTCTCAGATTGTTTCAAAGTTCAGATTCAAAGTATCCAAACTGCAAACTGCAAACTGACAGCTCAATTTCTCAATTTCTCAGGCAGCTCCAGCACCTGGGTTTTTTAGTTAAAATGTAGCTCCAAGAGAAGAAAGGTATCCCCATGCAGCTAAAATTCATAAAGTCCAGCACATAAAATTATTATTCCACTTAAGGTAAAGTTCAATGGGAGCTCAGATCAGATAGTTTAAAAGGTCTCTCTTTGCCTCCACTCCTCCAGCTCTTTGCGTTCAAGTTCAACGGGAACGGAAGACGGACTTCCTGTTTTTCGTCACTCCACTTTCAGCCAAATTTAGTACTTTAAAGTTCCAAATTGTATAGAGTCAATTATTTACTCACGGGTTGTTGTTTTCAAAGCAAAAATTTCAGGAAGAAAGGTCAGCGCTCACTGGCAGCAGCTACGCGGCTTCGCTCCGTTGATTGCGGAACGACCCTCAGCGCCGCTACCCCCTCCGCGATCCGGAGCCCCTTACGGGGTTCCTTCAGCGCTTTGAGAGCAGCTCCTGGCGCCCGCCGGGTCCCAGGACCGCAGGCTTCTGCCGCCTGCGGTTTTCCGATGTGGGTCTCCGCTTCGCCGTAGCGGACGACCCTTTCTCAGCGGAGCTACCCTCTCCCGGTTAGAAGAGGGCAGCCATTGCCATTGCCATTGCCTTTTCGCGCCGCCTCCGGACAAACTACTAAAATAATTGTGATTTTTAAAACCTAGGGAGATGCTGATTCAGCTTATTCTGTAAGTTTGATATGCCAAGTTATTCACAAGCCTCTTGGCAGAATTCTTGCATAGAATGGCTGCCAAATATACTGATGGGAAGGATGTCAAAATTAAGCATATTGAGGCTCCTATATGCAAAACATTGAATCTGATGTACTATGTAATAATAATGATACTTTAATAATAATAATTCCTTATCTTACTCTTTCATTAAATGTCTCAAAAACAATAAAGCCAGTTTTAGAGTAAACAATATCAGACTCTTCCAGTCTGGAGTGGGGCACCAAACACTGTTGTTCCTTATCTCCTCTTCTACAAGCCGCCTCCACAGAACCTTTGGCCCATATAATAGATAATAACCCAATCAAAGGTATTTCTTTTCATGGTCAATAATATAAGTGTCGACTTTTTGCAGACAATACAATCTTTTCCCTATCAATGCCTGAACACTCACTACCTGAGACAGTTAGATTGAGTAATGAATATGGGATTACTGCAAGACTGGATATTAACTACAGAAAGTCTGAACAATTATGTTTTGGACTTTCAGAAACAGAACAAAAACTAGTAAAGGACGGGACAGCTGCCAGTAATAAACAAAATAATAAGATACAGTACCTGGGAGTAAGCATATTTAAAAATCTAAATAAACTTTTTAGAACTTAATTCTGTCCCACTTATGAAGAAAATTAAAAATTATCAAGAAAATTGTAAAAATATATAATTGACATGTCTGAGCAGAATAGCAGTATAAACTCTTATTTTATTAATCGGGGGAATATAGATTAAATGCAAAAATAATGTACCAATTTGTTTTTTATAATGAGGGTTGCTAAAATGCTTAATAACATTGCAGTTGATGTTATATCATTCCTTGTACAGCACCTGATCCTTTCTGCTGGTGTGTTACGAACTTACACCAAAAGAGATCCTACCCACCATAGAACAAACCGCAGTTTGCAGCCAGCATAAATCGAATTAAATTGCCATCTCCATCACTCCCTTGAAACCAAAGCCAAGTGAAATGCAAATGTGGATTCATTTTCAAGCAGATGCAGCTAATCTTTTAACCCTCTAACATGGCAAAATGGAGATTTTAAATTAGACCAAAGTGTGTGTTGCTGTAGTTTTCTCCCCTGGTTTTCTTTACAATTCAAAGGCTTACAAAACAAAAATAGGAGGGGGGGGGGATAGCAAAGAAAAAGGCAACAGCATCCAGAACAAATAATGAGCCTAAAACCAGAGGTTTCAAAAATCAAAGTAAAGTTATGAGTTTAATAAATGGATTTATATTGCCTTGAACCTTGCTAGAGCAGTAGGTTACAAAGAGACTCCGTTTTTCTACAAAGCCGTTATCAGGCTCTCTGTCTTCTGGGGTTCTCACCATATTTGCAAGCTTTACCAGACAAAGTGCAGTTTTTCTGGCTCCGTTAGGGAACAGACTGTGGAAATATCCAGTCTGACACCAATTGCCCATTTAGGGTTGTGACTTCTAGTGGGCACCAGTTTCCCAGGCTCTCAAGAGAGAATTGTTTGTGGCACCTGCCACTCGATCATTTTGGCTGCAGGTGCCAGGGACGGGACGTGGGACGTTCTGCATGAAAAGCATGTGTTGAAATATTCCACTCACAGGCTATGGAAAGTCCTCGGAGTTTTTTAAATGCTGGGTCCCCCCCAGATCACACTCCTTAAAGCAGCTCCAGAAATTGTAACTGATGGAGTAGATACAAGCTTGGCGGATCATAGTGTATGTTGATTTCAGTCAGGCATTTGACAAAGTTCCCCACAATATACTTGCAAGAAAGCTGATAAAATGTGGGTTAAACAAGGTAACTGTTAGGTAGATTTGTAGCTGGTTGACTGACTGAACGCAAAGGGTGATCACTATAAAAAGTGACCAGTGGGGTGCTGCAGGGTTCTGTCATGTTGTTTAATGGCTTCATAAACAACTTGGATGAAGAAATTGAGGGATGCTCATCCAATTTGCTGATGACACCAAACTGGGAGGGATAGCTAATGCTGCAGAAGACAGAATCAGGAATCAATATGGACCTTAACAGACTGAAGAACTGGGCACAAGCTAACAAAATGAATTTCAATAGGGATAAATGTAAGGTTCTTCTTTGAGGTAGGAAGAAGCAGATGCACGAATATAGGATGGGGGACACCTTGCTTACTAGTAGTACATGTGAAAAGGATCTAGGGACCTTGGTGGACCACAAGCTTAACATGAGTCCACAGTGTGATGCAGCAGCAAAAAAAAAAGAGCTAATGCTATTCTAGGCTGAATCAACAGAAGGAAGTCTAGTGTCCAGATCAAGGGAAGTCATAGTCCCACTCTATTCTGCCTTGGTCAGACCACACTTGGAACACTGTGTCCAATTCTGGGCACCACAATTTAAGACGGATGTTAACAAGCTGCAACATGTGCAGAGGAGGGCAACTAGGGTCTGAAAACCAAGCCTTATGAGGAACGGTTGAAGGAGCTGGATATATTTAGCCTGGAAAAGAGGAGACTGAGAGGAGATAGGATAGCCATCTTCCAATATCTTAAAGGCTGTCACATGAAAGATGGAACAAGGTTGTTTTCTCTTGCTTGAACCAATGGCTTCAAGTTATAAGAAAGGAGATTCTGACTCAACATCAGGAAGGACTTTCTAACAGTAAGAGCTGTTAGACAGTGGAACGGTCTCCCTCGGGAGGTTGTGGACTGCCCTGCCTTGGAGGTTTTTAAGTAGAGGTTGGATGGCCATCTGTCGTGGATGCTTGAGCTGGGATTCCTGCATTGTAGGGGGTTGGACTAGATGGCCCTTGGGATCCCTTCCAACTCTACAATTTTATGAAAGTGCTCAAGTTTGGGGCTACTTGAAAGTGCTCAAGTTTGGGGCTACTATTGCTACAGTGAGGGGGAAATTCTGGATGAAATCTCTCTCTGCCCCCACCTCCACATACAAACAAACATGCACCAAGTCCCATATAACACTTCTTGTTCCAGGATGCCTTTAGTCCTGAGCAGGTGTACTGTTCTCTATTAGAAGCTGGAAATAAACTGCAACATTTTATTGCAGGAACACAATTATTGAGTTATCTATCAGCAGAGTATGATTCTGTAAACAAACAAATAGGAGCCCAATAAGTACTCAACATGCTCATTGTTCTCCAAGGGGCGGGGCAGTTGGAGAACACACAACGGTCTGCTTGAGTCCCTGGTAACTTGCAATATCCTGGAGGGTTGTGTGGAGTTGTGGCTGGGGAATGTGCAGTGTGAGAAATGGACTTCCCTGCCCTAATTCCCACCAGTCCAAAATGTAATGAACTTTTAAGGGCCTGACCTCTTTGAAGCTGAGCCATGAGCTGTGCAATATATACATACAGTTAACAGTCAACTCCTGGTGGGGTGATGAATTAGGAGCAGAGGGGAAATGCTCCAAATTCTCTTTTAGCCCCTGGCAATTTTTCTGTTGTCTAGGAGGAAAGATGAAAGCAGGGCCAGAGATCCATGTGATGAGACTCTCCCATAAATATAACCTCCTTCACATTGTATCCATTCTAGTTCCAGACCACATAGGCAGCATCCTGCCAGGGGCGGAACTATGTGCCCTGGCGCGGCGAGCAAGCGGGGAGTGGGGGTGTGGCAATGTCACCCGCCCTCACGGCTGACACCCGGTGCGCACCACACCCCCCGCACCCGCCTTCCTCCGCCAGTGCATCTGCTCACGTAGCTTCACGACTTGGCACTGGGAGCTCATCCATTTGGGCTATAAGGAGTGATTTCGCAGCAGTTCACCCAGAGGCACCACACACACAATTTCTCACAGGCCTCTAACTTGTTCCTTCTAATCTCAGCCTTGGTGGTTTTATGCCTATTGACAAGAAGACAATTGTATCTTCACACCTGGAGAACCCCCTAAGCATGCTCAAAAATAGGGGCTTGTAACTTTGAAAGGAGACAGCCCACCTCAGCCCAGCAAGCTGAAGGAGGAGATATGGGATGCTGAGGGTGTTAGGTAGAAAAAAGAAAACAGGTTATGAGGAAAACAGCTTGATGAAGTCCCTGATAGAAATAAATTCATTTGGAAATGATTAGGGTTTGAGAGATGCAAATCGAGTTTAGCATCTCCCCTCCTCCTGTGAAACGGAGAGGTGGAGGAAGGTGTCTCCTGGGTGGAATCTATATACATAGAAAAAAACTCGTCTTCTGGTGAGGAGGCATCATGGCAGACGCCACGGCAGCGAGCAGCTCCTGAAGCCAGCCAGAACCAAGTGGGCTACCTGGCTGGCTCCCGGACTGCAGGGCCTGCTGCTGCTGCCACTGCTGCCACAATCGACAAGGAACTGGGGGCGCCCGGTGTGCCAACTGAGGGAGCTGCCAACCCCTCCCCGCAGGCTGAGCCGGGAACAAAAGTGACGACACCCAGCCACCCAGCCGACAATCTGGCACCAAGAAGATCCCGAAGCCGGCGCAGGGGAGAAGAGGAGAGAGGAGAGGAGAAATGAAAATGATGTATAGGTGGTACATGACCCCAGTCAAGCTTGCAAAAATCTATCATTTGCCCGACAATAAATGTTGGAAATGTAAAGAAACTGAAGGTACATTCTTTCACCTCTGGTGGACGTGCCCAAGGATTAAGGCTTTCTGGGAGATGATATATAATGAACTAAAAAAGGTACTTAAGTACACCTTCCCTAAGAAACCAGAGGCCTTTCTCCTGGGCATAGTCGGCCAATTGGTGTTAAAGAAGGATAGAACTTTCTTTATGTATGCAACAGCAGCAGCAAGAATTCTCATAGCAAAGCATTGGAAGACACAAGATGTACCCACTCTGGAAGATTGGCAGATGCAAGTAATGGAGTATATGGAGATGGCGGAAATGACTGGCAGAATCCGAGACCAGGGAGAAGAGTCGGTGGAAGAAGACTGGAAGAAATTTAAAATTTATTTACAGAAACATTGCAAAATTTTTGAATGTGAACGATGTTGGAATGAAACGAAGTGGTTCTAGCAATATGATTAGAAGTTACAATATGTGAGGAAAAATAACTAAGGGTAAAACAAGAGGGTATGAATTTGCTGAACAAATTTGTAAATGGAATACAAAAAAGGGAGGTGTGAGGAAGTCATGAAAATAAGTTAATGAGTGGTACGATATCTGAAAGAGTGATTTTTTAATTTTTTCTTTTTAAATTTTGGTTTTTGTCTTTTTGTTTGTTTGTGTGTTTTTGTTTTTTAAACTTCTTTTTGTAAAAACTTAATAAATATTATTTTAAAAAAAGAGAGAGAGAGAAATAGTGGGCAAAGAAAGACACGGAGCCCCGACCTTGCTGCTGCTGCTGCTGTCCCCAATGCCACCACTGAGAAGGGAAAGGAGGAGAGGTAGGAAAGAGCAGCGGGAGGGCAAGGGAAGCCGTGAAAAGACACGCGGCTGAGCCCGACCCGAGCCTCCACCCCCCCCACCGCGCGGGGGGGGGTGTGTTTTGAAAAATACATAGCTCACTGTTGCCACCTAGTGCCACATTTGTATACTACACTTTACAACACATTTAAAACATTTTATTTGCAGCTGTGTAGCTGAGTCCCTGATGAAGCCCTGAGGCCAGGAGCGCTGCTCTTCTAACTTAGCTCCAGCCCTCAACAGGAGCACTTATCTTACACAACACGGGATACACCACGGGAAAGAAGCATTTGAGAAACTCGCCAAATCTTCCAGAGGGAGCAAGGGAGATTAACAGTGGCACAACTGGCACCCTGCACAGACTGATGACACATTATTCCGTTTCCAGAGGAGGAACCATGTTGGTCTGCTGCAGCAACGACAACCATTCTCTTTGTGTCATTATTGAGATCAAATGAGCACTTTCACCACACACTTTTCGGAACTAGCTAAAATAGTCTTGTTTAAGTAAGTGTACCCAGACATCGAGAATGTTGAGATAATTTTAATCTGTTTTAATATTTTAGCTTTTGTATGTTTTAAAGGATGGCTCTGAATTTTTCTGGATTTTACTGTTTTGTCTTTGGTAAACTGTTTGAGGTTTTTTACACTCAAGCGGTGAAAAAATAAAATAAAAATCTAAGTCAATGCAGACAGTCATCTCTCTCTTTGGTAGAACATGTTCATGTTTCTATTTACCAGGAGATTATTTGGAGACTGGAATAACCAAACACCTCATAATATATGCTCACCCTCACAACAGCTCTCTGGGACAAAAAGTGTCCCCAAGTGAGAAGCAGATGGGAAGCAGCTCAGAGGAACCAGTGGAACAAACCTCTGAGGAAACGTGGTGAGAACACTTTAAATTGATGGCATAAAAAGAAACACAAATGTGTTCCTATTTGGAGATTCAGTTCTCCCACATGCCCTGCCTGGGACGTTCTATGCCTGGCCCAGAGGTGACTCTTGTGTCTTTAGGAGTGAGGAAAAAGTTGGCAGCTGCACCTGCCTCATCATAACTGCTCTGAGAGGTAAGAAACTAGATGTACTAATTCACTTCTTTACACACAGCCAGTAAAGAGCCACTTAGGAGCTGTCAGTCTTGAACTGAAACAGAAAGGGTTGTGACCACTTAACCTTTATTTAAACCAGCACAGAACTGGTATGCGCAATTGGACATTTTTTATTTTGCGACAGCTAATCCAAAATTGCTTCCTTGATTAAATTTGCACAGCTAGGGTTGGTAGGATGCACCCCAGAAAACAAGCATTTGTGCTTAAAACAGGAGCTAGAGTTGCCCGGGGGCACCTGCATTGCCTTCCCCCAGTTACCCCCTGAGTTGCAGTGCTGAGCAGGAGTTTGCTACAATTGCCTGACTGAAGGTGGCCTGATGGGAAGGCCCTGCTGCTTTGTGCTTCCTGCCTTGTAGGCCCAGCCCTGTATTTTAGTGGTCTATCGACAAGGTATAGTTGTTTCTTATATGAAACAACGTGAGCTTACATCAACAAAATAAAAGAACATCGGATAACATGCATAATTTTCATTTGGTACCTCTCTATAGCAAACATGTCATGGAGTCCACTGTCACCCTGAAGCTAATTTTCTTAGTGCTAAACAAAACAAATTCCTTCCAGTAGCACCTTAAAGACCAACTATGTCAGTTCTTGGTATGAGCTTTCGTGTGCATGCACACTTCTTCAGAAGAAGTGTGCATGCACACGAAAGCTCATACCAAGAACTGACATAGTTGGTCTTTAAGGTGCTACTGGAAGGAATTTGTTTTGTTTTGACTATGGCAGACCAACACGGCTACCTATCTGTAACTTTCTTAGTGCTGTGTTTGTATGAATGTGGAGAACATTAGCACACATGTGCACTGCGTCATGTTCAAAGGCCTCTTATGTCCCTCCTCTTGGAATGTCCACATTGTGTTTCTTGGCCATGCTAGGGTGTGGCAAAGAGGTATTTTATAAGGAATACAGAGTATATTCCATAGCAGAAATGTTTTTACTTCAGACTTAAGGAGGTTGCATTCTAAAAGGGAACTGAGAAAAAACTTCTACAACAGCGCTGTTCTCAGTCAACCTAACATTTCAGTCATTTTTGCTTATAAGCTAAGTAGGTCATGCATTAAAAAAGCAAAAGTATTAAAGGTAAATCTCATTTAGCCAAGTGACCTAGAGCACACTGAAAACACCTAAGGTCTGTATTTTATTTTTATATGCACTGATGGGGAGCTAAGTAAGGTGCACAGAGTTTTGATGAAGAGAAGATACTAGAGCACTGATATGATGTTTCTATATTTATTATTCTTTATTATATTTTTAGTGATTTTTGCAATCAAGGGAAGCAAAAATAAAATGACATAGTCATAAAAATCAGATGCAAACAGCAAAAAAACTAAAATATTCATCTGACAATATGTTTAAAGGGAACAAGTCCTACCCTTGCTTTCAGTGACCCTCCAAATTAAGTTTGGACAAATAAGCTTACCCAGCAATGGTCCCAGATGTGCTTCCTGGAAAAGAGCCTTTTGCAGGTGGGGAGCCACCACTGAAACGTGGGGGTGGGTTGTAGGTCAAACCAGCACTGCAAACTAAGTGATAGCCAGTGCAGTCGAGCCAGGATAGCTGCTAAATGTTCAGACTGCCCTGCCCTGGTCAGCCCTGCTGGCTGCTGAAATCTGCATCAGCTGCAGTTTCCAAACTGTCTCCAAATGCAGTAATCTAATCTAGAGGTGACCAGAGCACAGACAACAGAAGTGGAGCTATCCCTGTCCAAATTGGGGCATAGCTGGGCTGCTGGCCAAAGCTGATGGAAGGCACTCTGCGCCACGGAGGCCACCTGAGCCTCAAGCAACAGCAAGGGATCCAGAAGGACCCGCAAGCTACATAGCTGCTCCTCGAGAGGGAATTTCATCCCATCCACAGTAGGGGACGCTCCACCCATCCAGTCTAGGGAGCCACCCACAAACAGTGCCACAGTCTTATCTGGATTAATCTTCAGTTCATTTGTTTGATTTTGTTCTATTTCTGGGGAATATGAGTTTGGCAGGACACCTGGCCTTGTTGTAAGCTATTAAAGGTCATTTTAGAAGCACCTGATGAAGTGTATATACATGGTTGGCTAATGGCACTCAGTAAATGCTGGAATGTGCATCGACGCCCGTGAGATTCACTCCATAATGTCACAGCAGCCCCGATTTTACAAGCTGCCAAAGTCAGGCAATATGTTTTGCAGTAACCTGACTTTTAATTTCTCTTCCTTCTGTGGGGGGTAATTCCCTCTTCCCATAAATATGTAAGTTAGATTTCATAGAGTGGTCCCAGGGCAGCTGCGGAAGAAATCATCTAGCATAAATTCATGCTGAGGTATTCCTGTCACTGCAATGGTGAAGCGAGTTCAGAGCTGGAGTGTGGTGGGCCCACGATGAAGGACATTTGAATGGCGCTTGGAACAACATGTGAGAGTTCGATATAGAATAAGTGTATGTGGCAGCTTCGTCACAAAGAAAACGCCTCAGAGCGATGGCATCTCCTGTCTTTTTCATCTTTGTACATGTTAAAGTTCTCAATAACCACAGAATGTCAAAAATATTGGTTTTTGATGGTAAAGTCAACTGCACTAAACACTAAGAGCATCTTAGGGCATTAACATCCAGAACATTAGCCTAACCCTAAAACAAGGGAGCATTCACAACATTTTCCCATAGTTAATAATCCATAAAGCATGTTGACCACAGTCATGGACAGCTGAGGAGTCAGTGATTAAATAGTGCACAAATGTGTAAATTTGTGTAAAATGTGCACAAGCGTGTGAATGTGTTATTTTGTTCTACCCCTGCCCCAGTGTCCCATAGAATAGAATCATAGGACTGGAATGGACCTTGGATGTCACCTAGTCCAAACCTTGGCTCTGTGCAGGTTGCAACAATAGCATTTCTGCCTGATGGCGATCCAGCCTTGAGTTTCATACCTTGCTTCCTGACTGGGCAACATGTTGCAATCAAGTCTGACTCTTGTTTCTGCCCTACCTAACATTTTGAAGTTCAGTTTGCCAATGTGTTGGTTTCTATAATAGAGAACCAAGGATTTCTGCAAGTCAGTTTCCAAACTACAGTTGTAACTTGACAGCTATGCTCCTTAAAAGTCTATGCCATTCCTCTACCAGAAAAGAAAGAAACATTCTGATCTAATTCAACTGCTCTTATGACAAATTTTCTGAAGTATGTAGAAAAGAAACAGACTTAGACCCAATAGGAAGTTTTTTAGAATCTAACTGGTATGTGGGAGTGGAGTTTTTGGCAACAGCTGCAGCAGACGCCCCCTCCCAAATTAAAAATCAGGTGGCATCTATCCAAAAGTTCTTAAAGAACTCAAATGTGAAATTTCTGGTCCTCTAAGAAATTAGCAGCAGCAGCAGCAGCAGCAGCAGCAGTAGTATATTGTCCTTCATCTATAGATCACAGTTCATATCCATAGTTCACATCATAATAATAAACATATGTAGCTTGTTTTTTAAAAGGGTCCAAGAAATTATACGTTAGTTGGCTTTGTATCTGTTCTGGGGAAAGTGATGGAAAGCATGACTAAAGACAAAATTACCAAGCACAGAGAAAAGTCAGCATGGCTTCTGAAAAGGTAAGACCTGTCCAAATAATTTTTTTAAGAGTTATTTTAGTGTGTCATTAAGCACATGGTGATGCAAAACGTTGGATCAGCTGGAACTAATGCTTTTTAATTTGTTCATGAATGAATGACCTGGAGTTAGTATTGAGCAGATGACACCAAATTATTCAGGTTGGTAAAAGACAAAAGGGGTTGCAACAAGTTGTGGTTCAATGTAAACAAGAGTAAAGTGTTACACATTGGGGCAAATATCCTAAGTTTCTGGTGGTTACTGACCAAGAAAGAGATATTGGGGTCACAGTTTGATGAAAATGTTGCATTGGTGTGCAACTGTTATGAAAAGGGTGAATTTAGTGGTAGGGATAGAAAATGAAACTGTCTGTATCACAATGCCTCCATAGCATAAATCAAAATGCTTATAAATGTGGCTATGTGTAGAATATTGTGTACATTTCTGGTAACCACAACTCAAAAAGGGCATTGTTGGCATCTGTCTTTCTTTTTTTGGTGGCTCTTAAAAGAGTCTTTGAGGTCGCGTGCCGAGGGCAAGCGGTGGGTCCAGGGAGCCTCTTCTTCTTGGGCTTGGCCACTTTGGCCTTGGGGGTCTTGGGCTTGGTTTGGCCTTGATTGCCTTGGCCTTGGCCATCGTCTGTCTTCAGAGACAATGGAGTACATCTCCAGTGGTGAAGCAAAACCGCTGCATTAGCACCACCAAAGTGACCTGGGCAGTGTGTCTGGAGGTCCTGGGCTGCCCAGACAACAAGACCCCCTTCTCAGCCTCACTGATGGGGTCCACAGGAAAGCAGAGCAAGGTGTTTGGCACCAGATCGTCTGCAGGAGTTGCTGGAAGGAGGCGCGCCAGGTGCCATCCAACCACCTTAGGGACTCCACTGGATTTGTGAAGGGTTTACTCCTGAGCCTTTTCTTCTTCTGAAGATATCCCACAAGGCAGCAGAGGTATAGGATCAGAAATTTCATTCTCCTAGATGGGCCAGATGGGCTACCTTCCTAGACTGACAACCCCCTCTCACTTCCCTCTACGGCATGTGCAGAACCGCCTTGACTGTTGGACCCACTCTTGGTCTCATCTGCTCAATCCACCAGAGCCTGTCTTTGAATGCAGGGGAAGCCCTTACTCACAGAGAGATTGAGACCCATCAGCTCCACTCACTGGCCAGTCAAAGCTGTTCTCAGGGCATAGAATCATAGAATCATAGAATCATAGAGTTGGAAGAGACCACAAGGGCCATCGAGTCCAACCCCCTGCCAAGCAGGAAACACCATCAGAGCACTCCTGACATATGGTTGTCAAGCCTCTGCTTAAAGACCTCCAAAGAAGGAGACTCCACCACACTCCTTGGCAGCAAATTCCACTGTCAAACAGCTCTTACTGTCAGGAAGTTCTTCCTAATGTTTAGGTGGAATCTTTTTTCTTGTAGTTTGGAACCATTGCTCCGTGTCTGCTTCTCTGGAGCAGCAGAAAACAACCTTTCTCCCTCCTCTATGTGACATCCTTTTATATATTTGAACATGGCTATCATATCACCCCTTAACCTCCTCTTCTCCAGGCTAAACATGCCCAGCTCCCTTAGCCGTTCCTCATAAGGCATCGTTTCCAGGCCTTTGACCATTTTGGTTGCCCTCCTCTGGACACGTTCCAGTTTGTCAGTGTCCTTCTTGAACTGTGGTGCCCAGAACTGGACACAGTACTCCAGGTGAGGTCTGACCAGAGCAGAATACAGTGGCACTATTACTTCCCTTGATCTAGATGCTATACTCCTATTGATGGAGCCCAGAATTGCATTGGCTTTTTTAGCTGCCGCGTCACACTGTTGACTCATGTCAAGTTTGTGGTCAACCAAGACTCCTAGATCCTTTTCACATGTAGTGCTCTCAAGCCAGGTGTCACCCATCTTGTATTTGTGCCTCTCATTTTTTTTGCCCAAGTGCAATACTTTACATTTCTCCCTGTTAAAATTCATCTTGTTTGTTTTGGCCCAGTTCTCTAATCGGTCAAGGTCGTGTGGAAGTGTGATACTGTCCTCTGGGGTGTTAGCCACCCCTCCCAGTTTGGTGTCATCTGCAAATTTGATCAGGATGCCCTTGACAGCTTCTGACAGCTTCTGACAGCATGCTGACAGCTTCTTGGAGCCCCTCCCCAAACACCCCATGCGACCCCCCAAAAGGATATTATAGAGCTGGAAAGGGGGAAGAAAGGGGTGACCAACATGTTTAAGGGGCTGGAGCAACTCCTCTGTGGGCTACAGTTACCACATTTGGGGCTCTTTAGTTTAGGGGGGGAGACAAGTAAGGAGGGAGGCTGGGATAGTGCTGTAGAAAACTATGTGTGGTGTAGGAAAAGTAACACTAGAACCCAGGGCCTTCCGGGGAAGCTGAATGTTGGAAGAGGCACTAACAAAGCAAAGTGTTTCTTTACACTGCGCAAAGTTAAACGATGTGATTTGTTACCACAAGATGTAGCGATGGCCATCAACTTGGAAAGTGTTAAAAGGGAATGACAACCATGTCTATTAGCATATTTGTGTGTGTCTATACTGTATATTAAATTTCTGTCTCATTTTTCTTTTTTCATGGAACCCAGATTGGAATATATGTGGAATCCAGGGACTGACCAGACACAGGAGTTTCAGCAAGGTCACAGTGGCCTCTTGTGCCTTAAGCTAAGCGCTGCCGGATCACACCAAAGGCCTTGCCCAGTCTGCTCTTTGGGCACTTAGAAGGTATCCATAGAAAACAAAGAACTACAAAGAACTACATGTAGCAGGCTGGTGTGAGAAGGACCAAAGCGTTCTGCTCCTCTTCTGGGACCATCTCCCCCACAAATGGGTTACCAAATGAAGGAGAGGCCCTTCTCCACAGTCCAAAACAGCTCTTGTTTTGTATTTGTTTTGTTCTTTTCAGGTTAGCAACTTTTTTGGATTTTCTTACCATTTCCTTATGTATTTACAATTAGTGGTATGAGGGGAATTTTAAAATATGCAGGAGCAATCAAAATTAGAAACATTATATGCTTTTTTTACACACATTTCTATGGTAAAAGTATCTGTATATCATGCACAGACGTTATGTGTGGCAGTCTTGCTACATGGACAGACAGAAAAACTAACATACATGTCATTGTTACAAAGTTATAACATTCCTTTTTAAACACAAGATTTTTTTAATCCATCAAATCTTCAATGGTGGTAATAAATCTTGCAACTGGTGTTGAACCTTGATTGAAGTCCTTTTTTTGCACTTGGATGTTTTCTGTTTGGCCTGTTTGGCTTGTGGGTGTCATATATGTGGTAGAATTGGCCTCTTGCCCGGTGGTTGGTCAAAAGTGAACTCAACCAAGGAAGGTGCTACCTTCATCACCAAAACACGGACTCTGCTCTGTTTGGTTGGTTGGCCTGCCCAAGGGACACAAGGGCAGAGAGCTGGCAAGGTTTCATAGGGGAGGAATACAGGGCCAGCCTTGGGTCAACTCACTCTCCCTGAAAGAAGCTGCGGTCCAAAGTGCAACCAAGGACAGGGTAGCAGGAGCTGCATCTCTTGAGTCTCAAGGTTCTTTACAACTAGAAGGAGCAAGTGAAAAGAACAGCTAACCAATATTTGGCCACGTTAACTGATCTTGGGCCTATGGAAGAGAACCTTTAAACCTAAAGATTTCATTCCCTAATAGCTGTGCACAGAGACATGGAAATAAATTATGGTGTTAATGCACAGTTTCATATTCCACAGAGCAACATGGACTTCCACAGGAGCACCAACCATGCCAGCCAGAAATTCCCTGAGAGCCCAAAGGAACACATTAGATCCCATCAACCTTTAGGGGGGGTCCTAATCGACCTCTTCTTCCTATGGTGGACAGCAGCAGCTGGAGGCCCAAACCACCCCAGGATGTGGTGCAATGGCAATGGCAAACTCCCGCAGTTCCAGCTGACCCCGTCTCCACCAAGTCAAGAACATCCAGGACGACCTGCCACATAATGGGGCAGACTCACAGTTCTAGACTCAGGGGCTTCTCAGAATGCAAAAAGTTACAGCACATCTATTAGGTGTTTCTGAGCATGGAGAAAGATTCACTAACGGCATGGAACAAAGTTTAATTCCCTGACTGTTAGTTTTCAAAGCCGTTTTCCTGCCCAACAAAGACAAGTCATGTATATGAATCAGAAATAAACATAAAATGCCCCTCAGTTATAGAAATCAGAAAAAATCCCAGTCAGATGGGTGGTATATAAATAATAAATTATGGCATATGAATATGTTGTTGTTGTTGCTGCTGCTGTTATTATTATGTACTCCATCTGTCATATCTTTCCTACACAAAATAAATAATTTCAGTGAAAGAAAATGAACTACTACAGTGTGTTTTTCTTACTTCACTTAGGGCTTATGGTAGACTTTATGCACATTTTCAAGTATGGATATTTTCCCATGTAGGACATTATCATTCACACACACACACACACACACACACACACACAAATAGCTGAAAGAAACATGTAAGGTATAATTCAGCAAAAGTTAATGCTGGCAAAGTTCTTCTGGCAACAATGGGATGGGATGGAATGGGACATGCAACACAGCACTGCGCATGGTTACTTGGAAGTAAGTCCCCCTGCTTTCAATAGGACAACTACTAGGAAAGTGTGCTGAGGATTGCAGCCTTAAACAAGCCCTCTTAATCTCAGTAGGGCTTAGATGTGACCAGGTTTTGCTGCATTGTGCTCATATTTATAACTTCCAGGTAGATCAGGAGAACCCACTATTAGGGCTGCAGCCTGAACTAATGTAGGTCACAACCATAAAAATGAATGGTGTTTTTTTTCTGAAGAAAAATAAGAAGTTTTTGTGGGTTTCCAAATGTATGTTTGGGCTAAAGGTGGGTGTCAGGGATCACAATAAGATATGGTTTCTGAACTACGTGGCTAAGGCTTAAATTGCACATTCAGTGATGTCAGTGATAACAAAAGGTTGCAGGTTATACCTGAAATTCTGTCTGCCATGCAACACAGCAGTCTCAAGAAGAATCCTAGAATAAAATTTCTACCAGTGGAGAAATTGTTGAGCCAAGCATTCATATCCACGGTTGCATTTTTTAGATTCAGGTAGGGAACCTTTGTTTGCCTTGGGATATGAAATATTAGGGTTAGCTGGGCAGAAACTTTCCATATCCCACCATTTTGCCTTTACTTGAGCATTGCATTGATGGTGCAATCCTATATGCCAGATCATAACCAGTGGCAAGGCTGGCCGTGCGGACATTGGCCATCAGACTTGCCCCCCTAGGCATGCAGCTAACGAACACAATTCCTAGAATCACTACTGCAATACTTCTGCCATCAGCACACTACAGGGCAGGTTTCCTAAAATACACCTGAGGGAAGCCTTTTCTGGACCATATCAAAGGTCTGTTCCCGTACCAAGCTGAGTTCATGACAAGTGCAAAAAATGTGACATTTCCCATATACATTCCTGTGATGGATTAACCTCTGCCTGAAAAGCGTTGCAGAGCTTTACCCCATGCTCAGTTTATTTGCAGACGGGACAATTTCCCACTCCACACCATTCCCACCCACCCCCAAATCTACCCGCCCCCCCCCCGGATTCCCCATAGAAGTATGTCATTGGGTGCCGTCTTTGGAAAACTACCCCAGAAATGACCACGGCGCTTCTCTTTGCTGTTGAGGACAAGGAAGGAAGTGCTGCCTCTTTAACGGGCAAAAGCATGCAGTTGAGAGCATACCTTCAATTTAGTGTTGGGATAGCTCACTTGCACCCTGGCTGTTGTCTTATTGGAGAGGGCAGCCTGCCTCAGATCCTCTAGCACTGAAATTATATCATCCAGCACGCATTTCTTATCCTGATTTCTCAACACACACAGATGGGAAAAAGTATAATTATAGCCTTTGTGGTTCACCTTCATTTCCAGCACGGCTCGGTGGATGCGCAGCAGTCCTTCTGCCTGATGCAGAATATTGCCTCCGGGCTTGGAGAGGGCGATCAGGCGGCCATAGCGCCCCGGGGTGTGCAAGTCCGAGTAGAGGCGGCTTTTGGAGCGGTCCAGCGGGAAGAGGCTGTTGGCCAGGCTGCGCTCGATCTTGGCCAGGCTGTGGCTGGGCGCCACCAGGCGCTCCAGGTCGGTCTCGGGCTGGAAGCGGTGCAGGGCGCTGAAGCCGAAGATGAGCGTCAGCACTGCGGGCACCGTCAGGAAGAAGACCGGGTGGCGGCTGACGAACAAGCCCAGCTGGTGGCACGACGAGCGGAGCCCTCTGTGGATCGCCTGCCGCAGCATCCTCCTCCGCCCCAGCCGGCGCCAGGCTGCCGGCGCCGAGCGGGCAAGCGCACCTTCCGCGGGGCTCCGCGCCGGATCCGCCTGCCGCGTGCACGCCCGGCGCGCGCCCCCGCCCCGCCGCCCCCGCCCGCGCGCCCGCGCGCCCGCGCCGTTCAAACACTGCAGCAAGTTGCAGCAGCGCGGAGGAGAAGCGCCGTCCGGGGGGGGGGGCGAGGGAGGGAGAGGGCAGGGCTTCCCTGGCTGGCTGCCTCTCGCCCGCCCGCCCGCCCGCCCGCTGGCGCGGATCCCCCACCAGCATCCTCGCCGGCGGGGCTGCAGCAGCCCCCCCCCGGCCCTCCCGAGGCGATCCTGCCGAGCCATGGCGAGGGACTCGGCCGGGCGCCGCTCCGGACTTGGGGGGGGGGGCGGGGCCTTCCTGCTGCGCCCCATCCCGGGCGGCCAGGGCGGCTTGGCTCCGGCCGGGCTGCTGCCCCGGAGCGCCGCCTGCCTGCGGGCTGGATCCCCGCCGCTCGCCGCCCAAGCCTCCCCCGCACCAGGATCCGCCGGGCTCGGAGGCCCTTCCCGCCCCTTCCCCTGCGGCTTCGCTTTTTCCTCGCTGTTGGGGACTGTTCAGTGTTTCCGCTTTCCCCAGCCCAATTTCAGCCCAAATAAATGTGTTTCAGTAAAATGAATGAACAATGTGGTATGTTTGCAGAAGCACACAACGCATGCAGTATTCACAAATCGGTACTCAGACACGTGTACTCAGTATAGATGGCAAAGGCCAAAAATTTGGAGTACTGACTTCTCCCAGTTACTCTTCGCAAGCTCTGCAAAAAGTGCCAGAAATCTGTGCCCTTATAGCCCCCTCTAATTTCCTGAATTTATCTAATTCTTTTTAAAGCTATCTATGTCTGCTGACACCACTCTTCCTTGTGGCGATGAATTCTATAAATCAATTATGCTGTGTGTCAAGAAGTACTTCATCTTGGCTTGACTGAATCCACGGCTAGTCAATTTCACTGGATGACCCTGGAGCCAATGTGCCCAATGTTTCCTCATGGTGAACTTATATGAAGATGTGACGGTTGCCGCCCCCCCTTTCCTGGCTGACTGTGGTATCCTGGGGTGGCCAACTGAGGTGGGGGCCTGCTGGATCTGGCCTCCTAGTCTCCTCCAGATGCTCCTTATGGGAAGCCCTCCAGACCTGAGCGCAGGGCCCTCCTGAGTTCCCCACCAAGGGGCCTTCAGAATCCTGCTGCTTCTGACCCTGCAGCCAGAGCATGGTCCTCGGGGCCAGGACCCATTCCATAGCAGGAAGCAAAGAGCGTGAAGAAATGGACAGGTCTCCAGACAGACAGAGCCACAGAAAGTGGAGTTTTCCAAGGATCAGTACTGGGACCTTGACACACACACACACACACACACACACACACACCCAAGAACATGAGCGCCTGCCTGTGGGAGGGAAGGTGGTGGCTGAAGAGGGAGAAGCAGTTTTGCTCTGTTGTCTGGGACCACCCTCACACCCGCCTTCTCCCACGTTAAGAGGCGGGCACAGCTCTGAGCTGGCATTCTGCTCGGGGCTTTAAACCCTCTTTGCTTTCACTGCCACCAGAGATGCCAAGAGGCAAGTGTGCCCAATACAACCATTTGACTGAGAACAGAAGTAATAAAACATGGTTAAATCATAAATGATACATTGGGCAATGGATATATGTCATAATATTGGCATGACAGCGTGAGAAAGACTCTGGAATGGACATTTAAAATTCACAGCTTGCTATGCATTAAAAGAAAATTATATAAAGATGATGTACAGAGGGTACTTGACGCCTAGTAAGCTAGCTAAAATGTAGAAGTCTGAATCCAATATTTGTTGGAAATGTAAAGAGAAAGAAGGTAACTTTTTCATATGTGGTGCCTGTGTGAGATTGCAAAAACTTTCTCAGAAATGATTCATAATGAATTGAAAAAAGTGTTGAAAATAACTTTTGTTTAAAAATCAAAAGCTTTTCTTTTAGGTATACTCAGAGAAGAGGTGCCGAAAGACCAGAAAATACTATTTATGAATTGATAACTTGGGACAAAAAGTGACTAACTTGGGACAAAAAGTGACTATCAATACAGAAATTATTCAAGATCTGATACAGGAATCTACTTTGACAGGGCAAATTGTCGAGAAGGCAAAGGAGAAAGTTGCTGTTGTTGAACCTAAAGTAATACAAGTGGGAGCCCCAGCCTTACAGAGGCAAATTGAGGACTATAAGTTGAAGCCTTTTATGATTGATTTTAGAAAAAGTCAGATTTTGAGGATCGGAGCCCTGCCTGGACTGGAGAAGGAAAGTTGGACAGATCCCTTCATGCAGGGATTTACTGACTTTTGGGATTTGGACTTGGGTCATGAGGAGATTGGAGCTGTGGGGGCCTTTGGATTTGGAGGAATTTTGAAACATGTCCTGAAATACCTTATGGATTTTAGATTTAACCATGGAGATTTGGTTGACCTGTTGAGAAGGAATAAAAGCATTGCTAGGTTGGAGCTTCCCCGAGATCTGCTTTCCAGTATCAAAGGAAGGAAAATAAGAACAAGATCAGTAGAAGACAAAGTAAAGTGTATGTATAAATATGAAGAAGACTTGCAGAAGGGACTTGGAAAAGAGTTAAGAGCCTCGGACAGAAGATCACCAGGTTGATGGACTATATGGAATTGACGAATGACTGGCAGTATCCGAGACCAGGGAGAAGAGATGGTGGAAGAAGATTGGAAAAAGTTTAAAGCTTATTTTTAGAAATAGAAATATTGTAAAATTACTGAGTGTTAGAAAAATGTTGGAATGAAATCTTATGGCTTTAGTTGAAATGTTATAAGGAGTTAAGCATAAATAAGCATTATAGTATTAATGGAAAATAAGGGTAAAAATAAGTTAAGATATTTATATGACAGAAAATAGAGAAAGATGGAAAGGAATTGCTGAAACAATTAATAGAAGTGGAATACAAAAAGGGAGGTGAGAGGAGGTCGATGAAACAAGGGTATGAAAGATAGACTACTGAAATGGTACAATGTATGGTTTTAAATTGTTTTTGTTTTGTTTTGTTTAGGTTAATGTTGTGTTTTGTATTGTTTATATATTGTATTGTATTGTTTTTTCCTTTTCTTGTTGTTGTTTTTTCTTGTTGTTTTTTTTCTTCTCTTTCCTTTTTGTAAGTTTTAAAAGTAATAAATATATTTTTTTTAAAAAAAGAAAATACTATTTATGTATGCAACCACAGCTGCCTGAATGATATATGTCCAAAACTGGAAAGAGGAACTGGCTCCAAAAAGAGGCAACTGGCAGTTAAAACTGATGGAATACGCAGAGATGGCAAAACTTACCAAAAGAATAAGAGATCAAGAGGACAGACTTTTGTGACAGAATGGGGAAAATTTATCGAACATATGAAAACAAATTGTAAATAGTTAACAGGACTGATATAAACATGAGCAGTAAATTTTTTAAAAGAATTATAAAGGATCAATTTGTAAAAAGGATAAATTTGGATATGCAGTAAGAAAATAATGGAAAAATAAGAAACCGAAGAAGAGGAGGGAGGGAAGTTGCAGAAAATATTATTTGATTTGTGTAGATTTATATGCAATGTTGAATGTTGTAAAATGGAAAATAAAATTATTATTTTTTAAATCAAGACTCAAGGTAACATATTTCCAGCTGAACTCAAGAGGACTAAAGAATATTTTACCTTGGCTGGGTTATGCCTAGACTTTGTCAGTAATTAAAACTTTGCCATGGCTGTGTTTTTATTAGAGAGTTCTAAGCCCCTTGGAAACTCTTTTATGGATAAATTGGAAACAATTTATGAATACAGAAAAGTCTATCTGACTCTGAAAAGATAAGATCTTCAGTGTCATGTATTCTCATGCTTTGAATATCGCTAAACCTTAGATTGACAGGAACTGGGAGTGAATGACAGGAGGTGAATGGATTACTCCATTATTGTCAGTAAGCTCTTTCTTGGACACTTGGAGAAGATGGAGAAACGTAAGCAGGTGACAGAACCATTCTGCCTCTCCTTTGCCTCTGTTTTCTATCACAAGGGAAACTGCTTGTCCTAGCAGAAAACAGATCGAATGGTTAAGATTGCGTAACACACTAGACCTTTCAAACAAGTTTCTCCATTCAAAGAATTTTGAGCACTGCCCATGCAGTGTGTATGCCTACAAGATCAATGGCTAACGGAAGGAATTACAGCCCAAGAAAGATATCTGTACACAAATGCCTAGCTAGGCCACATAAATTCAAGTCTTGTAGGTCAGATGTGTTGCATTCCACAATATTAAAGGAATTTGCAGGTGTCATCTCAGAGCCCCTGTCAATAACTCTTGAGAATTCTTTTTTTAATAAATAATTTTTATTTGATTTTACATGTATAGAATTATAACAATACAAAATACATATCCATATTTAGAGATTTCTCTGAATCTCTGGACTTCCCACCTTCCCCTCCATGGGTCCCATTGTCAACCTTTTCAACTGCATCTCATTCAGTAATCCCTATTTTATATCTCTGGAGCCAAGTGACGCTTCACAGGTAAGATTCACCTACCATTGTGTGGGCAGGGTGGTCCCTCCCCTTACCTGGCCAATCCCCTGGCAATGCCTCCCCAGGCGGCATTGGGTGATTGGCTGAGGTAGGCGGAGACCTCCAGGTATCCAGCCTGGGGAGGGTGAAGCCAGCCCGTACTGCTGGGAGCCTTGCTGGGATCCAGGGGGCTGTGCGTGACCACACAAAAGGCGCCCCCCATTTGATGTGGGGAGCCGTCATCCTTTCCATCTCTGGGCTAGTAACATCCATGCGGCTGTCGTCGCATACATAAAACGTCTTTCCTGCTCCTTTGGGATCTGGTACCTACAATTCCTAATAAAAAAGCTTTCTTTTTTTAAAGAAATGTTATTTTAAACATTTTTTTCCAATTCATTATATATCATTTCCCAGAATGCTTTTATTACCTTGCACATCCACCACATATGGTAAAAGGTGCCTTCTTTTTCTTTACATTTCCAGCAGTTATTTGTAATTGTCTTATACATTTTTTCTAACTTACTAGGGGTCAAATTCCACCAGTACATAATTTTCATGTAATTTTCTTTCAGCGTACAACATGCCGAGAATTTCATAACCTTTCCCAATCTGAAAATTGGATATTATGCACCAGATCTCTTGCCCAGTGTATCATTATAGATTTAACCTGTTCATCCTTTGCATGCCATTCCAAAAGCAATCTGTACGTTTTTGACAGTAATTTTATAAATCTCCTTGTTTCTGTAACTATCCAATCACTGAACGTCACTTTCAATCCCTTATTTGCATATATGGACCTGAGTAAAAACTATCTACAGTATCCCCCTGCTGGCCCAGGGTGAGAACTTCAGTACATAACAATGAGCTCTTTCTGTTTGCGAGAATTTCAACTGATGAACCAACTGATGCCATGCTCATTCAGCTGGGTGAGAATGACCTGGGCCTGCAAAAGGACATGGACTTAACTTGGGCTGTAATTGCGAACTTTGAATCACTGTGAGAAATGCACCCGTGGAAGGTCATTGGTTGGTCAGACTTATTGGAAAGGAGGCAATGGCATGCTATTTCAGACCCGGTGAGTATAAACTGCTCAAGGAAGAAGGTGAGGAGCAAAGTGTAGCTATTGGGTGGCTTGGTGAGTTATCATCCTGACATCCCCTTTGACAAAGAGACTTTGTTTAGATCCAATGGTGTCCACCTGTCTGCTGTTATGTGTGGCTGAAGGCTATTGTCAAAGGTTTAAGGGCTGTCTGCAGATGTGAGTGGTTTGGCAGCAAGCCTGGAGATTGGCTCAGCTCAGGTGGCAGTTTTAAGCATTGGGTAAGCCTTTGCCATGGTTGGAGGGTGGGTTGTAAGCCTCTAAAGGGACGGAGGTGGTGTTGTGATCTAAACAACTGAGCCTCTTGGGCTTGCCGATCAGAAGGTCAGCGGTTTGAATCCCCATTACGGGGTGAGCTCCAGTTGCTCTGTCCCGGCTTCTGCCAACCTAGCAGTTTGAAAGCATGTCAGTGCAAGTAGATAAATAGGTACCCTTGCAGTGGGAAGGTAAACGGCGTTTCCGTGTGCTCTGGTTTAAGTCCTGCTGGCCGCATGACCCAGAAAGCTTTCTGTGGACAAATACTGGCGCCATTGGCCTGAAAAGTGAGATGAGCGTTGCAACCCCGTAATCACCTTTGACTGGACTTAACCACCCAGGGGTCCTTCACCTTTACATTTACTTTTTACCTGGTAAGCCTCTGACTGTCCAAGACAAAGGGCATCCCATTAAAGGAATCCTGGAGGAAGTGCTTCTGTCCAGATGCACGGGGGGGGGGGGGGTCATCTACGGCCACAGCACTCCTGAAAGTGGTCTTCCTGGTGAGAACATTCCTATTTGATGTGAGTCATATAGGTTGTACCCAATGCCTGTGCCAAACCTTTTACATCTGAAATCAATAAAGTTGTGGCCTTGTTTGATCCAATATAAAACCATGTTGGCAAGCTTGTAAAATTTAGGCTAGACCATGCTATTGTGGGTTGCATTTGTAGCTGCTTGATTTGTTGTGCCCAGAGGGTACAACAATGGCTTCCTGTCAACCTGGAGAGAAGTAACAATTGGGGTGCCATGGATTCCAGCAAAACATTAGTGCTATCAGATTTTAAACAATTTTTTTGCAAGCAGTTTCCCCTGTTATAATGCAATAGGGCTCCTCATAAACTGAAATATATTTATAAGGTATCATAATACAAAGGCTGGCAACATGAAAAGTCTGATGTGGATTATATCCACATTTTCTGGAATTGCCATAAAATAAAATAACACCAGTTCTTAGTTCTGAGCAATTTCAAAGAAATGGTGGGTTATAACTTACCAGATCATGCCATAATTATACTTTTAAATTATTTAGAAGACTACATGGGGGAAGGAGATGCTGAAATGATTGCAGTACTGCTGACCAGCTAAATTGTCCGTTTCTAAATACCCCATCCGACTGGTATTCTAGGGTATGGGTTTCAGCAGCTATGTATAGAATTACATACTACAATTGAGCAAGAGAAAGCATAAGAATTGAAAATAAATTTATTGAGAAATATGCAATTTTTACCATCTTTTGTAGTGAAAAATTTGGAGATGTCAGGCTATATTTGTTATTTTTGCTAGTTTAAGGTAATCAGTTTGACAGACATATGTTGGTTTATAGCTGAAAGAATTGTTTTTCTGCAGTTTGGTTTACATAGTTTAGCTATGCATACTTATGCTGTGTTATATATTAAATAAAATAAAATACATACATACATACATACATACATATCAGAAACCCAAAAACTTAATAGGACTTCCTTCCGAGGCAACCTGAAAAACATTGGAAACCCTAATATGTGATAGCCTTTATTCTGGACTGTCAATCAGAACCCTTTTAGTCTCTGACTCCATTCATCCCTGGCATGCAAAGTTCCCTTGGCATTCATGTTCCACTGGCAGAATGCCCCTTAGCTCAGGTGACGACTCTCAAGAGGAAGAAAGAAGTTTGTCTATCTGCTTTAAGAAACAAACAAACAAAAAAGAAGTGTGCAAGAAGCTCGTGAGAGTCAAGTGGTTCTTAAATGGTTTATTTATGGCATTTGAAAATGACAGAAAGAATGAAGCACTGTGATGGGAAATAAGTTAAAATGGGATGAAGTTCACAGTAATAATATAAATAATAAAATAGAAATGTGTTTAAAGTTAACAAATGAAGGATTCGCAGACAAGTTGAGGGAAGTCGAAAAAAGAGAAATAAGATGCAACTAGGATGTATGGAGTGTTATAATTTTATTTTGTATTTGAAAAATATATATATATATATATATATATATATGCTTTCGTAGATTTTCACGGGTACAGGAATGCAGGTTTTGGTGTCCTCGGGTGTCTTCCCGTGTAAAAGTTGGGGTGTCTAGGCGACGTTTCGACAAGGTCTCACTCGTCATCTTGAAGATGACGAGTGAGACCTCGTCGAAACGTCGCCTAGACACCCCAACTTTTACACGGGAAGACACCCGAGGACACCAAAACCTGCATATATATATATATATATATATATATATATATATATATATATAATGACAGAAAGAGGGGAGAAAAAGAATGCACAAATTGCAAAAAGATGCACAAATTGCAAAATATTACCATCTTTATAGAGGAAGGTATAAACATCTGCCAGTGTTCAGACATGCATACAGTGAGGGGGGAAAGTATTTGATCCCTGCTAAATTTCCCCATTTGCCCCTGATGAAGAAATGACTAGTCCATAATTTTAATGGCAGGTTTATTGTAGCTGTGAGAGACAGAATAACAACAGGAAAACCCCCAGAAACCCAGAAGACAAAAGTCAAAGAACTGAAACTTCAGCCAATATTTGCTTGCAGACACTTTCAACTGCTGTAAGTCATGAGCTGCCTTTGAGATTCTATTATCAGAGCACTCATGTGCATGACACAGTGGTGCCAGCCTTGTTATTTTTTTTATTTTTTCAAAATAATATTTATTACTTTTAAAAGGAAAAAAGACAGAAGAGAAAAAACAAAAGAGGGAAAAAAAGACAATACAATACAATATATAAACAATACAAAACACAACCTAAACCCATTAAACTAAACACATTAAACTAAACTAAACCAAACCCACTCCCTAACCCTAACCCTAAATAAAACAAAGACTATTTAAAAAATTAAAAAATAAAAAATAAAAAATAATAATACATCCTCCCTTTTCGATACTCTTTCTTTCATTCCCTTGTTTCCTCGACCTCCTCTCACCTCCCTGTGTATCTGAAGAAGTGTGCATGCACACGAAAGCTCATACCTAGAACTAACTCAGTTGGTCTTTAAGGTGCTACTGGAAGGAATTTTTTTATTTTGTTTTGACCATGGCAGACCAACACGGCTACCTATCTGTAACTCCCTTTTTGTATTCCACTTCTACTAGTTATTTCAGCAAATCATAGAATCATAGAATCATAGAGTTGGAAGAGACCACAAGGGCCATCGAGTCCAACTCCTGCCAAGCAGGAAACACCATCAGAGCACTCCTGACATATGGTTGTCAAGCCTCTGCTTAACCCCTTAACCTCCTCTTCTCCAGGCTAAACATGCCCAGCTCCCTTAGCCGTTCCTCATAAGGCATCATTTCCAGGCCTTTGACCATTTTGGTTAACCTCCTCTGGACACGTTCCAGTTTGTCAGTGTCCTTCTTGAACTGTGGTGCCCAGAACTGGACACAGTACTCCAGGTGAGGTGAGGTCTGACCAGAGCAGAATACAGTGGCACTATTACTTCCCTTGATCTAGATGCTATACTCCTATTGATGCAGCCCAGAATTGCATTGGCTTTTTTAGCTGCCGCGTCACACTGTTGGCTCATGTCAAGTTTGTGGTCAACCAAGACTCCTAGATCCTTTTCACATGTACTGCTCTCAAGCCAGGTGTCACCCATCTTGTATTTGTGCCTCTCATTTTTTTTGCCCAAGTGCAATACTTTACATTTCTCCCTATTAAAATTCATCTTGTTTGTTTTGGCCCAGTTCTCTAATCTGTCAAGGTCATTTTGAAGTGTGATCCTGTCCTCTGGGGTGTTAGCCACCCCTCCCAGTTTGGTGTCATCTGCAAATTTGATCAGGATGCCCTTGAGTCCATCATCCAAGTCGTTGATAGCATAGTGGTAGCATAGTCAAGACCGCATTTTACCAGCTTCTTTACAAGAATATCATGGGGCACCTTGTCGAATGCCTTGCTGAAATCAAGGTAGGCTACATCCACTGCGTTCCCTTCATCTACAAGGCTTGTAATTCTGTCAAAAAACGAGATCAGGTTCGTCTGACATGACTTATTTTTCAGAAATCCATGCTGACTATTGGTGATCACAGCATTCCTTTCTAGGTGCTCACAGACTGTTTGCTTAATGATCTGCTCCAGAATCTTCCCTGGTATTGATGTCAGACTTTCCATCCTTTCCATCTTTCTCTATTCTCTATCATATTATAAATAACATTTTTTTAAAACCTTATTTTAACATTAAAACTAAAATACTTATATATGCTTAACTCCTTATAACATTTCTGCTAAATCCATAAAATATCAATCCACCATACAGAACGAAATTAATTCGTTCTGCGAGTTTTTTCGTCTAGCGATTTTTTTGTCTTGCGAAGCACGAAATCCCATAGGAATGCATTTAAAATCAATTAATGCGTTCCTATGGTCAAAAAAAGTCCAAACAAAGCCAAATTTGGTACAAAAAGAGTTTATTAACTGCTCTTTAAAGTCACACATACTGTAAAGAGCATTTCAAAAATTGAAGGAACAATAAATTAAGTTTCTAAACATGACAGAAAAACATTTAAAAATCAACAAAGTGTACAGTACATTTTCTAAGACTCTGGGGGACCACTCGAAGAAGGTTCCTCTTCCACTCTTTGCTTCTTGCTGAAGAACCTGTCCATGGTCTGCTGCTTCATCCGCCTTTTCAGCACCTCCCTGAAAGGCGACAGGACCCTTGTATCAAAAGTGTTCCCAAGGTCATGTGCCACGTGCTTGTCAGGGTGGTGCCGCTGTGCAAAAGCCTGCACATCCTTCCACTTCAGGCAAATGTCCCTCAGTTCTTTGGAGGACAGCCGTTCCTTAGTTGCTTCCTCCTCTTCCAGCGAGGCCCACTCCTACGTAGCCTTTGCCTGCAGTTTGACCAGCTCCTGGGTGGTCAGCTCGTGGTCGTGCTCCTCCACCAGCTCGCTGATGTCCTCCTCTGTGACCTCCAGGCCCATGGTCCTCCCCAAGGAAACAATGTCCTGCACCACTGTTGACTCTGGTGCATCAGAGTCACTTGGTGCCACACAGTCCGGCCACAGGCTGCGCCAAGCGCAATTCAAATTTCTCTGGCTCATCCTGTTCCAGGCCGTGGTGATCATCTTCAAGCAGGTGACGATGTCAAAGTGGTCCTTCCAGAATTCCCGCAGGGTGATGGTGGTGCAATCAGTCACCTCGAAGCATCTCCTGAAAAGATCCTTGGTGTAGAGTTTTTTGAAATTGGCGATTGTTGTGACGTGGGGTTTGTGATTTCAGCTCTCTTGACATATTATGCTGGAGACAGTTCTGTAGTAACACTTCTTTATTAAAGCAACAAGACTGAGACTTGAGGAGGGGAGAGCTACATTTATAGGGACAGGGAACTAGCTAGAAAGGATACATTTTGGAGGGAACAATATCAGGCAATCACAGTCCTGCCTTTTGGAGGCAACCAATAAGACAGAGGATCCAAATACAGCAGCTTAAATGAACCAATGGTAGCTGTACCCTCTGGAACCAAAAGGCAGTTACTTTACCCTAATGCAAATACAAACAATAATAATACAGATATAAAATCCTTTGACTCAATACACAACACCCCTCCCCCCCTAGTGAGCACAGCAGACGTAATCTCTCAGGTACTGTGGGGTCCTACGACTTCTACTTGATCTCCTGACAACTGGTGTTGCCGGTTCTGGATTGGGTGTCACCTGTAGGGGGGCTGCTATAGGGGTTTCGTCAGGAACAGATGGAGTTCCAGACATCTCAGGGTCCCCTACCTGTACCTCGTCATCCTGAGGACTAGCAGACCCTGGTTCATTTGCTGAAGCCCCTGGTGATTGCACCTCTGGGCCATTTTCACTCTGGTCTTGCAGCTCTGCGTCGTTAGCCAGGGATGAATTATCAGACTCCTCCCTGCTGAGCGCCCGGTGCCTCAGCTGATCTATATGTCTCTTCCAAACTTGCTCATTTTCCAAGGTCACATAATAGGACACAGGTCCACTAGCCCGGGTGACCACACCAGCCACCCACCACAAACCTTGTGAATAGTTCCTCACCCAGACCAGATCTTCAGGGGCGAAATACCTTGTTGTGTCAGTCTCAGCCTGGAGGTTTGCTCTTGAATTACGGTTTGGCATTTTATCCGGGTGGACATAATCCAGCACCGTTACCAATCTTCTACCCAAGAGCAGCTCAGCTGGCGACTTGCCCGTCGCAGTACACGGCGTCGCATGCTGCAAAAATAACATTCGCGCGATGCGAGCTGACCAGTTACCCTCCATTAAGCGCGCAATGGATTCTTTGGCTGTTCTTACCATGCGCTCCGCCTGCCCATTGGAGGATGGGTGAAAGGGCGCGGATGTGACCCCTCTTATGAAGTTATCAGCCAAGAATGCCCTGAATTCTTGGGATACAAAAGCTGCCCCATTATCTGATACAATGGTCTCAGGTAACCCGTGGGTTGCAAACAGCTGCCTCAACACCTTGATTACGGCAGCTGATGCCATGCTAGGGACCATCGCCACTTCTAACCATTTGGAATATGCATCGACGATAACCAAAAAGACCTTCCCCTGGAATGGCCCAGCAAAATCTGGACTGCTCCCACCAGTGAACTGGTGCTCTGGCCACTTCTGGCCGCACCTCTTGGCATGCCTTGCATGTTCGTACCCATTGCTCTATGTTCTGGTCCATTCCAGGCCACCACACATAACATCGGGCTAGCGACTTCATCCTGACCATTCCCGGGTGTCCCATGTGAAGCGTCTCAAGAACCCTGTTTCTCAGTGGTGCTGGGATGATCACCCTATCTCCCCATAGGAGACAACCCTTATGCATGGATAACTCGTGCTGCCTTGTCGCATAAGGCCTGAATTTGTCTTCATGCGGACCACCTGGCCACCCCCTCCATACCCAAGTGAGCACACGGGAGAGAACAGCATCTTTCCTCGTTTTCTCAGCAATATCAGTAGCCGTTACAGGAGCCCCCGGAAGTGTTTCCAGCATCATTATGTGCTCCGCTGGAGCAGGATCCTCATTGCTCCCGCCAGGAAGGGGCAATTGACTCAGCGCATCAGCGTGGCACAACGGTTTCCCCGGCACATGGGTCAAGGTGTACTGGAACCCGTTCAGGAATATAGACCAACGCAACATTCTGGGGGAGAGAATTTGTGGCGTTTGTTTGTTCGGGTTGAACAACCCCAACAGTGGTTTGTGGTCTGTTTCAATGGAGAAATGACGACCGTACACATAATTATGGAACTTTTTGATTCCTGCCACAATTGCAAGCGCCTCTTTGTCAATTTGAGCATAGTTGCGCTCCGTGGGCGACAACGTATGGGAATAGAAAGAGATGGGCTTTTCCGACCCATCCGGTTCCCTATGACTCAGCACCGCCCCCAGGCCGTATTGAGAGGCATCACATGCCAGGACCAGCGGCTTCGATTCATCATAATGAGCAAGGACGCTCTTGCTACTCAGCATTCCTTGCAAGGAGTCAAAAGCCTTCTGCTGCTCCTGCCCCCATCGCCACACATTCTTTTTCTGCAACAGTCTATGTAATGGTTCAGCTACCGAAGCTTTCTGGGGTAAGAACGAATGATAAAAGTTAATAAGTCCCAGGAATGACTGCAACTCCGTCTTGTTCTGTGGTCATGGTGCCTCGATGATGGCCTTAACCTTAGCATCTGTGGGGTGGATGCCTGATGCATCAATTTTAAACCCCAAGAATTCCACAGTTGGCACCCCAAAACTGCATTTTTCTTTTTTTAGTTGCAACCCCACCTCCTTGAACTTGAGCAACACTGCACGGACACGCGCAACCAGTTCCTGTGGGTCTTTTCCAGCAATCAAAACGTCATCAAAAAATGGCAAGACCCCCGGTAGACCTCTTAACAGGCGTTCCATGAGCCCTTGAAAAATCCCTGGGGCCACACAAACTCCAAATTGTAATCTGTTAACTCTGAACGCCCCTTTATGTGTGACAATAGTCTGTGCTTCCGCTGATTGTGGGGTTACTGGCAGCTGTTGGTAAGCTCGCGCCAGGTCAATTTTGGCGAACACCTTGCCCCCAGCCAGTTTAGCCAACAGATGTGATACGACTGGAATGGGGTATGAGTTTCCCCTGACTGCCTTATTGATAGTACATTTGTAATCAGCACAGATCCTGACTTCCCCATTTGCTTTCAGGGGCGTGACGATTGGAGTCTCCCACTTAGCGGAGTCCACGGGTGAGAGAACTCCCTGCTTGACCAATTTCTCCAGCTCTGCTTCGATCTTGGGTTGCAGTGCAAATGGCACTCGCCTTGGTTTGAGTCGGATTGGGGCCACCCCAGGGTCCAATTCGAAGTCAACTGGGGGCCCTTTATAACAACCCAGTTTTCCATTAAAGAGACCAGCAAATTCTTTGCATAATGCCTCGCTCATCTCGGGGCAGGTTTGGATTGAATTAAGCCCTGATATACTCAGTCCCAGGGCGGGGAACCAGTCAGTGCCCAGGAGACTGGGGCGACTGCCCTTCGCAACCACCAGTTTGAGTACTGCCTGTTTGTCCCGGAACTGTACTCTCACGGCACACATTCCCATGACATGGATGCGGCCCGCTGAGTATGACTGCAAAGTTGCCGGGAAGGGCTCCAGAGGGGGCAACTTACCCCTGGGGAAGAATGTCCTCGCGGTCTGGTCCGACACGATAGTGAATCCAGATCCGGAGTCCACCTCCATGTCGCACAGCTGACCCTCAATCTTCACCTTGACGTGTGCCTTGCCTTGCGCTGGAAACTGCACGACCCTCCCGTTGATCTCCGTTATGTAGTTGCAGTCCTTTAGAACATGATTTGCTGTGGCCGATCTGCGATGCTCCAGTCTAGGTGCTCCTGTCGCTCCCAACGCCGCCGATCTACAGACCCTGGCGATGTGACCTGTCTTTCCGCACGTCCGGCACATAGCATCCCGGAAACGACAACTCTTCCGCTCATGGTTTCTGCCACAACCATGGCACCTGCCTCGGTGATCTTTGTGCACTGTGCAGGCCTGACGCACTGACTCGACCCCACGGACTGGGCTCTGGCTCGGAGTAGCCTCTAGCTCGTCCATGGCATGCGCAACTTCTATCTGTGGCTTAGGGGCCCTGCGACTGGCATCAAGCTCCTCTCTTTCATAATTCTCTGTGGCGGTGGCCTCCTTCAAGGCTGAAGCAAGGGTAACCTCTTCTTTAGCCACGATGCGTCTTCTGGCTTTCTTGCTGCTCAGACCACCGATAAACCGATCCAGGAGAGTCTCTTCCAGATCTTGGAAGTCGCAGTGCTGAGCGAGCTTCCGCAGTTCAGCTAGAAATGCAGATACAGACTCCCCAGCACGCTGCTGCCTCTTATGAAACTCCATCTGCCGGGCCATCTTGGTCTCAGTAGGCGCTAAATGGCTTGTTAGGCAGGCAAGAATATCTTTGAGAGATGTCTCACTTAGCTTCGCTGGGGCAAGCAATGCCTTGGCCAGCTTGAAGGTCTCAGGCCCACAGTAGCTCAGGAATGTGGCCCTTCTTTTGCTGGCATTGTTGATCCCTTGAGCCACTGTGAAGAACTCGAAGCGTTCGACGTAGTCTTCCCACGTGTGGGGCTCTGATGGCTGGAAGGGCTCCAATACCCTTGGACTCTCCATTGTCCTGTGGGCAGGGTCGTCTTCTCAGCCGGCCAGTGAGTCTTGTTCTTAGCTACAATCCGGACTCTGAGGCAGGGCTGCGTTTAACCGCTCCTCAGCATTCTGGATCCCACCTTCGTCGCCAGTTGTTGTGACATAATATGCTGGAGACAGTTCTCTAGTAACACTTCTTTATTAAAAGCAACAAGACTAAAACCTGAGGAGGGGAGAGCTACATTTATAGGGACAGGGAACAAGCTAGAAGGGATATATTTTGGAGGCAACCAATAAGACAGAGGATCCAAATACAGCAGCTTAAATGAACCAATAGTAGCTGTACCCTCTGGAACCAAAAGGCAGTTACTTTACCCTAATGCAAATACAGACAATAATAATACAGATATAAAATCCTTTGACTCAATACACAACAGCGATGACCTGCTGATCCATCGGCTGGAGCAGTGGCGTGGTGTTAGGCGGCAGGAACATGATGTTGATGAAGCTGAACTCCTCCAACAAGTCCAACTCAAGGCCTTTAGGATGAGCAGGGGCATTGTCCATCAGAAGCAAAGCCTTCAGCGGCAGGTCGTTGTCCAGCAGGTACTGTTTGACAGCAGGGCCAAAAGCAAGATTGACCCAGTCCACAAACAGCACACGTGTGACCCAAGCCTTACTGTTGGATCGCCACATGACACTCAGCTGCTCCTTGTTGACCTTGTGTTTCTTGAAGGCCCGTGGGTTCTCCGAGTGGTACACCAGCAGGGGCTTGATCTTCAGGTCGCCGCTTGCATTGGCACAGAAGAGCAGGGTCAGACGGTCCTTCATGGGCTTGTGGCCAGGCAACTTGGCCTCCTCCTGTGTGATGAAAGTCCTTTTGGGCATCCTCTTCCAAAACAGCCCGGTCTCGTCACAGTTGAAGACCTGCTGTGGAACGTAGCCCTCCGTCTTCACAACCTCCAGGAACTCCGCTGCAAAGTCTTCAGCCGCAGGAACATCAGAACTGGCAGCCTCTCCATGCCTGACCACGCTGTGGATTCCAGATTTTGCCTTGAACCGGTCAAACCAACCTCTGCTTGCCTTGAAGACTTCTGGCTCGCCTGAGGTTCCTGGCTGTTCCCGGACGAGGTCTGCGTGCAAGGCCTTGGCCTTCTCACAAATGACGGCCTCAGTCACTGTGTCCCCTGCACGCTGCTTCTCTTCTAACCAGATGAGCAGCAACTTCTCCACCTCCCCCAGAACAGCTGGGCGGTTCTTCACGATCCTGGCGACTCCCTTGGCTGCATCAGTCGCAAGGATCTTCTCCCTCATCTTCAGGATGGTCCCGATGGTCGATGGATTCCTTCCGTACTCCCTGGCGAGGTCTGTCACATGTAATCCACCGTCGTGCTTCCGGATGATCTCCTTCTTCATTTCCAGCGTCACCTTCTCCTTCTTCCTCTCGCTGGCCTCTGCAGCAGCAATCTTCTTGGGTCCCATGGCAGCACAGCTCCTACCTTTGTAAACTCACACACACACACAAAAAATCAGTGCTTCACATCCAAAAAATTCAAAAGCACCCAGCCACCCACCACACAGAAATTCAAACCCAGAACCAAGTCCTTGAATTCCAAACACCCCAACCCAAAATCCAAACCCCCCCAAAAAAGTTTTAAAAGTTTAACTTACCAAATGGATGCAAAAGAAGTTTTGGAAAAGCTTCAAAAATCACCAAAGTCTTCAAAAACCTCAAATGGCTGCAAAAGAAGTTTTGGAAAAGCTTCAAAAATCACCAATGTCTTCAAAAACCTCAAACCCCAGCCACCCACCCACCACACAGAAATTGCAAACCCCTCCCCAACTGTTCCCCCAGCCCCTCCCCAACTGTTGCAAACCCCTCCCCAACTGTTCCCCCAGCCACCCACGACACAGAAATTCAAACCCAGAAATTTTTTTTAAAAAAACAACAACATGGCCCAATGGTCACAAAAAATTATAAAAATTAAAAAAAAAAAAAACCCACACAAGCTCCCAGATTCTTGCAAACCCCTCCCCAACTGTTCCCCCAGCCACCCACCACACAGAAATTCAAACCCAGAATATTTTTTTTAAAAAAAACAACATGGCCCAATGGTCATAAAAATTCCAAAAAAAACCCCACACAAGCTCCCAGATTCTTGCAAACCCCTCCCCAACTGTTCCCCCAGCCACCCACCACACAGAAATTCAAACCCAGAATATTTTTTTTAAAAAAAACAACATGGCCCAATGGTCATAAAAATTCCAAAAAAAACCCCACACAAGCTCCCAGATTCTTGCAAACCCCTCCCCAACTGTTCCCCCAGCCACCCACCACACAGAAATTCAAACCCAGATTTTTTTTTTAAAAAAAAAAACATGGCCCAATGGTCACAATAAATAAATAAAAAATAAAAAAAACCCACACAAGCTCCCAGATTCTTGCAAACCCCGCCCCCCAACACCAAGTCCTTGAATTCCAAATACCCCAACCCAATATCCAAAACCCCCCCAAAAAGTTTTAAAAGTTTAACTTACCAAATGGATGCAAAAGAAGTTTTGGAAAAGCTTCAAAAATCACCAAAGTCCTCAAAAACCTGAAAAAAGGCTACCAAACCGCGTGCTATGAGTTGCTCCTCGAAGTCAAGTCGCAACTGCACCTCTTCAAGCAATGCACCCTGGGTATTAACGGTTTTAAGAAAAAGGAAACAAACTTGCTAGACGTTTTTGTCTTGCAAAGCAAGCCCATAGGGAAATTCGTCTTGCGAAGTACCTCAAAAAACGGAAAACTCTTGCATCTAGCGAGTTTTTCGTCTTGCGAGGCATTCGTCTTGCGGGGCACCACTGTATTTCTATATATAAACTTTAAATTTTCCAATCTTCTTCCATCAACTCCTCTCCCTGGTTTCGGATTCTGCCAGTCCTTTCCGTCAATTCCATATAGTCCATCAACCTGGAGATCTTATGTCCGAGGCTCTTAACTCTTTTCCAGGTCCCTTCTGCAGATCTTCTTCATATTCTTTAATGCTAGAGAGCAAATCTCGAGAGAACTCCATCCTAACAATACTTTTATTCCTTCTGGACAGTTCAGCCAAATTTCCATAGTTGAAGCTAGGGTTTATACAGTGTTTCAGGACGTATTTCAAGATTCCTCCAAATCCAAAGGCCCCCAAAACTTCAATCTCCTCCAAATCCAAGTCCATGTCCCAAAAGTCAATTAATCCCTGGATAGAGGGATCTTTCCAACTTTCCTTCTTCAGTCCAAGCCGGGATCCAATCCTCAAAATCTGGCTTTTTCTAGATTCAATCATAAAAGGCCTCAATTTATAGTCCTCAATTTGCTTCTGTAAAACTAAGGATCCCGCTTGTGTTATTTTAGGTTCAAAAACAACGACTTTCTCCTTTTCCTCCACCATTTGTTCTGCCAAAGTAGGTTCCTGTGCCAGGTCCTGAATTATTTCTGTGTTGGTGCTCGCTTTTTGTCTCAAATTAGTCACTTTCTGTTCCAAATTATCAATTTTAAAAGTCATGTCATCCGTCTTTTTATGAAGCTCTTCCAGCAAATAGTTTATCTTACATAATGCAGTCACAATAACTTCTCCTATCAACATTTTGAATGGTCCAAGGTCAATCTCTGGTTCTCAGAATCCTTATCTTGCAGCTGGAAACCTCCCAGTTACACTCCTATAACAATTTCAAAGGCTCCCTCTAGAGGGAAACAGTCTCCACTTGTATCAGTTCTTTCAAGCACAACTCAAGCAATAAACATAGTTTCGATGTTCAGTTACTTTTCCCTCCATGGACAATGGACAATGGAAACAGTATCTTACTCTTATTTTAGCTAGCTGTCAAATCCGTTCTGTCAATAAACTTTCCCCAAACGTCATCTGGCAGCCCGTTCCCAGGTTCGGAGCTGTGGTAATTTGATTTTCCCCTCACTCCTGCAGGCTTACTAAGTTCAAAATTTCCCCCCTCTTCACCTGCCTCCAAGGGGGGTTTTGTATTTTTAACCGATGGAGATTTAATCCTTTGTCAAAAGCTTTCAAAGACTTTAGCTTGTAACTTCTTTGCTTCAGTCTATTTACAAAAGCAGAAGGCGGACTTCCTGTTTATTACCTTCCCGCTTCGGCGCCAAATTAAGGTATTTAAAGATCCAATTTTCCGTTCTACTCACGGGTAGTTGTTTAAAATCCAATTGTCCACAGGAAAAAGTCAGCGCTCTCCAGCAACAGCAATGCGGCTTCACTCCGTGAAAGAAGCAGTTGATTCAAAGCACCGCGCCACTCACCCCACGTCGCTCCGGATTCCCAAAACAGGGTTTCCCCACGAGTAGGGGAGGTGCAAAAGGTGCCAGCTGAATCCCAGGTTCACAAGCTTCTCCCGCTTGTGATTTCAATGGGTCTCCACCTTCGCCGTGGCGGTCAGACCCTGTTTTTCACGGAGTAAGTTCCTCCCGATCAGAGGAGCTCAGCCATTGCCGGAGGCGCCAACCCGGAAGTCCCCAGCCTTGTTATTTTTATTAATGGATTAAAAAAAAAGGCATTAAAAATACTGCTAAATATGCCAAGATCCACATTGTTCTTAGCAAATATTTATCTTGCTCATGTATGCTGATTTTGTATCTGTTTACAGTCCAAGTTTCCTACTTTTGGCTTGAAGAACCATAACCTCCACCTGCCCCATGTTAACCAAGGACAGTCCCTATTTTACAGGTATCTGTTCTGCCCCATTTTGCCGTTGTGGGAGGTGCTGGTGGCATCATAACATTTACTAGTGTTGTTGCATTAGTTTCCCTTGGGTCTAAGGGGTTTCAAGGCTCGATGGGGAGTAGCTCTGGACTCGAGGGACACGCTTGTGCCTCTGTCCAGATGCTCTACTGCCCTTGCATTCCCTCCACAACAGCCTAGGCAGATTCCCTGCCTTATTAGACAGTACACAGAGGGGCCACCAGAAAAAAGTATGCTTCTAGGTGAGTGAGCTTAATCTCACGTTAAGATCTCTGAAAGAAAAATAACAGTATGGATCACATTAAGAGACCTGTTTGGAGTGAATTGGACAATGTTGAGCTTTTGGGTGATACCTATGACCCCAGTTTTGAGTATCAATTACTCAGTTTGTGAGGTGCTGCAAAACGTGGGGGTTTGCTGCAAAATGCTGCAAAACTTTGGCACCAGTTTCAAGGGGATCCCAAATTTGGGGTTCATAGTTAATGAAGCTATAGTTGACCCAGCACTGGAGTTGCTGTTATGTATGTCTCTTCTCTGTTTCAGAGCTAGAAGGTAAAATTATTGTAATTTTTCTTATTATTTGATCATCCGGCTTCACCCAAAGATACGCAAAACTGGTAAGGAGCAGGGAAAAGCCTAGAGTAGCAAACAGCAAACTGTCTTTTAAAGGGCTGTCAGACGGCATTCCTCTTTTGTGGACAGTCCGTGTGATGTAGTAAGTCCTGAAAGTCCAGGGTTCAAACCCCCCACTCAGCCATGAAGCTCAGCATAATCTACCTCACAGGGGTGTTGTGAGTGTTGTGGGAAATCTCTCAGCAGAGATTAGGGTACTGACTCCGTTCTTGGCCGGGAAGCTGGAACTCAGGTGCAGAAAAATGAGGTGCAGAAAAAAAGTAAACAGACACCCGATCAGGGATTACTAGTTTATTCCATACTCAAGAACCGTATAGACGTTTGGCTTCCAGTAATCTGGGACATTAGCAAGAAAAGGGCTGGAACGCAAACCAAGGGTTGTTGCAGGAATTTTATGCCCATACTAAAACAAGTGGAATTGTACTGGCAGGAGGGTCTGTCCTGTCCACCTTTGTGCAGGGGGCAGAATGTCACCCCCATCAGGATGGCACCTGGAGCGCGCAACACCCGCCACACCCGCCTTGCTCTGTCCCTGCCAAGGCAAGATGCAGTGTGTTTCTATTAAAAATATACTAATTATTTCTAAATTTGCATCAATGCATGCAAATTAGCGCATTAGCAAATCCCTGCTGTAATGGGAATTGGGGTTGCTTGTGCGTAAGCCGCCAACTGCTCCAAGCTGGGTTGTCTGGCTAAAACCTTTCCCTAGCTGGACAGCCCTTACACCGTGGCTGTCTCAATCACTGGCAGAATCCGTCAGTGGGCGTTTCCTGAACTTCTTCCAACATAAAAGTTCTTTGACACCAAGTCTCCGCCTCGCCTCCCTGCGCGGAAGCTTTCTGCGCAGAGTGGGCAGAGAGGCGAGGCGGAGACTTGGTTCAAAGAACTTTTAGGTCCTGTGCTCTCCCCGCTGGTCTCGCTGGAAGAGTCTCGGAGCCCTCCCTCCGAAGCCCTCTCAGCCTCCCCTTTCTTCCTGGCGTCACGCTGATTTCCTTCCCCAGCAGAAGCTCTCCCTCTCTCCTTGCTGGTTCCCTCTCCAGCGTCATTGGGGAGCCTTACCTCCACTCTTGGCTCCGATGGCAGTTCCCTGACACCTGCCTTCTCTTTTAAATAGCTACTGCAGATGAGCAGATCCAGTTAGGATCACTGTCTCTGTGGTCACTTTCAGGGCCAGCCGATCTCTGGAGTTCTGGCTCAGATGACTCTGGATAGTTGTTTGAGCTGTGGGGCACTTAAGGCCTGACTCCATATTGCATTTTGAGGCCTTTACAAAACAGGATACAGTGGAGCCTCGGGTTACGTTGCCTCCGGCTTATGTCACCCTCGGCTTGCGACCGGCGCAAACCCATAAATACCAGAATGGGTTACTTCCGGCTTCACGCCATTCATGCATAAACGCTAAATTGCGTTGTGTGCGTGCGCAGACGCGACACTTTGGGTTGTGTCTTTTTTCAGGGGCGGGAGGCAGAGTACAAAAAAAACCACTTCACTTGCTGTAACGCAGCAGTCATGTGAAGCCCTCACACTTGTCTCATCCTTCCCAGCGGACGGTGTGCAAAGCTGCTGCTTCCCCTCCTGGGTCCTGGAGAGCGGGGGGGGGGGGGCACCAGCAGCACAATTCTCCTCACACGTGCCTGTAGGACAACCTCAAAATATAGACATCAAGAAATGGTGCCGCTGTTGGTGACTACCTGCAGCTGATTCTCTGTTATTTCCATTCCAGCAACTTGTAGAATGCCTCAGGCTAAAACACTGCTTGTAACCTGAAATTTCTATTTTATTAACCTTCTTCTTTATCTAATAGTAGTCTGTCATGTTCTGGGAGGGCAGAACAATGCTCACCTGATAAGATGTCTCCTGGGAATTGCAAGCAGTTCAGAGAAATGGAAGCATGCAAAAATTGTGCCTCCTTCAGCACAAATGCAAAAATACTCTTCTGGAATACAATGTACTCCTGTGCCCTCAGATGTTGTTCTTCCTTTTTATTAAAAAAATGTGTCAGATGTGGAGAACTGGTCCCTGGTAGCACACAATGTCACTTCTGAACTGGTCCGGTAAGTAATTTGGACTTAAAAATTATGGATGTTTTGGAAAGGTAAATACAGAAATGTGTGTATGGAAGTCAAATATTAGGCATTCCCATGTGGCAGCTACATGTGGTGCCAGTTTTGGACTAACATTGTTTTACCCAAACGGCTAGAAAAGTAGTTCTATTTTTCAGCAAAGCAGCTTGTGCCAAAAGCGCAACTTGGCCAGGCCGACTCCACACGGGACAGGAATGGGTTGATGGCGCATGTGGATTGCATGTATGGGGTGCAGTACAGATATGAACTCATCCAAACCCTAAATGGAGAAGTATTCCAATGCATCTGCTTCATTGCTATTTGTTAAAGGAATGCTATGTTGAAGAAATACAGCACTACAAATTGCAGCTCTGTGCATTTAATTGGAACTGAAGATGGTGTTGCGTATTTGCTGTGCACACTTTCTGCAAGTTGTTTTATACATGACACATTCTCTGACCAAGGCAATTAATCCGCACAAGAGAGTTACAAAAGGGAGTGCCATTTCTTTCAAAGGACTACACTGTGGCCTCTTTTCCACCTTGCTTGATCGGCATCCTAGTCTGCCCTGACCACATAGCATGGGCATTTCATGACTCAGCTGAATTAAGCACAGATCCCATTAAATATTTACTTTCTGCAGCAGAATGCAGCCGTTCAGGGCTAAAAAAATTCTGCCAGAGAAACATAAACAGTGCAGGGCTCCCCAAGTTGTAAGTTCCCAGATGGTGATGAATAAGTCATGTTGTACCTTGGGCCTAATTGCTCTAAGTTCTCAGATACTTGCAAAACATCAATTATACATTACAAGCTCTTCTTCTTAATGGTTACTTGCCAGCATTTAAAAAGAAAAGAAAAGAAAATGTAGTAGAAAAGAGCATTTGAGATGCAGGGAAATGTTCTTTTATCTCTTTGTTATTTGTTAAAAAATAGATTTTGGAAGCAACCCCACTGTAGTTCACAGCCACACCCAACTTTTAAGCCCATGGTTTCCCACAAAGAAACCCAGGAACTGTGGTTTACCCCAAAGAGCTACAACTGAAAGCACCCTTCCCAAATACAGTTCTTGTGCCTGACATAGGCCTCACCAAACTTCTGGTCCATCAAGCTGATTCAGCCCGTCAGCTTGGACTGTGCTTGAGAAGGGACCCTCTATACTTTGGTCACCCCAGACATGTAACCAAAATAGCCCATCCAGGGAACCTCTGGCAGCTTGGATGGTCACAAGTGATGCAGACTTGCCATCCCATTCAGAGCTCCATTAAAGCCAAGGATCCCAGGAGGATCCCCCTCACCTGCTAATGGGCCCACAGAGTGAGCATAAAGCAGTGAGGAAAAGCTGCATCCTGGAGCCTCTAGCCCAGGGGTCAGCAAACCTTTTCAGCACTGTCCCTCAGAACTTGTGGGGGCTGGACTATACTTTGGAAAGAGAGAGAGAGAGAGAGAGAGAGAGAGAGAGAGAGAGAGAGAGAGAGAAAGAAAGAAAGAAAGAAAGAAAGAAAGAATTCCTATGCCCCACAAATAACCCAGAGATGCATTTTAAATAAAAGCACACATTCTACTCATGTAAAAACACGCTGATTTCTGGACTATCCGTGGGCTGGATTGAGAAGGCGACTGGGCCGGATCTGGCCCCCGGGCCTTAGGTTGCCTCCCCCTGCTCTAGCCCAAGGCATTCTTGCTCCAGTGCTTGATCCTGAATGGCCACAAGTTCCTCCCTTCCCAGCTCCACTAAAACACACCTCTTTAATGAATGCTTATGGTGCAGTTGCATATTGCATACATGTACTGTATGCACAATGCAATGTACACAAAAGATTGGAGAAGAGATAAAATAGTCATTCTTTGTGAAATAAATAGCAAAATATGTGAAGTGTCCCCCTGCCAAGTTAGCCAAGTAGATGATAAGTTGCTGTAGCTGCAAATGGTTTCTAAAGAGAGTAGAAGGGGCGGTACCTTCCTGAGCCTTCCTGAGCCTCTTGTTTTGCCAACCACAGAACCACACAGCTCCATACCCACCTGATCTGGGGGGGGGGGGGCTGATCAGCCAAAGTCTGCAGCACCTAAAGCATGCCATGGTTCCTGCTTTGGCAGCAAAATGCTACCTGTCGAGCCCAGGAGGTCTGTGGTGGGATTCATTGCCTGCTTTGGAGCAGAAGCCAGATGGCAGCCCTTCCACAGGGCCCAAGTCCTGCCGCAAAGGGGAGCCCCAAGGCCCGGAGGAGAGGTGCCATGGGCAATCTTCCCACTCCCTCTTCCCCACCCATTCCCAGGCCACAGATCCCCAGTATTTGGTTATTTGTTTTTACTTAGCATATTTATTATTTACCCCGTAACAAAGGTCCCATGATAGATTATTGCATGATCAAAACAGTGGAATACCACAGACAGTAAACAATTGAAATCAACCAATAAAAGCCTGTTACCATGCCTGTCTCATTAACTTTGGGAACTGACCAGACAAATTGCTCCACCAGCTAAGAAGGGCCATGTGCCACCCCCCACTGAATTGAAACAGTGACCCATCTGTCATAGTACCTTTCCGTGCCCATACCTGGCAAGGTTTCCCACATTACGCACAGCCATAAGGCCCACAAGTGAGAAGCCGCCCCTGTGGAGTTTATCTTACATCCCACTCCTTGGCCTGTGACCCAGTCTCATGGCGAATGACTGACCAGAGGCCAGGAGGATGGAGCTTTGTAGTCTCACCCCAAGCTTCATTGCAAAATCTCATAATAGAGCCAAAATCCCAGCGCTCACAAAATTTCACTGCCCACCATCTTGTGATGGCTGGGACCTCCTTCAAGACTAGCACCCAGAAGGCTCCCTGACTCTTCCCTGGACTGTCACATCTCTTTCACTTCTGTACAGCACAGTCTGGATATTGGGGGGGGGGCGGCAGTGGAGGGCTTTTTGCATTAAATGATCACCAAAGGGGGTTCTTTTCACAGGTCACTGACAGGTTCATAAAAGGGATTTATCTAATTCTCATTCTATTTATACATATGTAGCTTTTGTGATGAATTTTGCTGAGCTTTAGTTTCAAAGCAATTTATTACTGTTTCATACTGAAACAGAGGAGGGATAATGAAGATTAACTAGTGTTTCTATTCAAAGGCCATTTAGTCTGGTTTAGTAGCATAAATTTCCTATTTTTTTAAAGAAAAAGACACCCAATTTTTCAATCAGTTTTACAAGGACCAGGACTGCAAGCATGCCATTTGCCTTGCCTTCCCAAAGAAGAATAAATGTACCTCTTTGGCCTAGTCCTACAGAACAGAACAATAGCATGAGTAGATTTAATTGCAGATCTAAAAATGGTTTGCCAGCTGCTGCCACTGACAACTGTTTCAGCTTGTGCCCTCTTTAATTAGCAAAGTAATGAGCAAGCAGACATGTTCAGACTGCAAAGAAACATTGGTGATCTGTAGAATCATGGTTATGATGCAGAAACATTGGCTATCCCTCTTTTTTACTGCGACCTGATAGAACAATAATGATGACAACAACAACTATTGTTAATTTCATTAATTTATGAGTTTCTTCTCACAAAGGAGTCTCCAAGCAATTTACAGCCAAATAAAATGCAATATATCCATTAAACAATATATCAATATATCCATTAACAATATATCCATTAAAATACAAATGGTTTAAATATAAATATTCATTTATAAAGAATAAAGATAGAATTTTAAAAAACCACCCCACCCCAACAGAAAATGAATACTGAAAAGGCTGTTCTCACACTGTTACCTTCCAAACTTCTTTTAAAGGTGGCATGCAGAAACTAGCCCCAGGTGAATATTGTAGGGTCCAAGTTGTGTCCAGTTCTGGGCGCCACAATTTAGGAAGGATGTTGACAAGCTGGAACATGAGCAGACAAGGGCAACCAAGATGATCAAGGGTCTGGAAACCAAGCCTTTTTTTTTTTAATCATTTTTTTCAATACAAACAACAACCAAAAAAATATATACAACAAAAACCACAATAACACTAATAACACAATTTAACAATTCAGATTTTTTGAGTACTGATATACCTATGACTACACCTTTTTAACAATATTTCCCCACCTCTCCTCCCCCTACTTCCCACCACTGTCCGCCTTACCGCTTAAGTATTCCTTCCAGATTACTTCATATTTATCCATTCTTAATTTGTGTCAATATGCAATTTGTTCGTATGTCGCTAGTCTGTCCATATTGTCAATCCATGTGCTCAATTAAATCTTTTTGCAGCTCTTCCAATTCATCAAGACAAGTTTTTTTGCTTCTAATATGACACGATACATCCATTTTTTTTTTTTGACCCCTGGTAATCTGGTATTCTATAGGGAAACCAAACCCTATGAATTGCAATTCTGGGCTGCCAATGCAATTCTGGGCTCGCCAATGCAATTCTGGGCTGCCAATGCAATTCTGGGCTGCATCAATAGGAGTATTGCATCTAGATCAAGGGAAGTAATAGTGCCACTGTATTCTGCTCTGGTCAGACCTCACCTAGAGTACTGTGTCCAGTTCTGGGCACCACAGCTCAAGAAGGACACTGACAAACTGGAATGTGTCCAGAGAAGGGCAACCAAAATGGTCAAAGGCCTGGAAACGATGCCTTATGAAGAACAGCTAAGGGAGCTGGGCATGTTTAGCCTGGAGAAGAGGAGGTTAAGGGGTGATATGATAGCCATGTTCAAATATATAAAAGGATGTCACATAGAGGAGGGAGAAAGGTTGTTTTCTGCTGCTCCAGAGAAGCGGACACGGAGCAATGGTTCCAAACTACAAGAAAAAATATTCCACCTAAACATTAGGAAGAACTTCCTGACAGTAAGAGCTGTTCGACAGTGGAATTTGCTGCCAAGGAGTGTGGTGGAGTCTCCTTCTTTGGAGGTCTTTAAGCAGAGGCTTGACAACCATATGTCAGGAGTGCTCTGATGGTGTTTCCTGCTTGGCAGGGGGTTGGACTCGATGGCCCTTGTGGTCTCTTCCAACTCTATGACTCTATGACTCTATGAATTCTTTATATATTCTGTCAAAAGCCTTTTCTGCATCTAATGACAATATCATAAACTCCTCTTCATCTTTATTTAAATTTATCAAATCTATTGTTAATCTGATATTATCTGTAGCTTGTCTTGTTTTTATAAAACCTGTTTGATTATTAGGTATCAAGTCTTGAATAACTTTTTGTAATTTTGCCGCCAATATTACATTCAAAATCTTTGCATCAACATTCATTAATGATATTGGTCTATAATTTGCACATTTAGTAGGGTCTTTGTTAGGTTTAGGTATAATTATTATTAAAGCTTCATTGAATGCTGTAGCAGATATACCTTTATGAGCTATTTCCTCATAGACTTCTGGAAGTCTGGGGACTAGTAGATTTTTGAATATTTTATACCATTCTATAGGAAGACCGTCTGGTCCAGGTGATTTCCCATTACCCATTGTATCTATTACATTCTCAATATCTAATCTATTTAGGGGTGCTAATAGCATATTTTTGATATTCTTCAATAGTTGGTATTTTAATATATTGAAAGAAGTTTTCCACCTCATCCTCTGATATATTTTCTGGCCCTTCATATAATTTTTTGTAGAATTTTAAAAAATCATTATTGATATCTACTGATGAGGTCGCTGCAGTGTTATTTTCATTATTTATTAAGAGTATTATTTGGTTCGCTTTCTTTTGTTTTAGACAATTAGCTAGAATTTTTGTCAGTCTTTCTCCCTGTTCCCAATATATTTGTCTTAGACTTAGTAGGCTGAACTCAGTATTTTGAGCTAGTATAGTTTTTTCAGCTAGTTCAGTTCTAATGTTAGTTGTTGTATTCTTTCATATGTAATCTTAGATGGGTTATTTGCCATATCGCCCCACAGTGTTTTTAAAGAAGTTTTTAGATTATTTTCTTTTAATCTTTGCAGCTTGGCTTTATGGGCAGAGAAAGATATTATCTTCCCTCTGATGTAAGCTTTATATCCTTCCCATTTCATCAGTCTTGACTTTGAAGATTTGGAGTTATTTTTAAAATACATTTGTGTTTCTTGGGTTATATATTGAATAAAGTTTTTTTCATTGAATAATCATGGAATCATAGAATCATAGAGTTGGAAGAGACCGCAAGGGCCATCAGGTCCAACCCCCTGCCAAGCAGGAAACACCATCAGAGCACTCCTGACATATGGTTGTCAAGCCTCTGCTTAAAGACCTCCAAAGAAGGAGACTCCACCACACTCCTTGGCAGCAAATCCCACTGTCAAACAGCTCTTACTGTCAGGAAGTTCTTCCTAATGTTTAGGTGGAATCTTCTTTCTTGTAGTTTGGATCCATTGCTCCGTGTCCGCTTCTCTGGAGCAGCAGAAAACAACCTTTCTCCCTCCTCTATGTGACATCCTTTTATATATTTGAACATGGCTATCATATCACCCCTTAACCTCCTCTTCTCCAGGCTAAACATGCCCAGCTCCCTTAGCCGTTCCTCATAAGGCATCGTTTCCAGGCCTTTGACCATTTTGGTTGCCCTCCTCTGGACACGTTCCAGTTTGTCAGTTCTTGAACTGTGGTGCCCAGAACTGGACACAGTACTCCAGTACTCCAGTACTCCAGGTGAGGTCTGACTCCAGTACACAGTACTCCAGGTGAGGTCTGACCAGAGCAGAATACAGTGGCACTATTACTTCCCTTGATCTAGATGCTATACTCCTATTGATGCAGCCCAGAATTGCATTGGCTTTTTTAGCTGCCGTGTCACACTGTTGGCTCATGTCAAGTTTGTGGTCAACCAAGACTCCTAGATCCTTTTCACATGTACTGCTCTCAAGCCAGGTGTCACCCATCTTGTATTTGTGCCTCTCATTTTTTTTGCCCAAGTGCAATACTTTACATTTCTCCCTGTTAAAATTCATCTTGTTTGTTTTGGCCCAGTTCTCTAATCTGTCAAGGTCATTTTGAAGTGTGATCCTGTCCTCTGGGGTGTTAGCCACCCCTCCCAGTTTGGTGTCATCTGCAAATTTGATCAGGATGCCCTTGAGTCCATCATCCAAGTCGTTGATAAAGACGTTGAATAAGACCGGGCCCAAGACAGAACCCTGTGGCACCCCACTAGTCACTCTTCTCCAGGATGAAGAGGAACTATTGATGAGCACCCTTTGGGTTCGGTCAGACAGCCAGTTACAAATCCACTGAGTGGTAGCATAGTCAAGACCGCATTTTACCAGCTTCTTTACAAGAATATCATGGGGCACCTTGTCGAATGCCTTGCTGAAATCTAGGTAGGCTACATCCACTGCGTTCCCTTCATCTACCAGGCTTGTAATTCTGTCAAAAAACGAGATCAGGTTCGTCTGACATGACTTATTTTTCAGAAATCCATGCTGACTATTGGTGATCACAGTATTCCTTTCTAGGTGCTCACAGACTGTTTGCTTAATGATCTGCTCCAGAATCTTCCCTGGTATTGATGTCAGACTGACTGGGCGGTAATTATTTGGGTCCTCTCTTTCCCCCTTTTTGAAAATAGGGACAACATTTGCCCTCCTCCAGTCTGCCGGGACTTCGCCTGTTCTCCAGGAATTCTCAAAGTATGCTTGGCTGCTCCTTTCCGCTGTATAGTAAACTTCAGAAGCGCATGATCACTCGCGCCTAATGATCCTTCCACTTCTACCCCACTAACCAGGTCATCAACATTGGTTGGGACCAGATCTAAAATGGCTGTTCCTCTTGTTGCTTCTCCCACTTTCTGGACAATGAAGTTGTCTGCAAGGCCAGTGAGGAATCTGTTTGACCTTATGCTCTTGGCTAAGTTTGACATCCAACAAATATCCGGGTAATTGAAATCCCGCATTACTACTATCTCCCTTCCTTTTGCATGCTTGGCCATCTGTTTCAGGAAGGCATCATCTATGTCCTCCATTTGGCTTGGGGATCTATAGTAAACTCCCACAATGAGGTCCCTGTTATTCTTCTCTCCCTTAATTTTGACCCAAATGCTCTCACTTTGGCTTTGAGGTTCTAAATCTTAGAATCATAGAATCATAGAATTGGAAGAAACCACAAGGGCCATCGAGTCCAACCCCCTGCCAAGCAGGAAACACCATCAGAGCATTCCTGACATATGGTTGTCAAGCCTCTGCTTAAAGATCTCCAAGAAGGAGACTCCACCACACTCATTGGCAGCAAATTCCACTGTCAAACAGCTCTTACTGTCAGGAAGTTCTTCCTAATGTTTAGGTGGAATCTTTTTTCTTGTAGTTTGGAACCATTGCTCCGTGTCCGCTTCTCTGGAGCAGCAGAAAACAACCTTTCTCCCTCCTCTATGTGACATCCTTTTATATATTTGAACATGGCTATCATATCACCCCTTAACCTCCTCTTCTCCAGGCTAAACATGCCCAGCTCCCTTAGCCGTTCCTCATAAGGCATCGTTTCCAGGCCTTTGACCATTTTGGTTGCCCTCCTCTGGACACGTTCCAGTTTGTCAGTGTCCTTCTTGAACTGTGGTGCCCAGAACTGGACACAGTACTCCAGGTGAGGTCTGACCAGAGCAGAATACAGTGGCACTATTACTTCCCTTGATCTAGATGCTATACTCCTATTGATGCAGCCCAGAATTGCATTGGCTTTTTTAGCTGCCACGTCACACTGTTGGCTCATGTCAAGTTTGTGGTCAACCAAGACTCCTAGATCCTTTTCACATGTACTGCTCTCAAGCCAGGTGTCACCCATCTTGTATTTGTGCCTCTCATCTTGGATCTCTTCACAGGTATACACATCCCTGACATATAACGCCACTCCTCCTCCTTTCTTGTCTGGTCTGTTTCTCTGAAATAGATGGTATCCCTCCATTATTACATTCCAGTCGTGGGAATTATCCCACCAGGTTTCAGTGATGCCTATTATGTCATATTTAGTTTGCTGTACCAAGAACTCAAGCTCATCTTGTTTATTTCCCATGCTTTGTGGATTAGTGTACAGACATTGAAGTCCATTAATCATTCCCCCGTGTCTCTTATTTAAGGATTTTTTCCTCCCACCACTAGGTCTGCGTGCTGTTTGCTCCATTTGGTCTATAACTTCTGGATGATGATCTTCATCAATTGATAGACTCCTACCTTCAGGAGCACTGTCTCCCTCCCCCACATTAGTCAGTTTAAAGCCCTCCTGATGAGTTTTCTGAGATTTTTGGCAAAAACATTCCTCCCAACCGTTGTGAGGTGCTGCCCATCGCTTGCTAGAAGTCCATCTTCAAGAAACTGCAGTCCGTGATCTAAGAATCCAAACCGTTCCTGTTTACACCATTTGCGAAGTCAGCTGTTCACTTCCACTATTTTTCCCTCTCTCCCTGGGCCACGTCGTTCACCTGGGAGGACAGATGAGATGACAATTTGTGCATTTAATTGCTTCAATTTCCTGTCCAGAGCCTCGTAGTCTCTTTTGATCTTCTGGAGGCTATTGCTTGCAGTGTCATTGGTTCCCACATGAACCAAGAGGAAGGGGTATTTGTCAGTGGGTTTTATGATTCCTTGCAGTCGTTCAGTTACATCTTGGATCTTAGCCCCAGGGAGACAGCACACATCCCGAGACATCTTGTCAGGCCCACAGATCACTGCTTCTGTTCCCCTCATTAGGGAATCCCCTATCACCACTACACGCCTTCTCTTAGGTTTGGTCGGGGTTCTTCCGTGAGCTGTACTTCCAGGGTCGCCTGCACATTCCCTGAGGACTGACTTTGCTGCTCGTCTTCATATACCTGATCGACTGTAATGAGGGAGAGATCCTCAAATGGAGTCTGCTCTTCGTCTTCCATGCTAGGGGAGAGGACCTCAAAGCAATTGTGTATTTCTAAACAATCAGAGTGAACCCTGGGCCTCCTACTTCTTTGAGTCACGTTTCTCCATGTATCTAGAATCAGCAAGGGATACCCACATGACCTGAAGGTGCTGCTGTGCAATGCCAGGTCAATGATTCATAAGACCACTGCCATCCATGACTTGATCATGGATGGAGGACTTGACCTGGCATGTGTAACAGAGACTTGGTTGGATGAAGCAGATGGGCCTGTCCTTGCCGCTGCTTGTCCACCAGGTTTCTCTTACGCACAGCAACCCAGGTCATGTGGGCGGGGAGGGGGGGTTGCAGTGATTTTTAGGAAGTCATTAGTTTGCACCAGGCGTCCTATTGGGAAGACCCAGTTTTCCGAGTGCATGTTCTGGAAGTTGGGCAATAGGGGCAGTACAGGATTCCTTTTGGTGTACCGACCTCCCCGCTGCACCAAGGATTCCCTGCCCGAGCTGCTTCAGGTTGTGGTGGATGGTCTCCTGGAGACACCTAGCTTGGTCGTCCTAGGGGATTTTAACATCCATGCCGACACGACCTTACAAGGGGCCGCTCGTGACTTCGTGGAAAGCATGGCCTCCATGGGGCTGTCCCTGAATAAGTCTGGCCCAACCCATAGCCGCGGACATGCCTTGGACCTGGAGTTTACCTCTATGGATGTTGGTGATCTGACACTAAGTAAAAGCGAAACGAAAGAAGTGCCATGGTCAGATCACTTCCTGGTGCAACTGGACTTCTCTGCGACCCATCCCCTCTGCAGGGAGGTGGGACCAATTTGGATGATCCGCCCCCGCCACTTAATGGATCCAAATGGTTTCCAGAGAGTGGTAGGGGATGCTTTATCCCATGTTGATGGCCTTTCAGCCGATTCCCTGGTGGCCCACTGAAATGTGGAGTTAACCAGGGCTATTGACTGTTTGGCTCCGAAGCGCCCTCTCCGATTGCATGGAGCCCGGACAGCCCCGTGGTTTTCCACGGATCTGAGGTCAATGAAACAATCGTTGAGACGGCTAGAGCACCGGTGGCTGATAACTCATTCCGAATCTGACCGGACACAGGTTAGAGCTCAACGTCGAGCCTACCAAGTGGCGATAGCGACGGCGAAGAAGAATTTCTTCACTGCCTCTATTGCATCTGCAGAAAACAGCAGCAGGAGACTTTTTCAGGTGGTTGACAATTTAGTGAACCCGCCCTGTGGAACGCCCTTCCAGCAGATGTCAAAGCGATAAACAACTACCTGACATTCAGAAGACATCTTAAGGCAGCCCTGTTCAGGGAAGTTTTTAACGTGTGATATTTTACTGTATTTTTGGTTTCTATGGAAGCCGCCCAGAGTGGCTGGGGAGGCCCAGCCAGATGGGCTTGGGGTATAAATAATAAATTATTATTATTATTATTATTATTATTATTATTATTATTATTATTATCTGGCTCCTGTGTTGGTGAACTAGCCTCCTTCTCAGGGGAGTCCCCTGTCTCCTCCTTGGTGGAGACGGTGTGCTCTGTTGCTTCCAAGAAGAGCTCCAGCTCTCTAATTCTTTGGAGCGTAGCTACACGTTCCTCCAGTTGCTGGACTTTGTCTTCTAAGAGGGCAATCAACATGCAATCGCTGCAGGTAAAGCTGCCTGCAACCTTTGGCAATATGGCAAACATTGCGCAGGAACCGCAGGCAACTGCAGCTGTTCCCTCACCCTCCATCTTGAGAATATGTCGTTGGGGGTGGCTACAGCGGTCCTCCATCATAAAAAGCGTGAAGACAGGACAAATAACTCCCCCCCCAAAAAAACCCTAGGTCTCCCCCAACAAATGTTTGAGACTAGCTCCCCTAAATCTAAAAGATGGATCAAACTGTGCATGCCGCTAGGCGCGCGCCGCTGCCCTGCAAGCTCTGATAAGCTCCTCCCACAGCTAATCACCTACCTCAACAGAAACCCTGCCCCCTCTGACCTTTGCACTGGGAGAGCAGCTAATCAGCCACAAAGAAACACACACAGGAGGAAACCCTTTTTGCTCCTTCTTCAGCTGCTGCCCTGCAAGCTCTGATAATGATACATTAAGATACATCTCCTCATGCCTTCCTGGGTTTTAGATAAATTATATTCCAGTATTAATGCTGAATGATCAGCTATAATGGGAATATCAATGTCACATTGGCTAGTAAAGGTATGTAATGATGCTGATGTTAGGAAAAAGTCAATTCTATGCTGGGTATTATCAATTTCTGCATAATATGTATATGATTTTTCCTTAGGGTGGTGCGATCTCCATGAATCCACTAAATTCCACTGTATCATATGGTTATAAATTGTCTCTCTAACCTTTGTCCTTTTTTTCCTGGCTACTGAGGTGGTATCCATCTGTGGATCTAAAATTTCATTAAAATCTCCACCCATTATCAAGTGCTGATACGATAGAAGGCTTAATCTCTTAAAGCAGGTGTGAATAAACTTATGATCATCAGTGTTTGGGGCATAGACATTTACTATTGTTATTTCTGTCCCTTCTGTTTTGATTACAATTATTAAACATCAACCATCTTCGTCTCTTATTATATCTTGTATTTCATAAGGCCAGCCTTTCCTAAATAAAATTGTAACTCCCCTAGCATTTTCGTCTAAGTTTGTTGAAAAAACTTCTTTTACCCATTGACATTTCAAAGTTTGAGCCCCTTGTGCTGTCAAGTGTGTTTCCTGTAATAGACCTATATCAGCCTTTAAACGACGACGTATTTGAGTGTTAGGATTTGTTTTTTCTTTTCCTTTAGCCCCTTGACATTCATACTTATAATTCTCATTATGGCTTTAATCTGTAAGCTTTCCTCTCTATTTTATCTTTAACAAAATTCTTTGGAAGGCCTAATAGAAACCAAATGTACTAAAAATTATTATCACTCCATCCTGAGTCATATATTAACCATGCTTATGTTTAACATATGGATTGCAAAATATATGAATAATTAACATTCTTACATATCCAGGTATATATAAGGCAGAGTCTACTCGTTATGTCTATATACACACTAAAGTTAACTTTAAGTGTTCCCAGTCAAATAATTATTATTTGAAAATATTCAAAGAAGGAAGTAAAGAGAAGGGGAGAAAGGTATAAAGTAGTTCTATCAACAGTAAAAAGGATTCTGAATGGGTAGGCTCAAATATATACCAATAGCCAACAATTAGTAATATAATATCAGTACTAACAGTAAGAAAAGAAAAAGAAAACTACTTAACACACTCAACAAACAAAAAACAACAACAACAACAACAACAACAACAACAACAACAACAACAGGGGGGAAACCCAAATATACGACTTCCGCTTTGTAGAAGACGCAACATTCACTGCTTTGAGCTCCTAAGTTCACATCTGGAAACCAAGCCTTATGAGGAATGGTTGAAGGAGCTGGGTATGTTGAAGCTTGCAAAAGAGGAGACTAAGAAGAAATATCTTAAGCGCTGCCACATGAAAGATGGAGCAAGCTTGTTTTCTTCTGCTCTGATGGTAAAAGCTGTTCAACAGTTGAATGAACTCCCTTGGGAGGTGGTGGACTCTCCTTTCATGAAGGTTTTTAAGTAGAGGTTGGATCGCCATCTATTGTGGGAGCTTCAGTTCAGATTCCTGCATTGCAGGGGTTGGATTAGATGACCCTTGGGTACAATCCAGCTCTGCAATTCTATGGTTCTATATAGGGTGTGGTGAAAAGTGATCCTGAAAAGACAGACAATGTTTATATGATACAGCATGGGAAGTGAAAATGTTGCACAAGTAACATCTGTGTTATTGAGATTGTTGAGGCTGTTGTATACAACTTTTATAACAATAAAAGAGTTTCTGAAGACTCTGGTATTCATTAAACATGGAGAAAGTAAGTTTTTGGGCGACTAGGTTAGGGTTAGGCTTTATAGGTCAAAACCGGCACTAATTGGCAGCCAATTAGTCAGAAGTGCTGGTACATGCTCTGAATGCCTAGCTCCAGTCCATTGCCTGACCTCTAATTCTGGGCCAGGTGATGCTTAATTTGTAAATGTCAAATTGATAGACGTCTTTAGAACTGAACTCTGATTATAGGATTTTAAAAACTGCAAAGAGGGGTTGTGAAAATGAACTCAAAGGCGAGACAGCTCAGTATTAGAACAAAAGTTTTTGTTGAGATTCCTTCACTGCTGGCGGTTGGACTGGATCACCCTCAGGGTCCCTTCCCATTATACAATTTGATGATTCTAGGATTCTATAGTCAGCAGATATGAAGAGCAAAGGCTCTGCAAGCAATTCAGGCAGTTCACACAGGGTGACTAAGGTAGATCCAGTGCCACAACAGGCCTAAAGCACAAATGAAACGAACTAGAAGATTGGTTTCACCAAAAATTGATTGACAACCACTGATCTGCAGTATATGGTCTCTGGTTATAACACATACTTCTTTTTCTGCCCACACTAAGTACACTTGTGTTGGGCAAGGAAGGATGTTCTCAGTGACATGAAGCTGCTCTTTGGCTTTAAGGACGACATGGAAGCAGAGCCTCTATTTTCTCAGATTATTTCTTCAAGAGACTTATATGCACCTTCTCCAGTAATGTTGCTGCCAAAGAGGAACAGTTTGGATGCTAAATTATTGAAAGTCAGTTGCCAAAAGCCAGAGTAGGATCCAAGTTATGAGTACAGCCTCACAGAAGGAAATCTAAATATTTTGAGAATTTTAAATTATGAGCAGCTACATAACAAATTAAACTAAGAAATGTTATTGTTTGAAACCAGCCATTCTTTCCAGTCTGGGCCCTTTACCCTACCAGAAACCCTGACAACCCCCCCCCCCAAACAGTGGGCAAGAGCTGCAGTCCAGAGTACTGTTTTAGAGAATCTAATTATTATTATTTTTCTTCTCCAATGGTTCCACCTCAGTACACTATTTCTTGGTTCACTGCAGACTTGGAAAGATACAAGCACACCAAACATTGGAGAGCCTTTCACAACTCACTGGGCAGGCAAATTGGCATTGTTGCCTTTGCAAAGCTGCAGAAGATTTCACTGTACTGATTGGCTGCCCAGTGCGAAATCCTTCAAAGAAGACAGGTCAATACATTCTGCTGCAGAGTCATCACTTTGGGTAGCTCCAAAGAAACAAGGTGAACAGCTGCCCCTGCTAGAATGGGGCTTTGGTTAACAGACTGCCTCCAAAATCAGAAAAGGGTACTCCAAACCTGGGATTTCCCTTAAACCAGGGGTCGACAAGGTTTACCTCGCCTGGGCTGGTTCACTCCAGCGGAGATCCCTCTGTGGGCCAGATTATATGCACACCTGCAAATTCCGGCGTCTGCGCAGACATGATTTCCGGTGCCGTGGAAGGGAGTCCCCAACCGTACTGCGCCAGTTTAGCGCAGCACGCGGGGACTCAGCAGGTGGGCGGCTCAGTTCAGGGGCGGCTCGGGGGCCAGTTCAACGACCCCCATGGGCCACTTGTGGCCCATGGGCCTTAGGTTGCTACCCCTGCTTTAAACTGTGTCTAGCAAACTTCATATGAAAGCAGTTAAGTATGTGAACTATATTATGAAACCAGGAATGTGATGCAGTTAAAGTCCAAAAGGAAAGCCTTCAGTCCCTTAAATGTTCTTGCTGTCCTTCAGCATTTACAGTCTTGGGGATAAGTTAATATTTTTTTTACTTTTCATGTTTATTGTCTAGATAATACAATTTCTAATAACATATTCATTAATCCAGTTCTGTGGAATGTTATTATGCATATCATTATGCTGCTGTTAATATACCAGATGCCTCCATGCCTTGCTAAAACGCATTTGCATTTTTATACCTAGCTAATGCTCTTTTATTGTTACTGCTAGTGATGTTCTTGTCATTTCTTCCACTCAAATTTCGTAAACATCTGGTGTTTACTCAGATCAAACAGATAAGGATTGTAGCCTTTTGTTTTTGACCTTCAGATGTGGCACTCTCCTATAGCTCCCCTTAGCTCTCAACAATGGGCACACTTTTTAAAAAAGAATCCTTTGGTAGAACTGTCTCCTTTGTTGCACGAATTTTGCTCTGAAAGAAACAAACTTTGCAGTGCTAGAGGGATGAAAATTTCAACATGTCCATTTATCTGACTGAGCTATACACATAATAGAAGAACAATTATTGAAATATCCAGCCATTTTTGCTTTAAAGGTACCCCTGACAGTTAAGTCCAGTCGCAAACGACTCACGTTGCAGCACTCATCTCGCTTTACAGGCCGAGCCAGAGCAGTGCACGGAAACGCCTTTTACCTTCTCGCCGGAGTGGTACCTATTTATCTACTTGAACTGCATGCTTTCAAACTGCTAGGTTGGCAGGAGCTGGGACCGAACGATGGGAGCTCACCCCGTTGCGGGGCCTCGAACCGCCAACCTTCTGATCGGCAAGTCCAAGCAGCGCAGTGGTTTAAACCACAGTGCCACCCGCGTCCCCATTCTTGCTTTACTTTGGGGCTTTTTTCCACTGATAATTTTCTAGGGATGTTGCTAAATTCTCCTGCAACAAGGTTAGATTGGATTTTGGAGGAAGGGGCAATCTAGTTCAGATGGAATTGGATTACTGAAATGTGTCAGTGGGTCTGGTGACTTCCAGTAGTTTATTGGTGCACACAATACTTCATGACACAAGCACATGGGGTCTAGTTCAGCTCCTGGAATTGTAATTTTGGAACCCAAACATCCCATATTCAGCCAGGAATTAACAACAAATTTGGACTGAAGAATCCAGTTCTACCAAAATAATTCTTCAGCAGAACAGGGTCGTTTATCAAGGGGCTGCTGTCTGCTGCTTTAAAGAGGCACTTTCACCTATCTAGAGCATTGGTTAGCTAGCATGGGGGACTACTGAAAATAATGTGGGAATGTCCCTTAGGATTGACAGGACTTGAAGACTTGTCAATCAAACTTCAAAGGAATGCTATAAAAGCATGTCACACCATGAAATGAGTTTTCTAAGGGACAAATGTGAGTACAGCATTTGTATGAGGAAAAAATTGCATATCTGCCATTAAGTAATGTCATTGCTCTGTAGCACCTCTAGGAAATGGTGGTAAATTCTCAGATTCATAAAATAGTTGGGTCACAATTAAAGATGCATAAGAATTTTGCGAAGTTCAGTACCAAATTATGTATTCTGGATCCCTGAATTCTGTTCCAGAGTGGAACCATCCTTCACTGTAATTTTCAAAAATGTGCTCCTATTCCTTTTCAGTCTAGTTGCGATGCACCAGCCCATCAGTAGTTCAGCTGGGCCTATCTTTCGTGGAATGGTGCGCAACTTCTTGTGCCTGAATGGGGTGGTTGGAAGCAGCTCCAGGCTCATGGGGTGGTTGGAAGCAGCTCAAGCAGCTCCAGGCACGGGCGCTGGGTCGGGGCCTGTTTCTGGTAGTGGTAGCCTGCTGAGGGCGTCCGCGTGGCCCATCGCCTTCCCAGGGCGGTGGATCAGTGCATACTGGTAGCCAGCGAGGAAAATTGACCACCTGAGGACGCGGGGAGACAGCACTTGGGGGGTCTGCTTCTCGGGGGCAAACAGGCCAAAGCAACAGCTTGTGGTCAGTCACCATGGTAAAGGGCTGCCTATACAAGAAATCGTGGAATTTTTTTACTCCCTTCACAATTACCAGACCCTCCTTGTCGATTTGTGAGTAGTTTTGCTTGGCTGCAGTGAGTGTCTGGGAAAAGTATGCCACCAGCACCTCTCTTCCGTCTGGGAGTTGGTGTCCCAGGACAGCGCCAATGCCATAGGGCGAGGCGTCACATGCTAGCACCAGCGGCAGCCTCTTGTCGAAGTGTGCCAAGACCGAGTTCAAGACAAGGAAGTCCTTGACTGCCTGGAATGCGGCCTTCTGGAGCTGGCCGCACATCCAAGGGGCCCGCTTGTCTAGGAGTCTGTGTAGGGGCTCCGCTACTGCCACCTTATGGGGAAGGAAGGCGTGGTAAAAGTTCAATAGTCCCAAGAAGGCCTGAAGTTCAGTCTTATCCTTGAGCACTGGGGCATCACAAATGGCCCCTACCTTGTCACCGGTCGGGTGGACCCCTTCTGCATCCACCATAAATCTCAGAAAGTCCACCTGGGGCACTTTTCCCACTTCACCTTGAGGCTCGCCATCTGGAAACGGTGCAGAGGCAGTCCATGAACTCCTCTGGTGTGGGCCCAGCGATCAACACATAAGTGAAGAAGGGGGTGACTCCAGGAATCCCTTTGAGGAGAGAGCCCATTGGATTCTGGAATATGCCTGGCACCATGCTGATGCCGAATAGCAGCCGCTTTACCCTGAATGCTCCTCTGTGCGTCACAATCATCTGTGCCTCTGCTGTGGCCCCGTCCCCCAGCAACTGCTGATAGGCTTGGGCCAAGTCCAGCTTGCCAAAAAATTTTCACTCAGCCAGGGTGGTGAGGACATGGCTGACCACTGGCACTGGGTATGCGTGGGCCGTGAGGGGCTTGTTTATGGTGCATTTGTAGTCTGCGCAGATGCGGACCGAACCATTAGGTTTGACAGGTGTGACGATCGGGGTTTCCCAGGGGGCATTAGGCACCGGCTCCAGCACTCCTTGCTCCACGAGCCAGTGCAATTCATAGAATCATAGAATCATAGAATCATAGAGTTGGAAGAAACCACAAGGGCCATCGAGTCCAACCCCCTGCCAAGCAGGAAACACCATCAGAGCACTCCTGACATATGGTTGTCAAGCCTCTGCTTAAAGACCTCCAAAGAAGGAGACTCCACCACACTCCTTGGCAGCAAATTCCACTGTCGAACAGCTCTTACTGTCAGGAAGTTCTTCCTAATGTTTAGGTGGAATCTTCTTTCTTGTAGTTTGGATCCATTGCTCCGTGTCCGCTTCTCTGGAGTAGCAGAAAACAACCTTTCTCCCTCCTCTATGTGACATCCTTTTATATATTTGAACATGGCTATCATATCACCCCTTAACCTCCTCTTCTCCAGGCTAAACATGCCCAGCTCCCTTAGCCGTTCCTCATAAGGCATCGTTTCCAGGCCTTTGACCATTTTGGTTGCCCTCCTCTGGACACGTTCCAGTTTGTCAGTGTCCTTCTTGAACTGTGGTGCCCAGAACTGGACACAGTACTCCAGGTGAGGTCTGACCAGAGCAGAATACAGTGGCACTATTACTTCCCTTGATCTAGATGCTATACTCCTATTGATGCAGCCCAGAATTGCATTGGCTTTTTTAGCTGCCGCGTCACACTGTTGGCTCATGTCAAGTTTGTGGTCAACCAAGACTCCTAGATCCTTTTCACATGTACTGCTCTCAAGCCAGGTGTCACCCATCTTGTATTTGTGCCTCTCAATTTTTTTCCCCAAGTGCAATACTTTACATTTCTCCCTGTTAAAATTCATCTTGTTTGTTTTGGCCCAGTTCTCTAATCTGTCAAGGTCGTTTTCAAGTGTGATCCTGTCCTCTGGGGTGTTAGCCACCCCTCCCAGTTTGGTGTCATCTGCAAATTTGATCAGGATGCCCTTGAGTCCATCATCCAAGTCATTGATAAAGATGTTGAATAAGACCGGGCCCAAGACAGAACCCTGTGGCACCCCACTAGTCACTCTTCTCCAGGATGAAGAGGAACCATTGATGAGCACCCTTTGGGTTCGGTCAGTCAGCCAGTTACAAATCCACTGAGTGGTAGCATAGTCAAGACCGCATTTTACCAGCTTCTTTACAAGAATATCATGGGGCACCTTGTCAAATGCCTTGCTGAAATGAAGGTAGGCTACATCCACTGCGTTCCCTTCATCTACCAGGCTGACATGACTTATTTTTCAGAAATCCATGCTGACTATTGGTGATCACAGTATTCCTTTCTAGGTGCTCACAGACTGTTTGCTTAATGATCTGCTCCAGAATCTTCCCTGGTATTGATGTCAGACTGACTGGGTGGTAATTATTTGGGTCCTCTCTTTCCCCCTTTTTGAAAATAGGGACAACATTTGCCCTCCTCCAGTCTGCCGGGACTTCGCCTGTTCTCCAGGAATTCTCAAAGATGACTGCCAGTGGTTCTGAGATCACATCTGCCAGTTCTTTTAATACTCTTGGATACAGTTCATCTGGCCCTGGAGACTTGAATACATCTAAACTAGCCAAGTATTCTTGTACTATCTCCTTAGTTATTCTGGGCTGTGTTTCCTCTGCTGAATCATTTGCTCCAAATTCTTCAGGTCAGGCATTGTTTTCTTTATCGGAGAAGACTGAGGCAAAGAAGGCATTGAGGAGTTCAGCCCTTTCTGTGTCCCCTGTTTGCATTTCACCATCTTCTCCTCTGAGTGACCCCACTGTTTCTTTGTTCTTCCTTTTGCTACGAACATACCCATAAAAGCGTTTTTTGTTGCTTTTAACCTCTCTAGCAAGCCTGAGTTCATTCTGTGCTTTAGCTTTTCTGACTTTGTGTCTACACGTGCTGGCTATTTGTTTGAATTCCTCTTTGGTGGTTTCCCCCCTTTTCCATTTTTTGTACACATCCTTTTTTAATCTTAACTCAGTTAAAAGTTCTTTAGATAGCCACCCTGGCTTCTTTAGGCACCTTCCATGTTTCCATCTCATTGGTATTGCCTGAAGTTGTGCTTTTACTATCTCCCTCTTAACAAACTCCCAGCCATCATGAACTCCCTTTCCTTTTAGTATTACTGTCCATGGGATCTCACCCAGCACTTCCCTAAGTTTTATGAAGTCGGCTTTCTTAAAGTCAAGAAATTGAGTCCTAGTATGCTTGGCTGCTCCTTTCCGCTGTATAGTAAACTTCAGAAGAGCATGATCACTCGCGCCTAATGATCCTTCCACTTCTACCCCACTAACCAGGTCATCAACATTGGTTAGGACTAGATCTAAAATGGCTGCTCCTCTTGTTGCTTCTCTCACTTTCTGGACAATGAAGTTGTCTGCAAGGCCAGTGAGGAATCTGTTTGACCTTATGCTCTTGGCTGAGTTTGACATCCAGCAAATATCCGGGTAATTGAAGTCCCCCATTACTACTATCTCCCTTCCTTTTGCATGCTTGGCCATCTGTTCCAGGAAGGCATCATCTATGTCCGCCCTTTGGCTTGGGGATCTATAGTAAACTCCCACAATGAGGTCCCTGTTATTCTTCTCTCCCTTAATTTTGACCCAAATGCTCTCACTTTGGCTTTGAGGTTCTAAATCTTGGATCTCTTCACAGGTGTACACATCTCTGACATATAACGCCACTCCTCCTCCTTTCTTGTCTGGTCTGTTTCTCTGAAATAGATTGTATCCCTCCATTATTACATTCCAGTCGTGGGACTTATCCCACCAGGTTTCAGAGATGCCTATTGTTGTGTATTGAGTCAAAGGATTTTATATCTGTATTATTATTGTCTGTATTTGCATTAGGGTAAAGTAACTGCCTTTTGGTTCCAGAGGGTACAGCTACTATTGGTTCATTTAAGCGGCTGTATTTGGATCCTCTGTCTTATTGGTTTCCTCCAAAAGGCAGGACTGTGATTGCCTGATATTGTTCCCTCCAAAATGTATCCTTTCTAGCTAGTTCCCTGTCCCTATAAATGTAGCTCTCCCCTCCTCAGGACTCAGTCTTGTTGCTTTAATAAAGAAGTGTTACTAGAGAACTGTCTCCAGCATATTATGTCAAGAGAGCTGAAATCACAAACCCCACGTCACAACAACTGGCGACGAGGATGGGATCCAGAATGCTGAGGAGCGGTTAAACGCAGCCCTGCCTCAGAGTCCGGATTGTAGCTAAGAACAAGACTCACTGGCCAGCTGAGAAGACGACCCTGCCCACAGGACAATGGAGAGTCCAAGGGTATTGGAGCCCTTCCAGCCATCAGAGCCCCACACGTGGGAAGACTACGTCGAACGCTTCGAGTTCTTCGCAGTGGCTCAAGGGATTACCGATGCCAGCAAAAGAAGGGCCACATTCCTGAGCTACTGTGGGCCTGAGATCTTCAAGCTGGCCAAGGCATTGCTTGCCCCAGCGAAGCTAAGTGAGACATCTCTCAAAGATATTCTTGCCTGCCTGACAAGCCATTTAGCACCTACTGAGACCAAGATGGCCCGGCGGATGGAGTTTCATAAGAGGCAGCAGCGTGCTGGGGAGTCTGTATCTGCATTTCTAGCTGAACTGCGGAAGCTCGCTCAGCACTGCGACTTCCAAGATCTGGAAGGGACTCTCCTGGATCGGTTTATCGGTGGTCTGAGCAGCAAGAAAGCCAGAAGACGCATCGTGGCTAAAGAAGAGGTTACCCTTGCTTCAGCCTTGAAGGAGGCCACCGCCACAGAGAATTATGAAAGAGAGGAGCTTGATGCCAGTCGCAGGGCCCCTAAGCCACAGATAGAAGTTGTGCATGCCATGGACGAGCTAGAGGCTACTCCGAGCCAGAGCCCAGTCCGTGGGGTCGAGTCAGTGCGTCAGGCCTGCACAGTGCACAAAGATCACCGAGGCAGGTGCCCTGGTTGTGGCGGAAACCATGAGCGGAAGAGTTGTCGTTTCCGGGATGCTATGTGCCGGACGTGCGGAAAGACAGGTCACATCGCCAGGGTCTGTAGATCGGCGGCGTTGGGAGCGACAGGAGCACCTAGACTGGAGCATCGCAGATCGCCCACAGCAAACCATGTTCTAAAGGGCTGCCACTATGTAACGGAGATCAACGGGAGGGTCGTGCAGTTTCCAGCGCAAGGCAAGGCACACGTCAAGGTGAAGATTGAGGGTCAGCTGTGCGACATGGAGGTGGACTCCGGATCTGGATTCACTATCGTGTCGGACCAGACCGCGAGGACATTCTTCCCCAGGGGTAAGTTGCCCCCTCTGGAGCCCTTCCCGGCAACTTTGCAGTCATACTCAGCGGGCCGCATCCATGTCATGGGAATGTGTGCCGTGAGAGTACAGTTCCGGGACAAACAGGCAGTACTCAAACTGGTGGTTGCGAAGGGCAGTCGCCCCAGTCTCCTGGGCACTGACTGGTTCCCCGCCCTGGGACTGAGTATATCAGGGCTTAATTCAATCCAAACCTGCCCTGAGATGAGCGAGGCATTATGCAAAGAATTTGCTGGTCTCTTTAATGGAAAACTGGGTTGTTATAAAGGGCCCCCAGTTGACTTCGAATTGGGCCCTGGGGTGGCCCCAATCCGACTCAAACCAAGGCGAGTGCCATTTGCACTGCAACCCAAGATCGAAGCAGAGCTGGAGAAATTGGTCAAGCAGGGAGTTCTCTCACCCGTGGACTCCGCTAAGTGGGAGACTCCAATCGTCACGCCCCTGAAAGCAAATGGGGAAGTCAGGATCTGTGCTGATTACAAATGTACTATCAATAAGGCACTCAGGGGAAACTCATACCCCATTCCAGTCGTATCACATCTGTTGGCTAAACTGGCTGGGGGCAAGGTGTTCGCCAAAATTGACCTGGCGCAAGCTTACCAACAGCTGCCAGTAACCCCACAATCAGCGGAAACACAGACTATTGTCACACATAAAGGGGCGTTCAGAGTTAACAGATTACAATTTGGAGTTTGTGTGGCCCCAGGGATTTTTCAAGGGCTCATGGAACGCCTGTTAAGAGGTCTGCCAGGGGTCTTGCCATTTTTTGATGACGTTTTGATTGCTGGAAAAGACCCACAGGAACTGGTTGCGCGTGTCCGTGCGGTGTTGCTCAAGTTCAAAGAGGTGGGGTTGCAACTAAAAAAGGAAAAATGCAGTTTTGGGGTGCCAACTGTGGAATTCTTGGGGTTTAAAATTGATGCATCAGGCATCCACCCCACAGATGCTAAGGTTAAGGCCATCATCGAGGCACCACGACCACAGAACAAGACGGAGTTGCAGTCATTCCTGGGACTTATTAACTTTTATCATTCGTTCTTACCCCAGAAAGCTTCGGTAGCTGAACCATTACATAGACTGTTGCAGAAAAAGAATGTGTGGCGATGGGGGCAGGAGCAGCAGAAGGCTTTTGACTCCTTGCGAGGAATGCTGAGTAGCAAGAGCGTCCTTGCTCATTATGATGAATCGAAGCCGCTGGTCCTGGCATGTGATGCCTCTCAATACGGCCTGGGGGCGGTGCTGAGTCATAGGGAACCGGATGGGTCGGAAAAGCCCATCTCTTTCTATTCCCGTACGTTGTCGCCCACGGAGCGCAACTATGCTCAAATTGACAAAGAGGCGCTTGCAATTGTGGCAGGAATCAAAAAGTTCCATGATTATGTGTACGGTCGTCATTTCTCCATTGAAACGGACCACAAACCACTGTTGGGGTTGTTCAACCCGAACAAACAAACGCCACAAATTCTCTCCCCCAGAATGTTGCGTTGGTCTATATTCCTGAACGGGTTCCAGTACACCTTGACCCATGTGCCGGGGAAACGGCTGTGCCACGCTGATGCGCTGAGTCGATTGCCCCTTCCTGGCGGGAGCAATGAGGATCCTGCTCCAGCGGAGCACATAATGATGCTGGAAACACTTCCGGGGTCTCCTGTAACGGCTACTGATATTGCTGAGAAAACGAGGAAAGATGCTGTTCTCTCCCGTGTGCTCACTTGGGTATGGAGGGGGTGGCCAGGTGGTCCGCATGAAGACAAATTCAGGCCTTATGCGACAAGGCAGCACGAGTTATCCATGCATAAGGGTTGTCTCCTATGGGGAGATAGGGTGATCATCCCAGCACCACTGAGAAACAGGGTTCTTGAGACGCTTCACATGGGACACCCGGGAATGGACAGGATGAAGTCGCTAGCCCGATGTTATGTGTGGTGGCCTGGAATGGACCAGAACATAGAACAATGGGTACGAACATGCAAGGCATGCCAAGAGGTGCGGCCAGAAGTGGCCAGAGCACCAGTTCACTGGTGGGAGCAGTCCAGATTTTGCTGGGCCATTCCAGGGGAAGGTCTTTTTGGTTATCGTCGATGCATATTCCAAATGGTTAGAAGTGGCGATGGTCCCTAGCATGGCATCAGCTGCCGTAATCAAGGTGTTGAGGCAGCTGTTTGCAACCCACGGGTTACCTGAGACCATTGTATCAGATAATGGGGCAGCTTTTGTATCCCAAGAATTCAGGGCATTCTTGGCTGATAACTTCATAAGAGGGGTCACATCCGCGCCCTTTCACCCATCCTCCAATGGGCAGGCGGAGCGCATGGTAAGAACAGCCAAAGAATCCATTGCACGCTTAATGGAGGGTAACTGGTCAGCTTGCATCGCGCGAATGTTATTTTTGCAGCATGCGACGCCGTGTACTGCGACGGGCAAGTCGCCAGCTGAGCTGCTCTTGGGTAGAAGATTGGTAATGGTGCTGGATTATGTCCACCCGGATAAAATGCCAAACCGTAATTCAAGAGCAAACCTCCAGGCTGAGACTGACACAACAAGGTATTTCGCCCCTGAAGATCTGGTCTTGGTGAGGAACTATTCACGAGGTTCACGGTGGGTGGCTGCAGAGCTGCATGGCTCAGAGGTGCAATCACCAGGGGCTTCAGCAAATGAATCAGGGTCTGCTAGTCCTCAGGATGACGAGGTACAGGTAGGGGACCCCGAGATGTCTGGGACTCCATCTGTTCCTGACGAAACCCCTATAGCAGCCCCCCCTACCACTGGTGACACCCAATCCAGAACCGGCAACACCTGTTGTCAGGAGATCAAGTAGAAGTTGTAGGACCCCACAGTACCTGAAAGATTACGTCTGCTGTGCTCACTAGGGGGGGAGGGGTGTTGTGTATTGAGGCAAAGGATTTTATATCTGTATTATTATTGTCTGTATTTGCATTAGGTTAAAGTAACTGCCATTTGGTTCCAGAGGGTACAGCTACTATTGGTTCATTTAAGCTGCTGTATTTGGATCCTCTGTCTTATTGGTTGCCTCCAAAAGGCAGGACTGTGATTGCCTGATATTGTTCCCTCCAAAATGTATCCTTTCTAGCTAGTTCCCTGTCCCTATAAATGTAGCTCTCCCCTCCTCAGGTCTCAGTCTTGTTGCTTTAATAAAGAAGTGTTACTAGAGAACTGCCTCCAGCATATTGTGTCAAGAGAGCTGAAATCACAAACCCCACGTCACAACACCTATTATGTCATATTTAGTTTGCTGTACCAAGAGCTCAAGCTCATCTTGTTTATTACCCATGCTTTGTGGATTAGTGTACAGACATTGAAGTCCATTAATCATTCCCCCGTGTCTCTTATTTAAGGATTTTTTCCTCCCACCACTAGGTCTGCGTGCTGTTTGCTCCATTTGGTCTATAACTTTTGGATGATCATCTTCATCAATTGATAGACTCCTACCTTCAGGAGCACTGTCTCCCTCCCCAACATTAGTCAATTTAAAGCCCTCCTGATGAGGTTTCTGAGATTTTTGGCAAAAACATTCCTCCCAACCGTTGTGAGGTGCAGCCCATCGCTTGCTAGAAGTCCATCTTCAAGAAACTGCAGTCCGTGATCTAAGAATCCAAACCGTTCCTGTTTACACCATTTGCGAAGCCAGCTGTTCACTTCCACTATTTTTCCCTCTCTCCCTGGGCTATGTCGTTCAACTGGGAGGACAGATGAGATGACAATTTGTGCATTTAATTGCTTCAATTTCCTGCCCAGAGCCTCATAGTCTCTTTTGATCTTCTGGAGGCTATTGCTTGCAGTGTCATTGGTTCCCACATGAACCAAGAGGAAGGGGTATTTGTCAGTGGGTTTTATGATTCCTTGCAATTGTTCAGTTACATCTTGGATCTTAGCCCCGGGGAGACAGCACACTTCCCGAGACATCTTGTCAGGCCCACAGATCACTGCTTCTGTTCCCCTCATTAGGGAATCCCCTATCACCACTACACGCCTCCTCTTAGGTTTGGTCGGGGTTCTTCCGTGATCTGTCCGTTCCAAGGTCGCCTACACATTCCCTGAGGACTGACTTTGCTGCTCATCTTCATATACCTGATCAACTGTAATGAGGGAGAGATCATCAAATGGAGTCTGCTCCTCGTCTTCCATGCTAGGTGAGAGGACCTCAAAGCAATTGTGTATTTCTAAACAATCAGAGCGAACCCCGGGCTTCCTACTTCTTTGAGTCACGTTTCTCCATATATCTGGCTCCTGTGTTGGTGAACTAGCCTCCTTCTCAGGGGAGTCCCCTGTCTCCTCCTTGGTGGAGACGGTGTGCTCTGTTGCTTCCAAGAAGAGCTCCAGCTCTCTAATTCTTTGGAGTGTAGCTACACATTCCTCCAGTTGCTGGACTTTGTCTTTTAAGAGGGCAATCAACATGCAATTGCTGCAGGTAAAGCTGCCTGCAACCTTTGGCAAGATGGCAAACATTGCGCAGGAACCGCAGGCGACTGCAGCTGTTCCCTCACTCTCCATCTTGAGAATGTGTCATTGGGGGTGGCTACAGCCGTCCTCCATCATAAGAAGCGTGCAGACAGGACAAATAACTCCCTCCCCAAAAAAACCCTAGGTCTCCCCCGACAAATGTTTGAGACTAGCTCCCCTAAATCTAAAAGATGGATCAAATTGCTTCATCAGCCCTGCAATGATGTCCCTCTTATAGCTCCCCTAAATCTAAAAGATGGATTTAAAAGCCTTATTTACTTGGGATGCGAAACAAAACAAAACAGATTGCATTCCTTGTCTGTTTGGCCTTGTCTGGCACAGCACCAGCTGGATTGGGCCCCTGGTGCCATCAACCTGTCTTTGACTGCTCTGGGGCCTAGACCTGCAAACAGTAAGACTGCATTGTACACTTCCCCCTTTTTGCTCAGGATTCCTTTGTATAACTCTGGTAGACAGTTATGTCTAAGAATTACAAAGCCAGATTGCCTTGTCAGGGCAACAGGTATGTGCAGTTCAAACCCATTTTTCCACTGGTGCAAGGAGGTTTGACGCTTAGTAAGCCGGTTTCTGGAATGCACTGGAGATCTGTAGGCACACCATGAGTTGGCAAACAGTACCTGCAAAGGGGTAGGGGGACGTGGGTGGCGCTGTGAGTAAAAGCCTCAGCACCTAGGACTTGCCGATCGAAAGGTTGGCGGTTCGAATCCCCGCGGCGGGGTGCGCTTCCGTCGCTCGGTCCCAGCGCCTGCCAACCTAGCAGTTCGAAAGCACCCCTGGGTGCAAGTAGATAAATAGGTACCGCTTTATAGCGGGAAGGTAAACGGTGTTTCCGTGTGCTGCTCTGGTGCCGGTTCGCCAGAGCAGCTTCGTCACGCTGGCCACATGACCCGGAAGTGTCTGCAGACAGCGCTGGCTCCCGGCCTCTAGAGTGAGATGAGCGCACAACCCTAGAGTCTGTCAAGACTGGCCCGTACGGGCAGGGGTACCTTTACCTTTACCTTTTACCTGCAAAGGTAATATCACAGTAATCTAAAGATCACTCATATACATACACAGAGGGAAAGGCAGGGAATCAATCCTGCATCACTGTCTAGTTTGCAATAGATGACAGAAATCAATTGAGGGCTAATTCACTGTGTATGAATGATGAAGTAACTTTGAGGAAAACTGGGAACAAAAACGGTGCTGAGGGAGCAAGCAGTGTTATAATTCATCTTCCCTCCAATGAAGCAGATGATATTGGAGATATTTTCCACGGTTGACAAAAGCAGTAGTGACTGCACCAAAATGTTGTGCTGCACAGGCAGAAGGCACCTCTATCCTTCTTTCCTGGCAGCTGAGACACATCATTAGCTGCACAAGGACAGAGGAGGACAGAGAAGGCAGACTTGCAGCCCAGTCCTAGGAAAAGCACAGCAAGCCTGGAGGAGTGTGTGTGCGCGCGCACAAATGATTTGAAATATTACTTAATCTGTAACAATAACAAAGTTTAGAATAAGGGAGAAATTACAAAAAAATGAACAACATATCTGAAGAAGTGTGCATGCACACGAAAGCTCATACCAATAACAAACTTAGTTGGTCTCTAAGGAGCTACTGGAAGGAATTTTTTTATTTTGTTTCAACATATCCAAAGTTTCTCATGTGTCTAAGACTAGGTATTTCTTCCTTGTCTCCTGCTCTTACTTCCTTCCTCCATCCCAAACCTTGCCCGTCTCTCTGCCACTTGCATCTTCCCAAACATAGCCCTTGTCCCCCTTTCCTGTCTCCATCCAACTTGGGGCTGTCTCTTTCCAATTATTCTCAAACCTGCCATCAGTTTCCTGGTGACAATCTTTCACCCAGTTATTTGCTATTATTGTCCCAGGCTTCATCCTGCAATACACAGGTATCCAGCCTTGTTCCACTATTACATCTGAGATATTGATCAAATTACGTTTCCTTAGCTATGTTGTGAACTGCCCTGAGATCTGCAGATGAACAGCAGTACACGAATTTAATAAATAGTAGTAGTAGTAGTAGCAGCAGTAATAATGCCTAAGCCTTTTTATTGCTGAAATGTGCAAAGGAGTGTGGAAAGGGCTTTCTCGGTGGTGGTTGCTCCTAAACTCTGGAACTTCCTCCCCAGAAAAGCCAGATTGGCTCCCTCCTTGCTGTCCTTCTGCCAGCAAGTGAAGACCTTCTTGTTCCAAGAAGGTTTCGAGAATTGACTGCTTTAAGGGATGGACTGGTGCTCTGATGTTTTCACTGTAAAGATATGTTTGCATTATATTCAACTAATGTTTAATTGTTTTAATGACTGCATGCACACACACACACACACACACACACACACACACACACACAAGTTTTAGCTGTTCCTCTTTTAAGGTGTAAGCTACCTTGAGGGGGAAAAGGCAGGATATAAACAAACATGATATTATAATAATCATTTACTGTAAGCTACAACTGAATATTGTCCATATTTAAAGAAGGTGATGGCACAAAGGAAGGACATAGTTGAGAATTATATGAAAGTCTTTTTTAGGGATAACAGGTGCAATAAATACATGTAGCCCAAAGGATTACATTTTAAAAGTTCTTGCACTGTTGATTTACTTTGATTTGAGACTTTAGTTCTTCCCCCATTAGTGTGAAAGATGTCTCTGGGTCACCTTTACAAGCAATTACTGTAAGCAAGTTTAGCAGATAATATCAAAGCAGGGCAGCAATTTACTACATGTGCAAATGGAAGCTTCTAATAAAGGCATGACCTTGGAAACAAGGTAACTGAAATCCATGGAGCAGAGAAAGGTGAAAACATATTGACAGCAAGTCTCCCACAACATGCACTCAATAGGGCAAAATAAACTTACATGAAAACTGATTAGTAGCAGACACAGAACTCCAACAAAATGCATTAATGCCAAAATCAATACAAAAACTACACTACTCTTAGAGCAATCACTCTTAGAGCAACAGCAGCTATAGGTTCCTCTTAACAGAATATGGCACACCTTCCCTCACTCCCTGACCTCTGCTGCATTGACAAAGCTTCAATTCAGAGATCTACAGAATGACCCCTGCAGAGAATCAAAAACCCGCCTTTTTGGAGGAGGAGGAGGAGGAAGAAAGAGATTTACTACAGCAACTACCATGGTAATCGATCATAACTGGAAGCAGAGACCAACTACAACTGAGGAATGGGATGACTAGAAACTGGAAAACCCAGAACAAGCATGGGGCAAGAGGTTTACCAAACGAATTGGTTCTGCTGCATCATCACAAAACATTATAATATCATTATGGTAAAAAAAGGTAAAGGTAAAGGACCCCTGACAGTTAAGTCCAGTCACAGACAATTCTGGGGTTGCGGCACTCATCTCGCTTTACAGGCCGAGGGAGCTGGTGTTTGTCCATAGACAGTTTTTCCGGATCATGTGGCCAGCATGACTAAGCCACTTCTGGCACAACAGAACACCGAAACCAGAGCAGCGCATGGAAACGCCATTTACCTTCCCCCCGGAGTGGTACCTATTAATCTACTTGCACTTTTTGGCGTGCTTTCAAACTGCTAGGTTGACAGGAGCTGGGACCGAGCCGCCTACTTCACACATGGAAACAGCAGGGAGTCAAGCCTGCGAAGTTTTGATGCAGTGCTTGATAAGCTTCATCAATAATTTTTAACTCTCTTGTTCCAGTGCCAGTTTAGACAAAACATTAAGCAGTGTTTAAAGTTTTGAAGAGTGAACCAGTTTTGAGAGCACATTTATGGGTCAGAGATGGCACCATCCTTCCATTGCCACAATATTCTTGGGCACAAGGGACATGGAAGGCCCCTTCACTCTCTGCGGTGTCTTATAACATGAGCTCCAAGACAAGCTGAGCCTGTTTCCAAAGCTTGGGCAGGGGGCTAGAATGACCAATGTGAGGGATTGTTTCAGTTGAGTGGAGAGCTTTTGAACTGACCTTTCATGCAGAATCCATGCCTCCCATAGCACCCTAGTTTTTCAAAGCCTCATGATTCATTAGTCACTTCCTAAATGTCCTTCTCATTCAGGAAATGAAAGGTCATACCAATTAATAAGATCAAGTCAGCTTCTGTTATACATCAGCACACACAAGTATAATAGAGATGAGACACACAAGCAATAAATAAATCCTGAACTAGGTCTGCACTGTAGCTTGACCTCATTGTAAGGGAAACTATGAATGACAGTTACGTCAGCTAGCTGCTTTAAATATCTCTTGCTGATTTTTAGATTCTTAACCATTTACTGATACATAAGCACTTCATTGTTTTCAGTATAACATAACAATGATCTCATAAACAATTATGACAGTTACACAAATACAACAACATAGAAAAAAAAGTGAGCCTACAACAGTCTTGTGGCTCTGCAAAAATAAAAGAAGATTGGAAGAGGACAACTACAACAAAAAGGTCCCCCCCCCTTTTTGGGGGGGTGGAGAGTGTGTTTTAAGTAATATACGGATGTATTTTTTAAAAAGGTAGTAATAGAAATTTAGTAGAGGGACTGAAGACTCTCCTTTCCCTCAGCGGCTGGGGCGCAATGGCGACGGCAGCAAGGTCAGGGCTTCTCCTCTCCCCCTCCGCGCCTGCTTCTGAGTTCCCCCGGCCCCCGGGCCTCCAAATGGCCAGGCATCCCTCTCCTCCTTCTCCTTGGCATGGCGGCGCTGGCCATGGCTCTGTAAAAATGTTGTCCATTTTCTGCCCTGCAATTCCACCAGTTCTGAAATGTGCATGATGCATTACTGTACTTGCAGTTTCCAGACCTTCTTCAAAGGTAGACCAGCAGAATCTACATGGGAGTTGACAAGGGCCTGCAACACACTGGCAAAGCTATCTTGCAGATGGTGCTGAAAATAGGCCCTCCTAGAGGTCAAAGCCACCCAGACCTCAAATGGCAAAACTCTACCCAGGAGTCACCCCAGATTAAGATCCTATTTGTGCAGGAGGAGCGCAACATTACCAGGAACCCCCGGTTCCCAGACATGAGAAGCTCCCGCCAAAAGTGCCTCCATCTGATGATTATACCACATGATTTTATATAAATGTTCTGTAGAACTGGAGACAGAAAAGAACTTCGCTCCTCTGTGTTGCTGCCTCCATATTTTTCTTAAAACAAAACTGTAATATTCTTCTTCTTTAATATGAGCATTGACCAATTCACTGGGGGATAAATACAAAGCCATGAAATCTGTGTTCTGCACCACTCTGCAAACACTTAAGGAAATTATTTTGTTTCCTGCTTGGCAGGGGGTTGGACTCGATGGCCCTTGTGGTCTCTTCCAACTCTATGATTCAATGATTCTATGATTCTATTTAAATGATTAAAGACAATCAGTATAGACTTCAACCAGAAATTGTACTGAGTGTGAAACACCAAATACATATAGACATTCATCAGCTCTTTTCTTTTCATAGAATCATAGAATCATAGAGTTGGAAGAGACCACAAGGGCCATTGAGTCCAACCCCCTGCCAAGCAGGAAACACCATCAGAGCACTCCTGACATATGGTTGTCAAGCCTCTGCTTAAAGACCTCCAAAGAAGGAGACTCCACCACACTCCTTGGCAGCAAATTCCACTGTCGAACAGCTCTTACTGTCAGGAAGTTCTTCCTAATGTTTAGGTGGAATCTTTTCTTTTTTGGTAAAGTTTATTATCATTATTAATTCATTTTATAATACATATAAAACAAAGAGAACAATTAGAACAACAGAAAAAAATTAAAAGATGGAAAACAAAACTATAAAATAGGCACATAGAACAAGAAGTTGCATAAGAGTTAAAGTAATAATGTCCAAGTAAAGAGGTTTCTTTCCTATTTCTGATCTCCATGCAAGCAAACATATAAACAGCCACCAATCTTTGAACACCTATTCTATTTCCCTCAATGAAGAAAGTTTTTCATTTTTTAATCCCTGTTTAGCTGGAAGACATTTGTCAAACAGATTTCTCGTCAGACTCATTTGACAGGTTTCATAAATAACAATTTTTCAAAAGCACAAATCGAACTTCTGAAATGGAACGTTTGTATGGGACAGAGAGCCTGGAAGGGAATATGTGCAGGGGAGAGTCCCATTATACACCTTCAGTAATTTCAGAACAAATGCAAAAGCTGCAACAAAATTGGAATCACTTTGAAGCATTGCTCCTTGGGCCGTATCACTTGCACAACCCACATTAGCCCCACAGCTGTAGCCCAGTTACCTGGGAGTAAGCCTCACTCAACCCAGCAGGATTTACTGCTCAGTGAGTTATGCTGCCTATCTTTCATTTCCAAAGCCAATATAGTTTTTTCATAGTCTGTAAGTTTCCAAATCATTTTTGTGTACTGTGCATTTTTGGTAACAGTTGTCATTCCTTTGCTCATTCATATTTCTTTTCTGTGATCTAATTGAGAGATTCTGTGATCTCAATGAGGCCTCCCAAAGCCGTGGCGGAGGTGAGTCTGGGCCAGGTGGAATCAGCCTGAGGAGGGAGCAGCCTTCCCCAACTCACGGTGCACCACCAGCAGCAGCAGCGGTGTCCCAGTGCCTCAATGAGGCCTCTTAAAGCTGTGGCGGCCGCTCCCTGGGGAAGGCCGCTCCCTCCTCAGGCTGATTCCACCTGGCCCAGACTCACCTCCGCCACGGCTTTGGGAGGCCTCGTTGAGGCACTGGGACACGGCTGCTGCACCGTGGGTGTTGGGGAAGGCCGCTCCCTCCCGTAGGCCCACACTCACCTCCGCCACAGCTTTAAGGACACTGGTGCTGCTGCAGCAAATGTTTAAAATGTTTTTATATATTTTAAAGTGTTTTAAAGGGGTTTTTACTTTTTACTTTGTTGTACCACCGTGAACAGTGTTTTTTATTTATGTATTTTTATTTTGTTCCATTTTATTTTGGTGGGGTTGGATATTAAGTGGGGTGGGGATTGGTTTTGTTTTGGTGTGATTGTTTTTGGTCTGTTTGCTTTTATATTTTGTAAATGGAGGCTAGTATGAGGCTTGGGATTCCTACTGTGGAGGGGCGAGGGAGGTATGGCGGTGGGGGCAGGTGTTATAGGCGAAGGGGATCGAGATACAGATATGCTCGTACCCCTTCCAATCTGCGCCCCATCCCAAGGGACGAGGGTAGGGTGAGCAAGGATTACTCACCTCCGTCACTGATGTTGTGCAATGCCAGGTCCATAGGCAACAAAACCGCCACCCTGCAAGATTTCTTCACCTCGCAGGGGGTCGACCTGACTTGTGTGACGGAGACCTGGGTGCGCGAAGGCGAAACTTTTAGCTTATGAGAGATGGCGCCCCCGGGTTTCTCCGTCCTCCACCAGTCGCGGACTGTGGGCCGGGGGGGAGGGGTGGCATTATTAATCCGGGAAGATTGTTCTTTCAGGGCTCTACCATCGCCATCGATCCCTGGCATTGAATGTGTTGGCCTAGTGTGGGGCTCCGAGGTGAGCTTGGCTGTCTGGCTGGTGTACCGGCCACCTAGCACACCAGCAGCCACCCTGTCAGGCCTGCTGGAGGCGGTGGCCGGCTGGGCCTTGGAGTTCCCTAACCTATTGGTATTGGGGGACTTCAACATCCATGCTGATGCCACTCCCTCCTCACAGGCTCTGGACCTGGTGTCTTCCATGGCGACACTAGGGCTCTCCCAGTTTGTTTCGGGCCCCACACATCAAGCAGGCCACATGCTGGATTTGATCTTTGGCGTCGGTATAGATGTGATCATGTCTCCCTCGATGAAGGTGCCATGGTCTGATCACTACGCTCTGAAAGCCAGGATTGATTTTCCACCCCCACCCTGCTTAGGTGGCAAGCCAATTTGGGCTCGCCCGCAGAGGCTGATGGACCGTGATAGATTCCGCCAAGCCTTGCGGGACCTTGCTCCCCCTGGCGACTCACTGACTGAGCTTGATGAGGGCTGGAATATCCAGCTCCTGGCAGCCATTGATGAGATCGCACCTAAGCATCCTCTGTGACCCCGGGCTCCCTGGCTTACCGAGGAGCTTCGGAAAATGAAGCGGGACCTCAGACAGCTAGAGCGAGTATGGCGGGGTGCCCGTGACGGAGCCTCAAGAACATCTTATAGGGTTTTTATGAAAACCTACGAGATGGCAGTGAAGGCCGCTAAGAAGTCCTACTTCTCGGCCTCCATTGCCTCCACTAGCTCTCGCCCGGCGCAATTATTTAGTATAATTAGGTCTTCAACGTCCCTTGAAGGACAGCCAAATTTAAATAACAATTTGACACACAGCTGTGAGGCATTTGCGAGCTTTTTTGCGGAGAAGGTCCTGTTGCTAAAGCCAATGCAATTCTGGGCTGCATCAATAGGAGTATAGCATCTAGATCAAGGGAAGTAATAGTGCCACTGTATTCTGCTCTGGTCAGACCTCACCTGGAGTACTGTGTCCAGTTCTGGGCACCACAGTTCAAGAAGGACACTGACAAACTGGAACGTGTCCAGAGGAGGGCAACCAAAATGGTCAAAGGCCTGGAAACGATGCCTTATGAGGAACGGCTAAGGGAGCTGGGCATGTTTAGCCTGGAGAAGAGGAGGTTAAGGGGTGATATGATAGCCATGTTCAAATATATAAAAGGATGTCACATAGAGGAGGGAGAAAGGTTGTTTTCTGCTGCTCCAGAGAAGCAGACACGGAGCAATGGATCCAAACTACAAGGAAGAATCATAGAATCAATGAATCATAGAGTTGGAAGAGACCACAAGGGCCATCGAGTCCAACCCCCTGCCAAGCAGGAAACACCATCAGAGCACTCCTGACATATGGTTGTCAAGCCTCTGCTTAAAGACCTCCAAAGAAGGAGACTCCACCACACTCCTTGGCAGCAAATTCCACTGTCGAACAGCTCTTACTGTCAGGAAGTTCTTCCTAATGTTTAGGTGGAATCTTCTTTCTTGTAGTTTGGATCCATTGCTCCGTGTCCGCTTCTCTGGAGCATTAGGAAGAACTTCCTGACAGTAAGAGCTGAGGGATATCATCAATTTGTCCCTTGGCACCGGGATATTCCCAGGGGAACTGAAGGAGGCAGTGGTGCACCTGCTCTTAAAGAAAACATCATGAGATCCCTTAGATCTAACCAATTACCACCCGGTTTCGAATTTTCCATTCCTGGGTAAGGTGATTGAGAGAGTGGTTGCTGAACAGCTTGGTAGGTTTCTGGATGAAACATCGGCTCTGGATCCATTCCAGTCCGGCTTCCGCACTGGTCATGGGACCGAGACGGCTCTGGTCGCCCTAACAGATGATCTCCGCAGGCAGCTGGATCGAGGCGGGTCGGGGCTGCTGATTCTTCTAGACCTGTCAGCAGCCTTCGACATGGTCGATCACGAACTCCTGGACCACCGCCTTGCCGACGTGGGGATCCAGGGCACAGTCCTTCAATGGCTGCGCTCGTTTCTCTCTGGTCGGGGACAGAGGGTGGCGCTTGGGGGGGAATTGTCATCGCGCCACTCCTTGGTGTGTGGAGTGCCTCAGGGTGCGATTCTCTCCCTGATGCTTTTTAACATCTTTATGCGCCCCCTCGCCCAGCTTGTCCGGAGTTTTGGGCTGGGTTGCCATCAGTATGCTGATGACACCCAACTCTATCTGTTGATGGATGAAACAAAATAAAAAAATTCCTTCCAGTAGCACCTTAAATACCAACTAAGTTAGTTCTTGGTATGAGCTTTCGTGTGCATGCACACTTCTTCAGATACACTGAAACAGAAGTCACCAGACCCTTCTATATAGTGAGAAGGTGGGGAGGGGTATTACTCAGAAGGGTGGTGGGATTGGGTGATTGGCAGATAGCTGTGATGAGCCTGTTGACGACTCTTAACGACTGCAATAGGTCTTGCAGGAAAAAGCAAGGGGTGAGAAGGTGAAAAATGGCTTTGTCATGTATAATGAGATAAGAATCCAATGTCTTTGTTCAGACCAGGTCTCTCCATGGTTTTAAGTTTGGTAATAAGTTGCAATTCAGCAGCTTCTCTTTCCAGTCTATGTTAATGGATGGCCATCCTGACTCGGCCCCAGACACACTGACCAGATGTCTGGAAGCTGTGGCTGGATGGTTATGTGGGAGCTGGTTGAAGTTAAATCCTTCGAAGACAGAGGTCCTCTGGCTGGGACGGGACGATATGAGATTGAGGGGGCAACTCCCATCTCTTGCGGGGGTGCAATTAGTGCCAGCATCGTCCATTAAGAGTTTGGGTGTAATCTTCGATACCTCCCTCTCCATGGAGGCGCAGATTACAGCTATAACAAAGGCGGCATTTTTTCATCTCCGCCAAGCTAAGCAGTTGGCTCCTTACCTCTCTCGCCCCGACCTAGCCACTGTGATCCACGCGACGGTCACCTCCAGACTGGATTATTGTAACTTGCTCTACGTGGGGCTGCCCTTGAGACTGACCCAGAAACTCCAGCGGGTGCAGAATGCCGTGGCGAGACTCCTTACGGGGCTTTCACTGCAAGATCACATTCACCCGGTACTATATCAGCTGCACTGGCTCCCGGTGGAGTACAGGATCAGGTTTAAGGTGCTGGTTTTAACCTTTAAAGCCCTATACGGCCTAGGACCCTCGTACCTACGGGACCGCCTCTCCTGGTATGTCCCACAGAGGAACTTATGGTCTTCAAATAAAAACATCCTGAAGGTCCCAGGCCACAGAGAGGCTAGGCTGGCCTCAACTAGAGCCAGGGCTTTTTTGGCTGCGGCTCCAATCTGGTGGAAAGCTCTGTCACAAGAGACTAGGGCCCTATAGGACTGCAAGACAGAGCTGTTCCACCAGGCCTTTGGTCAGGGCGCAGCCTGACTCCCTCCTTTGACAGAACTTTAGCTTGATGGTTGCCCTCAATTTGATTTTAATTAATTTTTATAATGAAATGTTTTTAGAATGTTGGATTATTTTGATTGTTGTTAGCCGCCCTGAGCCCGGCTTCGGCTGGGGAGAGTGGGATATAAATAAAAATTATTATTATTATTATTATTATTATTATTATTATTATTATTATTATTTACCTACTAGCTTAGCTTTGTGATTATATACTACATATAAATTACTTTTTTACTTTTTAAACTATCTGTGGAAAGTTGTGGAAATCCTAGGAATGCTGTGGCAGCGTGGCCTCAGTGGCTGGCTCCTTCTCCTGCTGCTGCTGCGGAGGGGACAGAGGGGGGAAGCAGACCCCGGAAGCAGGGGGGCAGCAGCAGCAGGAGGAGGAGCCGCCCACTGCCGTGTTCCTGATGTGACGTTGGCAATGTCAGCCCCAATCTCCCTCCCGTTGGCGCCTCTGCCTCCAATAATGTTTGTAGCTGTCCTACCACAGCCCTCTCCACCAGTTTCCCCCAAAGTGGGTATTTCTAGCTGCTCAATAGCTGCTTCGGTCCAAACGGGTCCAGAGCCAGCTGCTGCATCACTGGCTCTTTCAACGCAGCAGGGACCACCTCTCAGGTATTCTGGGAAGGGTGGGTGTCGGATGGAGTTGTCAATTACTTTCCTTAATAACTGTAGGAAATGACGAAGGCTCTGATTTTTAATTGTATGCGTTTATTGAAGGTTTCTTTTTTTAAAAAAAAGTCTCATGGTGCTTGGATCTCTGCAGCTTCTCAGCCCAGCAACCACTACCTAGAATGACCAGGATATCACATCACAAGTGGCTGAAAATCCTTGGCCGAAATTATCAGAAGAGAATGAATTCCTTCCAACTCTAAAGTCTCTGTTCCATGTCCACTTTCCATACAAGAGTTGTATGCAAATCTGCTATGCAAACTGTTGGCATCTAAACTCCTGGCATCTAATTTAAAGTCTAGGTTCAGCCTTAGAACATATTAACTTTGACTAGATTAAAGTACCACTGAGCAAGTGTAAAATGTATTATTTCCATTTGTGAATGCAGACTAATAGTTTCAAGAAAGTAACGTGATTTATACTAAAATGGCTAACGTCTGATTTCATTTTTAAAGAAACCTGTACCTGGACATAAGCACCTTCTACAAATAATGACAATTGTTCTAGGACAATAAATTGTTAGCAGGTATATTCCCAGGGACCTTATGACATGCAACCAGAAAAGTTGATCATTTCGTCAGTCCAGTTGTAAACAAAGACTGCAGCAGAGATGGAGCGGGCTTCCAAATGTCCAGGCGTTTCACTTCCATTTTTTCCCTTTCTAATTCTTGCTGCTTCTCCTTTATGTGGAAAGGAATGCTAGAGCGGGAGGCCACGATGGGGGAGATAAAAAACACACCAATTAATCGTAGAGTTTCACTGTCACAACAGAGTAAATTCAAAGCTGTGCACCCAAAGGTCATGCTCCTTGGCATGTAAATACACATGTAAAGGTCAAGGGACCCCTGACCATTAAGTACAGTCGTGACTGACTCTGGGGTTGCGGCACTCATCTCACTTTACTGGCCAAGGGAGCCACTTTACTGGTACAGCTTCCGGGTCATGTGGCCAGCATGACTAAGCCGCTTCTGGCGAACCAGAGCAGCCACGGAAACACCGTTTACCTTCCCGCCAAAGCGCTGCCTATTTATCTACTTGCACTTTGATGTGCTTTCGAACTGCTAGGTTGGCAGGAGCAGGGACCGAACAACGGGAGCTCACCCCGTCGCGGGGATTCGAACCACCGACCTTCTGATCGGCAAGTCCTAGGCTCTGTGGTTTAACCCACAGCACCACCCGCGTCCCGAAATGCACATAAAACTCATAAAACTCACCTCAAAAAGCAGACAGGCATTACAAGCTCAGAAATTTGTGCTTTGTCTACTCGGGATAGCAGTATTAGAGAAATGTCATCTCTGGTTCTACTTTAGACATGTTTTTCACTTGGGACTGCTGCCTAAGCTCCTTGAGGCTGTTTGTCCCCTCCCTTCCCTCATGTCAAAGGCAGGGGCCTTTGGTGCAACCTGAAGGGCAAGAGCTACAGACCTGTTGCTTTTTGCATGTGGTTCGAAGCTTCAGATCTCTGCAAGGGGAGCAAGAGCCCAGGGTATTCCACCAAACAGGGAAGGTACTTAATTTTTTTCCACCTGGAAAAATGATGTCAGACCATCTGGTCTGTGGAGCCAGTGTGGTGTAGTGGTTAAGAGCAGTAGTCTCGTAATCTCGTGAACCAGGTTCGCGTCTCCGCTCCTCCACGTGCAGCTGCTGGGTGACCCTGGGCCAGTCACACTTCTCTGAAGTCTCTCAGCCCCACTCACCTCACAGAGTGTTTGTTGTGGGGGAGGAAGGGAAAGGAGATTGTGAGCCGCTTTGAGACTCCTTAAAGGGAGTGAAAGGCGGGATATCAAATCCAAACTCTTCTTCTCTTCTGGATCTTTGAAAGAAGCTGCTGCCCTGACTCTATGGAGATAGCCCAGAACTGACCAATTCTCCATAGGTGAAAAGCGAGGAGGACTAAAGAAAGAGAAGGTCAATGCCAAAGAGTGGCAAATGTTGCTTGAAAATAACTTCTATCCATCATTAGATTTTCCCACAGATTTGGATTATGTGGGGGCAGAAGCAGAATGACTGGAATATTTGCAGTCCTCCCACCCTGATAAAAAAGGCAATGTTGCCAGTACAACTGATCAACCTTCACTGCTTAATGTTTACATCATCAGTTCCTCTCAGCTGGAAAGTCAGCAGTGCTCAATCCTGACAAAGCCTGAGCAAAGGGAGTAACCTGATATTTGCAGATCCAATCCCTTGGCTGAGATGGTAACAGAATCACTAGGAGCTATTGAACTTGCTCAGATGCCCCAAAAGAAGCCTGCTCTAGGTCCTAGTGTTCCACCAGTTTTCTTGGAATCCAGTATGGCAATAGATCCATTAGCAGTCAGACTGCAGAAAGAGAAAACCTTGGCTCCTTCTGAGCTACAGCCATTCCCTAATGAGGCTGAGGAAGAACTGTTCAGTTCCTTCAAAATGACTTTGGCCACAATGCACGATGATATCATAAAGAGACTGAGCAAAGATACAAAGTAAAAGGTCAAAAGTCAAAAATACAACACAAAGCTAGTGAAACAGTAGAACAAAAGCTTATAGAAACAAGAATACAGGAATTCAGGAAAATGAAGGAAGGATGCAGTGTTGTGAGTCAGAACAAGCCTGAAGTTGCTGCTTCACAAGTGCAAAGTAATACAAACAGAATTTCTGCAGGTCCTGCAGTTGCTATGCACGAAACCTGGATGCTCACAGAAACTGTAGTTAATCTACGATTTACTGTTTACTATCATTACTATCATATAATGATTTACTATCATTAGTATACCAAGTAACTCCCATAAAGAGTGGCAGACCAAGAAGCGGCAGGTCCTTTGAGAGCCACAACATCCTAAGACACAATAACTCCTCTAGAAGCTCTCGGCCCTATTGGTCTCTCCTGGTGAAAATACAACCCTTGCCACTTATTCAGCATCTATTCTACCTCAGAGTTCCACATTTACTAAATCTGCGAAATGAGTATCCAAGTCCACAGGTTGTATCAATGGTATATTTTAGTGTCTGAACTGATGACTTAACCAGACTCATCTTGAATTCAGCAGGATTTGCTTCTGAGCAAGTTAGGATTCTGCTTTTGGGTGCCTTAATTAGTATGGAGAAGGTCTTTTCGGAGGAAGAGCATAGGAAGAGGAGAAGGAAGAGGAGGGTGGTGGTCATTATTATTATTATTATTATTATTATCCATTTACATCCCACACTTCCTCCCAAAGCACCCCAGGCTGAGCAATCAGACCTCAAAGGACTGGGGAACTGTTGTTTTTGCTGCAAAAGACTCTCAGGGCTACCTCTTTGCAAGGGAGCACACAGGAAAACTGATTGATTTGCAGTATCTCTTGATGACTGAGCAATATGCATGTATTGTAGTTTATGGTATACATTTTTTTAAAACTCCATATATCAGACAAAAAAACAGAAGACAGACTTGTAAAAAATAAAACTGCAGCAGACTGGAAAATACCAGATGGAAGTGGGAATGAATTTTGGAACCACTTGAGGCACATCCATATAACCCTAAGTGAATGTAGAGAGGATTTCATGAGGCCTGTGCAAGAGGCATTTGTGCAGCACAGCAGAGTTAAAGGTTTCAAAAATGCAAATGACCTTACACTAACATTTTTGTGCTTATCTCCAACATGATTTGTCAGTCAAAGGAGAAATCCACTGTATATTCAAGTCAATCAAGGGAGTTTTAGGCAAAGAAGGATTATATATTTTAAAAGCCTCTTTATACAAGCCTGAATTGTTTGTGGGTGCTCTCCCCTTTATATTCTCGCTATAAGCTGCAAAGGGCTTTAGCCACCACAGGAGGGAGGTAAAGCTACAGTTTTCTAGCTTGCACAATGGAAACTAAAAGAATTGGAAACTAAAATGAAGGAAGTAGAACCATGAAGTATACCCTCATCTCTTTTACACTCTAAAATTTATAAAACCTCATAACTCCAAGATTCTATTCTCTTCTATTCTATTCTATTCTATTCTATTCTATTCTATTCTATTCTATTCTATTCCAGCTGTTTCAGGATTGGAGAAGTATTTCCTAGGGCCATTTCACATGAAACAAAATAGCCTAACAAAAAGTTAGTTTTGTTAGTTTGTCAGGTGTATGTGATTAACACAAGTATTTTACAACAATCCCGCAGAGTGCCTCTACCAAGTGTGGCTTTCTATTGTTGTTGTTTTCTGTGGCAAAACAGACACATTAATTCATCATGCATCATTTCCTACAAAAAAGGCCTTCATCTTGCATGAAGAATCCTAGAGGGTCCTGGCATCCTGCCTGAGGCGTTGTGAAGCAAAGTGGTACTGAGCTCATTGCATGGCTGGTGTATCAGATGAGGGGCCACACACCACCCAAAGTCACTCTGGGACACCCATCTCCAACTGCTGCCACCACCCCCACCACCCCGTCTGCTGAAAGATACCCCATGCCTGAGCCTAAGTTCCACCAACACATGTAATCAATAAAGTTGTGGCCATTTGAATTCCAGATCGTTGTCTGCCTGAGTCTGTACTCTCAGACATTGCCTTGGAATGAGAGCAGGGAGGCACTGCGACTGGGACTGCAATTGCTGGTCCTTCTATCTGGCTGTTGAATACTAGGTTTTAATACACTAGTTTTTGGTTTTAGGATACTGAATACTTGATTTTAATACTTTTGCTAATTTCCTTTGTTAGTTGGACTTCAAGATATAAATAAATCACCAACTGAATCACATACAGTACACAAAAAGTAAATAGTTACTTTCTTAGTTTTTCGTTGCAAGATTAACAGCTGGCTTGACCTCTTCATGTCATGCTTAAAATAAGCTCTTAAAAAATCTAGAATCATAGAGTTGGAAGAGACCACAAGGGCCATCGAGTCCAATCCCCTGCCAAGCAGGAAACACCATCAGAGCACTCCTGACATATGGTTGTCAAGCCTCTGCTTAAAGACCTCCAAAGAAGGAGACTCCACCACACTCCTTGGCAGCAAATTCCACTGTCAAACAGCTCTTACTGTCAGGAAGTTCTTCCTAATGTTTAGGTGGAATCTTCTTTCTTGTAGTTTGGAACCATTGCTCCGTGTCTGCTTCTCTGGAGCAGCAGAAAACAACCTTTCTCCCTCCTCTATGTGACATCCTTTTATATATTTGAACATGGCTATCATATCACCCCTTAACCTCCTCTTCTCCAGGCTAAACATGCCCAGCTCCCTTAGCCGTTCCTCATAAGGCATCGTTTCCAGGCCTTTGACCATTTTGGTTGCCCTCCTCTGGACACATTCCAGTTTGTCAGTGTCCTTCTTGAACTGTGGTGCCCAGAACTGGACACAGTACTCCAGGTGAGGTCTGACCAGCGCAGAATACAGTGGCACTATTACTTCCCTTGATCTAGATGCTATTTACTAGATCTATTTACTAGAGTTGCAAGTGACTCTTAAGTGCTTCACCAAAAGCCCCTGAAAGCATAACCTGGATGCTCTGTGACTTAGTTCTACATATAAACGTCTGAACCAGGACAGTGGCATATCAATTTCCCTTGCTGCTCTCTAGCTAGGGGCGGAGGCTAAAGTTTGCATTTAAAGGTGAATCTACTGAATTCACACTTTCCAATGATAACCAAAACTCAGTCATTATGCAAATTTAGTACTTACCCAAATTTTGCAATTCTCCAACCAACCCATGCATTATATTAGGAGAAATTACTTGTGAAAATGTGTATATTAGTTGAAACTGCATATGAAACTGTGTTTATTAGGATAAATTAACATAAAGTGCTGAATGAAAAATGAGAAGCAGAGAGAACTGAAATTGGCATATCCTTCCCTATTCTCCAGGGGTAGGATTACTTTGTTTGTCTTAAAGCATAAAACAATAAAAGCATACAATGGCAGAGTATTAAATGAAATACTAGATACATACCAAGGAACTCCTGGCAGGTGCTGGAGAGGAATAAACGTATCTGACTGCTTTATATACTTGGAACTATTAAAAAGAAAACAAAAGCCATTTGGACTTAGGGAACAGACACATCATTGATTTTGATTTGATTTGGTTTGGCATTACATGTGCAAAATCCTAATGCTGTTGCTATGAGGTGCAAGTTCTTTCAATAATAGAACCCACATTTCTTGTTCAAGACTATAGAAGATATATGGATTTGTTTTTTCTTGACAATAAAATGAGTTCACTTGTAAAAATTGCCTCTGAGCTTCTACAAGTTTGGAAATTTCTCTATATAAATCTATGGCTTTTTGCTTTGGTTCCAGAAAGTCACATACAGGTCACCATAGACATCAAATATTTCTCACAACATATGTACTTAGAAAGACTGCAGCTTGTTTTTTAGAAATCTCTCTTGAAAATAGCAAAACAATAGCATAAATCCGAGCAGCCACATCAAACGTCATTATCGCAAAATCTCTAGCTTCTTAAAGGGTTTTGATGGCCAACAGTGGCACAAAAGGCACAAGTTAATGCCCATAAGACAACTGTCATGCTGATTGCAGAAAATCTGCGTTAAACAATGTAAAGACAGATCTGTGTGTCTCCTTTGGGAAGACAAAGATTTACAGGACCAGTCTGGCAATATTTTATTCCATTATCAAGCTGTAATTTCCTCTCCAAGATCCTCTTCCCACTGTAACCTTAAGTTTATGAAAGACTTGTGTATTAGCATCTAACATTAAGCTATGCATTTTTAAAATGAAACCTTTGCTATGCTGAACAGGGTCTAAAATAAAGGATTCAAAACAATAGCTTGGGCCTTAATAGGGATGTAGGTCATAAAGTATGATGTGTGGTGGGGTTGCACTCCAGTGACCTCTTGCCTGCTCTGTGGTTGAGGCCCACTTAGAGGCATAGGCCGAGTATAAAAGGTTGGCATGAAAAACAAGCACTGTGTTTTCCAAGGTGGAAGATACAGATATTTGTCTAAACAAAAAGGATGGTGAAGCAGTAGTAACAAAGGGGAGAGACTTGAAGAAAGTCTAGATCAAGGTGAGGAACCTCCATCCTGCAGCCATAGTTACAGCTGGCATGGGTCCCAATTTGGGTTGCAAATGCACACCTGACACTGTGTGTCACCATGTGCTGGACAGGAAGGGATTCAGCAGCCAAGGAACAATTAGGAGTCTTAGAATTATGTCATTTTATTGAGATCAATATTTTAGTCATGTTGGACTCAGGTGCTGTATCTTATTGCATTTGTAGTTTTGTATATGATTCACTTTTTATTAATGTGTGTACAGTCATACCTTGGTTGTCGAATGGAATCCGTTCCGGAAGTCCGTTTGACTTCTAAAAACGTTCAAAAACCAAAGCTCAGCTGCTGATTAGCTGCAGGAGCTTCCTGCACTCAGTCGGAAGCTGCGTTGGATGTTCGGCTTCCAAAGAACGTTAGCAAACTGGAACACTCACTTCTGTTGAGTCACAATGTTTGAGTCACAAGGCGTTTGAGAACCAAGGTACGACTGTATATTGTTTAGAGAGATTTATTGCTTAATTGTGTCACTTTAAATGTGGAATGTGATGATCACTGTTATCATCAGCCATCACAGGGCTGAGTGTGGAACTTGCCTCCCAAAGTTCACTGGAGGCAGGGTTGGTCCCAGTTTGTGGAAGTCTTTGCTTTGTTCTGGATAGGCATAAGGGTGGTCTCCCAGTGTCACCAACGGAATACCATTTCTGGAGGCATCTTCAGTCACTGTGATGACAAACAAAAACACACCTAGATAGGATACTGGGGACAAAAGTTTAGTTTCTACCATTTGAACCATAGAAAAAGATCTATTTGAGTCATGCACATAGATAACATTAATTTAAAGCTATGTATGCCACTATAACCCCTTCATGGATCCCTGCCTTGTTGTAGCGAAGGGGCTTGAATAACCCCAAGAAGCTATGAGCTATGCCGTGCAGGACCACCCAAGACGGACAGGTCATAGCCGAGAGTTTAGACTAAATGTGATCCACCTGGAGAAGGAACTGGCAAACCACTCCAGTATTTTGCCAAGAAAACTCCATGGACATAAAAAAGGAGACGCTTTGAGAAGAAAGTGAGTTTCCAAGGCATGCTGTGGTTCATGGGGTCACGTAGCGTCAAGCATGACTAAGACGACTAAACAACAAATGCCACTATAAATCTAAAACCACTTTCTTAAATTTTAAATAGAAGCATCTGCAGTACCGGATTATGGTGAAATCTACACACATATAAAAATGCTGTGAAAATGTTTTTTTAAAAAAAGTTTTGAAAAATACATTGATTTTGGCATAGGTCACTGTCGCTATCTAGTGTCACATTTGTATATTGCACTTTACAACACATTTAAAATGTTTTATTTGCAGCTGTGTAGATACATGATGTCCTTCTTTATGAGAGGGTCGGGGGGGGCAAGGCAGTTGCTCTTGTGTGATCTCTTAGTGGCCTTTGATACCTTGGTGGCATTGGATCTGCAACCAATCAGGGCAAGGAATAACATGGAACTAGAGAAAAAAGTGGCAGGTTTTCGGAAACCTTTCAGTAAACATTCCAGGCCCACCTTCTTGATCACAAAAATATTCAAGCCAAAGCATTTGCTGTATTTTATTAACATATCTATACCCCCATTTTCACGGAGTATAAATTTAAAATAACGTGAATAAACAAAAAGCAATGTTAAAAGAGCAACAGATTTTCAGAGCCTTGGAGGCAGGGGGCAAGGCTATAGATATGGGAAAAAATGATAATCATCTATACCAGGGGTGACTAACCAAGGACTTGAAGGTGTCACCCAGTCCCCTAAGAGATGTTGTGGCCCTTGAACAAGATGGCTTTATTCTAACAAGTGTTGAGTGCTCCGGTGGATCCACAGCGGTGACAATATGCTGTCAAATGGATGTGGGTGGGTGTTCACTTCCAACCCCGTTTAAAAATCACTAAAAAGTTTTAAACTATTTTTTTTATAAAATGCTTTTTAAAAAAAGCTCATTGTTCCCACGTCTCCCATTGTGATACTGTGATTCCAGAGGTTATATACGTGTGTGTGTGTGTGTGTGTGTGTGTGTGTGTGTGTGTGTATCATGGCACCCACCCCACGCACACACACACGCACGCTGTAATGCCAGTCAGCTTTGTGGCTTCCCAAGGAGCCCCAAAGTGGTACCGTTTGAAATGTTTTAAATTATCTGTCTATATTTACAGACCACTCTTGTGGGCCCTGATGCAATTTGGTGATGCCAAAATGTTTTGTGACACCCCTCCCCTCATTCCTCCTTTTTTAAAATGGCAAATTTGGGGCACACACACTTTGACATCCCCACTTTCAGCTGTAACTCACAGAGATTTGACCTCAGTGCAATTTTTGGCCTGAAAAAAGTTGAGTGACCTATACATTGAAAAATCAAAAGGAGACAAAACTCACATGTGGCTGATTCCACCTTGGAAAATGTGTATGAAAACATGAGAACTGAACCTCATAGTTTTGGTAGCCCAAAACTTTAAGATATTAAGATAAAGAATTAAAAGAGGTTTCTGTGGTGTTACCATATTTCTTCTTTCCAAAGCACATTTCCACTGTCCTTTCAGATGTTGTGGTTTTGTTTCTGAGGTGTACACCCTCAAAGAAACACTTTTTCCCCGTGTGATAAGTGTGACCAAAGGAACTTGGATAAAATGTCCATTCTGTGTCTGAATTCTCATTATCTCCTATAGAAGAGAGAGAAATTGTAAGAATGGCTGAGCTTTCTTTTCTTTTTATCTATTTATAGTAATTTGAAAAATAAAGAATATTTCAACAACATTTCAAATTCAACATTTAGTCATTCAGCCTAGGACTTCCCCTCCATCCCTCCATGGTTCCCCCAAAATTCCAACTCCTGTTGCGTATTATAATTATTCTAAGTCTTCACTTCTTCCTAAAAAATCCCTCCACCATACCTTGGATCTCAAATGCCTTAGCTCCCGAATAAATCGGCTCCCAAACAGTCAAAACCCGGAAGTGAGTGTTCTGGTTTTTCGAACGATTTTTGGAAGCCGAATATCCAGCGTGGCTTCTGTGGCTTCCGATTGGCTGCAAGATGCTCCTGCAGCCAATCAGAAGCTGCGCCTTGGTTTTTCAACAGTTCCAGGAGTCGAACGGACTCCCAGAACGCATTCTGTTCGAGAACCAAGGTATGGCTGTACTTTGCACTGCTGTCTTTTCTCAAATCCTACTTGCGTTTTATCAGGTTTCCATGGAGTTTTTCAGTAATCTATTGCAAATGTATACATGGTTGCCATGAGGTAGATGACATCACATAGACTTCTGCTGATTTGCCCCCGTACACAACGCCTAGAGGGAAATTTATATTTCTGATTCTTAATTGGCTTCCAGGTTGATCCACACAGGAAGTGCCCGTTGAACTCCTAGCAGATAAACATTATTATTATTATTATTATTATTATTATTATTATTATTAATAATAATAATAATAATAATAATAATAATAATTTATTTATACCCCGCCCATCTGGCTGGGCTTCCCCAGCCACTCTGGGTGGCTTCCAACAAAATATTAAAATACAGTAATGCATCAAACATTAAAAGGTTCCCTAAACAGGGCTGCCTTCAGATGTCTTCTAAAAGTTTGGTAGTTGTTGTTCTCTTTGACATCTGGTGGGAGGGCGTTCCACAGGGTGGGTGCCACTACCGAGAAGGCCCTCTGCCTGGTTCCCTGTAACTTGGCTTCTCGCAGGGAGGAAACTGCCAGAAGGCCCTCGGCTCTGGACCTCAGTGTCTGGGTAAAACGACGGAGATGGAGACGCACCATGTGGCCAAATTTGTGAATTTATTTTTATGTTGTAAATTGTTACAGGTTGCGTTGTACGATTTTAGATGAAAGTTTCCTTTGTCATCTATTGTAAAGGCCTTTGGCTATAAACAATAAAATTGATTGAATGAGCTTTTAAATAATCCACAAACATTTTTCAGTCCTCCTTAAAGTCTGTCTCTTTTTTATCTCCAATTTAACAAGCCAAACTTGCCAGTTCTACATATTCTGTCAATTTCAGCTGCCATTCTTTTCTAGTAGGTAGCACCTCTTCACGTCATTTTTGAGCTTACAATATTTGCGCTTCCATTACTGCATAAAGAAATAGATTCACCTGTTTTGGAGCAACATCTGTTTCAGTTATCCCTAATAAAAAGGCCTCTGGTCTTTTTGGGACAGTTAGTTTAAGTATCTTTTTTATCTCATTATAGATCAGCTCCCAAACGTCTTTAGCCACTTTACATGTCCACCACATGTGGGAAAATAAACCTTCTTTACACTTCCAACAGACATCTGATGCTGATTTAGACATCTTTGCCAATTAATATGGTGTTAGGTACCACCTGTATATAATTTTCAGGAAGGTGGGCAAACCATACTAAGACCATGGTTTCCTCCTGGACTTGCTCCAGGGCATGGGAATTGGGGCCACGGTCTTATAGGACCAAGTCCAGAGAGGGGCATTGGGAGAGGGCCTCTCAGCTATTTAATACCTTTATGAAGCTGCTGGGAGCTTCATCAGCAGTTTGGGGGCAAGGTGCCATCAGTTTCCTGATGACCCACACATGAATCAGGAGAGATCATGCACTCCCTGGACACAGGGGTGAAATAGATGAGGTAAAACCAGCTGAGCTTGAATCCTGGCAAGACAGAGACACAATGGTTGAGTAGCTCCCATGTCTGAGAAACTGGTCAGTTGCCTGCCCTGGGCAGGTTTGCAGTTTGGGGGTGCTTCTGGCACCATTTCTGTCCCTGAAGACTCAGGCAGCTTCATTGGCTAGAAGAGCCTTTTATCAGCTGCAACTGGTTGGGCAGCTGTGGCCATTCCTGGACCCGGAAAGTCTTACAACAGTACTTCATGCATTGGTTATTTCAAGACTGGATTACTGCAGTGCGCTGCATGTTGGGCTGCCCTTGCACCTGATCCAGAAGCACAATTGCTGATAGGAGTGATGCCTTCTCTACGTATGTCACCTGTGCTCACAGAGCTGCCCTGGCTGCTGATTTGCTACTGGGCCAAATTCAAGGTAAAGTCCTTAACAGCTTGGGACCAGTGTAGCTTTGAGATCCCCTCACTCTACATGTGCCACTTTGATTGGCAGAATTGGCACTAAAACAGGTGCCAGATGACACACACCTGTTCTGCATTTGTAAGAACTCAGTCATTTCATATGGCAGCAGCTGCACTCTGGAACTCCCTGCCTGTTGAGGGAGTTTGCTGTACAGTTACTCGTTTTGGCTCCTGCTAAAAACATCATTGTTTAGACAAGCTGACCCAGATGCTTAGAAAGTTGAGGTAGCTTTCAACTTCAATACATAACATTAACTTGTGTATTAAGCCAGGGGTAGGCAACCTAAGGCCCGGGGGCCGGATGCGGCCCAATCGCCTTCTCAATCCGGCCCGTGGACAGTCCGGGAATCAGCGTGTTTTTACATGAGTAGAATGTGTGTTTTTATTTAAAATGCATCTCTGGGTTATTTGTGGGGCGTAGGAATTCATTCATTCATTTATTTTCAAAATAGAGTCTGGCCCATCACATGGTCTGAGGGATGGTGGACCGGCCCACAGCTGAACAAGGTTGCGGACCCCTGCTTTAAGCCCAAATCCAATTTGTCATAGCCAGTGGCTAGTACAAGAAAGTTATTTGGATTTGGCCCTAAGTATGGTTGTGATTTTTTCTTGATTTTATTGTCTGAACAAAGAAACACTTTGAGGTATCTTACAATCTAGTGGTGTATACATTTCCTGAAACAAATAAGATGTAGACTAGGAATTAATTCTCTGAGAGGGGGAGACATGGAATCAAGGACCCCGAATCACCAGCAATTTCCCACACAGGCCACCACTGTAATGCTGCCCCCAACGGTCATGTCGCCTCCTGTGTTTTGGCTTCCACAAGATGCTGGAGGAAGCCGGTGACAAATGTATTTGCCATTCCAGCCTGCTCGGACTGCAGTCAGGGGCCCTGCAATGCCTCAGTGGAGCAGCAGCGAAGAGGGGTGTCGCAGTGCCATCGGGGAGTCATTTGCGTGTGAGCTGCTTGGACCTTTGTGCACATTGGGGTGGCTTTATGTCTGGAGACCTTGGCAGAAACCTCCATGCAAACTGCCAGCATTTCATGGCACTATTTCTTCAGCGTTACTCACGAGAGGACTTCTTCTGCAGTTGGACCTCCGCAAATCGGTCGCTTTCTTTTACCAGATTTGCTTTAGGTGGAGGTTCACTGGAATGCTTAGGAGAGCCAGAAGAGGAATTTTGAGAAGGATCATGCCTGACAAAAACAAAATGGAAGGAAGGATCACTTACTTATTAGTTGTCAGAATAAACCAATACTGGCTGGATCTTTATGCATCTGGAACCTACCCAGAGGGATCTGCTTCTTGGGGGGCCTTACAGGGTGCATCTGGATTTTCTTGCCTGCCATCGTGCTGGAGGGATGTTAATATTGTGTCTTGTTTCTGGGGCTCAGTGGATTTTCTTGTTGTGTTGCTTAGTTCTGGAAGGCAAGCAGCAATAAATAAACTTCCTCTGAAGTCAGCTGAAGATGCCTAGACACATGGCAAATAAACAAAAAAACACTTCTGACTTTGCAGGATCCTGGTATTATACTTGCAGGAAGAAAACACCCTTTTGTGGAAACATACAAGACTACAACTCTTTAGCCCTGCCTTGACCAATTGCAGAACCAGAGTTGTACTTCACATTAAAAGGCTACATGTTTCCCTTTACATGGAGGCAGCTACTAATGGCTAATTATTTACACCTGTTTACACACATCCAGATGGGCATGACTTTGTGGGCTAACATAATAAAATCAGCCTCAAGGAATCTAGATGGGATTTACTTACTTACTTAAGGTAAAGGTAAAGGTAAAGGTAAAGGTAAAGGTAAAGGTAAAGGGACCCCTGACCATTAGGTCCAGTCGTGGCCAACTCTGGGGTTGCGCCACTCATCTCGCTTTACTGACCGAGGGTGCCGTCGTACAGCTTCTGGGTCATGTGGCCAGCATGACTAAGCCGCTTCTGGCGAACCAGAGCAACACACGGAAACGCCATTTACCTTCCTGCCAGAGCAGTACCTATTTATCTACTTGCACTTTGACATGCTTTCAAACTGCTAGGTTGGCAGGAGCTGGGACCGAGCAACGGGAGCTCACCCCGTCACGGGGATTTGAACCAACCGCCAACCTTCTGATCAGCAAGTCCTAGGCTCTGTGATTTAACCCACAGTGCCACCCGCATCCCACTTACTTACTTACTGGCAGCTAAAAACATATACATTATATTAGTTTAAAAGTAATTAAACTATAATAAAATTAAAATGATATCAAAACAAACAATAAAATACAGAGAGTAACAACTGCACAGCACAATTCAAAGCCCTTTCCTTCAAATCAGTTGGTTCCCCAAAGCCTGCCAGAATGATACTGTCTTCCCCTGCAGGTGGAAGGACCGTGAGGAAGGAGCTGGCCTGGCCTCCCAAGTCTGGGAACTGCTACCAAAAAGACCCTCAGGTGAAGCCCTCCCCCTCTGTGCCTCTGCATGAGGTACCTCTGGAATTTGTTTTGATTGGTTCATGACACGCTCTGCTTTCTTTTAATTGCACAAGAGACTTGTGTCCCTTAGCATCCAGCAAATTTTCTTTGCCCTGTGTGACATACCCTCCAACATTTCTGCGATGAAAATAGGGATGTCTCTTTCCATAATCATAATTTTACTAATTATACCCCACACATCTTACTGGGTTGCTCCAGCGACTCTGGGCAGCTTCCAACATATATAAAAACATAATAAAACATTTAAAAAAACCTTCCCTAAACTGGATTGCCTTCAGACAGCTTGGGGATTGGATAACTCCAGATTCTGCCCAAATACCTGTTTTCCAGCTTTAGCTAGCCTCTTTTCCTTGCTATTTATTTATTTATTAAATTTGTATACTGTCCTTCATTCATAGATCTCGGGATAGTTAACAACATAAAAACACAAAATACATAATAAAAAGCACAAGCACACATACACACAAAAGCCAACATCCCCCTCCCATAAACACATTTTAAAAGGGCATTGGATGACAATCTGTGAAAGGCCTGGTTAAAGAGGAACATTTTCACCTGGCAACATAAGGTGTAAAAAAAGGTAGGTAAAGTTAAAGGACCCTTGGACAGTTAAGTCCAGTCAAAGGTGACTATGGGGTTGCGGTGCTCATCTTGCTTCAGGCCAAGGGAGCTGGCGTTTGTCCACAGACAACTTTCCGGGTCTTGTGGCCAGCATGACTAAACCGCTTCTGGCACAACAGGACACCAAGACAGAAACACCATTTATCTTCCCACTGCAGTGATACCTTTTTATCTACTTGCACTGGCGCACTTTCAAACTGCTAGGTTGGCAGGAGCTGGGACAGAACAACAGGAGCCGACCCCGTCGCAGGGACTCAAATTGCTGACCACCTGATCAGCAAGCCCAAGGGGCTCAGCGATTTAAACCACAGCACCACCTGCATCCCTAACTTATTAGCCAGGTTGTAATGAAATGCGAATCACAGCCGACAGAGTTTGAGTTTTTGATAACATGATCACAAAATGAACAGCTACAAGGCAGTGAATCCCTTCCCTGCAGATGGCAGAAGCACATAGGAATATATCTCATACCAAGTCAGAGCATTTCTCACTTTAATTCACTTGTTAAATGCAGCAGTGCAGAAATTAAACATTAAGCTACAGGAAGGCACAGGAGTAATTCCCAGCCTTTCCTGGCAATGCTGGGTTCAAACCTGGGACTTTCTATACAAAGCATGAGCTCTGCTGCTGAGTTATGGCTCCTCCCAAGTCCTAATGGCAGGCAACAAAATCATTCTGATTCAAAATTTAGCTTTAGACTGAGAAACAATGCATTACCAGCAGCCCTCCCCATGCTTGCTATGCTCTGCACTCATTTGACTCTAAGCTGCAAGGGCCCAGGGGGCTTTGCACCAGGGAGTTTCAGTACAAACCCCCATCTGCGCCCGCCATCCTGCTGTCGCCTGGGTGCCAAGGAAACAGAAGCAAACAAAAGAAGGGAATTCCAGTGAGATTGTCTGCTCCCTACTTAGATTTCTCAAGGACTGTTGTCATTCAACAAGGTCAGGTTCATGTTCTTTCAAACAGCCTGAAAAATAGACATCCTGTAACTAGATGCAAAATTTACAAAAAACATTCATCAAAATATATAAACAAATCCAAACTTAGGATTTTAGCATAAGGTAAATCCATACACAAACCTTTGGCCACCACAGTCCTGAGGAGTCACTGCTACTAGGCGTTGGCTGCTCGGACCTGCTTTTGTGCAGCGAACAAATCCGTGGCCCTCCCGGTGCCTCCAAGCCCAGAAGCTGAAGTGGGGAAACGTGTCTAAGGGCAGAGAGGTTATGGCAGCCTTTGACCCAGCAACGTAGCCTGGGCTGAGCTGGGACCTCGCAAAGGACCTGTCCAGGAGAAGCCCTTCACCCAGCCAGGTGTCCTGTCCACGGTCGGCGGCTCGGTCGGCCCCTCGGGGTCTTCAGGGGAGGCACCTCTCGAGAAGGCTTTCCTTGGGAACTAGAGATGAGCCTCTTCCTCCTGACCAGAGGCAGGAATGGGAGCGAAGCGCCCTTGAGAGCCTGTCGACGGTGCACATTCCCCGTTCCGATGGGCCCACGTCTCCTGCCGCCGCTTCCCGCAAAGAACTACACGTGTTTTCAGCTGCATCGACTAAAGCAATAGCAGCCGTGGCGTTTCTAAGGGCAAGGGCACGCGGGGTTCGCCCTGGGAAAAGCCAAGGCACCGGGATGGCAGCAGAACTGGCAGAGTTGCTCTGCGCATCTGGGAGCAAGAGGGTACAGCGCCTCAGCAGGCCAGCGCGGCCGGAACAGGGGCCAGAGGTTCCGCTGTGTTACGGCAAAAATCTGGGTGCGAGGCTGCTCTGCCACCCAGCTCATCGGACTAAGTCCATGGGTCCCTGCGGAGGAAAATGAGCTCAGCCGGAGACAGGAGCAAACTGCAGAAGGTCCAAGTTTATTGCGCAACAGGTTCAAGGCGAGATTGAACAGTGAGAAAGGGGTGACATGAGTTTTTGAAACTCCCTCCATGTCCCAGAATACAGTGCAAAACACGTCATGAATACATCACAGAAAGGTGGGGTTACACAGATCAGCACTTCAGGAAGGTGGAGGGGTTACACAGGTCAGCACTTCAGGAAGGTGGAGGGGTTACACAGATTAACATATGGAGGAGGGAGGGGGGAATATGCGGAGCTGGAGATATGCACAGATAAACACTTCCTGGGGATGAGAAAACAATGGTCCCAAATATGCATAGTCTGCCACCTGACATTGTCTGGAGGAAAGGCTGATCACCTTGACACCTTGCTTGAGGGATTATGCTGGACAGGGGAGGTGTGATGGAGTCCTAGAGTAATTGAGCAAACTGGCACACTGATTTTCTATGAATTTTATAGATTTTAGTCCCTTTTGACATTGACGATTGGAAATAAATTGATATATTGTAGCGAAGAAGAAGGTGAAGAAGACATGCCCCCCCCCCCTTCCGTAACAGTCCCCCATTCGGAGATAGATTTGCATTAAAGTTCTGTAAGAACTTGCAAATCTTTTCTCCGCACCCTAAATCTCGGTGAAGGTAGGGGTGCCGTGTGAGTGGGAATAGGCCCTAATGGAAAAGGAGGTGGGTTGAGCAGGGCAACAAAGGAGGGAGCAACACGGACCAATACAATGTATGTTTATGTTATATAGATATGCACTAAATAATAACTTTGTATCTATCGTACTAGATGTGTGGGTTTGTGTAAACCTGAAGGGGACTTGCAAATCATGCCTCTTAAGGCCATTTGCAAGTATAGTAGTGCAGATAGCTGGATATAGGATATCGCATAAAAGGACACCTGTTGTATTTTGTTCAATAGTGGTCTATGCTTTACATTTAGCAGGAAGGTCCACTACTGACTGGGGGAAAAAATGCAGTTTGCTTTGTCCCCCGCCATTTTTGTGTTCTCAGGTGTCAAGGTAGCTTTTCTGTGGTCTCACAGTAGTGGCAATCCCTGGTGAATCCACTTAGGGCTTTCATATCAACCATGTTGCCTGGCACTCACCACAGCTGCCACAGGTTTGGACACGTCCTGAGGGAAATGTCCTTGCCTTGGCTTCCTATGGGGTTTTATTATTGGTCTTGCAGTCATGGGAAGTTGCTCACTTGCACTTTAAGGACCAAAAGCTAATTGCAGCCTGGATACACTTGCCCAATTCAAACTGAGTCCAATTTGAATTTATCTTTCCCCATGGTTCTCAACTCTTCAAACCAATCTGTTAAAAGAAAACCATTCTTAAAAGGGCACTTGTCGAAATAAGTCAATTTAACTGTATAAGGGATCATTCCTGCTAAACCAAAGCATATCCACCTTCATGTATCTTAGAAGCTTCTCCTTGGTAAAGTGGGTTTTAGCACATTTTTTAAAATGGGTAGGGAAGTTGGCAGAGTGCCAGGTGAGACAACGAAATATGGTTATAAATTTATCTAAGTCTAAACATTGGACTACATAATAGCCTGATCTGTTAAAAGGTATAAAATGTATGAGGATCCTCCACTGTGGTGTAAGGAATAAGACATTAGACATAAAACACTTACACACAAAAATAGCCACAAAATAGCCCCCCCATTTGTGGAAATGACACACTGTCAGACACATTTCAACATTCCTACGTAATAACACATAATACAAAACAAACTAATTAAATATCAGTTGCATATCTTGAGACAATTGGGATATTTTATATATGTATCTTGAGGTTCAAAAGTCAGAAAATGTCCTTGTAATTCAACTCCACCCCCCTTTGTCAGCCCCACTCCCCCGGCAGTCTATATCCTTTGAAAGAGATAGCTGTGGCCACTTTGAAACTTTGGTGTCTTCTGTTGTGGTGGCGAAGCTTTTCATTGGATCTGTAATAACACACTTGTAGAAGTGATATCCTGTAAGGGCAGGGTGGACTTAAAAGACACAGTTAAAATAATAATAAAACACACACACACACACACACACACACACACACACACACACACTGACCTATGAGGAACCAAAATAAATAAATGCTAAGACACAGAATTTTAAGAAATCTGAAGTAACAATGAAAATAAAAGAGTGTTTCTTGATGTGACAACATCGGCTAGAATGTTAATAGCAAAATACTGGAAAATGACTTAATGGCAATTTAAAGTTGTGCAAGTACCTTGAACTAGCCAAAATGACATAATTAATAAGAAATGCTCAGGCAAGAGGTAAACAAATACCATTCCACAAACCATGTTTGGTTATGCTTCGATTAATTTCATAGACATCATGGAGAAACGGATTAAATAAATGGAAACAGATTATTTGTAACTTTAAAAGTGTCAAAGCCACGAAGAGATGGAAGTCACTAATACAGCAGGGATTTCACAGAACAGAAAGAAAGTTAATACAGTAGGGGTTTCACAGAACAGAAAGAAAGTTGTTGTGGGAGAAAAAAGGGACAAACACTTTGTTATCGGGGTTCACATATCCTGTTAAAAGGGAAAATTATTTCATGTGAGAAGCCTGTCAGGAAATGCTGTTCCTAAAATGCACACAAACAAAGTCTGTGATTTAAATCCCATTGAGGGGTGGAATTCTTTGATATTTACCTGTGAAAAGAATTTGGCATGTTAAGATTTCAAACTTGGGACACATTAAGGGTGATTTCTCTCAATGGTTCCAAGTTTTACATAAACCTCCTCCCCCCCCCCACAGTTCCCCCTCCTTCCTCTCTCTCTCTCTCATTTCCTTTCCTTTCCTATCCTCTTTTTTTTTTTTTTTTTGCTGATCTAGTCTCTGTGCATGTGTGGAGTTCATGTCTCAGCAAACCTTTTATACTATTGAAATGTTGCATCTTTTGGCAAAATTAGAATTTGAATAAGGGAAGGGTAAGGAGTAGATTTTAAAAGAGGGTTAGATTTAAAACAAAAAAGAGAAACTCAGCAATTGAAGTATTCACCAACAAAAGCTAGCAATTTCAGCCCAAGCAAAGCGACTGCTTCCTTTATGTACAGGAAAGGGCTAATATCCCTCTGGTCATTCGTGGAACAATGGGAAAAAATGGCCAGAGAGTCAGAATTCATAGGATTTTTTAATTATTATTTTTTTTAACATTCTAAGTTTTTCGGCCTTACCATTTGCAGACAAAAATTTTCCTGCCCCTTTATTTACAGGATTGGTCAAGGCCCATATGTATTTGTCTGATTTTTAAATAGTAGACAAAATGATAAACACTGTAATCACTCAAATGCTTGATATTACCAGTTGTGCTTCAAAACATCACAGCTTCACCTCTCACCTTTTTTAAAACTAAAGAGCAAAGCTAGGCTGAATTTCAACTCCATCACCACACCAGAATTTAAGAATTACCCTGCAATGCTTGCGGACACATGTCCTTCCACACAGCCACAAATTGGGAGAGTTGAAAGGGACCCTGGGGTCATCTAGTCCAACCCTCCAAAATAAAGGGCTCACAGCAAGATTTCACAGCAAGATTTGTACTACACACACATACTTATGTACACAGGCACTACTGGGGAAGAGAGCACAATCAGTGCTCCTATCATGTACTAAGGAAGAGGAAAATAAAAATTCCCAACTTTATACAGAACCCTTTAGCAGATCTTGAGATTAGTTTGAGTTTACTTCCTTAGACGTGCAAGTTCCTTAGAGTGCAAGTTCCTAGACAAATGATCTTTAAAGACAAATGATCTTTAAAGAAAGATTGAAGTGAACATTTTCTTAAGATAGGGAGAGGATCTCTTATAAAGCATAGTTAAAACAGCCATAGATTTGATTTAAAAGGGAATACAAAAGTGACAATTTTTCCTGAATTTGCAGAGGAATAGTAAGCCTAATCTATGCCCCCCCCCTTTTGCAGTTTCCTTTAAAGGAAGCTTACTCGGAAGTAAATTTACCTGGCACAGAAGAAGAGAAAGGAAAAACAAAACAAAACCCTGAAAGAGACAGAATGAAACGGGGGGGGGGGGCATTTTCTAAGAAAAGAGGCCTGATATCAGGAGCCTTACAATAACTCTTCTGTCCAACCAAATCAAAGTTAAAACTGGACTCAGATATTTTCTTAGAAGGAAGACCATACTTTCATAGGCATGTGCTTCATGAAATAAATACACTGCATTTTAGCTTGAGAGAGCAGTTGTGCTCACCCACACTTTTGCAGCAGAAACATCTAATTCAAATTAGAAACATTCACATTCCAAAATAGACTGTAGACTCACGATCTGAAAAGTTGCGGCAAAGCAAGAGGTGGGGTAAACATTTGCACCCTTCATTCTCATTTTGTCTTATTTAGGACTGATAAGGTCCAGCATAGCTTCCTTAAATTTAAAATTTTGAAGCAAGCTTGCAGTTTAAACTATGCGCGCTTAAGAAAGGCAGTCTGTCAGAGACAGAAGGAACAAACACACATAACAGACAACATGTAAACACACATATTCTCATATATGTATTAACACACAACACACATAACAGACAACATGTAAACATATATACTCTCATCCTTTAGTTGGTTATTGCAAGGAGTTGGGCTGCTTCCTTTAGCTTCATTAAGTGAAATTAGTAGGAAGGTCCCACATGGTTTTAAGAGCCTCCTTGCCTCTTCAAACACCACCAGTTAACCAGCCGGCCAACGCAATTCGGGCTTGGCGGAGGCGGTGCTGGCGGGCCAGATTTCAGAACAGAGGTTCTCTAATTTTGCTTCGATAATAATTTGTGGCCAGGAATCGTCTTCCAATACGTGATGACAAATTGGAGAGGAGAGTCAGGGTCCTTCTGAGACTGAGATGGCTTTCTAGAAGCCTTCTTCCCAGAGTGAGCCCGCTCGCGTTTGGAAGCCTGGGTACCCATTTTATGTTTTACGCGTGTCTAGACAGAAAGAGGGAAGAGAAAGGGCGGTAAGGATTGGTATATCTAGGAGATTGATATACTTAATACGGGATTTATAGTAAAGAGGGGTCTTTAGTCGCTTGGCAACTTCCTTAGAGGGTTTTTTAAGAGCTCTAGCTATCCGGTATTCCTTCCTATTTCCTTAGTCAATAACCTGGGGTCCTTTTCCACTCTGCCGATCCCGCCCAATTCCTCATGGGCTATCCCTCCTGGCAACCTCCTACCTATCGTCAATCTCAGGAAAAGGGGCCCTACTGAACGCCCGCGCCGTGCGGTGCCAGATCGGGTGATCCCTGGATAGAGTTTCGAACCGAAAATCCCCCTTGCTTTTGGAAGCGGGCTCACGCACGATACACGTGTTACGTGGCACCGACCAGTGCGGCTGGGATTGGATAGAAAGCCAGACCCCTTCCTGCCCCCTCGGTGAGGACGCTCAGGAAGTTCGGAAGAAGAACTCCAACCCCTTGCTTTCAACTGGGACGTCCGTTGCGGAGAGTCGGCTGTTTTTCAAGTCGGGTCTCTCAGTCTTACTTTCGGACTCTCAGTTGGTGCGGCTGACTGGAGGGTTTGAGAGGAGAAAGAGATAGAGCTCAGAACCCCCCTTTTGGGTCGAGCAGCAGTCCACGGTCTCTCTCACCAATTGGACCAAGAGACAGGCGAGAAGGAGCGATAGGGAGGAGGGCAGAGAATTCAGTTGCCAGGAGATTTCCACCCCTTTCCCACCAGTGCACTGGATTTTTCCTTTTCCTTATACTCACGCGTCTTCTATGATGATCCCGGGATTGATGAATAAGCCGGCTGGATCCCTCTTTGCTTCCCGGCTGAACTCCTGGGGCTTTCGATTACCGCCCGGAAGATGGCCGGGGGTCCAAAGGATCTTCCCAGGCAAAATGGCCTGGTGCCGGCTGAAGATTTCGGGGCCCCCGGTCAGCAACGCGGGAGAACCGCATGCCCCACGTTGTGGGCGCCAACTGTTACGGCAAAAATCTGGGTGCGAGGCTGCTCTGCCACCCAGCTCATCGGACTAAGTCCGTGGGTCCCTGCGGAGGAAAATGAGCTCAGCCGGAGACAGGAGCAAACTGCAGAAGGTCCAAGTTTATTGCGCAACAGGTTCAAGGCGAGATTGAACAGTGAGAAAGGGGTGACATGAGTTTTTGAAACTCCCTCCATGTCCCAGAATACAGTGCAAAACACGTCATGAATACATCACAGAAAGGTGGGGTTACACAGATCAGCACTTCAGGAAGGTGGAGGGGTTACACAGGTCAGCACTTCAGGAAGGTGGAGGGGTTACACAGATTAACATATGGAGGAGGGAGGGGGGAATATGCGGAGCTGGAGATATGCACAGATAAACACTTCCTGGGGATGAGAAAACAATGGTCCCAAATATGCATAGTCTGCCACCTGACATTGTCTGGAGGAAAGGCTGATCACCTTGAAAACCTTGCTTGAGGGATTATGCTGGACAGGGGAGGTGTGATGGAGTCCTAGAGTAATTGAGCAAACTGGCACACTGATTTTCTATGAATTTTATAGATTTTAGTCCCTTTTGACATTGACGATTGGAAATAAATTGATATACTGTAGCGAAGAAGAAGGTGAAGAAGACATGCCCCCCCCCTTCCGTAACAGCTGACCAGCATCCAACAGACCAAGCACCGCGGCCCATGCCAGCATCTCCGCTTGCCGGGTCAACTTGGCTAGAGGCCCCTCCCCATCTTTCCCCTTTGCTTCCTAATTTAACACTAACCTCTCGCAACAAATGAAACGGATCCGCAGAAAACGCAAGAGGGAGATTGTGCATACTTTTGTAAACCAAGAAATCTTAAACAAACAAACAAATAAAACTTGGCCTCCTAGATTCGGACCGCGCAGCAGAGACTGAGGAGGCTCTTATCCCCAGACCAGGATGCTGAGGTTCGGCCGGAGGTCTCTGCTCTGTTCCAGTGATCCAGAGCTCCAGTGAACCTGTACTCCAGAGATCCTGTCTGCTCCAGCGATCCAGCTCCAGATGTGCATGCATAATGTTGCAGCTAGCATCGTTAGTGTGAATAACGTAGCGTGCTAGATTGTGCATCAGTTTCCCAACAGTATATTGAGAGGATGGAATTCATGGAATCTTCTGCCCCCACAAGGACCAGTTATTTAGAAATAGGAAATCTGTGTATTAGTATTAGGTAGAAGGAATGATGATGCTGCCCCCTTAAGAAAAGGTTTGGCCTTCCCCCTCCCCCTTTTTTCCTACCCCAAGGCAGGTTGGGAAATGTAGGCACAGCCACACGGGAGAAGCCTCCCTTCCTGCCTGGTTTCAGTCTCCTGCTTGCCCAAGCAGGGAGAGGGGCGAGCGAACTCCCTCTCGCCCAGCTCCACAAGGAGCGGCATCCAACGCTGCCAACCACTTTTGCTCAGAGCCCAAGAGCAGCCTCGTGGAATGTCAGTGAATAGTTTCTCTATGTGCCTTGATTCTCTTCAATACATCTGTGTATGAGAGCTTCGTGGAGGTTTGTTGAATGCTCTCCAGATTGAGAGAGAAGCCTCAGGACGTCATAGATCCCTGACCTGCTAGCATCCAGTCAGTGATATAACTTGCAGGTCTCCATCACAGCAATCCGCCACTAGGCAAGTAAGTGCATACTGTATAGGGAGGTGCTAAAACAGTGATTCAGCCCAGAGTTTGTGGAATTTTTGTCCCCTCTCCGAATTTTAAATTATGATGATCAGGCCAGAAAAAATAAAAAGAGAATAGATTCAAAAGGAATTGTTTAGCTGTGATTCCTGCATGACAGGGGTTGGACTAGATGACCCTCAGGGTACCGCTAGCATTCTCTGAGTCTGTGATTCTCAGTTGGCCTACTAGCAAAAGCCAGTGAGAGAATTCACACCAATGCAATGGAGCTTTCCCCTCAGGGCCCCCCCACTTCTGTCCTCCCCCCATAAAACACTCTGCAGAATCAGGAGAACTATGCAGGAGAAATGCTATTGAGAGAGAAGGCAGAATTGCTCAGCACCTACTTTGCCATTCTTCCATCTGGCAAGCAGAAAAACATAGTGCCATGTTGAATTCCACCCTTAATTTTCAATTCTAGCAATTTGTTCTTTGCCATTCCTCTTGGATATATTTTTGCAGTTGCAACTCCCCTACCCCCACCCCATTTCCCTTGTTGCACATTGAGAGTCTTGGCCACCACACTGGGGGTTCCTTTGCACCCATCAAGTATTTCAGTCGCGTTGAGAGTTTTCCAACCATCTTCAGAGGATGTTCTTTTGCTTGCTTTTCTCAAAAGGTACTGAGCCATTTCCCCCTTCTTACTGCAACCCAGCCTCATTTGCAAATGGGTGGTAGTCTAGGGTAACCATTGATTAATCTTGGGGGAGTTCTCCAAGTGCCGTGCGCAAAGCAAGGCCTGGATGTTCAGGGCTCTAATGCATCTCCCTTTCCTGCTCCATCTGCATCTACAGTACGTCAGCCAGTTCAACTGAGGTGCAAAGCTTTTAAGATTATGCAACTGAATTATTTCAGTTTAATTTGACTGTGGTTCAGGCTGCAAGTAACAAGAGCTGTCAGCCTTAAGTAGGTCGATTTATTTATTTAAGCCAATACAATTTTCGGCATTTTACAACTGATGGCTAAAACAACAAAAATGTACCAAGTGCTACTCACACCCACCCACACACCCTCAGCATAACTATGTAGTGAACAAACATGGAGTAAGTTTAAGTCTTAGTACCTTGGCTTACTTGTAAAGCTCTCTTCATAAAATGTGGTATTTTCATAATCATGACTACAGATAAGCCATACCAGGCATATTACAGTTCCGCTAATAGTAGGATTCATCTAAATGTGACGAATCCCATTCATGTCTTTTCTCTTAGAATAAATGTTAATCACAATACACCAAATGTGGGGGTGGTGAGCAACAGTGACCTGACTAAAAAATTATGTAACTGTCCCAGAAATTAAATGAGAAATGGCTTTGTGACTCCTCCGCCAATCTTCCTGCCACTGCCATTTTCACAATCCATTGTATTCATCAGGGCATTGACTGAGGAGTAAGTCTGCCGGAACTCAGTGGACCATTCTGAGTCAAAATAAACACTATCATTACCTGATTTCTTTCATTCCCCAGAGGGGAAAAGACATTCTTGGGCAGAGCTTTCCAAGCCACCTGCTGCCACTGGCAAGACTCTGAGAAGAGGCAGAGCTTCTGTTTAATACTGTTTATTAATTTTCAATTATTAAAGTCCAATATAAACCGCATTTTATCAATGTAAAATTACAATTCATATTCAAATATTCAGTGGTACCTCAGGTTACATACACTTCAGGTTACAGACTCCGCTAACCCAGAAATAGTGCTTCAGGTTAAGAACTTTGCTTCAGGATGAGAACAGAAATTGTGCTGTGGCGGCACGGCAGCAGCAGGAGGCCCCATTAGCTAAAGTGGTGCTTCAGGTTAAGAACAGTTTCGGGGGGGCCACCAGGGGGCGCATTGGAAGATGGCCGACAATACCATCTCTCCGACCCACACGGGGTAATTAAGAGGCTGTTATGGGAGTAGACAGCCTCCCTTGTTGCCCCAAGGAAATGGGGAACACTGCCCTTGCCTGCTGTGCCCATAAATCACCCCCTAATTCAAAAGAAGGGGGTGAGGGCCCTAGGCAGAATGCCCCCGTGTGGACATCGGCTCTCCTGGATGCTGTCTCTGATCGCGCACTAGTTGCAGCAATTTGGAATAATTAATTACAAAAGAAGCAAATGCACATATTTCAAGTGAAGAAGGGGAGTGAAGTCTGCTAATTTAAGTGACCTCTGCGAAAGAAGACGACGGGCTGGAGAAACAGGAATATTTTACGATGAAGATACACCAAAGGCGGGGTATGTTGACAATGGGGCTGAACGGGGGGGGGGACCTTTTTTACTTTCCTTCTATGTGATTTACAAGAACCCCTCCTCATTAGAACCATCGGTTGAACTGACCCAAGCAGGATGATTAAGGTCTGTGTGGAGATAAACTTTAACCAAAAGTATGCTTTATGGAGACCGAGAAGCAATAAGAGCTTTTGGGAATGGTGCAGCAATTAATTCGGAGTCGCCATCTTGCCAAAGGATTTATAGCCGGGAAGAAGAACGGATTTGTTTTCAGACTGCATTCCTAGTGAATCTCCTCAGAGGTTTTGAGAAAGAAGGCAGATTGGTGAAGATTAATGACGCTAAGACTGTTTTGATGTATGGAACTGATGTTATATGGAAAACGTCTGGATATGGCTACTGGATTAAAAAAATAATATCCACGCAGGATTACAAACTGTTCTAACCAGCTTGCGGAGACTATCAGAGGTCACAAAGAGAAAGGAAAAATATATGAAAATAGCAACAAGAGATGTGGAAAAATAATAAGAAAGGACTTATTATTGTGAACATCATACTGTGAACATCATAAGGTTAGATTTGTGCACATTAAAACAGCAGTAAGAAGTAAGAAGTTGATTGGATCCCTTCGGAACTTGAAATATGGGTACCCCCAACAAAAATTTAAAATTCGGCTGTGTAATTTGGAATTTATGTAATTTGGTTTGATTTGATGTGATTGGTCGGTTAATAAAAATTATTCTTAATAAAAATATAAGAACAGTTTCAGGTTAGAAGAGTTCTGTATCCCAAATGTTTCCTGCGTGTGACGTTTATCTCATCCATGCTGTCTTCATTCTTCCTGTTCTCCATCTTTTTTCTTTTTTCTTTTTTTAAATAATAGTTTATTAATTTTACAAAAAAGAAGAATTACAATAAAACAATAAACATCAAAACATCAACAAACACCAACATTCAAGCAACAAAAACAAACATTCAAAACACAGCCAAAAAAACAGGGGGGGGGAGTATTACAACCCTAAAAGAACTTAAGAAAAATTTAACATAAAAAAAGAAATGGCAGCTACTTCTTGAAAACACGGATATTCTTGATTTGGAAGGGTATGATAATGCATTTGGGTGGCATGCGTATTTGTGGTATAGTAAGGTTAAGGCACACAAGGCATTCAAAAACCATATTGTCAGAAAAGCATTATTTAATGTCTGGTTTAAATATAAAGATGTATTGGAGAATAAAACCCCAAGGTGGTTATCGCCAATGGAGGCAAAGGCCATGAAAAGACCAATTGGCCAAAGTATTGGGAAATTTTGGAACAGGAGGGTGATAAACTGAAATTGCAGAGTTATGAGAAACTTAAAGATAAGGTGCGAGATTGGTTACATTATTTTCAAGTAAGAGAGGCCTATAATTTAGATAAAAAGATTGGCTTCCAGTTGTAAAAATCAAAATTAGAAACTGAATTGCTAGAACCCAATGCTAAGATATTATCAAGAATGTATAACTTGCTGTTGAAATGGAATACTGTGGATGAAACAGTAAAATCTACTATGATCAAATGGGCACAAGATGTTGGACATAACATTATGTTTGCTGACTGGGAGCAGTTATGGACCACTGGAATCAAATTTACGGCATGTAATGCCTTAAGAGAGAATATTATGAAAATGATGTACAGGTGGTACATGACCCCAGTCAAGCTTGCTAAAATTTACCATTTGCCCGATAACAAATGCTGGAAATGTAAAGAAACTGAAGGTACATTCTTTCACCTTTGGTGGACGTGCCCAAGGATTAAGGCTTTCTGGGAGATGATTTATAACGAAATGAAAAAGGTATTTAAATATACTTTCTTGAAAAAACCAGAGGCCTTTCTCCTGGGCATGGTCGGCCAATTGGTGCTAAAGAAGGATAGAACTTTCTTTTTGTATGCTACAGCAGCAGCAAGAATTCTCATCGCAAAGCACTGGAAGACACAAGATCTACCCACCTTGGAAGAATGGCACATGCAAGTAATGGACTATATGGAAATGGCAGAAATGACTGGCAGAATACGAGATCAAGGAGAAGAGCAGGTGGAAGAAGATTGGAAGAAGTTTAAAAACTACCTACAAAAACATTGCCGCTTCATAATATAATTTAAGGTCCGGCAGGGCAAATCCCCCTCTATCTTTCACATCCGTAAGTATCTTAAATTTAATTCTGGGCTTTTTGCCCTGCCAGACAAATCTAGAAATGTCTCTTTGCCACTTCTTGAAACAGTCCATCTTGTCTATAATTTGCAATGATTGGAACAAAAACAACATTCTCGGCAATACATTCATCTTGATGACAGCAATTCGTCCAAGTAAGGAAAGCTTTAAGTTTGACCAAATTTCAAGATCTTTTTTCCTGTTCTCCATCTTTTTTGCACAGCATCGCTACTTCCACTTTTTCACTCTTTCTTTTCCTTTGTTCCCAGAAAATGAGGCTGTATTTTCGACTGCATCACATGCCATCTTTTTTTGTTTGTTTGTTATTGTTTGAGTCTAAATTAAGAGTGAACTGGCATCCCACCAATGCTTTAACAAGACTCCAGTATCTCCTCCTTGGTCAACTCTCTCAATAACGATCTGGTGTCCCGCCAAAGCCTTGGCAGATCTTCAAAGCCCAAAGTCCAGGTCCTCCCATAGCAGTACAGCGAAAGTTTGATGCTTTAAATCCATTTCAATTTTCTCACACAGTTCTAATTTTCATTGTAACCCATAAATATAATCCCATTCTCTTTTATCTCTTCTTGCCTTTTATCAGTTTACTCGGGGGGGGGGGAGTGTTGCTGAATCATTTATGTAGCAAAGGGTATACGCTCCCCCCACACACATATACCGTATTGAAGGAACCCTTCTTTTCAGTTTGAGTCATAGCGGCTTTGTAGCTGTTTCAGTTTGGCAATTTATGATCTTGTCCTATCTATTCCAGCAAGCGTCTATATATTAGTTCTAATTTCACTCTAATACACAGAAGTGCCTCTGCTTCATTAATGGCTGCATAGGGGGGTTACTGAGAGGAGAAATGCTTTTGTACTTGGCGTCTCCCTGCCTCCCAGATTCCATGCGAGAGCCAGGTACCGAGACAATCTGCAAGTGAAGCTCACTCCCCCTGGGCCCTAGGGGGAGCTTGCAAGGACAGTTACCCTAAAATCACCCTTGTTTATCTTCGCCGACGGTCTCTGCTATCGTGGGAGCAGCATCCATAAGGCAGACAGGAACTGGAAGTCAGAAGAGGCAGAACTTCCACCACATCTGCCACCTGGACTCTCACGGCGGTGGCAATGGAAGGAAGGAGAGCAGGCAGGATGAACCCAATTCCTGTGCCAACTTGAGAACCCTAGCAGAGGGATAGGCCTTGCATCTGGCTTTGCATTGGCCAGTGCCAGCTGGGAGAGCAGCTCAGCATCTAGTAGATCCCCAGCTAACTCAGACCTGTCCTCAGAGAGTTGCACTTCAGCACCTTCCACTGGGCTCCAATGGCAGGAATACCAACAGCTTTCTGCCTGTGCGCATGTTTGGGAGGCAGAAGGCAGAGAGGTCTGTGTTGGTGGAGGGATGCAAGTTTCGCTTTCTTAATCACTGCTTGGAAGGGCTCTGCAACCTGGCCTCTCTCAAGGAAAATGTACTTCTGGAGCAATTACTTTCTCTGTAAAAGTGTGCATGTGTATGCAGTAGATTTCTAGTTAGCATCTGCTCTTACCACTATTACTTTCCAAACTCATTTCCAAACTACTTTTCTGTGTTCAGGAGATAAACCCTTCAAGAACATGAGCAACTGGGAGAATTTAGCTCAGATGTCCATTTCACTCTGCAGCTCTGCCTCTTTTCCAGAGAACAAGCTGCTGTCTGTTGGTTAGAGCTTAATCACAACCAGCATATTTTTTTTATCTAAAACAGAAGAATCAAGGGATTGTGTAGTCAACAAAGCTGAGATCAGAACTTTTCTGGAAACTTGAGTTTTTATTGAGAAAGTCTTGCAAAATAGTGGCTGAGTGGCTAACAACTGGAGGCTTCCCATGAAGGGAGGGAGAAATTGAGGGAAATTGTCACTAAAGGCAGAGATTCAGTGAAGGATATCATTGTAGCCAAGCCTTTATTCAGTTCTGCCAAGTCCAGGAGACCAAGAGGAACCCTTCACTGGGATCCCACGGCCATTTCATCAACAAATTGGCAAACCAAAACAATCTCTGGTGATCGTGGCCATTTCGAGGCAGCCCCAACCTTGTCTCCGCTTGCTGATTCGTAAGTCCCATCACACTCAATGGGACACTCATGTACCGAATGTCTACTGCTGCTCCATAACATAAAGTCTCTGGGAAGCTCACAGAACAAATACAACAATTAAAGACAGCACAGTATGGGGGTGGGGTGGAAACAGGTAGAGTCCTGGACTTCTGCCGCAATTGGTACCAAAGATTATCGGGAGCAGTGAAACACGCAGGAACACAGGAAGCTGCCTTCTGCCAAGTCAGGTCATTGGTCCACGCAGCTCAGCCTGGTTTTCCCTGATTGGCAGGGGATCTCCAGGGCTTCAGACACAGACCTTTCTAGCCTGTTCTGCAGATGTGAAGATGAGCCCGGGACCTTCTGCATGCACGGGAGATGCCTCCTCCCGGAGCCCCCCCCCCCCCCGGTGAGGTGCCGGGTGAGGAGAAGTTCCCGGGGAGGGGAGAAAAGACTAATAGACATAGGAAATGTATTTTACAGAGCCCATTGACCAATCAGGGAGTCCATCCAAAGGGCAACAGAGGCCACTGGGCTAGCATGCTGGTGAAAGGGCAAGCTGTGCCTTAGGCAAACTGGGCTGCTGCTTTTGCAGCTGTCTTTGTTTCCTTGTATTGTTTGTGGCTGGCTCATGAGGATCCGGTCTTTCAGCAGACAATCCTGTTTTGGTGCGGAAGGGCCCCCACCCACCCTGCCACCTCTGCTACCCATGGAAAAGCAGCCCTGGCAGGGCAGGGCCCCCCTTGCTTCAAGGGGGCGGGGAGGAATGGCTCAAGGAGCTTGTGTTGCCTGGATCCAGGACTGGGTCAAATTGGATAATACAGATGTATTAGAATTGGAGGGACATGACAACAGGTTCAGATGGCATGCGTATGAATGGTACAATAAAGGGAAAATACATAAAGGATTCTATAACCATATAATCAGAAGATCACTTTCAAAAATATGGGAGAGGTATAAAGATTGGTGGCTGTCACCAATAGAAACAACATCTATAGGAAAATAGATAAGAAGGAAAAATGCCTTACATATAGGGATCTCTTAACGGAAACGGAAGGGAAATGAAAGTTGAAAGATTTTAAGGATATTAGAGAGCATATAAATGATTGGTTACAATTGTAATGGTTCTAGGGGTTGCTCGTGCGTAAATCGGTGCAACACCTGGCTGGGTTGCCTGAGTGAACCTTTTCTGTCCGGACAGCCACTCACCCGTGGCTGTCTCAATTGCTGGCAGAATCTGTCAGCGGGCGTTTCTTGAACTTCTTCCAGCAAAGAAGCTCTTTGACGCCTAGTCTCCTACTCTCCCTGCACGGAAGCCTTCTGCGCAAGGAGGGTGTGGGCAGCGGAGGACCCTTACTCTCTCCGCTGGTCCCTGGCAAGGAGTCATGGGACCGCCTCACCGATTCCCCCATCTGCCCCCCTTCTCCACTGGTGCTACGCTGATTCTCTTCCCCAGAAGATGGGCTGCCTCTCCCCATCCCGGGACGCTCTCTGGGACCCCTCCGGAGCCCGCTCTCTCCCTCCGGCCCTGATGGCAGTACCCTGACATCCACCTCCTCCCCAGGACCCCCCCCCCACCCCCGGGACGATTTTCTGATACCACCTCCTCTCTCTCCTCGGCCGACGATGCGGGGAATCCCCTGAAGGAGCTGTCACCATTTCCTGAGGATTCAAAACCAGCCTCCCATCCGCTCAGATCTCTTCCCGTTGTTTGAACCTCCCAATCTGATTCCTCTCCCTCGGACACCTCCACTCCCTCCTCTTCGGAGGCAGGAAAACCCACAAAGTCCCCTTCATCGTCTGTGGGTCCAAATTCTTCCTCCCAGAATCTAGCTAGTGGTTTTGGCTTATTTGGGAACAAACTGTGGAATTCTTCCACCATATACCCGTCACTGATTGATTCAGCGGGGACCCACTTGTTTTCCGACCTAGGTTCTCCCTCCCAGGCTACCAAGTACTCTACCTGGCGACCTCGCCACCTTGAATCGAGTATTTCCGTGGCCTGGTTACAGTGTTCCCTCTTCTCTACCCGCGGGTGGGTGGTAACCCCTCCCTCCCGTCCCGGGAATTCCCGCCCCTCCCTGTAAGGTGAAAGTAGGGACCTATGGAACACCGGATGTATCTTCATGCTGTCAGGCAACTTGAGTTTAAATGCCACTGGGTTTACCTGCTGTATTACCTCAAAAGGTCCCAGCCGCCTCGGCTGCAACTTCTTGCACCCTCCCTTTAGGGGTAACCCTTGGGATGACAACCACACCCGGTCTCCTACCCGTATGGGCTCCCCCTCCCGACAGTGCCTGTCCGCCTGCCTCTTGTAAACTTCCTTGGCCCGCTCCAAGTTCAACCTGAGTTGCTGGTGCAAGGCCTCCATTTCCTCCACAAATTGCTCAGCCGTGGGTACACTCCATCCTTCCTCCCCCCGCCCCGGGAAGGCCCTGGGGTGACACCCGTAATTGGCCATGAAAGGGCTCATTCCCGTGGACACGTGTTCAGCATTATTGTACGCAAATTCAGCCAAAGCTAATTTCTCTACCCAGTCGTTCTGTCTCTCGCTGACATAGCAGCGTAGGTATTGCTGGAGTATACCGTTCCCTCTTTCTGCTTGTTCGTTGGTCTCTGGGTGCCTCGCTGTTGAGAAGCTCACCTCAACCTGTAGCAAGCTCATGAGCTTCCTCCAGAACCGGGAGGTAAATTGTTTCCCGCGATCCGAGATAACCCTCAAGGGATCCCCATGTAGTCTAAAAATGTGATCCACAAACAGCCTGGCTGTCTCCTCTGCCGTTGCTGCATGTGAGCATGCTACAAAATGGCACATTTTTGTCAGTAGATCGACTACTACCATGACCGCTGTCTTCCCCCTAGACTTGGGCAGATCTGTCATAAAATCAATGGACACCACCTCCCAGGGCTTTCCCGGTGTAGGTAGGGGTTCCAGTAACCCTGTGGGGGCCGCCCTTTCCCCCTTAGCCCTCTGGCATCGGTCGCACCCTCGTACATATTCTCGTACGTCTTCCCTCACCTTTGGCCACCAGAACTGCCTGGTGACAAGTAGCATGGTCTTGTGCTGTCCAAAGTGCCCAGCTGTTGGGTTGTCGTGGAGTTGCCTAAGTACCTTCCCCCTCAAAGTCTCCCCTGGTACATACAGCGCTCCCTTATAGTACAGTAGCCCTTCCTTTTCCTCAAACCCTCCATTGTCTTCCTTTCCGTCCCTGAGTTCCCTGATCTTGCCTGAGCAAACTCATCGTCTCTGGTGAGTCCTGCCAGTTCTCGTTTCCCAACCAACGTTCCCCCACACACCCACTGGTCCTCGGGGAACATGTGCCTGGTCTCTGGTGGTCCCTCCCCTTCCATGTACTCCGGTTTCCTGGAGAGAGCATCTGCCCTTACGTTTTCCTCTCCCGGCACGTATCGAATCTCGAAGAAGAACTTGGTGAACTCCTGGGACCATCTGATCTGTCTCTGGTTGAGCACTCATACGGTCCGCCAGTATTCCAAGTTCTTGTGGTCTGTTCGGACCTGGATTTTGTGCCGCGCCCCTATCAACAGATGTCTCCATTGCCAAAATGCCGTATAGATCGCAAGCAATTCTCGGTCATACACAGTGTAGTTTTGCTCAGCTTCCTAGAGAAAAAGGCACACGGCCTCCAGTTCTGCTTGGCCCCGGGCTGCAACAGTACTGCCCCAACTGCGCGGTCGGACGCGTCCGTCTCCAGTCTCATGTGCTTCTCCGGATCCACGTGCAGGAGCTGCTCCTCCGAGGCGAACGCCTTATTCAGCCTTTCAAATGATTGCTGCGCATCCTCTGTCCATGCAAACTTCTTTTTGCTACTAAGACAATCCGTTATGGGCGCTGTCAAGTGAGCAAAGTTCTTTATGAACTTCCTGTAGAAGTTGCTGAAGCCTAGGAACCTCTGCACATCCTTTCTGTTTTGGGGGGCTTTCCATTCCAGCACTGCCTTCACCTTGCCTGGATCCATGGCTAGTCCTTTGTCAGACAACCTGTACCCCAGGAACTCGACCTCCCTGGCGTGGAATTGGCATTTTTCCAGCTTGACCCACAACTGATGCTTCTTCAATCTCTGTAGCACCTCCCTGACGTCTCTGATGTGTTGCGTTTCATTGTCCGAATAGATCAAGACGTCACCCAAAAAGGCTACGCAATTCTTGTACAGCAGGGGCCCCAACACATGGTGCATGAAGGCTTGAAAGCAGGCGGACCCCGATTGTAATCCAAATGGCATGACTAAGTACTCAAAAGCCCCCAGGGGGGTGAACATGGTCGTTTTCCATTCGTCCTCCTCCCTTATCCTAATCAGATTATATGCCCCCCTGAGGTCCATCATGGCAGAATCCGTCAGCCTCACACGTGTCAAAATATCGTCGATCCTGGGCATTGGGAAAGTCACGGGTTCTGACACCAGGTTTACGGCCCTGTAATCCACAACTAATCTGGGCTGATTAGTCTCTTTTTTGTCCACAAAGAACATGGGACTGCCCCCCACCGCCTTGGATTCCCTTATGAAACCCCTCTTCAGGTTCTTGTCAATAAACTGCCGCAACTCCTGCATCTCCCAGTCGGACATGGCATACAGCTTACCCACCGGTAACTGAGCCCCTGGAAGCAGGTTGATTTGGCAGTCAAATGGTCTGTGGGGGGGGCAGTCTGTCTGCCTCCCTCTCGCTGAAGACCTCCTTCAAATCCGCATATTGCGGTGGCACCTCCCTTTTTTGCTCCAGGGCCGCCCCAGCCACCTTGGCCACAGTCATCCTTGGTTCCTTCTTCCCAGACAGTGTTCTAAGCAGTAAGCTGACCCAAAGGTGACCGACCGCTGATGCCATGACACTACTGGGTCATGTATTGCCAGCCAGCTCATTCCTAGTATTACTGGGGGTCCTTCCAGCGGGGCCACATGAAAGGCTATGGTTTCCGTGTGCCTGGAGACACTCATTCGCATTGGCGGTGTCTGGTGCGTCACTTCCCCTCCCAGGAGTTCCCTGCCATCGATGGTGTTCACCTGCAAGGGAAAATCTAGTGGCAACAGGTGGAGCTGATGCTCCAGAGCGAAGTCTCTGCTGAAGAAATTACACGAGCTGCCAGAATCTAGCAGCCCCTCCACTTTGACGGGGTGCCCATTTGGGAGTTCTAGCACCACCTCTATGGCTATAGCTGCCCTGGGTGGGTCAGGCTGGGGCACTTCTATTGGTTGCTGGCCTGGCTGCTGCCCCCGCTGCTTGGCAGCCAGGCTTTGTCGTTTCCCTGCACCGGCCCCTCCTCCCCCTTCTCGTCGTGGCCTGTAGTCCCCATCATGCCTTGCCAGGGTTTCCGTTGAGGGCAGATCCTTGCAAAATGTCCCGGTTGCTGACAGAGGAAACACTTCTTGGTAGTTTTCCCCTCCTTCCCCTCCCTCTTCCGGCCTTCGCCGGCATTTGAAACTTCGCACGCGCCATCAATTTCCATCGGCTCCGCCGCCTGGGAAGGCTCCCTCGGCATCTCCGGAATGCGGTTGCCATGGAAATGTTCTCCCTTTATCTCCCGCTTCTCCTGAGACCACGCTTCCTGGTGTACTCTGATCGCTAGCACAGCCTTTGTGAGTTCATCCATCGACCGTGGGCAGGGCACTCGGGACAGCTCGTCTTTCACTCCAGGGTCCAAACCCGCCTCAAACAACATTTGTATTGGTTCAGAGTCCAGATCCCACCCGAGCTTGTGGACTAACATCGCAAAACGCGACCAGTAGTCTCTGACGGACAGGCCCCCCTGCTTGCACCCCATCAGCTCCCTCCGTGTCACGCATTGCTCCACCTCGCTGGAGAACATCGCGTCCATCGCCTGGTAGAATTTCTTAAGATCTTTCAATGCATCATTCTGCCTCGCCATTAGGGGCCTGATCCATTCGCACGCCCTATCCTGCAGATGTCCAACAATGTAAGCCACCCTCTCCCCGTCATCCGCAAAGTCATTTTTCTGCAAATCCAAAGCGTATTGAATTTCTGTTCGGAAGGCATTGTAGTCCTGGGGCTTTCCACCAAACTTATGTACCAGCCCTGGGACCTTCCTCCCTATCGGGGTGGCTCTGACCTGTGCATCCTGAGCCCGTCTCTCCTCCAGCCGCGCGGACAGGGTAGCGACATGCGCCTCCAGGTCTCGGTTCCTCTAGACCAGACCTCGCACCCTGGCTTCTTGCTCTGTCCCTCCAGCCAGCGCTGTTTGGCTCATCGTGCTGCCTCTCCGGGGCTGCGCACAAGCAACGTCAGGGACTGATGGATTGTTGTAATGGTTCTAGGGGTTGCTCGTGCGTAAATCAGTGCAACACCTGGCTGGGTTGCTTGAGTGAACCTTTTCTGTCCGGACAGCCACTCACCCGTGGCTGTCTCAATTGCTGGCAGAATCTGTCAGCGGGCGTTTCTTGAACTTCTTCCAGCAAAGAAGCTCTTTGACGCCTAGTCTCCGCCTACTCTCCCTGCGCAGAAGCCTTCTGCGCAAGGAGGGTGTAGGCAGCGGAGGACCCTTACTCTCTCCGCTGGTCCCTGGCAAGGAGTCATGGGACCGCCTCGCCGATTCCCCCATCTGCCCCCCTTCTCCACTGGTGCTACGCTGATTCTCTTCCCCAGAAGATGGGCTGCCTCTCCCCATCCCGGGACGCTCTCTGGGACCCCTCCGGAGCCCGCTCTCTCCCTCCGGCCCTGATGGCAGTTCCCTGAGAACAATATTTTCAGGTAAATGAGGCAATCAATCAATCTCCTTTATTCGACCGATAGTCAGAAATAAAAACAGAAATAAAACACAATACAGAATTATGAACTAAAACATCATAGGGGTACATGAATAAGGTAGCACCAGTGGAGAAAATATTGTTCTCAGGGTAAATGAGGCATTTAAAGAAGACGAAAAGAAAGGATTTAGTTATACTCTGTCTAGATTTCAAAGAGAAATTGTAGATGATAATACTAAAACGATGACGAAGATGTATAGTCTGCTGTTAGAGTGGGAAACTAAAGATGAAGAAGTTAAATCTGTAATGATTAAGTGGGCACAAGATATGGGACATAATATACAAATGAAAAAGTGGGGGAAATTAAGGAAAATTGATTTAAAATTTACAGATTGTGTAATTTTGAAAGAGAATTATATGAAAATGATGTATCGATGGTACATGACTCCAGTTAAATTAACCAAAATGTACAAAACAATTTCCAGTATATGCAGGAAGTCCAAAAGAGAAAGAAGGGATGTTTTACCACATGTGGTGGAATTGTAAAATAATTAAAACTTATTGGGAAGAGATTTATAATGAAAAGAAAAAGATGTTTAAAATAACATTTAATTAAAAAAACAGAAGCTTTCTTATTAGGCATTACAGAACAAGAAATACCAAAAGAATTCAAGGACTTATTTATGTATGCCACAACAGCTGCCAGGATCCTTTTAGCCCAAAGATGGAAGGACAACAAGATGCCAACGAAAGAACTGGCAACTTAGATTGATGGAATACACAGAAATGGTGGAAATTACAGCTAAATTAAGAGATAAAGATAATAGAGAATTTTACAAAGACTGGAATGCGTTTATATTATACAGTGGTACCTCAGGTTAAGAACTTAATTCGTTCCAGAGGTCCGTTCTTAACCTGAAACTTCTTAACCTGAAGCACCACTTTAGCTAATGGGATCTCCTGCCGCCGCTGCGCCGCCAGAGCACGATTTCTGTTCTCATCCTGAAGCAAAGTTCTTAACCCGAGGTACTATTTCTGGGTTAGCGGAGTCTGTAACCTGAAGTGTTTGTAACCTGAAGCGTATGTAATCCAAGGTACCACTGTATATGCAAAAATATTGTAAAAAAAAAAGGCTCATTAGCAGGGTTTGAGTAAAATAGAATGTGAAAGATGTAGAAGAATGATTTGAAAACAAATAGGTAGAATATGGGATTTTAATGGTTTGGTATAAAATTTGGAAAAAATAGAGCATTTAGGCAAAGGAGAATGATATTAAGATATTTTAAAACATGCAGAATGAGAAAATATTTTTAAACAATCCAAAAGGGGAGGTTGAGGGAAGTCCCTGGGTGGGGGGGGGGAAAGGGGATGTGTGTTTATTGCTTTGTGTGATTTATGTTGATAGATTATGTTGATTAAAATGTCACACTTAATTTTAAAAACTTTTTTTTTAGGAGCAATTTCCCACTTTCTGAGAGAGAAGAAAAACATTTAAAACACTGGGGAGAGAAAGAGAAAACCACTTTTTTAATACATGAGAATAAAAACATTGTTTAGCACTTAAAGGGAGAAGAAAAAGACTTTGGGCTCCTCCACATTTCCACTTGACCAGAGCCTAGAAAGAACAGGTCCCAGTGGTTTCCCATTTGCCACACTGCTTTCCCCAGGAAAACCCGCTCTTTAGCCTGGAATTGGAGCAAACGACAATGCGCAGAAAATCTGGTTGTTGTTTGCTCCAATTCAGCAGGAAATTTCAGGTTCTCCCAGGGGGAAGCAGTGCCACAAGTGGAGTCTGGGTGAGCCCTTTGTGGGGAGGTAAATGTATAGCAAAGCAAGTTTTTGTTTTTTAAAGCTGTATTTCATGAGTCATGGGAATATGGGATAAGAATTCGCTGAAATATATTTAATTGAAGTAAGAAAACAGGAATGCTAGCAGCCCTACTTGTCAGCAGGGAACCTAGAAAGAGAACCTAAGAGACCATTCTTAGCAAAAGAACATTAGCAGGTTTCCAGGAGGGAAAAATCCATCACCCAGGCCTGGACTCTCTACTCTGGAAGAGCGCCCGGACAGTGCTAACTAAGTTCAAAATATGGCTTGTGAAATGTGCTCTAATGCGGCTGCCATTTGATTCCAGGAAATTTCACAAAATCTGGATGCCCCGTAGACACGAAGAAACAAATACCATAATCCTAAATATCTTTTAGCATCATCTTCTACAATTTAATTTCCATTTTCCCCTCATGGTCATCGTTCCATGGCAACTCATCTCCTGGTTGGTCCCTGGGTTCTTCTCCCTGCCACACTGGAGCTGAGAGGCAGGTCAGTCAGATTTTTATCTCCAGTTTAGAAATCGGCAGAGGCAGCAAGCAAAGACAGCCGTTTACATGAACCAGTCTACTTTAAGATAATACTGTTCCGGTAGTTGTTAAGGTCTTGGACTGAGATGCTTACGTTTTCTTCATGTCCTTGGAAGGGAGGAAGAGGAGTACCAAAAGATGGCCAGCTCCACCTACCACTGGCTGTCCTGCTCTCTGCCCTCAGTTCTTCCCGTCCAGATGGACACCAGTCATCACTGCTGAGTGACATTTTAGTTGCATAGGCTTTTAACTACAAAAGTAAGATGGCCAAAGGCCTGTTTGACTCTGCAGTCACCAGATGCTGTGGAGGCTGCATACGAAAAAGCGTCAGCAGGAGCAGAGACAAAAATGCATGGGTAGTTCGTGATCTAAGGGCACAAAGATAGAGAGACATAGCTATCTAGACCTACAGGAAGAGTACTAGCAGAACAGACTTATAGAAATAGTTAACTTAAAGTTTAGAAAGGGCTGAGCATCTATCTGAAGGACTGAGGGGAAATGTCAGCCCCTTGACACACACTTCACATGCCAAGGACCCAGTGTTAAATGGCTGTGTTTTTGTTTTGTACAATTTTATTTGTGTGCAGCAGAAGAGTTAACTAGCAGCACTGTAGGTTCGGGAAGAAGGAAAAGAAAAACCTTATTAACTCCTTGGAATTCTTGTCAGGCTACCAATGCCTGGTAGACATAAGAAACGCAGAAAACATTTTATCACCTTTAATATATCTAAGGCCACTAAGCAGTTTCACATCAGGGATCCATGTGTGCAAACCAGCCAACAACTTCCAGCAGAAATGACTTGAACCGGTTATAAAAGCAAGGAGCCTAGTTCATGTTTACAGGATCAGGCCCACTCCGATCCTGCTGAAAGCTTGGGCTGTTCCTTCTGGGAATGCTTGGGCCACCGAGGAAGATTTTGGTTGTGTTCAGGCCCTAAGGCCAAATGAACAGGATGAAACAGCTGTTTTCTCAGTTGCAGCAACTTCATACCCTCCAAGGGCCTCGATTTTCCAGGGACCATCCTGGAATTACAAAACCCGGCTCCTGATTTGATCCCAGAATGTCCCTATTTTCCCCCCCTCCAGTGCTGCTGCTGCTGCTGAGCTGGGGGAGGAGGAGGAGCCGGCGCTTGTCCTGAGTGACGGGGGGGGGCTGCAAGGGAGCACCCCATGGCCTCTCCACCCTTGGGCAGTTTGTAGCGGCTGCTGGAGAGCAGGTGAGGAAGAGGAGGAGAGGATGCTGCTACCAGCAGAGGGGCCCAGCCCCACACAATGCCCTGGCTCTGAGGGGCAGGCAGAGGGCAGGGCCACCCTGGGTGGCAAAGCATCTTGATTATTATTTTTAAAAAATGTTTAGTTCATCCATGTCTAGCCTTGCTCCCTTGTAAAATTTAGGTTTTGTGTGTGCTTTTCTTGTTGTAAATCTAGCAAAGAATAAAACAAAACAAAATCAAGATTAAGGGGTTTTCTCAAGGCGCTGGAGGTGCGCTGTGCCCTGTTGGCTTAGGGGTGACAGCACTCGCCTTACTTCGGACAGGAAATGCTCTGTAGGGGAGCAAAAATGGGAGGGAGAGAGAAATGTCCCTATTTTCATCTAAGGAATGTTGGAAGGTCTGCAGTTTTGGGGAATCTGTACAAAAATCATTTATGTTCTACTGCATTTACCTGAAACAGAAGATTGATATATTTTTTTAAAAAAATGAAGCAAGTAAATTCATCCTTGTGTGGTTTTTTTAAGCCACTCTTGCTCCCATTGTATTCCTGCAATGCAACTGTGAAAAAAACTATTTTCGGTGGGAAAGGGGGAATATAATACTGTATATGAAATATTTATGCATAACTGCTAATAAGAAAACTACAGTTTAGTATCAGTAAGGCACTGCACAGCAGTGTGTGTGTGTGTGTGTGTGTGCGCGCGCGCACTCTCACAAACACTCACAAATTCTTTCAACCTTTGAGGTTTTAACAGTTTACTCACCACTGACAACTTCTGCAATAACAAGCCCCCATGGGAAAAATATTGGATGGGGGGAAAGGATGGGGGAACTTGTATTGGGGGAAGGATTTTATCCCTGAGATAACAGTTTTTTTAAAAAAATGCTGCCACTAAAGCAAGATTTGAAACAGCCTTAAATAACAAGACTGAATATTGAGCATCCAAGCACCAAGATAGTTTCATAGTGTGAGAATACTCAGTTCTGAAGGTTTGGGTTTTTTTGTACATGGGTTAATTCCACAATTTCCCAATGCTGCAAACCTTATCATGACTTATTGCTTCGGTTCCATCTTCACCAACACTGTATTTTAATCACCTCTAGGCAGAGTCATAGCAAGGTGGTCTTGCGCCCCTGGAAGAACCATCCAAATTGTATCCCCAGCCATGGACAAATGAGCTCTTCTTCCCTCCTTTCTTCCAACCCGACCCCCCCCCATTCAATTCACCCTCTATTTAAAACCATTTCTTATGAGGCAATAATTGATATTTATATTTATGGACATATTTTTCAGACGATTTTGTGCCCCCCAATTGCCTGTGCCTCTGGCGGAGGCCCACCTCACCACCCCCTAGCTCCAGCCCTGCCTCTAGTAGGATCCTTATTGTTAAAACAATATACAAGCAAATCTCATCCTTGCCAGGTATGTGGTAAAAAAAATCCATGATATAGATGCTTTCAAATCAATATAAAGTGAGTTTTTTGTCTGGTATGTCCCCTCTGCTCCCAAAAAACCAGCAACAGCAATAGATGTCTGTGAGCAAAACCCTGATGGCAATTTGCCTGGGGAAAATGGAGGCAAAGCTTAGGGTTAGCTTGCCTTGGGAACTCTTGAGTTTCCCCTCTTCCCTGAGTAGCAACAGGTTTAGAGGATGCTGTGACTGCTGGACCAGGTGGTAGCAGTGGCCAGCTGTTAGTAGTAACGGTTTAGGCTCCTGGTCCCTGGGATATCTGGCTGCCCATTCATCCAAATCTCTCGTATGATGCGTTCCCTTTCTTCCAGCCTTTGAGCTCGCTCTAGCTCCTCAGCCGAGGTGAAAACGTTCATATTCAGCGTTCTTTCAAACCTGCGGTGCCGTCGAGCAGACAGGTCGGACGCAGTGTCTGAGTCATCGTCACCGTCACTGCCATCGGTGTCACTGTCCCGCGATGGCTTTTTGGTTTGCAATGGTTTGCAATCAGTTTGACAGGAGATTCGGAGTACTAAAACCAGCAAGGTCAGGAGAAGGCCTGCACAAATGCCAGACACAAAATACAAAGCAGCTCGCTCAGGATTTTCTGAAATGTAGAAGAGGAAATGTTTTTTAAAGGGTGCAGAGGGATAAAATGAAATGCCCAACAAAGAAAACGTGAATTCTAAACAGCTTTGTAATCCTTTGGCTTTCCACCAAACAAGGGGACAGAGATAAATTTGAGCCTCAGAGTAGGGTGGAGTGGGGTGGGGGGAGGAAAGGGATGAGAGGCTCATATTAAGAAAATGTAGATGAGGAGATCTAGTTGAGACACAATCTGTTGTGGGAGATGCGGTGGGGGACTGAACACACGCCTGGACCTTCGAGATGCAGGATAAAGAGAACGAGGAGAAAGTCCAAGGAGTAAGTCATTAGAGAAGGCAGTAATCTAGTTAGATGGTGACACACTGAGGTGAGAAATTAAAGCGAGACATGCAACTAAAATATCTAATGTGTTTGGGGAAAGTAATTCCTTAAGGAGTGCTTCCAGGCCAAAGTTGTACACGAATGCATCTCATTTGGGGGCCTCCAACCCTAGGAATACAATTTTGGATTTGCTACACTGCATTCACCCCCTTTTTATGGGACTCCACGTGATGCTGTCATTCAGTCATTGTTATATTGTGACTGGACTAGAGTGTCATAGCAATGCTCATATAATGAATTATAGCAGTACGCCGTGGTGTTATAATGCTATAATTCTTCCATTGAAAGAAAGAGCGGTGAACATATCAGAAAAGCATTTTAGCAATAATTAAAATAATGATTTAAATATGAATGATAATGGAGGCGAGGTCATAAAATGGCACCATCCACAGAGGTTATACTGAATGTGTGCTGAGCTTCAAACAACCCCGGCCGCTATGGCAGACCTACTGCTGTGGGCAGGACACAGGACAGAGGTACCAAACCCATACTATCGGCTTCCCTCTGCACCAGATTACTTGAGGGACAAAGTGAGGCTGCGACCTGAGACACACACCCCCCCAATCATGCAGCCAAAAGCTGCCCCCTGCCCACCATGCAGGGCCAGCATCCAAGAGCACAGGTCCCCATCGCAGCTGCAGGAAGGTTGACTAAGGGAGCCCCATGAGCTAAGCACTGCAGAAGCACCCACATGGGGGAGGGACCAAGCTAACCTAGGATCCACTAGATCCTGAGCTGCCTCAAAACTGTCACCTGTCAATCCAGGCACAGTTCTTCCACCAACCCCAGGCTGGGTCTTTTAATTTAGGGGGAAAGTGAGTATGAAGTGACTTGAAAGAAGTTCATAAAATAATGTCTATTGTGGAGAAGGTGGGTAGAGAAGTTTTCCTCCTGGAATTTGTGGGCATCCAATAAAGTGGAATGTTGGCAGATTCAGGAAAGCGCATGGTTCCACGATGGAACTGGCTCTGGGGCAGTGATGCCTGCAACTCGTTTGGCTTAAAAGAAGATTAGACAAGATTCATCAAGGGCAAGGCTGTCAAAGGTTACTAGGCAAGGTATCTCTATTCTACCTCAGGCATAGGCAAACTCAGCCCTCCTGATGTTTCGGGACTACAACTCCCATCATCCCTAGCTAACAGGACCAGTGGTCAGGGATGATGGCCATTAAGAGAACAATGGATCAAAAGGACTCTGTTTGAGATGGCAAAAGGGTGAGGCTCCTTCCTCCAAAGATAAAGCCAGAGTAGAAAGTGAGAAGAAATGTGATCTAGAAGCTTGGTGTAAGGAAGAGGAGTAATAATATGATGGGCAAACACAGTAGTAAGCAGGAGAGTCAGAGCAATGTTGGAGAGCAATGCTTGAGGTCTGTATGAATCCAAAGTTGGGGCTATGGGAGAAACAAGACCCTTTTGGGGTGCTAATGCTGGAAACCCCTCCAAAAAAGGCTAATGTTGTGTACATATATCCTAAAGACACCACAGTTTCTGCTGTGCCTCATTCCCAAAGGAAACATGAACTCTGGAAAAGCGCCTGGAACCCCTGGAATCTTGTACCACTCATGGCGACGGGGGTGGCAGGCTGCTTTCTATTTTTACCCACACCTTGAAAAAAAGTTATTGTTTTTGTTTAAAAAAGAGTGAAACGATAGGGCCAGCCTTAGTTTTAAAAGATAGAATCCTCACACACTGTGCAACCTCTTTATATACTAAAAGAATAAGAATATACTGTACTAACTTGAAGCCTAGAAGTTAAAAGGCTCCTTGCTGTGGCACTGGTGCAATTCAGCAGAGAGACTCTGTTTTTTAAAAGCCGAAGGAATAGGCATTTCCTCCTTTCATAGAAACAAGACTTTGTTTTCTCCTTGGCAGTGGGGTAGAACCCAAGAAAGAACAGAAAAGCAACAGAATAATGGAATAAAATGGGGCAATCTACTCATCCCTAGCAAATTCCAGTCCTAGCAAATTTAAACATAGGTATGAAACCCATGTTGCAAAGGAATAATTATATGGGGAAAGGAACTGAAAGATATCATGCAAGGAGTACAACACAAGGGTAGATGAAAGATAAATGTTGTAACCCGAGGAAACTTTTATTCAAAATGTTGACATTCCATCAATTATTTCATTTTCACACTTCAGTTGAAGAGAAGCCAAGTTTTCTTGAGCTGAGTAAATATACCTGTATCATTAATTCTCTAAATTACAGGACAGAGAGTTGGCTCCTCAGTGAGGAGGTCTTTAATCTTAAGAATAAAAAAGAGGTATTTGCCACTGTGAAGTTCATAAAGGGACGAACTTCAAATAAGAGCACATTAATAAATCGCTGCTACTACTGAAATAACACGGCAAAATAGAGTAGCGTGGTCACCCCCAGCCTCCAGGCACTTTCTCTGTCACTGCCACCCAGGGCCTGGGTTTGGCCTGGCATCGTAAGCCCAGTAAGGTAGCTCCCTGGTCGTAAGAAAGGGCCATCTTCCAGCAGGACAGCAAAGGGGGTCCCTCTGCCCCTCTCAGAGCCCAGTTGGCTGATACTGGAAGAGGCCCTCTATTGGAAACATGGGCCCCAAGCCATCTAAAGTTTCCTATATCAGCATCAACACCCTTAACGGGACCCAGGAACCAAGGAGCAGCAACATGGTTCCCCCCAGGTGGGCCAGGGAGCATCTTTGTGACCATATCCTGCAGCAGCTTCCAGGGTAAACCCGCTTCAAGTCAGTCGCAGGAACTGAAGAGAGGAGGCATCACAGCAGCTGGGCTCTCTTCTTCCAACTGGTGAACCAGCCCAAGCTGTTAAAAATCCTTCTCTGGCCAACACTCAGCCAATCCTAATTCAGAAATATTGCTATGGCACAGAGATGTCGTGGTGTTGCCACACACACACACACACACCCCGCCGCCCTGGTACATCTGAGGTTGAAGCTCAACTACTGGCTTGCAGTTTCTGCTTAAATATTTTTGAAAAAAATCAGTAAAGGTATAACAGATTACCTACTGACTCCTTTGTCTAATAGGGAGAATCTCCACCACCCTTTTTACTTCTCATTCCTTTCATGTGAGACGATGTTAATGATATGTGGCTGATGATGAATGGGGATAATTAATTGAAGGGGAATTTATTTTGGACTCTGGGTGATAAACTAATGGAAGAACTGCTGGGGATGATATAAGGTGGGGTCCGATTTAATAGACAAGATTGGGGTGATGTGGTGGGAAACTGGCTGACTTGTTTTATGTGAAATTTAAATCATGATTACTTTAAAATTTGCATATATACATATCAATTAGCACCATGCAAGTTCTATGCAAGTGTGAGTCCTCTTCTGTCCTCTCTTTTGGTGAAGCATAAGTGTGTACAAAACACAATGAGCTAGCAGGGCATCAGAAACCACAGAAAATACACACAACGCTCCCTTTTCTGGACTCCTTTGGTTCTCCGGTTGACAAAAACAAATCAAAAAGTTAATAATAATAATAATAATAATAATAATAATAATAATAATAATTCATGCAGCCTTGAAATGTTATCTTCAGATACCCTGGTACCACCTCACGAAACATCCAGTAAACACAGGGGTCAGCAAACTAAAGTCTGGGGACCGGATGTGGCCCCCCCAGGCTCCTAAATCCGGCCCGCGGACCCTGCTGCCTGCTGGGTCAGTCCCCACATGCTGAGGACGCCTTGCCATGCGGGGACTGACTTCCGCGATGCTGGCATGGCTTCTGGGCGGGCGGCAACGCTGGCGCAGCTCCTGCAGCCAATCCGAAGCCACGGACGGCTCTGGGCAGGGGGCAACGCTGGCCCAGCTTTGGAGTTCCTGCAGCCAGTCCGAAGCCTTGCCGCCCGCGCGCTGTGGTAAACCCGGCATGGGCACGGACGGAGAGGCCGGCGGGTCTGGGTCATGCCCCGGGCATCGTGACGGGTGTGTAGTGGGGCTTCAGCCGGAGCTTGGTGTGCCTGCTGGCCCTGCGCCTGGCGCCCGGCTCGGCGCTGCTGCTGGAGCTTGGTGCACACCGCCTGGGAGCTCCACGGGGATGGGCTGATGGAGCGGCTGCGGCTCATCAACAACCCCGGTGAGCGGGCAGTGCCGAGACGCGCTCCTGAGCACGTGCAGAGTGCGTTCCTCCTCCAGGTCCGGAGGCAGCTGCGGGACTGGCTTGCAGGGTATTTACCGTATATTTTTCAAAATATAGACCGGCCCCCCACAAGGTCTGCGGGACAGTGGACCAGCCCCCTGATGAAAAAGATAGCTGACCCCCTGAGCAAACAGAAGTGGTGGCCAGAGGGGGGCCTACCTGTGACAAAGGAATAGGCGGCCAGGACGTTGCTGAGCAAGGCCATCTTGGACCCCGTAGGCTCCATTGTCCGGCTGAATACTTTCCTGGGTGCTTCATTGACAGGAAGGAGGACGGTCTGGGTGTTTAGTGGGCAAAAGGCAGCATGCCTCCCTTTCTTCTTTTCTGTTTTGGAATACAAAGCAAATGGGGGTGAATCACGCCTGCTCCTAGGCAAAGCAAAGTCTTCCTTCTGCCTTTAGACACCCACATTTAGGAACTAAATCCGTGCTGTGAAATGCTTTGGGGTGAAGTCTGCTGTTTACCTTTAATCCTCTGCTCAGTGGTTGTGTTTGTAGCTGCTTCGTTCAATTTCAATCCCTCATGAAACACACCTGAATGATTTACAGCACGAAAATAAACAGAGGCCCTTTTTTTCTTTCCTTCCTCTTTTCAGATCAAAAAATATGGTCATGAGAGCTGAGTTCCCTCAAATGGGTAATAATTCAGTGCTGCTTTAGAAATATCAGAGAGGGCAAGTGGCACTCTTCTTGAAATTGCAATGGCAATTCTATAGTTTGAGATACACCTGGCAGTTCCCTTTCCCTCCAGCCCATATTAATCCGAGGGAGAATCTGTAACACCCAGCATGGCTTCCTGGGGGAGCCGGTATTCTTAATGCCTCCCCTTGAGCACAGAAGAAGAGAGCAGTGGACATACATTTTGTTTTGTTTTGTTTGAAGGTTTAGCCACCTTTGATCCTGAAAGCCAACCTTTCTGATCTACTCAGATCACTGCTGATAACCTACTGCATCTTGATTGGTTTGCTGACAGCCCAGCCACCTGGGGAAACTGCAATCATCATAACACACATTAGACAACCAGGCTGGTCACCTATCCCCCAAAAGAGGGGCGGACAAGGTCAAAATATGTAGGACAGAGAGCCTCATAAGGTGATTTGTCAAAAGGCCCTTGTTTCAATAGCTACATACGTGCACTCAAGGAACCAACCATGTGTTGTCCTTTGGTCCAATTTCTCACAGAAAGATGACAAATAATTGATTGCAAACAACTGACGCTAGAGGTGTGCAGGGGATGCAGAAGATTGTGAATCCCAAACTGGTTGATTTAAAGCAGAGGTCGGCAACCTAAGGCCCATGGGCCAGAAGCGGCCCACGAGAGTTGCTTAACCGGCCCATGAGCCACCCCCAAACAGAGCCGCCCACTCGGCGAGTCGCCACGCGCTGCGCTAAACTGGCACAGCACAGCACCAGGACTCTCTTCCGTGGCTCCGGAAATCGCTTCTGCACATGCCCAGACACTGGAAATTGCTTCTGCACAGACATGATTTTCGGCATCTGGGCATGCACAGAAGCAATTTCCGGCATCACACTGCACCGGCCCAGCCCACGCAGGATCTCTGGCCCATGCCCAGTAAGCCTTGCCAACCCCTGACTTAAAGGGATTCTGGGCTAGTCTCAGGCAAAGCACGATCCATATGAAGCACCCCAAACCAGAATGGGAACCCCAAAGCACTTCATGATGCCTCAGAGATTTGGACATTAAAAATAAAAACTTACAGGCAAGTATCTGCTGAAAGCGACACCAATGTCTGTAACCTTACCATAGAAAGAAAACACCAGGGTGGGGAAAGATCCATTGTGACTGACAAATTTATTTTGTCATCACAGAGGAAAGCCAAGGCACAGCTCTGGGAGAGCCCTCCCCCAAACATGTTGTCAGAGAAAGCCTTGGCAAAGTCCTTCCCTGATTGGAAGCCAGGGCTGTCAGCCACAAGATCACATTGCCCTCCTGCCCTTCTCCCTGTCTGGCATTTTCTTTCAGAAAGAGTTTGAAGGTCTCTGACTGAAGCTGCACCTCCATGGCACAATATGTCCAAGGCCTGCTAACAGCGCTGTAGACGGTGCTTGGAGCCAAAGCTGAACCTCATGGAGGAGCTTTCAGTAATTCTGTGCCACATTTCTCAGAACTACATGCATTCTCCATTCTCCTCGTCCCTGGGCTGTAGCTCTTGGACACAGAGTAAAGGAAGCCTCTCTGTTTTGGGATTCTCTCCCCGCTCTCTGTTTCTGGAAGGAGAGCTGCTTACAGCCCTGCAAGGCTAGTCTGGGTCAGAGAGGCAAAGAATTCTCTCCCCCTTGCCTTGCTTTTCCCTCCTCTCCTCTGCTATGGTTATTTATCCCCCCCTCCCAGCGCTGCAGTCTTATGTTTTGACAACAGTCCTTCAAGGTTGGTCTCAGCCACTTGCACACATTTGGAGGGAAAGACTCATTCCTCTCGACCCAAAGCCCTATGTGGATACATTTTGGCCTGCATGCTGATGAAGGGGCCTGTGCGGTGATTGATATATTGTCATTTATCGTTATTTACCCTTAAGTAGTAGCAGTTGCCAGGATGTTACCCTGTTTGCCTCTGCATAATTCCATCCTTATTTCAGACATCATGATATATTGCAATGTTTTGCTGGTGATATATTGCAGTGTTGAAAACCAGATATCACCCAATCCTCACACACATTGTGATTCATGATATATTGCCAGGTCAGATATTATGAAACAGTTATCATGAAGTAAAATTTAAGCCGGTTTTTGACAATGTATCACCTAGCTCTAGTGTCAACAAATGCCACTTGCATTTCCAGAGGGTAAATCCAGTTCTGACCACGAGCGCATAATCTGAACTGCGGTGGTTTCCCTGCCTGCTTCCTTTCCCTTTCAGTGCCATTTGCCAAGGTGCGCTTCTGAGCCCTCCTTGCTTCACACTCTCTTGGCCCAGATCTCCCAGTAGGGCGGCCAAGGTGGTTTCCGTGCCACAGTGAGGCTGAAGGCTAGACTGGAAGCAATATTGATCATCCATTCCACCCAAAACCTCTTCGAACTGTGCCACAACCTCGCTAGCACACATCCTAGAAAGGATACTGGGTGCTCAAAACAGACGGGTCCAGAGATTTTTCTTTCAGTGTCTAAGTTATGGAATCCTCTCTAAGGAAAGCCCTTACAGCTGCCAGCCTGGGAGCCAGTCCTGGCAAGGGCTGGGCAACTTTCACAGTAAAATCCTCTGGACAACTAGCATTGATGGAGGTATTTTTAAATCATTAAGTAGCGGGTTATCCTAAGAAAAGGAAATGTTAGCAATTGAATTTTAAGACAACAACCACAACCACACAGAACCATGTGAGGAAAACAACTCTTCCTCTTCTCAAAGGAAAGGCACCTGCATATAAATCCTGCTGGGCAGAGAAGCAAATCTGTGCAGTTAGAGACAAGCGGATTGTTTCTGTGCGCTTGGTAGGATTCTTCCAGTGGTGCATTCATGCGTGCGTAACTGCTGCTGGCATTGGCAAACAATTCCTGAGCACGACGACAAGGACAGAAACACTTTGTGACAGATCTAACTGGAACACTGTAGTTTCTTGAACAGTTAAAATATATGTTCCAATACAGTAGAGCAGCAGTCCAATCCTATACATGTCTACTCAGAAGTAAGCCCACAGAGGGTTGCTTTGGGATTGTAGACTTTGCTGCAAGTGTACTTTGCATTCAGCAATAAATCATGATGTGTTTTCCCTTATTTAGCCTCTTTGTAGGTTGGGGTCATTCAACTGAAAATAATTAAGGATGGCTGAGCCAGAGGCTGCTGGAGCTGGAAAAGAATTAGGGCTGCCTTAGACATCAAAACGCCTGGAGGGGAATGAACACTTGTCTGGCCATGCAAGGGGTCCCAGTTCTGCTGGCCAGACAAAAGGTCTCCTCCTTCTGAGCAGCCAGCATCGAGAGAGGAAAGGCAAGGCCAGCACCCTCTCTTTTCCCGCTGGCATGCTTTGGTGATGCTGCCCAGCTTGCAGGCATTTCTCATCTATGCCAGCTGTGGCTTCTGGTGAGATTTTGCCAGTGCTGGTGGAGGGAGTGGGGGGAGTGATGAGCAATCCGTTGGGGGGTCAGATTGGCTGGCTGAAGTGGACTGCTGTGTACTTGTTTGCCCAACAGACTGGTGTCTCTATAAATTGAGGTACAGAAGGGAGGTGAGTTCAGAAGGAGTTCAGAAGTTTGAGAAACTCTGACTTTGCCCACAGAGGCATGGGCTTTTTCAGAAAAGCCCTCCACAAGGCCCAGAGACCCAAAGACACAAGCAGCTAGACAGCTACTGATCCCTCTGGCACCCAGGCTATGCCTACTCGGCAGGAAGCCTGGCTGAGACCGAAGAGAATAGGTGAAACAATAGCCCCATAAACCTGTTAAGCCTAGTAATTTAAAAACAGACATATTCAACAGCTCCTACATCCTACCAGCAAGGTTGTTACTTGCCAAAACAAAACGCTTAACTGACAAGTTCTCAGAACAAACTGTAAGTTTAAGAAACTTGTTCACTGTTCTTTCCTTTCAGAACCCAGCATGCCCTAAACACTCCTCATTCACTGCAGTCTCTTAACATGTTGAATCCTGCCTTCCGTCTGCCAACAATGCCAGATTGTATCACACTTTGAGCTAAAACTCCTAGCTCGCACCTTTGCTTATTTTCCATTCCCACCCCACATGGGAGGCATGTACACAATGATCACATACTTTTCTATAATGCCTTTCCCCCCAAAATGAACCACAGTGGATGTGCCTGTTGCCACACTGACCCATTTTTTTAGTCTTCCCTATAGGTGCCCTTTCAGTTTACTTCCTGTTTCTGGGTTTATGCTAATAAATGCCAATAAATATTTTTACTAGATAAGCATGGCCTAGTGAGGACCTGATCCCTGGTGGGCAGGATGGTGGCTGGCAGCTAGAGCCTCTACCTCTCCACCCATACAGGCTGACTTTCTCTTGGGCATCATGACAACTCTTCAGCTTGCCAGCTCCTTCTAACTCCTTTCCAAGCCTCCAGGTGCAGACAGCAGAAAAACAGCCTTGCTCAAAGCATTTGAGGATAACTTCCAGATCACCCTTTGGAGATAAAGTGATTAGCAGTCAGATGATTATCAGTCACCATGTAGTTATCTTCTGTCAACAGGAGCAGAGAGACAGTCGAACATGCATTTCTATACTAATTACCAACCCCCCCACCCCGTTTCAAAAGCCATAGTCAAAGGCCAGGGAGAAGAGGAATGATTTTGCCTGGCACCTAAATATTTGTAAGGAAGGCGCCAGGCGAGCCTCCCTGGGGAGAGCATCCAGCAGAGCAGCCCTATGTCTACTCTGAAGTAAGCCCTATTGAATTTGATGGCACTTACTCTTAGGTAAGCAGGGTGTGGGCTGTTACAGAATAAGCAGGGTATAGTCATATTAGACCATCGAAGCAGGTTTTCTTCACTGAGCCCTTCTCAGATTGCATTGGGCTGATGAAGCAATAAGAGGGACATCATTGCAGGGCTGATGAAGCAATAAGAGGGACATCATTGCAGGGCGCGCAGTTTGATCCATCTTTTAGATTTAGGGGAGCTAGTCTCAAACGTTTGTCGGGGGAGACCTAGGGTTTTTTTGGGGAGGGAGTTATTTGTCCTGTCTGCACGCTTCTTATGATGGAGGACGGCTGTAGCCACCCCCAACGACACATTCTCAAGATGGAGAGTGAGGGAACAGCTGCAGTCGCCTGCGGTTCCTGCACAATGTTTGCCATCTTGCCAAAGGTTGCAGGCAGCTTTACCTGCAGCAATTGCATGTTGATTGCCCTCTTAAAAGACAAAGTCCAGCAACTGGAGGAACATGTAGCTACGCTCCAAAGAATTAGAGAGCTGGAGCTCTTCTTGGAAGCAACAGAGCACACCGTCTCCACCAAGGAGGAGACAGGGGACTCCCCTGAGAAGGAGGCTAGTTCACCGACACAGGAGCCAGATATATGGAGAAACGTGACTCAAAGAAGTAGGAGGCCCAGGGTTCGCTCTGATTGTTTAGAAATACACAATCGCTTTGAGGTCCTGTCCCCTAGCATGGAAGACGAAGAGCAGACTCCATTTGAGGATCTCTCCCTCATTACAGTCGATCAGGTATATGAAGATGAGCAGCAAAGTCAGTCCTCAGGGAATGTGCAGGCGACCTTGGAACGGACAGCTCACGGAAGAACCCCGACCACACCTAAGAGAAGGCGTGTAGTGGTGATAGGGGATTCCCTAATGAGGGGAACAGAAGCAGTGATCTGTGGGCCTGACAAGATGTCTCGGGAAGTGTGCTGTCTCCCCGGGGCTAAGATCCAAGATGTAACTGAACGACTGCAAGGAATCATAAAACCCACTGACAAATGCCCCTTCCTCTTGGTTCATGTGGGAACCAATGACACTGCAAGCAATAGTCTCCAGAAGATCAAAAGAGACTATGAGGCTCTGGGCAGGAAATTGAAGCAATTAAATGCACAAATTGTCATCTCATCTGTCCTCCCAGTTGAACGACGTGGCCCAGGGAGAGAGAGAAAAATAGTGGAAGTGAACAGCTGGCTTCGCAAATGGTGTAAACAGGAACGGTTTGGATTCTTAGATCACGGACTGCAGTTTCTTGAAGATGGACTTCTGGCAAGTGATGGGCTGCACCTCACAACGGTTGGGAGGAATGTTTTGGCCAAAAATCTCAGAAACCTCATCAGGAGGGCTTTAAACTGACTAATGTGGGGGAGGGAGACAGTGCTCCTGAAGGTAGGAGTCCAAATGTCATAGACCGAATGGAGCAAACAGCACGCAGACCTAGTGATGGGAGGAAAAAATCCTTAAATAAGAGACACGGGGGAATGATTAATGGACTTCAGTGTCTGTACACTAATGCGCAAAGCATGGGTAATAAACAAGATGAGCTTGAGCTCTTGGTACAGCAAACTAAATATGACATAATAGGCATCACTGAAACCTGGTGGGATAAGTCCCACGACTGGAATGTAATAATGGAGGGATACAATCTATTTCAGAGAAACAGACCAGACAAGAAAGGAGGAGGAGTGGCGTTATATGTCAGGGATGTGTATATCTGTGAAGAGATCCAAGATTTAGAACCTCAAAGCCAAAGTGAGAGCATTTGGGTCAAAATTAAGGGAGAGAAGAATAATAGGGACCACATTGTGGGAGTTTACTATAGATCCCCAAGCCAAACGGAGGACATAGATGATGCCTTCCTGGAACAGATGGCCAAGCATGCAAAAGGAAGGGAGATAGTAGTAATGGGGGATTTCAATTATCCGGATATTTGCTGGATGTCAAACTCAGCCAAGAGCATAAGGTCAAACAGATTCCTCACTGGCCTTGCAGACAACTTCATTGTCCAGAAAGTGGGAGAAGCAACAAGAGGAACAGCCATTTTAGATCTGGTCCTAACTAATGTTGATGACCTGGTTAGTGGGGTAGAAGTGGAAGGATCATTAGGCGCGAGTGATCATGCTCTTCTGAAGTTTACTATACAGCGGAAAGGAGCAGCCAAGCATACTAGGACTCAATTTCTTGACTTTAAGAAAGCCGACTTCATAAAACTTAGGGAAGTGCTGGGTGAGATCCCATGGACAGTAATACTAAAAGGAAAGGGAGTTCATGATGGCTGGGAGTTTGTTAAGAGGGACATAGTAAAAGCACAACTTCAGGCAATACCAATGAGACGGAAACATGGAAGGTGCCTAAAGAAGCCAGGGTGGCTATCTAAAGAACTTTTAACTGAGTTAAGATTTAAAAAGGATGTGTACCAAAAATGCAAAAGGGGGGAAACCACCAAAGAGGAATTCAAACAAATAGCCAGCACGTGTAGACACAAAGTCAGAAAAGCTAAAGCACAGAATGAACTCAGGCTTGCTAGAGAGGTTAAAAGCAACAAAAAAGGCTTTTATGGGTATGTTCGTAGCAAAAGGAAGAACAAAGAAACAGTGGGGTTGCTCAGAGGAGAAGATGGTGAAATGCAAACAGGGGACACAGAAAGGGCTGAACTCCTCAATGCCTTCTTTGCCTCAGTCTTCTCCGATAAAGAAAACAATGCCGGACCTGAAGAATTTGGAGCAAATGATTCAGCAGAGGAAACACAGCCCAGAATAACTAAGGAGATAGTACAAGAATACTTGGCTAGTTTAGATGTATTCAAGTCTCCAGGGCCAGATGAACTGCATCCAAGAGTATTAAAAGAACTGGCAGATGTGATCTCAGAACCACTGGCAGTCATCTTTGAGAATTCCTGGAGAACAGGCGAAGTCCCAGCAGACTATTTTCAAAAAGGGGAAAAGAGAGGACCCAAATAATTACCGCCCAGTCAGTCTGACATCAATACCAGGGAAGATTCTGGAGCAGATCATTAAGCAAACAGTCTGTGAGCACCTAGAAAGGAATATTGTGATCACCAATAGTCAGCATGGATTTCTGAAAAATAAGTCATGTCAGATTAACCTGATCTCGTTTTTTGACAGAATTACAAGCCTGGTAGATGAAGGGAACGCAGTGGATGTAGCCTACCTTGATTTCAGCAAGGCATTTGACAAGGTGCCCCATGATATTCTTGTAAAGAAGCTGGTAAAATGCAGTCTTGACTATGCTACCACTCAGTGGATTTGTAACTGGCTGACTGACCGAACCCAAAGGGTGCTCATCAATGGTTCCTCTTCATCCTGGAGAAGAGTGACTAGTGGGGTGCCACAGGGTTCTGTCTTGGGCCCGGTCTTATTCAACATCTTTATCAACGACTTGGATGATGGACTCAAGGGCATCCTGATCAAATTTGCAGATGACACCAAACTGGGAGGGGTGGCTAACACCCCAGAGGACAGGATCACACTTCAAAACTACCTTGACAGATTAGAGAACTGGGCCAAAACAAACAAGATGAATTTTAATAGGGAGAAATGTAAAGTATTGCACTTGGGCAAAAAAAATGAGAGGCACAAATACAAGATGGGTGACACCTGGCTTGAGAGCAGTACATGTGAAAAGGATCTAGGAGTCTTGGTTGACCACAAACTTGACATGAGCCAACAGTGTGACGCGGCAGCTAAAAAAGCCAATGCAATTCTGGGCTGCATCAATAGGAGTATAGCATCTAGATCAAGGGAAGTAATAGTGCCACTGTATTCTGCTCTGGTCAGACCTCACCTGGAGTACTGTGTCCAGTTCTGGGCACCACAGTTCAAGAAGGACACTGACAAACTGGAACGGGTCCAGAGGAGGGCAACCAAAATGGTCAAAGGCCTGGAAACGATGCCTTATGAGGAATGGCTAAAGGAGCTGGGCATGTTTAGCCTGGAGAAGAGGAGGTTAAGGGGTGATATGATAGCCATGTTCAAATATATAAAAGGATGTCACATAGAGGAGGGAGAAAGGTTGTTTTCTGCTGCTCCAGAGAAGCGGACACGGAGCAATGGTTCCAAACTACAAGAAAAAAGATTCCACCTAAACATTAGAAGGAACTTCCTGACAGTAAGAGCTGTTCGACAGTGGAATTTGCTGCCAAGGAGTGTGGTGGAGTCTCCTTCTTTGGAGGTCTTTAAGCAGAGGCTTGACAACCATATGTCAGGAGTACTCTGATGGCGTTTCCTGCTTGGCAGGGGGTTGGACTCGATGGCCCTTGTGGTCTCTTCCAACTCTATGATTCTATGATTCTATGATTCTAACCAGATTTCGGCTGACTGAGGAGAAAGACACAACATTCATCACGATCTGGTCCAAAAAATGAGGCTGTCTAAAGTCAAGAAGATTGTTACTCCTTGTGCTATAGAGGAGGAGGAGATGGAATAAATTGTGCTGTCCTCTTTTAGGTGCCTTTCAAAAATTTACTATAGATATGGGGTTCCCAATTGGTCTTGCTCAAAGCATGCAAGGAGGGGAGGTTTATTTCTTCTTGCCCATTGATGAAGTTGGGATGAAAACACACCCACCCCTTGCCTGGATGCCTCTAATACCCAATGAGGATGGGAGAGGAGAAAGAGAGGGTTTTTTCTTAGAGGGGGAAAGAGAGAAATCTCCCCTCTCCACAAACTTAGATCAAAAGGGAGCCCCTCATCGGCAAGGAATTTTATAAGAATTGAAGGTGCAACTGTGTGCTGTGCATTTAACAATGTGGAGTTTGGTCTTGTTCCGGAGACCAGTGTAAAACTTTCACCACCCTGGACCGCTCAGCAGAAAGACCCTTCACACTTCCTACCTCACAACAAATGTCACTGAATTTCTTCCCCACTTTTCAAGGCAATTTCTTTTTGCCATCCCCTTCCAGAATGAGAACAGTCAGATTCTATTGGCCTGTCCCTTAGTCTAAAGTCCACCTCCTTGGAACTTAGCCTTCAACCTTTCAGCCCCAACTGCTCCCTCTACAGCTCAAGGGAACTCCAAAGCTCACACAATCCCTGCTTGCTGGAGGACGCAGAGAGGGACAGAAGGACATTGGGGTGACGCACATCTGCGAGAGAAAGTAGGCAGGGCTGATCTGAAAGTCCTCACAGTGGAATGTTTGTCATTTTTCGGTGGGAAGCAAAATCCATTCCAAAATAGCAAAGGGAGCTAGGTTCCCCCAGATGGGGGTGGGCTTTTGAGTGGGGGGGTACAACTTTGCTTACAATAATGTGAGGTGATGCACAAGCCTCCCCCCATTATTATCCCCCTTTTAAAACTCCTGTAAAGGTCAGTTCTTCAGCTGCTAGAAAGCCCAGAGGTTCTGCAGCAATGGCAGCTGAGGGCACACAAGTCTCTTTTCAGAGGCAGCAGGAGATGCTTCCTGTGTTTCTTGGGGGAACCTGTCCACAGCCTGAACGAAGCAGCCAGGATCGCTATGCCTTCAGAACTGGCTAGACACACACACACCCCATACACACAAATACACTTGTACCCTCTGCCCCCAATCCCTGAACACTCAAGGAGAGTAAGAGGAGGAGTTCAGGGGAAGGGACTCTCCCTTCCTCAGCTTATCTGAGTGGATCAGAGGAGGGGGGAACAAGCAGGGGGTTGTATGTGAGAGCCATGTGTGCTCAGGGAGTGTGTGTCGGTGTTAAGGGTGTGTGGCTCAACCCACTCCTGGAATGCATCCCCGACAGCTTTGCACAGAGGGAATGGCACCTGCAGCCAGAAGGCTCTGCTGCCACGTAAGGGAGCCCAGGGAGGGAGGGGGAGCTGCCATTTTCTTCTTTTCTCTCCCTGAAACTCCCCCAAGAGGCCTGGAAAGCACTACAAGCCTCCCTTAGCCTGAGCTCTTAATGTGTGAAGATATAAGCTGCAACATGTATTAAAGTGTGATATACTACTGACTCTTGGGTCAGTGTTGTCCCCACCTGGTAAGGCAGGGGTGGGAAGCCACTGCACCACAGGACACATGCCAGGGCCTTGCACATTTGACCTGCAAGGCCATTTCCCCCAAGCCATGCCTACCTGCCCATCAGATGTGGTGGGGGTAGAGACAAGAATTGAGAGCGTTCAAGCGTGCTCTCGGTTGTGCATTGGCAAGGTGCAGCAGGAGCTACACAGCTGGAGTCATCCGTGAAGAGCTAACTTGGGCAACTGATGCAGATGGAAAGCAGGCTTTGGCTTTACCACTTACCAGCTGATGGGCAGTACCTCAAATGCTTTAAAGGGCTGTTTGCAAGTCCTACATGATGCTGTGAAGTCCCAACTTTGGGACTTCAAAGCACCCAAACACCAGATGTCATTATGATGCCAAGTCCATAGAGACTGGTCCATTAGGGCAGGTAGGGCACTGCCCACCCTAAACCCCCCAATCCACCTAAGCTAGAGCCCATTTCTTTCTCTGTTCCTTACATGCATATCCAATATCTTACATTAAGAGATGCTCTGGACTTGTTTCTGACTGTCTCCTGGGCTGGCCACTCGTCTCTGGACAGCAAACGCAACCACAACCATGTCTATGTCCCATCCCTGTTTCCAGGGTTGAAAACAACATTCTAGCATATTTCATTAGGAGTGGCTTAGGAAGGGCAGGGGACCCTCCTGAGCCTCTATTTTGATTAAATTTCTTGGAGAAAAATTGAAATATGAATGCAATAAACAAACAAGCAAGCAAATCTCAATTAGCTGCTAAGTATTAATAAGTGTCTTCTGTTTCTTTGCAAATGGCGAGGATAGAGAAAGAATCAGAAAAGATTCTCCAGTTTAGTTTTCAGTTTAGTTAGCTGCTATTTGTAAAACTAAAGTGCTTAAGTATCCACAATATGTTTGCAAGGGCGGAAGGCAGGGGGAGAACCACAACTTGGCCTCTTCTTTGGGGTCTCATGCTGAGGAGGCTTTAGGGTAGCTCAGCTGGTTCTGCCGCACTAGATGGGTGTGTTTATGTGTCTTTTAAACTAAGGGGCTGCTGCTGCTGCTGCTGCTGCTGTTGCTACTACTGTTAATTTTAGAAATCTCCTTTCTGCCACTTTACATATCATAGATACCTGGTCAGTTTTATATCTTAGTGCTTTCCCCAACCCCTGGCACTCTAATCATGACCCAGAAAGCAAAGCAGAGTTTACAGCTTAAGATCTATTCTCAAAATTGTAAGTTGCCTAGCCAATGTTTGCTTGTGCTTCTCTCCTCCAGGGAGAGCTGTGGAGAGAGAGTCAGCCAGGCAGAAAGACATAAAATTAATAGTAATTATGATTCATCTTTATGCAGCCATTTTAGAAACTGGATTAAGAGTCTGTAAGGATGGGGAAGCCCACATATCTGATGGTGATGCTTGATGGTAAAGTAAAAGTAGCTGAAATCCTGGCGGGAAGTCTCCCTTGCCTGTGGGTCTGTCTTCAAGACATCCTTAATGTTTCTCAGCTAGATACGTTCTGTTCATGCTGACAGACTCTTAATCCAATTTCTAAAATGGCTGAATAAAGATGAATCACTCACTTAAAATTTTTAGTCTGCAGTTTTAGTTACCGTATTTTTCGCACCATAGGACGCACTTTTTCCCCTCCAAAAATGAAGGGGAAATGTGTGTGCGTCCTATGGGGCAAATGCAGGCTTTCGCTAAAGTCTGGAGAGCGAGAGGGGTCGGTGCGCACCGACCCCTCTGGCTCTCCAGGCTTCGCGCAGATCTCCGCAAGCCATGGGAGCCCGCCTAGAGCTTGCCGATCAGAAGGTTGATCATTTGAATCCCCACGATAGGGTTAGCTCCCGTTGCTCGATCCCAGCTCCTGCCAACCTAGCAGTTCGAAAGCACGTCAAAGTGCAAGTAGATAAATAGGTACCGCTCTGGCAGGAAGGTAAATGGCGTTTCCGTGCGCTGCTCTGGTTTGCCAGAAGCGGCTTAGTTATGCTGGCCACATGACCCAGAAAAACTGTCTGCGGACAAAGGCCAGCTCCCTCAGCCTGTAAAGCGCCACAAGCCTAGAGTCGTCCGCGACTGGACCTAATGGTCAGGGGTCCCTTTACCTTTACCTAACGCCTCTAGAAGGGGCTCCACTGAGGCTCCCAGCCTGTGTGTGTACACACATGCACATAGGGGTTGCTAAACTGCGTCTTTGACTCAGGTGAAATGAATCCTAGATTCACCCCTGCCTGTGACAACACCATATAATCAGTGACATGCACCCCATTCAGTGTGACAACATTTATTTCACATAGGCAGAGCCTCCAACATTTCTCTGATGAAAATAGAAACATCCAATTCCATAATGATGATTTTACTATTTATACCCCACACATCTTACTGGGTTACCCCAGCTACTCTGGGCAGCTTCCAACATACATAAAAACATAATAAAACATTAAACATTTTTAAAAAATCCCTTTACAGGATTGCCTTCAGAGGGACCGGGGGTTGGATAAATCCATACCCTCCAACGTTTCTCCAATGAAAATAGGGACGACCTAAGGAAAAACAGGAGGGCTTCTGTAAATCAGTGGTGTCCCTGGGGCACTTGGAGGGTCTACCTAGGCCCTCGGTCATATGCTTGCCCTGGCTTACAGGGAGACCTGAAATCAAAACTTGCTCTTTAGGTGCAACAACAGGCAACTGAACCAATTGGTGTCAAAGAAGGATAGAACTTTCTTTATGTATGCTACAACAGCAGCAAGAATACTTATTGCAAAGTACTGGAAGACACAAGATCTACCTACACGGGAAGAATGGCAGATGGAGGTGATGGACTACATGGAATTGGCGGAAATGACTGGCAGAATCCGAGACCAGGGAGAAGAGTCGGTGGAGGAAGATTGGAAGAAATTTAAAGACTATTTACAGAAACATTGTAAAATTAATGAATGTTAGAAGGATGTTGGAATGAAGTTATGTGGTTTTAGCAGAAATGTTATAAGGGTCTAGGAAAAAATAGACTGTTAATTGGTGAAAGGAGGAAAAGTAAAGTTACATCATATTGAGATAAATTACAGAACAAAAATTGGAAAAGATGGAAAGGATTTGCTGAAATAGTTAACCGAATTAGAATACAAAAAAGGGAGGTGTGAGGAGGTCAAGGAAACAAGCAAATGAAAGATAAGTTATGGGAAGATTAGTTGTGTGTGTGTTTTTGTTTTGTTTTTTCTTTTCTTCTTTTTTTTCTTATTGTGATGTGTTGTTTTGTTTTTGTTTAATATGCTTTTTATAACACTTAAAAATTTTAATAAATATTATTTTTAAAAAAAAAAACAGGCAACTGAAGCAGAGTCTCAGATACAGACCCTGTAAGTAAGATGCACCCAAACACTACACAATTACAAGGCCAAAGAGCAGAGCATGAACTTCAGGCTTGGTAGTAACGTAAATCCTAGGAACTGCTCGGCCTTGGGATGTTCAGCTGGTGCCTTCATGATACATCTTTAGGTGCCAGGCAAAAAAGTTTCTCTGCAGCCAGGCTGATAAATATTCGACAGCCATTTAAATGTTTTTGTGGCACGAGGTGGGTGTTGTTTTTGTTTTAACGATTTATTTTGTGCTTTCATCCTGTACTTTTATCTTGTGAACCACCCTGAGATCTTCAGATGGAGGGTGATATAATGAATGAACCACCCTGAGATCTTCAGATGGAGGGTGATATAATGAATGAATGAATGAACGAACGAACGAACGAATGAATTTATGTTCTAACAATCCGGAGAACAGTAACCATCTCTTAGCTGTAATAGATGAACTAGCAAAAACTACTTAAGAGGCAGAACAGAACAAAAGCATTTTTTAACACATTTGTTTATTTATCAAAGTATTTCTATTACTGCCATATTATGAAGTTATCAGGGTAGTGCACAGCATCAAAATATTAAACACCATTAAGAATAAAAATACTGTACAGTTAATAATTAATACTGTGACTGGCTAATCAACAACAAAAAAAACAAAAACTTAAACAGCTGCAAAGGTCAGTCCACATTTGCAGGAGAAAGGTCCCTTTCTTGGGCAAATAACAGGCACCCACAGACTGAGATCCAGGCAGCACATCAGCTGGTGCCTCAGGAAAGCCTCCATGCTCCTAAGTCAGGGCTCAGCAAAGCCGTCAGACCAGTGCAGGAGACTCAGACGGGCGTGGCTGAATTTGCAGAAGGGGTTTAGGAGCCTCTGATCCCCTTAATAGGGAGCATGAATGCCTCCGGCTTCTTTCCCCTATGTTTGGGTATTTTCAAGTTGCTCTGGGAATGCCTCTTCATTTCTTACCTCGATCACAAAGGGTTCTTCAGTCTAAAGCTGAGCAATATTCCAATTGTTTGTCTGAAACTAGTATGAAGTTCAGATCGTGATACCAGTTTCAGACTCCTTGAGCTGGCAATATTGCTTTATTTGATTTAAGCTGTTTATTTTAAAGTTACTGTGACTTTTTGTGTTGGATCAGAATGTTATTATGTGTGTGATCTTTGCTCTCTATTTTCTTGTTTCTTCAGCTTGTAAACCACCTTGAGAATACTAATATAGAAAGGTAGTATACAAATTAAAAGTGAAAATGCAATTATTTGATCCCAGAATGTCCCTATATCCCCTGCCAGTGCTTTTTGTAAATCTACCAAAGAATAAAATGAAATCAGGATTCAGGGACTTTCTCAGGACAGTGGAAGCTGTGTGCTCTGTCCCATCGGGGTGGGGGTGGTGGAAATGCTCTGCAGCAGGGGGATGAACAAAAAAATGGTGCGTCAAGGAGGGTCAGCTGGCAGGGAGTGAGAAATGTCCCTATTTTCATCTGAGGAATGCTAGAGGGTATGCATTCAGCACAGGCTCTGAAGCCATGCCAAAAGCCATTCAGCACAGGCTCTGAAGCCATGCCAAAAGGCTGCACTGGCCTGAATACCTGGCCACAACATCTATTTAACCCAATGCCTAAAAAGACAACATGCCAACTGAGTAAGAGTCCACAGCTGGCAGCCCCTGACCCACATTTGCTTCCCTAATAGGGTGGGAGAGCTCTGGTCCATCAGTTGCCAGTCTCTGGGGGAAGTGGGAGCTGCAGAAGTGGGACTGTAGGGGTGTAGCACATGGGCACGGTGGGGGGGGGAGCAGGGGAGGCAGCTGCCTCCCCAATAAAGTAAATAAATAGAAATACTTAATTAATTGACCATTTGCATTGCAGATAACTCAGTTCTGCCTCCCCCTAACAAAAAGCCTGCCCCCCCCAAAATAAATGCTGACTATGCCCATCCTGTAGCAAGTACTAGAGATTTTCATGAATGCCTCTGTTTGACTACTCATGAGTAGATGCAGGCTAAGAAGGACCCTACTCCTGGGTTACAAACAGGGCCTGCTCAACTTATAGCACTTCCTCCTTCCTATGGTTTGTGTTCATATAGAAAACCAGGATAGCAAGTCACAAACTTCTTTCTGGCATGCTTGAATTAATTACCAGTTGCTTCTGAAACACAGCTGGCCCAAGAAATTTTGGCACCTGAGGTGAACCACCAAATGGTGCCCACCCCATCCCCCCAGCCAGGGAATAAGGGGTGAGTGAAGATCTACATCAGGAACAAGGGAGGAAGAAAAATCTACGTTGAGAACAGGGTAGGAATCAAATCAACCTGACTTGACGATTGAACTGAGAATCCAAAGGGGCCCTCTCTGAATCATGCTGGGCAGGTGCAGAGCCCAGGAGACCCCAGAGGGCAGCCCCTGCCTTCTCCTGCCTGGTGGCGGAAGGAGCTCAGCGCCCCTGATTCACCAAGAGGCCATGGTATAGGTGGTATGGGGGGGGGCAGCTGAGGAGGAGGAGGAGGAGGGGCTGCAGTCATTGCTGCCACTGCAGCAGCAGCAGCAGCAGGAGCAGCTGATGCTTCACTTGGTGGCCAGATATCTGCTGCTCCTGTGGATCCTGCCCCCTCAGGCAGTTGCCTCCCCTTGTCTCCTGGGTGGGTCGGCCCTGCTCAGAAGGCATCTCAACATTGTGAGCCGCTTCTGTATGTTTCTACCATTGCTCTCTTTTAATGTTCTGTTTGTCTACAAAACAACAGGAATAAGAAAGAGAAATTCTGCATTTTCCTCTTTTTTACAGTTTATATTTCTACAAGGCATTTTAACTTAATTAAAAACTCAAAAGTCTAACCCAAGTAATAGAAACTGCTGGCTGTCCGGCACCTCTAGAAATAACATTAATATTAGCAGATAAACTGGTTTAGCACTTAAAGTAACCCCCCAAAGTGTTTCAGAAAGGGAGCGCAGCAGTCAAGATCAGGAAAATAGGGGAGGTAACTGTAGATACATTTTCAAGTAAGAGAGATGGAGTCAAGAGACTCTGTTTCCTTTAAATTAAGAGGAATGTCTTATGGTGAAACTGATGCTTGACAAAATGCTGGGAAGGAAGAGAAGGAATCATTACAGAAATTGACATACACTTGTGAAAAACAGCTCTAGTGCAGCGATGTTTCAGACGGAGGACGGGGACCAGAGGCCACAAGCTTTTTGTGCTGTCCCCGGACCTCCTGACCCCGGCCTTACTTTGTTTAGCAGGGGAGCCGGGCACACTGCCCGGAATACAGCTGACAGCAAAAGCCACCGTTTGTTTGTTTGTTTTCCCCTATAAAAGCACCCCAAATCTGCATCTTTATATCTAAATTAGCATATGCCTATCTTATGCAAATTTCTGTCCTGGGCATGAGCCCTGAGTGTTTTAGCTGCCTAGCAATGTCCCTGTGTTAGTGCTGCGCTTTACGTTTACCGGTATGTTGTAGGCAGCAGGATATGAGTGTATTTCTAGTTTTAGCAGTATGTAATGAAACAGTGTAATTATTAAAATTAAAAACAGTATCGGTTTTTAAGAGAGAGAACTTCACGTCTATGAACGTACAACTTCTTTGTTACTTCTGCGAAAACTAAAGTAGGTCCATATACAGTATTCTGCTGGAAACAACCCTACACAGAAACTAAAGAGCACACATTTCGAGCGCCATGCTTGCTCATATTCACAGCTCCTTTCCAGCTCTGAGTTGCTTTTCTCCTGAATTACTCTTTTCTCGAATTATTCCACGGCGAATGAGCCACTGCTTGCCAAACAAACCTCCCCTTGGGGTCTTTCATTCTGAACTGCTGCCGCCCGCCAGCTTTTCCTCCTCCTAATAGGAATGGAAAGATAGTCCGGAACCTGCTTCTGACCAGACGGAAATTCCCTGGTTCTGGAAGCAAACTCCGGGTGCTCGGCAGCACCTCTCCAAAGGGACCTCGGGCCCCCCGGGGCTCGGCTCCCCGGCCTTTCCTTGGACGGCTCTCGCGGAGGAACCGGCCCTTGTTCTCCTCCTCTAAGAGGGCGCACCTGGAGCTGTCAAAGGTCCCGGTGGCTCCGCGGAAAATCAGCCCCCCAACCGGCTTTGTTCTCCCCGGAGAGAAGACGGGGCTCCCTTTTTCCCTTTTTACCTTTCACGATTCCTCTCGGCGGAGCTGCGCGCAGCCCAGGAAGCCTCGCCGGAGCCCCCGGCCGGACGGCGAGCGCCAAGTGGGTCCTCGGCGCGCATCGCAGAGAGAGAGAGAAAGCGGGAGCGCGGCCGAGGAGGGGCTGCGAGGTGGGTGGGTGCTCGGCTCGGGAGGGCAGCAACAGGAAATGACATGGAAAACTTCGCCAGCCTCGTCTAAGCTAAACTTGGCCCGACATGTTAACCAGGTCAAAAAAAAAAGATCTGAAAGGAGCCCAGCCAGCCGCGTTGAGAGAGGAATGAATGAGCCGAGGGAGAAAAGAGGAGACTCCGCGCGACCCCGGCCCAGCCCAGCGCCAAGGGACACCCCCCTTTCCCGCTCAGCAAAAGAAAAGTTTGCCATCGCCGCCCCGCCACTCACCCCACTCGCACCCCCAGCCCACCCCGTGACATCCCCGGAGCGCTTCCCCGGAGACACGCGCCCTCGCTCCCTCGCTTGCCAGGCGCGCTGCCTTGGGCTTGGGTGCCCCAGACACCGGACTTTCATCTCCGACGCTTTTGTAATCTAAAACAAACAAAAAATAGCAAGCTGTGTTTTTAAAATTCTACTTGTGACAAAGAATTGACATGTGAAAGTTTGCAGGAAACTGAGAAACTCTCTCTGGCGCGCCATGAACGGATCAGAGATAATGGTGGCACCATTTCAAAGCTGCTACAGAAAATTGAATGTGCTCACACTCCTTCCAACCCTAAATACGTACTGCGTGCCCTATCTAAACACTGCTGCGTTTTGATGCATATTTTAGTCCCTTGAGCCCCACACTGGGCAAAAGATCCCTGCATGGCTGGGGGTTGGACTAGATGACCCTTGCTATCCCTTAAAACTTTTTTTTTTAAACGTTTTTATTGCATTTTCAGTTTACAGAAGAAAAAAGAAGAAAAATAAATAATACTCCAACTTTCAAAATACATTTTTAAATTGTTAGCTGGACTTCCCCACACCTCCCTCACCCTGCATTCTTTACAATAAAACATATCAGCAAATTATTACCTTGTTTCGTATCTTATTTATATCTTTCAAAATATTTTACTTCTAATTTTAAGGTGCCTTCTATCTAATATTTATGCCTTAAAATAAAAAATATAATAACCTTAAATTTCAACTTTTTCTTAAGTGTAACTTATCTTCCTATTTTCTCGATCTAGTTGCAGGAGCTAAATTCCAAAACATGCAGATTCTTAACATTCATATAGCTTGTATTGTTTTTGCAAATAGTCCTTAATTTTTTTCCAATCTTCTTCCGTTGTCTCTTCATCCAAATCCCGGATTCTGCCAGTCATTTCGGCCAATTCCATATAGTCCATCAACTGCGTCTGCCACTCTTCCAGCGTGGGAAGATCTTGTGTCTTCCAATATTTTGCTATAAGTATTCTTGCTGCTGTAGATGCATACATAAAAAATGTCTTATCCTTCTTTATCACCCTTTGGTCCACAATGCCCAGGAGGAAGGCCTCTGGTTTCTTGGGAAAGGTGTACCTAAACACCTTTTTTAATTCATTATAGATCATTTCCCAGAAGGCCTTCACTTTTGGACAAGTCCACCAAAGGTGAAAAAATGTCCCTTCAGCCTCCTTACATTTCCAACATTTATTATCAGATCGATGGTAAATTTTTGCAAGTTTGACTGGGGTCATGTACCACCTATATATCATTTTCATAATATTCTCTTTCAAGGCATTGCATGCCGTAAATCTCATTCCAGTGGTCCATAACCTTTCCCAGTCTTCAAACATAATGTTGTACCCAATATCCTGAGCCCATTTTATCATGGCTGATTTGACTATCTCATCCTGAGTATTCCATTTAAGCAGCAAGTTATACATTCTCGAAAGTACCTTGGTCTTAGGTTCTAACAGTTCTGTCTCTAGTTTCGATTTTTCCACCTGGAATCCTATTTTTTTGTCCGACTTAAAAACTTCTTGAATTTGAGCATAGTGAAACCAATCTTGCACCCTATTCTTTAATTTTTCAAAGCTCAGCAGTCTCCAATTGTCTCCTGTTTTTTCTATCATTTCCCAATATTTTGGCCATCCGACCTCCATATTGAGTCTTTTTCTGGCCTTGGCCTCCACTGGTGATAACCCTCTAATAAATCTTTGTATTTTGTCCAGACCATGAATATAGCTTTCCTGACAATATGGTTTTTGAACATTTTATGAACCTTTACCTTGTCATACCACAAATATGCATGCCATCCAAAAGCATTGTAGTACCCTTCCAGATCTAGAACATCAGTGTTCTCAAGAAGTAACCAATCTTTTATATATATATATATATATATATAAATATTTATTAAAGTTTTTAAATATAAATGCACAAATAATAAACAATCTTACTTCTGTCACAAACATAGTTTCATCACTTCTTTGGACTCCCTCACGTCTCCCGCTCCCATTTACATCATTAAAAGTTTTTTTTCCAAACAAATTATCAACTTGTTTACAATCTCATATCCACTCATTCAAATATAATCTAGCAATTCTTCCAAAAAAAATTTATATTTTCTTTAGTCTCACTTATCATCAAATTTAAATCTAATTTAGTGGTGGCCAATTTTTTATAATCTAGCATCCTTCTTAACATTCAACCAAATTACAATGTTTTTGTAGATACATCTTAAATTTCTTCCAGTCTTCCTCCATTTTCTCTTCTCCCAGGTCTCGGATTCTGCCAGTCATCTCGGCCAGTTGCATATAGTCCATCAGCTGCATCTGCCACTCTTCCAGTGTGGGTAGATCTTGAGTTTTCCAGTTTTTTGCGATGAGTATCCTTGCTGCCGTTGTTGCATACATAAAGAATGTTCGGTCCTTCTTTAACACCTTCTGGCCGACAATACCCAGAAGGAAGGCCTCTGGTTTCTTAGTGAAGGTATACTTAAATACCTTTTTCAGCTCATTATATATCATTTCCCAGAAGGCCTTCAAGAAGTAACCAATCTTTCATCCAGCAGAAAGCCGCAGCTTCATAATATAACCTTAAGTCTGGCAGGGCAAACCCCCCTCTCTCTTTGGCATCAGTTAGTATTTTAAATTTTATTCGGGGCTTTTTGCCCTGCCAGACAAACCTAGAAATATCTTTCTGCCACTTCCCAAAACACTCCACTCTGTCCACGATCTGTAGGGTCTGAAACAAAAATAACATCTTTGGCAATACATTCATCTTTATAGCTGCAATTCGGCCCATCAAGGAAAGTTTCAATCTTGACCAAATCTCTAAATCTTTCTTAATTTCTGACCAACATTTTTCATAATTATCTTTAAACAAATTCAAATTTTTGGCAGACAAATTTACCCCTAGGTATTTTACCTTTTTAACAACATTTAATTCTGTCTCTTTCTGAAACCCATCTATTTCCAAAGGTGTCAAGTTTTTCTCCAAAACCTTAGTTTTTTGCTTGTTCAATTTAAACCCTGCTACCCGACCAAATTCATGAATTAATTCTAACACTCTCTTCGTACTAGATTCTAGCTCCTGTAATGTTAAAACCAAATCATCTGCAAAAGCTTTCAGTTTAAATTGTTTCACTCCGACCTGTATTCCTTGTACCAGCCGGTCTTCCCTAATCATGTTCAAGAGCACCTCCAGAACAGAAATAAATAACAGAGGGGATAGGGGGCACCCTTGTCGTGTTCCTTTTTCAATTTTAAATTCTTCTGTCACCACATTGTTTACAATCAGTTTCGCTTTCTGCTCTGAATAAATTGCTTCTATTCCATTTTCAAACCCCCGTCCCACTCCCATCCCTTCCAAATTTTTCTTCATAAATCTCCAAGAAATGTTGTCAAAGGCCTTCTCTGCATCGACAAAAATTAACACTGATTTTGTATTAATATTGGTTTGCAAAAGTTCCAAAATGTCAACAATATTCCTAGTATTATCAGACAAATGTCTTCCTGGGAGAAAGCCTGCCTGGTCTTTATGAATTACTTCATTTAATACTTTTTTAAGTCTACTCGCCAAAATATCTGCAAAGATTTTGTAATCCACATTTAGGAGTGAGATGGGACGGTAGTTCTTTAGTTGAGTCTTTTCAGTTTCCACTTTAGGAATCAATGTGATGAAAGCTTCTTTCCACGATTCCGGTGCCTTCTTCCCCTCCAAAATCTGGTTGCATACCTCCATTAGTGGTTGTATCAAATAGTCTTTCAATGTCTTATAATACTTGGAGGTAAGCCCATCAATAGTCTTTCAATGTCTTATAATACTTGGAGGTAAGCCCATCCGGACCTGGAGATTTGCCTAGTTGCATATTCTGAATGGCACTCTCTATTTCTTGTTGTGTTATTTTGTGATTCAGGATTGTTCTCTTTTCCTGAGCAAGTTTTGGTAGACCATTTGTTTTCAAAAATTGGTCTATCTCCTTCTCCTCTTGTGGCCCTTGAGTGTAAAGCTTTTTAAAGTATCTCTGGAAGCACTTCCTAATTTCTTCTGGTTTCTGGATATTTCTCCCTTCAATCTCTAGATTGGTGACTGTGTTCAATTTTTGTCTCTTTTTCAGTTGCCATGCTAAAAGTTTCCCACACTTATTAGCTGATTCGAATGATCTTTGTTTCATTTGTTTAATTTTCCACTCAACTTCTTGATTTATCAATTTCGCATACTGTGCTTGATAAAATTTAATTTCTCTCAAGATCTCCTTCGATTTTGGTTTGGGCAGCAACAGGAAATGACATGGAAAACTTCGCCAGCCTCGTCTAAGCTAATGGTGGCACCATTTCAAAGCTGCTACAGAAAATTGAATATGCTCACACTCCTTCCAACCCTAAATACGTACTGCGTGCCCTATCTAAACACTGCTGCGTTTTGATGCAAATTTTAGTCCCTTGAGCCCCACACTGGGCAAAAGATCCCTGCATGGCTGGGGGTTGGACTAGATGACCCTTGCTATCCCTTAAAACTTTCCAGTTCAAACAAATTTAGGGCAGAATTCTAAGTTTGTGCGCGTGCATGCGTAATAATGATAATGATAATGATAATGATAATGATAATGATAATGATAATGATAATGATAATGATAATGATAATAATCTGCCACTGCCATGGAAAATATGCAAAAGCAACCTTTGGCTGTGCTGTCAGAGCACTCTGGCCCTGCATCTTCTACGCCAACAAAGCGCCCTCTGCAAAGCAGGCGAAATGGGGCAGAGTTGTGGGTGAGATATGGAAAGCAGAGAGACTTACACCGTAGCTCTATACGTCTCCGGAAGGTGAGGCCAGCAGAGCCACAGAGCAGCCTCGGGAGGCCACAGAAGAGGACTCGCCATCATCGCCCACCCAGCATTTCCCTGCTGCTGCCGCCTCCTCTGCAAACCATCTAGCCTGGGGAGATGCTCTGAGCTCCTCGGAGTGCAATGAGACCAGCACCAGTGAAATATACTCAGAGTCGCAAAGTGATTTCATGCTCTTTATTCAGCTCATAATGGTGAGGAAGAATGAATGAAAGTCCCCTCAAAGTATCTGCTTTATATACATTATTTACACAATGGGCTGCACATGATTGGCTAATTCTGGACTTCTACTGTAAGCCAATCAGGTTGTGGATTCACTTATATCTGGAACATGATTGGGTGGTTCCTGCCAACCAATCATACTGCTGCATTGTTCTAGGACCAATCAGACTGCTGCATTCTGAATCCTATTGTTCTAGGACCAATCAGACTGCTGCAATTTGGATCCTATTGTTCTAGGACCAATCAGACTGCTGCAGTTTGGATCCTATTCAACTCAGTACATAACACCCCTCCCCTCTAAGTTCCAGTCCTGCCTGTGAGGTCGCATTCATAGTCCTCGAGGTACGCCGGCGGCCTACGTGTGCGTTGCAGCCTGGGGTGTTCCCTGGTCCGGGGTTCAGGTTCTGGCTTGTGTTCCAAGGATGCTGGCTGTGATGGGGCTGTTTGGTCTGGCGCAACCGGCTCCCTCAGTCGTGGTTCTGGTGTCCTTTCGGCCTCGCGGGTCCTCTCTGTATTTACTGATTCTGCCTCTCCTGCTGGCCCCTCCTGCTCTATGGGCCTCACTGCCCCTCTGTTCCCTTGGGACTCCTCTGACCTTTCCTCCTCCTGGTTTTCTCCCGGGAATCGTCACCGTATCTGGTTGCAGTGGCGGCGCCAGCATTGCCCCCCATCCGTTAGCACCTCGTACGACATGGGGCCAGTAACCCTGGTGACTGTGGCGGGTACCCATGCTGGGCCTGCCCAAAATTCTTTGCGTACACTGGGTCCTGGGCCTCGAAGGTCTGGAGGTTCCTGCCTTCCCCCACCACTACCTCATCCTGAGCCCTATCGGGGTGAAGGCGGTCCAATCTTATTGCAAGGCGCAGACCCATTAGTAGTTCAGTGGGGCTCCGGCCAGTCGTTGAGCTGGGGGTGCTGTGCTAGGAGGAATGTGGCAAGGCGGTACTCCCAATCCCCTTGCGTCATGCGGCGAAGGGTGTCCTTGGTGGTCTGCACCATGCGTTCTGCTTGGCCATTGGTGGCAGGGTGGAATGGCGCCGAACGGATGTGGCGGATGGCGTTCTGCGCTGTGAAGGTTTGGAATTCTCCTGACGTAAATGCAGTCCCTTTGTCTGAGACGAGAGTGTCAGGGAGCCCGTGGGTTGCAAACAGCCTGCGTAGTACCCGGATGGCTGCGGATGTAGAAGTGGACAGTACCAGTGCGACTTCCAGCCATTTGCTGTAGGAGTCCACCACTATGAAGAATGTTTTCCCCTGAAAGGGGCCAGCCAAGTCCACATGCAGGCGTGACCATGGTGCTCGGGCGGACTCCCAGGACTGGACTGGGGCCCTTGGGGGATCTGGGCGGGATTCTTGGCAGGCCTGGCAGTGTTTGACCCAGGCCTCTATCTCTCCGTCGATCCCCGGGCACCACACATAACTCCTGGCCAGGGCCTTCATTCTTACTACCCCTGAGTATGTCTCGTGTAGGGCTGTGAGGACCCTTTTGCGGAGGGGCTGGGGAACAACGACCCTGCTTCCCCATAACAGGCACTCCTTGTGGGCCGACAGTTCATGTTTGCGGGTTGTGTAGCCGGCGAATTCTGGCCCAGGGCTGCTGCTGGGCCATCCCCTCCACACCCAGTCCAGGACCCGGGAGATGACCCTTTCTTTCTTGGAATGGTGTGCAACTTCTTGTGCCTGAATGGGGCGGTCGGGAAGCAGCTCCAGGCTCATAACCTCTTGTGCAGGTGCTGGGTCGGGGCCTGTTTCCGGTAGTGGTAGCCTGCTGAGGGTGTCCGCATGGCCCATCGCCTTCCCAGGGCGGTGAATCAGTGCATACTGGTAGCTGGCAAGGAAAATTGACCACCTGAGGACGCGAGGAGACAGCACTTGGGGTGTCTGCTTTTCAGGGGCAAACAAGCCAAGCAACGGCTTGTGGTCAGTCGCCACGGTGAAGGGACGCCCATACAAGAAATCATGGAATTTTTTTACTCCCTTCACGATTGCCAGCCCCTCCTTGTCTATTTGCGAGTAGTTCCGCTCAGTTGCGTTGAGTGTCTGGGAAAAGTATGCCACCGGTACCTCTCTTCCATCCGGGAGTTAGTGTCCCAGGACAGCGCCAATGCCATAGGGGGAGGTGTCGCATGCTAGCACCACCGGCAGCCTCTCGTCGAAGTGTGCCAAGACCGAGTTTGAGACAAGCAAGTCCTTGACTGCCTGGAATGCAGCCTCCTGGCGCTGGCCCCACACCCAAGGGGCCCGCTTGTCCAGGAGTCTGTGTAGGGGCTCCGCTACTGCCGCCTTGTGGGGAAGGAAGGAATGGTAAAAGTTCAATAGTCCCAAGAAGGCCTGAAGTTCAGTCTTGCTCTGGGGCGCTGGGGCATCACAAATGGCCCGTACCTTGTCCCCAGTCGGGTGGACCCCTTCTGCGTCCACCATAAATCTTAGAAAGTCCACCTGAGGCACTCCTAGTAGACATTTTTCCCGCTTCACCTTGAGACCCGCCGTCTGGAAACGGTGCAGAACGGTGCGGAGGGTGTCCTCAAACTCCTCTGGTGTGCGCCCGGCAATCAACACATCATCGAAAAAGGGGGTGACGCCAGGAATCCCTTTAAGGAGCGAGTCCATTAGATTCTGGAATATGCCTGGTGTCACACTGACACCGAATTGCAGCCGCTTTACCCTGAACGCTCCTCTGTGCGTCACAATCGTCTGTGCCTCTGCTGTGGCCTCATCTACTGGCAGCTGCTGATATGCTTGGGCCAAGTCCAGCTTGCCAAAAATTTTCTTTCTTTTTTTAAAAAATAATATTTATTAAGGTTTTAAAGGTTACAAAAAGAAAAAGAAAACACACCAAGTTAAACACAAACTTGTAAAAAAACAGAAAAATAGAAAAATAGAAACAATTAAAAAAAGACAAAAAAAAACAACACAACAAACCTTCCCATAACTTATCTTTCATTTGCTTGTTTCCTTGACCTCTTCACACCTCCCTTTTTTGTATTCTAGTTCGGTTAGCTATTTCAACAAATCCTTTCCATCCTTCCCAATTTTTATCCTATAATTTATCTTAATATAATGTAACTTTACCTTTCCTCCTTTCACCCATTAACAATCTATTTTTACTTAGTCCTTTATAATATTTCTGCTAAAGCCACATAACTTCATTCCAGCCTCTTTCTAACATTCCTTAATTTTACAATGTTTCTGTAAATAAACTTTAAATTTCTTCCAATCTTCTTCCACCGACTCTTCTCCCTGGTCTCGGATTCTGCCAGTCATTTCCGCCAGTTCCATGTAGTCCATCACCTTCATCTCCCATTCTTCCCGGGTGGGTAGATCTTGTGTCTTCCAGTACTTTGCAATAAGTATTCTTGCTGCTGTTGTAGCATACATAAAGAAAGTTCTATCCTTCTTTGGCACCAATTGGCCGACCATGCCCAGGAGAAAGGCCTCTGGTTTCTTCAGAAAAGTATATTTAAATACCTTTTTCATTTCATTATAGATCATTTCCCAGAAAGTCTTAATCCTTGGGCATGTCCACCAAAGGTGAAAGAATGTACCTTCAGTCTCTTTACATTTCCAACATTTATTATCGGGCAAATGATAAATTTTTGCAAGCTTGACTGGTGTCATGTACAGTGGTGCCCCGCAAGACAAATGCCTCGCAAGACGGAAAACCCGCTAGACGAAAGGGTTTTCCGTTTTGGAGGTGCTTCGCAAAATGAATTTCCTATGGGCTTGCTTCGCAAGACGAAAATGTCTTGCAAGTTTCTGCGGGGTTCCCCCCCCCCTTTTTCTAAGCCGCTAAGCTGATCCGCTAAGCCGCTAAGCTGCTTATCAGCTGATCCGCTAAGCCGCTTAACAGCTGATCCGCTAAGCCGCTTAACAGCTGATCCGCTAAGCTGCTTATCAGCTGATCCGCTAAGCCGCTTATCAGCTGATCCGCTAAGCTGCTAAGCCGCTAATAGCGCTAATCCGCTAAGCCGCTAATGGGCTTGCTTCGCAAGACGAAAAAAACGCAAGACGAAGAGACTCACGGAACGGATACTTTTCGTCTTGCGAGGCACCACTGTATATCATTTTCATTATATTCTCTCTTAAGGCATTGCATGCCATGAACTTCATAGCTGTGGTCCATAACTGTTCCCAGTCAGCCATCATAATATTATATCCAACATCTTGTGCCCATTTAATCATAGCTGATTTCACCGTTTCATCCTGAGTGTTCCATTTCAACAGCAAGTTGTACATTCTTGACAAGTTCTTACTTTTGGGATCTAACAGGTCTATTTCCAATTTTGATTTTTCCACCTGGAAGCCAATTTTTTTGTCTAGATTACAGTGGTGCCCCGCAAGACGAACGCCTCGCAAGACGGAAAACCCGCTAGACGAAAGGGTTTTCCGTTTTGGAGGCGCTTCGCTAAACAAATTTCTCTATGGGGTTGCTTCGCAAGACGAAAAAATCTTGCGAGTTCCCGCGGGGTTTTTTTGCCCCCCCCTTTCCTAAGCCGCTAAGCCGCTTATCAGCTGTTCCGCTGATAAGCCGCTTAACAGCTGATCGCTAAAAGCCGCTAGACCGCTAATAGCGCTAATCCGCTAAGCTGTCAATGGGCTTGCTTCGCAAGACGAAAAAACCGCTAGACGAAGAGAATTGCGGAACGGATTCTTTTCGTTTTGCGAGGCACCACTGTATATGCCTCCATTATTTGATAATAATGGAGCCAATCTCGCACTCTATTTTTTAGTTTTTCAAAACTCTGTAGTTTTAATCTATCTCCCTCTTGTTCCAGAATTTCCCAATATTTCGGCCATTTGGCCTCCAAATTGAGCTTTTTCTGAGCCTTCGCTTCCATTGGTGACAACCACCTTGGGGTTTTATTTTCAAGCAAGTCCTTATATCTTATCCAGACATTAAACAGTGCTTTTCTGACAATATGGTTTTTAAACGCTTTATGTGCTTTGACCTTATCATACCACAAATATGCATGCCACCCAAATACGTTGTTAAAACCTTCTAAATCCAGCACGTCAGTGTTTTCAAGAAGCAACCATTCTCTCAGCCAGCAAAAAGCGGCTGATTCATAATAGAGTTTAAGGTCTGGCAGGGCAAATCCACCTCTTTCTTTAGCGTCAGTTAATATCTTAAATTTTATTCGAGGTTTCTTGCCCTGCCAGACAAATCTAGAAATATCTCTCTGCCACTTCTTGAAACAATCCATTTTATCCAAAATTTGCAGTGTTTGAAACAAAAACAGCATCCTAGGCAATACATTCATTTTTATCACAGTGATTCGGCCTAGCAATGATAGCTTCAGATTTGACCATATTTCTAAATCCTTTTTCACTTCCATCCAACATTTTTCATAGTTATCCTTAAATAAATTCACATTCTTAGCAGTCATGTTAACCCCTAGGTATTTCACTTTCTTAACCAGTGTTAATCCTGTCTCCTTCTGAAACCTCTCTCTCTCAGTCACTGTTAGATTTTTCTCTAAAACCTTAGTTTTCATCTTGTTCAACTTAAAACCCGCTACCTGACCAAATTCTTGAATTAGTTCCAGTACTCTTTTAGTACTAGATTCTGGCTCCTGTAGTGTCAATACCAAATCATCGGCAAATGCTTTCAATTTGTACTGTTTAGCTCTGACTTGTATACCTTTAACCAATTGGTCCCTTCTAATCATGTTTAAAAGGACCTCCAGGACCGATATAAAAAGCAATGGAGAGATTGGGCAACCTTGTCGTGTTCCTTTCTCTATCTTAAATTCTTCCGTCACTACATTATTTACAATTAATTTAGCCTTTTGTTCTGAGTAAATTGCACCTATACCATTTCCAAACCCTTGACCAACCCCCATCCCTTGTAAATTCTTCTTCATAAAACTCCAAGAAATGTTGTCAAAGGCTTTCTCCGCGTCCACAAATATCAGAACTGCTTTGGTATTAATGTTCACTTGTAGTTTTTCTAGGATGTTAATTATGTTCTTCGTGTTGTCAGACAAGTGTCTGCCCGGGAGAAAGCCCGCTTGATCTTTATGAATTTCTTCTACTAGCACCTTTTTTAGTCTTTTAGCCAAAATGTCTGCAAAAATTTTATAATCCACGTTAAGCAAAGATATGGGGCGGTAATTCTTAAGCTGTGTCTTCTCAGACTCTATTTTCGGTATAAGTGTAATATAAGCTTCCTTCCACGACTCTGGTGCCCCTTTCCCTTCCAATATTTCATTACAAACTTCCTTTAAAGGTTGTACTAACCATTCTTTCAGGGATCTATAATATCTTGAAGTCAAACCATCCGGTCCTGGGGATTTACCTAATTGCATGTTCTGAATGGCCCCTTCTACCTCCTGGTCCGTAATTTTGTAATTCAACATTAGCTTAATTTCTTGAGAGATCAATGTCCATTTCTTTCTGCGTCTCCTGTGTATATAATTGTTTAAAGTACATCTGGAACCACTTTCTGATCTCCACTGGATTCTGTATATTCTTTCCTTCCACTTCCAAATTCGTAATGGTATTAAGTTTTTGTCTTTTTTTCATTTGCCAAGCCAGCAAATTCATTTGCCTATTCAAATGTCTTTTGTCTCATCTGTTTAATTTTCCATTCTATTTTCTGATTCATCATTTTCATATATTGTACTTGATATAACTTTATCTCTTTCAGGATCTCCTGCGACTTTGGTTTCACTCTCAATTTCTTCTCTCCTTCCTTTATTTTCTCCAAAATTTTGTCTTTTTTCTCAATTTGAACTCTCTTCTTAATTGCATTCTATTGTATCAGAAATCCTCTCATAACCGCTTTGCTTGCGTCCCAGATTACTCTTTTTTCAACAGTAGTGTTCATGTTTATCTCGAAATAATCTCGCAAAGTTTTTTGGGCCTTTTTAGTCACTTCTTCATTCCTGAACAAAGTGTCATTCATCCTCCATCTAAAGGAACCAATTGGTGTTAGTTTCATTTCCATCTTGACAGCATTATGGTCGGAGCAAATTTTAGGGCAATTTTCCACTTTTCTGATCTTCGGAGCCAGCCCTCTAGTTGCCCAAATTTGGTTAATTCTTGTCCATGTCATTTTGGCCTCAGAGAAGAAAGTTCCCTCTCTTCCCAGAGAGTTCTTCATTCTCCAGGTGTCCACTAAATCCATGTGGTCAGTCATGTTAAAAAAAGTTTTTGGTAGTCTACCATCCTTAGTAACCACCTGTCTCTGTGCCTTATCCATATTTGTAGATAACACTCCGTTCATGTCCCCCATGAAAATCATATTGTAATCCATAAAATCCAACAGAGTCTCATGTAACTGGAAACGATGCCTTATGAAGAACGGCTAAGGGAGCTGGGCATGTTTAGCCTGGAGAAGAGGAGGTTAAGGGGTGATATGATAGCCATGTTCAAATATATAAAAGGATGTCACATAGAGGAGGGAGAAAGGTTGTTTTCTGCTGCTCCAGAGAAGCGGACACGGAGTAATGGTTCCAAACTACAAGAAAAAAGATTCCACCTAAACATTAGGAAGAACTTTCTGACAGTAAGAGCTGTTCAACAGTGGAATTTGCTGCCAAGGAGTGTGGTGGAGTCTCCTTCTTTGGAGGTCTTTAAGCAGAGGCTTGACAACCATATGTCAGGAGTGCTCTGATGGTGTTTCCTGCTTGGCAGGGGGTTGGACTCGATGGCCCTTGTGGTCTCTTCCAACTCTATGATTCTATGATTCTATGATTCTATGAACTTCTTTAAAAATTCCGATTTTCCCTCATTTGGTGCGTAGATGCCTACTATCAGAAATTTCTCTCCTTGTGATTGGATTTCAATTGCAACAAATCTTCCTTGATCATCTTTAAATATAAATTTCGGTGATAGGCTCTCCTTTGCATAAAGTACTACTCCTCTTTTTTTAACTTTGTCTGATGAAATAAATTCATGGCCCAATCTTTTATTGCTCAATATCTTCCTATGTAGCCTTGTCACATGTGTTTCTTATAAGCAAATCAAGTCCAATTGTTCCTTTTTCAATAAATGAAAGACTCTGCGCCTTTTTTCGGGGGAGTTCAGTCCATTAATATTCCAACTTAATATTTGCAGTGCCATGGTATGATTACTCTGATTTTCCTCCAACTGCACCCAATGCTTGCTCTTCTTCTGTTGGTGGTGTTGGTATCACATTCACTGAATTATCCAGTCCAAAGCATAGTTTTGTTATGTCCAGTATTCCTTTTTTTTGGTGATCTTCTGTCCAATGCTTTTTGTCCTGGTCCTCTGTCTGGTGATCTTCTGTCCGATGCTCTTGACTCTTTTCCAAGCTCCTTCTGCAGATCTTCTTCGTAGTTATTCAAAAATTTAATTTTATCTTCTACTGATTTTATTTTTATTTTCCTTCCTTTGAAACTGAAGGATAAGCCTTGGGGAAATTCCCACCTAAAGTTGATTTTGTTCTTTCTCAGCAGGGCAATCAAATCACTGTAATTGGACCTAAGATCCAAAAGGTATTTAGGGATGTCTTTGAAAATTTCCACTCTTGACTGTAGTAATTCCAAAGGGTTCTGATAGTGCCAGCCCAAAATTTTATCTCTCTCTTCTTTAGTTCGGAGGGTAATCAAACAGTCCCTTATTCTATTCTTCTCTTTCTTCCCTCCTCTTCCAAGTCTAAAGGCACTCACGATTTTAAATTCATCCTGTTCCAAATCCAAATCCCAAAAATCTGCAAATTCCTGCATGAGAAAGTCTATCAAACTATCCTTCTCCACTTCAGGTACAGCTCTAATCCTCAAATTCGTCTGTTTTTCTTTAAGCTCAAACATAGAAAGTTTCGACTTGTGGTCTTCCAATTGTCTCTGCAGGTCTGGGACTCTCTCTGTTTCAAGTTGTGTTACTTTAACTTCCACGGCAGCAACTTTTTCCCTGGCTTCCTCTGTGGTCTGTCGTATCATATTGGATTCCTGTATCAATTTCTCGATGGTTTCTGTATTTGTATTCACCTTTTGTCCCAAGTTATTTAAACTTTCTGTATTTATCTTAATTGTAGTAGTTGCATCATCGACTTTCTTATTAAGTTGTTCCAGTGAGTCACTTATCTTACTTAATGCATGCGCTAAAGCTTCTTCTGATGACATCCCTTTTGGCTTAGATTGTGTTGAAACAGCCGCAGATGAGACAGAAGGGCCGGATGCTGATGCTCTTCGCTGCCAAGACTTCCCAGACCTTGTTGTTTTGTCTTGGAGTGGCAAATCTACTTTTTCTTTCCCATCTGCCATAACACTTAAAAATTCCAAGGTCAGTCCCACAGTCCCACAATTTTATCTTACAAATGGAAAAATTCCCCTGATCCAACTTTTGTAACAGTTTCAGAAACTTCCTCTAGGGGGAAATAGTTACTATCTGTACTTGTATTAATCCAAAATAACTTCTTTTAAAACACAGCTCAAGGTAGAAAGTTAGTTTCAATTTTCAGTTACTTTTCCTCCTTTTTAAGATCAGGAGAGGGCAGCTAAAAACAATGTATCTCTCTATTCACTGTCAAAGCACATTCCAAAGCACAGCAATCTTATTGTCCTATTTGCAACCCGTTCCCAGGTTCTGAGCGGTGGAATTTTAACTTCCTCCCCTGTCTCTTGCAGGTATATATAGTCCAAACCTTCCCCCCCCTTCTCCTGCTTCCAAGGGGAGGGATTCACTATTTTTAAAAGCTGGAAAATAGTCCTTTCCGAATGTATTGCTGTTTTTGTTTCTACTCACGGGTAGTTGCTTTTAAATGCAAATTGTCCACAGGAAAAAGTCAGCGCTCTCCAGCAACAGCTGTGCGGCTTCGCTCCATGGAAAAAGCAGTTGATTCACAGCACCGCGCCACTCACCCCACTTCGCTCTGGAGCCCCGAAATCGGGATTCCCTGCGAGTAGGGGGGGCGCAAAAGGTGCCCACCGAATCCCACGTTCACAGGCTTCACCCGCCTGTGATTTTTAATGGGTCTCCGCCTTCGCCGTGGCGGCCAGACCCGATTCCCACAGAGCAAATTCCTCCTAATCAGAGGAATTCCGCCATTACCGATGGCGCTAACCCGGAAGTCCCAGCTTGCCAAAAAATTTTGACCCAGCCAGGGTGGCAAGGACATGGCTGACCACTGGCACTGGGTATGCATGGGCCATGAGGGCCTTGTTTATGGTACATTTGTAGTCTGCGCAGATGCGGACTGAACCATTAGGCTTGACGGGTGTGACGATTGGGGTTTCCCAGGGGGCATTAGGCACCGGCTCCAGCACTCCTTGCTCCACGAGCCAGTCCAATTCCTCGTCTATATGGGGTTTCAGGGCAAACGGGACCCAGCGGGCCTTGAGCCTGACCGGTCGTACTGCGGGGTCAAGCTGTAGAGCAATGGGGGGGCGTATACTGTCCCAATTTCCCATCGAAAACCCCTGGAAATTCCTTGCATATGGCATCCACGTCCACTTGTAAGGTAGTGTGGTTCACCCCGGTGATGGCTAGCCCCAGTGGTCCAAACCACACCAATCCTAGTAAGCTAGTGTAGGGGCCCTTGACCACAAGCAAGTCCAGTTGCCGCGTCCGCCCTCGGTATTGCACCCTGAAGGTCCCCACCCCCACTGTGGGGACCTTACGTTTCTGGAAGTCCCAGAGGGTGAATGGGGCCGGCCTGAGTTTGGGATCCCCAGTAGGACACAGTTTCTTTAAGGTCCTTGCCGAGATTATGGATAGAGTTGAACCCGTGTCAAGCTCCATGCAGCATGGGGCCTCCTCTATCTGTACCTCTACATAAATTTTCTCTACGTTGGGGTGGGGCAACTGGTATACCTGGAAGTCCGTGGGCTCCATCGAGTTGCCTTGGTGCGTTGGGCCCCGGGACCTGGGGCTCTTGGATTGGTCATCTGATGCCTGCCGTCGGATGGGCCGAGCTCGACACACCCGGGCGATGTGCCCCGATTTTCTGCACTGCCTGCACTCTGCGTTGCGGAAACGGCAGGTCCTCCTCTCGTGACTTTCCCCACAGCTTGCGCAGTTCCCTCCTTCTCGTCGAGGCAGCTGTGGTATGTGGGCTGCTTGAGTGCGCTGCTGTACTCGGTGCACCTCCTCCCTGTCACATCCTGAGTTGTCTGTGAGGTCTTCATCGTGGACCCTCAGTTGGGATGGCAGGCTCGGCCGTGCCTCTTGCGTCGACCTCTTGGCAGCTTCTGTTGCCAGGGCCTCCTCCAGAGCGACCTGGAAGGTTAGGTCCTTCTTAGCGTAGAGGCGTCATTGCAGCTTCTCATCCTTCAGGCCACCGACGAGGCGGTCACGAAGCACGTTCTCCAGCTCTGAGAAGTTGCAGAACCGGGCGGCTTGAACTGGATTTGATGGACTTCCTCACACAGGAATTTGCTGTTTCTTGGGACCTGGACTTGGGTCATAGAATCATAGAATCATAGAATCATAGAATCATAGAATCATAGAGTTGGAAGAGACCACAAGGGCCATCGAGTCCAACCCCCTGCCAAGCAGGAAACACCATCAGAGCACTCCTGACATATGGTTGTCAAGCCTCTGCTTAAAGACCTCCAAAGAGACTCCACCACACTCCTTGGCAGCAAATTCCACTGTTGAACAGCTCTTACTGTCAGGAAGTTCTTCCTAATGTTTAGGTGGAATCTTCTTTCTTGTAGTTTGGAACCATTGCTCCGTGTCCGCTTCTCTGGAGCAGCAGAAAACAACCTTTCTCCCTCCTATATGTGACATCCTTTTATATATTTGAACATGGCTATCATATCACCCCTTAACCTCCTCTTCTCTAGGCTAAACATGCCCAGCTCCCTTAGCCGTTCTTCATAAGGCATCGTTTCCAGGCCTTTGACCATTTTGGTTGCCCTCCTCTGGACACGTTCCAGTTTGTCAGTGTCCTTCTTGAATTGTGGTGCCCAGAACTGGACACAGTACTCCAGGTGAGGTCTGACCAGAGAAGAATACAGTGGCACTATTACTTCCCTTGATCTAGATGCTATACTCCTATTGATGCAGCCCAGAATTGCATTGGCTTTTTTAGCTGCCGCGTCACACTGTTGGCTCATGTCAAGTTTGTGGTCAACCAAGACTCCTAGATCCTTTTCACATGTACTGCTCTCAAGCCAGGTGTCACCCATCTTGTATTTGTGCCTCTCATTTTTTTTGCCCAAGTGCAATACTTTACATTTCTCCCTATTAAAATTCATCTTGTTTGTTTTGGCCCAGTTCTCTAATCTGTCAAGATAGTTTTGAAGTGTGATCCTGTCCTCTGGGGTGTTAGCCACCCCTCCCAGTTTGGTGTCATCTGCAAATTTGATCAGGATGCCCTTGAGTCCATCATCCAAGTCGTTGATAAAGATGTTGAATAAGACCGGGCCCAAGACAGAACCCTGTGGCACCCCACTAGTCACTCTTCTCCAGGATGAAGAGGAACCATTGATGAGCACCCTTTGGGTTCGGTCAGTCAGCCAGTTACAAATCCACTGAGTGGTAGCATAGTCAAGACCGCATTTTACCAGCTTCTTTACAAGAATATCATGGGGCACCTTGTCAAATACCTTGCTGAAATCAAGGTAGGGCTACATCCACTGCGTTCCCTTCATCTACCAGGCTTGTAATTCTGTCAAAAAACGAGATCAGGTTAATCTGACATGACTTATTTTTCAGAAATCCATGCTGACTATTGGTGATCACAGCATTCCTTTCTAGGTGCTCACAGACTGTTTGCTTAATGATCTGCTCCAGAATCTTCCCTGGTATTGATGTCAGACTGACTGGGCGGTAATTATTTGGGCCCTCTCTTTTCCCCTTTTTGAAAATAGGGACAACATTTGCCCTCCTCCAGTCTGCCGGGACTTCGCCTGTTCTCCAGGAATTCTCAAAGATGACTGCCAGTGGTTCTGAGATCACATCTGCCAGTTCTTTTAATACTCTTGGATGCAGTTCATCTGGCCCTGGAGACTTGAATACATCTAAACTAGCCAAGTATTCTTGTACTATCTCCTTAGTTATTCTGGGCTGTGTTTCCTCTGCTGAATCATTTGCTCCAAATTCTTCAGGTCGGGCATTGTTTTCTTTATCAGAGAAGACTGAGGCAAAGAAGGCATTGAGAAGTTCAGCCCTTTCTGTGTCCCCTGTTTGCATTTCACCATCTTCTCCTCTGAGTGATCAAGAAGAGGTCAAGAAGAGTGGTCAAGAAGAGACTAAAATTGTGAGGGCCTTCAGACTTGGAAGAGGAGGGAAAAAAGAGAAGAACAAAATAAGAGACTGTTGGAACTACCAGAAGAACTTAGAAGAACAACAGTCAAGAGAGGAAATTTTTAAAGACTTTCTGAGTATTTTTGGATCTTAGGTCTAACTATGGAGATTTGGTTGCCCTGTTGAGAAGGAATAAAATCATCTTTAGGAGGGAGCTTCCCCGAGATCTGCTCTTCAGCCTCAAAGGAAGGAAAATAAAAATAAGATCAGTAGAAGACAAAGCAAAGTTCCTGTATAAGCACGAAGAAGACTTGCAGAAGGGACTTGGAAAAGAGTTAAGAGCCTCGGACAGAAGATCACCAGGTTGATGGACTATATGGAATTGGCGGAAATAACTGGCAGAATCCGAGACCAGGGAGAAGAGACTGTAAAGGGATTAGGGGTTGCTTGTGCGTAAGCGCCAAACCGCTCCAAGCTGAGTAGTTGGCTAAAACTTTCCCTGACCGGACAGCCCTTACTTCGTGGCTGCCTTAATCACTGGCAGAATCCATCAGTGGGCGTTTCCTGAACTTTTTCCAACATAAGAGCTCCTTGACAGAAAGTCTCCGCCTGGATTCCCTGCGCGACAGCTTTCTGCGCAGAGTGGGTGTCCTCAGGGGAGGTCCTGAGCTCTCCCCACTGGTCTCGCTGGAAGCGTCCCTGCGCCTTCCCTCCGACTCCTCCTCCTTCCCTTCTTCCTCAGCGGAAGCTCTCCCTCTTTCCCTGCTGGTTCCCTCCCCAGCATCCGAGAGCCTCTCCACCTCCCTGAGCTCCGATGGCAGTTCCCTGACATCCACCTCCCCTCCAGGACCCCCCTCACCCCCGGTCCGTCCCCTTTCTTCGGCCGGTGATGCTGGGAACCCCCTGAAGGAATCTTCCCCATCTTCTGATGACTCGAACACTGCTCTCCACCTACTACTACCTCTTCCCACTGGAGAATCTTCCCAATCCGATTCCACCCCTTCAGACACTTCTCCTCCCTCCTGTCCAGAAGCTGGAAAGCCCACAAAATCCTCTTCATCATCTGTGGTGCCAAATTGCTCCTCCCAGAATCTCGCTAAGGGTCTGGGCCTCCTTGGGAACCTATGGTGAAACTCTTCCAGGAGAAACTCATCCTCGATGGTTTCCGCTGGCACCCATGCATTTTCCGACTCAGGCTCCCCCTCCCAAGCCACTAGATACTCCACCTGTCTTCCCTTCCACCTTGAATCTAGTATCTCCGCTACGTGACTGCTGCGCTCCCTCTCCTCTACCTGTGGGTGTACGGGAACCTCTCCTTCTCGTCCCTGAAATTCCCTCCCTGCCCGGTATGGTGAGAGTAATGACCTATGGAATACCGGGTGTAGTTTCATGTTGTCAGGCAGTTTGAGCCTAAAGGCCACCGGGTTCACCTGCTGTGTTACCTCAAAGGGTCCCAGTCGCTTAGGCCTTAATTTCTTGCAACCTCCCTTGAACGGTAACCCTTAGGTTGACAACCACACCCGGTCCCCCACCCTTATGGTCTCTCCTTCCCTCCTGCTCCTATCTGCCTGCCTTTTGTACACTTCCTTAGCCCTCTCCAAGTTCATCTTAAGCTTTTGGTGCAGGGCTTCCATCTCTTCCACAAACTGTTCAGCTGCGGGCACACTCCATCTCTCCTCCCCTTCCCCTGGGAAAGCTCTGGGGTGACAGCCATAATTGGCCATGAACGGGCTCATCCCTGTGGACACATGCTCCGCGTTATTGTAGGCAAATTCGGCCAAGGCCAATTTCTCTACCCAGTCATTCTCCCTCTCGCTGACGTAGCACCGTAAGTATTGTTGGAGTATACTGTTCGCTCTTTCCGCCTGTCCGTTGGTCTCCGGGTGCCTGGCCGTCGAGAAATTGACCTCTACGTGTAGTAGGCTCGTGAGCTTCCACCAGAACCTGGAAGTGAATTATTTCCCTCGGTCTGATAAAACCCTCAAGGGGGCGCCATGCAGCCTGAAAACGTGTTCCACAAACAGCTTGGCGGTTTCCTCCGCCATCACCGCATGCGAGCAAGCGATGAAATGGCACATCTTAGTTAACAAGTCGACTACTACCATGACGGCCGTCTTGCCCCTTGACTTGGGCAAATCGGTCATAAAATCTATGGACACTGCCTCCCATGGTCTTTCTGGTGTGGGTAATGGTTCCAGTAACCCCGCGGGTGCTGCCCTCTCCCCTTTGGCTCTCTGGCAGCGGTCGCACCCCCGTATATATTCTCGTACATCTTCCCTCACCTTTGGCCACCAGAACTGCCTGGTGACTAACAACATGGTTTTGTGTTGCCCAAAATGTCCCGCCGTGGGGCTGTCGTGCAGTTGTTTGAGTACTCTACTCCTCAAGTCCCCCTCTGGTATATACAATGCCCCCCTGTAATACAGTGCCCCATCCTTTTCCTCAAAACCCCCCAGGTTTCCTCCTGCCCCCCTGAGTTCCCTGATCTTGCTTTGGGCGTACTCGTCGTCTGCCGTCCCCTCTGTAAGCTCCCGTCGCCCTACCAACACTCCCACACACACCCATCGGTCCTCGGGTATCACATGTCGTTCTTCCGGTGCTCCCTCTCCTTCCAGGTACTCTGGCTTCCGGGAGAGAGCGTCTGCTCTGACGTTTTCCTCCCCCGGTACGTAACGAATCTCAAAATGGAATTTGGAAAACTCCTGAGCCCACCGCACCTGTCTCTGATTGAGTACCCTCGCCGTTCTCCAGTATTCCAGGTTCTTATGGTCCGTGCAACCTCCGTGCACACCTGGATCTTGTGCTGCGCCCCTATCAGCAAATGTCTCCAGCGTCGAAACGCTTTGTAGATAGCCAGCAGCTCCCGGTCGTAGATAGCCAGCAGCTCCCGGTTTTTGATGAACTTCCGATAGAAGTTCCCAAACCCCAGGAACCTCTGCATGTCCTTCCTGGTCTTGGGTGTCTTCCCTTCCAGTACCGCTTGTACCTTGCCCAGATCCATAGCTAGGCCCTTGTCTGACAATCGGTACCCCAGGAACTCGACCTCTCGGGTGTGGAACTGGCACTTCTCCAGTTTGACCCACAGCTGGTGCTCCTGTAACCTCTTAAGCACTTCCCGGACATCTCTGACGTGTTGCTCCTCGTCCTCCGAATAGATCAACACGTCATCTAAAAAGGCCACGCAGTTCTTGTACAGCAAGGGTCCCAGAACGTGATGCATGAAAGATTGGAAACATGCTGAACCCGCTTGTAGTCCGAAGGGCATAACGAGATACTCGAAGGTCCCCAGAGGGGTGAACATGGTGGTTTTCCATTCATCTCCCTCCCTCATCCTGATCAGATTGTACGCCCCTCTTAGGTCCAGCTTGGTGAAAATCTTTCCCTTCCTCACCCTGGTCAAAATGTCGTCAATCCTGGGCATGGGGAAGGTCACTGGTTCCGACACTGAATTGACGGCCCGAAAGTCCACTACAAGTCTGGGCTTATTAGTGTCCTTCTTGTCCACAAAGAACACTGGACTGCCTCCCACCACCCTTGATTCCCTTATGAAACCTCTTTTTAGGTTCTTGTCTATAAATTCCCTCAACTCCTGCATCTCCCTGTCCTACATGGCGTACAGTTTGCCCACTGGCAGCTGGGCTCCTGGGAGTAGGTTGATTTGGCAGTCAAAGGGTCTATGAGGGGGCAGTCTATCCGCTTCTTTCTCACTGAAGACATCTTGCAAGTCAGCGTACTGCGGTGGTACCTGCCCCTTCTCTCCCACCGCCATTCCTGCCACTCTGGCTATTGCCATCCTTGGGGTTTCCCCCTCATGGCAGTGTTCCAAGCAGTGAGCTGACCCGAATGAGACCGTCCGCTGGTACCATCCCACTAACGGATCATGTAGCGCCAGCCAGCTCATTCCCAGTATAATTGGCGGTCCTGCCAGAGTGGCTACGTGAAATGCAATAATTTCAGTGTGCCTGGCAATCCTCATTCTCATGGGGGGCGTCTGGTGTGTTACCTCCCCCCCCCCAGGAGTTCCCTCCCATCGATCGTCGTAACTTGTAAGGGACTCCCTAGTGGCAGAGTCTGCAGCTGGTGCTCTAACGCAAATTCTTTGCTAAGAAAATTGCAAGAACTGCCTGAGTCCAACAGCGCCTTTATCTTGAGTTGGGGAGCTCTATGGCAATGGCTTCTATGGCAATGACTTCTATGGCAATGGCTGCTCGGGGGGGCTCTGGCTTGGGCACATTTACTGGTTGTTTGCCTGGCTGCTGGGCCCTATCGGCAGCCAAACGTTGGCTTTTCCCTGCTCCTTAAGCCCCTCCTCCTCACTCCCGGCCACCCCCACCATTCCTTGCCATGCTTTCCTTTGAGGGCAGACCCTGGCAAAATGCCCTGGCTGTTGGCAGAGGAAACACTTCCTGGTCGTTTTCCCCTCCTTTCGAACTTCGCCAGAGTTTGAAACCCCGCGCGCACGCGCGCCTCCGATCTCCATTGGCTCCACTGGCGGGGAAGGTTGCGCTGGTATTTCAGGAATGCGGAAGTCATTCCAACGGTCTCCTCTGCCTTCCCGCTTCTCCAGAGCCCATGCTTCCTGCCGCGCTCCAATGGCAAGCACAGCCTTGGTCAGCTGATCCATTGACTGCGGGCGGGGCGCGCGGGAAAGTTCATCTTTTACTGCGGGGGCTAGGCCTTCCTCAAATAACATCTGAATCGGTTCCAAAGTCAAATCCCAACCAAGTCAGTGTATGAGCATGGCAAATCACGACCAGTACTCTCTGACTGATTGGTTCCCTTGTTAGCACGCCATCAACTGCCTGCGTACCACGCTCTCCTCAATCTAGCTGGAAAACATCAGATCCATGGCTGCAAAGAACTTCCTCAAGTCTTTTAGGGCATCATTATCCGATGCCATCAGTGGTCTAACCCACTCTCTGGCTCCCGCCTCCAGGTGTCCGACCACAAAGGCAACTCTCGCCCCCTCGTCCACAAAGTCATCATATTGCAGATCCAGTGCATACTGCACATCTGTCTTAAAAGCCTGGTAGTTCCTCGGATCGCCCCCAAACTTATGCACCAGTCCCGGTACCTTCCTTGAGATGGGGGTGGGTTTCCCCTGCGCATCCTGAGCCCGCCTCTCACCGAGCCGCGCCGCTAGGAGAGCCAGCTGTTGTTCCAAATCTCTGTTTCTCTCCTCCAGAGTTGGTACTCCCCTGGCTCCCCCTCCGCCTCCGGCTCCTTCTGTGTTGCTCATAATGCCCCCTCTGCACAAACAACGTCGGTGACTGACGGATTGCTGTAAAGGGATTAGGGGTTGCTTGTGCGTAAGCGCCAAACCGCTCCAAGCTGAGTAGTTGGCTAAAACTTTCCCTGACCGGACAGCCCTTACTTCGTGGCTGCCTTAATCACTGGCAGAATCCGTCAGTGGATGTTTCCTGAACTTTTTCCAACATAAGAGCTCCTTGACAGAAAGTCTCCGCCTGGATTCCCTGCGCGACAGCTTTCTGCGCAGAGTGGGCGTCCCCAGGGGAGGTCCTGAGCTCTCCCCACTGGTCTCGCTGGAAGCGTCCCTGCGCCTTCCCTCCGACTCCTCCTCCTTCCCTTCTTCCTCAGCAGAAGCTCTCCCTCTTTCCCTGCTGGTTCCCTCCCCAGCATCCGAGAGCCTCTCCACCTCCCTGAGCTCCGATGGCAGTTCCCTGACAGAGACGGTGGAAGAAGATTGGAAAAAGTTTAAAGACTATTTATAGAAATATTGTAAAATTGACGAATGTTGGAAAAATGTTGGAATGAAGTTATATGGCTTTAGTAGAAATGTTATAAGGAATTAAGTATAGATAGTGTGATGGCCTGGGATTCCGAGTCTGAGAGTGATCCAGAGGAATCCCAGCCGGCGCAGGAGTCCCCGCCTCCAGGGCCGGCTGAACTGGGGCAAGGCCTAGTTGCTGAGGAAACTCAAGAGCAGGCACCAGGTGAAATCATTCAGGCCCCAGAGGTGCTGGAAGACTCAGTGGCTACAGGTGAGCCTCCCCCGGGGCCCAGTAACCCTTCGGCCTCTCCTGATCTGCAGAGGCTTAGGGCAGAGAGGCGAAGGGAACTGGTGTCTCCCAGGAGGAGTGCTCGCCTTAAGGCCAAGAGAGGCGGGGCTTCTGGGGGCCGGGACCGCCCCCGGCCTTAGAAGAAGATAAAGGTCAGGCAGCCCGGTCCCAGGTTGCGGGAGCAACGTCGTTGTGAAGTATCTGCTTTACCCAGTCCTTGTTCGGCACTCCCAGTGTGCCTGTTCCTCTCCCGGCTTCCTGCGTCTGCCTTACCAGTGTTCCTGTTCCCCGCCTGGACTCCTGCTTCTGCCTTACCAGTGTTCCTGTTCCCCGCCTGGACTCCTGCTTCTACCCTACCAGTGTTCCGGTTCCTCGCCTGGCTTCCTGCTTCTGCTCTACCATCGTTCCTGCTACCCCGCCCGGCTCCCTGTTGATCTTGGCCTACGGTAATAGTACCTCATCCCCCCTGGGACCAGCACAGATAGATTATTAGAGTATTAGGGAAAAATAAGGTTAGAAAATGTTAAGATAAATATAGGACAGAAAACAGACAAAGATGGAAAGGAATTGCTGAAACAATTAACAGAAGTGGAATACAAAAAGGGAGGTGTGAGGAGGTCGTGGAAACAAGTAAATGAAAGGTATAACATTGAAATTGTATGATGTGTGTTTTAAATTGTTTTTGTTTGGCTTTATTTAGTTTATTGTGTTAGTGTTGTGTTGTGTAATGTTTATACATTGTATTGTATTGTTTTCTTTTTTCTTCTTTTCTTTTTCTCTTTTTTTGTAGTGTTTAAAAGTAATAAATATTATTTTTTTTAAAAAAGAGAGAAGTTGCAGAACCGGGCGGCTTGGCGGAGAGAGGTCACAAACCCAGTTATGGTTTCCCCAGGGGCTTGCCGCTTTGCGTAGAAGGCATTTCAACGAGCCACCACTGAGGGCTGCGGCGAAAAGTGCCCCTTCAGCTGTTCCATTATTGTTTTGTATGGAACAGTAGCGACGTCTTCAGGTGCAAGGAGAGCCCGGGCGATTTCAAACGTCTCCTCTCCGCAGACGCTGAAGAATATTGCCCTCTTCTTGGCGTCTTCTTCATCGGTGACCCCTTTGGTTTCTAGGAGGAAGGTGAAACGGGAGGCGTACGCTTCCCAGTCTCCAGATGCTGGGTTGAACGGCGAGAAGCTGCTGTCGGTTGCCATTCTGAGTTCCTTGTGTCCCGGAGCTGAAGCCTGGATACACGGTGCGAGGCAGCGGTGCGGCAGGTGGCGGTGCTGCGGTGCTGTGTGGCGGTGGCGGTGGCGGTGCAGTCAGCTCAGTGGGATCCCACCTTCGTCGCCAGTGAAATATACTCAGAGTCGCAAAGTGATTTCATGCTCTTTATTCAGCTCATAGTGGTGAGGAGGAATGAATGAAAGTCCCCTCAAAGTATCTGCTTTATATACATTATTTACACAATGGGCTGCACATGATTGGCTAATTCTGGAATTCTCCTGTAAGCCAATCAGGTTGTGGATTCACTTCTATCTGGAGCATGATTGGGTGGTTCCTGCCAACCAATCATATTGCTGCATTGTTCTAGGACCAATCAGACTGCTGCATTCTGAATCCTATTGTTCTAGGACCAATCAGACTGCTGCAATTTGGATCCTATTGTTCTAGGACCAATCAGACTGCTGCAGTTTGGATCCTATTCAACTCAGTACATAACAACCAGAAACGTCGTCTATTGCTTTTTGCTCTGTACTTACATACTTAAGTCTAAATTATTTGTTTTGTATTGCTGAAATTATTCCATTTGCTGAATTGTTGATTTTGTCCTAGATACACAACTAATCATCTTCTTTTAGCAATTCAAGCAATTATACTCCTTGGTGCCATTTTCACACTTGTAAGAATAAACTGGTTTATTTTTAATCCAAATTGGGATTCAGTGGCTCTTGCTATGGCTTTGCTCTGGGCACAGATCTATGACTAGGAATCGAGGAATCTGTCAGTTTTGGATTCTTACAGTTTTTGGTTTTCCAACTGTAATCTCAGTTTGCCCCATTTCTGCATCCCTTTCTCCTTATAACTTCCACATTTCTCCTTATAAATGAATGTTTATGCACAATTTTGCATAATGCTGTCATTTTTGCAAGTAGTTTCCTCCAATGCTGTGTAGTTTTGTACAGTGGTACCTTGGGTTACATATGCTTCAGGTTACGGACTCCGCTAACCCAGAAATAGTACCTTGGGTTAAGAACTTTGCTTCAGGATGAGAACAGAAATCGTGCTCCGGCAGCAGCGGGAGGCCCCATTAGCTGAAGTGGTGCTTCAGGTTAAGAACAGTTTCAGGTTAAGAACGGACCTCCGGAATGAATTCAGTACTTAACCCGAGGTACCACTGTACTTTATGTTCACCACTTCTGTACACACGGGTGGGGGAACTGCACCACAACATTCAGAAGAGTGCAAACTTCAAAGGTTAACTGTGTTTCAGTTCTTTTGCTATTTTGTGAAGTGTGAATTAGGTAGATTTGCATTAAAATGCAAACTGAATGAATTTCGCCCCCAACCCTGCCCTTGACACAAATTGTGAGGAATAACATCCACACCATGGAAGATGGAGAGGCTTTCTACAGCCTGACATTATTGCCTACATATGTTTACAGCATAGCACTAAGGCACTGACACTTTTCCTTAGCCCTTCAGGCCTAAACCTGTTTCTTTGCAGGTTGAGCACCTACTGAAGCTTGGATCAGTGCTATACAAATGTTTAATAAAACATATGCTTTTAAATCCTATTCTCTGAATTCTAATAATCCACCTCTTGCATAGTTTAGGTTAGGCAGCGAAGCATAATCCTATGAATATTTTGCAATTTGCTCTACTGTGGTTATGAATTCTAAACCTTCAGTTCTAACAATTAATTATTGCAGACTTTAAACTGCTAATTGCAATCCTGTACAGTTTTAACCAAAATGTGAAACCAATACAGGAAATATTCAAATTTATCAGAACTAGATCTGACCCAAGACTTAACACGAGATGCTACTAGTCTAGACTCCAATGTGCCACAGAACTCTGGCTCCATGTCCCATAACGTTCCAAGTGTTATTAAGCATTTGATTGTGTTAAGTGACACACCCAGTATCCAGTGTACAGTGGTACCTTGGTTTACAACCATAATCTGCTCCGGAGGTCCATTTGTAAACCAAAACAGGTTGTAACCCAAGGCACGCTTTCGCCAATGGGGCCTCCAAAAAACATTTGTTCGTAATAAAAAAGGGGGGGGGGGTTGTAATCCAAAAAAAGGTTGCAAACCGGGACACACACTTCCGAGTTTGATGTGTTTGTAATCCAAGATGTATGCAAACCAAGACATATGCAAACCAAGGTACCACTGTACTTTAATGCAAGTGTTGCATGCCACCCCCATCTCTAAGCAGTGCGAGATTCCAGGGGTTGAGGCATTTCCCAGGTATCTTTATGATATCTGGTTTATTTACACATATATGCAACTTGAGGCTATGATGGAGGGGCCCACAGCACTGACACCCCAGGAGGTTTTGCTTCTCCCAGAGTCACAGCCTTGGATTTCAGCAGAAATCAAGCATGGCTCTCCCTCTCTGGCTTCTTAGCCCAGGTCACACAACGTCATCCTGCTATTGTCTTTCTTACCACTTGCCAGGTGAGGGAGGGCACCCATCCATTTGCCCTCTGGTACAGAGCAACTTCTTTGCTTATACCATTATGGCTCTTGCCTGGCTACTTGAACCATGTGGTCCTCCCTTGGATTGTAATCCTTCCTGGGTCTACTTATGGCTTACTTCCAGTGGGCTTTTCTCTCTCTCTCTCTCTCTCTCTCTCTCTCTTTTCGAGTGAATAGGAGGCTACATGAGTTGCTTAAACTAATGCATTACTCCTAACAAAATGTAATCTGCCTATAACCCTACCTGTCTCTACTGAAAGGAGAGTCGATGCTGCATTGAAACCAGGTGTGCACCAAGTTTCTGTTCAAACCTTAATTAAGTGATTTGGAAAACAGCCTAATTTGGTTGTTTAGAGGCAGCTTGATTTGGCTTGGAGTCAAAATCCTAATTTAGAAAAACAGAAGCTTCATGCATCCCCATTCACTGTTACAAGAAAATCCGAGAGCAGCTTTTCCTCTTTATGTCAGAATTGGATGGAATTTGCAGGTGTGGTAAAATGCAGCCAAACTGAATACCAATAGATCCAGGATGTTTGCACCAGGCACCTTTAAAAACCGAGCTGCTTTTTTAAAGAACCATCTATTATTTTCATTTGCTGGTAGTTGGTTGGTTAGGTTGGTATCTGTCTGTTTTGGGAGACAGTGGAGGAGTGTGCCTTTGGGGGTGAGGTCAAGCTGTTAGATGGTTGCAGCTCCTGCTGTGGCTCTAGAGACCGATAAGGGAGAGACATGTTTTGTTGCAGCTGGGGCAAAGGAAGGTGCCCGGTTGTGCTGAGACCTTGTATGGCATGACTGATGGGACCATAGGCTCCCTTCAGAAGTTAACCTAACCAATCTTTTATGTAATTAATTAAAAAAAACCTGTCAGATTTAGTCTTAAAATATTAGCTACAATCAAGCCAAAGTGTTCTTGTCTATCTTTGTATGAAGTCAGTTACCCGGGGGTGGGGGGTAGGGTGGGGAAGAGCCCCTCAAACAAGCACAAGCTTTCTGTTTATTTGCATTTGGCAAGACAGAGTTACATGCATTAACTCAGTCACTCCACTGATCCTAAGCCCTATTCTGCAAGCCTAAAAAAGACTTGTAAGACACAAAGCACTTTTTAAAAGTCCACATTAATCAAACAGAAAATGAACAGCAAGCTTTCAAGCGATTCTGCCTGTTGTGCAAAGTATTGCCAGAAATACATTTTACCACGCTAGCCAGCCAGCCAAGCCTGAGGAAGGGACCTTTCCCCTCAGCTCCCAGGGCCATTTTCTGCATGCAATCTACACACATTTGCAACATAACCTGGTTTTTTTTAAAAAAGGATCTTCCTAAATCTCCTCTGTAAAATTGTATAATAAGATAAACCCCTGTATGTTTCAATACTCAGTCTTTTGTTGTTTTCTAAATGTTTCCCTGAACCTTTATCTTCCCTAATTGTCAGATTAGGAGTCAGATCCAACGCTCCCCTTTCATAGTGTGGCCATATAAAGTGAGTAGCATCATGAAGTGCAGTGCTCAAGTGAACAAAACCATTTTTGACTTCCAGTTCACTTCCTTCCATGTTTCCTAACGCCACAAGACAGTATGATGTCAAAAACTGAATAAAAGGAAATGGAAGGAGGTAAATGTGTCACTTTTGCTTAACAGTTGTGCTAATAGATGTTGCCAAGCTCAGTAAGAACCAGATAAACCCAAAGGCCCTCTTATAAGGTAAATAAATGGGTGCACTAAGTCATTGGGTGCCTACAGGCTTCCTTTTCCAAAGCCACAGCCCCTTCTACAACCTGTGAGCTGTACTCACCTTGTCAATTGGCTTTTAGTAGCAAGTTTATAGACAACATCTGAATCATGAGTAGGTAGCTAAGCTCAGCTTTTCAGTTCTGAGGTTGCTCTTGCTTACACACACACACAGAGAGGGGGGGGGGGTTTCAAGCAACATTTCATGCCGGTCCAGGCATATGTTCCAAAAAGTCCAAAATTCAGGGGCATCCTTTCCCTGACCTGATGGCTTAAACTTAGCACAATAATTTTCAAGCATTTATTTTGGAAAGGTTAATAGGATTTTCTCCTTTAAAACACTCTAGCTGCTAGGGTTAAGTCCTCTTTTTAAACACCCAACAATTGAGCTAACTAGAGCTCTCCTTTAGAAGGGAGTTGAGGAGCCTGTTGCTTTTTTGTTTCTTCCATTTCCCCCCATTTTTCCTAGTTCCTCAAAATGCCTAAAAGTTACTCCGCAAAATCACGGCAAAGCACCATCCATTCCATATGCAAAGCCACAGCACTCCAACAATTTAAAAATGTTTCTAGGAAGCCCAAAAGGAAAGAGGGACAAGTCTGCCTTGAGTCCTGAAGTGATCATTGGGGTGGTGCAAGCAAGGCAGCAGCATGACCCACCAGCGTTTTGAACCCTGAGCATGGCTGCCTGATCCGGAGAGGGAAAGGGGCAGGTGCAAGGCACGGGGAGCATAGTGCAGTGGGCGGAGCCTAGGATGGGCTCCGCCTCATCTCTGCACTGCCCTGAGAGGAGCCATGTTGCCCTACCTGCCCCCCCCCCAACCTGGCATCAAACACTCTCAACTAACCTGTGTTGAGACACACAGGAATTCTCCTTGGCCAGGATAGGTGGCACACATCTCGTCACACAACTGCAGACCACTCCACGCTCAGCGAATAAAGCTTTCTGGAACACAGTTAATTGGGGGAATTTGTTTAAAATATGTATAGGGATCTGTTTCCCACTAAGATTCTGGCTCTGCTCCGCTGGAGGGCAACCGTGCCTTTATTCAATGGCCCAGAAACACAACAAAACACCCCAGAGGAGGAGAGCAGCAGTAACACTGGACAGCAAATTGTCCACATAGCAAATTGTCCTAGTAAACTACATGGAGCAGCAATACAGGCAAGATTGGGATTTCCTGGGACATTTGAGTTTTATTGAGAAAATATAATAAAACGGCAATCTATTAGTTAACCAAGAAAGTACTCCCAGAGGAGGGATGGAGGAGAGAGAAGGTGTCCTCTGCTTCTCACTTTTCTCTCTGAATGCCATTTTAGATTAAAATGAGGTAGGGGGAATGCTACTCAAATTCCAAAGCTGAAACCAACTTTCATCAGTTCTGGGGCCTTTTCCATGAACCACAGAAAATATAGTAGTCAACATTTTGGGTTTGAGAATTGACATATTTGTTCTGAAGAAATGTGATGCTCACTAGTGGATGCTTTCAATTAGGGCGAAAATACAACTACTACCTGAACTCAAAATAGCTGATGCTGAACAAAGTATCAGGATGAAGAACCACACACACCTCCCCTCCCCCGACTGCCAGACCAGCAACCACAGCCAGAGGGTTTCTGGTGTTATTTTAGCTGGCCTGAGTGACATGGCTGCAGAGCAGGAGAACAGAAGAAAATGTCACTGCAGCTGAGTGACATTTTGCCAGTATGGAAATGCAACACTTCCTCATTCTGCCACTTCTTCCATTCTAGTTTGGAGGGAGGCTGAGCTAACAGTATTTTGCACAGATGGCCACAAGAGCCAGGAATGTTCTGGGTGTCAGCTGACTCTTGTCTGTACCTGCATCAGGCAGAGAGGCAGCTTTGATGTGCACCAGTACACAGCTGCACCAAACATCAGCGCTCCTAAACCAGAGACCAACACAGGAAGCTAATGCAAAATAAATTGACATTTTACTCTAAAGTCTGTGCTAAAGGCAATGGACGTGTGTGTGCATGCTGCACTTGTAAATAAGGTTTCCATGTTTGTTCTGAATTTCCAATGCAAAATGAAGACAGAGAGCCAAAAAGCATGGGCAGCTAATATGGTAGAATGTGTGGACGGTGTAGTCATAATCAACAGCACACTTACTACAAACCAGATAATTATTATTAATAATAGAAATAAATAAATATAGAGCACATAGACTGGCAGAAGAAGAAGGTGTTCTCACCTCTGCTTCTCCTCACTTTGCTTAAGGTGTGTGGAAAAGACAAGGCTATCTTCTCGGATAATAATAATAATAATAATATTATAATAATTTATAATTTATACCCCGCCCATCTGGCTCCCAATCAAGTGTTAAAAACAGTACAGCCCTAAATATTAAAAACTTCCCTAAACAGGGCTGCCTTCAAATGTCTTTTAAAGATAGGATAGCTGCTTATTTTCTTCACATCTGAAGGGAGGGTGTTCCACAGGGCGGACGCCACTACTGAGAAGGCCCTCCGTCTGTTTCCCTGTAACTTCACCTCTCGCAATGAGGGAACCGCCAGAAGGCCCTCGGCGCTGGATCTCAGTGTCTGGACAGAACGATGGGGGTGGAGACGCTCCTTCAGGTATACAGGACCGAGGCAGTTTAGTGCTTTAAAGGTCAGCACCAACACTTTGAATTGAGCTCAGAAACATACTGGGAGCCAATGCAGATCTCTCTCAGGACCGATGTTATGTGGTCCCGGCGGCCACTCCCAGTCACCAGTCTAGCTGCTGCATTCTGGATTAATTGCAGTTTCCGGGTCACCTTCAAAGGTAGCCCCACATAGAGCGCATTGCAGTAGTCCAAGCGGGAGATAACTAGAGCATGCACCACTCTGGCGAGACAGTCTGCGGGCAGGTAGGGTCTCATCCTGCGTACCAGATGGAGCTGGTAGACAGCCGCTCAGGACACAGAATTAACCTGTGCCTCCATGGACAGCTGTGAGTCCAGAATGACTCACAGGCTGCGCACCTGGTCCTTCAGGGGCACAGTTACCCCATTCAGGACCAGGGAGTCCCCCACACCCGCCCGCCCCGTCCCCCAAAAACAGTACTTGTCAGGATTCAACATCAATCTGTTAGCCATCATCCATCCTCCAACCGCCTCCAGACACTCACACAGGACCTTCACCGCCTTCACTGGTTCTGATTTAAAGGAGAGGTAGAGCTGGGTGTCATCTGCATACTGATGAACACCTAGCCCAAACCCCCTGATGATCTCTCCCAGCGGCTTCATATAGATATTAAAAAGCATGGGGGAGAGGACTGAGCCCTGAGGCACCCCACAAGTGAGAGCCCAGGGGTCTGAACACTCATCCCCCAACACCACTTTCTGGACACGGCCCTCTTGGAATCCGAGCCTAGTCAGAGGAATGTGCCACTCTCCAGGCACCGGCTGAATTCCTTGTTGACCTCCCCCTGCGACTCCCGGCAGGAAAACAGGCGAGGTCTGTAATTGGCGATCCTTCCCAGACGTGAGAAGAACACACCACTCCTTCGTCTCCTCCCTGCTACCCATGGAGGGGAAAGATACAGACAGAAATGTATTTACATGCTTTTATTTCTGTCTTTTGCAGCAGTACAGAGAAAACATGTCTGCACTCTTTTCACATCCACAGCAGAGAGCTTAATAACTCCACCCATGTACTTCCAGTACAGGTCAGATGACACACTGAGCTAACATCTGGTGCTCAGTACGGTGAATGGACTGCCCCTTTCTTCCCATGGTAACAGTCACAAACATCCTGTCTGGCTTTCCAGTCACCTGCAGCTGAAGAAGCTGCTGCTGCTCGCTGCTGCATTGCTCCTTTTTGGTAACAGGCCTAGGAGGAAGGAGCGGAACCACTGTATAACAGTGCCCCCATCACAGTGGCCTGATATTTGTTGTTGGAAAATGAGCAGCATGCTGCAATACTAAACACATATTTAGAAATAAGCTCCAAGGAAGTGATGCTCTGAGTAAGCATCCTTTTAAATTTAGGTTTCAGTCTCAAACATTTTCCCCTGCCATTTTGTATACTTAACTATGACCATAAATTTGTGTCCTTGTTTCTACACTAAAAATAAAACTTTCTCCTACATCCCTCTCCAAGAAAACATGTAGTTTCTATGTTGACCCAAAATATAATTTGCACTTTGGATAAGGGAAACATTTGGGAGACTTCAGACTGTATTTTGAGCTTGTGCTTGTTTCTCCCTCCAGTGTTTATGGGATCCACCACTCATTCTGGGGTCACACTGTGGATCCACTCTCAGCCAGGAAATCCCTGCTGGCTCTGTACCAGGAAGGGTTCCAGTTGCACGTGGCTCTTTTAGTATACCTGATATACTATTGATTTTTATTGCATTGTTTATTTTTTATTGCCTCATTTTAGATTGTATGTCCTTTAGAGTAGAATTCTTATTTTGATTGTGCACAGCACCATGTACACAGACAGAGTGGGAGGCGGGTGGTGCTGTGGTCTAAACCACTGAGCCTCTTGGGCTTGCTGATCAGAAGGTCAGCAGTTCGAATCCCTGCAACAGAGTGAGCTCCCTTTGCTCTGTCCCAGCTCCTGCCAACCTAGCAGTTCGAAAGCACACCACTGCATGTAGAAAAATAGGTACAGATGCTGCTGGAAGGTAAATGGCATTTCTGTGTGCTCTGGCTTCCTTCACGGTGTCCCGTTGCGCCAGAAGCGGTTTAGTCCTGCTGGCCACATGACCTGGAAAGCTGTCTGCGGACAAACGCTGGCTCCCTCGGCCTGGAAAGTGAGGAGCGCCGCACCCCATAGTTGCCTTTGAGTGGACTTAACCGTCCAGGGGTCCTTTACCTTTACCTTTTTACCCGGACGGTGCTATATAGTTAATAATAGCTGTAATAATAAAACAACAGCAACAATAATAATTTGGGGGCTGCTTATGTTCAGGTGAATACAGTGTTACTTTTTAAATACACAATATTCATCAAAACACAGAGGAGGACATATTTGAAGGTAATACTTAACTTGTAACAAACTGTACTTTCATAAAATGGATATATGATTTGGGGGGGGCATAATTGCTTCTGTTCAAGTTTCTCTTCACAATCCGTGAAGTGTAAATACTCTCATCAAGTGAGACATTCTGAATAGTCTCAAAGTTTTTACAAGCCACAGTAAAAAGGGACAATTTGGGCCTTTGCTTCTTTTTGCCTTTTGGCTGCCACCAGAATGTTCTGCTTCATCCGGCTTCTTGTGCGATGGCTGCAGAGGGCCAAGCCATGGCAAGTGAAGTGATGGTAGCCAAGACGATGGAGCTGCCCCAGGTTTCCAGAAAATGCCTTTCCCTGGCTCTAATGTTATAATAATTTTAAGGTGCATAGCAGGCCACACTCTGCAGTAAAGCTCTCTTTCACCCTTCAAAATTAGGAAATGTTCCCTGAAAAAAACCGACTGTCCAGGATACTGCAACCAGCAAGCATTATCTTTTTATATATAAATTTTAAAATTAGATTTTTCAAATTCATTCACACAGATAATGTTCTTGCAAATATTAGAATTTTACAGAAGATTCTTCTGAATCCTAGGACTCCCCTCCTCCCCTCCATGGATTCTTTAAGTAACTTTTTCAACTGCATATTGTAAGTCCACCCAATTTAGAGTCCTCCACTGTATCCAAAGTCCAGCAAGCATTATCAGGTATCTTGACAAACAGGAGACAAGCCACGTGCTCAAATTTCTGTTAGAGCACCTCTGTGATGCGTGTATGATGCTTTTGGGTGGTCTTGGCTAAGGGACCAGGCAATTTCTGAAGTCTTGTTGCACACTCTTGTTCCGGGTCCTCACTTCCTTACTGGGGCGGGGGGGGGGGACAGGGACGGGACCTTTGCTGCGACAGAAAATAAAGCTCTTCCGTGCTTTTCTTTTACTGGCTCCTGCCTCCACTCATTCTTCTTAGACTGATCATGGACTTGGGGGACTGACTCTGAGTCCCTTGGGGAGTTGGGCTGTAAAAGCCAACCCTAAATTTCCGTATAGCAATATAATACAAAAGAGCAGCAAGCCTGCTTTGGATTCTGCTCCTGCCCTTAGTATGCAACAGAGGGTGGGCAAGGACAAGTCAAGCAAACCAAGTCCTCTTGCCCAGGGGAAGAGTGGGAGGAGGCCTGGCAAACCCAAGAGAAAAACCAGCACTAAGCGGGGAGGGGAAGCATGCACTTGTCTTTTGCATCCGAACAGGTAACATGGTGCTTACGAAATGTTGGTGTGGAGCAACTTAACCCTGAAAATGCCACCAATTCTAATATGGCTGCAATGGCCCAGACCATTCTGTGATGCACCCCCCCCCCCAGACTAGAGCCTTCTGCAGTAAAGTTACATTGGCTGAAGTAATTGCAAAAAGTATTCTAATAACATTATATTTCCAATGAGTTTCAGGACATCTTCCTGCCTAAGAGCCAAACCTTACATTTGCCCCTATTGAAATTCAATTTGTTAGCTTGAGCCCAGTTCTCCAATCTGTTAAGGTCATTTTGAATTCTGATTCTGTTTTCTGCTGCACTAGCTACCCCTCCCAGTTTAGTATCATTAGCAAATCTGATGAACATCCCCTCAATTCCTTCATCCAAGTCATTCATAAAGATGTTGAACAGGCCCAGGGCAGAACCCTGTGGCACCCCACTGGTCACTTTTTTCCAGGATGACAAGGAACCATTAATGAGTCCTCTTTGAGTTCAGTCTGTCAACCAGCTACAGATCCAGATGGTGCGCTGGAAACATCTGAAGTATTGTCAAAGTTGAGGTAAATGTAAGCAACTAATCCTTTCTATGCGTTGCAAATTTGTCATAGTGGGCTGCTGTCAAGGGTTCCTTGGAGCACAGAAGGGGAAACCTTAGTGAATGGAACTACGGAGAAAGACACAAGGCACGAAAGCAGAACACTCTGTGCAAAGCAGTCTGGTTTCAGACCACACACAGAAAGGGCACGTGGCTGCTTGCCTGCTCACTTACTGGTACTCTTGTCTCAAAACTCAACATTGACACCCAACAGCAACCTCATGACATGCCTACAACTGGAGTGCAAAGACAAAACTCTCCACACAGATAAGCAAAGAAAGAGGCAATGTACAGCAGAGCAGCATTGTGGTTAGACTGGGGAGACCCAAGTCCAAATCCTCACTCCATGAAGCCCACAAGGTGACCTTAGGCCAGTCCTATACTTATGGCATAGACACTCAATGAGGGTTGGCTAAACTTTGACCCTCCAGATGTTGTGAGAAACTAAGAAGAACTCTGCGGCTTGAGGCCAGTGGCCCATCTAGTCCAGCCTCCTGTTCTCAGTGGCCAAACAGATGCCCCAAAGGGAAACTCAAAAGCAGGACTGGAGCACAGCAGCAGTGGGCAAGTGGGTGCTTGTACTGGAGCCCCAACATCATTGGAGAGCCCCAGGTTCCCCCATCCCTGCTCTATCGTGACTTGCAGCACCTCTCAAGTATTTCAGCCAGGAAGGAGTCTCTTCTGGCCCTCCCTGGAGATACCAGGAACTGAGTCAGATCTTCAGCAGACAAAGCATGTGCTATGACAGAGCTAGGGCCCTCCTTGATTTTGCTTCTTGGTATGTTGTCAGGGAGGTTCCTATGAACATGAGTGGTTGGCTGAATAGTTCTTCTCTTTGACTTGTATCCTGCAACACCAGAGTCAGCCTACACAGTTTAAAACAGGCAACGCCCTGCTTTCTGCAGAAACCATGGAGAGCTGTGGGAGTTTCAAGGCAGTTTCTTTGCTGCTAATGACCACTTGTGCTCCTGTGCACAGATCCCTGCAGTTATAGAAGGTGACTAATATTTGACCCAAATATTGCCACAGCTCTAGGCAAGTGGCTTTTAGTCCTGTCCTTCCTTAACACATGACAACATAATAAATTTAAAAGGGTAAACTAGCTTACTTGGCTTTATGGAATAGTTCACACTCCACTGCGGTCCAACCGGAAGATCAATTGACCTATGCTGCTCAACTGACCAAACACCATCATGAAAAATGCCTTCTTTGGTAGCCACTCACCTAAACTCTGAAAGCCCCCGCCCCCCAAAAAGGGCTTTGATGACCTGAGCTAAATGGTACATTCTTATGGAAGAAGACCATCCTTCAGATACTGTGGTCCAAAGGCCCTTTCTAGTTTTCATAGAAGGGACCAAGAGGGTCATTCGTCCAACCTCTTGCAATGCAGGAATCTTTTGTCCCACATGGGGATCGTGCTGTGACTCTCATGCTCTACTGACTGAGCCAACTCATGAACTGTACTCAACACCACACTTTAAGCACTGAGCTAATAGGTTTAGCGTGACAGATCTCAGTTAACGATTTCACTACTATTTTCTAAATAAGTTGGATGTTTCAAAATACTCTTCAGAGGCAGCCCCCCATAAGGCAGATTGCAGTAACCCAACCTGGAAATAACCAAGGGATAGATAACCCTGGAAAGGTTATATTTTTCGAGGAGCACACAGATGGCCCGCCCACTGGAGTGAAGGGAAGGCACTTCTGGCCACAGATCCCATTTGGGCACCCACAGGCAGAGCAGGATTTGATGACAAGCTACAACCCTGACCCTTAAGAGGAAGAAGAGGCCAAACACCAATTTCAAATCTGATGAACCATTTATTATCAGCAACTCCATCTTGTCTGGATTGACGACATGAGGTTTTATCCAGCTTATCACTTACACCAGGAAAGTGCCTGAGATGCATTAGATGAAGAGGCTTCATCCATGCATTGATGGAGCCTCATCTTAAATCCCCAAACCATTTGTCCTAGCCATCTCATGGATTTGATAAGCAGCACAGAAGACACGATATAACCCTGTGCCAATATCTTGGGTAAACACTAGGATGCAGTTGTTGTTGTTGTTTAGTCGTGTCCGACTCTTCGTGACCCCATGGACCAGAGCACGTCAGGCACTCCTGTCTTCCACTGCCTCCCACAGTTTGGTCAAACTCATGCTGGTAGCTTCGAGAACACTATCCAACCATCTCGTCCTCTGTCGTCCCCTTCTTCTTGTGCCCTCCATCTTTCCCAACATCAGGGTCTTCTCCAGGGAGTATTCTCTTCTCATGAGGTGGCCAAAGTATTGGAGTCTCAGCTTCAGGATCTGTCCTTCCAGTGAACACTCATAACCCATGTCATCTGAACTCAGTCTCCTGCTGCCCACACAAGTACATTGCAAATGACATCCAGAAAAGAGGATTTTGCAATTGGGTGACAGGTAATTCTGGGTCCAAATGAGGGCTTTTGGTGTGTTTTTTTAAGTGGGTTGCAACTGGTTCCTTTGAGATACCAGGGCTGTCCCCTTAGCAAGGAGTTCACTACCTCCTGGTTCCGCCTGTCCAATTCCCCTCATATTGGGTCTTATTAATCATGATGGGCAAGAGCAGCGAGAATGCAGAATTTGCATTTGGATGATGAGGTTCTCCTGACTGCCCAATTCCAATTTTAGTGGCTTCAAACACCAAGCAGATTTTGTGTTACATGCCACCTATAACAACAATTTAATGGCAAGGATTATATGGGAGATAGAAGCTACTAATTGAACTATACCAAAAATGCTACTTTGGTAAAACATCCCTGTACAGTACTTTGAAAGAGATAAAATACAAAGTGTATGTAACACTGTAGTTAACTTCAGTAACTCCACTATAAACAATTTATGAAAACTGACATGACCTTTTTAGTTGCCTCTGTTAATACTCAAATTGATAAATACTTTATTCTATAAAATTATAGGGTAGGTTAAAACTTGGTTTTATTTTTGTATAGTTTTTTAGTGTATATTAAATTATACATATTAAAGTTGACCCAGTGTCCATTTATTTCTCCTCCTCCTGTGCTTTAATTTGCTTACTCACAAAAACAGCTGCTCATCCCTCCTTTACTACAGTATTTTGCAATTTCATTTTGGTATACAATTGTGAAATAGTTAAGCTTCCTTGCAGCTTCATGCACATGCAAATGACATGAGATTCCGCAGTGTGGTTTCTGACAATAGCTGTGCCCCCATGGGAAGTTGTGTTCTAATATATGCAATGTATTAAAAACATCTTATATGAGCACAGAACCTCTGTTTTGTATGACAGTGGCTCTGAGGAGACTCTTGAGTCCCATGGACTGAAAGAAGATCAATCCTATCCATTCTTAAGGAAATCAGCCCTGAGTGCTCACTGGAAGGACAGATCCTGAAGCTGAGGCTCCAATACTTTGGCCACCTCATGAGAAGAGAAGACTCCCTGGAAAAGACCCTGATGTTGGGAAAGATGGAGGGCACAAGGAGAAGGGGACGACAGAGGACGAGATGGTGGGACAGTGTTCTCGAAGCTACCAGCATGAGTTTGACCAAACTGCAGGAGGCAGTAGAAGACAGGAGTGCCTGGCGTGCTCTGGTCCAGGGGGTCACGAAGAGTCGGACACGACTAAACAACAACTGCTATCAGTGTTGACATGCTATTGGCTTTTTCATAGTTCCATCTAAACCTCATAGAAGTTAGTAGACACATCCACTGTTCGTAAATTGGGAGTTCCACATCTAACTCAATTCCAGTTTCCTATGATCATAGATAAAAAAGTATTCTGCATGCCCTACAAGTATTTTCTTGATCATCTTATTAAACACAAAATGAATTTATTGAAGAATGTAAAGCAAATAGCAATAGTTTGGGCTTTGAATATACAGCTGACACTGCAAAAAACTAACAGTTTGAAAATGTTCATACGGGTGTTTATTATTCAATATAAAAAATGCTAAAATTAATGGTGGTAGTCTTTACATGTAGTTTTCCACAATTTCTATACCGTTTTTTTCAGCTCTTCATTCACTTCTTCCCAGATTTTCTTCTCAATTTCTAATGTATCATACTTTTTCAGCATATCAAATTCATTCCAAGGCATTTGCCATTTTTCTACTTTCGCTTTGTGTCTTTCATTAAGATACAAGTCAAAATTAATGCCCTGGATATTGAACTTTGGATGTTCCCAGCGTTTTGACCATGGTTTCGGTTTCATTCGGACTTTCATCTAGCATAATTGAAAGAAATGTATGTCAGATCATATATTTGATATTCAGTGAGCATTTTTCTTTCAGTTATATGTACTCAATGGACCAGGGATGAGGGTGGCGCTGTGGTTTAAACCACCAAGCCTCTTGGGCTTGCTGATCGGAAGGTTGGTGGTTCAAATCCCTGTGACGGGGTGAGCCCCCGTTGCTCTGCCCAGTTCCTGCCAACCTAGCAGTTTGAAAGCATGCCAGTGCAAATAGATAATTAGGTACCACTGCGGTGGGAATGTAAATGGCATTTCAATGCACTCTGGTTTCCATCACGGTGTTCCATTACACCAGAAGCAGTTTAGTCATGTTGGCCACATGACCGGGAAAGCTGTCTGCAGACAAATGCTGGCTCCATCAGCCTGAAGCGAGATGAGCGCTGCAACCCCATAGTTGCCTTTAACTGGAATTAACTGTCCAGGGGTCCTTTACCTTTTTTACTCTATGGACCTTTAATGACATCCCATTTATACCTGCTTGGCATAGCAATGCTGTATGCACGGATACTTCCAATGATCCCCTGGACTGCCCATTGGGTTTCTTTCTCAGTTTGGTGCCAGTTATGCTCAAATTCTTATGACATTTTAGCACTTAGCAATATTTTTTGGGAACTACGTTTTAGGTACAATTCCCATCTTTGCCCTAGCCATGCCAGTGTACGTAAAATAACATCTTCTTTATTTTGCTATGGCCTACTTGAAGACCTGCAGGTGTTTATCATGGTTGCCTTCAATAACGGCTATAACAGAATGGAGATGTAGAGGACAGAAACTAATTAAGGATAGTAGCAAAGACAGCAACTAAAAATATATATTATAGATTATATAGATTAACTGCCTACTGATAGCAATTAAACATAGAGCTCAACTGCAATATCCAAGCTCGATGACAAGGAGTTAAGAACCCTATACTTCAACTATTCTGCTGTGTTAGAACTCCAATCAACATCTAAAGGTAACCATTTCAGACTGCTCAGGAGTTCATTGGAGCTCTAACGTGCCATTGCTTGCTAGCAAGAAGAAAACACTTCTTTTCTGCTAGGTTTGAGCTCTAAAGGAGCTAAGCCATCTCAAGTGTAATGTAATGACGAAAGGGCAGAAAGCCATTCCCATGGGGGCCTCTACCACTATCACAACACCAAAACAAATGAATAGTACAATGCGACAACTTCATATTACAAAATGATGTTTCAGAATAACTAGTTGCCTGTCACAAACACCAGTTATTCCTTGCTGCTACCTTGTTGACAGGAACTTCTTCCACAGCTGAAAGTGGGACAGCCTTCATGTTAACATCAACAGTGCTGTACTCTGGAAGGGCATCTCGTAAATACATCAGGTTATCATCCAATCTTTTCTCCAGTTTCAGAACCTTGATCTCTTGGATTAGAGGATTGTATAGTTCATAGCAAATTTCAATACCTTAAATGGAAAAGTGATAAATACAGAAAATGACATTATAAAAATAGGTGACAGTACTCTCTTTGTTATGAACCAATTTTTGTTGGTAGAAGAATAAACAATATTTGGAGTTATACAACATTTGGGGGCTGGTAGAATGGAGGGACGTGGGTGGCGCTGTGGGTTAAACCACAGAGCCTAGGACTTGCCAATCAGAAGGTCAGCGGTTCGAATCCCCGTGATGGGGTGAGCTCCCGTTGTTTGGTCCCTGCTCCTGCCAACCTAGCAGTTCAAAAGCACGTCAAGTGCAAGTAGATAAATAGGTGGGAAGGTAAACGGCGTTTCCGTGCGCTACTCTGGTTCTCCAGAAGCGGCTTAGTCATGCTGACCACATGACCCGGAAGCTGTACGCCAGCTCCCTCAGCCAATAAAGCGAAATGAGCGCCGCAACCCCAGAGTTGGTCACGACTGGACCTAATGGTCAGGGGTCCCTTTACCTTTAGAATGGAGAGTTAACTAGATTGTCAAGAATAAAAAGTGTTCCTAACACTTCAGGTAATAGAATGGATTTGCAATACAATGCAGATTTTTTAACTAAAAAATCTAGACATCCCAATCCAGTGTTTTCCTGCATGCAACCTCATGCCAACTTAAGTAGTTCTTGGTAACATTATTTTAATTGTTTGAACCTGGCTTAAGGACATCCAACAGTTACCCTATATGGAATATATTTTCATCATATCCACATAATGTTGCTGAAAAGCCACTAAAGCCATTGCTGGGTTTCCAGCACTTCCCTCAGCTGGAAAACAATGAACATTAAAGTATGCACCCACCTTGTCCTTCTATTATATTGCGAAGTATGAAGGTTGCACCAAGTCCTTTTCCTGATCGCTGAATACAAAGTCCTACAAAAGTGCTGCTTTTCCCACTAGCATGGGGATCTGCGGCAGAAACAGAAAGTATACTTCCTGCAAGAAAACAAACCATTTAAAACCTAGACACTCACCAACAGAGGCAGAAAGGATAATAAAAACCAAAATTAGTTTTTAGTTCATTAACGAGCATGGCATTTATTATTATTTACCTTGGTACATGATTTGATATTAGGCAATAAAGATTAGTTCCATATAGCTTCTTTTGCATGTTGACTGTTTTTGGCATAATGGAGTGGTTGCTTTGTAATAGCATTCAAATTATTGTTTCAATAGTACACACAATCATACAGCTCTACAGTGATGTGGAATGATGAGTGAGGCAAAGTTTTCTAATTTCTAAAGCTATCCTATAGCTTCCCTTTTCATCTTTACCCCACTAAAATGTGCTCCGGAAAACAACAGGGACAAATACTATGCACCATGCCAGGGGAGATGTATGTAATGTAATTAAGGGACCATTAATTATCCCCTTCCAGAAAATTCAAACTGACTGATAGTCTCAATGGCCAAGTACAGAATTCCGCAAGACGCAACACTTGTTTTGTTAAAATATTTGGGAATGTCTTTAAATTGAAGATAAAATGGCATTGGTATTGAATTCATTATTTTTGGTAATATATCCAACACAATATTATGAAAGTTCCACTTTAGACATAACTGACCAACATAGAACTCCGGAATATTCATTACTTTTCTCCTCTGTATCATGTCGCTTCTTTCAAGGTAGAACTTGAAAGGATTTGTTCTCTGCCGAGGAGGGATGAATTCAGGACTCAAGAATCTGTCAGAAACATAAATAATGCAAATGGTAACTTGCTATTATAATAAACAACAAATGAGACACAGCTGAACATAAAATTAAATTTGTTACCGTGTCTCTGTTGTTTGGGTTTTTGATTCATCAACAATGACTGGCTTGGGAGGTGGCTTAAATTTTGCTGGTTCTCCATCTTTAGACTTGAGGTGTCCAACCGAGAAAGAAAGGTTCCCTTTAACAGACAAATTTGGTTACAACGTGGCTGGAAATAAATCATTCAGCTTCCATGATCCTTTTTGCATTACAGCAAAACAGTCGTGTGCTACATCTTTTGTGCTACAATTTTTTAAAAAGAAAAGATCAATTTGATTGAATGGTGGGAGGAGAAAGCAGATTTGCAGTGTAAAATCAATCCACCTGTTGAGGAGATATCTGTGTTTAATCACATTTGAGAAACCTTTGGACTAGTAGTGATGGAAGGGCACAATGCTGGGTCACAACACCAATTCACAAGGTTTCGGAAATACTTCAGTACCTACACCATAACAGGCAGAATAAATTATATTATAGCTACATATGCAAGGCTTGCAAGTATCATCCTGTATTTAAAACTGAGGCCTAAGAAGAAAACTCCAGCCGTGACACAGAAATAAGATGGGGTGACATGTTGACACTGGACCATGCACGTAATATAACTAGTAGAAGTTGATGTACACTTCAATATATCATGAACAATGATGAAGTTTGTCATCTGTACACACTGCCACTCTGTTCTACATACAGTGGTACCTCTGGATGCGAACGGGATCCGTTCCAGAGCCCCGTTCGCATCCTGAGCAGAACGCAACCCGCGTCTGCGCATGTCGCAATTCACCGCTTTTCTGCATGTGCATGATGTCATTTTGAGCGTCTGTGCATGCGGCGAAACCCAGAAGTAACCCATTCCGTTACTTCTGGGTCGCCGCGGGGCACAACCTGAAAACACTCAACCTGAAGCGTCTTTAACCCGAGGTATGACTGTATAAACAACATGCAGAGTTCTAGTGTGCACAATTCAATTAGGGAGCCCTTTCAATCTGTGCTGAGAAATTATGGATACATCCTCAGGCATGACTGTATCTCTAGGATAAATGTTATCCTGAATTCTGTTCCAAAAGCAAATTGTAGCTTTCATTACAAAAAAAGAAAAAGAAAAGATCAATTTGAGTTGTGCTTAAGTTTGCCTGGGATTGCATATAGACGAGGGTCACATTCACACCCTATGCTTAAGCCACCATGATACGCCCCCCCTCCAGAATTCTGGCAGCTGTAGTTAAGGGGGGTGAAAGCTGTTAAGAGGCCCCCGTTTTCCTCGCAGAGTCACAACAATTCCCAGTTTCCAAGGCGGAAACTCTCAGCATCCTTAGCCAAGTACAGTTCCCAGAATGACCGGCGGCGGCGGCGGCGGCGGGGAAGGCCGAGGTGCGGGCACGTGGCCGAGGCGGCGGCAGCGGCTCCTTCAGCAACTTCTTTCAAGCGACCCTCGAGAATTTCCTGGCCCCTTCCGGTTTTGTGAGCAGAACCCCCTTTTATTCCCCCCCCCCCACTTACTGCATCGCAGGCCGAGCAGAGGCGGGAGCCTCCCGCGAGCGGCTGCCATGACAGCTGCGGGCAAGCGCTTTCGCCAGCGGCAGGAGTGGCGCATGCGCTGCGCGCGGCAACGGCAGCCTCAGAGGGGACAATCTTGATCCAAACGCGAGCCCCCGCGCGCTGCGCCTGGCCGGCCTTGCTCGGCGCCGAGAGTGAACACAGAGCTATTCGTTCGCGAAGAGACGCGCCTCTGCCGCCTTCGTCTCGTTGCCGAGTTCGGCTGTCGCGCTTTTCTCGCGGGCGGGACGGAGCATCGCGGCCCGAGGAATCGCCACTGGGAGGGAGCCCAGCAAAACACACTTGGAACAGAGGGCAGCAACCCAGGTCCTTTTTCTCTGCTGTTTTTATGGCGTTTCCTTGATTTGTTACATTTCCGTGCCGCCTTCGCCCGAGGAGCACAAGGCGGGTTGCGAGAGGAAACACACAAACGCGCCGCCTCCTAACAAACGACACCGGGCGGCTGAGGCTAGAATCTCAGCGGGGGGCGGGGGGGCTCTCTCTCGCTCGAGGCCCCGCGGGAGCCGGCCTTGCTTAGCGGGGCGCCCCCGTCCGACCCAGCGGGAGCAGCCTGCTCGCCCCGGCAGACCTCCCACTCCGCCCTGCCTGGAGCAGACCCGCCAGCCTCGCCTGTCGGCCCCGGATCAGAGAGCCACTGAGGACCCGACTATCCGGTTCCACGAAATGGGCCCGTTCCCTCGCCCTGCGCGCCCGCGCCCCCGGGGGAGCAGACAGGGCTGAGGCGGAGAGGCGAGGCGGGGGAGGCTCTCGGCGCCGCCGTCTCGGGCCAAGGAGACGCAAGCCAGGGCGCAAGCCGGGAGAGCTCGGCCTTGCCTTGAGGGGAGCCTTCCGCCCAGCGGGCTCCGCCGCCCCCGGCCGGCCCTGGCGGCGAGGCCCCGCTCCCTCCCTCCCTGGGCCGCCTTCCCGCCATCTTCGGAGTTTTGACGCAGCCCTCCGCGCAGCCAGAGGAGGAGCGGCCGCGACCGGGCCAGGAAGGGGAGGCGGGAGGCCGCGCTCTCGCTCGGAGCAGGCGGAGGAGGAAGAGGAGCCACCGAGCGAGCGAGCGAGCGCAACAGGTAGGCGCCGGCTGCGCGCCCGCCGCCCAGGCCTCGGCCTCTCGCGGGCTGCAGCAGGCCGCCTTTCGGGGCGCCGGCCAAGGGCCGAGCGCCTCCCCGTCTTGCGCGGCCTCCCTCGGCCCTGGGCCGCCGGTGCCTTCGCTTGGGCCCCGGGCGCTTGGGGCAGCGGGAACTTGCCTCGGCCTGGCCCGCGAAGGCGGCCTTTCTCGCGCTTGGGATTGAGATGCCCTTTTCTGTCGTGTTCGAGAGCGGCGCGGCACAAAAGGTACCTCAGTTTAAATGCGGTTAAAATGGGTCGGAGGTCCCTGTGAGATAAAGGACGGGGAACGAGGGTAGGAAGAGCATATTCTGGTCGCCCGCTTCCCACCTGTGTGGCACCGCGGCCCTGTTCATTCCGGCATCTTTCCTCGGGTGGCAATGAGACGAGGGAACAAGGCAAGGAAACATAGGCATTTAGATTTTCAATGAAGCAGTAAGTTTCTTTTATTTATTGAGATTAAGCCTCATTTTAAAAATGTATAGACTGGAAAGTATCGTCGAACATAAAGGGAGGCATGCATAAGGATTCTGATAGTCAAGTATTGGAAGTCCTTGCCAAACCAGATCATCAGAATTATATTCTATTTTTTAAAAAATGGAAACCACCACGGTGGTAGTAACAGAAAATGAGATTTGCCAGGAGTAGAATGACTGTATCCTATTGATCATGATGATCAGCAGTAGCTGAAGGTGTGGTGCATATTAGGGAATATCTTTAAGAGTTACCGTAAATTTGTATTTTTGCAATCATGGGGATGTTTTTTGATGTAGAGCTCACACCTTTTCTACAGGTGATTATGAACAATATGGGGAAGAAGTTGTGGTTCTGAGTTTACAATTGGATATAATAGTTTGTGGTGTACAGAGCCTGTCTTGTCAGTGTTCAGAATGCAATCCAGGGCTTTTTTTTCATCCAGAACTTGCCAGAACTCAGTTCCAGCACCTCTCAGGTGGCCACCATTGTCATTATAAGAAAACTATGGATTTGTTGTGATTTCCAGCACTTCTTTTTCTAGAAAAAGAACACTGGCAATAACATTTTAAAATTGTAAGGATGCAGAAATACAGTAAACATGGGGCAAAAAGGTTCTCCCCCCTCCCCGGCTGTCATTTCAGTGTCAGTGATTGGTTATTTCAGTGTCACCTGCAACCAAAAGGTCTGGAAACTTTATTTTTGAAACATGAAAGACAACATTACAGTACTAATATTCAAAGTTCCTTATGACTTGCATGTCATAGCTTTCCCAACAAAGAGGGAATGTGTCTGTTTCCCTCAAAAATGAATAGTAAATCACTCAAACCCCCCCCCCCCCATGAATAGAACAACCTTAACAGGCATAATGAGAATTAGCATTTTGCAAATCTTCCAGATTTTACACTGAAACACGATTTGTACTAATCATACAATACTATTTTGGCTTTTGCATTTTGTGTAATCGTACTTAACTGTATTCTTTGTATAAGATGCTATTCTTTGATGACAACAGATATAAAGATCAATAAAAGGTCATATTTAAACATAATAAAATGAAGGAAATGGTCAGGGTGATCTTATGATCTTGCCACATCAGAGGTGTACCTAATAGTAAAGCCAACTGCATAGGCGCTGTAGAAACTATAATTAACCCATCAGCAATCAGCAAACGTCCACAGTCTTCCTGGTTACTACAGCACCACCCACCAATCATGGCATGCACACCTGAGCATGCTGCTGCAACAACAATAGCTATGTAACAGAAGCTGCAATCCACACTCTTTTGTCTCCGGCATGATGGTTGCAGAGTATGAATCCAAAACACGAGTTTTGCCTTGATTCCACATTTTCCCATGGTGGGATTTAAACGAAATCCTATTTCAGTGCTTTTCTATTGACCTACCAAGGAAGACATGGGCTTGTTTCCAATGAGTGTGCAGTTGTGGTGCCCCTTGTTGATTCGTTGTCATGGTGTCTTGCTACCCCTGCACAGTGGTGTTATGGGGCTCATAGACCTTGAGGTTGTATTTATCTAATTTTGAGACCTGCTAAGGAACAGGTGATTGTTATTATGTCCTGATATGTAAAACCACAGAATTCAAAGAAGGTGTACTTTCTTTTCGCCATGACTGTCTACTCATGGTGGACTCGTTGAAATAATCCTGTCCCGTCTATTAATTTCATTGGTTTACTCTGAGTATGACTAACATTGGATAACATGGAAACTAAAAACAGGATAGGAAGAGAGTTTTGCTGTCTAAACTTTCCTGATACAGTACTTTTGAGAGGCAGACCCACATAGAGTATGTTACACTTGGTCAGTTTGAATTGACCAGGGCAGGGGTCGGCAAGCTTTACCTTGCCTGGGCCAGTTCACTCCAGCGGAGATCCCTCCACAGGCCGGATTGCTCATGTTCCCATGATTTCTGGCATCTGCACATTTGCAGATGCGATTTCCAGCGCCACAGAAGTGAGCCCCCGGACCGCGCTGTGCCGGTTTAGCGCAGCGTGTGGGGACTCACCGAGAGGGCAGCTCAGTTCGTGGGCCAGTTAAAACAACCCCCATGGGCTGTTTGTGGCCCATGGGCCTTAGGTTGCCTACCCCTGGACCAGGGCATCTGTGGTAGTGATCAAATCTGCTTTTAACAAGCCAAAGTTCTGCTTGCTACAGTTGCCATGTGAGGATCTGGCACCAAGGACAGGCCCACAAGGATTCCTAAGCTGTGGACCTTATCTATCACTCCTCCCTATTCAGCTGTCCTACTGACCGGTCACCTGCCTGTCTTGCCAAAGTTAAGCTTCCATTTTATTAGCTCACATCCAGTCCATTATTGCACTCAAAACACCACTTCAAAACATCCAGAGTTTCCTCAATATGAAATTAAAAAGAAGGAAAGTTGGCTATCATCCACATATTGCTGAAAACGAATTCCCAAAGCTACTCCCCGTAGTTTTAAGATTTTAAGAAGCATAATAGAATCATAGAATTGTAGAGCTGAAAGGAATCCCGAAGGTCATCACTTCCAATCCCTTGCACTGCAGAAATTACACCTAAACGTTCAGATGGCCATCCAACCTCTGCTTCAACACCTCCAACGAAGGAGAGGCCATCACATTCCAAAGTAGTCTGTTCAACTGTTAAACAGCTCTTACTGTCAGGAAGTTCTCCCTAATGTTGAGTCGGAATATCTTTTCTTGTAACCTGAATTCATTGGTTTGGGTCCTACGGAGAAAACAAGCTTGCTCCGTCTTCCATGTGACTGACCTTTAGATCAGGCTTCCTCAAACTCGGCCCTCCAGATGTTTTTGGCCTACAACTCACATGATCCCTAGCTAGCAGGACCAGTGGTCAGGGATGATGGGAATTGTAGTCTCAAAACATCTGGAGGGCGGAGTTTGAGGAAGCCTGCATTAGATATTGGAAGATGGCTTTCATGTCACCTTTTAGCCTTCTCTTCTCTGGGCTAAATATGCCCAACTCCCCCAACTGAGTCCAACCCTCATAATGCTTGGTTTCCAGTGAGTGTGCAGTTGTGGTGCCCCTTGTTGATTCGTTGTCATGGTGTCTTGCTACCCCTGCACAGTGGTGTTATGGGGCTCATAGACCTTGAGGTTGTATTTATCTAATTTTGAGACCTGCTAAGGAACAGGTGATTGTTATTATGTCCTGATATGTAAAACCACAGAATTCAAAGAAGGTGTACTTTCTTAATTCCCATCATCCCTGACCACTGGTCCTGCTAGCTAGGGATCATGTGAGTTGTAGGCCAAAAACATCTGGAGGGCCGAGTTTGAGGAAGCCTGATCTAAAGGTCAGTCACATGGAAGATGGAGCAAGCTTGTTTCCTCCGTAGGACCCAAACCAATGGATTCAGGTTACAAGAAAAGATATTAAACAGTGGTGCCCTGAACTGGACACAGGACTCCAGGTGGAATTACAGTGGTACCTCAGGTTAAGTACTTAATTCGTTCTGGAGGTCCGTACTTAACCTGAAACTGTTCTTAACCTGAAAAACCATTTTAACTAATGGGGCCTCCCGCTGCCGCTGCACTGCCGAAGCCCGATTTCTGTTCTCACCCTGAAGCAAAGTTCTTAACCTGAAGCACTATTTCTGGGTTAGCGGAGTCTGTAACCTGAAGCGTATGTAATCTGAGGTACCACTGTATAGGGGTGGTACTATGACTTCCCTTGAGCTGGACACAGTGCTTATGTTGATGCAGCCCAGAAAAAACATTGTTGATTTGTGCTATGTCTGCCGGGTGTCGGTAACCTGGGCCAGTTCTTTGCTTACCTCTCCACCAACTGCAACATTGCCCTGGTAGCCCACAAATGGCAATGATGAGAGGATATATGAAGCCTGTGGTATCTTGTGACTCTCTTGGCCAGAGAAGCTGTAGTCATTCAGTCGATGAAATAGCTCAGGATGGGAAGCACCACTACTGAGGGTCTGAAAGATCATGGTGTCACCATTTAATGTTCCCGTGTGATTCAGTTATTGGTATATTTCTTATGTAAGTCAATTGGTGTTTTAAGTACTGTAGCTTCCATATGTCTCAAGAGATTTGACCCTCTTAATCTATTATTGTTCCAATTGAATTAATCCTTTCAATTTTTCCCTAATAATGTTCTCTTCTGAGTCGAGGGGTGTGTGTGTGTAATTTCTTGCCTGTGTGTTCTCTCTTTTAGTAGATGCAAAGCATTATGTTGGATGAAATCAAGTTGCCTCATTTCTTGCAAGTTTCATAAATCACTTTGAAGAGTCAAAAATTTGTTTGCTTGAGAAGTAACCTTCGAACTGATTTCAAAAACTCCTAGGCATCCGCCTTCTCTCGGAATCTGCTCTATCACTTCCAAATAGCATTGCGTTAACATAGATTTCTCCCCCTAAATGGCAGCTGCAGAGGCTACAGTGAGAGAGAATGGTGTCTGTGTTCCTTAGCCCTCCTGCCATGGTTCAGTATCTGAGGCTGATGAAAAGGGAAAGGCAGAAATTGCTATTCTGCTTACAGATCAAAGCAGAAAAGCAACAACTGGGTTCTGCTAAATCAGCCACATATGGGAACACCTTGGTTTAGGATTGTAGAATCGTAGAGGTGGGAGGGATCCCAAGGATCATTGTTGGTGGTCTGTGGACCCCAAGGGGTTTGTGGCACCATTCACATAACAAAAACTACCATAGAGATGGCAAAATTTTCTAAAGTACTTAGCTAATTAGGAACCACTGATTTAGTTCAACCCCCTGCAATGCAGGAATCTCGACTAAAGTTGGATGGCCATCCCTAACAGATGGCCATCTAACTTCTGCTTGAAAACCTCCAAGAAAGGAGAGTCCACAATCTCCCAAGAGAGTCTGTTCCACTGTCTAACAGCTCTTACCATCAGAAAGTTCTTCATGATGTTTAGCTGAAATCTTCTTTCTTGGAGCTTGAAGCAATTGGTTCCAGTCATACCCTTTAGAGCAGGAGAAAACAAGTGTTCTGCATCTTCCATGTGAAAGCCCCTGAGATATTTCAAGATGGCTATCATATCTCCTTCCAGTCTCTTATTCTGCAGGTTAAACATACCCAACTCACTCAACCATTCCTCATGAGACTTGGTGTCCAGACCCTTGATCATCTTGGTTGCCCTCCTTAACCAAGGATAGTTGAAGTCATGTTGTTGCTGGACCTTCTCCTTTTCCTGTATCCAGTTCCTCCCTCACCTGGGACACGGGTGGTGTTGTGGCCTAAACCACCAAGCCTCTTGAGCTTGCTAATCAAAAGGTGGGCAGTTTGAATCCGCACGATGGAATGAGTTCCTGTTGCTCTGTCCCGGCTTCTGCCAACCTAGCAGTTCGAAAGCGCGCCAGTGCAAGTAGATAAATAGATATCGCTGCAGTGGGAAGGTAAACAGCGTTTCTATGCACTCTGGTTTCTGTCATAGTGTCTTGTGCCAGAAGTGGTTTAGTTCTGCTGGCCACATGACCCGGAAAGCCGTCTGTGGACAAATGCCGGCTCCCTTAGTCACCTTTCACTGGACTTAACCGTCCAGGGGTCCTTTACGTTTAGTTTACCTCACCTTCAAAATAAGGCGTTTATAGATTGTAGCTTAGAGATTCATTATTTATGCTAACCCTTGAAAAGAAATATAGTTGCAATATTTATTCTTGTTCCAAGTTGTTCTTTTGTGTTTTAATCTCCACCTTTTACTGTTTGTCATCATTCCACAATTGGTCCCATTCTCCGTTTAAGGAAAGATTTCCAGTTTCCAGGCTGCATCATATACCCAGTAAAAATCCCATTCCCCACACCTTGTCAATTCAGCATCTTTATCGGTGGTATAGAATTCTGTATAGTTTGTTGTCAAACGTGTCAGCTGAAGGGGGTATACTTTGGTTTTGCTTATCAGGAGCTGAGTGACACCCTGCCCTTGCTGCATTATTCATGGTCCAATGTTGTTATGTTGCAGATGGCTGAGAGCTAGGAAGAACCATTCCAGAGCAGAATGACTCACATTCCCACAGCCATGAATGGTAAGGAGCTCTTGTGTAGGGTATCCTCTGAGGAGGAAGATCTTTTGTCTTTCTCGTATATTACAGTATTATTGAATAATTCTAAGATTGATATGCCTCAGAATTTTGGTAAATTTTCCGAAGACTATCTACTTTTGCCTACAGAATTTTGTTCTGTGTGTTTTCCATGATCCTTCTGCCGGAGCTTATAGAGGGCACCATGAGCTGCCTGAAGCAGCTGCTAATTTTACTGTATTTTAAGGCTTGAAACATCCCCTGTGAACAGTGTGACAGCCTTCAGAGCTCTTCAGCTGTGAGTGGCAAGCTGTGTCCTTGGTTATCAGGCCATGTCACATAAATGGTACCTCCCCACCCCCCAAAAAAAGGTTATGAAAGGCTTGTAGACGTTCTGTTGCTTAAGGTAATAAGTGTAGTATCAGAAAACATGTGCAAAGCAATCCTGTTCACGTTTACAAAAAACTAAGCCCGACTGTGTTCAGTGAGAAACCTCGTAAGTAGGGAAATTGTTAATGTTTAATATTTTATTGTGTTTTTATATATGCTGGAAGCCGCCCAGAGTGGCTGGGGCAACCCAGTCTGATGGATGGGGTACAAATAGAATAAGAATAAGAGTAATAAGTTTAGGAATACAGTCTTAAAATCAATTTTTTAAAGACATAATATTTCATGATAAATGCTTTTCACATCATTTAAATTGCTCATCTAAAAGCATTTATTTTGAATACAGATTTGATATTTACATATTAGTTTACCATCCTTTTGATTTTGTTTGTAGAAGGAAAGAAAATAGTTTTACAGCCGCTGAATTTGCTGTGGAAGTCCAGTAAGAACCAAAAATGGAATTTCAGGATAAGCTCATTAAACCCTTGAAGCTGGTAAAATTAAATTTATTTCACTGTTGCAGATATTTAGAACAGAAAAGTTAAGATAGGCTTGAGGATAAGTAAAAAAATTGCTACCTCATGCAAATGTTTTCCCACATGTGAGCAGTGTAAAATATTCTGCTAGCTGCAAGGCTGCATTTACTGCATGAAGTATTAAAGCATGCAATTTGTTTCTCTAAATAACTCAGAAGTTTGTGAAACATCCTCATGTTTTTCCATGCATACTTAATCTCTTCACACTGAGCATTACCACTTTTGAAGCTTGCATAATTGGCTGTCTTTATTTTATGATTGAATAAAACACTTTTAAATAATGATTTAGGAAGTTTTAATACTTTTTTTAATACTTAAAAGGGACTTGCAACTAGATATTAACTCAACCTGTGTAAAAGTGATGAGTCTACAGAGTGATCTTGTATGAGGTTAAATCCTTGATCTCCCAGCCTAAGGATAGCCAACAGGACATCCTCAGGATGTTGGACCAAAACTCCCATCAGCCTCCATTAACATGGTCAGTATGTCAGGCATGATGGTTGTTGAAGTCCAGCAATGCCCATGGGGCACCGCCTTGGCTACCTCTGGTCTTGCACAATGCTCTCTCTTCTGCCCAAGGGGTCATTTTCACTGGAGAGGCCAGGCGCTGAACCTTGGGTGGGTGGAGAGCCCCTGAGCCTTGGCTGCTGCTTCTGTACTGAACATGGGTTCACCGTAAACACCAGTGGAGACACACAGGAGGAAATGGCTGAAATTTGTTATTCGATTATGTTGGGCCATTCTAACTCGCAGAGGCATTGTCACTTCCTGAACTAGGGTTGGTTCCTTTTTTCCTGCCAGTGTGTCTTTAACGGTTGCATAATCAGCAGAAATTCAACAGAAAGCTTTATTGGGCTTAAAATCACAATGGCAGGGAAGTCTGTCTTTCTGATGTGTTCCTGTTAAAGAATTCCTGTATTCCTGATACAGAATGGCCAGAGTACTTTTCTCCTAGAATATGGTGACTGAGCAGCTGATATGAACAGTAGAAGCTTGCTCAAAATCTCAAAATCTTACGCTTCTTCCCCTACTCAGCCATTTCTCTTCATTTGAAGTAGTCCTTCCTGAAGTGAAGCTTTGGTCTAGCAGATGTGGCCTTAAGGATGTACTGGTACTAAATTAGAGATAATTGCAGCATTAATTAGTTTGATCAGTCTTAGAATTGGAAGGGACTTTAGAGACGATCTAATTCAACCCAGTGCAGGATGCAACTACAGCATCCCTGACTGGTGGCTGTCCAGCCGCTTCTTAAATACTCACAGTGAAAGGGAGTTGACTACTTCCCAAGGCACTCTGTTCTACTGTCCAGCAGCTCTTTATCTTAGGAAGTTTCTCATAATTTGCAGCTGAAATTGGCTTCTCTGCAACTTCCACCCATTGGTTCTTGTCCTGGCTTCTGGAGCAACAGAGAGCATGAACTGCAACACTTCAGAAATTTAAAAAGCTCTGTGATAACGTCACTGTATTTTTTTCACTGCCTGCTAAAAACATTATTGATTAGACATGTCTACCCAGATGCTCAGAAAGCCAAGGCAATTTTAATCTGTTTTAGTATTTTAACTTCTGTACATCTTAAAGTAGGTTTGTACATTTTTCTTTATTTTGCTGTTTTATCTTTGTGTAAACCATAAATAGATGTGGCTCTTAACCTTGTAGGGTATGCAGCATTCCAGCCACACAGAAGTCAGAGCTTTCTGCATCTCTCCCTCTAGGCAAGCTAGAGGTGCAACCACAGTTCAGCATGAACATGGATCAGGGCCCACGAGAGAAGTGGCCTGTGGAGAGTCCTGGAGGCTGGGAGAAGGAGGGGCTGCGGGTGGGGAGCTCCATTTGGCCTTCTGGCTGGGAGCTCCCACCTTCAATCTGGGAACAAGGCTTCTGTTGATGCAGTCTAAGGTGGCAGTGGCTTTTAAAGAACAGCCACCCACTGCTAGTTTATGTTCAGATTATTATTTTTTAAAATAAAAGACTAAAAAATTGTGCACACAGTAAATCAGATCTTCAAGAAATAATGTTTATTGTTAATATTATCTTAAGCAATGAAGATGTCAGCACCATTTTAGAAGCATTCTTCCTTTTCACACAGATATAAAAGGAAGGTCTCTTCTAAGATGATGGCTGCTCTGAACCATGTGTTGCATCACCAAAAGCTAAAGTCAGTATGCTTCTTGTGACAGAAATGCTGCCACAGCGTAAATGCAAGTTTAATCAATACAGTGGTACCTAGGTTTTTGAACGTAATCTGTTCTGGAAGAGCGTTGGACTTCCAAAACAATTGAAAACTGAGGCGCAAAGGAGGGGCTACCAATTCAATAAAGAAAATTGTAAAATAACAGATAGATGCAGTGGAAGCCATCCGACTTCCGAGGTGCATTCGAAAATGGAAGCATTTACTTCTGGGTTTTCGGTGTTCGAAAAACAAAGCATTTGGCAATGGAGATGTCCAAAAACCAAGGTACCACTGTAAATTTTAATAGCCTAAGGCTTCAATCCTAATCCCATCTACCTAGGAGTAAATTGAATTCACTAGGATTTACTGCTGAGTACACATGGTTAGGATTGTGCTTTTAGAATCATAGAATCTTATGGGTTGGAAGGTATCCCAAGCGTCATCTGGTCCATGGGTAGGCAAACTAAGGCCTGGGGGCCAGATCTGGCCCAATCGCCTTCTCAATCCGGCCCGTGGACGGTCTGGGAATCAGTGTTTTTACATGAGTAGAATGTGTCCTTTTATTTAAAATGCATCTCTGGGTTATTTGTAGGGCATAGGAATTGGTTCATTTTTTTCCTTTCAAAATATAGTCCGGCCCCGCACAAGATCTGAGGGACAGTGGACCGGCCCCATGCTGAAAAAGTTTGCTGACCCTTGATCTAGTCCAACCCCCTGCAATGCAGGAATCTCAGCTAAAGCATCCATGATAGATGGCCATCCAACCTCTGCTTAAAAGCCTCCAAGGAAGGAGAGTCCACCCCCTCTCGGGGGAGTCTCTTCCACTGTCCAACAGCTCTTACTGTCAGAAAGTTTTTCCAAATGTTTAGTCGGAATCTCCTTTCTTGAAACTTGAAGCCATTGCCTCAAGTCCTATCCTCCAGAGCAGGAGAAAACAAGCCTGCTTATACATTTCAATCACGTTACAGCCCGATTTATAAGGTCATGAGCTGGCAGCTAGTGCCTATTTGGACTGGTAGGATTGGGCAAGAAATAAATAAAATACTGAAACACTTCTTGTTCTAAATTCATGATCTTGAGAAAGAGAGAGAGAGGAGAAAAAGGAGAAGAAAATGAGATAAGAGTAACTGTCTTCCAAAAATCATTTGAATGGTAGGGATTTTTAGGATGGTGTTTGAGCATACGTAGATCATACGTAAATAATGTTTAACTGAAAAGTCAACAATGGTGAAAGCATGCCTACTAATGCTGTAAAGTCCATATAATTGTGTTAAAGCTGGAAAAAACCTTGAGAGAATAACAGTCAGCAAATAATTGCGCATCTAGGGAACAAGATACCATGAATCATAAAAGCATTCCTGCCAAACTGGTGAGGGTAAAGTGTGTTAAAAACTTGTGAGCTTAATATTATCACTTAGGAAATAAAGGTTCGTTTTCCCCCAGTTGACTATACCCATTTAAAACTACTTTTTAAAGAAGCATTCCCTTTTGCTTTCAGGAGGCTCAAACATTTGGGCCATCACCTTGGAAGAGAGAATGAAGTATGACAAGCAGTTTGACAGCCTTAAACCAGTTGGGGGATATGTCACAGGTTGGTGTGTGCTTCTGCAGTGAATTGCCTTCTTCATTATATAATCTGAAGATTTAAATCATGAATTTGCTCTCAGTTGAAAATTGGCATAAAATGCCTCTTGAAGGAAGCAAGGGGTTCCTCCAGATTGATAGCATTTACAAGTACAGGACGGCCACACCTTACGTGGGGACTCTGTTCCAAGAGTTCAGTGTATACAGAAAGCTGCATATTCAGGCCGCCTCCTTAGAACTTGGTCTTCTACCATCAGCTGGTGCCCGGAGTGAACCTCACTCCACAAGTTCCCCACCTTGCTTGGGGTAGGCCTATTCAGTGCACGGGCTCTGAGATGCTCTCATGAGAACTCGCAGGACTGCCCAAGTTCCCGTGAACGAGCATCTCCAGGCATCTGGAGCCAATGTGCTGAGAGGGCCTTGCCTGTATACCTGAAGGAGCATCTCCACCCCCATCGTTCAGCCCGGACACTGAGATCCAGCGCCCAGGGCCTTCTGGCGCTTCCCTCGCTATGAGAAGCAAAGTTATAGGGAACCAGGGAGAGGGCCTTCTCGGTAGTGGCACCCGCCCTGTGGAACGCCCTCCCTTCAGATGTGAAGGAAATAAGCAGCTATCCTATCTTTAAAAGATATCTGAAGGCAGCCCTGTTTAGGGAAGTTTTTTATATTTAATGTTGTATTGTTTTTAACACTCGATTGGGAGCTGCCCAGAGTGGCTGGGGAAACTCAGCCAGATGGGCAGGGTTAAATTATTATTATTATTATTATTATTATTATTATTATTATGAGCTTTTCACCTTAGTTTAAAGAGGTAAAGAGTCTAGTCTGGTCAGAAGGGAGTTGGTGCTTGGAAGTAGGCCTGGCTCTGGGTGGTGGCTCGACAGTGGTGTGTCTCCATCCTCAGATGCATGCCTTTCATTCCCCATATTCTTCCATTCAACCCAATCCTCTCCACCATTCTTTCAAGGAAGGGTGGTATACAATTAATGAGCAGATAACTCAAGGAATGTGGAGAATTGGCCCCTGTATGCTACCTGGAGAGACCATTCATATTGCTTCTCTGCCTGGGGAGTTCAACAGGGAAGGTTTGCCTCACTTGGCAGGCAATTAAACCTAAAATTGGAGAATCATGACAGCCTTTTATTGATTTTTGGAAAATTGTATGTAAGATTGCTTCTGTTATGTGATTTATGTGTTTGATTAGAAAGTACTAATTTTTATTAGCTTTATGCATTTTCACTTGTTTTAGTCTGGACTTTATATAAAATTGGATATGCTTAGATTGTATTCATATTTTTGTAAAATTGTGTATGTTTATTTTACTTGCTTGCACTGTGTGTGTGGTGTATAGGGTTATATGGGGCAAGGCGCTTCAGCCCCCTCCATAGTTTGAAGCAGGGGGCCCAGGCATCTCACCTATCAATCACAGCTCTGGCACTCATTGGCTAAAACTACTGATAGGCAGGAGAATCCGGTCTGGCTCCTTCCCCAGAAGTCACTTAGAAGGGTGATATATTTCTTTTAAATAAAAGCTCAGAGTCTGCTTTCCCTTCTCAGGGACATAGTGTCCATGGGCCAATGTTGGTGACCCTGATCAAGGATATTGTTGGTTCCTATGTTCACCACTTAGATATAGATACCAGTAGCCCTCATCGTTCCCTCTGGGTCTTCACGGGGCCCTAATGGCAGTAGCCGTCACTTTGGAAGCAGATGAGCAAAGGGAATCTGGTATTTCAGCAGGCTGAAGTGGAGCTGTGTGTCAGGGCTGGTCGTTGTCCTCTTCAGATCACCACACAAACGCTTCTTGTTCTTTTATAAAACTTTTTATTGCGTATTAACAAAACAATCTTATAAACGGTTCTTAAATATTATTCCTCAGAGTCACTTCTTTCAGATACCTTCTGAGCTCTGCTTCTCCATGACCAGCCACCCTCAAAATTTTGAACGCGCCTTTCCCTTCGCTTTCCCGCTCTTTTTTCTAACCTGTTAGTCCTCAATCTCTCTAACACCTGCGTGACATGTTTTACATGTTCCTCCATACTTTCACTATATATTAAGAGGTCATCTAAATAGGAGACACAGAACTGATCCAGTATACCTGCTAAGACGTGATTGATGAAGGTTTGAAATACCCCTGAGCCATTTTGCAAGCCAAAAGGCATTACCAAGAATTCAAATGCACCATACTTAGTACAAAAACTGGTTTTCCACTCATCCCCTTCTCTGACTCTTATCAGATTATATGCTCCTTGTAGATCAAGCTTGGTAAAGACTTTGGCTGACCTTACTCTCTCTAAGAGGTCATCTATACGTGGCAGTGGGCACACGCGAGGCTTCATTTGGCTGTTAAGGATTCTGAAGTCACATACTAATCTCGCTGCCCCTTCCTCCCCTTTCTTTTTGACAAAAAAGACGGGAGCACCCCCCAAGGCTCTCTGCAAATTCTTTTGCAGGAACTCCCTCAATGCTGCAGATTCTACTTCTGACATGGCATATATCTTGCTTGGTGGCAACTGTGCCCCAGGGACTAGATCTATCTTGCAATCATAGGGCCTATGTGGTGGAAGTTTATCCGCTTCTTTTTCACAAAAAACATCCCGATAAGCAATATATTGCGATGGAATCTCACTTTCATTCCCCATCAACTTCCCTGCTACCTCTGTTCCCATTACTTCCACCGAGATTTTTCCCTTTTGCCCCAAACAATGTGTCATACAATATACTGAACCAAAAACCAAAGACCTTTGATGCCAGGCAATCACCGGATTATGACGATTGAGCCAACTCATGCCCAGCACCATCGGGTGCCCAGCTAGTTTGGTCACATGAAATGCCCTGGTCTCTGAGTGATTACCCATATCCATTCTCATTGGTGGAGTCTCGTAAGTCACTTCTCCTGAAAGTAGTGGTCTGCCGTCGATTGTTTTCACTCGCAGTGGGAAATTCAAAGGTAACAAAGCAATTTTGTGTTCCTGTACCAACTTCTGGTCTATAAAATCTGCTGACGCTCCTGAGTCTAACAGCGCCTCTACTTGGACCCTGTGTCCATTGGGTAGTTGTAGTTGCACCTTCACCGTTAGTCCTGGGATAGGTGGTTCCGCGTGAGAGCCTTCTATTGCTCCTCCACCCGGCTGAAAGCTCCCATTTCCAGCCGGGGACATTCGTTTCCCTGATGCAGTTCCTTTGGGCAATTGTCTTCTCCCATGTCTGCTCCAGATAGAGACTCCCATCCTTTACGATTGCAACATTGTCGTGCCAGATGCCCTGGTTTTTCACAGACAAAGCAACGTCTCGTGTCTCTTCCTCTCCCTGCATTTCCTCTTACCATGGAAGAGGTAGTAACTGGGAGGGGTCTGGCTGCTCCTAATTCCATGGGCTCTGGCCGCTCTCGTCCTGGCACGTTGCCCATTCTGCTTTCTGTACTTTCAATAATATTGTTTTTCCGCCACTGTGGTCGCCATTGTTCCTTCTTTTCACTAGCCCTCCGTTCCACGCGTAGGCTCAATTGCAGGCATGTTTGGACCAGAGAGTCCAAGGAACTAGGTTCTGACATTTGGGCCAATTGGTCTAAAATCTCATTGTTCAGTCCTTCCCTAAAAAGGGCTGCAACTGTTGGGGAATTCAGATCCCATTTTAATTTCTGCACCAGCAAACTAAAGTTGGACCAATAAACTCCCACAGTGTCTTTTCCTTGTCTCATTCTCAACAGCTGCCTAGCTGTGGTTATTTCATGCTCAGGGTCTAAGAAAATCGTGTCTAGATACTGCAGAAACATTTGTAGATTTCCTAGGGCGGCATCCCTTCGAGATATTAGGGGTATAACACAGTCCTTAGCCTTCCATTCCAAGAAATTAATCACATAAGCAACCTTCTCTTGCTCAGATTGAAATTCTTTATCCTTTATCTCAATTATGCAAGAAATTTCTGTCTTGAAAGCCATGTATTCAGAGCTTTCTCCCTTGAAGCTACGTGGACGTACAGTAAATGTTTTACTCCCTCTATCTCCCCACGTCGCTTGCAGCATGGTTCTATGTTCTCCCAGTGCTGCTGATAGTATGTCGACTTGACTTTTCAACTGTAAGTTCTGTTGCCCTAAGTCCTGTAATGTTAGCTGGAGCGCTGGGGTTTCTCCTTGCCCAACTGGCGCCACAGCTCCCTCCATTTTGGCTTCTCCTTTACTTATAGTGAAGAGGCGCAGAGCAGAAGGTATTCTGTCAGGCCTGGTCATTGTCCTCTTCAGATCACTACACAAACGCTTCTTGTTCTTTTATAACTTTTTATTGCGTATTAACAAAACAATCTTATAAACGGTTCTTAACTATTATTCCTCAGAGTCACTTCTTTCAGCTACCTTCTGAGCTCTGCTTCTTGGTGACCAGCCACTCTCAAAATGGCGAAGGCGCCCTTCCCTTTGTTTTCCCGCTCTTTCTCCTACCCTCCTGGCTAGAGCTGGCCTGTATCTCCCCTCCTCCCAATCTGAGCTAGAACTGAACCCTTGCCTTTCCTGGGAACAGCCAGTCCCTCCCTATTGTTCTTCTTGCTCCCTTCTGTTAGATTCACTGCTCTCCTTCCCCCCTTGGGGAATGCTTTCTCCCTCTGAGAAACTAGAAACTTCTAACTCTTCCCTGACACTGTGCTATGTGCCTGCTGGAATAGGTGTTTACAAATACATATATCCAATTAATAATGGCTCTTTCTCATTGTTAAAATTTTCATTGATTGATTTGTGAATCAGAACATTAAATCCACTCAGTAATTTTGCATTTGCGATGTCAAATAGTTGAAGCACTTTGATAACTTTTAAAAACATAGTCCAGTATATTAATGAGTCCTTTAAGGAAAAAATCACCAATGGAAAGTTGAGAATTGTATTAATGATGATGACTCACCTTGTCCCATTTTTTCTTTCCATATAGGTGATCAAGCACGTACCTTTTTTTTACAGTCAGGTCTGCCATCTCCAGTCTTGGCTGAAATATGGTAATACATACATGCATGCATGCAGATATGTTTAATATTGTTATATTGATAGCACAAACGTCTATATCATTAATGAATGTGTTTAATGAGGATTATATAATGATAATAATGATAATTTATTGCTTATACCCCACCCATCTGGCCAGGGCTCCCCAGCCACTCTGTGCAACTCCCAACAGAATATTAAAAACACAATAAAACATCAAGAATAAAAAACTTCCCTAATTCATGAAATATTAAAAGCTTCCCTAAACAGAGCTGCCTTCAGATGTCTTCTAAAACTCAGATAGCTGTTTATTTCCTTGACTTCTGATGGGAGAACGTTCTACAGGGCGGCTGCCCTCTGCCTGGTTCCCTGTAACTTAGCTTCTCACAGTGAGGGAACCTCCAGAAGGCCCTCAGAGCTGGACCACAGTGTCTGGGCAGAACGTTGGGGTTGGAGATGCTCCTTCAGGTATACTGGGCCAAGGTGGTTTAAGGCTTTAAAGGTCAGCACTAACACTTTGAATTGTGCTTGGAAATGTACTGGGAGCCAATACAGTGGTGCCTCGCAAGACGAAATTAATCCGTTCCGCGAGTCTCTTCGTCTTGCGGTTTTTTCGTCTTGCGAAGCACGGCTATTAGCGGATTAGCGCTATTAGCGGTTTAGCGGATTAGCGGCGCTTAGCGGCTTAGAAAAAGGGGGGAGGGGAAGAACTCGCAAGACATTTCGTCTTGCGAAGCAAGCCCATAGGGAAATTCGTCTTGCGAAGCACCTCAAAAGACGGAAAACTCTTTCGTCTAGCGAGTTTTTCGTCTTGCGAGGCATTCGTCTTGCGGGGCACCACTGTATAGGTCTTTCAGGACCAGTGTTATATGGTCTTGGTGGCCACTCCCAGTCACCAGTCTAGCTGCTGCATTCTGGATTAGTTGTAGTTTCCGGGTCACCTTCAAAGGTAGAGCACATTGCAGTTGTCCAAGCGGGAGATAACCAGAGCATGCATCACTCTGGCGAGACAGTCTGCGGGCAGATAGGGTCTCAGCCTGCATACTAGGTGGAGCTGGTAGACAGCTGCCTTTGACCTGCGTCTCCATGGACAGCTGTGAGTCCAAAATGACTCCTAGACTGCGCACCTCCTCCTTCAGGGGCACAGTTACCCCACTCAAGACCAAGGAGTCCCCCAAATCTACCCGCCCCCTGTCCCCCCAAAACAGTACTTCTGTCTTGTCAGGATTCAACCTCAATATGTTAGCCACCATCCATCCTCCAACCGCCTCCAGGCTGGTTCTGATTTAAAAGAGAGGTAGAGCTAGGTATCATGCGCATACTGATGAACACCCAGCCCAAATCCCCTGATGATCTCTCCCAGCAGCTTCATATAGATGTTAAAAAGCATGGCCGAATTGCTGCTATAAAGATGAATGTATTGCCAAAAATGCTGTTCTTGTTTCAAACTTTGCAGATTGTGGACAAAACAGAGTGCTTTGGGAGGTGGCAAAGAGATATTTCCAAATTTGTCTGGCAGGGCAAAAAGCCCAGAATTAAGTTTAAGATATTAACTGATGCTAAAGAAAGAGGGGGCTTTGCCCTGCCAGACTTAAAGCTGTATTCTGAATCAGCAGCTTTTTGCTGGTTAAAAGATTGGCTGCTTCTCGAAAACACTGATGTATTGGATTTGGAAGGTTTTAATAATGCTTTTGGTTGGCATGCATATTTATGGTATGACGTTAAAATCCATAAGGCTTTCAAGAACCATATTGTCAGAAAAGCAGTGTTTAATGTCTGGACAAAATACAAAGACTTATTGGAAAATAAAACTCCAAGGTGGCTTTCACCATTGGAAGCTAAGGCCCGGAAAAGACTCAATATGGAGGCCGAATGGCCGAAGTATTGGGAAATATTAGAAAAAGATGGAGAAAATTGGAAATTGCAGGGTTTGGAGAAAATGAAAGATAAAGTGCGAGACTGGTTACATTATGCTCAGATTAAAGAAGTTTTTAAACTTGACAAAAAGTTAGGATTCCAGGTGGAAAAATCGAAGTTGGAAACGGAATTGTTAGAGCCAAAGACTAAGGTACTTTCAAGAATGTATAACTTGCTGTTAAAATGGAACACACAAGATGAAACGGTCAAATCGGCTATGATAAAGTGGGCACAGGACATTGGGTATAATATCATGTTTGAGGACTGGGAAAGGTTGTGGACCACTGGGCTGAATTTCACTGCATGTAATGCTTTGAAAGAAAATGTTATGAAAATGATATATAGATGGTACATGACCCCAGTCAAACTTGCAAAAATATACCATTTGTCTGATAACAAATGTTAGAAATGTAAAGAAAATGAAGGAACGTTCTTTCACCTCTGGTGGACCTGCCCTAGGGTGAAGGCTTTCTGGGAAATGATATATAATGAGATGAAAAGGGTATTTAAGTATACCTTCCCTAAGAAACCAGAGGCCTTCCTTCTGGGTATTGTCGGCCAGAGGGTGTTAAAGAAGGACCGAACATTTTTTATGTATGCAACAACAGCAGCAAGGATACTCGTCGCCAAGCACTGGAAATCCCAAGATTTACCCACACTGGAAGAATGGCAGATGCAACTGATAGACTATATGGAACTGGCCGAGATGACTGGCAGAATCCGAGACCTGGGAGAGGAGATGGTAGAAGAAGACTGGAAGAAATTCAAGATCTATCTACAAAAATACTGTAAATTGTATGAATGTTAAGAAGGATGCTAGATTTTAAATAACTTGGCACCATTAAGCTAGATGAAGTGAAGTATGAAGATAAGTTAAATTTAAGAAAAGACAAATTTTGGATAATCATTAGGCTAAATTTAAATTTTTAAGGTTTGAACAAACGATATCTAAAATTAGAGACATAACATTGGAAGATTAGATAACAAGAATGGAATTAAGGAGATAAATTGCTGGTTAAACTTTTATAAATTAGGAACGCAGGAGCGGGAGATGTGAGGAAGTCCAAAGAAGTTAAGAAAATATGTTTATGATATGTGTTACTTTGTTTCTTTATTTGTATTGTAATTAAAAAAAAAAACTTTTAATAAATATTTATTAAAAAAAAAAAAAGCATGAGGGAGAGGACGGAACCCGGAGGCACCCCACGAGTCCAGGGGTCCGAACACTCATCCCCCCCATACCACTTTCTGGACACGGCCCAGGAGGGAGGAGCGGAACCACTGTATAACAGTGCCACCAGCTCCTCTAGATGGCCCAGAAGGATGTGATGGTTGATGGTATCAAAGGCCACTGAGAGATTCAGCAGAACTAGGTAATAGCTTTCACCTTTGTTGCTAGCCCACCAGAGATCATCGACCAGCGCGACCAAGGCAGCTTCAGTCCCATGATGAGGCCTGAATCCCGACTGGAAGGGATACAAATGGTCTGCATCCTCCAGGTGCGCTTGGAGTTGTTCAGCAACCACCCGCTCAATCACCTTGCCCAAGAATGGAAGATTTGAGACCGGGCAATAGTTGGCCATATTGTGCGGGTCTCCCATTCCAGCCCTGCTCCCATGGTGGAGTCTCTTTCTGAATCTGAGCAACTTTATCTGCAAAACCTTTGGAAAATCATTGCAGGAGATCTTGGGGTCCTTACAAGACCCCAGTGGCGAAGGTGGTTCCATTAGATTGCGAACCACCTGAAAGAGTCCCCTGCTTCTATTTTCTGCATATGCAACAGAGGTGGTGAAGAATGTCTTCTTCGCTATCACTATCGCCACTTGGTAGGCTTGATGTTGAGCTCTAACCCATGTCCGGTCCGATTCAGAATGAGTTTTCCGCCATCAGTGCTCTAGGTGTCGCAGCGATTGTTTCATCGCCCTCAGCTCTAGGGGAAACCATGGGGCTGTCTGGGCTCCATGCTATCGGAGAGGGCGCTTCGGAGCCAGACAGTTGATAGTCCTGGTTAACTCCACATTCCAGCAGGTCATCAGGGAATCAGCTGAAAGGCCATCAACATGGGTTAGAACATCCCCTACCACTCTCTGGAAACCATTTGGATCCATTAAGTGGCAGGGGCGGACCATCCAAATCGATCCCACCTCCCTGCAGAGGGGAAGGGTCCAGTTGCACCACACTCCTGTTGCAGTGAGGACTGGACCACTGGCTGTGGTGAAGACTTCAGGGCCTGCTTCCTTGCAAGGCCTTTACCCACTGACCTAGGGGGCGAGGCCCAGGCCCTCACACTTCCAGCTTTAAAGAGACTCCTGCTGCAATGAGGACTGTAGGGCCCAGTGGGTAGGGCTGGACTCACTGGAACAAACACTTGGGGAAGGGCCTGGGGTGGGGGTGGGGGTAGTGTTCCACTATTGCTTCCCTGCTGCAAGTAACTAATGTGTTTTAAAATGTTCTTAAGCTGTCTGTGACATTTTAAGTTTTTGCTTTTGCTTTGTTTTTGCTCTGGGGGTGGGATAAACATTTAGTTGGGGCTGGGGATTAATTTAATTTTAGTATAATTGTAATTTATTTTTATTATTCAAACCAAATCAAATACCTTTATTGGCATCACAGTATAAAACGTTTCAAATCACTGGGATAATTAAAAGGACAAGGGTGAAGCTGTCAAGGGTTATAGGGTATTATTATTATTAGTTTTAGTGGTTTCTTGCATTGTTTGCATTTAGTTCTGAAGGGGAAAGGGTCAGTTGCTGCCTTGAAGTGGGCCCCAGCCAACAGAATGGCTGGGGCTGGTTTGATTGAGGGTGGGGGGTGGGGGTGGGATGCACTGGGAAATCCGATCTCAGTGATCACAGGCAGGAGGAGGAGTTACGCTAAGACCAGACCACATCATTCCCGAGGAGGCAGGTTTAATCGTTGTTTGAAGGCTATCTCTGCCTCCGGGTCTGGTCTCGACTGGAAGGATACTGGAATCAACACATGACCTTAAGGTGCTGCTGTGCAATGCCAGGTTGAAGATTCATAAGATCACTGCCATCCATGACTTGATCGTGGATGGAGGACTTGACCTGACATGTGTAAGAGAGGACTTCCGGGTTAGCGCCATCGGCGAATGGCGGAGTTCCTCCGATTGGAGTTTCCATCGTCTCAAACCTGGGAACGGGGTGTCAGGACAGAAACTGTTGATTGAAAGTGGAGCACTTTGACAGATAATCAAAAAAGAGAGAGAGAAACAAATTAACTTCAGTGCTGCTTTCTGCATTTTAAAGAAACAAAGTATTTGAAAATTGAAAGTAATTTTCTTTTGTTGGATATGTTTTAAAGATGGATACAAACAGAAATTATGTCCCCTAGCTTGTCAGTCTGTTGCTGCAGTTTATTTGGAGACGTTACAGCTGCGAGATTGGGATCGTGGGACCAGCCGCTTGACCTTGAATAGAAATGTGTTGGGAGGAAATTTTGGTGTCTGCCCTTGACAAGACAAATGCTTTGCTGGAGCAGTTGCACGAGAGGATGAATTTGATGAATGAGAAGTTGGACTTGATGACTGCCGTAGCCAGTGAGTATGAATTAACAGGAAACAAAGATAAAGAAATTATACAGCGACCAACTCAGGAAACTGGTTTGATTGGGCAAGTGCAAGGGCAGAGGAAGATGGAAGAGGTTGTGATCGCACCCCAAGCAACACAAATGGAGAGATCCAAAGTCCTGCAGGAGCAAAAGTTGCTGCATTGGAAGATTGAACTTGGAGTGTACCTGGAAGTGTTTGGAGTTAAGGAAGCTCTTAACTCTGGTGGAACTATGAAACATGTTGACATTTACCTTTTGGACAACCACTTTTTGGAATACAATGATGATGACAGGGAGTGGGACTGTGGGGAATGGGCTGGCTTGAGGAAGGAAAATGGAGATTATTACCGGTTGGAATCCCTCGCAGACCCACTCCCCAAGGAGAAAGGGAAGAAATTAAGAAAGAAACCAACAAAAGACAAGGAAGAGTGTAACTACAAACAAGAACAAGAAAATCTGCAGAAGGGGCATAAAAGAGACTTAAGGGCCTCTGATATAAGATCACCAGATTGATGGACTGGATGGAATGTATAGAAAGGACTGACATAACCCGAAACCAGGAAGAAGGGACGTTGGATAATAATTAGGGGAAAATTCTTTTTCTTTTTTTATGGAATTAGTGTAATATTAATGAAATATCAGGGAAAATGCTGGAAAGGAACTAATTGGCTTTAGTAGAAAGGATTTAAGGAGTTATGTATAAATATGGTTTAAACTTTGAATCTTAAGGTTTTTAAGGTAAGATAAGGTTAAATAAATTAAGGTAAATTGAATAACAGAATATGGTAAAAGATGGAAAGGATATGTTGAATTAATTAATGAGATAGGTTGTTAAGACAAATTATTTAAATAAAAATTGAGAAATATGGGAAGAATTTGCTGAAACAACGAATTAAGTTAGAATACAAAAAGGGAGGTGTGAGGAGGTCCAAGAAACAGGCAAATGAAAAGATGTAATAAGGGATGTGTATTTTTCTTTTTTTTTCTTTTTTCTTATCTTTTTTCTGTTGTATTTTTTCTTTGTTCTTTATTGTATTTATACATTCTGGAAACTTTGAATAAATATCATTTAAAAAAAAAAAAGTTGTGTAAGAGAGACTTGGTTGGATGAAGCAGACGGGCCGGTTCTTGCTGCTGCTTGTCCACCAGGTTTCTCTTACGCACAGCAGCCCAGGTCATATGTCCATGGGGGGGGGGGGTTGCAGTGATTTTTAGGATTTTAAAGGATATGATTTGTTCCTATTTTTTAAATTTTAATTTTTAAATTAATTTCTATACCGCCCTATACCTGAAGGTCTTAGGGCGGTTCACATAACATATCAAATACAAGAAATCAAAACAATAACCCAATAACCCTCCCCCCCCCCCGAAAAAGAGCCAGCATTTTAAAAAGTGTTATAGGATGTAGATCAAGTCAGGCAAAGGCCTGGTTAAAAAGGAACATTTTTGCCTGGCGTCTAAAGTGTATAGTGAAGGTGCCAGGTGAACTGGGGAGAGCATTCCACAGACGGGAAGTACTGCAGAGAAGGAGAGGACATACAAAGAAGGGCATCAGAAGATGATTTCAGCGTCCGAGTAGGTTCATGGGGAAAGAGGGGGTCCTTGAGGTATTGCAGTTCTGAGCCGTTTAAAGCCTTATAGGTCAAAACCAGCACTTTGAATTGGGCCTGGAAACTAATTTGTAGCCAGTTCAGTTGGACCAGGATTGGTGTAATATGCTCAAACCGTCTTGCTTCTGTCCCCCCCCCCCCAATATTGTTGTTCTTTACAACTGTCTTATTCTTGTCAGAGAAATGTTGAATGGCATGATCTGTATATCTAAATTTCTGTCCTAGGACAAAAATATTAGGATAGAATAGACTAATGTTTTGGAGCACAAACTGAATTTAAAGCATCTGTGGTGCTAGCAGCCTCTGAATGTGCCATGTGCTGTTAACTGAGTTTGGAGTAAAAACACAAAAACTGTAAACAAGCAGCAAGGTTTTCATGCTTCCTGCCATGATGGTTGCATTTTCTGATCCTTGGGTGGTGCATAGTACCCTTATTGCCTTAGGTATATGGTCTGCCTTTTTTATTACAGTCATACCCTGGGTTACAGACGCTTCAGGTTGCGTTTTTTCTGGTTACGGACCCGCCGAAACCCTGGAGTACCGGAATGGGTTACTTCCGGGTTTCGGGGGTCATGGATGCGCAGAAGCGCCGAATCGCAACCCGCATGTGCGCATACGTGCCGCTGCGGGTTACGAACACTGTGGGTTGCAAACGTGCATCCCACATGGATCACGTTCACAATCCAAGCTTCCACTGTACTCACTTGCTAGAATATGCAGCATCTATGCTCTTATCACTCTGTTTGCAAAATTCTTTCTGACAACTGGATGAAACAACAGATTATGTCAAAACAAAATAAAAAAATTCCTTCCAGTAGCACCTTAAAGACCAACTAAGTTAGTTCTTGGTATGAGCTTTCGTGTGCATGCACACTTCTTCAGATACACATTAAGTGTGCATGCACACGAAAGCTCATACCAAGAACTAACTTAGTTGGTCTTTAAGGTGCTACTGGAAGGAATTTTTTTATTTTGTTTTGACTATGGCAGACCAACACGGCTACCTATCTGTAACAGATTATGTTTTTGCTTCTTGGGATTCTGAATAGAAGCAACTGTTGAAGACTTAAACTCTGTCAGCATATGTTAGTTGCATTACTGTTTATTGTGTAAGCATTTTAAAAAATATTTTGGAACTCTTAAACTGCTGTAGGGCACTCTCGGCTCTGTTTCTACTATGAAAGGGTGGAATATAAATCCTAATGTTCTGAGCCAAGTGATTAGAGCTGCTATCCCACTTCTATATAAAGGATGCAGTGGAGTTTTTGAGCATAGAGCAATTCAGGTGATTAATGTCCCTATTTTACTCTTGCCCAATTTCTGTCATTCTCTGCTCTGTTGTAACCTCTCTCCAGCCTAGGTGAAGGATAAAATTCGGTAATTCATAGGTTTGCCTCTAGCAACCTTGCTTTCTTTCCAGTAGATGCTGCTCCACCCAGGGGTGGGGGTGGAAATACTAAGAGCTCTCTGCCAAATAGGAGTAATTGGCAAGGAAAATAGTCTTCTGCTACTGAACTATAGAACGTATACAAATATATAAACATTGTTGTATTGTTGTTTTTAAGGGCACTTTCAGACCTGAACAAGGATGGGAAAATGGATCAGCAAGAGTTTTCTATAGCAATGAAGCTCATCAAACTAAAGCTACAAGGCCAGCCTTTGCCCGTGGTTCTTCCTCCAATGATGAAGCAACCTCCAGCATTCTCTCCCTTGATTTCTGCTCGTTTTGGTAATCATGAATATGAATCAATGTACAGGTGTTTGGAGAAAGACTGCCCCTCTTAAATTATTATTGATAAATAAATAGCTATGTTCAAATCTGTTATCATTAGACAATAGATCATGATGTTAAAGATATGTACAGAAAATATGGCTAAATATTATCATATATTTTTGTCATAAAAATGAACAATGAGTACTTTTGAGATGATTCTCCTGTGCTCTGATGGCATAATAAGGATGGGCCTCAGAAATAGTGCAGCTAATTCTATGTGCTGGAAAGGGGTTAGGACTTGCATGTTTCAAAGTGCAACCATGCTTGCCATATGGCACGATCCTTTAAAAAGTAGGGTGAGTTTTGAAAGCAGGTTGTGATATGTTGTTCGCACCTGTCTGTCTCGAGAGACAATGGAGTGTGCCTCGGGGGGTGAAGGCAAGCCACTGGAGAATTGCAGTGCCTGCTGTGGCTGCAGAGACCACAGAGCAACTCATAACTGCTGCCTGCTGCATTGGTCTGCTGTTCTAAGTGGGTTTACAAAAAACAACCCTACTTTTTTAAGGCAAACCTTTCAATGTGCCGAAAGTTGATGCCATTGAACAAATTATTCTCTTCCTCTAATCGTACTATATATTAGACATCTATTGCTTTAAGCAAGTACTTGGAGCATATTGCTTGTTCTTTTTTTCTGAAGCCTGTGGCAACTGGGGTGTGTTATTAGGGAGAAAACCTTGGCTGTATAACTGCTCGAATGAAGCAAACTTATGTGTAAGCATAGACCTCTTATCTAAAACTAGTTTTTGTAGCTCAGGGTTTCCCAAACTTGGGTTTGCAGCTGTTTTTACAACTCTCATCCTCCCTAGCTCGTAGCACCCATGGTCAGAGATGATGGGAGCTGCAGTCCAAAAACAGCTGGAGACACAAGTTTGGGAAACCCTGGTGTAGATCTCTCTAGTAAAAGTGCGTCATGTCTCCCCAATTCCTGGCTGTTCACAGCTATATGGCTATCACTAACAACTTGGTTTCTCTTCTAGGCATGGGCAGTATGCCAAACCTGTCTATTCCAGCATCTGTTCCTATAATGGCACCTTTAGCTCCAATGTCCTCTTTTGCTTCTGTAACGTCCATCCCCCCCCTGATTATTTCTGCTCCTCTGCTGCCTTCCACCAGCACACCTGCATTGCCAAATGGAACAACCAGCCTCCTCCAGCCACTACCATACTCTTCAAGTAAGTATCATCATGTCCGACAAGAGGCATACATCCAGTCTGGACGATCTGAGTTGGATGTTGGCCAATGCCTTGATTCTGACTGCAAAATCTCCTCCTAGCAAATACTAAACTGATGATTTTTCCACCTTAAATTCCTTCTTCTTGCTACGCTAACCACTTTCCACTGGAAATATTGTATGCATGATGCCCCGCGCCAAATATTTTGTTGTTTTAATGAAAGTTTGGATGTTGCTATGGAGAGCAAGATGGAGGTGGTACTCAGCCTTTTCCCTTATACTGTTTTCCTACTCAAGGTCACTAATCCATGGAAGCTATTTCCTTGTTCGTGGGGAAAAGAGGAGGAGATTAGTTTTGAGTGGACAGACGTCAGGAAGGGAGATGGTTAAGCACCCCCTTACCTCATAAGTCCTCCTGCTCAGCCTCTGAGGCTCACTGTTATTAAAGAAGAGCCCTGCCAAATCATGGTAGGAAAGTTACACAACTTGGTGCTGCCTGTAGAGAATGTATTGAAGAAAATGAAAAAATAGAATTGGGCTATAAATTAGCATAAATTATTAGGGTGTTGTAGTCAGACTAGTTCTCAAAGCTCGTCAAGTTTGTGGTATGGAGTCAATTTTTTATTCTTTTGCTTTTTTCTTTTTCATTAGTTTTTATTTTTCTTCTTTGTTTGCTCATTTACCCACTTAATTTTTGAGCTTTGTGTTTTGCACTTTGTTTTTTTTAAAAAAGTTTTGTTCTATTTTTATTTATCCATTTTTTCCACTCACATAAGCACAGTTTAAAATAATTCTTATGATTTACTTAAGGCTTATTTTTAATCTGGGAAACAGAGTGTGCATAGATCTAATAAGTTAATGTCAGGGGACTGCCATCAGAACGGGGGAGGGAGGCAGGGGGATACAGAGAGCCTCCGGCGCTTCTGAGAAGCAGCTCCTCGCCCGGCAGTGGAGAAAGTCCCACCTCCAGTGGACCAGAGGGGGAGGGGAGTAGCTGGGTGAAGGGAGGGCTCAAAGATGCTACGGAGAGCCCAAGTGCCTCACCTAGCCCGGCTGCCCAGGAGGCACACACGACGCTTCCGGCACCCTGCTTGCGCAGAGGGGTGAAACATACGGAGGGGAGGTGGAGATTTGGGGTGTGTAAGTTCTTAGGCTGGGGGAGAAACCGGAAGGGGGCACTCCCGGAATCTGCAAGCGACTAAGATGGACATGAACTTTGGGGCTCTGCACTGTAAATAGTTTGCACCAATAAAACCTGTAAAAGACAGGTCGGAGTCCTGCCTGGTTACTCACGAGCAACCACCACCAGCACCTGATAGTTAAGCTTAGTGTTTGTGTAATTTCTGAATTTGTTAGAAATTCTAGGCATTATATTGTATATTTTAATACAGGGGAGAAATTGAATTTTGGTTTATACAGTCAATTAAACGGATGAATGGAAGAACGTTCATAAAGGGGTCAAAACTGATAATCCAAGAAGCAAAAGCTAATTTTGACATATTTGAGCTCAGTTGGTAGAGCATGAGACTCTTAATTTCAGGGTCATGAGTTCAAGCTCCACCTTGAGCAAAGATTCCTGCTTTGTACGGGGTTGGACTAGATGACCCTTGTGGTCCTTTCCAACTCTACAATTCTATTATTCTGTGATTGCAGGCTGACGTAGCTTATCTACAAGAGACCCATTTAATTGAACAGGATAAATAATTATTATAGAAAGACTGGGTGGGGTGGGTTTTTCTTGCCGGAAATGCAACCAGTGCAAAAGGGGTCACCACTTTGGTCAGAAATGGATTTCCAAATGATGTACTTATGAAAACAAGCTTAAAAATAAAAGACAGAACCATTTGAAAAATGAGTTGAAAGAGTTATGGGCACAAATGTTTAATAATATGCTGGAAGGATAATACCATGACCCCCTTTGAACAATGCATAGAAAATAGGACTACACTTGTAAGATAGAAACAAATTGGGTATGGATAAATATACCGTATTTTTTGCCCCATAGGACGCACCGGCCCATAGGACGCACCTAGTTTTTTGGGGGGGAAATAAAGGGGGGAAATTCCCCCAGGTGCGCTGCGCTAATCCCGAAGCTTCTGGGTGCCGGCAAGGTCTCCGCTAGCCATGGGAGATCCGCGTGGCTCTCCCACAGCTAGCGGAGTGCTGCGCTAATCCCGAAGCTTGGGGCGTGCTGAGCTCAGCGCGCCCCAAGCTTCTGGGTGCAGGCAAGCTCTCCTCTAGCCCTAGGAGAGCTGGGTCTCCCATGGCTAGCGAATAGCTTCCTGAAGCCTGGAGAGCAAGAGGGGTCGGTGCACACCAACCCCCCTTGCTCTCCAGGCTTCAGCGAAAGCCTGCATTCACCCCATAGGACGCACACACATTTCCCCTTCATTTTTGGAGGGGAAAAGGTGTGTCCTATAGGGCGAAAAATACGGTAATGATATTTGGAATGTGTTTATAAAAAGCATATTGACTTTTATGCTCGTTAGAATAATTGTAATACTTTTATACATTTATATATACTTGCAAGTAATTTTCTCTCATTTTGTTTTTTGGTTTTGGTTCATGTTCACTTTTCCTCACTTTTTTACTTTATTTCTCTACTGAAAATTTTCATCCAAATAGTAATAATTTTAAAAGTTTTTGGTATGGAGTCAGGTTTGTGCCCAAGTGATCCATGGAGATACTTTTGCCTTGCATTGTGGACTATGTGCTTTTCTCTTGTTTCAGCTTTGCCTCACTTTAGTTCATACAGTCCCATGATGGGCGGATTTGGTGGTGCCAACATCCAGAAGACACAGTCCCTGATAGATCTTGGCTCTAGTAGGTAGGGATCTTCAGGCAGATTTATGTCTCAATTGCAAGTTTCTGTTTTTTTCAAGATCTCTTTGGGTGGCCTTTGCAATCTATCTGGTTCCCCACAAAAGTGAGTACTTGGAAAGACAGAAGTCATTTATTCACATAAACTGTTGCTGCACAAAAACATAGGAACAATGTTCCAGTTTGAACATATATTTATATAATACCAGATTTCTTGCAAATGTGATCTTCTTTTCATATTGCAGTTCAAATTCTTCTTCTACTACCTCACTAACTGGGAATTCACCAAAGATTGGATTTTCAGATTGGGCAGTTCCTCAGGCTTCCAGATTAAAATACAGGCAGAAGTTTAATAGCCTTGATAAAGGGATGAGTGGATACCTGTCAGGTTAGTATTACAGTATTATATTTAAGCTTGCAAAGATTAATGAGTGATTCATGAGTTGATTGACAAAAAGATTTCTTCCTGTTCATAATGCAGTATGTTCTAAGGGGGATTTCTTTTTAAAGGAAAGGGATTGCAATTGAAGATTAAGTTTATAATTAATTGAATAATTTTCCTATATAAGAAAATGAAATCCCAGTATAAATGTAATATTTAACTGCACTTGCATGTTTGAAGATTTTTATAAATAAGTATCTTTGCAGGTGGTGTAAACAAAATCTGCCCTTATTCCCTTATGGGGTACACAAGAGCCCTTATAGAGTCCTTTGTAGGTTCTCCATCGGTAGGAGAAAATAACAGGCCAACCAGAGAAAATTGAGAAGCAAAGCAGCTAGTAAACCTGATCTTTATTAAAGCTGTTGCAACAGGGTGCTCCCCTCACACGCAGGAAAGGAGGAGGACCCAGAACCAAGGTGTGCCTGTCCTTATATAGACTTGTAAAATTGCTCACCCTCAAACTCCAGACCACCCCCAGAAACATCATACATACATCATAGAAGGGGTGTAGCCCAGGACCACCACCCCAATACATCATACCTACATCACAGGGGGCGGTCTAAAACAGAATCCTGAGTGTGTTGTTTATCTCCTGGCTGGCAAGTTACCTGATTGCATTATCTGAGTTTTGGCTACTCTTATGTTATTATACTCCTGCCAACCTAGCAGTTCAAAAGCACGTCAAAGTGCAAGTAAATAAATGGGTACCGTTGGGAAGGTAAACTGCATTTCCGTGCGCTGCTCTGGTTCGCCAGAAGCGACTTAGTCATGCTGGCCACATGACCCGGAAGCTGTACGCCGGCTCCCTCAGCCAGTAAAGCGAGATGAGCGCTGCAACCCCAGAGTTGTCCACGACTGGACCTAATGGTCAGGGGTACCTTTACCTTTATGTTATTATAACTATTCACCGTATTTTTTGCTCCCCAAGACTCACTTTTTCCCTCCTAAAAAGTAAGGGGAAATGTGTGTGCGTCTTAGGGAGCAAATGCAGGCTGCGAAGCTATCAGAGAAGCCAGAACAGCAAGAGGGATTGCTGCTTTCACTGCACAGTGATCCCTCTTGCTGTTCTGGCTTCTGAGATTCAGAATATTTTTTTTTATTGTTTTCCTCCTCCAAAAACTAGGTGCGTCTTGTGGTCTGGTGCATCTTATAGAGCGAAAAATACGGTAATTCCTGAATCCAGGTCACAGGCTCACCCTATTCACACCTTAAATGAGCCCTAAAGGCAGGATTTGTGAGCACAGAGACCATGAGGAGGCTTTTTCATTTCCTTCCTCCTTGCAGAGAAACATTTGATCAGTTTGGGAGAGTCAAAATGGTTTCAGGACTGTCTTCTTATACTGTTTCAGACATGTGGTTTATGTATTTATGTACATGTTTGCCTTGTACATTTAATTTATATATTTGAGACCTTAAATTATTATAATACAGACTAAGACTTTTCAAATTATATTTCGAGTAAAACCAAACGGGGGCCCATCCACATTTCCCTTTGTCCTGTGATTTATTCCATTTGGTCTGTGGCTTGTAGGCATGGGTCTGAGAGGTTTCTCTTTTGTTCCATCACTTTCCCTGGGAAACCCTGCTGTTCACGGCTGAATCAGAGCAAATGTCAATCAGGTTTTCTGCAGACTGACATTTGTTCCAATCCAGCAGTAATAAGCAAGTTTTCATCTGGGAAAGTGTGGAACAAAAGAAAAACCTCTCAGACCGATGTCTAGAAATCACAATCCAAACAGAATAAATCACAGGACATAGAAAAGTGTGGATGAGCCCTGGCCTGTAGATGGTAAAAAATATCACTGGTTCTTCAGTGCAATTAGATTTATATATTAACATACTTGACTTATATATTAACATACTTTTCATCTTTGATTTACTCAGGGTTTCAGGCAAAAAATATTCTTCTGCAATCAAACCTTTCCCAGACACAGTTAGCTACTATTTGGTAAGTCCACACATAAATTGATAAGACTTTGATGTTTTGTGCTGCTCAATGTTGATAAGCATAGAGTAATTTTTAAAGAAATGTAATAGTCTACATTGCATATTTAATACTGTACTCTTTTTATTTTATGCTTATTCTTGAATTGCAGAATTCTGGTGTTGAGATTATATCTGTTTAATTTCTTTTTTTTTATTTAATTATCTTTAATTAAAAGTGGTGGCAGCGGCTCTACCAATGAAAGGTTGCAGTGGCGTGGGGACTCTGAAAGGCTGCATGAGCTTCCTGCAGCCAATCGGAAGCCACAGAAGCGTCGCTGCCCGCTCAGTCAGTCCCCGCAAGGTGAGGCGTCCGCGGCTTCTTTCCAAGGAAATGCCTCGCCGCGTCAGGTTTACCTCAGCGCGCGGTGACTGACTGAGTGGCTGGCAGGGTCCGCAGGGCGGATTTACGAGTCTAGTGGGCCAGATCTGGCCCACGTACCCCCCTGTCCTACTACTTCACACCACGTGCCTCTGGGAGAATTAAAACGGGTGTTTAATTCTCCAGTTAAAATCAGCTGGACTCCAAATTAATATCCTTCAATGCATTAAACATTAAAACATTAACAATGTATGGGTTTAGAACAAGGATGGGGCTAGACTTGACCACAGGATGCTCTCACTCCTCACCTGACATCAAGAATTGGGGCATGTAGACCTTCTCACAGTTGTCAGTGCACCACACAGGACTTGCGAACCACCTTGCCCAGTGCTTTGGAGTACCATAGAGTACCATCTTTACAGAGTGCTGCATAGGGGCCTTTGCAAAGCCCTTCAAGGATCAGCTGCACCAAGGAGTCCCACATGGGGAACTCAGTGGCACAACCAATCTCACAGAACTTGGAACCAACGCCTGTCACCTGACTTTGAGCTCCATCGCAGCTGCACAGACAGTCCCAGTGGGCTTGCTCTCACTGTCAGTCAGCTGCTTGCCAGTTCAGAGTTGGGAGCCCATTTCAAGACTCTTTGTTGGAGCCTCAACTTTCCCCTCACCCAATGTCACATGTGAATTCGAGTATGAGGCAAGTGAGCATGATTTGGGGGGAAACTGCCATGTAGGCCCAATTATGTTTCAAATGTGCTTTTGTGGGTATTTGCTTTTTCAGAATTGTTCAAGTTAGTAAGAGGTATCTTAAAGATATTGTATTAGAATGTTGCATTGAAACAATGAGATTGCTTTTTCATATTTCCTCGGTTCTTCTAATGCAAGACTTCTTCTGTCTTCCTAGGTCACTTGCTGACGTTGATGGCAATGGACAGCTGAAAGCAGAGGAATTCATACTAGCCATGCATCTGACTGATATGGCCAAAGCTGGGCAGCCTCTCCCACTAACTCTGCCTCCGGAGTTAGTGCCACCTTCTATGAGGTGCATAACACAAGATGGTATGTTATTAAAATTGTATAATAAATGGAAAAGATGTCCTTTAAAAAAAATCCCTGTTTCTTCTCTCTAGAAGTGGAAAATGTGCTGAAAATACTGATTGTGTTCTGCCAACATACCAGAAAATAATGCAGGAAGAAGAACCTCCCCAAAAACTTCCAGGTAACAGTGGGGTTCTTTTTTATGTTAAGAGTGCAAAGTTGACTTTAAAAAGGCATTAGAACTGAAAGAAACGTCGTTTTATCCCATATTTCAGATATTATGTGTGCCTGACTTCAATTTGCTTCATAGAAGCCATTTGAGCACTTAATAACAATTGTAGGACTCAAGTATACATTGTTTACAGTAGCAGTGGTACGTTGTCAGGACCAAAAAGCAGCAGTACATTGGGCTATGTGGAGTCAGAGTGGTTGGACTGTGGCAGTGTTTCTACGACTTGATCCCCCAGCTGTTGTTGGACTGCAACTCTCATCATCCCTGGCTGACAAGACCAGTGGTCAGGGATGATGGGGACTCAAGTTTGAGAAACATGGGACTATGAAAGCAGCAGGCAAGATGAAGAAACCCAAAACTACGGTTATTACTTAATTTCCTTTTTGAATCACTTCAGTATCAAAGCCCTGTGCATATAACAAATGCTTTTCCATTTGTCAGTGATCTTACTTGAGTGTTATCTACCTCCGTGTTTCATACTACAGTGGTACCTTGGGTTACATACGCTTCAGGTTACATACGCTTCAGGTTACAGACTCCGCTAACCCAGAAATAGTACCTCAGGTTAAGAACTTTGCTTCAGGATGAGAACAGAAATTGCACCACGGCAGCGCAGCAGCAGGAGGAGGCCCCATTAGCTAAAGTGGTTCTTCAAGTTAAGAACAGTTTCAGGTTAAGAATGGACATCTGGAACGAATAAAGTACTTAACCCGAGGTACCACTGTACTGTCCTTGTTTTAGAAATGAACCTGCATTAGATCAATTTTTGCACTCTGATGCCATTTACTATTCTTTAATCTAGTTACATTTGAGGACAAGAGGAAAGCAAACTATGAGAGAGGCAACATGGAGCTAGAGAAACGCCGCCAGGTGTTGTTGGAGCAGCAGCAGAGAGAGGCGGAGCGTAAGGCTCAGAGGGAAAGAGAAGAAAAGGAGCGAAGAGAGAGGGAACAGCAGGAGCAGGAGCGAAAGAAACAACTTGAACTGGAAAGGCACTTGGAAAAACAGCGGGAGATGGAGAAACGGAAGGAGGAAGAAAGAAAGAAAGAAATTGAAAGGCGGGAGGTTGTTCTGCTAATTGCTATTTTTAATCTGCAAAGGAATATCTTTTCCGTTTATTGCTGTTTAGTGATCTTCACTTAAGCATTCTTTTGCCACCGTGTTGAAACCCACTTGTCCCTAAAGATGACACCAAACCCAAGAGCCCCAGCTGTGTCTGGGGGCAGCCAAAGCTCAGCCTCATGCAGCCAGTTCTCCATTGAAGTGTTCCAGGCAGTCAGCACAAATAGCTGGGCTGCCTTCATTTTGAGGTGAAGGCCCTTTCAGGGCATTGCCTAAGCACCTCCAGAAAGTGCCTGCCAGGTGTCTGTCACACAGAATTGCAGTGTTGTGCATGCGCTAGCAACCCTGTCCAGGTAGGTAGTCCCGAGTCCAGCAGTGACCTCGACAGGAAGTCCAAGGCTGGTGACACTACAGCCTTGGACTTCCTGAGTTCCTCATGCTGAGAAGGATGCTGAGGCTGAGTTCCTCATGCTGAGAAGGATGCTGCTAATCAGGGAACCCCTGAATGTGAGGCCCAGAGGAAGGAGTACATGCAACCTGCTGCAGCAGAACCAGGACCCTCATGGCATGGGCCCCTTCCCCTGGGCTTGGAGAAGCGAGGGCCTCCTGTATGGCATTGCCAGTGCAATAGCACCAAGTGGGCGGCTAGGGAAAGGTAGGATAAATGTTTGTCTTCAGACCAGAGGCTTTAAAGAAGTTGAAATGCACATTCTCCATAATTCATTGCCCTTTAGCACTTTTGAAAGAACTGAATATTTAGTGGTTATTTTATCTGCAGGCAGCAAAGCAGGAGCTTGAGCGCCAACGGCGTCTGGAGTGGGAGAGGATTCGGCGTCAGGATCTTCTTAATCAGCGTAATCGAGAACAAGAAGAAATTGTCAAACTGGCCTCTAAGAAGAAGAGCCTCAGTCTTGAGCTAGATGCCTTGGTGAGTCACAGCACTGCAAAGGACATAGAGAACTCCACTGGCAGGAGTAGGGAACACAGCTCCTGCAGATGCTCTTGGACTGGCAGCTCCAGCCAACCTGGGGGGGGGGGGTCAGGTGGGATGGGCATTCCAAGCCAGCAGCACCTGGGGGACATCCCCCGGGCTCACCCAAACAACAACACAGTGTCTTTTCAAACATCTTTCTGTATTCTGGTAGGTGGCCGTGTTGGTCTGACGCAGTCAAAATAAAACATTTAAAAATTGTCCAGTAGCACCTTAGAGACCAACTAAGATTGTTCTGGGTATAAGCTTTCATGTGCATGCATACTTCTTCAGTGGCTATTGACCCTGAGAGTATCTCCCAGCTTGTATAATATTTTATCTTAAAAATTCTTGTTAATTGGTTTTGACTAACTTTCTGGTTTTTTTTAGGGGTAGTGATTAGCTGATACTCTGTATATTAGAGGCATGTTTTTATGTTCTCGAATCAGATGTTTGATTTTAGATTATTTTCATTACAGGATGGCAAACACCAGCAGATCTCTGGGAGATTGCAAGATGTTATAAAAAGAAAACAAGTTCAAAAAAATGATCTGGATGTTCTGGAAAAGAAATGTGATTTGGAAATTATTGAAGTCAAGCAGCTACAACAACAGCTTCAAGTATGAAATCTCACTTTGAGTTTCAACTTGTTGCCTTGTGTGTTCCAGAGAATGAAGGACATGAATGAATTGGAGGGGGTATTTTTAATACATCTGTGTTAAGATGTAGCTACAAAATAATAACAGTTTTTGCTTCTGTTCAAACAGTTCTCCTCCAATAGCTAGATTTCTCAAAATAATACAATTAAACTTTGTTTTTTAACGCTACAAATGACCTAACAAGGATAAAGGCTATTGATGGTTAAATTATCAGGTTTTTCTAGTTTTTACAAGGTACAGCTTACAGAATCTTAAATGCATGTAGCATGTAACAATATTTGTTATGCCAATATGCTTCAAGGTTAAGAAAAAACTGTCAAGTCCTTCTTTATTCTTGGACGTGTCTTTTATATAAGCTGGTTTGTCCATTTCTCTTGTGGGGTCATAAAATACTATCTATAAATAATTTTCAGCTGAGAGTTCTTTACATTTAAGCATATCAAAATTTTATCTAAAGTATGGAGAATCTGTGTCACTCTTACTTGAACTGATAGGTCTCCATATTGACCGTAGTACAATATCAGGATGTACTGTGGATTCCCATGGAGAAATACCAGAATCAAGCCTAATGTTGCACTTGTCCCAAGTGTCTCTAACTTCCTGTAGAATTACTATTATTTGGTCAAATCCAGTTAAGTCATACTCAACATAAATCTGGTGAAATCAAAGGGCAATTGATTTCAGGAGATGTCCCATGAATATATACCTTATATACAGTGGTGCCTCGCAAGACGAAATTAATTCGTTCCACAAGTTTTTTCTTCTTGCGAGTTTTTCGTCTTGCGAAGCACAGTTTCCCATAGGAATGCATTGAAAATCAATTAATGCGTTCCAAGGGAGACCGCCTTCAGACCAGGTCCGGGGACACTCTGTCCCTGGACCTCTTCTGAAGGCTGGGGCGGGGGAGAAGGGCTTTTCTTCCCACCGCCAGCCTTCAGAACAGCCTTCTGAATGTTGGCGGTGGGGAGGAAAACCTTCCTCCCACCGCAAGTCTTCAAGACAGGTCCGGGAACAGAGGAGAAGCGTTGCGTGCCTTTCCCTCTGTTCCCGGACCTGTCCTGAAGGCTTGCGGTGGGAGGAGGGCTTTCCTCCCCACCGCCAACATTCAGAATGCTGTTCTGAATGTTGGCGGTGGGGAGGAAAAACCCTCCTCCCACCGCAAGCCCCGGGAACAGAGGAGAAGCGCTGCGCGCCTTCTCCTCTGTTCCCGGACCTCCCACCGCAAGCCTTCAGGACAGGTCCGGGAACAGAGGAGAAGGCGCGCTGTGCTTCCCCGCTGTCCCCGGAGATTTCCCTATGGGCTTTCGTCTTGCGAAGCAAGCCCATAGGGAAATTCGTCTTGCGAAGCCGCTAAAAATCGGAAAAACCCTTTCGTCTTGCGGGTTTTTCGTTTAGCGAGGCATTCGTCTTGCGGGGCACCACTGTATTTCTAAGAAGGTAGGGCTGTAATGCATTAAGTTATTAAATATGTAAAGAAAGTATACTGATGATAACTTTCTAAAATTTTATCCCCGACTCTGCAGGAATATCAGAATAAGCTGATCCTCCTCATTCCTGAAAAACAGCAGTTAAGTGAGAGAATGAACCATATGCAGATGGGCAATTCTCCTAGTAAGTATATTCAGCATTATTTATCTTTATCTTTCTCAGTCATTCTTTATTTTTAATTACCAAAACAGTGATGGGAAGGAAGGAGAAAATGAAGGTGAGGGGTTGAAAAGGACAGTTTGAACCTGAATCTAGAAGGGGACCCTTGGAACATGGGATGCTCAGAAATTCAAATACATAGAACTGATAGATGGTGATGTACTTCTATTTCCTTTTTGTTAAAAAAAAAGTCCATCTGATTTGCCCCTGAGGACCACTGCTGGATCAAAACATGTCTGGCTATGGAAGATATCTGCCTAGTGCAAACTGCATCTCCTCCTCCTCTGGAGGAATTATAGGTGTTGAACCATCTGCTGGTGATACTCAAGCATGGAATTCCCTGTGTCAAGCAGGGGGTGAACTAGATGGCAAACTAGGCATGCTCCAACTCTTAACAATTCAGGGTAAGATTAAGCCATCAGCTGAAATCTCTTTCCCACCATGGATTTATTGAGTATCTGGACAAGCTTTCAGACTCAGTTCTCTGACTTCAAAAGGTACCAAATTCTTAACGAGCTGATGAGATTGTGGCAGGGGTAAATGTAAAGCAGGTTGTTTATTACAAGGGCCATATAAGTGAAGGGAAAAAAATAACCAAAATGTTCTTAAGATGAAACATTGGATTTTGGCTTTCATCGACAGAAACAGACCTTAATTCACTACAGAAGAAGTCCTCAGAAAAGGAAAAATTATGCCAAAGACTTAGAGAACAACTAGATGCATTAGAAAAAGAAACGGCTACCAAGCTTTCTGAAATGGATGCTTTTGATTATCAACTTAAGGTACAATCTTGTCTCCTATTTGTGAATCAGAGTAATAAATTGTTGTATTCCCTCCCTCCCTCCTATGAAAAATTTTCTTGCTTCTGATTTTTTTTCTGTTTCTCAAGCTTAGTTCAGTATTTCAGCCGATAAGGGCCAATGAAAGGTCGCGTGCCTTTTCTGTCCTTTTTATTCATACTGTTTAGATGTTCACAGATTGGTCTCTTATTTGACATTTATAATGCATGTGTCAGCATTTTGCAATACAGGGCCTCATGGTCATAAATTGGTATGGGTTCCATTTTGAATGTTGTAAACTGAATTAATTTACTTGTCATTGAATACTGCCATCCCAAAGTGGGTAACAATTAAATAAGATTATAATAAAAATATACAGGGGAAAATATAACATTGTGCAAAAATTACAGAATTCATAACATTTTTGCATAGCCTATTCAGAACAAAACTGTGGGCTATGCAAATTAATAATTTAAGATATTTTTCTCTCTGGTTTTAATAAAAGCTAACCACAGGGCATAGTTAGGAAGGCCATCAATTATGCTCGACCTCTTCACCATCTAAGCAACGACCAAGCCAGTTCTCATGCAGCTTAACTCTTTCTGGCTGCTGCATTATGGCACTGGTGTAAACAGATAGATCTTTATTCTCTGAGCGCCATTCCTTATATAGCCAAATCGCCTTCATCACATATAAGAGGGAGTTGGTAAAAGGCTTCGGGGAGACCCCAAATTTGCTGAAAAATCTCAGAGGTGGAGAGAACCCAACAGCCCAGTGGAAATGAAAAACCGTAGGGACATGGACTATGTAGTGGAGTAAATGGGAAAAAGCCATGATGAAACAAGAGCACTCTACTTTTCCAACACTTTGTTTCGGGTTGCACTTAAAAACAATAGTAGTGTGACAAATTCTATCTAAAGGAGACATAACTGCTGAAAGGTTAGTGGCAGAATTTGATTTTTTCATTTATTTAAAAATTATATTCCATTTGCTTATACTAAAGCAGTTTAAATGGTGTATGGGAAACATTAAAATTCTCACTAAAACAGTTAAAACATTTTAAAATAATTAGAAAGTAAAAAAAGATTAAAACACATCAGTAACTGTGTCTGGGTAGAACTGATATACTCTTCAAGAAAATAATTTTGAGATAGCATGATTAATACCTAACATGCTAATTGAGAGTAATTTAAATTGACCAGTTACAACACCATAAGTTCCCTATATATATAAAAATTGCAGTGCAAAGTGTAACAGCTTTTTATCTGCCTTATCTTACAGTATGAGACTATGGATGCTTCTGTTCTTCAGTGCCTTTTGTGTCTGCTAAGCTGTCTCAACAACCTCTTCCTCTTACTTAAGGTTACTTTCTAATCTTTGGCTTTTTTTGCTTATAATAATTTCATAGTTTTTTTTTAAATTGCATTTAAATCCCTTAACTCAAAAATCCAGTCTATTCAGTATCAGTGCAGTACAGCACAGTTTGTTTTTTCCTTCGCATTTCTGTTTGCTTTCAAATCTTGTCTGCTCAACGAATGCTTGAAGGAGGTACAAATGAAAGCATTAATATGAAGCTTGCTAGCTTACTAACTACTACCAGATACTTAATCTGATTGTCATTGTTTTTATGTGAGATTTAGTTGCACACAGCTTTTCCTTCATTATTTAAATCTTACTAGCTCTTCTGAAATGGAATCAGTTCTAGTGCTTCAGATTGATGAATGAAAGGTCTGAAATTGTCACGTTATTATCACATCTGAACATTTTTCTCTCTTAGTAAAGTGAGTGTCTCATGTCTGAATACCAAAATGGGTCCTTAGAGAAGTTGAGAGCACACAGATTCACCTCCTACTCTAAGGTCACCCACCTCCTTCACCTAAATGTCCCTGTCTGTTTTGTTCAGCTCTTGCCTCCACAGCCTCTTAAATCTCCCCCTGCTCAGTCTAATGGAGTGAAATATAAATTATAAGAGAAGATTTGGGAGACTTGTGTCTCCTTACACACCATTTGTTGCACAAGATTCCTCTGCTCAGTATCTAGTAGTTGTCCCCCCTGACCCCCCAAGCCCATTTCAATGCAGCTCACACAGTTTAGGAGAGCCCCACCCCTGGAGAGGCTTTTTGTTGCACACAAGCATCAGCTAGAACCCCTCTTCTAATTTCTTCCATAATATCTTGCTTCCTCCAGTAGCTAAAAGAAAGTTGTGTTGGAAATGTAAACTTCAGAAGTATTCTATTTAATTTTGAACCTGTTCTCTTGATTGTATTAATACAGAGATTGAACACTTCTCAATGTAGGATTGCCTGCCTCTTCGTACCCTGACTTGGATTGCAGAACACTAAATCAAGTCCCCCCCACCCCCCCTGATTTGCTCATTTGATGTATGTTATATTTTCTTATTAGGAGCTAAGAGAAACCTATTCTACACAGCAGTTAGCTCTTGAGCAGCTCCACAGGATCAAACAAGATAAAATCCAAGAACTAGAAAGAAGAAGAGCTGAGCTTGCACAGAAGAAGAAAGTGGAAGATGAGGCTGCACGGTAACAGGATAAATTAAAACAATGCAGGCTTTTTTCTAAAGGGCCTCCTCTGCACTCTCTTAGATGACAGGCTTAGACTTCCTCTTACTACGTGGGCTGTCATTCTGGGTTTGATTCCCCGCCCCAGTACATTTATGTACCGTGGTTCTGTTTTTGTGTTGTATTGGATATTGCATTTTAAAATGTAACTCTTTTTATTGATGCAGTTCTGACCCACCTTGATTGATGCTATCAGTATAAAAATGGTCACAACTTTTTTTTTTTTACAATGGGTTCTTTTTAATTTCTTGGCAATCACAATTCTAGCTACATTGAAATCTCATTGGGCAATTGTACATTTTTAGAGAACTGCACTTCAAAAAGAAACGTTCAGATAATATTGAAACAGTGACTCCATAAGAAATTGCTAACTGAATTACAAAATTAACTGGGATGAAAGATTTCCATTTTATGTGACATAATATGCCTCACAGTAGTATTTTTTTTTAATAATAAAAAAACCTTCTGAATTGATTCTGAAACCTACAGGTTAGCAAGCCTAACTTCAGCATATGGCAACAATCTTTGCAAAAAGTTGCTGTTTCTGAAGATGCTTATGGAGTCTGTATTTTCTACACCCTACTGCAGGGGTCAGCAACCTAAGGCCCATGGGCCGGAGTGCCCCACAGAGGTCGTTTGACCGGCCCACGAGCCACCTCCCCCCAACCAAGCTGCCTGCTTGCGCACTGTGCTAAACCAGCGTGGCACGGGGACTCGCTTCTGCGGCGCCAAAAATCACATCTACGCATGCACAGACGCTGAAAATCACAGGCATGCGTGTGATCTGGCCCACGGAGGGATCTCTGCGGGGCCGATCCAGCTCAGGCAAAATAAACCTTGCTGCCCCCTGCCCTACTGGTTCTTTTTCTGTGATAAAAATAAATATGGTGCCAGTTCTTAACCATCGTAAGATTGCATAACTGAAAAGTTTAGGACAGCATATATCCACTTCAGCATTCCTATCGCTATTATGATGCTTAAGTTGTCCTAGGACTTTCAGAGCTTACAGGAAGCTAATAATGTAAACTGAGAGCAGCTGATTTAAGGATCTGTGCCAAGTCTTTTCTTTTCAGTATCAGCATAAAAAATACCAATTTTTGACAGTGTTTTCGCTGCTTTTTTTCTTAAGAAAAGCAAAGCGGGAAAAAGAGAACTTGTGGCAGCAGAATATCCGGAGGGAGGAAGAAGAGAGGAGAAAGCGACTACAGGAAGAGCGAATGCAGGAAAAAATCCAGGAGGAAAGACAAAAAACGGAGGAGGCAGTTGCGCAAGAAAGGGAAGCCCAGTTGCAAAAATTGGCAGAGGAGAAACTTGAAGAGGGAAAATGGAACAAACAGGCCGAGATGCTGAGAGATACTGAGCAGCAAAGGCAGAAGCAAAAAGAAGACAAAAGAAGGCAGGAGCTGCTCGCAAAAGAAGCTGAGGAGAGGCATAAGTACTTTGATGAAGAGAAGAGAAGAAAAGACACGGCCAATCTGCAAGAGTCTGAGAAACCCATTTCTCAGCTAAATGAAAAAAATGTAGACATTCTTAAACAGACAAAGGGACGAAGTCTTAAGTCAGCATTGAAAAATGAAGGTATCTTACCCAGGTTTCTGTAAGGATATTAGCTACCATAGTTTACAACACTGAAGTCTGTTAGTCCCACACTGTCTACTGCTTTTACCAATCCATTAATATGTGTGGCCTTAATGGGAGAGATCAGTTCACAGGTCTAAATTACGCCTTAGCTAATGTTAATATTCAGCTTTTCTCACGGCTTGAAAGGCCAATGTTGTTCAATTATGCAAATCCCAAAGCAGGCACTGACTGCTGCTTTGAAATGAACATAACTGACAAGATTAGTAGTCAGTAATAGTTCCTCCTTGACTTTCCAGGCCATGCTGTGGGTTCCTCTGAATCTAGGAAATCTGTTGCCTTTGTGAATTATAGAGCTTTATATCCATTTGAAGCGAGGAATAATGATGAGATGAGTTTCAGTTCTGGAGACATAATTCAGGTAAGAAATGGCTGATAATCCCTGAATTCTTAATAGGATATTTATTTCAAATTAAAGCCTTTGTCTTCTCGGCAAAATACCCAGCGTGCCATGCAGTAAAATAAAGAATTAAAACCTATCTAATAAGCTAGTTGATAACATTTTGTCACACTTCCATCCTTTTTTCCAGGTTGCTGAGAAAACTGAGGGAGAGCCTGGTTGGTTATATGGGAGCTTCCAAGGCCATCAGGGCTGGTTTCCAGGCAATTATGTAGAAAAAATTCCTGAAAATGAAAACACCCTTTCACCTCCAAAGAGAGCCCTCCTTCCTCCTGTGGTATCCTTACCAACTGCCTCAGTTCCTGTAGAGTAAGTGCACCTTAATACTCTGCTACCACGCAAAATTGACTGTGGTGATGATGATGATGATGATGATGATGATGATTCACCCTAAAGTCCTCGGGTTTAAAATAACTTAGAGTCTCAGAAATAAAGTGGGTTTTAAAAATATGCTTCTCAAGTGTCAAAAGCCAGAGAGGGTAAAGAGGTGCTTCTTGAGCATTCACCCAAAGCTGAATAAGGAAGATGCCTGATGCACCTCTGTGGTCAGTTCCACAACTTAGTGGCTGCCACAGGTCATACCCTCTCGCAGGCCACAGCCAGACATGTTTTGAGGGGCAGTGGAACAGTTGGACACAATTTGACAGAAGTCTACAGAACAGCTTTGGCCAACTCAGTTGGCATGCTGCATATAGTGGCTTCAGTCTAACAAAGATTTAGGCTCTAACTCTGTGATGCCTAACTGTGTTAGAATTTTGGCCATTGTATACCAGTTTATGCAAAAATGTGCTTTGTATATTAAGAAATAGTGGCAGTTATTGTAGTTGTGCTGCTTTTCAGTTCAGAAGTGATCTTTCCCTTGTTTAGCTTAAGGCTGAATGGCAGTGATTGATTTGAAATTCTGCACACAGCTTCATAGCTTATGAATCTTACATGCATTTTGGAAGCTTTGCTGCTTCACAACTACATGCTTTAAAGTGCTACCTTTATTGCCATATATTGAATTTGCAGGCCGCTTTCGTCAAGTAAGCCAGCCGACGAATCCGATTACCAAAATATATCTTTCTCAAGTTTAAATGTCAACACATGTCAGAAAAAATCTGCTTTTACTCGTACGGTCTCCCCAGGATCTGTTTCTCCCATCCATGGCCAGGTATGTTCTACCTAGAGAAGAGTGATTTATGTCCCTGTATCTTTGTATCCTGCACTGTTCCTCCAGCACTGAATACCCAGGGATATAAGGCTTAGGGTCTGCAGAGGTGGAACTGGCTAACCATTTATTTGTTTGTTTATTAAAGGGATTGCTTTAGTTGAGATTCCAGCATTGCAGAGGGTTGGACTAGAGGTCCCTGGGGTCCCTTCCATTTCTACAATTCTATGATTTCTAATCTGCCATTCAAATAAATTTTCAGAGAACCTGTAGCATCAAATTTGTCACAACTGAAATATTTGCTGAAATATGTGTAACAGAAAAACATAAGTTGTGGCAGATGAGGAAACTGAGTTGTCCTTACAAGGATAACTGACCTAATTATTGATAGTATCCCAAGTCTACCTCATTCCTAGGTAGAGTATCTGGTTTGGTTTTAAATTATCATGTGCAAGTATTTGTTCTAGAAATTACTCTGTCTAATAAAGTTCTTTAAAGCATTGAAATTTGCATAAATGATTGGCATCTGAAACCTTTTTGTTTTTAACAGGGGCAAGTTGTAGAAAACCTAAAAGCACAAGCACTCTGTTCCTGGACTGCAAAAAAAGATAACCACTTGAACTTTTCAAAAAATGACATTATTACTGTCTTGGAGCAGCAGGAAAATTGGTGGTTTGGAGAAGTAGGTCGAGGAAGAGGGTGGTTTCCCAAATCCTACGTGAAGATCTTGCCTGAACATGAAAGCCAGAAAGAGGAGTAAGGCTCTGGGAATTTTGGGGTTAAGGATGCATGAAAAATGTATTGGGTAGTGTTTTAAAGGATGAACGGAAACTTGGACTGAGGTTCAGAGCAGTGGGTACACAACATTTGCTCCCTGAAGAGTCTCTTTCAGAAAGTATCCCTTGTTTAAACTGCAGGCTACAAATAACAGATTTGGGAATTAGGCATAAGAACAGTTAAAAGTGCCCTTTGACTTTTTATTCTAGGCTTCCCTTTCATTTCTTATTGCATTAAATCATCAAGCTCTTTTGAACTTAAGCGATTTAGAGATAAATTTGGGGATGAAGGATATATTTTGAGAAAGGAAGCACCAGAAAGGTGCATGTCCCTTGCCCCCCTTGCACCCATCAGTGTCTAGGCAGGAGGCCTTTCAGACATGCCTTTTATCAGTCCTTCTGTTCTTTTTAAATAAATGAAGTCATGAATTCTTTCATCCCAGCTATGTGAGTTCAACTGGCAAATCACATAGATTTCTGATTAACCTTTGTACCCGTCCCAGTTTGCTCTGAATGCCCATAGCCGGGTTTACTACTATCTGGTTTATTAAATGGGTGTTTGAAAAATGTAATTGGAGGCAAAGGGATAAGGCTCTGTTAAGATGCATTTAGATGCCTAGTCTTTGGAGTAGCAGAGGATGATGGATGATGATGATGATGATGATGATGATGATGATGATAATAATAATAATAATAATAATAATAATAATAATAATAATAATTTTATTATTTATACCCCACTCATCTGCCAGGATTTCCCCAGCCACTCTGGCCAGCTTACAGCATATATAAAGCATAGTAAAATATCAAACATTAGAAACTTCCTGGTACACAGATGAGGAAAAGAAGCTATGAATTCCAAGACACACTTTATTTGAATTTTGTGTCTTTTGTAAAGTTTGAGTCACTGAATAATGAACATTGTATCTTGCAGTCGCCAAAATGACTTTATTTTTATTTATTTTTAAAATCTGCAGGCCAGAAGCTGTTTATGCAGCTGTAAATAGGAAACTCCCAGCATCGTCCTACACGTTGGACGAGGGTAAGATTTTGAATTTAAATAAACCTTTAGATTTCTATGTGTTTAAGGAAAGGTTCCAAATTCTTTGAAACTTCTGCACCTTTAACTGTGTGCTCTCGTAAAAGCCTAGAAGTTATGAGACTTGTAACAAACTAGCAATGAAAAACTCTGTATTATGGTCTGTATGTATTCTACTTGGATATTTTTTCTACACCTTTTTTTTAGAAAATGAGAAAAAATGTAGGTCAGTGCAAGCTGGTGGGCAAGGAAGGGAAAGAGCCTAAAGGCATGTGAAGAGGTGGCCTTGGGCACAGGCAGAAGGCATGGTAGGGGAAAGACTGGCAGGACACACATCTCCAAACTCTGAGCCTCCTCTAGAGATTGCCCTCATGTTCGACAGTTTCCCACTTCAGCTGAAGCGGGTCATAAACTTGCAATGCCAACAGTCTTGCCTGCTGTTCTGACGATAACTATGCCCTCACAAATTGATTACTTTTTAAATTTTAATATTTTTATTGCGTTTTGTATAATAGCAAGTACAGTGGTACCTCGGGTTAAGTACTTAATTCCTTCCGGAGGTCTGTTCTTAACTTGAAACTGTTCTTAACCTGAAGCACCACATTAGATAATGGGGCCTCCTGCTGCCGCCGTGCGGCCAGAGCACGATTTCTGTTCTTATCCTGAAGCAAAGTTCTTAACCTGAAGCACCATTTCTGGGTTAGCAGAGTCTGTAACCTGAAGCGTATGTAACCCGAGTTACCACTGTATAACATCCTTCCCCCCCCACCCCAGCCCCCTACCCCATCACAGGTGTTCAGTTATACATTAGCAGGAGTGTTTGGATAATCCATATGTGCCTGTTGATTTTAGTGCTTCGCTTGATTCCATGGTGAAATTCACTTCCACAACATGTAGTGATGTCCACCAATTTGGATGGCTTTAAAGGAGGGTTAGATTAGGGTCTTGACTTCTAGCTATGACACTGCAAGTCACAAGTGTGGAGAGCCTGCTGTTGCACCCAGTTCTCAATTGCAGGTTTCCCATGGAAATCTGGCTGGTCACTAAGAGAGCAGGGTGTTGGACTAGTTGGGCCTTTGGCCTGATCAAGTACCTCTCATCTTATATTCTTAACTTCCCACAGTTTTGTTGTTGTTGTTGTTGTTGCTGTTGTTGTTGTTGTTGTTGTTGTTGTTATCTCATCAAACAGCTGTTGGTTCAGAGTTTGAAAAATGAAAGGAATTGTGTGGATAAATATGTTCATGTCCTCAAGAATGTCTTCATTACAAAGTTAAAATTCTGTTGTCTTTTCCAGAATACATAGCGCTATATTCTTACACAAGTTCTGAACCTGGTGATTTAACTTTCATTGAAGGAGAAGAAATATTAGTTACTCAGAAAGATGGGGAATGGTGGACTGGAAGCATTGGTGATAAAACTGGAATATTTCCTTCAAACTATGTCAGACCAAAAGATTACGAGGTAAGGATTTAGTACAGTCTTTTCTTTTTTTAGGGGGGGTGGGGAGGTATGGTATCCAAAGATGAACTCAGAGGCCCTAGTGGTGCAGAGTTGCAAACAAGTCTAATAGTTACTGCCCCTGGACCACTGAGTCAGGAAAAGAAGAGCTGCTGAAGGACTTTCTTAAAACTCTTTGCAAAACAGCAAGAAACACATACACACTCACTTATTTGTTAACCCCCTCCCCCAAGCAAGAGCATGTAAGCTGAGTAGGCTGTCACTAAGAAAGTTGAGTGGGTTGTGCTACTGCTGCAAATTAAAGTGGATTGTTTTATTTTATTTTCTCATAGAATTCTGCTACTGCTAGCAAAACAGGGACATTAAATAAAAAACCTGGTGAGTATTACTAATTTTAGAGTGTGTTAGCTGATTGTAATAATTTAATTTTTCATTGATGCTTGTCTTCTTTCAGAAATTGCTCAGGTTACGACAGCCTATACGGCGTCTGGAACAGAACAGCTGAGTCTTGCCCCAGGGCAGCTGATCCTTATTTTGAAGAAAAATTCTAGCGGATGGTGGCAGGGAGAATTGCAGGTAAAAGGAAGGGGAATTCTTACACATTTGCCAAGCTAACTAGGATTTCAGATTGGGTGGGGGGTGGAGTATTGAGATTCCTGCATTGCTGGGGGTTGAACTAGACGGTCCTTAGGGTCCCTTCCCACTCTACAATTCCATGACTCTAAAATTGAAACTAAAATTGAAGCAGGGCAAAGGCTAATAGAGTTCTGTCAAGAGAACAAGCTGGTCATCACAAACACGCTTTTCCAACAACACAAGAGATCTAAGCAGCTGGATGAGTTAATAATGAGGAGGATTAAGAGCTGTTCGACAGTGGAATTTGCTGCCAAGGAGTGTGGTGGAGTCTCCTTCTTTGGAGGTCTTTAAGCAGAGGCTTGACAACCATATGTCAGGAGTGCTCTGATGGTGTTTCCTGCTTGGCAGGGGGTTGGACTTGATGGCCCTTGTGGTCTCTTCCAACTCTATGATTCTATGATTCTATTCTATGATTCTAGGATGTGTAATAGTGTATGTCTACTGTGTAATTAATTATCCACAATGACTCATATATATGCCACATTATAAATAAGTCAATATTTTCTGTGGTAACATTTGCATATCCCTAACCTTGCATATTTTTTAACTCTCATAAGTTTGGCTTGCAAAGAGCTTGATGTGTTCTTATTAAAATCTAGGCAGCTTTTAATGTCATTCAGGCTAGAAAACCCAGAGTATCATGTAGCTTACCTGCAGTTAATTTCAGCTGATTTACTCACAGTACTCGCAACTGATGCCACTTTCCTCTGAGCTTTAAGAAGCCAGGAAACTTCTTTATAGGACTACTTTAACTTATTTATTGCATATGTATTGCATCTCTCCTTGAAGGAGGTCAAGGTGGTCTACTCTAGGGAAGGGGAACTGGATCCAGCCACTTTGACGGGTGGGCAAGGCCATTGTGAGAACCCGTGACAACTTCAAATGGGCTCACTGTCAGCGCTGGTCGGCACTGATTGAAGCTTGGATTTAGATTCAAAGCACACCTGCAAGTAGGCATCTTCCACCTGCACACCAGGAAATCTGGTCTGCATTTTTAAAAAATTCCTATTGCAGGCACAATTTGAGTCCAAACTGTGCAGGCAAAGAGACAACTTTTGCTTGCCACGGAGTAATTCTGAGTGCACTTTTATGTTCACAGTTGTTCCTTTACAGCTGTGTCTTTACCTGCCCTGTAACTGACATCTTTCCTGATACCCAGTGTGAGGCAGGCAAGTGTTGTTTGGGGAAAACAGCCTCATGGGCCAATTTAGGACCTGGCCAGACCCAATTAGGCCTCCAGGTTGGAGGTTCCCCATCGCTGGCCTCCTGGGTTCTTCCTTACGTGGTTTGCCTGTTAGCTGACAAAAGCTTAACATTCTTCTTGCAGGCAAGAGGGAAAAAAAGGCAGAAAGGGTGGTTTCCTGCTACCCATGTGAAGCTGTTGGGTCCAAGCAGTGAAAGGAATACACCAGCTACTTACCCAGGTGGGTGGCTAAAGCTTACTTTCCCTTTTGTTTAGATGTAGGGGTGAACCACACAATACGCTACATGTGTTGGCCCCAGTAGCTGTTTTTGTAAAAGGCAAGCGGCTTCATGGTGCAGCAGTTCTGAGTGGGGAAGTAGCAGGGGAGGACTAAATTGTTTCTTTCTCCGTTGTTTCTGTGGAGTCATTTCCTCCAGCTGGGTTTTGCCATGTACCCCAGTGCAGGGGATAGCTGAGGTGATTGAAGCTGCTTCCATGGGGAGAAATTCTGAGCACACTGTGCCAAGTGACAGTGAGCTCCTAAACCCAGGCTTCCGTTTTTGGTGCTCATTCAGCCCTGGTCCAGCACTTCAGCAGCCTTTCCTGAGTCATTTGGAATGGAGAGAGTTTGGCGTCATCCGCACCCTGTTGGCACTTTACCCCAAAACTCCAAATGACAGCTCCCAGTGACTTGATATAGATGTTTATTGAGGGACAGGATGGCATCCCTCAGAACCCTACAGCTTAAAAGCCATGGGGCGAAGGATCTATCCCCTAAACTATGTTCTAGAAGGATGTGGCCCTGCAGGTAGGAGTGAAACTACTGCAAATTTAGTCTCCCAACTCCCATCCTGCCAAGCCATCCCAGAAAGATACTGTGGTCAACAGTATTGAAAACCACTGAAAAGAAACAGCTGGGAAGTACTCTGCAACCAAATGTGGAGACTTGAGTCTTTTTGGGTCCCCTGCAGTTCCTTTCTCATTGCTTGTTTCTGATGTATTCTTGCCTAATCACTTCTGGGACACTTGAAAGGAGTACAGTTTTTACTAGCTTCTGAAAGAGGAGAAGGGAGATTTCTAGACCAATATAACATGGGTACACAGAGAAGAAATCGGCTGCAGTCCCTGAGGTTGTTCTTCTTTCATTTCTAAAATGTAGCTGGGACGCAGAATTATTTTTCTTCAGTGATGGAGTGCTTAGCTCTCCTGGGCCTAAAAAATAGGTATGAAATGACAAGTGGGCAACCTTCCTCTGTTACCAAATCATCCCCCTGTTACCTCCCTTCACCCATTGATATGAAGCCAGCTGGTTATGGCACAGGGGTGGGTGCCCTGGTGCTCTAGCAGGAGAAATAAAAGTACTGTATTTTTCTTTGTATAACACACCCCTTTGTATAAGAAATTTTGGGGGACTCTGGGGAGGATTGCCCAGTGTTGTTGAGCTTTTATTAGGGGGAATTGCCAAAGATCACTCACCCATTGAACCTATGCTCACACTTGCATGCGTCCCAAACGGAACCAATCGGCTGCCCAATTGCCACGGTAACAGCCAATAAACACCAGTCCTTGCCGCAGCCACCAATAGCCGATTACAATCTCCAGCTTGAGGCAGCAACAAATCCGACGTCCCACATATGCACTCTCCGTGTATAAGACGTCCAATTTTTAACATTCTTTTTTTTGGGGGGGGGGGAATCTAGTCTTATACACAGAAAAGTACGGTACTTTCGCTCTGCTTTGGAAAGGGCCTGGAATTCTGAAATAATGTTTGGTATCTCTGCTGATTCAGGATAACACAGCTGGTCTTGTGGGTTTCCATTTCTTCTAGTGTGTCAAGTGATAGCAATGTATGACTACAGGGCAAACAATGAAGACGAGCTCAGTTTCTCCAAGGGGCAGCTTATCAACGTACTGAATAAAGAAGATGCAGATTGGTGGCAAGGAGAGATCAACGGCTCTTCAGGCCTCTTTCCCTCAAATTATGTTAAAATGACCACAGACTGTGACCCAAGTCAGCAATGTAAGTGAAATTTGTTTAATGCATCAATTCATTTGTTTTCTCAGCTCACATGCTTGTAGTTCAGGATCATTATTATCATCGTTATTACCAGAGAGTTCTAGTTCACCAGGAACATCCTTCAGTCACTTCATTCAGATCCACAGGTAGATGCACATGTTTGCCTTTTTCTTGTGTGTTCAGCTGCCACGGCTGGACTTGTTCCTTTCTGGGCAATTTTTGAGCTCTTTCACTCGCTCCATTCTAGCGTTGGTGTAGGACTAGATCCTCTCAGACGGTGAAGCGTCACCTCGTCCTCTTTCCTTCCAAGCAATGCTGTGCTCTTCATTTGCACAAAGGATCCTACTCAGACTTTTCAGGTTGTAGCTTGATGTAGATTACTGCCTCCTTCCTTTTTCTTCGATTTGAAATTGGTTATAAAACTTCACAGGTTGCCCTTTTACCAGTTACCAGTCGGGCGTTGGAAAGCAAGCTGCTTTGGAATAGTTGGAATATTAACCCCAGAGGATACTCAGCTGCAATCTTGAGACAGTAAATATGAAAGTAAGGAAGGTTCAGTTATACTTTGGGTTCTCAGTCTTTCAAATGCTCCTCATTATCTTCTGGCAGTTATGACTGCTGTTTCTGCCACTTCACTGTATTCATCCTGATTAGACGGCATTGGCTTATTTAATGAGCATTCATTCTTATTTGTTTACAGGAGAGTTAGATGACATTGCATCAAAGCAACAGTTGTCCCACACTTTCCAGTGCATTTCCATGTAGTAGTAGTAGTAGTAGTAGTAGTAGTAGTAGTACAGTGGTACCTTGGTTCTCAAACTTAACCCGTTCCAGAAGTCTGTTCCAAAACCAAAGCATTCTAAAACCAAGGCACACTTTCCCATAGAAAGTAATGCAACATGGATTAATCTGTTCCAGACAATTAAAAACAACCCCTAAAACAGCAGTTCAACATGAATTTTACTAATGAGACCATTGATCCATAAAATGAAAGCAATAAACCAGGCTGCAATCTACTACCCAGTATCAAAAACTGGCAGTGATCTACCCATTGCCATTGGAGGGGGGAGTTTAATTGGGGGGGGGAGAACACAAATTAGAGGGACAAGGACCACGCTTGGGGTGCGTGTGGGAAAGGAGGTGTTTAACTGGATGCGGGAGAGGGGAGTTTAAGTAGGGGGGAGGAAAGGGAGGCAAAAGTTCTCTCCCCCAGCCCAAGCCAGCCCTCTCCCCTCCTAAAGCATCTGCCCACGCTCCCCATTCGCCTGGGTGAGTCCCAGGGATTCTGTCTCCACTTGGGGCATGACGAAGCGGCAGCCACGGGCCAGTCGGGGCGGTGCTGCCTGCACGTCCCTGGCATGGCGGCAGCAGCACGCGGCAGCAGCACCGGAGCGTCAAGAGGAGGCGGCAGCTGCTCCCGGCTGCGCTCCTAGCCACTGGATGCTAAGCCGGGTGTGCTGGAGCCTGCGCGCAGTTCGAGCACCCTGATCCCCGCCTGGACCTTGGTTGAGGTCGGGCTTGGAACAGGGGGGCGGAGGGAAGGTGAGGGGCTGGGAAGGTCAACCTGCCCAGCATACTTCCCCCAGCACATGCCCCCCCCCAACACCACCTTTCTGCTCACTGGGGAGAGTCGCCAACTTCCAAGTCTCCCACTCCGGAGTCACTTACATTCCAAGGTGCCGCCCAACTCCACTTTGTATGGAGGAAAGAGGTCTTCCCAGCAGACAAAAGGGAAGGGAAGGAAATGGCGGCAGCCACTGCTGGGGCCAAGCTGCTCGCTCAGAATGGAAGTGTGCACTCAAATCATTTCCGGGTTTGAAGTGTTCAGGTTCCAAGTGGTTCGAGAACTAAGCTGTTCAAAAACTGAGGTACCACTATACTAATAATATTTATAAATCTGGCTCGGTTTCCCTAGCCTCTATGTCACTTTCCTTATGCAGAAATCTGGCCCTTTGGGGAAGTGAGTTTGTCGTGGAGGAGCTCCCAATCAACTATAATTGCACAACTTAATTTTTCAGTGTGTGACTTAATCCCACCTCAAGATAGCAACACTCTGGAGGTGCCCTGTGCTGAGTGTGCATTTTGAGAGAAGTGAAAAAAACCCAAACGAGCATATGGTGAATGAAGGGCAAAGTGTCGCTATACCCGCACAACTAAGGTCTATAAATGTTTCTCCTGCACTAGAGGAATGTACAGTGGTGCCCCGCAAGACGAATGCCTCGCTAAACGAAAAACCCACAAGACGAAAGCCCATAGGGAAATCTCCGGGGACAGCCGGGAAGCGCAGCACGCCTTCTCCTCTGTTCCCGGACCTGTCCTGAAGGCTTGCGGTGGGAGGAGGGTTTTTCCTCCCCACCGCCAACATTCAGAACAGCATTCTGAATGTTGGCGGTGGGGAGGAAAGCCCTCCTCCCACCGCAAGCCTTCAGGACAGGTCCGGGAACAGAGGAGAAGGCGCGCAGCGCTTCTCCTCTGTTCCCGGACCTGTATTGAAGACTTGCGGTGGGAGGAAGGCTGTTTTGAAGGCTGGCGGTGGGAAGAAAAGCCCTTCTCCCCCGCCAGCCTTTAGAAGAGTTCCCCACAGGGCTCTCCAAGCTGCGGATAGCAGCCTGCTGCCCCTATCCGCAGTTTGGAGAGCCCTGCGGGGAAGTCCTGCAGGGCTCCCCAAGCTGCGAATGTCTGCCCCGTGCGAGGGGCGCTCTGCTTAAGAGCGCCCCTCGCGCGGGGCAGCAGGCTGCTATCCACAGCTTGGAGAGCCCTGCCGGGAAGTCCTGCAGGGCTCCCCAAGCTGCGAATGTCTGCCCCGCAGCCTAGGCAGCCCTGCAGGAACTCTTCTGAAGGCTGGCGGCGGGAGAAGGGCTTTTCTTCCCACCGCCAGCCTTCAGAAGGCTGTTCTGAAGGCTAGCGGTGGGGAGAAAAGTCCTTCTCCCCCTCCCCCTCCCCCGCCAGCCTTCAGAAGAGGTCCGGGGACAGACTGTCCCCGGACCTGGTCTGAAGGCGGTCTCCCTAGGAACGCATTAATTGATTTTCAATGCATTCCTATGGGAAACCGTGCTTCGCAAGACGAAAAACTCGCAAGAAGAAAAAACTTGCGGAACGAATTAATTTCGTCTTGCGAGGCACCACTGTATCCTGAAGTGGTCTTTCCCTCCAACATTCTCCAGTAGGCAGATTAGAATTGCCAATATCATTTAAGAGAGTTTTTATTTGACTTTCTATCTAGCCTTGGGAGACCTGTGGAACTTGTTTCCTGAATCTGTTTCTTAGCTTCCTGAGTCCAGAGCCCTGGGCTGTGGTCTTTGCTCAGTATGCCCTCTACTTCCTTCTCGGGTCCCATAATCTTCTAACTAACAATGGTATTTCAACAACTTTCTGCATTGAGACATAGGAAACCATTTTCTTGAGGTCACCTCCACGTAGAAAAGAGAAAAAAAGATGTATTAGAACTGTATGCATTGATCAGCCCCCCACTGCCTTGTGGGATATCTTTGGGAGAAGAAAAGACTTGAGAAGGAAACCCTACACAAAATTGGAGTGGAATCTCTAAAGCAAGACCTACCAGATCTTACCATCAGAGGCCAAAATTTTTTTGTCTGAAATTATCTCTGCCTAGAAATTTTGCAGAAAAGGGAGGATCTTAAAGATTATGCTTCCAAGCTGCATGAAGGAGGCCTTTGATAGTGCTGGGGCTACCCGTTCAAATGAATAGTCATCCCTGAGAACAAGGCATTCACAGCCGCCATACCATCTGACGCAGGGCAACTACTGAAGCAGCTAGAGTTTAAAGATAGAATGAGTGACGACAGTTCAGATGATTTGGAGGAGGAGGATGAAACAGACCGTAGCCATGATGATATGCATATCTGGCAACGCGCAACAAGGAAAAATAAAAAGGCAAAGAGTGAATTTTGCAGATTGGGGAATGTCTTCCAGGGCAGGCTAACCCAGAGGAGCAAGTCCAGATGGTCATTGGTACAGAACAATGTGCACCTGATGACACCTGTGCCATTACATGTGGGTACCATGCTTGTTTCTCTGGTAGTGCCATGAGGAAGGCAGTCTGGGTAACTGACAGTGTTTCCTTTGCCCCACCACTGGGGGGAGAAGCCCTGTCCTGGAGCAGCTCTGACTTGTCTCTCTCCTAGCAAACTCAGGAGTTTGTGGGTGGAATCCAACATGGCGCTGAATGAACATTCTGTCAGTGCAAGGATTTCTGCTTGTGCCATGGAAAGTTCTCCCCCCTGCCCATGTGCCCCCTAAATCAGTTCTCTGGAGCAGATATGAGGGGGGCACTGGGCATACACAGTGAAGGAAGCGGGAGAAGTTCTTACCCTTGGTTGAATACTGGCCATGTGCTTCTCAACCTTTGGTTGCTTTCATTTTGCCAGGCAGGTTATATTTCACATGGTGAATCCTATTCAGTGTTTTTGTCTTCTGTTTCAATTTTTGTAATGCTTGTTTTTTATATTATTGTTCGATTGTAGATTGTGGGATTTTAACTCCTGTGAATACTAAGTGATGTAAACACATTAGAAGGGCAGGATATCTATCTGAATCCTTGAAGGTTCATTTTGGCCCTTTAATACCCAATCACTGCTGTGCAGGTGAGGGCTATTTTATCAGGACTACTGTTCTGCACAATATAGGAACTGGAGAAGTATTAGTAGTAGTAGTAGCAGTAGAAGTAGCATATCAGTAATAGCATATCATACAAGCATTATATCACAACCAGATACACAACCAGACTGTATTTCCAGGCACTATGATCATCTGCCAGGGATTCACATATTTTTGCCAACCTTCATGCCATGTTTGCAGACATTTTTGTAACACAGAGTTGGTCTGTCAGCGGGTCTGGTGTCTGAAGCCATCTCCCCTCCAAGGTCCTTGGGGATCTTGCCATCTTCCGTTCTGTGGACATGACCAAGCCAGTATAGATGTCATTGAGACAGAAGTGTGAACATGTTGGGAATGTGGGCTTTGGGAGAGCACATTTTTGCTTGAGGCCTGTCCTGCCATGTGATGACCAAATTCTTCCTGAGGCAATGCATGTGGAAGGTATTGAGGCGTTGCTCCTAGCAGTTGTAAGTTGTCCATGACTCTTTATTACCGTTCTTTATAAGGAAGGCATCCAAGGATGAGCTGTTTTGCTCGACAGTCATGTACATAGAATCATAGAATCATAGAGTTGGAAGAGACCACAAGGGCCATCGAGTCCAAACCCCTGCCAAGCAGGAAACACCATCAGAGCACTCCTGACATATGGTTGTCAAGCCTCTGCTTAAAGACCTCCAAAGAAGGAGACTCCACCACACTCCTTGGCAGCAAATTCCACTGTCAAACAGCTCTTACTATCAGGAAGTTCTTCCTAATGTTTAGGTGGAATCTTCTTTCTTGTAGTTTGGAACCATTGCTCCGTGTCCGCTTCTCTGGAGCAGCAGAAAACAACCTTTCTCCCTTCTCTATGTGACATCCTTTTATATATTTGAACATGGCTATCATATCACCCCTTCATGTTCTCACGGAAGGGTGCAATCTTTTTGGGAAGCTTTTGGGAAGCTTAGGCAGACATCCTACCTTGGGGAGCCGTGTCAAGAGTCCTTTTTGGCTGATGATGTCAGGTCTATGAAGGCAATGTGCAAGGGGCACCCCGTTCTCATCATTTCTCCTGCAGCTGGCACAGTGAGAGAATCATGACAGCCGTTGACCTCAGCTCTAAAGCTGCATTGTGACCCAGGATAGACTCTGTCAGGGAGTGACTGTAATCTCTTGAGAAATACATTAGGGAAGGCTTTCCTCATGGCGTTCAGCAGGGAGATCCCATGTTAGTTGTTACAGTCTTGACGATCACTTTTGTTAACAATGCTGGAGTTGTGTATCTCTTAGGGCATGGATTCCCAACATTGCAAGTGGTTTTGTGGAGGTGCGTCATGAGGGAAGAATTTGAGCCAGCTTTCAGCTCTTCTGCTGGGATTCTGGACTGGCTGAACAAAGAGAAGTGGTGGGAGGCACCAGCCGGGGAAGCCTCCTATGAGGAAGGCTCAGAGCCCGGGGTGTGGTGGTGGGACAAATCAGAGGATGGAGGAGGGCAGAAGGGTTGGAAGTCGAAGAAGCAACAGGCTTAAGTGAGAAAGGAGAGCCAGATGCAGAAAGCAGTGCAGACTCAGCACATGAAGCAGATAAGGAGGAGCCAGCGGCTGCAGATGCATCCATAGTGTTTGCCTTTCCTACTGTAGTTGGCTCCCCTCCCCGCTTGTCTCCAAGGTCAGGGAGAGCTTTGCACGTAGCAGAAGAACGAGCCTAGGTGGCCCCTCCCCAGCATAATTTAAGGCTTCTTGGGAGACATCTGGCAGGGAGGAGACTTGGGGGGAAGTAGGAGATAGTCAGCTCCCACCGTGGATGAAGAGCCGGATGAAAATCTGTGATTGTCTCACTTTGTACCATGAATCAGTGCAGGTGCCTCAAGACTCTCTAGAAATTAGAGAGTATTGTTCTGTTGGAGGAACACCATAAACATTTTTCAACTATCAAAAGCCCATTGAGCTTTTAGAAAATCTTAGAAATTTCCCTGCTTCCCTTATTCTCCAGTTAAGCAGTTGGCAGCCTTGTATAGCTGAGCCATTTAGTATTTGACAGATAGTAAAAATCAGCCGTGCATTATTTACCCATATAGTTTTCATTGAAAACATCACAAAGCGATGAGGCATGGTAATTCCTTGTTAATAAGAAATGGTCTTTCTCTGCCATCTGATTGGCCCCTTGCAGGTTTCACTCAGAAAATCGAGTTGTGGTCATTTATCTCTAATTTTCTTTTCTTTTTTATTTTTTAAGGATCCCATGTTGTCTTCCAGTGTGAAAGCACCTCAGAGACCCACTATCCAACTTTGACTATAGCATGGAGGCAGGTGGACAGCCTGCTCAGATCTCTCTGAAACAATTGATTTGCTTCGCTTCAATATTAAATCCACTCAAGACTTCAAATTTTGTTCTGTATTGTATAGTTACAGTTTCTGCAAACTGACTAGATAGTGGGTCTTTGTGTGGCTTTCTGCACTGTCCTATCTTGTGTTCTCTATTCCCTTTATTTAGGAACCATTAGTGCACTTGTCAAGGTATCTCTTGATGTGGTGCAGCATTAGGCACACAAAGACCTACTACTGATTGTACTTAGTTGTGCTCTTGGGATGTTGCACCTTGTATTTCCTTGGTTGATTTGTGGTTTGCTGATCTCTCACCATGCACTTCATGTATGATTCTGGACACAGTGACTGGGCTATTGAACCGAAAAGGAACAGAGGTGGAATAAAACTTGCTGTGCTTCTTATGCACTTTACACTTCCACTGTATCTGCTGGCTTTCAGATCTTAAAACTCTTTTGTCTGACTCAAACACCAACTTGTCTGTCACATGCTTCTTTATAGGGATTTTGAGAAAAGTTTCTCTCTCTCTCTCTCTCAGCCCATTTTATTACGTGTTAAAGTAGAGAGCAAACCCGAGCCACACCTATTTTGGTGGGCATTGTTTTTTATGTGGTCTGATTTTGGGTGAAAAGAGATGTGGGGAAAGGTCTCTCTTCTGTTGCTCCCCCTGCTCCTGACAACACCATTAACAGCCTGATGGGCTTAGAGCTCCTAGGCTTGGCTCATCCCTTGCCAGGTGCATCAGTGCTGATCCTTTGGGTGATGCTGGGTGGGGGGAGCAGCAGGGGAGGGAGGGCCCAGTCAGCTACTGGGTGGGGGGCAATATTCTAGACCCCATTGTGTTCCCAGGGATGTCAGAAGGAGCACGACAGGACCCCCAGGGCCTTTGTCGGCTGCTCCTCTTCCCTTGCCAACCCAACTTCACGTTACTTAGTAGAGAGTCCCATGCAGCATGGCGGGCTGCGGAGAGACCCCCGGACACCCCTGCACCAACACTATTTGCCCAGGTTTTCCATCTGAAAGCTGGTTCAGGGCAGCGAGTGGCTTGAAGCATGGAGATTATTAGGAGCCTGGAGCAGTTGGGAGAATAAGCGGAGCACCTCTCTGTGCCACGGCTCCCCTCCAACATGCCCACTTGCAACGGTTCTTCCTGGAGAAAAACAAAATGCCTCTGTGATTCAGTGACACATACTTACATGTGATGTGTAGTGGAACCCTGAGAAATAGCAAGCTATTTCCTTTTAACATTCTATAACTACCCTTAATGCCAAAGTTAACTATCTGTAACAATAAAACATGGTATTATTGTTGTCCCATACTGAATATTTTATAGATCTGCAATTGGCCTCTGGCAATTTCCTAGTCAATGACACTGTCAAAATGAGATTCCTATTGAGAGCTTACATCATCATCATCATTATTATTATTATTATTATTATTATTATTATTATTCCTGCATCAGTTTAATATCAGTTGAAGTTCACTGTTTCTGCCTCTCCCTTTGAAGGGGAGGATAGGATGACAAGATAGATCTAGAACAGAGGCAGTCTGACAGAATGGCCCTATTCTCCAAATTTACTACATATCCGCAAGTGATTGGATCCCCAGTTTTAGGAGAATTTCCATTTAGATTGGTCATTTTAAGGCATCATTAAGCTAACATGTGGCAGAGTAGTATTTTGGTTGTAATTCTTTAGTGGTTTAAATATGTTATTTTCTGTCATGCATACCACTTCAGTAATTTAACTTCTTTAAGATTATGTCTTGGGGAAAGCTACTATTTTTTTAAAGGATGACAATTTTGTAAGGCAATTAATTGAGGTAAGACAATTTCTTAGAATTTGAGAGTGCAAGCAACAATTGTGATGTGTGCAATCTGAAATGTTTACAGTTTGGATATGCAAAACTTAGGTGGTACTATCAAAAAGTGTTAATTTCATTAACTCAGAAGTATTTTGTTCATCATTCTAACAGTGTAATCCTGTTACTTGGAAAAGAGTTCCCTTTAAGTTTGTTTAGGGTTCTCACCTAAATAAAATGAATGATATGTACTCTTAATAGACTTTTATCAAAGAAAGAAAGAAAGAAAGAAAGAAAGGGGGAAAAAGATTCCTGTATATACTTTTATCAAGTAACAGATTGTAAGGAGGGTTTTATGTGCAATACAGGAAAGTTATGTGCCTCAATAAATTATGAATGGGTTTTCTCTTACTTGTGTTTTCCTGTGATCGTATCTCAAAGAATCAACTTATCAATATTGATCGCTGCAAGTGGCTCAGTGTTCAGCTGGTTCCCCATCCCGTCTTTCTGCTTGATAGTGGACATTTAGCAAATGTTTTGATGCTACATCAATAAAAATGCTAATTGTGCAGTATTGCGTCCTCTTCTCACAAATTGTGATTGCGGCTTAGCAACTTTCAGCCAAAAGATCCCTGATGGGCTCTTCTGGAAATGTTTCTAGTCCAGCTCTCCAGTCCCACATGGCGACTTGACAGGGGCTGGAGCTCTCTGTTTATACCATCTCAATCACAAAGTTCATCAAGCCCTTGGCAGACCTCAAACACGGCTGTTGCCATTTTTGCTAACCTGAACCTAGCCACATACAAGGGTTCAGACAAAATCTGAGTTTCCAGTAACTTGTGAAAGGGTTTTGGTTTTTGGTTTTTATTTGTTGGCTAATCATTCAGAAACTGATGATCAAACCAATTTAGTTGTTGGATGAATTATCTTTGAAAAGTCCTGAATTGCAGGGCGAGATTAAAGAACCTCTTCATGCCAACTGTTAGAAGAAAAGCGAAAATCTTAAAACTTTTAAATCCATATACTGTATTGAGTAGAGTTTTTAAACTCCTGCACCCCAGAGAACAGTAGCTTAACAATTGCCTATTTACAAATGCATCTCAGTTCCAAAAGTTTCTAGGTATTGGATGCCTCTGCTCTTCAAACCAAAAGCCAAACATTCTGGCAGGCAGACTAAGCTTTTAGGTGTGCATCCATTGGACTCTCTGAACTGTAGGTCTTTCGCTTTAAAGACAAATGACTTTGTTCTTGCAGATGTCTTATGGGTACCTGTTACTGTTATGTCTACCTGCTTGTGCAACAGAATAAGCTTTCCCTCCTCGCCTTGCCTCCTTGCACTCCCAAAATCTCCCTCTGAGGCAGGTTTTGGTAGCATGCTTTTTAGGTGCGGTGGGGTGAGAACGAGAGGAGAATTAGCCAAAGAATAGGATGCCCATAAAGATCTCACAAATGGGGGGGGGGGATTAGGAATTGAGGGTTCTTGACTAAACCTAGAAATTACAATCCAGCCTAATTAAGAGTTCTGGATAACTCAAAAGATTGTTAATGATTTTGTGGATATTTTGGATGGGCATCTAAGCAGCTAGAAAACTACCATTATTATTTTTAATAGTTCAACATAAAATGAATGAACCACACCATCAAATTGTGATTTGTTCTTAACAGTATATACCAGGACATGAGGCTTTGTGCTCCTTCTATGCAATCCAACCATAAACTGATGTCAATTAGCCTGTTACAAGAATGCTGACAGACGTATGATTTGTAGTGGTATTTTGGGCTGCCACAACATGCTGCTGCTTTACAGTGCAATCTTGCGCATGTGTCCTCTTGGATGAGCTCCGTCAAGATCAGTTGGGTTTGCTTCCAGTTAAAGGTGCATTTTGACTGCAATTCTTTACACACCTGAGAGCAAGATCCTCTAAACTCGACGAGTCTTAAGTCTAAGGACACATAAATAGGGTTGTGTTCCTTTTATTAGCTATCTTAAATGCTTACATATTATAGTGTTGTATGCTGCCTTAATAACTTTTTTCTTCTTGGGTTCTATAGTATTTGAAATAATGTTTAGTGTCTCGCCATGCAAACACAGCATATGCTGTGTATGAGATAATGGTTATTTGTTTTTTTGAAAACTGGAAATAACTATGCAAAAATACTTTATTAAAGAGACACACAAAGTTATATGCTTGTGTATGATTTCTTTTCCATTACGGTTAGCCTAATTAAATTTATCTCTGGGCATGGAGAGCTATTGTGCTAGAGTGGCTCAGTGGTCCAACTAGGAGGGTCAGACCGAGTTGTGTCTCTAGAGAGGGTGAGCCGTCTCTGCCAGGAGAGTCCAGGGGGTTTCTTCCAGCTCCCATCTGGCCCAGCCAGCATGACCTGTTGTCGGGACAGCAGTATGCTCAAATGTGCACTCAGCGACTGATGGCTCAATTCTAACCATGCAATCCCTCTTGAATTTAGTGGTGCCTACTCCCAGGGGAGTGGAGCTAGGATTGCACCCAAAGATACCAACTCTTTCAACAAAACAACTCTGAAGGCCCTATTTCTTCATGCACCAGTGGGTTTAATTTAATTAGTTGATTGTTTTGCGTCAATATGTTAGACCTTTCTAAGATTTAGAAAACTTGGGTTATGGAAGAGATACCTTAAAGGGTCATGGAAAGCCTGATGATTCCCCTACAATTTGGTTCCACTATCCTTTGAAACAGAAATGGAAAATGTTTCTAGTAGCAATTATACTGGGAAAAGTTGAAAGGTATTCAACTTGTTTTAGAGAGGGTTTGCATTCCCCCCCAGCTCAGGTTTGCAGTGTGGAGGTTCTTACGGAGCCAATATGGTCATTAGAGGCCAAGTGACCACCGGCTATCACCTTGGGCTGTGGCCAAACCTGGATGGGGACAGCTTGCCCTCCATTGCCCAGGCTGAGGCAACCTCACATGTTTATTGCAATGGGCCTCTGAATATGGGCCTCTGAAAATGGTTCCAAAAAGTTTGGCTGGATTAGGGCAGCAAGAGGGCTTTGTGGGATTCCCTGGTTTGCAGTCCAGCCCAAGCCCAAGCCTGGCTGTGAAGTCTCAAATGGCTTGAGACCAGATCGCCTTCTCCCCCAAGATCCCCACCTTAAGATCTTCTTTGAGCCACTGCCAAGTGCGGCTGCCAGGAAGGGGGCCTTCTCTGTGAGGGCATCTGTGGTGATAAATAGTTTGAACTACCGTTTAGTGTACTGTGTAATCTTGTTGTTTTGTGATATTGTTATTTTCATTGTAATCTATAGTTTTATGTTTGTGTGCCACCCAGACGACATTGGGCAACCTTATGCCAATGGTAAATAAATGTTCTGTGTAACAGGGCTGGGCAATATCTGGTTTTCAATGTCACGATATATCACCAGCTAAACATCATGATATTTGGATATATCACAATGTCTGAAATAAGGCTGGAACTATGTAGAGGTGACTGTGGTAATAATGCCACGGAAAACTGCCACTACTTATGGGTCTTAATCTAAAACAGATAAATTTTTACTTACCTTTAACATATTGTTAAAATGGTTATGTTATAGTGCTACTGTACTGATAATGTTTAAATTAGCACATTTTCTCTAAAATTAAAGGTATAGAAGTAATTCTGTAGCCTAGATATCAAAGGTAAGGAGGGAGATTGTTTCCTAAAAAAAACAATTACACTACTAAACAAGAAAAAAGCCAGTTCACAATCACTGTCACACGTTTAGATACAGTTGTACCTCAGGTTACATACACTTCAGTTTACAGGTGCTTCAGGTTACAGACTCCTCTAACCCAGAAATAGTGCTTCACGTTAAGAACTTTGCTTCAGGATGAGAACAGAAATCGTGGTCTGGCGGCGCGGTGGCAGCGGGAGGCCCCATTAGCTAAAGTGGTGCTTCAGGTTAAGAACAGTTTCAGGTTAAGAACGGACCTCCGGAACGAATTAAGTACTTAAGCCAAGGTACCACTGTATTCAAATATATATCACTATTGAGTCTTAGTTGGACGTGTGCATCCCACAACACCAGTTATTAGATTGTTTGTTAATTTTCTTTTCTAAACCAGGCCAAAACAGAAAGAATGGAATGGTATGGAAGAATGTTAACAGAACAAAAAATTGCTAAACACAATTTATATTTTTAGTGCCAGGGGAATTTGCATTTCTTATATAAGCCAAGCCAAAACAGAAAGAATGGATTGAATTTTACAAAATTAAAAAATACTAAACAAAAAAATATATTTTTGCAAGGAAAATTTGATGCATTTAATTATATGAAGATTTACTCAACGATAGTGTTCTTCATCTGTAACATTACAGATTTCCAGAGAATATATTAATGTTAATAGATTAGTTATTAATAATAACAAGTGTGTGAGAAAGCAAATGAGCAAGGGGAGAATTGAGAGGAGTTCTAGGGAAGGGAGGAGGGTCTGGAGGAGAAAAGGAGGAACCTAATGAGGGAGACACACAGACAATTGCACAAAGGCACACAAACACAAAAGAGGGAAGTAGGCAAAGCAGCATTTTTTTTTCCTTTTAATTTGAAGCAACTACAGAGCATAGAATCATAGAGTCGGAAGAGACCACAAGGGCCATCGAGTCCAACCCCCTGCCAAGCAGGAAACACCATCAGAGCACTCCTGACATATGGTTGTCAAGCCTCTGCTTAAAGACCTCCAAAGAAGGAGACTCCACCACACTCCTTGGCAGCAAATTCCACTGTCAAACAGCTCTTACTGTCAGGAAGTTCTTCCTAATGTTTAGGTGGAATCTTCTTTCTTGTAGTTTGGAACCATTGCTCCGTGTCCGCTTCTCTGGAGCAGCAGAAAACAACCTTTCTCCCTCCTCTATGTGACATCCTTTTATATATTTGAACATGGCTATCATATCACCCCTTAACCTCCTCTTCTCCAGGCTAAACATGCCCAGCTCCCTTAGCCGTTCTTCATAAGTCATCGTTTCCAGGCCTTTGACCATTTTGGTTGCCCTCCTCTGGACCCGTTCCAGTTTGTCAGTGTCCTTCTTGAACTGTGGTGCCCAGAACTGGACAAGGTACTCCAGGTGAGGTCTGACCAGGGCAGAATACAGTGGCACTATTACTTCCCTTGATCTAGATGCAATATTCCTATTGATGCAGCCCAGAATTGCATTGGCTTTTTTAGCTGCCGCGTCACACTGTTGGCTCATGTCAAGTTTGTGGTCAACCAAGACTCCTAGATCCTTTTCACATGTACTGCTCTCAAGCCAGGTGTCACCCATCTTGTATTTGTGCCTCTCATTTTTTTTTTGCCCAAGTGCAATACTTTACATTTCTCCCTATTAAAATTCATCTTGTTCGTTTTGGCCCAGTTCTCTAATCTGTCAAGCATGTTTCTCTGTAGTTTCCTAGGCACAGGGGAGGCAACGGAGGAGGCGGGGAGCTACTTTAAAAAGTTTTTTTGTAATATTATTTTTTATTAGTTTTCAAATTTTAACAAATCCATCCAAATTATTTAAATTTAATATATTTTTCAAAAAATAATTAGGTTTCCGGCTCCTGTTGCAAGCATATGTCCAATACATTCCTGATGTTACCGCTTCATTCTTCTTTAATCACCTTCTCAACCTTCTAGTAGTTTTAATCCATTTTCATAGCCAGCGGATTTTGTTACCTTGTTTTTTCCAAAACATGCGTAGTCCTTCAGCATTCTGATCTTGAACCTGGTGTGTAAAGATGATTCATTGCTATCACCCTTTGTCCATTCACATTCCTCTGCTCTGGTCTTACTGGGCTCTAAATAACTCCCCAACAGATGGCTGCTCTTTAGCCCCCAGTTAGAGAACAAAGTCACATAAACTGCTAGATATAATTAGCAATCCTTCATTTTATCAAATTAGTCTCTTGTCCACTCCAGTCCAAAGATAATTTCAATATTGTCTATTTCAACCTCGGTTGGAAAGAGAAGGTACCATATATACCCAAGTATAAGCCGACTCAAATATAAGCCGAGGCACCTAATTTCACCACAGAAAACTGGGAAAATTTATTGACTCAAGCATAAGCCGGTTCAGCACACCACATACCTCCTGGTGGGCCGGAGTGCGTGTGTGCGGCGCACACGGCAGAGGGGGCTTCTCTCTCCCCACAGCCCCTCCCGTCCCCCTGCCTACCTAGGGTGCTGCCGAGAGGAGGAGGCTGGTGGCGGCAGCGGCGGAGGAAGAACAAGGCTGCTCGTTCCTCCTCCGCCACCACCAACAGCGGCAAAGGCGGTGGAGGAGGAAGGAGCAGCCCGAAAGGACCCTCACTTAAGTATAAGCCGAGGGGGGCTTTTTCAGCAAAAAAAATGTGCTGGAAGAGTCGGCTTATACTCAAGTATATACGGTATATAAAATCATTGTGAAACTCTTTGTAGAGCATAAATCAGTGTTTCCCCTTTCTTCCCTCAGTATCAGACAGAACAACATAGTGACTGCACACGATTCTTTCCTTTTTGCAGGGGAGGTCAAGAAAGAAAAAGACCATTTAGGAATCATCATAACAGACATTGCCTTGCCTTCCACTCCCGTTCTGGCGGCTGCAAGGATTTTCATGCTTGTAAAAAGTCATTCAACCACCAGTCCAGTCCTTTTGGCAGCTGATTAATTGCAGACCATTATCATATGCCGTTTCAGGAGCGCCCCTTAATTAAAGCCCATGTTCTAACTTCTTGAGGAACTGAGCATAGCTCATACCGGAGGCGGAGGTTCGTCCATGGCAGGGACACCCTTCCCAGGTCGCACCCCTTCTGCCTTTCAAGCTGGCAGGTACAGGCTTAAGCGGCACCGCCAGGAATTTTACCTCATTTTTACCTCCATTTTACTGGCTTCCCCCTGCCCAGACAGCTACACTGCCCCAGAGGGCAGCAGAGCTTGACTGCCATGGCCATGATGTCAGGCCAGAAACCTACTTTAAAGTTAATAGGAACTGCCGCCTGCCAGCAGAGAGAGGCTGGGTTAATTTTTTTATTAAAAAAACCAATGTATTCTGCTCCTTCACAAAAACGTGTGCGCACAAACACAGGGGTGGGGAGGGAGAGAGGGAGACACAGGCAGACAATTGCTCACCCACAATCAACAAGCCCAGCAGGGGAAAGGGGGAATTAGCTCTTATGTTAGAGCAGCGTCTTTTTCCTTTTCGCCTCTCGGCCTTTTGGCTAAGATCATGTGTAGGATCTGTTCTTATCATTTTAATATGTGATATGTTGAGGACTATATATTAAATGGAATTTTGGAGCTAGGGAAGTTTTTTAATGACTGATGTTTTAATGTATTTTTAATCTCCTGTTGGCTGGGGAAACCCAGACAGATGGGTGGGGTGTAAGTATTATTATTATTATTATTATTATTATTATTATTATTATTATTACCCCAGTTGATATTTTTATGTGAGAACAGGAGGAGAAAGGGGGCTCCGGTACCAGAAGCCATGCTTCTCCCAAAGCCCCCTCCCAGCCTAGTGCCTGCCTTTCAGCAAAAGCCTGGAGACAGAGCCCTCGGGAAGAGTTAGGCTGCGCACGCACACACAACACCGTGGTACCTCGGTTTAAGAACAGTCCAGTTTACAAACTATTTGGTATAAGAACTCCGCAAAACCAAAAGTAGTGTCCCAGTTTGCGAACTTTACCTCAGTCTACGAACGGAATCCGAACGGTGGAAGGGCACCGGTAGCGGGAGGCCTCATTAGGGAAAGCGCGCCTCCGTTTAAGAACAGATTCGGTTTAAGAACGGACTTCCGGAACGGATTAAGTTTGTAATCTGAGGTGCCACTGTATCTCCAAGGACAATTTGTGTCTGAGGAGGCAGGCAAGGGAGACAGAGAACTAAGCCAGAGAATTACCCTGCAGCGCACACACAATTTCTCAAAGAGCGATTTTTGCACAGAAGAGCAGCTGAGGCAGAGTTCACAATTGCAACAGCTGCACAGGACAGGAAGAAGCATCGGCTTCCCAATTTTTGCAGCAAAATACTTTTTGACTATCACACACAAGCACACACACGATTCACAATAGATTGCCAGGTTATTTTTTTAAAAATGGTTATCACAATTTGCTCTTAATATAAGACAATATGTTGATATATTGATATAGGCCCAGCCCTACTGTGTAGGAAGGAGAGGGGCAAGTCATCCTCTTCTGCCATGTCTCACTGAACAGATTCTAACTTTCGCATCACCACATGAAGGCTCCTGGAAGCACTTCTCCAGGCCTTTGCTGTGGCAAGAGCAGTGCTGCATTCCATGCTTCTTCTGCCCAGGACGGAGATGCTTTTCCTGCTCTCCTGTCCCGGGGCTGGTGAGAGGCCCACAGGCTGCTCATGGAGGAACTCTGCCACAAGCCACGGACTGAGCAGTGTTGGGGTTCCTACCCAGCTATTTCAAAGATTTATTCCCCTGAGACCGTTCCCTGTCTATTTTTTGCTTGGTATTAAGTTGGCACTTGGGCTCAAAGTGACTCAGACGGTTTCCTCCCCCAGGGTGTGCAGATCTCCAGAGTCTTGACACTATGCAGCCCATGGAAAGGAAGAGGCAGGGCTACATACATGAGCTGATCCAGACCGAAGAAAAATACATGGAAGACCTTCAGCTTGTCTTAGAGGTGAGATTTGCCTGAACACAAAAGGTAGTGATAAAAGTATTGCCTTGAATCCCTTATTAAAGGTAAAGGTAAAGGACCCCTGACAGTTAAGTCCAGTTGCAGACGACTCTGGGGTTGCAGCGCTCATCTCGTTTTACAGGCTGAGGGAGCTGGTGTTGGTCCGCAGTCAGTTTTTCCGGGTCATGTGGCCAGCATGACTAAGCCACTTCTGGTGAACCAGAGCAGTGCACGGAAACGCCGTTTACCTTCCTGCCGGAGTGGTACCTGTTCATCTATTTGCACTTTTTGGCGTGCTTTCGAACTTCTAGGTTGGTAGGAGCAGGGACCGAGCAATGGGAGCTCACCCCGTCGCAGGGATTCAAACCACCGACCTTCTGATTGGCAAGCCCAAGAGGCTCAGTGGTTTAGACCTTGAATCCCTTATTAGAAGACCATTAAGACCTTTTTTCTCAAATGAAAGCTGTGCAAAAGCTTTACACAAGTTCACAGACTGCACCTTCCTACAACAGGCCTTCAGCTGCAGTTTTTGTTTCTATTTCCCCTCATGCTCAAAGAATGTCAGGCAGTCCCTGAGACAGGATCTCAATTCAGGGATCCATCACAAGAAAAGTACCATTGGGACTCATTGCCACTGCTTAATATATGTTGGCAACATGAGATATCTTGTGGTCTCTAAGGAGATCACCCATAGCAGACTTGATCTGTGGAAACCTTTTGATCCTGCTCTTATTTTCTGATCGCCTCAATTAGCCTAAGTGTTTTGGAAGAAATATCTGGCAGCAAAGAAGCAATAATGTTAAGAACAAAGGAAAACTGAAGTTTTGTGACTAATGTGAGTTATCAAACAGTTCTTAATTTGAGAGGGGAACATTATGCTGTATTTAAAATTCATTTTCCCTCCTTGTATCTTTCTGAATGTAGGTTTTCCAGAAACAAATGACTGAAGCAGGCTGTCTTTCAGAAGCAGAAATGGGATTAATTTTTGTTAATTGGAAGGAGCTCATCATGTCTAATACAAAGTTACTGAAGTAAGTGCTACTACTCCTTTATTAATTTTTGTGGTTTTAGCTGTTTCAGTCCAAATAAACAAGAAATAACCATCAAGGCTACAGTCTACACCCACTTACACGGGAATAAGCATTACTGAACTCAATAGGACTTACGTCTGTATAGCACTGTGGTCTTGATATTTTTTTCTTAGAACCATTCAGAAGAACTAGGGAGATTGACAAATATGTTGCCTGCACTGTCCACTATGGGGTCTCAGAAGCATTTTCCAGCCCTGCGACTTGAGAAATCAAAGGTGCTGGGGATTGAACCTGGGACCCTGGCATGTAAAACATGTCTTCTACAATTGAGCCTGTTACCGGAAAAATCCAAGGGCTCCCTTGGACAAAACAAAGACACCAACCAGGATAACTTGGAGCAAAACAGCAGCCTGTAGGCTTGGCCTTTATTGAACTGTTGCAACAGGGTGTTCCCCTCACTTGCAGGAGAGAGGAAAGACACAGAAAAATGGTGTGCAAGACCTTATAAAAACTTTTGAAATTCCCATCCTCTAGGTCAAGCCCACCCCCAGAAACATCATGCATACATTACAGAAAGGAGGGGTTGAGGGAGGAGTTGTGGTGGTAACCTGAGTGTCCTGTCACCTGGCTGGTTCCCTTCTCCTCCCCATGAGTCATTTTCTGAAGACAAAAGGTAGTCGCAGTTTCCTGCCCCCAGAGGGAAGATCTGATCATTGTCCTTTGTTTCAGTCCATGCTGAATCTACTCCCATATGCAAGTTCTTTGTGATCTTGATTGTCTTCTGTCTAGGACCATCAGGGTTGGCATAGCAACTGGGCAGGGCTCCTGTGGATGTGCTGGGCTGGCCTGTATCAAACCTTCCCCATTTTGTAGTCCTTCCTTCATGGAGTAAAATAAAAGTGGAACAGTGCAAATCCGATGTATGGTTGATTTTCTATGAATTTATAACAGAAGTGTAGTGTATGTAGTGTGTGAGTGTGAGTGTGTGTGAAGTTTGTACAAACTGAATGATGGGGGGGGGGGGTTCCTGCTACAAGCCGAAAGAAAAGTGCTCTCTGGAGACATCAAAAGTATTTCGGACCTCTCAGAAGCATCTTAGCTGTAATTTTTAATGTTTTCTCTGAAAAAAATGAAAGTGTCTCTGCTCCTCAGTTTTATCCAAGTGTTTCTGTTTGGGAAACTTTTTGTTCAATTTGTAGTCTTAATGTGATGTGATTTCAAATTCACTAAATGCAACCTTGATTGAGAAGAGTAAAAAGCATCCCTGAAGAAATGAAGGACCAGAAGCAAATAAATTAAGCACATGTGCATTGCATTGAATCCCCGTGATGGGGTGAGCTCCCATTGCTCGGTCCCTGCTCCTGCCAACCTAGCAGTTCGAAAGCACGTCAAAGTGCAAGTAGATAAATAGGTACTGCTCCGGTGGGAAGGTAAACGGCATTTCCGTGCGCTGCTCTGGTTCACCAGAAGTGGCTTAGTCATGCTGGCCTGTTGTGGTTCTGGACTGTCAGGAGTTAACACTCCAGGAGCATTCTTATTAACTGGGTGAGCTGCCCACAGGATCCCTGGTTGTTTTCCTTTGATCTGTGCTCTGTGGGGGCTGAGCTCTCTCTGGAGAGCAGTCTGTCTGAGAGCGTTAGCAAGGTCGTTTTGGTTTTTGTTAAGAGGCAGAAAGCTACGAACATGCAGCTAGATTCTGTAGGTTTTTCTTTTCTGTTTTGAATGCTTCTAAATAAAGAGTTTTAGATTAGAAGCACTGGTGTCGAGCTGAGTTATTGAGGACACCACGTCGACACAGACAAGCCATTTTATGCTGCGTGTGAACTCTGCTATTATCCGGCAACTGAAGAGAGTGGCAGCGCGTGGAGTGGAAGCGTGTGGGCGCCATTGGAAGTTTGTCGGAGTGGCAATAAATCAAATTTATTGCAGGGCCATTGCAGCAGACTCAGTGGGTCAAAAGATATACGACCCAACAAACTTTAACATGGCCACATGACCCGGAAGCTGTACGCCAGCTCCCTCGGCCAGTAAAGCGAGATGAGTGCTGCAACCCTAGAGTCATCCACGACTGGACCTAATGGTCAGGGGTCCCTATACCTTTACCTTTACCTTGCAGAGAAAGCAGAAATCTGGGCTTTTGAAAAGGCCTTTTTAAAATGCTTGTTTACACTGTGACAGTGGATTGTCTTGCTAGGTGTATAAGTCTATAAATGCCACAACCAAATAGGAATTGGGTTAGCAGTTCCTGTGTTCTTGGATATGTCCAGCCTTCCTTTGATGGTTCATTGTCAGACAGTAATTTAGGTTGTGGCCATGTGATCTCCAGGTTCTGAATGAGCTCCTGGGTGAGATAGCAAGATCCACTTGCTTCATATTCTCAACAGAGTTGACCCTGCCACATGGGATCTCTGTGTGACAGTAACTGGTGAGCCCCTCCTTAGCTTGTTCCTGTTGAAAGCTCCGGATTCAAACTGCTTCCCTGTCGTTTTTTCTTCCAGAGCATTGCGTGTGCGTAAGAAGATGGGGGGTGAAAAAATGCCTGTGCAGATGATTGGTGACATTCTGGCTGCTGAACTGTCTCAAATGCAAGCCTATATCCGGTTTTGCAGCTGCCAGCTTAACGGGGCTGCCCTGCTGCAGCAGAAAACAGATGAAGAACCAGAGTTCAAAGAATTTATGAAAGTACAGTATACTACGCAGTAGCTTCCTAATTCAATTGTGTCTCTTTTCTCTCCATGAGGGTGTGGCAGATGTAACACAAGCTCTCCAGTCGCCACATCTACCAAATCAGGGGTTAACATTGGGAACGGGCTCTTCCTCCCCACAAACATTTCCTTTGTACAGTATATCACACCAGTATCTGCCCAGGCGTTTAGGTAAAAGTGCCCCTTGGCTGCATGCTCACTTGACTCTCAGCCAATTTCTCTGCCATGCTGTCAAACCTCAACTCTCCTTGTTCTTTGAATAGGTCTGACTGTGGCTGCAAGGAGTCTCCACAAATGGAAAGGCTCCTTGGGAGGAGTGGGGATCTTGCAGAATCTCCCACTGGAGTACAAAGGAGAGCAGATCTCCCCTTCCCCCACAGCCTCCTGTCCCTAATGCTGTACCAGAGAGGTCACCAACCCTGCAGAGCAGATTTTTGAGGGAAGAAGGGGGATCAGGAGAAAATGCTGCCCCCTCCATGGGTGGAAAGACCTCTTTACTAGAACCTCACTCATGTAAGGGTTTTGCTTCCCTTGGGAATTGCTGCCGTGAATGGAGCCTTGTTCTGGCTCTGCAGCAGAGGTTTTCCTTTTTCTAACGGAGCAGCCTGAGATAGGTCACACTCTCCCCCTTAATATTCTCCATCCAGACAACAGACACCCAAGGGGCTGCTCTTTTGTAAAAGATAACAAACTGAAGCTTGTACAACTGTTTGCACATTTTAAAGCCCTCTGTCAATGTTGATCAGTAGCAATAATGCAGTCTCTCAAAAATACTGGTTTACCTTGTAGAAATTGGCTTCGGATCCTCGCTGTAAAGGAATGCCACTCTCCAGCTTCCTGCTGAAACCTATGCAAAGAATCACTCGCTACCCTCTTCTCATAAAGAGTGTGAGTATCAGCATAATTGTTCTTTGAAGGACTAAGGGAGGGGTCCTTTGGGAGGAAGGGTGGGATAGAAATTAAATGAACTAACTTGATTGACAGTATTGTGTGAGAACAAGCAGAGGACTGCACGTGTATTTATTAAAAAAAATCAGGAAACTTCTCATATTTGTGTGGATAACACCTCAGTTGGATCCCCATAAGGGACAGCTGCATATTCCTGCCTTTCAGGGGATTGGACTGGTTGATCCTCAGGTTGATCCTGAGGGTCCCTTCAAACTCTATGATTCTATAGCTCTCTCCGCCCCCCCTGCCCCCCATTTAACTGATACTGCAATTTTCTTTGTCTGTTTTTTCCAACCAGATTCTGGAAAATTCCCCTGAAACTCACCCAGATCACAGTAATCTGAAGCTGGCTCTTGAGCGGGCTGAGGAGCTGTGTTCCCAGGTGAATGAGGGAGTGCGAGAAAAGGAGAATTCAGACAGGCTTGAATGGATCCAGTCCCACATTCAGTGTGAGGGCCTTGCTGAGGTAACTGTCTGGGGTGGGAAGGACTGGATAAAAAGGAGGAAATAGGTGCTGGGAATGCATTATTATGGGTTCTTGATAGAAGTGGCCCTGTTGATGGCAGTTCAACAGGTATAGACCAACAGCGTACATTAAGGGTAGCAAAATGACTTTGGTTTTGAGTAGAATTTTCTCTCTGATGTTGAAAAGTCATTGTATTGCTGCTTTGGTTTTCTCTTCCTTTTAGCAACTGATTTTTAACTCCCTGACCAATTGCTTGGGACCAAGGAAGCTTTTGCACAGTGGCAAACTCTATAAGACAAAAAGCAACAAAGAACTATACGGATTCCTCTTCAGTGACTTCCTGCTTCTCACCTACATGGTCAAGCAGTTTGTATCTACAGGGTCAGATAAATTGTTCAACCCAAAATCAAATACTCAGTTCAAAATTTACAAAACGGTGAGTAAATTAAAGCATCTTAATTGTGCATTTGGAAAGGGAAGGTGCGGGATGTTTTCTTTTAATAGAAATAATAACCTCTTTACTATTTAATAGACTTCCTTGATCTACTAGGATGCTGAAGTTAACTGTATAATTTCAGTCTCCTATCAGTACTAATTTTGAATATTTACACTACTGTCAGTAGGGACAGATCTTCTATAATTAGTGAGTGAAGGACTTTCTTTTGATTTTAAAAAAAGCATCTTAGCATTGGTTAGACAGAATCTTGGCTTTTCTCCTGAAAAATGGAAATTGCCACTGCCTCCTACATAGCTCATGTAGGAAATATCCTTTAGATAGTGCATCTCAATTTGTATTAATTTAATCAACAGCCCTTGTATGGGCTGGTTCATTTCTGCAAGTCCATCATGCCAATGAGTGGTAAATGCGACTAAAAGTATGGCAAGGCCTTACAGTGGAAAATAGAGTGCTTGCCTGCTAAATACCACTTAATCAACTAATTGGTTGGGGAAATCAGATGAACTTTTAATCAACTAAAAAGGTGCCCTGGGTTTGTTCTTAAAAAAACAAGTAACCAGAATTTATAAAAAAACTGCAGATGGTGAGTGAGCACCATAATCGGTGTGTTATAAAGAGGCATCCCAATTCTCTCTCTCATATGAGGGTTTCCCTCTTCTATGATGATGCCTATGATGAAACATGCATACATCCTCTGGAAGCAAAATATGATTCTTGTGTCAAAATATTTTACCAGTATGTGAATGCATACAAATTTAATCAACATAGAATCAATTAATCTTATGAACTGTAGTTCACTATTGATCAGGTTGTATCCCTATGGGAGTTTCTCAGGGAAGTTCCATAGACACGAGTCTTCTCTTCCCAGCAGGAGAAAGTTTATTTTCTGTTGTTGAAATGTGTTACATCAGAATTTGCACCAAATAGTTGTTTTAGTAGTTTAGTATCCAGTGCTGGTCTCAAAGTAAGGAGATGAAGATTGGACAAAATTATAATAGAGAAAGGTTTTGCTGTCACCCAGGACTGCACCTTTCTGTGTTGTGTCCATCAGCTCATTTTCCTTGTTAGCCAAGGGATTTCCTTTTCCCTGCACAATTCTGAGGGCGAAGGCAGACTTACTGATAGATGATCAATTTCTGCATCTTATCATTTGATAAACTGTCTGTATTACCCTGTCCACCAAGGGATATACAGTATCTTCTTCTCTTGATTGTTATGATTGGGTGTGGTAAAAAAATCCATACCAATAGGTTGGACAACCAGATTGCCAACTGAAGATGATATTCACCCTCTGTGTGTGCCCAGCCCCATAGGAAATAAGTTCCCTTAAAGATCTGGGGCCTCTTCCCCAGTGTAGCAGGGGGCTTTCTCTCATAGTGGTCTTAGCTGCAGTGGTCGCTTCGGACGCAATTTAATTATAATTTTGTTTCAGCCTGTCCAAGTGGTTTTTTTAAACTACCTTTGTGTTTCTTTCAGCCTGTTTTTCTTAATGAAGTCCTGGTGAAACTGCCGACTGACCCTTCCAGTGAAGAGCCAGTTTTCCACATCTCCCACATTGATAGAGTATACACACTAAAAACAGACAACATCAATGAAAGGTGAGCTCAGAGAATGTTCATCTCGCTTTGTTTTTGTGGTTCTTATTTTTGTAAAAAATTAAAATAAAATAATACTCACTTTCGCAGAACTGCCTGGGTCCAGAAAATTAAAGGAGCATCAGAACATTATATTGAAACGGAAAAGAAGAAACATGAAAAGGCTTACCAAGGTGCTGAACGTTGGTCGATAGGAACTTGAAGGAACAGGCAGGACACCGCTGGATTCTGGTGTGAATGCAAGCCCGCTTTCTGGGCTTCTTGGGGACATCTCTTGGCCTGAATCTAAATGCCACATATTCCTATTCCCACATCACATTTTCAGGCTTCTTGACACGTGGGCACATTCCTAAAATAAGCCTCTGGCTTTACAAGTGGCATGAAGGGGTTTTGAGTTGCAAGACAGTTGTGCTGTGGAAAGGATTCTGTTTACACAATGAAGGAATGTTGGTGAAACTGAACATGGAAAGTTTGTATTTCATGTGTCTACACTTCTACCTTGCCCAGGCAAATTTATACAAATTACAGGTGGATCCTGTTTCCTCCAGGATAGTTTCTAAACTTAATGAGATTTCAAAACAGACAGATACTACAAGTTGGCTGCAGTAATCCAGCTTCTGCGCAAACATGCCAATTTAGGTGCCTTGTGTTTTGTTCCATATGTTGCTCAGCCAGCTTTCTTTTTCTGTCCAAGCAATTTACTGGTGGTAAATTTGTTTTGTTTTTCAGCTCGGTCACAGAAGAGTTCAGGAATAGGACGTTTGATGGTGCATGTGATTGAAGCAACTGAATTAAAAGCGTGCAAACCTAATGGTAATAATTTAGGGGCGGATGTTTGTCTTTGGTGATATAATTTCAAGTTCAGCAAACTAATATGTAGAGAGTCTAGTGTTACAAATAAATAGTTGCCAAGCAATTTTCTGGAACTGAAAAACCTGTGTATTTATATAGTAAGAGAAATATGAAAAAAATAGAATTGCAAACAACCTGAGCCTAGAATCAGAGCAGGGACTGGTTTTAATGGTGCAATTGGAGCAACGGCCTCAGGGCTCACGCCAACAGGGCGCCCACACTTTGAGTTTCGTTTTGCTTTTTAAGTCTCTAGCCCTTCTCAAAGGTAAGTTATGAAGCTTAATTTGCAGGCAACATTCCAAGCAATTTATGTGCAAGGAATCAGACTGACATTTCAGACTTCTTTTTTTAAAAAAAATCAAGTAAGCCAAAACTACGCAATAAAAATAAGAGAGGTACAAATACAAAAAACAGAAGCAGCCAAGTATCTCTGCAAGAAACTTAAATCAAGTAAGTAGAGTACTTGAGACCATTCTTTTCAAAGTCTGGATTTCACAAGTATGAGGCATGGTGCTTATGGACAAATAAACCATTTCACAAAAGGAATATTGATTTTTTTTGGAGGGTGGTGGGTAGATTCACACCTTCTATATGATATGGTATCCATTTATTGACTTTGTTACGGCAACTGAACATGGTTTTTACCCACCCAATTCATGGAACCTTATGGAGGGACACTTTGATTGAAGTGCCTTTGGGGGGCTGTCTAAAACTACAACCATCAGCCACCATTTTTCTTTCTTTTCTGTACAACTACAAAGCTCTGCTTTCCTGTTGTGGATAAGTTTTGTTACTTGAAATTAAAAATCTTTTTTTTTTTCTTTCAAAAAAAAGAAAGATTTTATGCCAATGATATGAGCACTAAATCCCTTTTTCCAGCCATTTAACACCTCCTCCTGTATCTTCATGACAGCTGCATGAAGTAGGTTAGGCTGAGAGTTGATGCCTGGCCCAAGGCAGGAAGTGAACAAAAACAATGAGTTTTAAATGTGAATATGAGCATGTTCAGAGTATTTTCTTTTTGCTATCAAGTTTGGTAAAATGTTGTTGTGTTTTTCCTTGAGAGTTGTAAAATTGCACATGCTCCAACTATTTTATTTTTATTTTTTGTAGTCAGACAAAGTTTATGCCATAATAAATTTGATAGCCTTTTAAAACCCTACAGGATTTAGTCTGTGGCACCTTATTTCAGGAATGCTTTTTAGGGACCTGGCTTGAGAACTGCACCAGGGCTTCCAACCGCTTTAATCCAACCTTGAATCCAATCAGAGCAATTTAAACACAACTTTTTTTTTTACCCTCTTATGAAAATAGTGTCCTTAACTCTGCTCCGATTTGCCTACATTATTCTTTTTAAAGGTTAATGTGTACACTTCTGTTTTATGTTAAGGGAAGAGCAACCCATACTGTGAAATCAGCCTGGGGTCTCAAAGCTACACAACAAGAGCACTGCCAGACACTTTGAACCCAAAATGGAACTTTAACTGTCAATTCTTCATCAAGGATCTATATCAAGATGTTCTGTGTCTCACCATGTTTGACAGGGATCAGTTCTCACCCGATGGTAGGTGCTGCATTTTGTCTGTGAGAGAGATCATTCTTTGTCCCTTGCTAATGACTAGGAGCTGGTATGGCATGGGCTGGAGCTTAAGCACAAATGTATCAGTTCAGACTACCCAGTGGCCCCATTTAGGCTGTTTGTTGTGTACTCTACACCTAAATAGAGCTATTTGGGAAAGAAGAGAGGTGCTCACTGCCAAGTCCATCTGTACCATTTGTTTCTTGCTCCAGTGCATTATAAATACACCCCATTTTCAACAAACGGATCTTTATTCCCTGACTCTGACCATGTTTGTTTACTGTGTCCCAAGCAAGAAGGATCCCATCATCAACTGTGTTGAGATTCTTTTCCCACTTATGACAAATTACCTGCCCCACTTCTGTTTGCTCCTCCTTCCAGTTCATTTTTGGGGGTTCCCATTTTTGTTGCATTTTGTCTGTTAGGGAACTAAAGATAAACAAATGCATTGCCAAGAGATGTTTGATACTGTATTTGAAGAAGCAGCCTGCTTTAAACACGTTTCATATGTCAGTTTCTAGACTGAATCCTCAACTGTATTCTATTTCATATCAGGGGGAAAGCGCTTTTCACCCTGAACCTGCTCTGAGAATGCATTCTAGGGCAGCCATCTGAACATGCTATTATGCTTCTCCATTTCATATCGCATGTGACCCAGACTTCATTTCTCCTCATTTAGCCACTTCACACTTACTTCTGAGTAAATGCATAATATAAGCTTAAGCTGTATCTCTCTTTGAGTTTACTCTCAAATTAGTGTGCATTGGATTGCAGCCTTCATTATTTAACACAGATTTGAGTATGTTTTATGTGTTGTTGTTAAACAGATTTTTTGGGCCGCACTGAAGTTCCAGTAGCAAAAATCAGAACAGAGCAAGAAAACAAGGGACCTACAACTAAACATTTACTGCTGCATGAGGTACCAACAGGGGAAGTTTGGGTACGCTTTGATTTGCAGTTATTTGACCAGAAAACACTCCTCTGAAAAGGTGTTTTTTGTAATATTAGGAACTACAGACTGCTGAACTGCTGCCATTTGAAAGTTTTGCAAATAATCCTTCCTTACAGGCAGGTACCTGAGAGCAATGTGTGCTGCAAAATCACTTTACTTGGTCACTTGTACATCATTTCTCTGTGGGGGTTGCTTACGTTTGTGACAATCTATGCAATGTAAAATGTACTGTATATAGAGATCCTGTAGCAGTGCCTTTCTTTAGAATACGGAAATTTTTGAATGCTGATGCCAATGTATCTTTTCAATGTAATTTTCACAGCTCTTTAAAGTATTAATTAGGAATGTGGCATTTAAATGTTTAAAGTGTAGCCACTTGGATTAATGTGTGTGTGTGGCACATGTCACTCACATACATGCTGAGGGAATGATTTCATTCAGGGCTAGAATAATTGAATCTCACGCCTGAAAAATGTAATCTGCTTGAACCTCATCTCAGGATATTAATTGCAGGAAATATATGCTGAAGTCTTAGCACTTCGCGATCCTTTAAATACTGTATATCATTAACAGGAAGTTTATTTATTGATTAGGAAATTTCAAGAATTTCTTCAGTTCTGTTTAGCATTTCATAACCAGATTTTGGTTATAAGGAAAAACTAGAAAATTTTCCTTTTAAAATACTGGTTGATAATCATGAATACGTTTCATGTGATTTGTTTAATATATTTATGTAAATAAATACTTGGGTTTCCTGGAAGATGCCCGTAAAATGTGCACCTTTAAGCTTCGCCAATGGGCCCAAGGCAGTGAAGGTTACATCACCCTTGGATCGGCATAGAGAATAAAATGAGCTTATTAAAATGATTCGTCTAGATTGAAATGGAGGCATACTGATTTTAAAAAGCATATTTTATTGTACCTCTGAATGTGAAAAACACAGGAACTACATTCAAGAAAATATAAACAAAATGTAAATCATACTTGTTACGGGTACTGCTCATAGGATACAATGGAATTAAATATTCAGCAAGACAGATCGTCCTCTTGGACGCGAAGAAGCAAAAGCGCCCACTGGATCGTTCTCCTGTGCAAAAGACCTCTAGCACAGCTGCACCTTGTAGAAGAAGTACAAAAAGGCTGGCAGCAGAAGTTGCCAGTTTCAGGCATTGGACAAATAGGCAGAACCTCTGCATTTTTCACTCCTCTCTCTGCCATTTAAGTACTGCTTTCAATGCAAAGTTAGTGGAGTTGTATCCTTTAGGTGCTATATTGCTTAACAAGTTTTAACAGAATTGCAAACTTGACCTGAATAAAAGTTTTCTGTGTTTAATTATTTCTATTTTTATCTTATCTTATTTTATTTTATTTTAATGTGATTTTCCTAGAGCATATATTCAATTCAAAGTCAGATCCCACATTCCAAAAACTGGCTTGTGACAACTTTTCCTGGGCAGGAATAAAAACAAACAGCTATTTCACATTTACTTGAGCAAGTATCTACATCTAACTCAATACATACTTGAAATATAACAAAATCACCACACTTCTGCAATGAATAAACAGATGAATTGGTACAAATTTTAAAGCAACAAAGGCCTTCAATATTACTATTTTAATAATACCACCATTAATCATTTCAACTAGTTTGCCTAAATTGTGTGTGTGTTGCAAGGCATCTGCAAAAATTTATCAACAATTGACACACTTCAGGATAATATCTTGGAGAGAGCAAAGTTCCTTAGTAGACACTACAGTGTTCATCCAAACTGCCATCTTCATTCATTGGTTTCATACACCAGGGGCGTGAAGGGTCTGTCCAACTATCAGATGTTTGCTCCTGGCAGATGATACAAGTTCTGGCTGGACTGTCTCAATCTGTTTATCAGCTGTTGCTACTGCTCCTTTATATATCTATTTTGTATAGCTGCGATGGTCATGCCAACTGGATCTCAGACTGAGTAAATGGTATCTTTCACATTATTGCAAGGGACTAACAACTGTCTAAGAGTACTGCATCCTTAATAACTTGACTGTTTCTTACAAAATCAGTAACCTTTTAGGACCTGGTTTTGGGTCACACAAGGTCAACATTACCAGCTGTTAGATACCAGTGCATAATACTTGGTATAATGCCCCCCTCTGCTTTTCAACTGAACCAACTGCAGCAAGGTAAGTGGATGGTCTACACCAAAAGCATCTTCTTCTACGCAAGCCCCACTCTTTTTGGAAGGTAGATTTTATGAAAGATGAAACCATAGTATTGTCTTCAACTAAATAGTGCATTTAGTTGTCTACATATAAGAGTGTAATATATCCCTCGCTATGTTTCAAACCCACTTCTGTGCAGGAGGATTCCCTACTGTTAATAGGTTTGTGCTTTATGTTATTGTGCTGTGGCCAGAATCAGTAACGGCTATAGTGCTCAGGTTTGTGCACATCTGTAAAGGACTTAATCCATGTGTTCCTGGAACATTATGCCAGACAGAAACAGTTTTATTTGTTCTAGGATGTTTCATATGTACGGCACTGCTATACTCAAAAGTAAAAAAGTGCTGTACACAGGGTAGAACTCCTAACTTGGGGGAATAAATATATCACTGCTGTTGCTTGCCATGCATCTTCCTGAGCTATCTCTGTCTAATCTAATGCAATAGCTGGGGCTCTATCCTGCTAACTGTGGCTCAGAATCCACACTGCTTTTGGTTTGCATCTTAGATAAGGAATCCATTTCAAAGGCATATCATTGGGAAGCAGATTTTATTGCTGGTTTCCAAACTGATGAGCCAGTTAGTATTTGATTTGTCAAAAGACAGGGCATGCAGGTGAAATCTGGTTTCCTGGCAGAGCCATCTCTCGTTCAGCAGAAGCCAGGACGGGTCCCCCTACCTCTTGAAATCCACAGAAGTCAGGTTTCTAGATGTGCGCATTTTTCTCCTTTTAACAGAATGAAATTAGACCATTATCAGGCACTAATGCTTACTGCTGCTGCAACAGATGTACACTGCTGTGTTGAGACTGTGTGACACTCAGAATAAAATGTAAAATGGCAAATGGACCAGTACTCTTAACATTCCCTTTCCACTTCATTGACATTGAGAACAAAACCTTGTTAACGTGTAGATATACTGGTGAACACCACATAGCTATTCTATTAGGGGTGGAGTGGTAGGAAAATCATCTTCAGTGGGCCATCTCCTTCCCTTGTCTTAGAAGGCAGACGGCTATAATGCTGGCAGGAGGAGTGGGGTTAGGCCAAGACCAGTCCATGCTTCAGACTGGGGAGCAGGTTCCTCTCAGGGCTCCTGGCTTTCCCGGTTGGTGAGCCCCTACTGGCTAGGATATTTTTCTTCTTTCGTGTTCTCGCTTGTTCTTTACCTTTCCTAGCTCTCTTATGTGCCTTCCTACAAAAAAGAAGAAGGAGAATAGGAACCACTCACCTTGCCGAGGGTCTACTCTTGTCACATCCCTCCCCTGCTTCCGAAGGATGAGATTGCAAGTGTGTCTACCTGCTATGGAAATATGCCTAGGCCAGTTGGGAGTCCAACTCCCAATAGCTCCAGCCAGCATGGCCAATGCTCAGGATGAAGAGAGTTGTGATCCAGCAACAGCTGGGGAACCACAGATTCCCCATCCCTGCCCTGCATACTTCTGTTGTCCCTACAAAAAAACCTGGGAAACCTGGGACTATGTACTTTATAGTCAAAGGTGCTCTGCTGTAGTTGGGGTGACTGAATCTGTGTGGAAGAAAGCACTTTTCCAGAAAGAGAGCAGCCAGGTTGTAATAAAAAGAACCTTTCACAATGGAAAAACATCACTTTGACAAGGACATTTACCTACTAGATGGGTGTAATGGGGATTAAACTAGTAGGGTGAGAGAGGAAATTACCCTTGCCACTTTTAAAAGTCTCTCACTCTATAAATTATGAAAAAGGGAGAGAAGAAGGATCACACTAGGCCCCCAATTCCATTCATTGCTCTCTTGAGATGACCTCTAGGATGACCTTCCAGAGTCAGTGCACCAAACAAGACTAAACTCCCCCAAGCAAAGCATAGAGTTTTAAGTTATCTACCTTGCTTACTGGTTTCTGAAAGTTTCATGAGATTTCACAAGGCTGAAGAGATCTCACGAGAGTCTCCCACTGCCTAGGAAGGAAGGCAGAGAACTTAAAAAGTTTGTTTCCACTTCCGATGCTTTCTGCCATGGTGAAAAATGTCTCCCACGCTAGCGGAGATCGCTCATGCAGCTAATTAAGGATAATTTGAGAGTAATTATCCTTACAAGCCCCACCCCCACCCCGAGCTGGGGTGTGTGTGTGAGCTTTCACTCGCAGATCGTCTGATACCTGCCTCTTGTTCCGGTGGAATGTGGGAGGCAGGGGACGCTGAGTGCATAGTACCGCATGTATCAGAAACTCCAACGCAGTCACTATGAGCGGAGGTTCTGTTTCTTAGGATGGATTTGGATCTAAGTAACAGGTGTGTTCTGGACTAAGGGGACAAGATAACCTGCTAAATGAATCAGCCACTGAGTGCCAAGGATTTTCATCGTAGCTGGTAACCATCGTAACATGGTATGTAGGGGGAGGGGAGCCTTTACCCTTTCTTTATATACATTATATTTGCTGTTTTATGATTCAGCAAGCCTCCCCTGAAGTATTAATTGTTAATGGATTGAAAAAATGCAAGAGGGAATTAACGAGAACTTCATAATTTTTACGGATTAATTGCAAGAATTGAACTGTGTGAAAACATTGTAATGATTTGTGGCATTGACCTACGGAATGGTAAAGAGGGCTTTGGTTCTGACTTATCATGGCTTCAGCAAGATACCAGCTTATTAACGGATAGGAGAGGGATCAAAGAAGTTAATTCTGGATATCTGCCCGGGGCTATGGCGAGATGCCAGACTTCTCTTTGTCTTGAAGGATAAGTAAAATGGTGTGTGACACAGTGAGAATTGCAGTCCTTGACAGAAAGTGAAAGTGAAGGGAAATGCTGAGGATGGATTAAAGACGAACGTAAAACAAACATTTCACACAGAAATTTACAGGATAAAAACTCCCATTGCAAAATTAATGGATATGGAACAGTTAAATATGAATGAAAGTCATCAGATCAGTGGCTATTAAAATAAAGGATCAAGATCGGACCTGTTATATTTGAACTAACTAAGAGTATTGGAGCAGGACGAAATAAGAACATCATTCCCCGAAATCCAGAACGCAGGAAGTCATTCAAAATTATTTAATTTGGTATTGGATAATTGGCTTTTTTAACTGTATTATAATTTGGTATTGCATTAATGTGGTTTTTATTGGATTATTATAAATGAAAATTAATTTTTAAAAATATTGTTTAAAAATAATCCATGCCAGGAAAACCCTATGCAAAAGGAGCTTTTAAGCTTGCCACCTTCTGTGAAATTGTGTAAGTTAAACACGTGTGTGTTTAACTTACACAATTTGAACATGGGTTCAAATGCAAGCTGTAACCAAGTTTCAGGGACCAGCACTGCAATCCACCTCCAAGGGTAGGGGGTGAGGGACTTTCCAAGCCATGGAGTGTCACGTGAAGCACTTCCAGATCCTTAGAATCATAGAATTGTGGAGTTGGAAGGCAACCCCCCATGGGTCATCCAGTCCAAGCCCCTGGAAAGCAGAAATCACAGCTAAAGAATCCCTGACAGATGATCATTCAACCTCTGTTTAAAAAACCCCAGTGAAAGAGAGGCCACCATCTTCCAAGGTAGCCCGTATGTTCAGAAAGTTCTTCATAATTTTTAGTTGGAATCTCCTTTCTTATTTGAATCCATTGGTTTGAGTCCTACCCTCCGGAGCAGCAGAAAACAAGCTGGCTCCATCTACCATGGGTATTTGAAGACAGCCATCATATCTCTCAGGTTCCTCTTTTCCAGGCTAAACATACCGAGCTCCTTCAACCATTCCTCATAAGGCTTGGTTTCCAGACCTGGATCACCTTGGGCACATGTTCCAGCTTGTCAATAGCCCAGAACCAGACACGGCACTCAAGTGTACTCTGACCAAGGCAGAGTAGAGCAGTACTACAACTTCCCTTGATCTGCACACTAGATTTCTGTTAATGCAGAGTTCTCCAAGAGATTTTATTATGACTGAGCCACTGGTTCATAAGAACATTTGCCAACATTTGCCCCAAACCTGAAGACTCTGCAGTCCTGGCTTTGGAAATAGATTATTTCCAGAAAACCACTACAGTGGTACCTTGGTTCTTGAACGTAATCTGTTCCGAAAGACTGTTCAAGTTCCGAAACATTTGAAAACTGAGGCGCAAAGGGCTATCTGCAAATTCAATTGAGAAAACTGAAAAACACGCAGTGGAAGGCAATCGCTACTAAAAATGGTGATACTCCCTACCCTCACAAACAGGCAAAACACCTGCCTACTCTCAGAAAGTAGACTAAAGATAAAAATCAAAAGGCAGTCAACTTCCTCAAAGAGCTACATCTATAAACAAACAGATAATGAGTGAGTACTGGTCAAACAAGGAAATGCCAGCCAATTCCTGGTTAATGATGGTTTCGGGGGGGAAAACAGTACAGATGAATGCATTTATGCTTTGTGATTATGACAGCATTTAGAAGATGGAGAGTTCAGATGATGAAACACCTTAGGTCAGGCATGTCCAACTCCCAAGAGACTGTGATCTACTCCCAGTATAAAAAAACTGGCAGTGATCTACCCCTTGTCACTGGAGGGAGGAGGAACATGCGTGGGGGGGGGTGGATTGCCCAGAGTTGTTGAGCTTTTTTGGGGAGGATTGCACAGTTTTTTAGCTTCTCTCCCATAAATTTTTGTACATGATAAGGATCCCGCGATCTACCAGGATCAGCCAGGGATCTACCGGTAGATCACAAAGTACAAGTTGGACATCCCTGCCTTAGGTGTAACCAACAGCCCATTCTTCAACGGAAAAGAAAGCATGCACACATTTAAGCTTTTAAATTAAAACCACTGGCTATGTTATTCACATGTACCATGGTAAGTGCATAAAACAGCTCTACTTCCCCTCTTGTGTGAAATATGGAATAAAGAAAATTTCTTTAAAAAGCAGTGACAAACTTTACCGGCTCTTTTGACGAATCTCACTTTCTATGTATCCAGCTGGAATTTTTAACCACTCTATTGGATTCATAAGTTGCCGACTCAACGGAAGGAGTGGCAGTTCCGCCTTATGGAGCTCATTCATCTCTTTGGAGGAAAATACTTTTCCTGTAGGAAGTCAAAAGCATGAAGGTTATTTCCATAAACTGGACTGGCTGCTTTCAGAGAGAAAGAAAAGGCAAAACTAAGGTCAAATTCACTCCTCTCAGATATATAGCACCACCAACTTTACCACTTCATACAACTTTACCACTTTTCACTTTGGGAAAAGACCGAATGAACCTAAGTGATTATATCTGCATCCTTCAGTTCCTCCATCCTGTATCTTGAGTCAAAATCACCATAGCCAGAGGATGGAAAACAGATCCCGACTTTTATATCCACCCTTGGTATAGTTGCCTAGCCCCTGTGGAAAGGCCAGCCCATGATGTGTGGTGGGCTGAAGGCCAAGCCAAGCCAGATATGTTTGATGCAGCAAAGTTCCCACTCTTTTCCTTTATAAATACTTCCTCCAAGAGTCTGAAGCCATCCAGTGCTCATGCTGGGTTCTGGAGAGGATACATCAGATAATTCTCTTTTTAAGTGCTTCTCTGTCCTTATTACTTATGGGATTTAACAATGTAAAATTATTTGTGAGAGACCAGGGTGTGTGGTTTATTCGTGTTGCCTTTATTCTATTGTTTTATACAAAATCAATAGAACATATCTGAGGTTGGGGGGAACTAGTCTATTGGGCATTAAGTCTCGAAACAGAATGCATCACAGAAGCCCATAGCCAAGCACTGCAGCATAGAAATACCTGTGTCACACTGCTGAATAATGCCAGCCTCAAGGTATCTTCCTCGTATCTCCTTTAACAAGGGATCGTATAAAGGTGGAACTGAAACCTATTAAAAATACAGGCAAGTTCTTACTTCCTTTCCCTTTTTAAAATTATTTATGAAGTCTTAACATTCACAGCACATGAACAACCAAACATAAATGTTACACAGCGCACAGTATTTTTCCAGCTTGTTTTTTTATTAGTAGTAGTAGTAGCATTAGTAGTAGTAATAGTAGTAGTACTTCACCCATCTTACTGGGCTGCCCCAGCCACTCCAGGTGGCTTCCAACATATATAAAAGCATTGTGCATTAAAAAGCTTCCCTATACAGGATGGTCTACTTATCTCCTTGATATCTGCTGGATGTCCCACAGGGAGGGCACCACCACTGAGGCCTTCTGCCTGATTCCCTGTAGCTTCACTTCTCACAGTGAGGGAACTGCCAGAAGGCCCTTGGAGCTGGACCTCAATGTCTGGGCAGAATGATGGGGGTGGAGATGCTCCATTAACTATACTGGGCCGAGGCCATTTAAGGCTTTAAAGCTCAACACCAACACTTTGAATTATGCTCAGAAACGTACTGGAAGCCAATGTGGGTCTTTCAGGACAATATAGAATAGACAGTATATTGGTACATAGCTCCAATCCATGTGTATACAACAGCAGACTCAAATCCAAACACATCTAAGTATTCGTAACTGATAGCATACATGGGAGTGGGCATTCTGAGGATCTGTGGATCCACTTATAAATCCCATCAAAACATCCATTTCAGAAGAGAAGTTTTGGTTTATGGCATATATAGTTCGGTGCTTAAGAGAACAAGTTCAGATTTTGGAGTTTCTTGTGAAAGTGTTAAGTTTACTCCCATTTCCCACTCTTCTTCTTCCCCCCTACCCCCAAGTCCAAATTCAAGCCACTGGGAACTGAGAAAAGAAAGTCCACAGCCACAGTACTGTGGGGAATTCATGAAATGTGAATTGTGTATGTCCAAGGGTGGGGAAGAAAATGTGAAGATCCTGATGGGAAAGGTCAAATGTGTGAAGGTGTGTTTGCCAGTGGGCAATTCCCTAAACTGCCAAATAATTCACAATGTGTTATTTATTTAATTTGTAAAAATTGTTAATGCATACACATCCCTTCACAGGCTCTGCCCATGATGCCAAGAAACCAATACAATTCTCATCAGTGCTTAGTCAACGTGCAATAAATTCAGCATGTTGGCTCTCCTACCTTGCAAGTGTTTGTAGAACACTTCAGAAAGAAAGGATCATAAGAGGAAGTATTATAGCTTTCTAAAAATGCACTGCCCTGTAAAAGAAGAAAAAGTGAAAGTCAAGCTATGGCTGCAACAATAATAGCAGGTAGCTAATATTTTCTATGTAATCCCTAAAGTATACCTTTCAGATAAAGTATCGTAGATGAATATTCACAGTACCTCAACATTTAGCTAGCATTTACTCCATCAACTTAATACATCAATGGCACCATTGATTTCATAAATCAAGTCACAACAGTAACTTTTTAATCTTTCAGCATTACCAAGGTTGTCATTTTTTGTACAATAGTCCCCAAATTACGAATTATGTGCATTAAGCTCTCTGTTACCAAAAACAGGTTTTGTGGTCACTAAATGTCAAATTACATATAGCATTAAGCTCATATTTTTTAAGGTGTACTTCTCACCAGCAATTCTCCCCCCCCCAAAAAAAAGCATCTGTGTGGGGCCCCATGTGGATTTGACAACCCCTCCGCCAGTCAGGTAAGCGAGGCACTGGGCTTTGGGAAGGGGTGAAGCTCTGGCAGGGTCCTAGAGCCCTCCCACCTTCTTCACAAAGGTGGAAAGCGTTTTAGGGCTGGTGGGGTGTCAAATGTTACCAAGGGCCACCAAAAAAGGCCTCATGCGGCCTTCAGGCTGTGGGTTGGACCACCCTGAGATAAACCTTTCTCCTCACACTGCTTCCTTCTCTAAGTTTTTATCAAAAGGTGCTATTTACTTCACTATATGAAGTAGAAACTTCAGAGTAAAAATAAGTTGTGAGGTATTTTCAGGAGGAAAACGGCATGTGTCCATGTCATGGTATTGCCAGACAATGCAGGGGAGGAGCAGACAGGCAGAGGGAGGGGGGCAGGAAGTGGCGATTGAGGAAAGAGGGGAAAGCCAGGAGGCGGGACGGCTCACAGATGTGGAACCAGAGCCTCAACACTGCACAGGAAGTTCTGGCACAGACAGTGAAACAATGCCTATTCCATCTGCCAGGGAAAGGAGAGTGTTAAAGAGAGGCATCAAGTGAAACTTCCCCGCCTTTTCTGTTAGAGAAGGAGCTGGCAAAAGCCACTCCCAGAATCCGAGCTGGAGGACTCCGATGCATGATTGTAATGTGCTGCCTGTACATAAGTAAAATAAAGACTGTACATATATATATATCTATATCTGAGTGAGCAGAGGTATTTCTTGCGAAGAGCATTCATAAGCCATCAGTCCATGAGGCAAGAGAGAGGCTTTTTAAAAAAATATTCCCATCTGACATAGTCCTCCCCCCACAGAAATACTTTGTCTTAAAAAATGAAGTTGTCAGTACTAAGTATGCTAAAAAAAATTGTGCTGAACATAACATTTAATTTGAAGAACTTCTTAATCAAAGAGTGGGACACATGACAGAACTACACCATACTGTTATCTTTAAGTCTGTATATCTGCTCCAAAACAAGAAACCTTGCAATTTGCAGCTCCATGGAGGAGCTAACGCTTTCCAACAAAAACAAGTTGGCATCCCCACTTAAGTGCAGCACAGGAGTCTTTTGCCAATGGCATTCACAGGAGAAACCATATCACAAACCAGGTAGCTCAGGCGTTATCACATACAGGTGAGGCTTTCAATACACAGCTTGGAAACACAAGTTAAGCTTTCATTTCATTGCAAGGATTGTAGCCCTGCAAACAAATGTAGAATACATCCCTGCTCCATTGAGCTTACAATCTTGTATGGTATACACCTTTGTGTAGTACACACCTTTTGGAGTCAAAGTGTTGCATCAGACAGTTGATAAATGATGTCCTTAACTGTCCTGCTTGGTTCTCTCTTTCACTTCATGATATCCATAGTGCAGGTAACACTGAATACAGAGTATCTCACCACACAATTCATCAGCAGCATTGACAGAACACATGAGAAACATTAGAAAGTGTGAGTCCCTGAACCTTGTCTACCGTGGCTGGCGCTTTTTGCAGGCCATGGCACTGAAGGGACCCCAAGCATCTTCCGTCTTCAAGGATATTTTGTAGTGTCACTATTCTTGTGCCGAGCCTGATATCTCCTGTAGGACTGGATCGGTGGAGGTATAGGGAGAAAGAAAGGGTTATGGGAATGGTAAGCGCTGAAGTCACGAAGAGGCTCGTGTTCTGAAGGTGGAGGCTGCTGTGTAGGTAGAGATAGTTCAGAAGCTGAAGCGTCAGAAGGCGGCTCAGAAGCAGCAGCTGGAGGATCAGCAGGAAGACGAGGCGGGGAGACATTCTGCAAAGCAGTTGAAGGACTGGGCAGTTCTGAGGAGGTCAGCTGTAAAAAGGGAGACTGAAAGAAAAGAGAAGGCGAGTGGAGGAAAGGGGGAACTGGAGGAAGCAAATGAAAGAAATGAGGTGGGACTGAGGGAGGAAGCATGACGGAGGGGAGAACGACGATTGGTGGGGATGTGGAAGGGGAGACGGAAAGGAGAGAAAATGGAAATGGGGGCAGAAAAGAGGGAAAGTATGAGCCAGAGGAAGAAGACTCAAAAAGTGGGTGGAAAGGGGGAAGAAGCACACAAAGGGAGGCTGGGGAACCAGGATCAGATGAAGCCTAACGGAACGGAAGACACAAGCAAAGGACAAAACAAATACATGAACAGAAAAGCACTGAAGGCAACAGCTAATATAAGGAAATTACAATTCCAGTATGGTAAGTGCCGCTCTTCCTTTGTATAAAAGGTGCATACTGATTTATTTTAGATTCAGGTAGGTAGACGTGTTGGTCTGACATAGTCGAAATAAATAAATAAAAACTGTCTGAAGAAGTGTGCATGCACACAGAAGCTTATATCCATAACAAACTTAGTTGGTCTCTAAGGTGCTACTAGACAATTTCTTATTTTATTTTTATTTTTTTATTTGTATACCACCTTCATCCAAAGATCACAGGACAGTTCACAACATAAAAATAGAAAATATGGACCCAATCCTAGGAATCATTTGTAAATATACCTCCACCTGTCTCTATTTACAAGGGGTAGCCCCTTTTCTCTACTACATTACATCCCCCAATAAATCAAATCACTGACCCAATTTTTGCAGATGTTTTGTTGAAATGTCATTAGTGTGAATGGCTGGTCTCTGTTTTCAGGCTTCAGCAACCTGCACCAGGTCTTCAGAAATATCTGAGTGCAAGGTTGAAGTTTGCCTCAGGCGCACAAGTGTGTGCACTCTAAGGGCATTTCACACAGCAGTAGCTGAAGTTCATTATGAACAGACTGAAGGTCATTCAGAGTTTTGTTAATTCTATCTTTTATAGCCAAACAAGTTGTTGGGAACAAGCTGTTGTAGCATAAATTATACAGTATGCAGCAGACAGGATAGCATCTTCAGCAACATGTAATAATAACTGCGTTTCTAGTTGCATCTGTGAAACATGGCTGGGTAGGTAATTGCTTGCTTTGTGTTCCAAAAGAAAAGGACTCTTGTCCTTCAAAACTGTGTCTGCCCACAAACATGCAAACAGATAAGCAACCACAAGTAATTTTATATGGTAGTACACAGCCCTAAAGAGAGTATGAAATCTGAAAACTGATCTTTAAAAAATGAAAGCTGTGTACATTGGAAAATGTGCCGTCATACATGTTTTCAATATTGGATTACGTCTTTTTGTTTAATCCTGTGCTCTTGAGTCTCTCTCTCTCTCCCTCTCTCTCTCTACAAAACCCAACCACTGATCAGCCACTCACTGGCCTCCGTGGTTAGTTGCTAATTTTGTGGTATTTTCATTAGCAAGAAGCAAAGCCAGGAGGAGAACGGCATTATATTTCAAAGAACAGTGACTTAAGCTTTGCCCATATTAGGGTGTAAACATGCATGTGGATTGAACAAATCTGATTTTTCTGCATGTGCTTTCGCCCACATATGAGAACTCTGAATTATATGTCTGTGTCTATCTCAATGTTTCTCACTGACAATTGTGGGCAGCGCTTGAGGAGATCTAGCTGTGCTATATTCTTGTCTGCTCTCAGCTTCACCTAGATTACTGCTTCCGCACCATCCATTTTTTCCATTTAACTTCTTTCATGTTTTTGGTGCATTTATCTGGAAGTTCCAGACATCAGTTCCTTCATGACACATGTGCCAGTTTCGTTTCCCTGTGCGCACACACATTTTTTAAAAAAACTTTTTTGTCCACAGCATTATGCACCCAAGAACTTCCCGTAAAGCAAACATTTCAAACATGTTTCACAGTGGGCAAAATGAGGGTTTGGTCTTCCTAAAAATAAAGTAATGAAAATAGATGCATGGGGTTTTTATTTTTTAGTTAGTTAGTTAGTTATTAACCTTGTTAATCATGTGTTATACAAAAAGATCTAAAACAACATTTAAAACAGAAGCATGAAAGGCTCTTCTTGATTCCTCCCCACATCTGCAGCTACGCGTCCTGCCGTGGAGAGAACCAGCAGTACCAGCAAAGAGCAACTAGGTGGGAGGAGTTGTGGGTACCTCCAGTCTCCCGGCCCTCCCCCACTTCAGAAAGACACCATGCCGTGTGGAAAACATTGCCTCCAGCAACCACTGGAAGTAGCATCAGGTTTGTGCGTTACAAATACAAACATGCATTACAAGTAAAAAGAAAGAAAAAGTAAATTCCATGGAATCACAAGTGTGTTCAAGGCAGGACAGGGAGAGAAGACCTAGAGGAGGAGGAATTTGGAGAGCATTTGTTCTTTGTTCTTCTCATTCCCCACCTCCTATACCTGCTTACATCCTAAGAGGACATGTGCAAGCCGGGTAAGTTAACAGGAAGCACAAGTTTCTGAAGAAGACAGGAAGTACTGGTAGTGTATTTCGCTACTTGAGTTAATGAACTACAAGCTCCATGATTCCAAGAAAATGACAATGCCAGTGTCACTTGCCTGAAAGAAGAAAGACATCAGACCTCTTTGCCATGACTCACAAGCCAAAGACCTGCACTGGGGAAGAACTGCCAGGACCATCTTCAGGACTCAAGGACCTGAGGATGCCACCCTAACACCCATCTCTGATTCAGAGAAGCACCCTCTCATGGTTACCCTTGTCACCTCAGCCAATGGCTGCAAGGGCACTTAAGCCACCCAGCTCCTCTGGGCAGACAGAGCCAACCTACTGTAGGCTTTAGTCAAGAGACTCAGCTCACTCATACAGCTACCAGAGTAGGACCTTGGGAACTCTCCAAGGTCCTGTAGGGGATGTCAACTCCTGACCTGACCTCTTGACTGGGCATCAGCAGGCTTCTCCTGTGTGCCTTGAGCTCACATAGAACATGGCACCTTGCTGACTACTATCCCTTCCCCAACATTATTTTTTTTCCTGTGGGGAGGGGAGAATAGACAGCGTAGCAGCTAGCAGAGGTCCTGGGGAGTGAGCAGAACCATGATGAGGAGCTGTTTGACATGGGTTATGCTCACTTCAATTCTCCTTGGAAGAATTGAAACAGGGTTGCTCTCAAAGTTAAGCATCCCTGCTTTAAATATCTGCCTCATTCCTTAAAACAAACACCATGGATTACTGCAACACACTCTATGTGGGCCTATCCTTGAGGATAGTCCAAAAGCTGCAGTTGGTGCAAAATGCAGCGGCTCAACTGCTCACAGGACAGGATATCACCAACAAGTTACCCTATTGTTGAAATAATTGCACTGCCTGCAAATTAGTTGTGAGCTGAGTTCAGGCTACTAGTCTTGGTGTATAAAAATCCTATACACCTTGGGACCAGGGTACCTAAAAGATTGTCATACCCTTTATATATCCAATTGATAACGGCACTCTGCAGGTGAGGGCCTCCGGCAGTTACTTATCAGGAAGATCTTATCGGGAAGTCCATTTCACATGGTGTAGGACTCAGGCCTTTAATGTTGTGGCACCTACCATTTGGAATTCCTTGCCCTTGAATATTCGACAGGCACTGTCTCTGTAATCTTTCTGGTGCCCATTTAAGACCTTCCATTTTCAGCAAGCCTTTTAAGCTGAGTTTTCCCCTAAATTCAATTGCTTGAGCCTTCGGAAGAGGACTGATAACTTTCAAATTATTCCTCCGCAGCTGAGATTCCAGTAGGGATCTGAATGTTTATCTGAAATGCTTTGATACATTTCAGTAATCCTCTCGTGTGTGTTCAAACACTGCTCAAAATCATCCATTTTTTATGCATCTCTGAAACTTCTATTTTAAGAGTGGTCATATCAGACTCAATCTCAGCTGGATCTTTCTGAATTGGCTTGAGAGCTGCTAAGATCTCTTGTACAACACCAGAGCTCAGGTCTGTTCCAGTCTCCCCTGCCATCAGTTGTGCAGCTGAACTGGCAGCAGCTCCTGTTTCCTTCCTTTGGTATTCCTGTTACTCATTATCAAAGATAGCGTAGAGAAACAAAGAGAATATTTGCCCAATTTGTGAAGTTCTTTTGCTCAGACAGTCAGGTAATCAAGTTGTCCTGAAGGCAGTTAGAAGACAGGAGAAGGGAATTGCTGCTCATGTGCAGACGAGAAGATTTTTTCAAACAGGACATTGCCAGCACTATAGACATCAGCTTTGATTACCATACGCATGAGGTGTAGGCAGTTTTGTCTACCTGGGATCCACCATAACCAGCAACCTTTCCACTGATGCTGAGCTGGACAAGCATATTGGCAAAGTAGCTATGGCAATGGCTTGCCTCTCCAAAAGGGTTTAGGACCATGTGATGTTAACTTCCAATACCAGGAGGTCTACCGGACTTGTGTGTTCAGCTTGCTGCTTATGAAGTGAATAATGTTGGTGATATGCAGTGTCCCGTGCACAGCGGAAGGATGAGGAGTACGTGCCACATACTCTATATTGCTTTATTTACACTTCAAAGCTGGTATGTTACAGAAAAACATCTTGCCTCTGCCGGAGCAGAGAAAAGCATCCTCTCTCCTCTAAAGCACAGAGAGAACAACACACACTGAACTGCAAAGAACAGTGAAAAACAGGAAACCAGTGTACGTCACATCCAGTCTCCCTTTCCCGTGGGAAAACCCAACAGCACAGACTGTGGAATGTAAATATTGTCTTGTGACAAGCATTTCGCTGCACAGTGAAGAGAGCAGAAACCAAAAAATAATGGGCAGCTTACACCCGCCAGGAGGGATGTCTCAATGCCTTCCACATGGGCTGTGTCAGGAAGATTTTGGACATCAGATGGCAGGGCAGTGTCTCAAACAAAAATGTTCTCTCCCAAGCCCACATTCCCAGCATGTTCACACTTCCATCTCCACAATGTTTATGCTGGCTTGGTCATGTATGCAGAATAGAAGATGGCAGGATCTCCAAGGACGTGCTCTATGGAGAGCTGGCTTCAGGCACCAGCCCCATTGTCAGACCCTCTCTGCGTTACAAAGATGTCTGCAAATGTGACATGAAGGCTGGCAACATGAACTCTGCCGTGAGGGAATCCCTTGCAGACGAATGCAGTGCCAAGAGACAGACAGGTTGTGTATCCACAGCAGTGACCAGAGAAGGAATGACTGCTGGGAGGAGCGCAGAGAAGAAATGCCACACTGTACCTGTAGCAGCAAAACCAGACTCCTTCATCTGCCCCACCTGCAATAAAACATGTCTCTCTCTCTATAGCCACAGCAGGTGCTGTAACTCTCCAACAGTTTGACTTATCTCCCAATGGTTCACTCTTCCACTGTCTCCCAAGACAGATGGGTGACAACAACAATAATTCTATACCTGCCTATATAGCATTTTTCCACCCTCACAACAACCTGTGAGATAGGTTACTATTATTCCCATTTTGCAAATGGGGAGTGAGGATGGAGAATAGCAATGCTCAAAGCTATGCAATGAGTCCATAATATCAACCTGAACCTGATTATCTGTGTTTCAAATCCAAATATTTATCTGACAGTTCATGGCTCCATGGCTAGGCTTTTTGTTTCATCCTTTAAGGTATACTTGTCCAGTTCCATCTACTTCATTGAATTTGCAAATTGGAATTTTCAATCCAATTCCCTTTGCTCTGCATTAATGTTCCCACACTATTTCCCTCAAAAATATGGGCTTGTCTTCCCTCCAGTTATTTTTTACAGTTTGCTGCCTTTGTCATGCAACTATATTTCCATAGTTCTGTATACAAAGTCCTTTGTGAAGAAGTCATTTAATTATTTGAAGAAACAAAATTTATCCAATTTGATGAACCAACAATACACTTGGCAATTCTGTTAGCAAATGATGAAATATATACAACTAGCAAAGAACATGCCACACATCCACCTCCATGTTCCCCTCTCTGCTAGTCACACACATCTATCTACTGAAAGGAAAACCACAGTATGTGGGTCCCACTCATTCTGGAATGTGGCAAAGGGAAAGCAAACACTGAGAGCCACTAAGGAGCCTGACTGCCATACTCTGTACTGTTATGCTCCTGCACCCATAACTTGTGCTTTCCTATATGACCAAATCTCCCCCAGGGTGAGAGGCTGGGATGAAAAAGGAGGGATCCCAGGGAAGAGCTGTGGGGGGGGTGAGAATTGCCTGTAGGAGAGGACTCCATATGCTACTTGTTCTGTTTTTTGTTTTTGGAGCTGTTATTTTAGTGTATTGTGAAAATCTTTAATAAAATTATTGATTTACAAAATAAAACCAAATCAGTCTTCAGTGCAGAAGGAAAGGTGTCTATATTTGTTAAGCAAATTGAAATAAGAGTCCTCAATTTGTCTGTTCAAACCCAGATAATGCTGAAGTACTTTGTGTAAAAGATGGCACCACAGTCCAGATTTATGTTTCAGATAAACACTGTATCCTCCCATGCTCGTAAGCTGTTCTGAATAAAAAGTACACAATCTAAGTACTGAGCCATTTAATTGTCTAGACTACATGTAAACATTCTGAGGGTTACATTAATCACTGGGGTTGCTCATTAGAGCACCTGAAATTTTGATTCTTTTTACTCTTAATTGGTACAACAAACAATATATTTTCCTCACACAAATACACTTCTCTACAATGAACTTGTAAGAGCTCAAGGCATGTTCTGTGAGCCTTTGCTATTAAAATAACTATTCATTCTATGCAGACAATTTTGATCCCAACCTTAGTCAAAGGAAACAAACTTTACAATTTTGCTAACATCCCTCCAAATGCCTTTCAGTAACAAAACATTTTTCTTTATCAATACCTTCTTATTACAGTAGTTTAGATAAAGGGAGAGCTGCTTTCGCTTCCTTTCCTCTATTTCTTCACTTGACTGGTTGTCAACTTTTTCCTGAATTTTCTGTAGTAGCGGGCTTGAAACATTCTCAAACCACTTCTTGTACAGCATTTCCCTCCTCCTTAGAGCTAAGAAATCATTGTGCTTCAAATACCTGTCTACTTCCTAATTGACAGAGAGACTATTGTTAACAAAGCTGGGTCTCTTATGAACCAGTAAAACAAATTACTTTAAACCAGACACTATTCAAAAATAAAGGACATCGGAAAGAGACAAGTCATTAATCAACTGAAACCCAAGGGGTGCTTGACACACTGAAATATCTGTACACAAAAGACATGCATTTTAATCAAATGTGTAGCCCACTTGTATACCATTACGCTGAAAATTGCATACTTTGTTTTTTTGCTGTACCAATATCTGCTTTGAAACCATAGCCAATCATATGACAACTGAATGTGAAGATTACTACTGTGTATGGTTTGCTACATAGAAACAGCTTATCTGTAGGACTTTTGTAACATGTAAAGCAGCTGTACTACAACACAATGTTCTTAACTAGAAAAAGTGCATATTCAGAAAAGGTTGCTTTGCAGATAGGAATAAACTAATTAATAGCAAGGCTATAATTTCATAGTTGAGAGATGCAAAATATACAGACCACATGCCACAATTCTCTTTGGCCTTAAGGACTCCTGAATACTTTATGAGAATCTCGTTGATTTTTGAAAATTTTTATTTCTTGCTATTATAGTTTTGAAGAAAATCTTGACGGCGTGGCTTTCACAGGTGGGCTGACCAGAATGAGGGTGGGTTTAGGAGCTAACCCAGCCTCTCTCAACCTTGAATCCCCAGATGTTGTTGAACTACAACTCTTGTCATCCCGGACCATAGGTCCTGATAGCTAGGGATGGTGGGAGTTGTAGTCCAACAACATCTGGGGACTCAAGGATGAGAGAGGATGGGCTAGACTATGCCTGAAATTCTGGAATGGAGCGGATTGTCACACTAACTGGCTGGAACTCCACAGGTGCCAAGGACCTGAATAAGAAGCCAGACCAGCTAAAGATATGATGACACTATGATATCCTGATGTACTCTCTGGCCAAGAAGCTCCTTAAAGAACAAGGTGAGGCATGTTTGATGGGCAAATACATCACACATACTGGCATTTTCCAAAAGTAGCATAAAGACTATAAAGGCTTCCATAAAGACTATAGAATCATACAATTGTAGTTGGAAGGGACCATAAGGGTCATCTAGTCCAACCCCCTGCAATGCAGGAACATGCAACTGTCCCATACGGGGATCAAACCTGCAACCTTGGCATTATCAGCACCACGCTCTTACCAACTGAGCTAAACAACTCCATTATTCTTATGTGAGTAGTGGAGCCAAGACAAGGCAAATCCACACCAAGGTACACATGGTGCAAGAAGACGTACACAGCCCAGCAGCTGATGCATTTGCAACAGCTCACTTCTAGGAGCTGGAAACCTACAATACCCCATTCTTCACCTAACTGAACTATGACCAACAACACCTGGTGCAGAGTGGCCAAGACACAGGCGTCAGACACAGTCCCAGGGCCCAAGTAAGTAACACAGAGTGGAGGTAACATAGCAGAGTTTGTAAAAGGAGCTTAAGGTGATGAAATTGTAGAATGGTACAGAAGAAGAATAAAAGAGCAGGGAAGGAAATACATGGAATAGATATATCCAAGGGTAAAGGTAAAAGTAAAGGTAAAGGGACCCCTGACCATTAGGTCCAGTCATGGACGACTCTGGGGTTGCAGCACTCATCTTGCCTTATTGGCTGAGGTAGCCGGGGTACAGCTTCCAGGTCATGTGGCCAGCATGACTAAACCGCTTCTGGAGAACCAGAGCAGCGTACGGAAACGCCGTTTACCTTCCCGCTGGAGCGGTACCTATTTATCTACTTGCACTTTGACATGCTTTGGAACTGCTAGGTGGGCAGGAGCAGGGACCGAGCAACGGGAGCTCACCCCGTCATGGGGATTCGAACCGCCGACCTTCTGATTGGCAAGCCCTAGGCTCTGTGGTTTAGACCAAAGCACCACCCGCGTCCCTTTATCCAAGGGTAAGTTAACACAAATGGAATAAGGCAACTTCCAATTCTTTCTAGCTAGTGGAAGGAGAGATTGCATGCATGATATTGCATGAGATTGTCATGTTCAAACTAATGAAAACTGATGTTTAAAGTTTTTAAAAACTTTAAATCTTTTTTAAAACCCACATAATTTGGGTCTTAAAAAAGCAAATTATTTGTAAACTCCATTTCTTACAGGGTAAAAGACACATGGGATTTCTATAACCAACATTCCTAATTTTGTTCTTTAAATAGCATGCATGAGAGAGGCAATCATGGCACGTGGGGAGGGAGCCTTTATCTCTTTTCCCCACACCATGTGGTCCTGATGAAAACTACCCTCCTTAGCCCCAGGACAGTTTTCTCCACTCATGGCTGCTGCTTATGGAACAAAATGCAAGCATGCTAACCATTACATACATTTAACATCATGGCTAGTTTGTCCCACAGTAGTTTCCATATACCACATCTATAATGCCACTACATTTCAAGACCCAAGTCAAAAATGTGAAAGGTATCAGATTCAAAAGATATTTCAGCAACCATTGTTGTAGGAGAAAGCATGAGGGCTGGGCGATACTCCAATTTACTGTCTGAAACCGGTATGGCGTTCACTCCCCAGCCACCACGATGTATCGGCAGTTCAAACTGCCTTTGCCCAAGTAGGCAAGCTGCATCTTTCCTCTTGGGTCAGTTGGTCGCTCCAGAAGGAAAGACACAGTCCACCCACTCGGGAGAAGGCAGACACTTGACTGCAGCCGGCCTGCCTTTGCCTGGGAGGGCAGGCTGCATCTTTCCTCCCAGAGCAACCAAGAGGAAAGACAAAGCCTGCCCACTTGGGAAGCTCCAATGGAGGAAGCTCCAATGCCCTTCCAGCTTGCGCATGAGCCAGAGCAGAATCAGAGCCACCCTCAAACTGCTCAGCTGGGCAGGGGGAAGCCTCAGCCCCACCCCCCAGCTGAGCAAGCGCTGACACCTTTCCTGCTCGTGACAGAGCTTCCTTGAACCGCTCAGCTGGGAGGGAAGCATAGACGCTCGCTCAGCTGTGGGGCAGAAGGCTCTCCCCTCAGCTGAGCGGTTCAAGGAAGTCCTGGGCTCATGCAAACTGGGGAGGCTTTGGGGCTCACTCACCATGTAGGGCTGGGCAATGTATCTCAGCTGCTTCTTCCATCCCTAAGATGGGGAGGAAGAAACAGGCTAGACACATTCAAGACATCATGATATATCGGCACATCACAGTATTTAGCTGCTGATATATCACAATGTGGAAAGCCAGGTACTGCCCAGCCCTACTAAGCTTCTTCATATCTGTAGGTCTTCCTCAAACGTTAGAAAGACATATTGTCAACCGACACTGTATTTTGTTTCTTACCCTCACAAAGCAGTTCTCTCTTTCCAGCAGGGCCTGGGTGGAACCAACAACATCCTGTCTTTCATTAACTACAGCCTAATAAAATACCAGCAAAATCTGTGAAGTAAAACTGCTGAATGAAAAGCAGTAATTAAGAATTAATTCTATTAGCAGCACAGCACTGTAGGATAAGTAGATCCATGATTAAAAAAGACATAGGAAATAAAGCTACAGAAACATCTTTTTAAAATGAATGGGATTTGGGTAAGTGCAACTTTGAGGCTATATTGAATTAGAGATAATCTTGGAGTAGAATAAAAAGTGCAAAGAGAAACAAAAAGTGATAAAAGAAGTTGCCATAATTACTTCTTGTACAGATCAGAAGGTTAGAAGAAAAGCAGACTTTTCTGGCTGGAGCTATTAATCCAACAATTCTAAATTAATTTAGAATATAAAGAATACATATTTAGAATATTTAATACTATTAGTATTTACATTAAGAATACATCCTAAAATTGTATAATAAACATATCAATAAAACATTAATATTTTGAGTTTTAGCACAAGTAAAAAAACATTCCCCAGAGTGTACAATACGTAGTGTGCTCCACTTCAATCCTATTTCAGCTGTAACTAGATAGCTACTGAATCAAAAGGTCAATAATTTAGTGATAAGCATCTATTCTTAATCAAATTCAGGGGCAAACTTACAATCTTTCTTTTGCTAAGCAGACCCAAAATAATTCTAGTCATTAAATCGTCCTGTGGGAAGGATCCTGATGTCTTTTTATTTTTTTGTTGCTGTTTTAAAATGTGTTTTAAAGCTTCTTGTAAACCATATTGGAAATATTGCAGAACATGAACAACTGTAATAAATGAATAAATAACTTGCAGTCCTACATACATATATTCTTTACCCAAACAGATGTCACATTTAAAAAGTTGTTTCATTTAAAAAATAATTAAAATATAACTGCAATATAAAAATCCCCATGCAGAGCAGACAGGAACTGAGCTTCATCTGAACCCCAAACTATATGGAACTCAAAGTACAGATGACTTTACAACAACAAAGTGGCTGTCACTTCTTGTGTACCTTGTAGTAATATATTTTGTCAGCCTCATTCTCTAAGAAACCTCTTAACAAGAGTTTCCACCTTCTCTCCAAAACTGAGAAAGTAGTGCCAGTACTGATTTCTTACTACTGCCGCCAAACTCAGGTGTACCTGCGCAATGGAAAAATGTTTCAGCCAGTTTTCAGAATCTTTGGTCCCTCCAGGTTGAATACTTCTGCCAGCCTTGCTGGGTGATCTACTCAAGGGTGTAGAGACTGCTGGAAGAGACTTACAAGAAAGCAGAATGGAGTGAGGAATCACAGTGAATATACCATATTCTATCAACCCCAAATTCAAAGCTGCCTACACAAAGGATACAGTATTATCCTCAGCATTCATCCAAAAGAAAGTTGAGAAGGATGGAAAACTACATCCTGAAATCTTTTGCTTTCAGTTCGGTGCAGACAGTACTTAAATGAAATGTAATTCCTTTCCCAGGTCTCTAGAAAACGGAGTGCCCCTCTCCAAATGGAAACAGGGCCATATGTGGGCCACCATAGTCTTCTTGCTCACACCAGAATATGGCCACCATTTCAGGGCTATAATGGTCTGGCATCCACATTCTGCAACAACTGACCGACTTGATTTTTCTTAAAGCTAATCTTAAGACTACTGTCTTAAGATCCCCTTCATGGATCACTGCCTTGCCGTGGCGAAGGGGCTTGAATAACTCAGAGAAGCTATGAGCTATGCTGTGCAGGGCCACCCAAGATGGACAGGTCATAGTGGAGTTTTGACCAAACGTGATCCACCTGGAGCAGGAACCGGCAAGCCACTCCAGAATCCCTGCCAAGAAAACTCCATGGACAAAGACAACAGGCATATAAAAGTTTTGATGCTGGAAGATGAGCCCCTCAGGTCGGAAGGCGTCCAACATGCTACTGGGGAAGAGCGGAGGACAAGTACAAGTAGATTCAGAGCTGATGAAGCAGCTGGGCCAAAGCCGAAAGGACGCTCAGTTGCGGATATGCCTGGAAGTGGAAGGAAAATCCAATGCTGTACAGAAAAATATTGCATAGGAACCTGGAATGTAAGAACCATGAACCTGGGTAAGTTGAATGTGGTCAAAAATGAGATGGCAAGAATAAATATTGACATCCTGGGCATCAGTGAACTAAAATGGACGGGAATGGGCGAATTCAGTTCGGATGACCATCATATCTACTACTGTGGGCAAGAATCCCGTAAAAGAAATGGAGTGACTGGCAGGACTGGTCGTTGTCCTCTTCAGATCATCACACAAACGCTTCTTGTTCTTTTATAAAACTTTTTATTGCGTATTAACAAAACAATCTTATAAACGGTTATTAACTATTATTCCTCAGAGTCACTTATTTCAGATACCTTCTGAGCTCTGCTTCTCCATGACCAGCCACTCTCAAAATGGCGAAGGCGCCCTTCCCTTTGTTTTCCCGCTCTTTCTCCTACCCTCCTGGCTAGAGCTGGCTTGTATCTCCCCTCCTCCCAATCTGAGCTAGAACTGAACCCTTGCCTTTCCTGTGAACAGCCAGTCCCTCCCTGTTGTTCCTCTTGCTCTCTTCTATTAGATTCACTGCTCTCCTTCCCCCCTTGGGGAATGCTTTCTCCCTCTGAGAAACTGGAAACTTCTAACTCTTCCCTGACAGTGACCCTCACTGTCAAGAGTGGCGAAAGCTGTACTGGGATGCAATCTCAAAAATGATATCATGATCTCAATACGAAGCCAAGGCAGACCTTTTAACATCACAGTAATCCAAGTTTATGCACCAACCACTGGTGCTGAAGAAACTGAAATTGACCAATTCTATGAAGACTTACAACACCTTATAGAAATGACACCAGAGAAGGATGTTCTTCTCATTATAGGGGATTGGAATGCTAAAGTAGGGAGTCAAGAGATAAAAGGAACAACTGGCAAGTTTGGCCTTGGAGTTCAAAACGAAGCAGGGCAAAGGCTAATAGAGTTCTGCCAAGAGAACAAGCTGGTCATCACAAACACACTTTTCCAACAACACAAGAGACGACTCTACACATGGACATCACCAAATGGGCAGCATCGAAATCAAATTGATTATATTCTCTGCAGCCAAAGATGGAGAAGCTCTATACAGTCAGCAAAAACAAGACCTGGAGCTGACTGTGGCTCAGATCATCAGCTTCTTATAGCAAAATTCAAGCTTAAACTGAAGAAAGTAGGAAAAACCACTGGGCCGGTAAGATACAATCTAAATCAAATCCCTTTATAAATACACAGTGGAAGTGAGAAACAGGTTTAAGGACAGAGTGCCTGAAGAACTATGGATGGAGGCTTGCAACATTATACAGGAGGCAGCAACGAAAACCATCCCAATGAAAAGGAAATGCAAGAAAGCAAAGTAGCTGTCCAACGAGGCCTTACAAATAGCGGGGGAGAGGGACTTCCGGGATAGCGCGAATGGGTAATGGCGGACTCCCTCTGAGCTCCGGAGGGAGTCGGCTCCGCTAAGGACGGGTCTTGCCGTGCCGGCGACACGGGGACCCTTAGAAACCGCAGGCGCGGAAGCCTGCGGACATGGTGACTCGGTGGGCACCTTAAGCGCCCTCCCTGACCCGCGAAGAGCCTTTTTAAAGGCTACGGAGTGGACCGGAGAGTGGCGTGGTGCTGAGAGTCGATCGCTGCCTTGGCGGAGCGAAGCCGCGAGCCATGACCGGAGAGCGCTGTCTTTCTTCTTAAAATTTGGACTGAAAATGTAACCCGTGAGTAAAAGGAAATTTCGGCACTAAAAGTTTCTTATTTACGAATTCGAGTATGATCGGGGGGACGTGTTAAAAAGGAAGTCCGCACTCCCCCTCCCCACCAAAAGATTTAAAGCAAAGAGATAGCACCAGGTCGGAAAGACTTTGGTGCTTAAACGGAGAACTTTCACAAACTGAATTAAGAAGTAATTTGAGCAGGAGTGGAAGAAAGAGGAATTCCGGGGGTTTTGCTTTTTAAGTTGACCCCCCCCAGACCCGGGTAGCGCCCAGTGTGGGAGCCCGAGAAACAGAATAAGGAGTTTGACAGCTGTCAAAAAGAGCTGTCAAACGAATAGCCGAAACGTGGAACTGTGTTATAACTGCTTTTCTGGATTAAATGCTACATTGAAACTGAATTGATTGAACTGATTGGAAACAAAATAATCCTTAACAACAAAGTAACTGACTGTTGGGTGAGATTCATGATGGAGATCCCTCTGGAGGGAACTGATGACATTGCAATGGCTGCTGAAGGAAAATTACTGGCAGAGATACAAAAAATGTTTTGTCTGGTGGGAACCTTGCAAAAACAGAACACAATTATGACTGAACAGTTGATGACCTTCAGTCTTAAACTTAACGACTCTGTCAATGGAACTAAACAAGTGGAAAAAAAATTTGCAGCTGCAGAAGGAGAGATAACCCTATGGGGGGAAGGAGAAAAAGAAAGAGTTCAACAAGAATGCAAACAGAAACCTGCAACTTTTGGGAATCAAAGAAACAAGGAGGATGACTATGGGATTGCAGACCTGCAGGGCCAGAGGAAGAGAGAAGCCCCTGGAATAATCAGAATATTGAATCAACAAAGAATGAACAAGTTCAATGGGGACTTCTTTCTGGGGCTGGACTTTGGGAGATTTGTTGTCTTTGGTCAAAAACTGTCTTTGTTTGATTTGGAAGAAAGAAAATATGAGGAGCTGCTGACAGAACTTCATGGAGAAGGGAAGACCAACAAAGAGGACTATAAACAAAATCGGCGGAGAGAGGCTAACTGGGGCCTGAAGGCCTCGGATGTCAGAAATCCGGGCTAAAACTGTTGTTTATCTATTTGGGTAGGGGCAAAGCGGGGGCAGGGGGGAGGGGAATTTGGGGTGGTAAAAACCTGGGATTTGGAACTGAAATATTATGATTTTAGATTTAATATTAAAAAAAAAAAAAAAAGATGAGTTTGTGGGAGAGAAATTAGGCCGACCTTGGAGAATAGATCCAATATGGGAAAGGGAACATGTAAAATTATGATAAGTTAAAAAGGGGGAAAAGATAAATTGGAAGGAAAGAATTGAATAATTTTTAAGAGATCTAATAAATAATTTGCTGAGCTATGTAGTGAAAATGGAAGGTGGGCAGGGGAGTGCGGGGAAGTCATTGAAAGAAGGAGATGAAAATTTGGTTGTGTTTTGTTTTGTTTTGTGTTTGTTTTACCTTTGTTTTGATTTTTTTTTATGTAAGTTTGTTTTGTCTTTAAAATTGAAAATTGAATAAAAATTATTAAAAAAAAAAAAAAAAACAAATAGCGGGGGAGAGAAGGCAAGCAAAATGCGAGGGAGATAGTGAAAGATAGAGGAAATTGAATGCACATTTCCAAAAAATAGCAAGGAGAGACAAGAAGGCCTTCTTAAATGAGTAATGCAAAGAAATAGAGGAAAACAACAGAATGGGAAGAACCAGAGATCTGTTCAAGAAAATTGGAGATATGAAAGGGACATTTTGTACAAAGATTACCATAATAAAGGACAAAAGTGGTAAGGACCTAACAGAAGCAGAAGACATGAAGAAGAGGTGGCAAGAATACACAGAGGAATTATACCAGAAAGATATGGATGTCTCGTACACCCCAGGTAGTGTGGTTGCTGACCTTGAGCCAGACATCCTGGAGAGTGAAGTCAAATGGGCCTTAGAAAGCACTGCTAATAACAAGGCCAGTGGAAGTGATGGTATTCCAGCTGAACTATTTAAAATTTTAAAAGATGATGCTGTTGAGGTGCTACACTCAATATGCCCGCAAATTTGGAAAACTCAGCAGTGGCCAGAGGATTAGAGAAGATCAGTCTACATCCCAATCCCAAAGAAGGGCAGTGCCAAGGAATGTTCCAACTACCGCACAATTGCACTCATTTCACACGCAAGCAAGGTAATGCTTGAAATTCTACAAGGAAGGCTCAAGCAGTATGTGGACCAAGAACTCCCAGAAGTGCAAGGTGGATTTCGAAGGGGCAGAGGAACCAGAGACCAAATTGCAAACATGCGCTGGATTATGGAGAAAGCTAGAGAATTCCAGAAAGAGAATTCCAGAAAGAGAATTCTGCTTCATTGACTATGCAAAAGCCTTTGACTGTGTCGACCACAGCAAACTATGGCAAGTTCTCAAAGAAATGGGAGTGCCTGATCACCTCATCTGTCTCCTGAGAAATCTCTATGTGGGACAAGAAGCTACAGTTAGAACTGGATATGGAACAACTGATTGGTTCAAAATTGGTTCAAAATTGTCTCCCTGCTTATTTAACTTATATGCAGAATTCATCATGCGAAAGGCTGGGCTAGATGAATCCCAAGCCAGAATTAAGATTACCGGAAGAAATATCAACAACCTCAGATATGCAGATGACACCAACCTTGATGGCAGAAAGTGAGGCGGAATTAAAGAACCTTTTAATGAGGGTGAAAGAGGAGAGCGCAAAATATGGTCTGAAGCTCAACATCAAAAAAACGAAGATCATGGCCACTGGTCCCATTACCTCCTGGCAAACAGAAGGGGAAGAAATGGAGGCAGTGAGAGATTTTACTTTCTTGAGCTCCATGATCACTGCAGATGGTGACAGCAGCCACGAAATTAAAAGACGCCTGCTTCTTGGGAGAAAAGCAATGACAAACCTAGACAGCATCTTAAAAAGTAGAGACATCATCTTGCCAACCAAGTCCTATGGACTGCAAGAAGATCAAACCTATTCATTCTGAAGGAAATCAGCCCTGAGTGCTCACTGGAAGGACAATACTTTGGCCACCTCGTGAGAAGAGAAGACTCCCTGGAAAAGACCCTGATGTTGAGAAAGATTGAGGGCACAAGGAGAAGGGGACGACAGAGGACAAGATGGTTGGACAGTGTTCTCAAAGCTACGAACATAAGTTTGACCAAACTGTGGGAGGAAGTGGAAGACAGGAGTGCCTGGCGTGCTCTGGTCCATGGGGTCACGAAGAGTCGGACCCAACTAAACGACTAAACAACAAAAACAACAAGAAGACTACTGTATGACCTCCAAAGTAACCACATAAACATTGTGAATAAATAAAATATTGTGCATTGCTCTGCTACTACAAACATTTGGAAACTAAACAGAACTCTTTTTCGACATGATGAGTAATTATATAAATTGCCTTCAATATATAACTGCCTTAGCTTTTCCACCGATGGAGCTGACAGTCCATTAACAGGAAAAGCATGCACCTCAATAACAATGCTCAGCATTTGTACAGTACTTTGAATATGTTATAATTTCTTGCAATCACTGTTGTCCCCCTGTGGCCGATGGGGGTCTGAGGCTGAGAGAGAAAAGCTTGTCCAAGGCCATGTAATAACATTCAAAGCCAGGACACAAGTGCTTAGCTCAGTACATTATTTTTCTTATTTATTTCAAGTACTTATATACAACTTTTCTTCTGGTAAGGAAAATTTCCCCAGATTATTTATATCCCACCTTTTCTCAAAGGACCTCAAAGTGGTCTCACACTTTCCCCTCCCCTCTCCATTTTATCCTCACAGTGACCCTGTGAGGTAGGCTAGACTGAAAGACTGTGAGTGGCCCACGGTCACCCAGTGATCTTTGGGGCGGAGTGGGGATTCAAATCCTGCTTTCCCTGGTCCTAGTCCATCACTCTAGCCCCCATTGGCTCTTTTGAAATGTAAAGAATCAAGGTCTAGCTAAGTCATTTGGCTACTTATGTTTAGATCAGTTGACCTCACAATGGGAGTTTTAGATTTATCAATTTTTTAAGAAACTTAATTAAATCAAAATGAAATGCTGCTTTAACTGTTTTGCACTGCTAGCACTACATATTTTGTGATAGTACACTGCCAAAGTAGTGGATATAGTCCCATGTTAAGCACCTAGTCACTCACTTGCTTTCGCTCCGCCCTCATCTGCTCCATTTGGGCCCTTGGACAGCGAAGTCTTATGAGCCACTCCAAGTCTGTACTTTCCTGCCTTGGCACTCCAGGATAGACCTAGTATGAGATTGTTGAATTAGCAAAAAAAAGGGGGGGGGAGAGCCCACTAGTCTTAAAAAACAAAAATATTCAGAGGCCTTCAAAGAATATACTGGCTCCTCTCAACAGCTCCAGATCACAGCTTGTCAAGCCAGACGTCAACTTTCTAATAACTCACTCTAAAAGTATATGTATCTTGTAGGCTACTGAGTGGAATGGGGAACCAGTACTTAGTACAACAGAACTTCTCTACAATAGACAATAAGTGTTCCAAAGTTAGGTCATAGGACTGTGACATCAGTCCTCAATTCCAACTTATTCAATTCTTTGAGATGTTTTTCTTTATTCCCTAGAAGTTCTTTCTACTTGAAAGAACATGGCACAACAGCAATGGATATGCAGAAATTAGATAAGGTGACTAAGCAGAATGTACTTGGCATAGTGTTATGGAAATATTAAGTGCTGTATCTTAGAAGTACAATGCACACATACAGTGCTTCCCAAAATTCTCGTCTTCTGCTATAGTTCTGAGAAACTATGAAACAGGCCAATTACAGCACAAACATGCAATACATCTTTAATGATACATAAGAAACTAGTTTAACAGTGTTTCTATGTAGCTATCACACTAAGATTTAAATAGCTGTACAGTGGTACCTCGGGTTACGAACAGTCCTGCTTACGAACGCTTCAGGTTACGAATTCCACAAACCCGGAAGTAGATGTCCCAGGTTGCGAACTTTGCCCCGGGATATGAATGCAATCTGCTTCTGGGGCCACGGGAGGCCTACATATGTAGGGAATGTGTGCCTCAGGTTAAGAATGCTTCGGGTTAAGAACGGACTTCCAGAACAAATTAAGTTTGTAACCCGAGGTACCACTGTAAATGATTGCATTACCACATCTCAATTTTTATGCTTTTTTTTTTTTTAAGATTCTCTGGGAGCTACAACCAAAGAATGGCTAATACAATGGTACCTCGGGTTAAGAACTGAATTCGTTCCGGAGGTTCATTCTTAACCTGAAACTGTTCTTAACCTGAAGCACCACTTTAGCTAATGGGGCCTCCCGCTGCCGCTGCGCAATTTCTGTTCTCATCCTGAAGCAAAGTTCTTAACCCGAGGTACTATTTCTGGGTTAATGGAGTCTGTAACCTGAAGCGTCTGTAACCCGAGGTACCACTGTATATGTTTTAAACATATAAATAAATAGTCTTTAAGGGAGCTGAAAGTGGGTGGAAAGAATTACAGCTTCCCATGTTTAATTTGCCTCACTTATAACACTTTCATACAGATGTTCCAAGTTTTGTAATCAACACAAAACCTGTAAAACCTATTTGTTGAGTTGAAAGTTAAATGTATAAACAACCAACAAACCATAATTCATTTTCAAATCACCAACTCTAAAAACAATAGCATCCATCTGTCACCAGCCACAACAGATTTCTGAAAATTCATTTGTTTAACTTGTATCTGTTTCCCTTCACACAACAGGAGATAAAGAATATTTAACAAATTAGTAGATAGATTATTTTTTAACAGTATCCAGCTCCTTCTTGCCATCTATCTTCAATTGCCAGTTTAGTTTACAGTGGTACCTCTGGCTACGTACTTAATTCGTTCAGGAGGTCCCTTCTTAACATGAAACTGTTCTTAACTTGAGTTACCACTTTAGCTAATGGCACCTGCCGCTGCGCTACTGCCGCACAATTTCTGTTCTCATCATGAAGCAAAGTTCTTAACTCAAGGTACTATTTCTGGGTTAGCGGAGTCTGTAACCTGAAGCATCTGTAACCTGAAGTGTATGTAACCCAAGGTACCACTGTACTTATACAGTCATACCTCGGGTTGAAGTAGCTTCAGAATAAGTATTTACGGGTTGCGCGCTGCGGCGACCCAAAAGTAACGGAGTGTGTTACTTCAAGGTTTCACTGCTTGTGCATACACAGACGGTCAAAATGATGTCACGCGCATGCACGGAAGTGGCGAATCGCAACCCGCGGGTTGTGTTTGCTTCTGGATGCGAACGGGGCTCCGGAACAGATCCCATTCGCATCCAGAAGTACCACTGTAAAATGTGTTGGCTGATTTTCCACCCAAAGGTGCACAAAGACAATACATATCCATATGCTATTTCCTGGGCAGATGAAGTTTTGTGGCACATCCTGTTCTACATTCTGTCTCTTTAATGTTATTGTTGTTTATTAAATTTGTATACCTCACATCATCCACAGATCTCAGGGCGGTACACAACATAAAACAAGATACAGAGGATTGCTTCATGGGATCAGTAGGAAACTAAGTAACAGTGCTCTCTGAAATCCCCCTCCCAAGTCAGACACAGCTTGTCTTTAAGAGGGGATAGCATTTTTGAAAATTTTAGAAGCATTACGATACGATACGATATCTTTATTGTCATTGTCCCTTGCAGAACAATGAAATTGTGGCGACATATATAACACAAATCTTAAATACTGTGAAAGAAAGGAAAAGCAAACAGAAGAAGGCTCTTATGAACTGATGCACTAGAATCAGTTGTGTCTGGAATTCAGAATGCATCAGCTTTATTGCATTTCTTCAAGAAAACATCTGACCTTCTGTACCTGGTAAGGTGTAATAGGCATCCATTCTGTAAGCGCTATAAAATCCTCTTCTTTATCCAAATGCGAGAATCCAGTCTTTGTAGGCTGTAATGATATTTGCTGGATAAATTTAAAGTAAAAAAACCATCTAAGGCAATGCTTACTTGAGAGTATGTCTCATTGTCACATCCTTCTGACTTAAGAGTGAGCAGGAAAGGTCTCACAGCAATAGGCTGATGAGCTTTAAGTTCCAAGGGATTTCCCAGTTTCCTCAAAACAAGTGTGTTTCTTTAAAAAGGGTGAGAGCCAATGTAATGCAAGTGTCTGCTCACACAAGCGGGTTTCTCTTTCCTCTCATCCCTCCTGCACCCTCCCAACCCCCTCAAACGTTCCTCTAGCATGCAAGGGGGCTAGATGCAGAAGAGAAACTGAAAATCAAGTTGCACAAGCCAATTTCCATTGAACAAATGGACATACTGTATATCACCGCATGTTGCCCCAAGAGTATAAACTTTGTTTATTTCAGTCATTTAAAAGATGATTTAATTGGCTTGGAAAAAATGCCAATATTTTTCACCTTCACAGGACAACCAAGCAATGAGGAAAACAAAGTGAGGGTTGGGAGTAGGAATTTTTTAAAAATCAGACTAGAAAAATTGTCTTTCCACTATGGAGGGAAATGTCGTCGGGCCATTCCTTGGTGTGTGGAGTGCCGCAGGGCGCAATTCTCTCCCCGATGCTTTTTAACATCTTTATGCGCCCCCTTACCCAGATTATCTGGAGCTTTGGGCTGGGCTGTCACCAATATGCTGATGACACTCAGCTCTATCTGCTGATGGATGCCCACACCGACTCAGCCCCGAACACACTGACCAGATTCTTGGAAGCTGTGGCTGGATGGTTTCGTGGGAGCTGATTGAAACTAAATCCTTCGAAGACAGAGGTCCTATGGTTGGGTCGGGATGGCATGGGGATGAGGGACCAACTCCCTTCTCTTGCGGGGGCCCAATTAGTGCCATTGCCTTCCGTTAAGAGTTTGGGTGTAATCCTTGACGCCTCCCTTTCCATGGAGGCGCAAGTTACAGCAACAGCCAAGGCAACATTTTTCCACCTTCGCCGCATCAAGCAGTTGGTCCCTTACCTTTCCCGCCCTGACCTGGCCACAGTGATCCATGTGACGGTCATCTCCAGGCTTGACTACTGTAATTCGCTCTACGCGGGGCTGCCCTTGAAGCTGACCCAGAAACTCCAGAGGGTGCCGAATGCTGCAGCGAGGCTCCTCACGGGGTCTCTGCCATGGGAGCATTTCAAACCCAGTGCTTTTCAAACTGCACTGGCTCCCGGTAGAGTTCAGGGTCAAATTTAAGGTGCTGCTTTTGACCTTTAAAGCCCTTCACGGCCTAGGACCCTCATACCTACGGGACCGCCTCTCCCGGTATGCCCCACGGAGAGCCTCAAGGTCCATAAATAGCAACACCCTAGTGGTCCCAGGCCCTAAGGAAGTTAGATTGGCTTCAACCAGAGCCAGGGCCTTTTCAACTCTGGCCTGGTGGAACACTCTGCCTCATGAGACCAGGGCCCTGCAGGATCTGATTTCTTTCCGCAGGGCCTGTAAGACAGAGTTGTTCCATCTGGCCTTTGGCTTGGAGCCAATTTGATTCCCTCCCTCTCTTTCTTTTTTCCTTTCCTTCTCCTCCTGCGATGAGGCTACATTTTAATATTTTAATGTTTCAATATTTTAATGTTGTATTTTAATTTTGTTTTTAAGTTCTAATCATTCAACTTGTTTTTATTATTGCTTGTAAGCCGCTCTGAGCCCGGCCTTGGCTGGGGAGGGTGGGGTATAAATAAAAAATTATTATAATTATTATAATTATAATTATTATTATTAAATCAGATGCTTAAAAAAATGAGACTATCTGTTTTTTAAAAATCATACTATATGCTTGGAGATATTGTGTGTGTGCATCTGACGTGGCACAGCCCTTACTACTTTATGCCCACAAGATACAGGAAGCCCCAGCTGACACAGCGTCCAGGCGAATTAAGCAGATGTGCAAGAAGAGGGTAAGTAGAGCCCCTTAAGTTAATAAGTTTATTAAAATAAACAGTAGACAGAATAGTAACGGCGCAGTAAGAGCATTGTGTGCTAAGACCCAAATCTAGAAAAAACTTTTAACTCAGGAGCTAAATTCTACGAGTAGGAAGTCTTTAGAAAAGCTCTCAGGAGAGGGAAGTGCTCACATGCCCATGTGCTGCTTGCAGGTTTCCCACAAACATCTGACTGGCCAGATCCAGCAATCTTATGTTCGTATGACATGGGAATTTCATGGTGTCTCCTACATTTTCATGTATCACATTAAATTTATTTTGAAATATTCAGTGTTGTTGTTTAAAAGTACTTAATATGCTATGCTTTGAACTGCATATGCATAAGCACTACTACTTGTTATGTCCAAGTTGCACTGGTCAACTGGATCGAGGAGGAGTTTAGAGCAAGAGGGAATGAGTTTATCCCCACTGCATTTTGAGTATATGTGACACATGAATTTGACTAATTTTTAAAAGCAAAATCTAAATATAGAGGCAGAATTCGAGTAATTATGTAGTTCTTTACTAAATCAACCCAATACCCAATTATCCAGGTTGCACACTGAGAACTGTTGTGTCACAAAGGTTCATACACATTGCTGTCCTCTTCTCAAGTCTTAGATACATTAAAGTCAGGTTACTAAAATATAGACCTTTTTTGCTTGGGCGTATCTACGATATCGATGCCGGGCTTTTGGACAGCAAACTTTTATAAGCCAGTCTTCTCCTGAGCTGTCACTATCTAAAGATGCTGCTGAATCAGTCTAGAAAAAACAACAAGCAAGCACATTAAAGTAAGCATAAACAATGAAAACTTTCTGCATAGATGGCTTTCCCCACCCTACCGCGACCAACCAACTAGAACTGCCATTTGTAGAAATGCCAGTGTGTTTAGAAGCCTATAAAGAATGTTCTTTATAAAGTTCAGGTTCTTCTCAGATGTCAACTGCTAAAAGTAATGGGGGAATCCTCATAACTAAATAATCAGTTGTGATCCCTACCTCTTGCTGAACTGCCCATTCTAGAACAGGGATGGGGAACCTGTGGCCCTCCAAAGGGTTGCTGGGACTACATATCTCACCACTGGCTATGCTGATGAGGCCTGCTGGGAACTGAAGGCCATGAAGATCTGGAGGGCCAAGGGTTCTCCATCCATGTTTAGAACAGTATCATTTATAGAGGGAAATGAAGGTTGGAGTTGGATGGGGAACAGACGACTACCTCAGTGCTTAAGGTGGCCCAAACATAACTAACATACTTAAGCTGCAGGATACATGCACCACTTGGAGAAAATCTGCTGTCCTCTTCATGGGGGTGTGTGGGGGGGAACTCTTTGCATATTCATGTTATCACTAACAGGGTATTTATAACAAGAATTATGATTTTGCAGCTTCTGATGTTTTATTGTTTATTATTACATTTTTGTGCTTGTAATTATGTGTTTATTCATATGGTTTTAACTACTGAAAGGCGGCTAAGGAATAAAACGATGAATGGATGGATGTAAATGCAGTCAGTTTAGATTATCTGTGCAATTATGAGATTCCCCCCCCCCCCAGGTTTAAGATTGTAGCTCGTTGTTTGCCCTCTGTGGTTTTAAGCACACATGTAAATATTTTGCCCAAGCTATGTAGTTTTATGGTTCTGGGACTCTTAGCCCCGTTTAAACTTTTATGGCAGTGGTTTCCTCAACTTGCCTTGCCTTGTAGAGACAAAGGAAGGTCTTATCCCAAAGATGCTTCATGTGGTTAAAATCTGCAAGCGACAGAAGGCAAGTACACCCCCCCCCCAATGAAACATCAGATGATGCTGTACCTTTTAGGAACTTCAGATACTTGCTTAGACATGCTTTTAGTAGCAATGTTTACTCGTTTTTGGAAGCCAGCAAGTTGCCCAGGAAGCCAACTACACAACTTCAGATGAAATGTGCAATGTGTAGTGCCTTATATATTGCCATTTATTTTAAATCAGGATTGATTTAAACCAAAATGGGGCTTATGTTATCTTGCCAGTGGTGTTTTATGGATTTTATTATAGATTTTGTGTGGAAGCATAACTGTAATTCTACTTCCAGCTGGTTATGGATGAGCAATGCCTCAGCAGTGCTAAAGAATCCTAGTGCTCAAATGACCAGGGTATCTAGTTTGCATTTTGAAAACTGAAGGGATGGTTCTGGCTGTGGCTGCAGCTGTTGTGTGTGACAGACAGCAGCGCCAGGCTCAGAAATTCCAACAGAGGGCTGAAGCCTCTCTCTGATTGGCTACCCAGCCAGCCAGCCAGAAGGGGGTGGAGCCAGCCCTTTTGGAGGGAAAATAAACAGGGCTGCTTCTGGGGGAGAGTTAGGGTTGGATTTGAGGGGTCAGACAAGGTTCAGGCTGAGAAATAGGGCTTGGTTGGGATGGGAGAAAGGGATGAGGAGAGGATTTGACTGAGGGAGAACTGGCTCTGATCCACGCGGCACATCCGCTCGGAGGAGACTCTCTCTAGCCAGAGGAAGGAGCCTCGCAGCTTGGCTAGGAAGAGCGGGTGGAGGGTCTGGGGAAAGTCTTCTGACAGGAACTAACTGGAGGGCTGAGTCTGAGCCAGGAGAGGGAGAAGAAGATGGGGGAAGACAGACGAAAGCGGGGTCTCCTTCCAGGCGGGAGGGGAGAGATCTTCTAGGCCAGAGCTTTCCAGACTTTTCATCTTGATGACCCACTTGTCAGAGATGCCTCGTTTTGGGACACACTACTTCCAATTTACTAGCAAACGGGAGGCTAAACAAAGCCCTTTCTAGCCCCGGAAGGAGCGCAGGGAGCATTGCTCTCTTCTTGGCAAAGAAGACCCCTAAGCCAGTAACAAGGGGGAGGGGACCCCCTGGGTCTGTTGTACTGTTTGAAAAGACCTCAGTAGTGGGATGGCTAAGAGAGGGGAACTGAGGGAAAGCGCCCCTCACTTATGAACCAGGGTATTCAATTGGGAAACACTGGCCAGTGAGCACTCCAGTTGGAGAACAGCCTTGACCAAAGGTGTCATAGACTTTGAAGACACTCGAACTCAGGATGCAAGGGAGAAACGTGCTAAGAGGAAGGCACGCTTGGCAAATCCTCACCATGACCGACTCCCGTCCGGAAACCAATGTCCCCACTGTGGAAGGACGTGTGGATCCAGAATTGGCCTCCACAGTCACTTACGGACTCACTGTTAAAACCGTGTTCATGGAAGACAAGATTGCCAAAGAAGCAGCGGCAGCAGCTGTGTCCAAAGTATTTAACTGTAATACCTATAACAGCTAAGTAAAGAAACGAGAGGGAAGTAGCAGAAACTGAGTTAAGCATTTTACCACCTATTCAAGAACCTTGAACATCTACCTGAAGTGTGCGAAATACTATAAAGCACTGAAGGAATGGCTAGTACAACCATTGAAAGAAGTTTGTAACCAAATCTTGGAGGGGAAAAAGGCTCCCGAATCGTGGAAGGAAGCATTCATCTCACTTATACCGAAGACAGAAACTGAGAAACATCAAGTCAAGAACTACCGCCCTATATCACTTCTGAATGTGGATTATAAAATTTTTGCAGACATTTTAGCAAAAAAATTTTAAAAAGTTCTGTTGGAGGAGATTCACGGGGACCAAACAGGCTTTCTACCAGGTAGACAATTATCAGAAAATGTGAGGAACATTATAGACATTTTAGAACTTTTGGAAACTGACATAAATAGAAAGGCTGTTTTGATTTTTGTGGACGCGGAGAAAGCCTTTGACAACATTTGTTGGAGTTTTATGAAGAGGAATCTCCAAGGGATGGGGGTAGGCAAAAATTTTGAAAATGGTATAGGTGCAATATATTCTGAGCAAAAGGCCAAACTAATTGTAAATGGTATGGTCATGGACGAGATTCCAATAGAGAAAGGGACACGACAGGGATGCCCAATATCCCCCCTATTGTTTATATCGGTACTGGAGGTTTTCTTGAACATGATTAGAAGGGACCAGATGGTTAAAGGAATACAGGTCGGAACTAAACAATATAAGTTAAGAGCATTTGCAGATGATCTAGTTTTGACACTACAACAGCCAGAAGCCAGTACAAAAAGAGTTTTGGAACTAATTGAAATATTTGGTCAAGTAGCAGGTTTTAAATTAAACAAACATAAGACAAAAGTCTTGGAAAAAAATCTAACGATGGGGGAAAAAGATAGCTTTCAAAGAGAAACCGGTTTGGAAATTGCAAAAAGAGTAAAATATCTGGGGGTGAACTTAACATCTAAGAATGTGAACTTATTTAAAGATAATTATGAGAAATGTTGGTTGGAAGTGAAGAAAGATTTCGATATATGGTCTAGGCTGAGACTTTCCTTGTTAGGCCGAATTGCTGTTATCAAGATGAATGTACTGCCGAGATTGTTATTTCTGTTCCAGACATTGCAAATTTTAGACAAGATGGATTGTTTCAAGAAGTGGCAGAAAGATATATCTAAATTTGTCTGGCAGGGCAAAAAACCCAGAATAAAATTTAAGATTCTGACTGATGTAAAGGATAGAGGGGGCTTTGCCCTGCCGGACTTAAAACTTTACTATGAAGCAGCAGCTTTCTGCTGGCTGAAACCATGGCTACTTCTTGAGAATACAGATATTCTGGATCTGGAAGGTTATGATAACAACTTTGGTTGGCATGCATATCTATGGTATGACAAGGTAAAGGTACATAGAAACTTTAAAAACCATATTGTCAGGAAAGCACTGTATAATGTATGGAATAGATATAAAGATTTGTTAGAGAGTAAAACCCCCAGGTGGTTGTCACCAATGGAAGCCAAGGCGGTAAAAAGACTGAACATGGACTCAGATTGGCCAAAATATTGTGAAATTATAGAATATGATGGTGAAAACCTGAAACTACAGAGTTTTGAGAAATTGAAACCTAAAGTCTGAGACTGGTTACATTATTACCAGATTAATGAAACCTTTAAGCAGGACAGGAAACTAGGATTTCAGAAGGAGAGGTCAAAGTTAGAAACAGAATTGCTAGAACCCAATACTAAGAATTTGTCTAGAATGTATAATTTGCTGCTAAAATGGAACACACAGGATGAAACGGTTAAATCAGCTATGATTAAGTGGGCACAAGATGTTGGTCATGATATTATGTTTGCTGACTGGGAGCAGTTATGGACCACAGGCATTAAATTTACGGCATGTAGTGCCTTGAAAGAGAATATAATGAAAATGATCTATAGGTGGTACATGACCCCAGTCAAGCTTGCAAAGATATATCATTTGCCCAATAACAATTGCTGGAAGTGTAATGAATGCGAAGGAACTTTTTATCATCTTTGGTGGACCTGCCCGAAGATTAAGGCCTACTGGGATCTATAATGAAATTAAGAAAATCCTTAAGTGGACATTTATAAAGAAACCAGAGGCTTTTCTCTTGGGCATGGTGGGCCAAACGGTTCTAAAGAAAGATAGAACATTTTTTATGTACGCAACAGCAGCAGCAAGAATTCTTTTGGCGAAGTATTGGAAGACTAAAGAAGTACCTACTCTGGAAGAATGGCAGACCAAGGTGACTGAATTCATGGGACTGGCAGAGATGACCGGCAGAATCCGTGACCAGAAGAGAGAGACAGTGGAAGAAGACTGGAAAAAATTCAAAATCTATCTTAAAAATTGTTGTAAAATTTCGGAATGTTAAGATGTCAAGGGATTGGATATAAAGAATTACAGCTGTAAAAATTGAAATTTAAAAAAAGCTTTAAAGAGAATTAAATATAAAAAGGGATGAAGGATTGCTAAAAAATTTTAAAATAAGGATGCAGTGAAGGGGAGGTTTGGGGAAGTCGTGTTATGTTTGTTTGTTTTTTGTTTATGTTGTAAAATTAATAAAAATTATTTAAAAAAAAAAAAAAGAACATCTACCTGAAGTGTAACAACTGATTTTTAGCATCCGAAGTTTAAGAAAAACTGTGCGTTTAAGCCTGCAATATCCTGATGTTGACTTCTACCTGAAAGAACACATCTCACGACCCAACTTTGTTTCACAAACTACTTCTTTTTGTAACTAAAACTTTTATTGTTTGATCAACTCCTATCCCCTCTAAATCACACAAGACTTGTGGTAAATTGTAGACTTTCATTTAATTGGCATACTGTGAGGTGCATCCACTATATTTAATTGGGGGCAGTAAAAGGAGTAAATCTACATATTAATTGGGAAATATATAAAAAAAAATGTCCAGTAGCACTTGAGAGACTAAGTTTGTTCTTGGTATAAGCTTTCGTGTGCATGCACACTTCTTCAGATATTAATTGGGAGTTAACGGTGAGATCTGCTACATGTAAGCCAGAAAGTCAGCCGGCAGCTTTTTTGCTCCGTTTGACATCTTTATCTGCGGCCGCCCAGAAGAGCCTTCAAAGAATTGCACCCGTTACCAAGGCGGCAGAATCCCAGACGTGGTGGGACTACAGCGCCCATCATGCACGACTTCGAGCGCCGGTGCTGCCAACGCCAAGGCTGCCGGTTCGATCCCCGCGCGGGACAGCCGCCTCTTCCGGCCCAGAGGCCTCCCAGGGTCCCTTTCCGCCTCCGCCGTCTCCCCAGAGGCGTCCCGAGGCGGAGAAGGGCTGGTCCGCAAGGGCGGCCTTCGGGAAGCGAGGCCCCGGGGTCCCTCTGGCCGCCGCCGCCACTCACTCACTCGGTCGGGGAGGCCCGGAGGAGGATGGTGCTCTTTGGGCGTGGATGTCATTGGCCCCCGCTGCCCTCCGGCGGCCCCGCTGCCCTCCGGGGCCTCCATGCCCGCCGGGGTCGGGCCCGCGCGGCCTCGCCCAGCGCAGCCCGCCGCGGTCAGAAGCCTCCTTGCCGCGCGCCGGCGGAGGGGCCAGGAGGGACGCAGCGCGCCGGCGGAGGGCCGCCCCTCCGCCGGGGGAAAAGAGTCCCTCGGCTTCTCCTTCCCGGAACTCCCTACGGAGTTCCGCTGCTCCCGAGGAGTGGTTGCCTCTTACCGGGCTGGGAACGGGGCTTCGGTTGGAAACACACGCGAGTCCCACCAGCCCCAGGAAGAAAACGGCAAGTCGCCTTGCTGTATTCATCCGCGCCAGGCGGCCAAGGCGCCCGAAGCCCCGCTCGTAGCCATGGCGATTCGGGGCGAGAAAGGAGCTCCAATCAAAAGGGAGCGCGCTGCCCGAGGAGCCAATCGCTGGCCTCCGCCATTCATCCGCTGAAGAGGCTCGTGGTTGCAGCGATTGGCTTCTGGGAGACGACGGGGCGGGCTGGTCCTTCAATCCACTTGCATGTAATTATCATCTCAGCCGGGGATGGTGCGCCTGAGCATGTGCAGAGAGCCAGCCCCTCCCCAAGCGCCTCCCTGGCAGCAAGGATGTGGGGACTTGCCACTTGATAACTAGTTATAAATTTTGTGAAATAAGGGTGCAGAACAGGAGAGGTATGGGGAAGTCTTCAAGTTTGTATGATCTGTGTTTTTTCTTTTTCTATGTTGTATTGTTATTTTTTCTTGTTATGTTTATGTTGTTATGTTTATGTTGTGAAAACTTAATAAAAATTATTAAAAAAAAAAAAAAGATAACTAGTTATAAATTATCTGGGGAACCCAGAATTTCCATAAGAGTGGAGACGCACAGAGGACATGTGCGGTCTAGCTGCACACATTCCATGCTATAACCAATTCACCTGAGAGAGCGAGAGCGCAGATAAAGTGACCTAGGGGAGCATTTGCTGATTAGTGTGGCACTTTGCACCTTAACATGCCTCTCCTGTCTGTTGGAGCTATTACATGTGCTGCTGAAGCAAGGTTGCATTTTCCATACTCTGCAAGTGATCCGATTTTCCAGGGACAGTCCCAGAATTACGAAAGCGACGCCAGCTTCTGATCTGATCTCGGAATGTCCCTATCCCCCACCCGCACCCCGCTCCGTGCTGCTACTGCGGATTTCAGGGAGGAAAATGAGCCGGTGCTTGTTCTGAGTGGTGGCTGCGAGGGAGCATCCCATTGCTTCTCCATGGCCATCGCTGCCAGCCTCCTCCCTTGGGCAGCTGCTGGAGAGCGGGTGAGGAAGACGAGAGGCGGCTGCTTCGCATGCCCAGCCTTTCAGGAGGCACTGGCCCGGCACTGGTGCAGGCAGAGGGCAGGGCCGCCCAGAGTGGGAAGAATGGGGGAACAGAGCACAAGGAGTCTTGCTTTTTCATACAGAAATGTGTCTAATCTTGCCCCTTTCTGTAATTTATCAGTGTATGTTTTTCTTTTTGTAAATCTACGAAATAATAAATTAAAATCGGGATTAAGGGGTTTTCTCAGACAGTGGAGGATGTATGTGCTGTGTCCTGCTGGTGTAGGGATGGTGGCACTTGCTGTGAGGGGGGGGAAGGCAACAAATGGGGGTAAAGGAGGATCAGTTGGGAGGAGTGAGAAATGTCTCTATTTTTATCTGAGGAATGTTGGAGGGTACACGTTTTCAATGGTAAATGTTATGTAGTGAAGTTTCACCCTGGGCCAGCAGGGGGATACTGTAGATAGTTTTCACTCAGGTCTGTAGATAGTTTTCACTCAGGTACACGTCAGTTATTTTAGGCAGGAAACTCTGGGTTGTTGTTGCTACAATGTTGACAGCCGGCTGCCTATAAAAGCAGGCCGGCTGAGCTGTTTGCTGGTTAGTTCTATTCCAGCTTACAAAATAAAGAGCTGCTTTGGAGAAATCGCTGTGTCGTCTGCTATGTCAAGCCACAACTTAACAGTAAATCTTTGTACATGAATGTTTTTACTTTAATTTAATTTTACTTTGCGGCCCAACTAATTAACAGCAGTTTATACCACATATGCAAATGACAGTTTTGTCTTTTCAATGTATTATATATGCAAGTAATTGTAATACTTGGCATGTTGTAGGACATTTTTACAAGTTCAGAACACTTCACATGCATTACCTCAGTAATTCTTCCACCAACTTGGCATAGGTCAGTATTACTTCAGTACTGCAGGAAAAGGACGGGGTAACACTTTGGGGTTACATCTGGTATTTAGCTGCTGATGCTAAAGTACAAAGTAAGTGCAAACAATATAGGTGGCATTTAGACCTAACAGCAAACATTTACCATTATGAGTAGAGCAGCCTTGAGCTTGCAGATTTCCTCTTCCTCATGAGTAAGTAGACACTTCAGCTGGTTTGCTATTCTCTTCCAAACCATGCTTATAATGGCAAGCAATGGTGATGTGAGTGGGCTAACTCTTCCTGTACCCCCTTTTCTTCAGATATACCCTCAAATCACACACACACAACCCCAGTTTTACCCTTCACTGAACATAAATGGAGAGAAAGTTTGGTGTACAAGTACATTGTTAAACACATATCATTTAAATTCTCCTGATAGCTTAAAATGAAAGAATGATGCCTTCGCAACACTAAGAAATTCTGTGGAATCAGCCAAAGTAGGGATTTCTGCATTCTTGGGGGACTCCCCAAATATGCAGAAAGATACTTGTTTATTAATCAAACCAAACATCATGAGGATTGAACACGCTCACTAAACTCCAGGAGGTATGCAGTGTTGAAGTATTGACTTCCAAAGCTAAGAGTCTTTAAAACACCATCCACAGCAGGGAGGGAGAGGAAAATGTGCTCTGGACCCCATACTCTTACAATTGGTACTTTGGTTCTTGAACGCCTCGGTACTCATACGTTTTGGCTCCTGAACGCCAAAAACCCGGAAGTAAGTGTTCCAGTTTTCAAATGTTCTTTGGAAGCCAAATGTCTGACACTGCTTCCGCTTGAGTGCAAGAAGCTCCTGCAGCCAATTGAAAACTGTGCCTTGGTTTTTGAACGTTTTCAGAAGTCGAATGGACTTCTGGAATGAATTATGTTCAAGAACCAAGGTACGACTACTTGGGGCTAGATGGGAAAACGTTATTTCACCTAGCCCCAACCCTCAGCAGATAATGCTATTGGAACTTACAATATATTGCTAAACTGATTAGGTTCAGGGCAAGCAGCTTCCATTCACCTTGCGCCAAATCTCAGCTTCAAGGGCAGATTAGAAAACAACTCCAATTCCAGAGCTCAGCAGTTTTGTGCTACAGGCAGTTTCACAATCGTCACCCTTGTAGGGCAGTGCTTTTTTTCAGGGGGCACTCAAGGGTACGCAGTACTGGCACATCGTTTGTTGTTGTTAAAAAGTGTGGCACTTGCTGTAACGACTTCATGGTGAGTACGGGCATCTAGGGAAAAAGCACTGCTGTAGGGCCCCAGTCTATATCCTTGTGTAAGCTAAGTACTTCAGAGAGAGTATGGCCTTAAACTTGTGCCTGGTAACTAACAAGAGGTGTTAAGGAATAGTTTGTGCATTCATGTGACAATCACAGAGTGGTTCGCCTGCAGTGATCATCCATAGTTAATAGGTCAATGCTTCTAACGGACTCTGACTCCTCTATCAGTGTAGCTAGCTTATAGCCAGAAAAATGCTGGAGAAATCCTGCATTTACAGTAAGTGAGCATTGTGTCAAAATACTGTATAAAGACAAATGGCCTAATACATTTTAAAGTATTTCCTTTATGTCATATATCAAATCTCTTGTTACCTGGTACAGATCAACAAAGAGTTCTTTTTCCTTTAAGCAGTAATGGGAAGAAAATTTTCAGCAGCTGAAGCTTTGCCTGTTATTGATGCTTTGTCAGAGAAGTTACATTTCACAACATCCTGCTTTGGGGGCAAAGGGCATTTTATAGTCTGTGCTTTAGCTGCAAACACCCATTAATTGGCTGTCAGATAGAGTTACTCAGGAAAACTCTTGATAAAAACCAGCAGTTACACTGGAATGTTATTGCCCTCATCGAAAGCTGGGTGTGTTCTCTTCTCTCCTCCATTCTCAAGTCAAGGCTTTCTCCTCCCATTCATTATGTTCCGTGCATGGCTGGCCCAAGACATGTTTCTGCCTGAGGCAAAGAAGATGGCACCTCTGCAGAAGCTGACAGAACAGCAAATTGACACTGGAGGGACCCTCAGGGTACCAAACCGTATGGGAAACAGCCTTACTAGAAAAGCTAACCAACAAATTGAAATGAGCACAAGGACAAACAAGAGAGGATGCCTTCCACCCTGGAGTGGCTCCCTTTTATTACATATATAGCCCAAGGAGACAACAACATCGCCTCCCCCCTCCTGCCCCAACAGCATACAAATCATTATGGCTAACTTGACCCAACAACCCCTAGCCACCCAAGCCATGAACAAAACTCACTGCGGACAACCATGCCCTGGCCTCCCCAACAGTGTTTAATACTCCCATAGTCACATTTTGCCACTGGCAACCCCACATCTTTCTCCCCCCAATCTGACAGTGTCTATGATAGCAACATCTCACACCAAATGTACCTGTGGATAGGACTCTATGAACTGAAAACAGAGACGTTATATGTATGTTTGTTATCAATGACAATCTTTCACAAAAAACAAATTTAAAAAGCACTCATCACAGGATAACATCCTTCACTGCACTTTAGGACAACATGTGGGCTTAGGGAGTGTGGGCATCTCCATCCAGAGATCAAAGATTACAGATTTCAGTTCCTTTCCTAACCAGAAAATCTACGTGGAGTATAATCCTGATTACTGCAATGCTGTGATACAAGACGATTGCTAAATATGGAAATTGCAAATGAAATGTCTTGGTGCACTTATTTCGGATCAACCATTCAGACCATGATGCCCTTGTTCTCTGTGAGGATAAGTATACTCCTCTGGATTTACCTTGCAATAGGTCCAGTAGCATGTGGTAAAAGCAAATAAATATAGTAGATAGAAAAGTTTTTTCATTGGATGTGATAAAATTGGGTATCTGGTTATTTTAAGTTAATGAAGTAATTTAGACAAAGTTCCATATTTACCATTCAAATATCCAGTATTAGAAATCCAACAAATAGGGTATATTGACAGCAAAAATATGTGTGCTGCTATTGTAATAATTCTTAGCCTTGTTAATTTCACACTCGGCTTAAAAGATCTTCATTATTCATTTCCGTTTGTGCACTTGGATTGGCTGTGATATAGTGGTGCCTTGTTGTGTTTGGCACATACTAATGGAAAAGGTGTCTGGCTGCCTTTTTCTTTCAAAACTATAACATTCAATTTTTTCTTCAGCAGAGACAGTCCTAGTGCTTATTAAACGAAATCCTTCTTTGAGTAATAAGTCAACCAGCAGGCCCAGCACATTAGTTCCATTAATCAATTTCCTCTGATCAGGTTTTATAGAAACATATCTGGAAAAAACCATGAAAAAATGTTAGTGCCAGCATGTACCAGATAGTATACACCTACACTTGGTATTTTGCCTGCTACCAGTGCAATAAAAATGATCAGTAGCAGTCTTGCCTTAGTTTATTGCACATGCCTAAATATAAACTAGAAATTGATTAAAGCAGACAGCTGAGGTATAAGGTATATGATGAATGTAGTAGAATTAGAGTTGGAGCAGGAAGAACCTATTTGTAATAAGCAGGGTTTAAAAGAGAACGTCTGGAAAAGGTACGAAAACTTGTCAGAGTTGCATGAGAGTACATATGCTATTTGTATTGTGTTAGCTTTGAAATTAAGAAAAATACCTTGCTATAAACTGATCACTGTAGTCAGTGCCACACTGGAAAATGACATCATGATGGGAAGGCCTCTCCAAAGAAAGGGGAATCAACGACTTCTGTGAAGGGTCATTATGGCTTTTCCAAGTTGTTCCAACAAGCTTTTCTGAAAATACAGTGATTCTTCCAGCCAGTTCACCAATAGTGATGCTACAAGAGCCAAATACCCGGAAAAAAGCTTGCATTTCTTGGAGCAAGAATCGTATTTCCAAGATCTCTAGTTTTGGTTTCAACAAACTTTCTGGACTCAGAAGGTCAGCCAGAGAGTAAATTTCATAGAAATCAGCCTCTCTCTGCAGCCTCTGGTAGTCTGAGAAGTCACTGGGCAGAGAAAGCTGTCGTGTTCTTAGGAAGTCCAGGATATAGCTGAACAGAACTCCATCACGGTCTATAAAGAACTGGCCATTCACCAACCTACATTCTAAGTCATTGCCACCTAACATCCTTGCCAATCTAGATTCAGGGAATTGCTGTAGCGTAGAGCGCCATGTTGTGAATTTCACTCCTCCCACATTCAAAAGGCTCACATCTTGATTGTTCATTTTTCTCTTCTCCACAGGAAAACAGTGTCTTCTGGCAGTGTCTCCAAACTACATACGTAGAGGCCAAGAGCAAATCCTGTCCTGTGTTATGGGAGAAAAAGGCTGAGCAGACAGGATTCCCCAGCAACAACGCTGAAGTGTATAGTTTTGTTTACAAGGCTGGGTTGGTTGCTTGGGAACCAAAATACTGCAACTGAAATAAAGCATCATTTTAAAAAAAACATGTTGAAAGTCAACCAGTGAGATCCTGACTGGCCAGAATAGCATCCAGTTTAGGACAGATCATGACCTACTTCCTTCACCCACAACAATCTACCCAAATGAGCTGCCTATCTGTGAGGCAGATATTCACAAATGCTACTATAGCTCAGTTTTGTGATCAAGGAGCTACATAGGCCTGTCCTGAAAGCAAACAGATTTGTAAATTCCTATATTGGACTACAATCCTAACCCTTTACCTGGGAGTAAAGACTTACTTCTAAGTAGACATGGTGGATATTTCACTTTGGGGACAGAGGCTGATCTTAGGATCAAGTTCAAAATTTTTGTTAAGATAAGCAGCAATTTGGTATTGGAGTTCTCAAAGAACTCTCGGGTCACCCTAAAGCAGTGTTTCCCAACCTTGGGCCTCCAGCTGTTTTTGAACTACAATTCCCATCATCCCTGACCACTGGTCTTGCTAGCTAGGGATGATGGGAGTTGTAGTCCAAAAACAGCTGGAGGCCCAAGGTTGGGAAACACTGCCCTAAAGGATACTAATATGCCAAACCCTGGGTACATGTGGAGTTAGGGGAGGAGTAGTAACTCTGGTGGGGGACATATCGTGTTCATTTGAGGGCAGTTTGTCCACCTCTGGGCCCCACCCTACACTCAGCTTACTCGCAGCTCGTAACTGTCAGCATGGGACAGTGGCCACAACTCAGGAAATTTCTTCAACTTGCCAGCTAATCCAGGTGGGGGTAGCCAATTGGTCTCAAAATCCTTTGTGGATTAGGGACTTCCCTTGCATGTGAAGATGGGCTCCAGTGGATTAAGCAGATAGGAATAATAGTGGGTCCAACAGTCAAGGTGGTTTCTGCACGTGCTGTAGAAGCAAGTGAGGGGCAGATGGGGCTCATCAGTCTGGGAAGGGAGCCCATGTACTCATCTAGCAGGACAACTCTCTGGTCCTAACCATCTGCTGCCTTGTAGGATATCTTTGGGAGAATAAGCTAAGCAGTAAACCCTACAAAATGTGGAGAAGACTCCCAAGATGGCTTCTTGTATGCCTCCTTCCACAACTCCTGCAGCCAGGCTGATGCCAAACAGTGCTCTACTTTCCTTTGGACCCCATCAGTGAGGCAGAGGGTGGGTGGGTCTGGACAGCCCAGGACCTCCAGACCCCTGCTATGCTGGCAATCGGCCCAACACCCAAGTGACAGTAATGAGTCTGACTCAGAAACAAATGGATCCCAAGCTGGCTCAGTGTCTCCCAGAATGCCCCATTTTGGAGCTTCCCATCAGTGGTATTTTTACTGTACTTTTCAACTAAGGATTTCTGTACCTTATAGGACAGAGCTGTTTTGAAATTTATATAGTACTTTATATGACAGAGCTGTTTTGAATAGGGCAGAGGAAGACTTTCCCTCCATCGAAACCTCTGGAACAGTGTTTGGACAGCAGGCTAAGATGGCCTGATCAGCACCAGCAGCCTTTTTTCTTCCTCCTTTTAACATCCATCCTGAAGTTTTCTCAGGAATTCAAAAGATTGCACACCACTTTGTAACAATTTGGTTGGCCTAATTTATTTCCCTAATATGAATTTAGATTATATAGTTTGGGTGGGATTCACCTAAACAGACCTGTCGGCAGAATCCCTGGATAAGGACTTCCACAACAGGGCTTACCCCCTCTTCTGCCCCTGGTACTCCCTGAAATTGGCTTGGCAGCATGAGAGAACCCCCAGAACAGCACATGCAGGGGAAGGGGTTACTGCTCTGCCTGGCAAGCTGGAGTATTTGCACGGAATGAACAACTGGAAAAGTGTGAAGTTGAATTCCACCCTTTTGGATCAACACAGCTACCTTTAAAGCCAGTGAGACTTACTTTCAAGACAGGGTATATTTAGGATCAGCGTCTAACTAGAAACAGTTTTTTAGAAGTTAATAGTATGTATTTGTTCTTTCACATGTACATCCACATCAGGAATTGTTTTGCAATGTGCCGTACTTCTGAAGTTTGGTACATCAGTGGTTATTACTTATATACTTGACCTCACAACCTATTACTTACACATTTTCTCCCCATGTGTCCTTCTTAACGTTGAAACTCAACAGCAATGCACATACCGTATTTCATGATTTTTTTTACATAATCTGCAATGCCTATTGATTCATACTGTACACACAACTGATGCCTTTCACCTTGGGAAAAACAAGATAAATTGGCACTTTTCACCTAAGTAGGTATCTCCTTTCAAATTCAATGTGCAAAGTATTTCCAAGTATCAGTAGTTGGACCTGAGAAAAATGACATCAATGATTGCTTAATCACTTTTTAAGAAGCTTCCAAAGTAATCAGTTTGAACATACTTTTCTTATTATACAAGGGTAGAAGTTACAAAATTTTGTATTTGCACATAAATTGGGCAATATTATCCAACATCACAAGGGTGTAATTTACACATTTTTCACTAAGAATGGCAGCACCACCAGTCATCTTCTCCCAGTAGATGATAGCATGATCTGCCATCTCTGCTGTGTCTGCCAGATAACCTGTGCCAAATGCAGATGTAAGTATTTTCCAGTGCTGGAGACTGTTAGATAGAAAGTCCATAAAAAACATCTGTGTGGCAGCAAGTATAAGGAATGAAAGCAAAACAATCACAATTAACTTATGTAAGGACAACGAAGAAAATGCCCAGTTAAAAGTACTTTTTTCCTGAGGTAACGAAAGTTTGTCCACATCTGCAAGCTTAAATTGTTCCCACTGGCTTGTATCAAATCCTTTCATTGTGGAATTGATGTTGACAGTAAGACAAGGCAATTTGGTTTCCTTGATCACCTTGATTTTCTCTCGGAATTCCTGCATCTGTTGCAAAAACACAATGGGTTCAGACACCTCTTTAAAGGCTTCGGCAATATTAAAAGCGGTTCGTTGTTCTCGTATAATAGTGTTCAGTTTATTAATTTCTGGATCGTATGCCTGCATGACGGCAAGCTTCATTGTCTCAAAATCTGAAAGTATCTCATTCTTTTTTTGTTCCAGTGTATACTGCAATTTCTCAAAAAAATCTTTTACTCTGTCATAGTCCTTTGTCAGCATCTGGAGGGCTTTGCGCTTGCTGGCTTCCAGGGTGTCTAGCCGAGAAAGTGCATCCCCACAACGCCATGTTTCAAAACCCTGGAACAATGTCTCAAAAGCAAGTTTTTCCTGAAAATAAGCATCTTCAATAGAACAAAACACATGCTTTATATGATCTCCTCGAGTTGCACAGATACCACATATCAACTGCGTGTCTGTTTGGCAGAAAATGTTGAGAGGCTGACCGCTGTGTACTTTACACACAGGCATCTTTGAGGTTACCTTAATCTTGTTATATTTCTCTACAATACCTTTGAGGGAATAGTTGACTTGCAGGTTGTTAACCCCTGTCACAGTGGTTTCCTTCCGACATGTTGGGCATTTGAAAAGAGACTGTCTCCAAATTACATTCCGAGCATTTCCCTCCAAAATCCCTTCCAAACATTTCTTACAGAAGTTATGTGAGCAGGGTAGGGCTCGGGGATCCTCAAACAAACTACAACAAATGGGGCATGTAAGATCTTCTTCAAGGAGCTCCATTGCGGTCTGTAATAAAAGGAGAGAATTCAGAGAATTATACTGTATAATGATCACAATCTAAGAAACTCAGGCATCTTGTCTGCCATCCTACGGGTGTATTAAGTCCTTCAGCCAAAGCAGTGAATGTTTAAATACTTTATTTCACAAGAGATGTGGATAACAAATTCTACACCTGCTAAAAATACCCAACTATCAAAATTCTACATTTGCTTTTCACCTTCCTTTCTCAGAGCTAGGCAGGGCACAACAGGGATGGGGAGGTGCCTGCTTCATGCCCCCAGACTGTGCGCCCGGGGCAACGGGCACCCCGGCAGTCCCCCCCCCCCCATTATATGCTGCTGATTCGAGCCCCCATTGGGCAAAAGAGTCCCGCACTGCAGTGGGTTGGACTAGATGACCCAGAGGATCCTCCCTTCCAGCTTTACACTTCGGCGATTCACTTTCGGCGCTAGGCGAAAACGTTCCCATATAACCTGTAGCCTTTCTGAAGCGGGTGGGGGTGTTTTTAAGTTTTAAATCTCTGGGGCATTTCGTCTCTTCGTCCTCTGGGCCACATAAAGAGACCCGCACATTCAAGGAATAAAAGTAAAAGTAACCTCGCCGCGAATGACCAGACGGGCCCTGGCGCAAAGGGCGAGGGAGCCGAAGGCCGCGCCGCCTCCTCACGCCCCGTCTCCCTCCGCCGCCGCCCTCGCGCAGCCCCGCCGCTTCTCCGTCCCGCTCACCAGCCCGTCGCTCGGGAGGCCGCAGAGCCGCCTCGGCCGCGAGCAGGCCCGTCTCTAGGCTCCTCGCCCGCCCGCCCGCCCGGGCCTGCGCTGCTGCGCCTGCGCACAAGTGCCCGGTCCCTCTGCCCGCCTCAGAGACGCTCGGCGTGGCGCGCTGGAGGCGCAGCCGAGTCCCCGTCCCGCCCCCGGGGCTTGTGGCACAAAAAACCCACGGCGACCCCTTAGGATTATTTATTCCATGATCAGTATTAAATTCACATGCCGCCCTTTCTGCAAGGAAGCCCCTTTGGGGCAGACCGGGAAAGCGGCCTGGAAGGAAACTGCCGCTTAGCGACGCGGGGGGGGGCGCCTGAGGGACACCGGGCTTCTGTGGGGATTTGGCGCAATACGGGGCTGTTCGGGGGCAGACGCGGGGAGCAAGAGCCTCGGGAGATGAAGGGCGAGTCGCTTCGTGGGGGAGTCAGTCGAGAGACGCAGCCCAGCCTTGTGGAGGGGAAGGGGTGCCCGATGTCGCCGGGACTACAGCTCCCATCATCCCCGGCGGCTGGCCCTTGTCGCTGGGGATGATGGGAGTTGCAGTCCCGGCGACGTCGGAGGCCGAGCCAGGGCACCGCGGGCAGGCGGCCGTGTGGGACTCGGGCTCGCACAGACACGGGGCGGGCGGCGGCGGCGGCGATGCGGAGCCTCTCCCGGCGGGGCCAGCAGCACCGGGCGGGCGCCTAGGCTGGGGCGGCGGCGACGAGGGGCTCCGGCTGCGCTCTGAGCGGAGAAGCCGAGGCGGGAGAGGCGGCCATGGCGGCCTCGTCGGGCTCTTCGGCGCCCGGCCCCGTGTGGTGCTGCCTGCGCTGGGCCTGCTGCGGAGACGCCGGCGGCGGACATATCGCCCTCAAGGAGATGCCGCTGGTGCAGCTGGACACGCACAGGATGGGTAAGCGGAGGCGGGCGAGGCCCAGTCCGGGGGGAAGGCGGGCTACGAAGACAGAGAGCATGATTAACGCCCCCCCCCCCCGCCGCCGCCTTTTCAAACAAGAGCGATTGCAGCGAGCCTTGGGGCTGAGGCAAGATGTCTCTGCCTGCCCCCCGTCAGCCGAAAGCCCGACGCTCCCCACTGGGCCTCACTGCCTCCCACACTTCATATGTATTGGCTCTCAGCACAGCTAAGGGATGGTGGGAGCTGTAGAACAACAACATAGTTGAGAAAGGCCGGTAGATTTTAGCAATACTATTTAATGCTAGACTAGAGTGAGTAACCCTTTGAACACCCACCACCACCCCAGAGGGGGGGAGGACACACAGCCCACCTGGGGAAATGCTCCTGCTATATATTTTCTCTCAACTGCAAAAGGTTTCCTCCCATAAATTGTTACCCACCCTGCCATTTCAGTTGGGAAATAAATTCTTCCTTTTATTTTCCGCCTTCTTCCAAAGCTTAGCAGAAGAGTAGTGGCTACCTTGTTATCTTATTTATTTTATTTTTTATTTCTTTAACTTCTACACTGCCCTTCATCTGTGGATCTCAGGGCAGTTCAAAACCTTTCACTCGCACTCGTAACATCTGGTCAGAATCCTATTAAAAATAGGTTTGATTAGCAAGAAAATTAAGTGGATGCCAAGAGTTGATTCAGCCTTGACTCCTCTTGCATACCAGGCTGTGTACAGTGGTACCTTGTGTTGCTTACCTCAAGGGTACGGAATCTTTGGGTTACGGCCGCGGCAAACCCAGAAGTGTATACTGAATCAAATTCTTTGCTGAACTTCAAATAAACTGAATCTACTGCATTTTTCTGGTCTGGAGCACTAAGCATCATCTCATTTCTATTTTCATCCACATCTTTACTTTGTTCTTTGATCTAAGGTAGCAGTAGGGAATCTGTGATTACCCAGGTTTTCATAGAATCATAGAACTGGAAGAAACCACAAGGGTCATCTCTAGCTCAACCCCCGGCAATGCAGAAATCTTTTGACCAACGCAAGGCTTGAACCCACAACCCTGAGATTAATATTACAAGTTTGAGAATCTCATAATCCCTGACCACTGACCATGCTGTCTGGGGCTGATGGGAGATCTGATCTGGAGGGCCAGAAATTCCCTATCTCTGACCGTGGCAGTCATTTGAGCATCTATTTTCTCAACTGTGGGGTAGGCAAATCAAAAATGTACCAGTACCACACAGATCCAAGACACACTTTCTAGATCCTTCTGAAAGAGAAATTAGGAAGGTTGCATAAGGAAGAAAAGATGTCAACTGAACTGTAGTGATAATCAAAACAAAAACAAACGGGCACATAACTTCTTTTACTGCCCTGGCAGGTAAGTTTTTCTTTCACTCTTGATTTGAAAGATAAAGTAGGAACTCCTGCTTTCCATTACTTCCCCATCCGTGTTTTTTCTAGGGAAACATATTTCACAACCTGGGGACTGCTTCACACTTATTGAATTTCATACTCTGAAGTGATGTCTGTGTGTGCTCCCTTGTGTGACAACTCAAAACACCTCTTTCACAGCATGAACATTAAAACATGATTGCAAATATATGCTTTTTCTACTTTTTATATGTGGTAGGAGCAATCAGGATTCATTCACTGCTGGAGTGTATATATGTTAAATGCTATAAAAAATATAAAAAATTTCCTTCCAGTAGTATCTTAGAGACCAACTAAGTTTGTTATTGGTATGAGCTTTCGTGTGCACATACCAATAACAAACTTAGTTGGTCTCTAAGGGGGGGAAATTATTTTGTTTCGACTAGAGCAGACCAACAGGGCTACCTACCTGTAACTAGAGCTATAAAAAATAATTGTGTAAATGTCATGTGAGTAACCACAGGTCTTCTTCATATCCAGGAGTGTCTGTCCGGCATATCAGGTTTCCATGATCTTGGATTAGGACATAAATGCAGATTATAATAGGACAACTAATTTTTGCCCCCTTCTTGTTATAAAACAATGTGAATTATTGCTGAACAGAGTGTGAGGAAAATCTAAGGACAAAACTGGAGTTATACTGGGAACTGTTTTTTCTCTATCAAGAGGCGTTCCAGTCTGTTTGGATTTTGAATACTTAACTGGAATTAATTTAGAGTAAGCATCAACCTTGTCTTGTTTTGGGAGAGTGCATGGATTTAATTCATAGACTAATGAAACTCCTTAGAATTTTACAGTTTAAAATTAAAGTAATTCAAGGGCACCTCTAATCCTTAACACACTATCACACAGTATAAAGACTGGGCAGAAACTGTAACTCCCTTGGCTTCCCAGGGCTTGTCCATGGTGGAATTTAATGTGGATTTGAAGCTTCTTGGATTTTCTAATAATTTTTGTCAGCAGCAGCCTCACAATAACCTCTATCCAAGTGGCAGCCTGCGCTCCTCCCACCCACACCAAATAAGGATTTCCCCACAGTTTAAGGCTACATTCTTAAACATATTTATAAGGTAGAAAGACACAATGAACATAGTATGACTTGGTTCCGATAGGCATAGGACTGAGCTGCATAGCTGCAATCCTAACCATACTAAAAAAAAAAAAAAAATTGTGACAAAAACAGAATAACAATAAAGAGGGGACATGTCTCTTGAAACTTGTTTTGTCTTTTTAAAATTGTTTCTGTCTTTTGGGTTAGTTTTCCCATCAATGCAATTATCCAAGTTTGCTGGTATCATTCATATAGCAAATTATATTTCTGTAAATCTTTCTGCCTTCCAGCTATTGTCAAGCATGCTGCTAATAGTAAGAATTTTAATAAGTTCTTGCTTAAATGGGAGCAAGTTTCTCTGAAATCAGTTGGACTTATTTCCAAACATACTTGTTCAGAATTGTGCTGCATGTCTTAAATGGAAGTTCAGAATGTTTCAGTTTGATGCTTTTAATTCTGCAGGAACAGATGTTGTCATTGTCAAAAATGGACGACGAGTATGTGGTACGGGAGGCTGCCTAGCCAATGCTCCTTTGCATCAGAACAAGAGCTATTTTGAGTTTAAAATCCAGTCTACAGGTCAGTCAAAAAGTTAACGCTCGCAAAAATTCATCATGTTTTGCTCAGATTGGATTCAAATCGCTGAGTAAAATCCACTGTTGCATGAGCAGGCTCCTGCTCACACCCTGGGACTTCATCCTCCTCTCGCCTTCCATCTTGTGGCCCCTTACTGCTCAAATCTGAGAATCATAGATTTATATGAAGGAGAGCCAACAAACTGAAGCTCAATCCAGATAAGACTGAGACACCGTTAGTGGGCAGTTTCCTAGACCAGTTGAGGACTTTTACTGTTTTCATTAAATTATTCACACCAGGATAGCAGTTCACAAGATAATTTCTAATGTAGCTATTGCAATAAAGTTATTTTTTTCCAGGGAGGTGTCACGAAGTCATCTCCTTGCTAAGGGTGCAAGGTATCCTAGAGAGGCTTCCACTGGTTCAGTCCTAGCACCTCCACTTAAAGTGTCAGATTGCCTGAGACTTTGGAGAGCCATTGCCAGTCAGAGTAGAACCAGTTGGAGCCCTTGTTAGCCATGTTGATTTGCAAAATGCTTTGCTGGCAACCAAGGGTTCCTTCAGCTTCCTTATGAAGCCAGGTTGCAGCACCTCATTGCCCATAATTCAGTGTAGTTGGGACCAGTTCAAGATGAGGGTTCATTAAAAAAATTGGCAAGGGCTTTTAAAAGGGTTCTGTTGCAGTTGAGGAGGGGCGGAAAGATAAAGGTTTGGTTTGACTTCCTGATCAATATATGCTCATTATTTCACCTACTGTCATGACATAGCACAGTCAGTTGTGTGTGGAAATAAGCTACTTGGGCAAGGCTGGGGGAATGTCTTGCAAGTTCCCCCAGCTTTGCCCATTTCCACTGTACTACACTAAAGTACATTCTCTCTCTCTCTTCTCATTTCTCCCATGGCTGTGCCATTCCATTTCACCACTCGCCATGTATTCAGGAATCTGGGGTATTGGTGTTGCGACTCAGAAAGTCAATTTGAATCAAATTCCTCTTGGGTGTGATGTGAATAGTCTAGTACTGAGAAATGACGGAGCTCTGTACTACAATAATGATGAGAAGAACAGGTTGCCAGCAAACAACCTTCCACAAGAGGGTGATATTGTGGTGAGTTTCTTTCAGTATTGCTTATATGAATCTGACCAGAATTGATGGTGTTTCCTCCAAGCCAAAGCTAACTTCAAAGCAAATGTGATAATCTCTGCTATATATATGTGATAATCTCTGCTATATTTGCAACAACAGAGTCCAGTTAAGCTGGTCTTTATGTAAAGTTGGACTTTAATACGGAACCCCAAGGTCCTTAAAAGGAACCTGTTGTTGCCATAATTCAGGCCAAAGGAAGAGCACACATTCAATCAAATTTAATTCATAATAATAAATCTATGGCCTTTACAATGTGGTGGAGTGCGTGGGTTTTTATGTATTTTGTGTCATTTGTATTTTTATGTTGTGAACCACCCTGTGATATTCGAATGAAGAGTGGTATACAAAACAAACAAACAGGGCTGTGGGTACTTGGCGTAGTGGGGTATTGGATGTAAGTAGCTCCCTGAAAATGTTCATATTTTTAAAGTAAGTTTGTAGCTCTTATAGCTGTGAAGTTAATGTTGAAATGTCCACAACATTCAGAAGTAAAATAAATAAAAGTGGAGTCTAAATGTCACATTTGTGTTACAGGGAATTACATATGACCATGTAGAACTAAATGTTTATTTGAATGGGAAAAATATGCACTGTCCAGCCTCAGGAATTAGAGGAACTGTCTTCCCTGTGGTATATGGTAAGTTTGGGTTCTCAGGACTTATTAACACTTTGACCTCCCTACTACACAGCTTCCTATTTTCCACATAGACCAATATTCTGAGAAATAGAACATTCCTACCCCCAGTGTGGGACGCGGGTGGCGCTGTGGGTAAAACCTCAGTGCCTAGGACTTGCCGATCGTATGGTCGGCGGTTCGAATCCCCGCGGCGGGGTGAGCTCCCGTCTTTCGGTCCCAGCTCCTGCCCACCTAGCAGTTCGAAAGCACCCCTAAGTGCAAGTATATAAATAGGTACCGCTTTATAGCGGGAAGGTAAACGGCGTTTCCGTGTGCTGCGCTGGTGCTGGCTCGCCAGAGCAGCTTCATCACGCTGGCCACGTGACCCGGAAGTGTCTTCGGACAGCGCTGGCTCCCGGCCTCTTAAGTGAGATGAGCGCACAACCCTAGAGTCAGACACGACTGGCCCGTACGGGCAGGGGTACCTTTACCTTTACCTTACCCCTAGTGTAAGGTTCCTTGTAGTCTCTAGGGTGGTCTGGTGGAGAGTTGGACAACAGCTTTTCAGAACATCCACTTGAGACTTGTTGATCAAGAACTTGGACTGATGGCCATAGCTGCTATTCTTTTCTAACCATGGAAGATTCTTATCATTGCTCTGCATAATCATAAGGACCAAAGGTGGTGGTTCCTTTGGGATTTAGGCCACATCATCTTTTTCCCCTGCCTTAACAACAACAAAAAGTAGTTCTTTGTGCTCAAATGGGTAGTGCTGGGTGAATTTTCTTATTATGCAAAGGTAATTTGTTATTAAGTGCTATTCGCCTGCTCACTTGTAATGTGTAAGAATTGCTTTCCGGTGTACGGTAGAGAGGCTTTTGCAAGCTGGGTGAGAACAGGTCAGCTGTTTATGTGCCACAAAGATTTGTGAGCTTTTAACTTTTGTTGTTTGAGTTGCAAGGCTTTGTTAGACTCCATCATAATTTCCAGGAGTATTGTTCTGCATTTTGTCAACATAAGTAATATTTTAATCAAGAAAACAAAGGTTAAGTCTCTGCCAAGGCTGGTTGAATGTGAAGTATGCATATATGCAAGTTTTTCACTATTTTCTTCTTCCTTCTTATAGTGGATGACAGTGCCATTTTGGATTGTCAGTTCAGTGAATTTTATCACACTCCTCCAGCAGGCTTTGAAAAGATACTCTTTGAGCAACAGATTTTCTGAATGTCCCTACTGAGGATTTACTCCCTAGTACTTTCTACAAAACCTATTCTTTTAAAGCTTCTCATTATTCCTAGGACACAAACTTGTATTTAGTAATGTTTAGGTGCTTGGGGTGGACAACCATATTACCAGAGAAGTATGTTGCGAGTGTTAGATTTGACTATGGTTTTGTAACATGGACAATATTTCCATTTGATGTAAAGGTATGCAGTCCACTACACTGTGATCCCTGTATGCCCATGATGACACTGTTCAATACATTAGTGTTATATGCTGTTACATTCTTAACAAGTCTGAGAAACCACACAACAATTTATGGATTAAAAGTATTGTCCACAGCAAGTGTTTCATCTTTTTTTCTAGCAAGAGATTTTAATAAAAGTGTTCTTGTGTTAAATTAGGGCAAAATGCCGACTATAATAAGCGAAGCCAACCTCTCATTTAAAGTCTGCTTACTGGAACAAGCAACTGTGGTGAATAAATTTTTTGATGTTGTAATAAAGCGTTTCTTTTGAACTCTTAATTAGTTCTTTGGGGGATATTTCATTTACCTCCCCCAGAAAATAATAAAAAAATTATAGGTTGTTTTTTCTCCTGTTTTTGTGAATATTTTAGGTTGATTTTCTGTGTACTCAGAATATCAAGAATTTTGTAAAGCTAATACTATAAATCCAGAAATCTGAAGCATGTTGTACATGGACTGCTACATTAAAATAAATACTTTTTACCTCTGAGAAAGATTTATTGGGAATAGTACAGCAGGTGTTTTTTTAAAAAAGTTTGTACTTCAACATAGTTGCCCCCCTTTCTTTGCTATTTTCTTTATTTGCTAATTGTTGAAAATTATGTCTTTGCATTTCAGATCCTTGAATATATTATCTTAATTCTGTTTGTAAGTACAGTAGATTGAAAAAGCTAATTGTTACAACAAAATAAAAAAAAATCCTTCCAGTAGCACCTTAAAGACCAACTAAGTTAGTTCTTGGTATGAGCTTTCGTGTGCATGCACACTTCTTCAGATACACACTTCTTCTTCAGTGTATCTGAAGAAGTGTGCATGCACACGAAAGCTCATACCAAGAACTAACTTAGTTGGTCTTTAAGGTGCTACTGGAAGGAATTTTTTTTATTTTGTTTTGACTATGGCAGACCAACACGGCTACCTATCTGTAACTAATTGTTACAGTTAACACACATGCATACCCTGGCAGGTTTTTCAGCCTTATGAAGGAAATTATTTTGGATTCTTTATAATCCACTGATACTAGAAATACTTATTTTTCTGTTATTGTGGTATTCTTCAGAGATGGAACTTTTCACAGTTTTCATGGACTAGTGCTAGAAGCTATGCTTATGTCGGAGGCTTATTAATCCAATTCCTATCAGTGGAGAAGATATTCAGAATTCCTACATTCTGCTTTTAGAAAGATGTTTGTGCAACTACTTTTGCCCACCGCTTTTAAGATTCGGCATGTATTAAAACAAAACAAACATTACATCAGCCAGACTTTTAAGAGCTTTAGTTATAATGGTGCAGGAGCTTGAATTAAAATCAGTGTGAATACATTGCCAAGGGGGGAAAGCACTAATGCTCCTGAATATGTGTTAACTGCTTGCCCCAATGAAGCATGTGTGGGTGGCAAATGCTATTGGCTGGTTTCCTAAGCCAGGAAGGTGTTTTCCCAGGGGACAAACATATATTTACATTTTGTATATCAGCATCAACATCATGAACAGCCACCTTATGACCTTGCTACAGCAGCATTTTCTTGCTACTAGCTCCCAACACCTTAAAGACTGGGACAAGCTACAAACCAGGAGGTGTGTCCAGGTTACTGATTTAAAATTACCATGCACATTTGAGATGTATATTTATTCATAGGTAGCTGAGACACATGGATGCCAACTCCCTGGGTGCCCAAGCACCCACAAAATTCCCCCTGAAGGGCCAGGCACCCACAAATTTCGGTGCCAGGGCCATGCATGCTGCATGGCACCCACAGTTGCAGGGCCAAGCTGGCACTCACTCCTGCTAAGAGCACTTCAAGCATTAATTCTGAATGCTAAGCTGACCCATAAATTTGGGCTGGGCACAGAATAGCTTTTCAGAATGCAGCCACCCAGTTTCCCTTGGTGCTAAAATCAGGTCCTTGAAGAATTAAGGACCTTTCAGATGTGGGCATCAAATCATTGCCATTATGCTTTATGATGGAAGTGAAATGCCAACATTGCTCCAAGACTTTGGTGAACCCAGATTGGCAGCTGTGAAATGCTGGTGGGGGAGGTGTTATTTTCATCAGCAAGTCGGTGTATTTTGTGCTCTCTCCTTCATGGTTATCCCACCACCTGTAATTTGAGGGGGAAGTGGCCATGTGGGTGCCCATTGCTGTGCTGCTGATCTGGAGGAACAGGTCATCTCCAAATTTGAAGTGGTTGTGGGTGAGAACAAAATGGCAGAGTTTGGTAGCAAAGTCCACTGTGATTTGATCAGAGATGGTGTTCCTTATAGCTTGTAATCCATCGTTCTGTGGGATGTTGGTGTACAGGGATTCCACATACATAGTGGCTAGTATAGTATTGTTAGGTAGCTTGTTCAAAGATTGTATTTTCCTCAGAAAGTCTGTGGTGTCACATATTTAGCTAGGAACACTGATGGCATATGGTTTCAGAACAGAGTTCATATATCCAGAAATGCCCACTGTGATAGTGCAGATACCTGAGATGATGGGGCGTCCTAAGGCAGTGGCTTTCAACCAGTGTGCCATGGCACCCTGGGGTGCCTTGAATGATGGTCAGGGGTGCTGCGGGCAACACTAGACTCTGTCCCTCTTTCCTTCGTTCCTTCCCTCCATCCCTCCCTCTTTGATGCCCTCTTGCTTCTCTGCCTCTCAACAGCTTGCACAACTATTTATTGCAGCAGCTCTGCCTACAAGGTCTGCAGGCAAATGATGCCTCTCTTTGGGGCAGGGGGGCACCTCAGAGACCAGGGGTGGCTGCCCAGAGGACCCCCCAAGGAGAGGGGGAGGAGCCTGAGGGAACACTCCACAAGGGTGTTTGAAAAGGGTTGAGGGCTGCCAGTTCTGCAGGCAAGGGGTGACCTAACTGGACTTCTGAGCCCCATGGGGGTCCTGCAGAAAGAAGGCAGTTAGTCAAGGGAGCTGTGGACCCAAGAAGGTTGAAAACCTCTGCTCTATCACACAGTATAAAGACTGGGCAGAATCTGTAAGTCCCTTGCCTTCCCAGGGCTTGTGCACGATGGAATTCAATGTGGATTTGAATCTGCTTGGATTCTCTAATTTTGGCAGCAGCAGCAGCTTCACAATAAACTCCATCCAAGTGGCATCCTGCGCTCCCCCCCCCCCCAAATAGGGATTTTCCAGATCCACAGCTAATACAACATGGGGAGAAAATCCAGTGTTGAAGTGCATGTTTCCCTGGGGGAGGTCTATTACCACACCCTCTACTGCTATGTTATATCCTTTAGTCTGACGGGAAGGATGCGATTTACTAAAACAGCTCGCCTGGCTTGGAGTGATACACGGATAGCGACGCGCACACTTTTCGTGCGAATCTGGTGTTGTGTATTGAGTCAAAGGATTTTATATCTGTATTATTATTGTCTGTATTTGCATTAGGGTAAAGTAACTGCCTTTTGGTTCCAGAGGGTACAGCTACCATTGGTTCATTTAAGCTGCTGTATTTGGATCCTCTGTCTTATTGGTTGCCTCCAAAAGGCAGGACTGTGATTGCTTGATATTGTTCCCTCCAAAATGTATCCTTTCTAGCTGGTTCCCTGTCCCTATAAATGTAGCTCTCCCCTCCTCAGGTTTTAGTCTTGTTGCTTTTAATAAAGAAGTGTTACTAGAGAACTGTCTCCAGCATATTATGTCAAGAGAGCTGAAATCACAAACCCCACGTCACAACAACTGGCGACGAAGGTGGGATCCGGAATGCTGAGGAGCGGTTAAACGCAGCCCTGCCTCAGAGTCCGGATTGTAGCTAAGAACAAGACTCACTGGCCGGCTGAGAAGACGACCCTGCCCACAGGACAATGGAGAGTCCAAGGGTATTGGAGCCCTTCTAGCCATCAGAGCCCCACACGTGGGAAGACTACGTCGAACGCTTCGAGTTCTTCGCAGTGGCTCAAGGGATCACCAATGCCAGCAAAAGAAGGGCCACATTCCTGAGCTACTGTGGGCCTGAGACCTTCAAGCTGGCCAAGGCATTGCTTGCCCCAGCGAAGCTAAGTGAGACATCTCTCAAAGATATTCTTGCCTGCCTAACAAGCCATTTAGTGCCTACTGAGACCAAGATGGCCCGGCGGATGGAGTTTCATAAGAGGCAGCAGCGTGCTGGGGAGTCTGTATCTGCATTTCTAGCTGAACTGCAGAAGCTCGCTCAGCACTGCGACTTCCAAGATCTGGAAGAGACTCTCCTGGATCGGTTTATCGGTGGTCTGAGCAGCAAGAAAGCCAGAAGACGCATCGTGGCTAAAGAAGAGGTTACCCTTGCTTCAGCCTTGAAGGAGGCCACCGCCACGGAGAATTATGAAAGAGAGGAGCTTGATGCCAGTCGCAGGGCCCCTAAGCCACAGATAGAAGTTGCGCATGCCATGGACGAGCTAGAGGCTACTCCGAGCCAGAGCCCAGTTCGTGGGGTCGAGTCAGTGCGTCAGGCCTGCACAGTGCACAAAGATCACCGAGGCAGGTGCCCTGGTTGTGGCGGAAACCATGAGCGGAAGAGTTGTCGTTTCCAGGATGCTATGTGCCGGACGTGCGGAAAGACAGGTCACATCGCCAGGGTCTGTAGATCGGCGGCGTTGGGAGCGACAGGAGCACCTAGACTGGAGCATCGCAGATCGGCCACAGCAAACCATGTTCTAAAGGACTGCAACTACATAACGGAGATCAACGGGAGGGTCGTGCAGTTTCCAGCGCAAGACAAGGCACACGTCAAGGTGAAGATTGAGGGTCAGCTGTGCGACATGGAGGTGGACTCCGGATCTGGATTCACTATCGTGTCGGACCAGACCGCGAGGACGTTCTTCCCCAGGGGTAAGTTGCCCCCTCTGGAGCCCTTCCCGGCAACTTTGCAGTCATACTCAGCGGGCCGCATCCATGTCATGGGAATGTGTGCCGTGAGAGTACAGTTCCGGGACAAACAGGCGGTACTCAAACTGGTGATTGCGAAGGGCAGTCGCCCCAGTCTCTTGGGCACTGACTGGTTTCCCGCCCTGGGACTGAGTATATCAGGGCTTAATTCAATCCAAACCTGCCCCGAGATGAGCGAGGCATTATACAAAGAATTTGCTGGTCTCTTTAATGGAAAACTGGGTTGTTATAAAGGGCCCCCAGTTGACTTCGAATTGGACCCTGGGGTGGCCCCAATCCGACTCAAACCAAGGCGAGCGCCATTTGCACTGCAACCCAAGATCGAAGCAGAGCTGGATAAATTGGTCAAGCAGGGAGTTCTCTCACCTGTGGACTCCGCTAAGTGGGAGACTCCAATCGTCACGCCCCTGAAAGCAAATGGGGAAGTCAGGATCTGTGCTGATTACAAATGTACTATCAATAAGGCACTCAGGGGAAACTCATACCCCATTCCAGTCGTATCACATCTGTTGGCTAAACTGGCTGGGGGCAAGGTGTTCGCCAAAATTGACCTGGCGCAAGCTTACCAACAGCTGCCAGTAACCCCACAATCAGCGGAAGCACAGACTATTGTCACACATAAAGGGGCGTTCAGAGTTAACAGATTACAATTTGGAGTTTGTGTGGCCCCAGGGATTTTTCAAGGGCTCATGGAAGCCTGTTAAGAGGTCTGCCGGGGGTCTTGCCATTTTTTGATGACGTTTTGATTGCTGGAAAAGACCCACAGGAACTGGTTGCGCGTGTCCGTGCAGTGTTGCTCAAGTTCAAGGAGGTGGGGTTGCAACTAAAAAAAGGAAAAATGCAGTTTTGGGGTGCCAACTGTGGAATTCTTGGGGTTTAAAATTGATGCATCAGGCATCCACCCCACAGATGCTAAGGTTAAGGCCATCATCGAGGCACCACGACCACAGAACAAGACGGAGTTGCAGTCATTCCTGGGACTTATTAACTTTTATCATTCGTTATTACCCCAGAAAGCTTCGGTAGCTGAACCATTACATAGACTGTTGCAGAAAAAGAAGGTGTGGTGATGGGGGCAGGAGCAGCAGAAGGCTTTTGACTCCTTGCGAGGAATGCTGAGTAGCAAGAGCGTCCTGGCTCATTATGATGAATCGAAGCCGCTGGTCCTGGCATGTGATGCCTCTCAATACGGCCTGGGGGCGGTGCTGAGTCATAGGGAACCGGATGGGTCGGAAAAGCCCATCTCTTTCTATTCCCGTACGTTGTCGCCCACGGAGCGCAACTATGCTCAAATTGACAAAGAGGCGCTTGCAATTGTGGCAGGAATCAAAAAGTTCCATGATTATGTGTACGGTCGTCATTTCTCCATTGAAACGGACCACAAACCACTGTTGGGGTTGTTCAACCCGAACAAACAAACGCCACAAATTCTCTCCCCCAGAATGTTGCATTGGTCTATATTCCTGAACGGGTTCCAGTACACCTTGACCCATGTGCCGGGGAAACGGTTGTGCCACGCTGATGCGCTGAGTCGATTGCCCTTTCCTGGCGGGAGCAATGAGGATCCTGCTCCAGCGGAGCACATAATGATGCTGGAAACACTTCCGGGGGCTCCTGTAACGGCTACTGATATTGCTGAGAAAACGAGGAAAGATGCTGTTCTCTCCCGTGTGCTCACTTGGGTGGGGAGGGGGTGGCCAGGTGGTCCGCATGAAGACAAATTCAGGCCTTATGCGACAAGGCAGCACGAGTTATCCATGCATAAGGGTTGTCTCCTGTGGGGAGATAGGGTGATCATCCTAGCACCACTGAGAAACAGGGTTCTTGAGACGCTCCACATGGGACACCCGGGAATGGTCAGGATGAAGTCGCTAGCCCGATGTTATGTGTGGTGGCCTGGAATGGACCAGAACATAGAACAATGGGTACGAACATGCAAGGCATGCCAAGAGGTGCGGCCAGAAGTGGCCAAGCACCAGTTCACTGGTGGGAGCAGTCCAGATTTTGCTGGGCCATTCCAGGGGAAGGTCTTTTTGGTTATCGTCGATGCATATTCCAAATGGTTAGAAGTGGCGATGGTCCCTAGCATGGCATCAGCTGCCGTAATCAAGGTGTTGAGGCAGCTGTTTGCAACCCACGGGTTACCTGAGACCATTGTATCAGATAATGGGGCAGCTTTTGTATCCCAAGAATTCAAGGCATTCTTGGCTGATAACTTCATAAGAGGGGTCACATCCGCGCCCTTTCACCCATCCTCCAATGGGCAGGCGGAGCGCATGGTAAGAACAGCCAAAGAATCCATTGTGCGCTTAATGGAGGGTAACTGGTCAGCTCGCATCGCGCGAATGTTATTTTTGCAGCATGCGACGCCGTGTACTGCGACGGGCAAGTCGCCAGCTGAGCTGCTCTTGGGTAGAAGATTGGTAACGGTGCTGGATTATGTCCACCTGGATAAAATGCCAAACCGTAATTCAAGAGCAAACCCCCAGGCTGAGACTGACACAACAAGGTATTTCGCCCCTGAAGATCTGGTCTTGGTGAGGAACTATTCACGAGGTTCGCGGTGGGTGGCTGGTGTGGTCACCCGGGCTAGTGGACCTGTGTCCTATTATGTGACCTTGGAAAATGGGGAAGTTTGGAAGAGACATATAGATCAGCTGAGGCACCGGGCGCTCAGCAGGGAGGAGTCTGATAATTCATCCCTGGCTAACGACGCAGAGCTGCAAGACCAGAGTGAAAATGGCCCCGAGGTGCAATCACCGGGGGCTTCAGCAAATGAACCAGGGTCTGCTAGTCCTCAGGATGACGAGGTACAGGTAGGGGACCCTGAGATGTCTGGGACTCCATCTGTTTCTGATGAAACCCCTATAGCAGCCCCTCTACCACAGGTGACACCCAATCCAGAACCGGCAACACCTGTTGTCAGGAGATCAAGTAGAAGTTGTAGGACCCCACAGTACCTGAAAGATTACGTCTGCTGTGCTCACTAGGGGGGGAGGGGTGTTGTGTATTGAGTCAAAGGATTTTATATCTGTATTATTATTGTCTGTATTTGCATTAGGGTAAAGTAACTGCCTTTTGGTTCCAGAGGGTACAGCTACTATTGGTTCATTTAAGCTGCTGTATTTGGATCCTCTGTCTTATTGGTTGCCTCCAAAAGGCAGGACTGTGATTGCCTGATATTGTTCCCTCCAAAATGTATCCTTTCTAGCTAGTTCCCTGTCCCTATAAATGTAGCTCTCCCCTCCTCAGGTCTCAGTCTTGTTGCTTTAATAAAGAAGTGTTACTAGAGAACTGTCTCCAGCATATTGTGTCAAGAGAGCTGAAATCACAAACCCCACGTCACAACAACTGGCATATAGAAAAACCTTTTATTTCAAGGTTGTTGGTTTAAAAAGAAGAACATTCAAAAGCATGCATGCCTAGGTCAACCATTCCCTGGGTTCAGGTTTCCGGACCATATTGTGGGTAAGGAAGGGCCAGCAGCGCGCCTCGAGGGCGAGGGGCTGGAGCCCCGAGGAAGGCCGCCGGCTGCCTTTCGTGGTCGCGGAGGGGCCCGGCAGGGAAGGCGGCGCCTGGCCGGGCCAGGAACCGAGCGGCGCTGATCCCGCGGAAAGGACTTGGGCCGCCGCCGCCTCGCAGCAGCAGCAGCAGCGCGCCCAGGGCCAAGCAGCCGCCTCCCGGCCCTCAGCCTCCTTCTCCCCGGAAGTGAGGCCTCGACGCAATTCCGCGGCCGCTCTGCCCTTTCCCGCTCTTCGCTCGCTGCGCAGGCGCCCCGGAAGCCCCGCCCCTACCTCGTCACTGGGCGTCGCCCCGTCGCCCCGCCCCTGCCCGCCTTCGCTCGCTCGCGCGTGCGCGCGCCGTCTCCGCCTCATCCCGGAGCCTCTGCCGCCGTCATGGCTGACAACGCCGCCGCCGCCGCCGCCGCCGCCGGCCTGGAGAACCACCGCTTCAAGAGCTTCAAGAACAAGGGCCGAGACGTGGAGGTGGGTGCCGGGCGGCCGGGCCGGGAGAAGCCGCTCTGCGTAGGCCGCATCCTGCCTCGTGCGGGGACGGCGCCCCGCCGGGATCCCGCTTCTCCGGCCGCCTCCCTGCCTGCCTGCCTGCCTGCCTGCCTGCCTGCCGGGGCGGCGCGGCGCCCTTTGGCGGGACCCCCGGCGCCGAGGCTCCCTGAGGCGGAGGGCGGGCAGCGGGGCGGCCGGGAGCCCTTTGTGCTTCTGCGCCCCCCCCCCCGTGGCCCCGGGCAGCCTGTCGGAGACGGAGCGAGGGCTCGGCCGGGTCCCTCTGGCCTCTTTGTCCTTCGCTCTCGCCGGGGACGCCGCCTCCGGGCGCGGGGATCCTGACAGCCAGTTTGCACCTCCGCGGATCTCCCCTCGAGCTCGGCCCCATCCTCCCTGGAACTTTGGGCAGATGCATCCATGTCCTTTCCCATGTGTTGGTTTTGACAGGCGCCTCCCCCCCCCCCCTCCCGAATAGCCGTGTTTACTCCTAGCTGGGCTACGGGTCAGTTAGTGCCCAAATAACCCAGATACAGTAACTGTATTTTGAAGACCGGTGCTATTGCTGCCTCCAAATAGCACCCCCCCCCGGGCTCCAGTGGTTGTCCATAATCACCTACAAATGTGGAAGTGAAGAACAACCCATTCTGTCTCCCTGTTAAACGCTCTATTTCCAATATGCAGGATTGATAGGAGCCTTGCATGTTATCATCACTGACATTTAATGGGAACTCCTTTGTTTAGCCCTGTAGGCCTCCACCCAGCTGCAGGTTGGAGTATCCAAATGTACCTGGATTTGTTTATAGGGACACAATATATAATGAAAAAGATAATGGTTTTCTTGCTTAGGCTGCCATTGTATGCATACATATCAGATAATTTAATGGGGGTCTTCTACTTTTAGTAACCATGCAGAGCATTGTATTGTTAGTTTTGTGATTCTAAGTAGCAGCTAGTTTACAAGATGGTCACTTTGAGGAAGAGATGGAATAGTAACAACAACTATAGGACCTATTGCCCTAAATGTCAGTGCTTCCCTTCCAACCTGCCTTTGGGTTGTTAACTGTGGATCCAGTTGGCATGCAGCTCAATTTGGTTGCTGGTTCTCCAATTGCTGCTCCCTATAAAAGAGAAGCAATTGCAAGGGTACAGACACACTGTACTATTTTTTAAAATTATAGCAGATCAGTGGTAGTGTTTTTTCTTTGATAACATAGGTGTAGTGTGGCCCAAAGGGAATCTTTTCTTCTAAGCCAAGTGATATTGTGGGGAAGGGGCCCCTATTCCACCTTACAAGGGCTCTGGAGAGCCTAAATACGGTCAATGTGGATTGGAGCTATGTTCTAATATACTGTCTATTCTATATGGTCCTGAAAGACCTACATTGGCTCCCAGTACGTTTCCGAGCGCAATTCAAAGTGTTGGCGCTGACCCTTAAAGCCCTAAATGGCCTTGGCCCAGTATACCTGAAGGAGCATCTCCACCTGCATTGCTCAGCCTGGACACTGAGGTCCAGCTCCGAGAGCCTTCTGGCAGTTCCCTCCCTGCAAGAAGCAAAGTTACAGGGAACCAGGCAGAGGGCCTTCTCGGTAGTGGCACCTGCCCTGTGGAGTGCCCTCCCATCAGATGTCAAAGAAACAAACAACAATAATCTGATTTTAGAACACACCTGAAGGCAGCCCTGTATAGGGAAGCTTTTTATATTTGATGAATCATTTTATTTTAATATTCTGCTGGAGGCCACCCAGAGTGGCCAGGGAAACCTAGCCAGATGGGTGGGGTATAAATAAATTATTATTATTATTATTATTTATTAGAAAGAGGGTGCAACGCACCTTCTCTATCATTTCATCTGTCCTGGGTTTGTGCACTTGTCAGTATGTTGGGAATTGAATACACAAGGATTAGGAGACAATATACAGTGTGCAATACCATTTCCCCCATAGTCCTTGAGAACGAACGAGAACGCTTCTATCCATTTCCTACCATTGGCGTTAGCAGGGTTACCAAGACACTCTTTGTTCAATGAAGCCAGACTGAACAGCATCTAGGCTATTTTGCTTTGATTAGTGGTCCCTGCTCCTGCCAACCTAGCAGTTCGAAAGCACATCAAAGTGCAAGTAGATAAATAGATACCGCTCCGGCGGGAAGGTAAACGGCGTTTCTGTGCGCTGCTCTGGTTCGCCAGAAGCGGCTTAGTCATGCTGACCACATGACCCGGAAGCTGTACGCCGGCTCCCTCGGCCAATAGAGCGAGATGAGCGCTGCAACCCCAGAGTCGGCCATGACTGGACCTAATGGTCAGGGGTCCCTTTACCTTTTACCTAGTGGTGAGCACCTTATTTTGTGAGTATCATAACACCATACGTGTTGAAGGCAAGAACTTGTAATAGTTCTCATGTGGTACTAGCAGAGTGCATTTCTAGTAGGCTTAAGTTCTTGGCTATTTTAAATCTCAAAAACCTAGTTCTTACAATCAGTAGATGAGATGGCGAGCTTATTCCTGGAAGGTCAGGCTATTGAAATGAATTGGACAGCAGCAGGAGTGTAGGTGGCACCAGGCACACAGTGAGGACAACCAGACACACAAGGGCACATAATTGTGATTTTTGCATGGTTATTTGGGTGGCAAAGAAAGCTTCCTTTGCTACCTCAATTGCATGCTAAAATTCTAGGCAAGTTTTTCCAACTGGTGGGAGGATTGTTCTATATCTCAACAAATGGGATAATCGAACCCTTGGGCACATTATGATGCATTTGCTGGGCACTTTGATAACATTGGTTGCCTTCATAGGAACTTGAACACCACGGTTGTGACAGGTCCAAATAATGTGATAAACATGTCAGCTTGTCCAATTCCAGCTTGGTGATGTGTACAAGGTACTTGAAAATGACTTGCCCAAATGACAACATGCCCCCTTGACCCTTGCCCATCTTGCCAATTTCAACCTAGCTGAAGGGAGCTGACAAGGTGTGTTCACGATATGGCCAATGCTCTTTTAAGGTATGGAGAAAGATGTGGGAGTGCATCCACTCCTAAAGAAATGCGACTTGGACCCTGTGGGTTTTCGACAACTACTAACTTCTTAGGATGGGTACTTAAGAGGTGACAGCTCTTACATGACATAAGATCAAAGGCATCTTATGTAAACTCCTTAGAGGTTCTGATGATTAAGCAGCATATAAATCCTGTTCATAAATACACTTGTAACTTGGTTCTTGAATGAAATCCATTCCAGAAGTCCGTTTGACTTCAGAAAACATTTGGAAACCAAGGCACGGCTTCCGATTGGCTACAGGACGTTCAGCTTCCAAAAAACGTTAGCAAACCGTAACACTCACTTTTGTGTTTGTGGTGTTCGGGAGCCAAAACGTTTGAGTCACAAGGCATTCGAGAATCAAGGTACGACTGTAAATCCTTCCCAGTCTGGGTGTGGGACTGGACTTGGTTGCTCTTGATGAATGGTATCACACCGTTGTTTCTGCTTGATATCTCAGCAGCTTTTAACACAGTGGTTTTCACAGTTTTGTTCTTTGGGCCATGCTCTGAGAATAAAAATGTGCTCATGTCACACCAAATTTTTAATTGATATGAAATACATTGGGAAACAAAGAGAAACAATTCCAGCTCTAGGGAATAGCATTGTGTGACTACAGAATCATAGAACTGTAGAGTTGGAAGGGACCACCAGGGTCATAGAATCATAGAATCATAGAGTTGGAAGAGACCACAAGGGCCATCGAGTCCAACCCCCTGCCAAGCAGGAAACACCATCAGAGCACTCCTGACATATGGTTGTCAAGCCTCTGCTTAAAGACCTCCAAAGAAGGAGACTCCACCACACTCCTTGGCAGCAAATTCCACTGTCGAACAGCTCTTACTGTCAGGAAGTTTCTTCCTAATGTTTAGGTGGAATCTTCTTTCTTGTGGTTTGGATCCATTGCTCCGTGTCCGCTTCTCTGGAGCAGCAGAAAACAACCTTTCTCCCTCCTCTATGTGACATCCTTTTATATATTTGAACATGGCTATCATATCACCCCTTAACCTCCTCTTCTCCAGGCTAAACATGCCCAGCTCCTTTAGCCGTTCCTCATAAGGCATCGTTTCCAGGCCTTTGACCATTTTGGTTGCCCTCCTCTGGACACGTTCCAGTTTGTCAGTGTCCTTCTTGAACTGTGGTGCCCAGAACTGGACACAGTACTCCAGGTGAGGTCTGACCAGAGCAGAATACAGTGGCACTATTACTTCCCTTGATCTAGATGCTATACTCCTATTGATGCAGCCCAGAATTGCATTGGCTTTTTTAGCTGCTGCGTCACACTGTTGGCTCATGTCAAGTTTGTGGTCAACCAAGACTCCTAGATCCTTTTCACATGTACTGCTCTCAAGCCAGGTGTCACCCATCTTGTATTTGTGCCTCTCATTTTTTTTGCCCAAGTGCAATACTTTACATTTCTCCCTATTAAAATTCATCTTGTTTGTTTTGGCCCAGTTCCCTAATCTGTCAAGGTCGTTTTGAAGTTTGATCCTGTCCTCTGGGGTGTTAGCCACCCCTTCCAGTTTGGTGTCATCTGCAAATTTGATCAGGATGCCCTTGAGTCCATCATCCAAGTCGTTGATAAAGATGTTGAATAAGACCGGGCCCAAGACAGAACCCTGTGGCACCCCACTAATCACTCTTCTCCAGGATGAAGAGGAACCATTGATGAGCACCCTTTGGGTTCGGTCAGTCAGCCAGTTACAAATCCACTGAGTGGTAGCATAGTCAAGTCCGCATTTTACCAGCTTCTTTACAAGAATATCATGGGGCACCTTGTCAAATGCCTTGCTGAAATCAAGGTAGGCTACATCCACTGCGTTCCCTTCATCTACCAGGCTTGTAATTCTTTCAAAAAACGAAATCAGGTTAGTCTGACATGACTTATTTTTCAGAAATCCATGCTGACTATTGGTGATCACAGCATTCCTTTCTAGGTGCTCACAGACTGTTTGCTTAATGATATGCTCCAGAATCTTCCCTGGTATTGATGTCAGACTGACTGGGCGGTAATTATTTGGGTCCTCTCTTTTCCCCTTTTTGAAAATAGGGACAACATTTGCCCTCCTCCAGTCTGCCGGGACTTCGCCTGTTCTCCACGAATTCTCAAAGATGACTGCCAGTGGTTCTGAGATCACATCTGCCAGTTCTTTTAATACTCTTGGATCTCACTTTGGCTTTGAGGTTCTAAATCTTGGGTCATCTTGTTCAACCCCCTGCACTTGTACTGTGGGGTGCTGCAGGGAACCATCTTGTCCCCTATGCTTTTAAGCATCTTTACGAAGCTGTTAGAGTGGATAGCAGGAGATCTGAAACATGGTGTCATCAGTATACAGTTCTCTGTGACATCTGAATCAGGTGGGGCTGAGCAGATCCCGAACTAGGAGCTGAATGGTAGAATGGATGAGGGACACTAAACTGATACTGAATTTTGAGGCCCTCTTGGTTCTCAGATTTGGAAATTGATCCCTTTGACCTGAGTGGGAAGCTTCAGCTAGTACAAAATGCTGTGGCTAGGCTGCTAATTGGTGACCCATACGGCAAGCATATAATACCTGCCTTGAAGAAGAGACATTGGTTTCCAATCTGCTACGTAACCAAGTTCAAGGTATTGTTACTGCCCATGTAGCTCATCCGTGTAGCGCTAAGCAACCTGGAACCTGGTTATTTGAGATTGCACCTTTACAATTCTGAGTTGGAAGGGCGCCAAAGGATCATCTAGTCCAGCCTCCTGCAATGCAGGAATCTCAGCCTCCCCATATGAACCAGCCCTTCCACTAATATCCTTTGATAAGCTCATGCTGGTGGTTCTATAGCCTTTTCTGACCCATCTGCTGTCAGTCACAAGAAGGATGTATAGCTCCTGCTTGACTGAATAGCTTCCCCTCCAAGATCCAACAAGCATCTTTACTGGTGTGTTTCCACTGGCATTTAGTGCCTTTTTTTTATTCACACAAGCATAGCTTGCATACATACAACATTCTGTTGTACATATTTATGAGTGTTTTTAATGGCATTTAATTATGTTGTACACTGCTTTGATACTTCTTTGGCGATCACTTGTAGCCGAGTAAGATTGTGTTTCATAAACATGGTTTAACAATGAGTTCGTAAGTGACTGTGGAGGCCAATTCTGAATCGAGTGAAAAACAACATAGATATCTTGTACAGGCCACAACTGTTTGATGTGGGGGTTCAGTTCCCAGCCCCTGTGCGCATTAACAGAGTGCGTATAAGAGCCTCCACTCCCATTCCACCCTGCCTCCATTATGCCCGCTTCTGGATTCAAAAGGACCCACTTGTTGGCGATCGCACAACAATTGGACATGCCTAAAATGGTCACTGTCTGTCATTGACCTAAGGTACTCCTTGCGAAATGCAGCAATTGTAGATGTACAGAATGTGTCCTCAAGACAAATGTATATAATGCCATTATATTTGTGGTAGTATTCTCAGTTTCTTCATAATTCCTAAAACTGAATTTGCTCATCATCCAACCATTGGGTTGATATTTTCTTTATGCCATCCACCACAACTCCCAAAATTTTTTTCTAGGTAGTCACTGTCCTGGGTAGCCATTTTGTTTCCCATCCACCTTCACACTTTGGAATTTCACCTATTCAGGGATGGCAGTTTCCTGTGAAAAACTAGCTTTAGTTTCTTATTAAAAGTAAAGGGACCCCTGACCATTAAGTCCAGTCGCGGACGACTCTGGGGTTGCGGCGCTCATCTCGCTTTACTGGCCAAGGGAGCTGGTGTGCAGCTTCCAGGTCATGTGGCCAGCATGACTAAGCCGCTTCTGGCAAACCAGAGCAGCGCACGGAAACGTCATTTACCTTCCCGCCGGAGCGGTACCTATCTATCTACTTGCACTTTGATGTACTTTCGAAGTGCGAGGTTGGCAGGAGCAGGGACCGAGCAACGGGAGCTCACCCCGTCGTGGGGATTCGAATCGCCGACCTTCTGATCGGCAAGCCCTAGGCTCTGTGGTTTAACCCAGGCTCTTATTAGTTACACAGGAAACCAATATAAATATAAAATACACTATTGTAATTAGACAATGCAATTTCGGCCATGGTGGTTTTAAAGTTTTTTTGTTTTGTTTTGGGTTTTTTTAAGCCTCAGCTCAGCCTATGTGCTCAGGTTGAACAGTTGTTAGTCCTTGGACCAGATCTGGCTCACCAGGAAGTGCCACATGGTTCTATTGCATACCAGCTCAAGAGGATAAATAAAATTGTAGATGGATGAACAGTATTTGTAGCACTGCGATTGGGAAGCAAGACATGAGGAATGAGGGAAGGATAGAATGGGGATTTGGCACTACAGTGGTACCTTCGTTCTCAAACTTAATCCGTTCCGGAAGTCTGTTCCAAAACCAAAGTGTTCTAAAACCAAGGCGCGCCTTCCCATAGAAAGCAAAATGGATTAATCCATTCCAGACATTTAAAAACAATCCCTAAAACAGCAATTTAGCATGAATTTTACTATCCAACAAGATCATTAGCCCATCCATCAATCAGTATGCAGATGATACGCAGCTCCACCTCTCTTTCAAATCAGAACCAGTGAAGGCGGTGAAGGTCCTCTGTGAGTGCCTGGAGGCAGTTGGAAGATGGACGGTGTCTAATGGATTGAGGTTGAATCCTGACAAGACTGAAGTACTGTTTTGGGGGGACAGGGGGTGGGCTGGTGTGGAGGACTCCCTGGTCCTGAATGGGGTAACTGTGCCCCTGAAGGACCAGGTGTGCAGCCTGGGAGTCATTTTGGACTCACAGCTGTCCATGGAGGCGCAGGTCAATTCTGTATCCAGGGCAGCTGTCTACCAGATCCACCTGGTATGCAGGCTACATGCCTACCCTACATGCCCGCGGACTATCTCGCCAGAGTAGTGCATGCTCTAGTTATCTCCCGCTTAGACAACTGCGATGCACTCTACATGGGGCTACCCTTGAAGGTGACCTGGAAACTACAACTAATCCAGAATGCAGCAGCTAGACTGGTGACTGGGGGTGGCCGCCGAGACCATATAACACCGGTCTTGAAAGACCTACATTGGTTCCCAGTACGTTTCTTAGCACAATTCAAAGTGTTGGTGTTGATGTTTAAAGCCCTAAACGGCCTCGGCCCAGTATACCTGAAGGAGCGTCTCCACCCCCATCGTTCTGCCCGGATGCTGAGGTCCAGTGCCGAGGGCCTTCTGGCGGTTCCCTCATTGCGAGAAGCAAAGCTACAGGGAACCAGGCAGAGGGCCTTCTCGGTAGTGGCGCCCGCCCTGTGGAACGCCCTCCCATCAGATGTCAAAGAGATAAAGAACTACCTGACATTCAGAAGACATCTTAAGGCAGCCCTGTTCAGGGGAGTTTTTAATGTGTGACATCTTAGTGTATTTTTGCTCTTTGTGGAAGCCACCCAGAGTGGCTGGGGAAACCCAGCCAGATGGGCGGGGTACAAATAATAAATTATTATTATTATTATTAAATGAAAGCAATAAATAATGTACTGTAGTCACACAATCAATCAGTAGCTGAACTGGGTTCCACACAGTCACTTTACCTAGCACTTCTCATCGCTTCACCTGCCCAGATGTGGCATAGGCGGCAAATCCCCAAGTCTTACAGATAGTTCCCCTTTCTGGGCTCACAGATAAGGATAGCATGAAAGCAAGCCCATTAGCTTATATCAAAGCAAGTGCTTATAAACCTATACAAGCTCATTGCTACAAGACTTGCCAATTCATTGTGGGGTTATCTTGATTACCAAGATGGCATTAGTAAAGCTCCTAGACAGTTCACCTTTGGTTGAACACAATTTGCTTTTAAAAAATTAGCCTGTCTTATTTTTCATTTTTGCACAAGTTAAAACCAATCCAAGTACAGATCTATGAGGTATGATACAGTCATACCTCGGGATAAATACGCTTCAGGATAAGTATTTCTGGGTTGCGCGTTACTTCCGGGTTTCGTCGCATGCACATGTGCAGACGGTCAAAATGATGTCACGCGCATGTGCGGAAGCGGCAAAACGCGAGACGCACAGTCGGGTCTTACATTTTGTTCAGGATGCGAACGGGGCTCCGGAACAGATCCCGTTCGCATCCCGAGGTACCACTGTACACTCCTTTATTTTGAGAATGGTTTAATCCTGGCATTTGCCTTTTAGTTAACTAGCTCTTAACCACTTATTCTTGGTTTGTTTATTTATACAAAACTTTATGGATACATTGTGGCCCTCTGGTAAACCTCTTAGAAAGGTCCCTTAAATGATGGGTTATAAAGCTGCTAAATTAACTAGAGTTTGTTTTAAACCTGGCCCAAACAGAATGCTATTTGAGAATGCTAAGGAGAAGAAAAATGAGCAGAATTTTAAAAAACACATGAAACTTTGTGGGAAGGCCAGGGAAGAGGGAGCATGAGAGTTTGTGCTTTGCTTGGGCTTATTCAGTACAGTGCTAAAACCATGGTTTAGCATTATGCACAAATGTGGTCAATATAAAGTTATTCTATACCTAAATATATATATATATAAAAATAATTATCAATATAAATTGTAGTCAGACAAATCATAAAACATGGAACATATGTTAATCAAATTAGGCTTTCATCTATCATAGAGTAAACAATAGAAACTATTATTTTTAACTACAAAACTCAGTAAGCATGAAGTTCACAAATCAGCTCAAGACAAAACTACTAGTATAAATAGTACAGGCCCTTTACTAAAAGAAAAGGTTTTATTGTGAACATGTGTGGGGAAAGTTTTTCAGGTCAAGGGCCACATCACCCTAGTGGAAAGATGTCAGATGAATTTCAGGACCAAGACAAAGCTATTTCCCATGTGAGCAGGCATAGACGTAATTCTTAGTAACTCCACTCAAGTTTTATCTTCCATTTTCTCCACAGACATTTCTAATAAAGTTTGCTTTACTCTACAAAAGGCAAAAGAAGTTAATAATCTCAGAAAAAGAATAGAAATAATAGCACTGCACAGTTGAACTCTAAGCACTGCCTTAAAGCTATTTAAAGCCTCAAATTTTGAAATGCAATTGCAGCCTAATAATTGCATGCATGTGATTGCAAAATGTGTGGACACTTTTTGCATAAGAAGAGCCTTTTCTCATAATAAGAGCCTGCTGGATTAGGCCAATAATCCATCCAGCCCAGCATCCTGTTCTCACAGTGGCCAACCAAAAGCTTGCAGGAGACATGTAAGCAGGACATGAACATAAGCCCTCTTTCCTCAGGTGGTTTCCAGCAGCTGGCACTCAGAGCAGCAATTGCACATAATGCACAGCATCCACATCTTTCCCTCTGTCAGCTGCTCCTTGCTGAACAGCTGATGGGGAGGAAGGAACCAAGGGGAGAAGGTTGTGTTGGGCCGATGGGTTGAAGTTTATTCACTCCTTTGTTAAATCCATTTTTAAGAATATTTAAATGGAGGGAATTAAAAGACAACATATATAAGCAAAACCAGAAATAGCATATATATACACACACTTATACTGAATGACAGCAGAATAATAAATATTTTCATCCAAATCAATTGCTGCTGCACAGTTAAATTTTCTTATCCATATAGCTGATGTGATAACACGCATGCGCGCGCACACACACATATATTGAATTAATTACGGTTCTGTTCCCCAGAGGAAGGTTTCTATTAAAACACATCAGACAGTTGATCTTTTTATTAAAGTTCTTCATATATTTTGACAACATTTTGAAGCTTGTCTCTCTCTTCTGTATTGTTTTTTGATGCTGGCCTCTTCTTTCTTTTGAAGTGAATGTTTACCACCTCATCTCCTTTTGTGTGAACCAAATGTAATTTCCCAAAACAATGGTTCAGATGTGTGTAATCTCTCCAGCAAATTTCCTAGAATTATTCTACAATTTTTCTGTTGTCCTGCAGTGCTACATTTTGCATGTCTTTTTTCACCGTTCAGCATTAATTTGCAAGAAAGACCAAACAAGAAGCTCCATTGCTGCGATTGGTGTGTTATGATGTCAGCTGTGCCACTTTCCCTTGAGGTGGTGTGCGGATGGCAAACGCAGGCACAGCATCGCTGGGATGTGTGTACTGAGCCCTTCCCACATGCAAAAATTCTCCTTGAAATTTCCTCAGCTATTTATTCTCTCGGTGAATGTTGCTTTTGGAATCACTGCAGAAAAACAACTTAAGCAAAATAGTTTTTGGGAGGAGAAAATGATGGCATTAGGGATGGTTGTGGTATTCCTTCCCACCCATGTTTTACTTTAAATGGTCTCCTCACTCTGCCTTGTAGAAAATTAGTATGACACATCTCATAATCAGTGGAATAAAGTTCTGTAACATCTAGCCTGGTGTATAGTTGTAGGTTCCCTAAAATTGGTTAAAGAGAGTTAAACTGAATCATCATAGGCTTTGGTACTATTGCTTCATTTGTGTGTTGTATGTTTCTGTTTTTCTCTTCTACAGACTATGCGAAGACATAGAAATGAGGTGACAATTGAACTTAGAAAGGTGAGTATATCACTTTTATTTGTTTATGCTTTGTTTAAAGCGCCCATGAGAGGTTTCAGCTATGGAGGTTCATGTGCGACTTGGGAGAGCGCTGAAAAGATTGTGTCCTCACCAGATACTATTATGTCATGTGTCTACAAGGAAAGCATCAAGTACATTATTGTGTCCAGATTTCTGAATCTGGCAGAGCAACAGTTTGTTTTTTGTAAGACATTCTGCCAGAGTTCCATTATGTTCTCCCCATTTTTAATTTGCTTTTGAGACTTTACTTCCTTTGTCTGTGGTTGTCTGTGCTTGAAGGTGTCCTTGATGGTGCCTTTCCTCTTTCTCAGAAGAACACCACCCACAACTAAGGCCCAAAACCTCTTAAGCCTATGAACAATGTTTCACTGGGTCAGGCTTCTGAAAGAAAGAGCTGGAACTGTTTGGTTATACAGTGGTACCTCGGGTTACAGATGCTTCGGGTTACAGATGCTTCAGGTTACAGACTCCACTAACCCAGAAATAGTACCTCAGGTTAAGAACTTTGCTTCAGGATGAGAACAGAAATTGCGCGGCGGCAGCGGAAGGCCCCATTAGCTAAAGTGGTGCTTCAGGTTAACAACAGTTTCAGGTTAAGAACAGACCTCCGAAACGAATTAAGTTCTTAACCCAAGGTACCACTGTAATCCTGTACACACTTTCCTGAGAGTAAATCCTGTTGAATGCAGTGGGGTGTACTTCTGAGTAGATATGTTTAGGATTGTACTGTGAGTAGTTCCTAAATAAACATGAATTAGTGAAGCAGTTTGCTAAGTACAAAGAATAGTGAATGCTGTAGTGCTTCACTAATTCATGTTTATTTAGGAACTACTCACTGTACAATCCTAAACATATCTACTCAGTTTCAGTATGTTTGCTTACACAGGATTAAGATACATAGTATTGGTATCTGAGTTTGAAATACTCCTGCTCATAACTAAATTTAAATGTGTTTTTCATTATTAATAGTTTTAAATATGAATATCTAGTAAAGAATTTGTTTTCAAGAGACTATGTACTAGAGGTCAGCAGTTGGAGGCATCTGGGCCAAAGCTCTTGTCCTGAGAGGGTACCTTGCGGTCTCTGAAATTGTCAGTCAGAGGCAAAAAAAGGTGTTGAATGAGTGCCAATTGTAGCAACATAATTTGCGATCAGACATTGGGGTTTGGGCTTTGGCCCTCTATCACTGAGTCCATTCTCAAAATGTCCCAACAGAAAATCTAATTGCTTATCAAACAAAGATCAGTTAGTTGATTAGGTAGCCCATCTAGGAGAACGAAAACTCTGATCCTAACCTTCTGCTGCCTTGCGGGAGATCTTCAGGAGAAGAAAAGGCTAAGGAGTACTAAACCCTACACAAATCTGGAGCAGAGTCCCTAAGATGGTTGGATGGCGCCTTGTTTGCCTCCTTCCAGCAACTCTTGCAGCCAAGCTGGTTCCAGGCGTATAGCTCTGCTGTCCTTTGAACCACATCAGTGGTATTTCCTCCGCGGAGGAGGGAAGCCATGCCTCCATTGGGGAAGGGGTGCAGGGCTTGGAGGATGCAAGGGAGAGCCACAGCACCGAGCATGAACAAAGCGGGGGGGGAGGCAGGTCCCCCTCTGCCCACCCCTCTTTGCGCAGTAGGTTTACACGCAGAGAGGGGAGGCGTAGCATGGGGCTCAAAAGACTGCTCTGCTGGGGAAAGTTTAAGGACCGCCCACCCCCAGATTCTGCTAGCGACTGAGCAGACAAGGAATTGAGTCGATCTGCATTGTGAACGTTTTGGACAGATAATAAAGCCTTGAAGAGACCAACAGGGAGTCTTGCCTGTTTGCTCTTGAGCAACCACACCGGCACACATAACAACCTCCATACACATCTCCTAGTCTTGCACCCCGAGGAGGTCACTTCAGTGTTGCTAACACAGCAGTTTGACTTCACCCCCAAAGGTGCACTCCATTGTCTCTCAAGACAAACGGATGCCAACAAGTTGACCAGTTAGTTGAATTATATTGATTTAGGACTCATTTGAGACCAAAGTTTTCTTTCCCACTATACTTCATAAATTAACATAGTAGTACTGAAAATCTCTCTCACCAATCTATTGCTCTGTATAGCTATTTCAGTTTAGTGTAAAAATACTATTGACTGCACTGCCTATTTTGGTCTCATACAAATTGTTTACATTTTTTCTTTATATCCATGTATATGTTTGTATTTGACAGTACAGTCCTATACATTTTGCTCAGAAGTAAGTCCCATTGAGTTTAGTGCTGCCTTCTCCCAGGTAAGTGTGTATGGGCAGCCTGAGCGTACGCATCTGACAATGTGGGTAGACTCGTAATCTGGTGAACCGGGTTCGCGTCTCCGCTCCTCCACACGGAGCTGCTGGGTGACCTTGGGCTAGTCACACTTCTCTGAAGTCTCTCAGCCCCACTCACCTCACAGAGTGTTTGTTGTGGGGGAGGAGGGGAAAGGAGAATGTTAGTCGCTTTGAGACTCGTTCGGGTAGTGATAAAGCGGGATATCAAATCCAAACTCCTCCTCCTCAATAACTCTGCTCATCTAGAAGGGGCCGCAGGATTCATTTGTGTATTTAAATGGATTTAATATATGGAGAAACAATTTACATTGTTACAATTAACAAATTATCAGTTGCAAGTGTCTCTCTGTTTATAGCCTGTTAGTAGCGGTCAACCTATTCTGAAAGAGGTTGCACTGCCCTTAAAGAACTGGGTTCAAAATCAGGGGTACGTATTGCGCCAGACTTGTCAGCTGAGGTCCAATAGGCGTCTCTGCCTTGGAGCAGCTTTTATCCGCCTTGGTTCATATTCCAGTTTCAATGATGGGTGGATATGGTCTTGCCACAATTATGCATGCTCTTCTAACCTTACATTTAGATTATTGCAATGCACCATACAGCCCTGAAGCTACAGTTGGACCAAACCAGGGAGAAGCTCTTCTTGGTTGAGGCACCTCAGTTGTAGAATGCCCTTCTCAGAGAGGCCCACCTAGAATTTACCTTATACTCATTCTGGTGCCAGGTGAATACTGTTTTTAAGCGCTGGGGAAATTAAAAACAAAGCAAAAACCCTGTGATTTTACTCTTTTAAGATAATAATACTGCTTAAGTGTTGTGATTTTTTAAAAAAGTAATTTGATTTTATTGTGCTGGAAATGTTTTAGAGAGTGTGTTTTATGATACTACTATTTTATCATACTGTATTTCATTATATTCTACCATTTTATGTTTGTGAGTTACTGTTACTGGTCAGTCCTATAATATTAACATTAGCATTTAAATAAATTAACAGACAAACAAACATTAAAGGCATTCAAATGCACTATCTTGGGTCTTTGTTCTTCAGAATAAAAGAGATGAACATCTTCTGAAAAAAAGAAATGTGCCCCAAGAAGAAAGTTTAGAAGATTCAGATGCTGATGCTGATTTCAAAGCAGTAAGACTGTATCTACATTGATGTGGCATTGATGTGTATGTGGGTCTGTGTGGAATATGTATGGTATATGGTATTTATGCATACATATATACATACATGCCTTTTTCCTGACGGGATTCAAGGCAGTTTACAGATAAAAATCATAGTCACTAAAAATAGAGGATACTGGCATTAAAACAATTAAACACTGAGAGAATTAAAACTACGTACATATATAAAATTATTAAAACCATACAAATAATTAGAATTAAAACAGCACAGCACCAGCCCTTTCAGAAAAACCAGCCAGTTTCCAAAATCCTCTTGGAGCAATAAAAGCTTCCCTTGCACCTGTTGGATACATGGGGTTTGCATGACGATCTCCTTGTTGGGCAAACGTTGTGGGCATGTCTAAAGTTGCAGCGAGCTCCTGGTGAGCCTGGAAAAGGCAAGGGAGGCAGAGAGAGGGGTGGGCGAGGTCTTCAGGGACACTGTAGCTCTGTTCCACTCCCATGATGACAGCTGCCATGCTGTTGAGAATGAGGGTCTTGGGGAAGGAGAGTGTTACCTTGAGGAAGAGAAAGGCATTCCCTTCGAAGGGTAACTCATTCCTTGGGGAAGAACATCTATTCTCTCATGCTGAGCGTACTTCTCTGGTAGGTGCAGGGATTGTGCTAATGAGCAGTGTGGTCCTTAGGAACATGAATAGCAGACTGCTTTCCCTCCACCTAGATAGCCTGGTGCATAGCGCTGGGAAGGAGTCAGTGGTCGTAGTGCATGTTGCACTAAACAAGGGGGAAATATAGTCGCGTGGTCCTGGAAGCCAAATTTAGGTTGGTAGGTAGGATACCTCCAAGGTTCTTTCTCTGAAACGCTACCAGTTCCATGCACAGGGCCAGCTGAGACAGGCGCATCTTTGTGGTTTCAGTGCATGGAGGAGACAATGGTGCCAGGAGGAGCAGTTTGGATTTGTTAGGCTCTGGGGAACATTCTGGGGCAAGCCAGGCCTGTACAAAAGGGATGGTTTCCACCCAAACTGGAATAGAACCAGACTGTTGGCAATTAAAACCAAAACGGTCACAGAGCAGCTTTTAAACTGATTGAGGGGGGACAGCAGACTCTCTGAGGCGACTCTGGTTTGAAACTATCCTCCCTCCGATGACATAACTGATGAAAATTTAAATGGGAGTACAGGGCCCAGGGTAGTAATTGTGAGAGACCAAAACACTGCAAGTTAAAATGCAAGTGCCGAAGACACTTGAAGAGAGACAGACTGTATCCGAGTGTTTAGACACTATTGCTGGAAGCCGCTGAGCCAAGATAGTGAACTGGAGTGCTTGGTCTTAAAGGATGACACTGATATATTTTGCAGAGAACAGTTGATCTATAATAAGAATTGTAACTAAACGAAAATTTGTCTTTTGTTTAAAGCAAAATGTAACACTAGAAGCTATATTACAGGTAAGTTGCTAAACAATATATTATTTCCTTCAGTTGGATTTGTTAATGCTTGACTCCTGAACTTACTGAAATCTATGTGGTGTTGCAGAATGCTACAAGTGACAACCCTATTATCCAACTAAGTGCTGTCCAAGCTGCAAGGTAGGCATCTATTTGTTTTTTGAGGACTAAAGTACAATGAATGCTGTCTTTCCCATCTTTTTTTTTATTCACCACCTTCACTTTAATTTTACAGAAAGCTATTATCAAGTGACAGAAATCCTCCTATTGATGACCTAATAAAATCTGGAATTTTACCAATATTGGTTAAATGTCTAGAAAGGGATGATAAGTAAGTAATGATTCCTTTTTCTCAGTACTTCCTCAGACATAATTTGAATGGTTATCAGCTGAAGGTTGCAGCTAGCTTGCAGTTTTGAACATTGTAACTGGGTATTTACTTTTGATATGCTTCAAACTCTACTGAAGCTTATGTCAACAGTCTGGTTAGGAGCAAGTTCTACAAAGTGTCTTGCAGGTCTGACATAGTCATTCTAGAAGACTGTGTACAAGTTGTGATCCTCCAGGCCAGACACAGCCCACAATCCATATACAGTGGTGCCCCGCAAGACGAACGCCTCGCAAGACGGAAAACCCGCTAGACGAAAGGGTTTTCCGTTTTGGAGGCGCTTCGCTAAACGAATTTCTCTATGGGGTTGCTTCGCAAGACGAAAAAATCTTGCGAGTTCCCGCGGGTTTTTTTTGCTTTTCCCCCCTTTCCTAAGCCGCTTATCAGCTGTTCCGCTGATAAGCCGCTTAACAGCTGATCACTAAAAGCCGCTAGACCGCTAATAGCACTAATCCGCTAAGCTGTCAATGGGCTTGCTTCGCAAGACGAAAAAACCGCTAGACGAAGAGAATCGCGGAACGGATTCTTTTCGTCTTGCGAGGCACCACTGTATTTTGACCTGCCCAGTACTTAAGAACCCTCCTCTGTGTGCATTCTTCCCCTTCCCCACTGTCCAGGAGGCACATGAGGACTGTTTTCAGATTCTAACCTGGGGAAGGGTTCCTCATATTAGCCCAGTCTTTGGGGCAGAAAAACCAAGCCCCCCACCTTTAAAGTCTCTTGAGCTTTGGCTTTTTCCTTCACACTTTTCCTTCTTGTTTTTGTAGAGCACCACTCTTCTATCCTTATTCAGGGGTTGTTCTTTTGTATTATTGTGACTGAATACCGTATTTTTCGCCCTATAGGACGCACTTTTTCCCCTCCAAAAATAAAGGGGAAAGGTGTGTGCGTCCTATGGGGCGAATGCAGGCTTTCGCTGAAGCCTGGAGAGCGAGAGGCGTCTGTGGGCACCGACACCTCTCGCTCTCCAGGCTCCAGGAAGCTATCTGCAAGCCTTGCGCGCCCGGGGGAACCCCCCCCCCGGGCGCGCAAGGCTTGCGGGCAGCAGCCTGCAGCGTGGAGCACGGGGCGCCCTCCAGAGGACGCCCCGTGCTTCGCGCAGGTGTCGGCAAGCCTTGCGCACCGGGGGGGACTCCCCCCGGCGCGCAAGTCTTGCGGGCGGCAGCCTGCAGCGCGGAGCACAGGGCGCCCTCCGGAGGACGCCCGTGCTTCGCGCAGGTGTCCGCAGCCTGCCGCCCGGCGGGCGGGGCGCCCTGAACCAGAGCGCCCCGCACGCCGGACAGACATCCGCAGCGTGGGGAGCGCTGCAGGACTTCCCCGCAGGGCTCCCCACGCTGCGGATAGCAGCCTGCTACCCGGGGCGTTGGGCACCCTGAAGCAGAGCGCCCCTCGCGCCAGACAGACATCGGCCAGCCCACAAGCTCGGGGGACAGTTGGGAGACGCAGCGCCGCCATCCCACTGTTCCCCGACCTGGTTTTGTGGGGAAAATAAAGGAAATTTTTTTTCCCTTTATTTCCCCCCCCAAAAAAGTAGGAGTGTCCTATGGGACGAAAAGTACGTTACTTAGCTTTGGAAGTCTGATGTGAATGTATTGTGCCAGTTTATTCTGTACTAGGGTATTCTGGTGAGGTAACTATCAAAGAAAATTAGTGTCACAAGTTCTGTACGTGTTGATGTTATGCAAAAAATCTTGATAGAAGGACTCAGAAACAATAGTTCAATGTTGGATTGCATTTTCTACCTTTATTTCAAGGAAGTTGTAGCAGGCATAAGAGGTAGAAATACATAATGGCATCTGATTACAGTATATTGAATTACTATTTCAATAGAAATTTGGCATGTACTTTTCTGCTGGTATTTTTTGTGAGTTGCAAATATTACTGCTATTCTGGTGTTTTTGTTTTTTTGTTTTTTAACAGTCCTTCCTTACAGTTTGAGGCTGCATGGGCCCTGACTAACATAGCTTCAGGCACTTCTGCACAGACTCAAGCTGTTGTACAGTCTAGTAAGTGCTCTAAGTGTTTAACTTTGGGAGTGGGTGCATTTTGCAATTGAAGATACACATATAACTTCATCTTCATAGAATCATAGAATTGTAGAGTTGCTGCTTTAAGTTGTTTTATTTTCATTTTTTGTATCCTGTGATTGCTCTCCACTCTAGCTTTTCCATTCTGGAATACATGAAGCATTGCTGAGAGTAGCAGGCCTCGTTTTGCCCATGGCAATAGTCTTAGGGATGGCTAGTTAAATCTCTTTATTGAGGCCTGCTGTAAGGTCAAGCAAGCGAGTAGGTGAAACCAGCTTTTACAGACCATGCTGTACCTCAGACATCCCTTGCAATGTGGGAGATGGAGAAGGGAGGCACTGAGTCTGAAAGAAGTTTCTACTAGTTGAAGCCCACATGTTTCCAATACTTAAAATTGTTCTTCCACAGTTGGCTTTTGAAGGGGGGCATAATAATTTGAAGGGGGTGGATAGGCCCTTTGACAAAATATACACAGATCTTTGTAATGTGAGAAGACAGTTTTAACTTTCTTGATGCTAAATAAAGCCTCCACGTTACTTCAAATTTTTATTTAGAATGTGAATGTCAATATCAATATCTTCTTTCTGTCTGGAAAAATTAATTATGCAAAGGTGCACTTCCAATTTAATTTTGAACAAACATAGAATAATTTCCTGAAATATTAACAGTATAACTCAGTTATGTGAAAACAAAATAAAAAAATTCCTTCCAGTAGCACCTTAAAGACCAACTGAGTTAGTTCTAGGTATGAGCTTTCGTGTGCATGCACACTTCTTCAGATACACGAAAGCTCATACCTAGAACTAACTCAGTTGGTCTTTAAGGTGCTACTGGAAGGAATTTTTTTATTTTGTTTTGACCATGGCAGACCAACACGGCTACCTATCTGTAACTCAGTTATGTGAAATTTATCTTTTAAAAGAGCTGCATTTTATCATTTCAATGAATCCAGTTTTCTGCTGTTATAGATGCAGTACCTCTCTTCTTAAGACTGCTGCATTCACCACATCAAAATGTTTGTGAACAAGCTGTTTGGGCCCTTGGAAATATTATTGGTAAGTGTTAACTATATTTCTAGAAAAGAAATCACAGGCATTGAAGGCTTTAAAATCATACATTGACATTACCCCATAAAACTATGTTTCCTCTTAAGTTCTCTGAATAGTCCAGTTGATTTAAATAAGAAAACATCCTCAGTTTGGAAAACTTAGATGAAGTTATTCTACAACAAATTGTGTTCTTCAAATTTCCATTGAACCGTAACTTTTGTAGTGTTCGTATGTTACCAGTGGGGGAAACATAGCGCATCAAGACCCCAACATAAGTCACTGCATACATTTCAAGGTTTCTCCATCTTGAATGTAATTTTTTGTTAAATTTTCACTTTTGTAGGTGATGGTCCTCAGTGTAGAGATTATGTCATATCACTGGGAGTTGTCAAACCGCTTCTATCCTTCATCAACCCCTCCATTCCCATCACTTTCCTCCGGAACGTCACATGGGTCATTGTAAATCTCTGCAGGAATAAGGATCCCCCACCACCTATGGAGACAGTGCAGGAGGTAAATAAAAAATTACAACTAAGTATTGTTCCACCTCAGCTTCACTGCAAGTCAGTTTTCCCATGATGGCATATGTACTGTGTGCACTTTCTTAATGCATATTTATTTGTATCTCATTCCACTTACTAGTTATTAATTATGGCAGTATCTGAGGCATTTACCTTCCTTCTTGATTTGAAGTCAGAATCTAACTTCAGCAGCTAAACAGTACAGACTAACGAGGCATGTAGTCTTCAAAGAGACAGAGACCATGCAGGGAACCACTTATTTAAATAAAAGATGGTTACAGCCTAAAGCACAAGCAGCGATAACTTACATGAGAATCCTTTAGTCAGTGGGATGTGTATCTTATGTAAGAATATATAGGATTATGGGCAAAGTCAACAATCTTTAAAATGAAGCCGTCTCATGGAGCGGTGAGTGTGAGAGAAGTCGCCTTCATTCCTCCCAGAAATGCTGGGATGCCAGGTGTAGTGCCTTCCCTGTGGGTTATTCTTGTGATAAAATTCACTATTCCCCAAGCTGCTCTCCTCCACACAGGAAAAAGATACAGGGAATCTATGTCTCTTCATGTGCGAGTGGGAAAATAAGGTGGCAGTTCTTATTTTAGTTAGATAGATCAGCCTACCTGCCTGCCTGCCTACAGGAAAGGATCAAATATTGTCACAACTGTTCCAAATAAATTCACAGTCCTGTGCAGCTGCTTTTTAATTAAAAAAACACCCAAACAAACTGCTGAAAGACTGATGGCATCTATAATATGATAGAGGGAGTGATTTAACACTACCTCTGCTTTCCCATGTAGTGGATTCTGTGGCTTAGTGGTAACATCTACATTCAGGAATAATGTGAGATGCCAGAATGTTAGCTTTGTACCTCTGGGCTCAAATAGGGAACAAAACAGATTTATGGTGCAGTCTTAACCATGTCTACTCAGAAGCAAGTCCTATTTAATCCAGTGAGGCATACTCCCAGGTAAGTGGGTTTAGGATTGTAGCTTTAGTCCTGCATCGCAGGGGGTTGGACTAGATGACCCTTGGTGTACCTTCCAACTCAACAATTCTGTGACTCGACTAAGAGTGGAATTCACATTGCATGCCGCAGTAAAGCAAGTGTCTCATAGCGCAAGCATTTCTGCTTGCTAAGAGTAAACCACCTCCTTCCTGCATGCTATTCTGAGGGTTCTCCCGCCTCCCCAGATCCAATTAGGGGGGTGAAGGGGGAAGAAACGGGGGAAAGCCACATTATCCCAAGGGGGCTTGTGCTGGCTTCCACTGGGGCAACCATATTTTTATCTCCAGCCCTAAATTTCACTACTGCTCTCAGAAAAGTTCACAATATGTAGTTAACTGAAAAACAACATATATAAAAACCATAAAAGTTTATGCGTAAAGGAGAAGCACTGGCTGTGGGCCAGAAATGTGTTAGCCATTGGCAAACTGGTTGATAAATGTAAATTTTCAATATTATATATGTGAGTTTGCACTCTTTCTTTCTCATAACTTCCTTGTAAAATGAAATTGCTATAGACTTATTTTTACATGATTGAAGCCAGGTATTAAAACTGTGTAAAATGTAGGGCACCAGCTGATTAAGAAACACTTGTTACTGCAGTAAGTAATTGACAGTGTAATCCTGTGCATGTTTATTCAGATGTAAGTCCCGCAGTGCTCAGTGGGGCTTACTCCCAGAAAAATGTGCATAGGATTGTAACCACAGATTTGCTTGAGGTTTTATCCACAGTGTGTTTTGGCTTTCCTTAGTATTAATGACCCATTATAATAAACTTATCTTTACCAGATCTTGCCAGCCTTGTGTGTTCTCATATACCATACAGACATAAATGTAAGTAAATGCTGAAATACCTTCTTCTCCAATCTAAGGTTTCCTTTTAGTATTTGAGAGTTTTCTTACTTAAATTTTGTTTGCATTGTGCCATACAGTAGCTTCTTTGCCTAGAGAGTCTTTCCCCAACTTGGTGGGCTCTAGATGTCTTAGACTACCATGACCAGGGATGATGGAAGGGTAATTTCATGAAAATGTCAACTTACAGCCCCAGCCTTCATTTCCATATATAGTTAACATGCTCTATATCACTTGAAATATAATTTTACAAAGTTTCATTATCTGGCTACAGTTTTTCAAAACGGCATTTTACACATGAGTAAACCAACCAGAAGCATTACATGCAAAGTGACTCAGGGGTGGGGAATCTTTTTAGTCACTTCCGTTTAGTCACTTGCATATGCACGGAGCTCTCTGAAGCCTCGTGAGAGCCTTCCAGAGTCTGATAAGCAAGGCAGAGTGGTTGAAAGCTTTTTGCACTGGGTAAACTCTGCACAAAAAGAGCTTTAAAAGTCTTCCATGTGTTTAAATTGTGTGATTTCAACTAGCTGGCTATGAACCACGTAAAGTTGAAATGGTGCAAGTTATGTGCATGTAAGCTGTGAGTTAACCTTAAACTTTTTTTTACTACTTAATTTGGCTGCCATTTTATAAACACTTAGAGGAGAGAAATTGCTCTCTAGCACCCTGGGCCTGTCATTAAAATAGACAGATAAAGAATTGTGCTGTTAAATGTTTGTTGTTAACAGAACAAGTACAGTTTACACTTTGTTTAATCACAATGCATATTTTGCTAGTTCTTTTTTTTTTTAAAAAAATCAGTACTAAAAAGATTTTTGTCTTACGTATATCACAAACTGGCATTACAAACCACAAGGTTGGTGTTGTTCCCAGTTTATCTGGAAACTTAGTTCTTGTAAGACAGATGACTTGCCTGAGAATCTTAAAATAAAAAAAATATATTGTGTGTTCAACCTGGTTTCATCTCTTTTGATTGATCTGTAGTTCATAAAAACAGTCTGAACTTAGAGAGACATTGTTCACATTTGGAGAAAGCTCCAATATTGCCATATAGTTTAAATCTCAGGCTTCTTAAAACTGATGTGAGTGGGAATGTACCTGTATATATTCAATGTTCCTTGTAATTAGAGGGGTCAAACCTCCTTCCTGAGACTCTTATTTCTCCTCAATCATGATATGGCATCCAAAACTGCTGTTACCAGGGTGTTCTGACATACCAAATTTAATTCTTAATACTTTTTATTAAATTGTTCAGATGTTATTTTCCACATTTATGCCCCACATTACTGACAAATGCTCGGGGTGGCTTACAGTCTTGTTTACAATAATATATATAACGTGTGTGTGTGTAAATATATAAACAGAAGATGGCACTTAGACAAATACAGTGGTACCTCTGGATGCGAATGGGATCGGTTCCAGAGCCCTGTTCGCATCCTGAAGCGAACACAACCCGCATCTGCCCGTGCGTGGGTCGCGATTCGCTGCTTCCGCGCAAGCGAGTGATGTAATTTTGAGCGTCTGCGCATGCACGAGCGGCAAAACCCGGAAGTAACACGTTCCGTTACTTCCAGGTCGCTGCGGAGAATAACCTGAAAACGCTCAACCCAAAGGTACTGACACAGTCAATAAGAGGCTAGGCCCCCCCCCCCATGAGATGCTTTTGTTGATTTACCATGAGTTCAAAAGTGGTTAGAGCACAATCTCATGCTATTTCTACGGTGCTGGTTAGATTCCTGCATCCTATTGCAACATTGTTCTGCACTGGTTTTATCTGAATGTCTGTTTAATCCAGAGCTTTTACATTAGAAATACATCTTCTGGTCACTTTGGGGGGCAGCTAACCTGCTCTTAGGGCTGTTGGCACTGTTTCATTTTGGTGCTAAAAGAAGACCTAAGAAAAAATCAATTCCTAAGATCATGCTGATATCATTGCTAATCTTTGTGCCGACAGCACCATCTACAGTGGTACCTCGGTATTCAAACATAATCTGTTCTGGAAGACTGTTCGAGTTCCAAAATGTTTGAAAACCAAGACGCAAAGGGCGGTCTGCAAATTTAATAGAGAAAATTGAGGGAAAATAACTTATACACTCAGCAGAAGTCATTCGACTTCTGAGGTGCATTCAAAAACGGATGCATTTACTTCCGGGTTTAAGGCGTTTGAAAACCGAAACATTTGTCAACAGAGATGTTAAAAAACCGAGGTACCACGGTACAGTGGTGCCCCGCAAGACGAATGCCTCACTAAACGAAAAACCCGCAAGACGAAAGGGTTTTCCGATTTTTAGCGGCTTCGCAAGACGAATTTCCCTATGGGCTTGCTTCGCAAGACGAAAGCCCATAGGGAAATCTCCGGGGACAGCGGGGAAGCGCAGTGCGCCTTCTCCTCTGTTCCCGGACCTGTCCTGAAGGCTTGCGGTGGGAGGAAGGTTTTCCTCCCCACCGCCAACGTTCAGAACAGCATTCTGAATGTTGGCGGTGGGGAGGAAAGCCCTCCTCCCACCGCAAGCCTTCAGGACAGGTCCGGGAACAGAGGGGAAGGCGCGCAGCGCTTCTCCTCTGTTCCCGGACCTGTCTTGAAGACTTGCGGTGGGAGGAAGGTTTTCCTCCCCACCGCCAACATTCAGAAGGCTGTTCTGAAGGCTGGCGGTGGGAAGAAAAGCCCTTCTCCCCCGCCAGCCTTCAGAAGAGTTCCTCGCAGGGCTCTCCAAGCTGCGGATAGCAGCCTGCTGCCCCTATCCGCAGCTTGGAGATCCCTGCGGGGAAGTCCTGCAGGGCTCCCCAATCTGCGAATGTCTGCCCCTCGCGCGGGGCAGCAGGCTGCTATCTGCAGCTTGGAGAGCCCTGCGGGGAAGTCCTGCAGGGCTCCCCAAGCTGCGAAAGTCTGCCCCGCACGAGGGGCACTCTGAAGCAGAGCGCCCCTCGAGCGGGGCAGCAGGCTGCTATCCGCAGCTTGGAGAGCCCTGCGGGGAAGTCCTGCGGGGCTCCCCAAGCTGCAGATGTCTGCCCCTCGCGCCGGGCAGCAGGCTGCTATCCGCAGCCTAGGCAGCCCTGCAGGAACTCTTCTGAAGGCTGGCGGCAGGAGAAGGACTTTTCTTCCCACTGCCAGCCTTCAGAAGGCTGTTCTGAAGGCTGGCGGTGGGGAGAAAAGTCCTTCTCCCCCCCGCCAGCCTTCATAAGAGGTCCGGGGACAGACTGTCCCCGGACCTGGTCTGAAGGCGGTCTCCCTAGGAACGCATTAATTGATTTTCAATGCATTCCTATGGGAAACCGTGCTTCGCAAGACGAAAAACTCGCAAGAAGAAAAAACTTGCGGAACGAATTAATTTCATCTTGCGAGGCACCACTGTACCTTGTTTTCAGAATAAATTATAAACAGTGTGGAGAAAACACAAGAAAACAATTTGAACATACAGAATTCTCTTTCACAGCATGTCATTCATTTCAGACATGTTGTGTACGGGGATCAATCCCATTTGGGTGTCTGTTGCAATCTTACATTGACAAAGGAAACTTCCCTTCTCTGCAGATCCTTGTGGACACTGTTTGGGCTTTGTCCTACCTGACAGATGGTGGTAATGAGCAAATTCAGATGGTGATAGATTCTGGTGTGGTACCTTTCCTAGTTCCCCTTCTGAGCCACCAGGAGGTAAAAGTTCAGGTAATCATTTTTTGGATGAATTTTATTATAACTGAAATTATCTCCTCTGCATTGTCCAAACCTGATCAGCTTTGTTGTTGTACATAAAAACTAAAGTCAATAATTCAAATGTTAAATCCATTTATTTAAAGACACTTAGACAATGCTTTTTAATTATTCATATGGTCTCTTAAAGTTTCATTAAAAATAGGACAATTTATATTTCTTTTTAAATGTAACCCATGTTTCACTCCACTAGGCTTTATTAAAGCTTAGCTATTGTAATCAACTTATTCTGTTGCTTCAAAGCTGAATGTTTATAGTGTATGTCTCAGACAGAGGAAGGAGATGATCAATCCAGACAAGGTATCCTCATGGCATAGCTGTTTTGAGGTGTGAAATGAAGGATTTACATAGAAAAGGATGAGGGACAGTAGACTGAAACTGAATCCTGGCAGGACAGAGTCCCATGAGTTTGGTGGTTCCTGGGTACTGGAGTTGGGTAATATGCCTGTTCTGGGTGAGGTTGTCCTCCATCCTGCAGCCCTACTTAGGCCTGCCATGCTTCCCCATTTGACCCAAGCCACAACCACCTGCCATACACCTGGCACCATAGATAATGCCCAGTGTGGGGCAGGTGAAGCCCTGACTTTTCTGAAAGTGGGTTTGCAGGTTGCAGAGCTCTATGTTTCAATGGACTGTGCATAGGGCTTTGCAAGACCTCATGCTGAACCACTTGCAAAACACTCTGCAAGACCAGTGCAGGCAAAAAGGGGTCATTTGATGTCAGGTGATTGACGGGGGACGGTTCTGCCTGCCTGTTGGAAGTCCTCTTGGCTGTGCCACACTATCATTAGTGGCAATCAGAATGCATCTCCTATTTGTTTTTAATTTAAAACAAATACACTTTTAAAAATCTTACACTTTGGGTGAATTCAAATTTTAACCCATATGAACTAACCTAGGGAATGAAGCCTGGACCTCGTAAGGCCATCAAAGATTTTACTAATATTTTTTCTTCAAATGTAGACGGCAGCACTAAGAGCAGTTGGCAATATAGTAACTGGTACTGATGAACAGACACAAGTTGTTCTCAACTGTGATGTCCTCTCCCATTTCCCAAATCTTCTGACACATCCAAAAGAGAAAATAAACAAGGTGAGTACTCATTGAATTTTTTCTATGATCTGTTCTTTAGCTTAACAGAACAAGCAGTCTCAGCTTTTGCACTGAACAGGAAAAATTACCCCTTTTCCGAAGAAGAATTTAAATGTTTACTCTGCCCCAGTGCTCCTTGAAAATACATTGTGAAGGGCGGTATAGAAATGCCATCAATAAAGAAATAAGGGATCTAAAAAATGCCAAAGAAAATGTTTCCCTCATTCTACTTTATATTCCATTAATGCACTTTTAATTAGTACGTAGTTGAGTGCTCCCATGAAGTATCATTGTTTGTTTCTGCCATAGCAACTAACTTCTGGAAGGAATTGACTGTGCAGATCCCATTTTGTACACCAGCACTGGAGCAGTGTAAACCTTGAAATCCTTCTTAAGTACTGGGATTAAGCTTCTCAGTGGTAAAGAATTCCAGATATCCCTTTAAGGAAAGCTCATGGTACTCTGATAACTTTTCTTTCTATGTTAAAAATGGATGCAGCTGCTTCAGAGGCCGGAGGATATGGCTCTGTTTTAGTTGATTTCACAGAGTCCTCTGTTCCTTTTCTCTCTTTTTTACTTCTCATTACTTTCATTTCTCTCAATGCAGACTCATTAACTTTTATTTGTTACTTGAGGCAGTCTGGGAAAACAAATGTCTGATACCAAGTCATTTGGGTTTTTATGTGTGGTTAATATACGCTCAAATATTTCAATCCATTTCACACCCTGAAGCTTGCTTTCCAAGAAGCTGTTACAGGTTCACTCATTCCCTGCTTTGGGAACATGTCTTCACGTACTTCTTCCACGCTCCTCTCATGAAGTGTAGAAGTGAACACTCAGACTGGTTGGTCAGTGCTTCTTCAATGCTTTGAAACAGGACCCATCTGTAAGCTTCCTCCACCTTTGGAGGACCACTTCTACAGTCACTCCACCTTTTGAAAGGCAACACCTTCCCTCTTGCCAAAGCATATCCTGACTCACAGTCTACCACAGTTACCTCACTAACTACACCCCCCCACCCCACCCAAATTCTGTCTTAAATTTACAACAGATTATACAGTATGCACAACTTATCCCATCCTATTCTATTCCCACAACTCATGAACATCCATAAATGCACCATCCACCCAGCTTTTATTAACAAATTTCCAGAAGAAAAGTATCAGTTGCTTGAAATCTCATTTTGTCACCATGCAATGTTTCTATCTGGAAACAGGCTGAAATTAAAAGTTTAAAAGCATGTTGATAAATCATGGTTTTTTTAAGTTGAAGATTCTATGTTCAATCCCTTCTATCTCCAGTTAAAAATGTCAAGTTAGCAGGCATTGGTAAATGTCTCTGTCTAAGACAACTTCACATGCAGGGTTTTGTTTTGTTTTATTTCAGGAAGCAGTTTGGTTCCTTTCCAATATCACTGCAGGAAATCAGCAACAAGTTCAAGCTGTAATAGATGCTGGACTTATCCCTATGATCATTCACCAGCTGGCTAAGGTCAGTCAAATGCTGAATCTGGCTGTTTCTCATATTTTTGTTGCAAGATTGTATGTCTACATATATTACTTTGCTAATTTAAATCACCTTTTATATCCTTTAGGGAGACTTTGGCACACAAAAGGAAGCTGCTTGGGCAATCAGCAACTTAACAATAAGTGGTAGAAAAGATCAGGTATGTGTCTTAAGTAGTCAAATTAGTAAACTTGGAACCATTTATAAGGAAGAAATTAATCATAAGTATCTCTTCTGTTTAGGTTGAATACCTTGTGCAACAGAATGTGATCCCACCATTCTGTAATTTGTTGTCAGTCAAAGATTCTCAAGTGGTTCAGGTGGTTCTGGATGGGCTGAAAAACATTCTAATAATGGCTGGTGATGAAGCAAGCACAATAGCAGAAATTATAGAAGAATGTGGAGGTAAGATGTGATTTGGTAAAATGCGATATGCACCTCCAAACAGAGTGTGTTTGGGGTGTGTTTGGTCTTAAGAGAACAGCATTGATAAAAGTTGGTGCAACAGAAACCTGGTGGAATAGAGAGAACCAGTGGGGCATTGTTATTTCTGGATACTAGCTCTATAGGAAGTACATTTGAGAAGATTACAGACACAATAGCCAGGAGTCCTGAACTAAAGTATTACCATTCAGGTTAGCAGTTAGTATAATAATAATAATAATAATAATAATAATAATAATAATAATAATAATACCTCACCCATCTGGCTGGGTTTCAGTGTAATGCACCTGAGACAGGGCTAGGAGCTGCCCTGCTACAGAAACTGCAGCTAGTTGCACTGGCCAGTAGAGCAATATCAGAAACTGAAATGGGATATGCACAGATTGAAAAAGAACTGTTGGCTGTAGTGTTCAGAATGGAATGCTTCCGTCAACTTACGTTTGGCCAGACAGAGCACGTCCAATTGGACCATAAGCCACTGGAAACCACTGTACAGAAGCCATTGTTGAGCACCCCAAAAAGGCTTTGGCACATGTTAATGCAGGGACAAAATTAGGATGTGCACATCCAGTATCACCCAGGCAAAGATCTTGTACTTGCAGACATTCCTGCACAATTGCACTTAGACATAATGAAAAGGGTACACTTCTCACACATAGGAATTGAAAGCTCTCTCTGAAGCGCAAGGGAATGTGCATATTGGCCTGGCATGAATGCCTAGCTGTCCAGCTCAAGGGAAGTCATAGTACCACCCCACAATTCCACCTGGAGTCCTGTGTCCAGTTCAGGGCACCACTGTTTAAGAACAATATGGACAAGCTGGAATGTGCACAGAGGAGTTAGACCAAGATGACCAAGAGTCTGGAAACCAAGCCTTATGAGGATTGGACTCAGTTGGGGGAGTTGGGCATATTTAGCTCAGAGAAGAGAAGGCTAAGAGGTGACATGAAAGCCATCTTCCAATATCTAAAGGTCTGTCACATGGAAGATGGAGCAAGCTTGTTTTCTGCTGCTCCAGAATGTAGGACCTGAACCAATGGCTTCAAGTTATAAGAAAGGAGATTCTGACTCAACATCAGGAAGGACTTTCTAACAGTAAGAGCTGTTAGACAGTGGAACAGTCTCCCTTGGGAGGTTGTGGACTCTCCTTCCTTGGAGGTTTTTAAACAGAGGTTGGATGGCCATCTGTCATGGAAGCTTGAGCTGAGATTCCTGCATTGCAGGGGGATGAACTAGATCAGGGGTCGGCAACCTAAGGCTCATGGACCCCCGCTGCCCGCTTGGTCGGCCGTGCTAAACCAGCGCAGAGCAGAGTGGGGACCGCCTTCCGTGACGCTGGCCAGCTTCCCATTGGCTGCAGGAACTTCCTGCAGCCAATGGAAAGCTGCGCATGCCTCCTCCGCACCAGAAGGAGCGTTTGCGCGTGCGCGCACACACACACACATTCCAGCCCACCATGGCATCTGCGGGACTGTGAACCGGCCCAAGCCACAAAAACTTTCCTGACCCCTGAACTAGATGACCCTCATGGTCTCTTCCAACTCTACATTTCTGTGATTCCATGCCACCAGCTGTCTTCATTCCACTGGCAGACAGACTTAATTGGGTTACAGCTTGCAATTTCTTAATTTATTAAACTTGTCATTTTTCTTGCTTCTCTTTGACCAGGCTTGGAGAAAATTGAAGCACTGCAACAACATGAGAATGAAGACATTTATAAGCTAGCATTTGAAATAATAGATCAGTATTTCTCTGGTGATGAAGTAAGTACCTCTGACTTCTAAAATGTAACAGCAGTAAGTGGCTGCTTTGAGTACTCTGCAGAAATATTGGTGTGGGCCAATGTAAAATGCTCTGAAAAACCACTTTTTCCCTGTACACCGGAGGCACAGTTTCCATTCAGTGTTCTATTCCAGCCAGTGTTACATCTGTGCGGTACTTCATATTACCAGCAAAACAGAAACGTGCTGGCTTATTAAAACAGGATGCAGCAGCTTCTGCTGAGGTTCCTAAGATATGCACTACTTGCAACTGAGATAGGTGCTCTGCACATAGTTTACAGCAGCACCTGAGGATGGAGATTTTGAAAACTTTAAAATGTTGTGGAACAAATACTCACATATGCATGCTGGGTAATGCTGGAAGACTACCCTTAACTACCTCTTCTTCATGCTCAATGCTGCAATCTGTAATTCACTTCAGTTTGGAGGACCAATTTAGTAATAGTCATGTACACAGTACAGTAAGCATGAAATAAAAGTGCTGGAAATAAGTAATATTCCATGTCATGTAGCACCCCAATGTATGTATGTGTGTAAATAGCTTACTTGCCTCTCCCTGCCCTCAGCACAGCCTCTTGAAACAGCAACTCCCCACCCCAATAACTTCCAAATAATTTACTTTGCTAAACAAAGACAAAATGATACTCTAGCTTTCTCAAAGCCTGAAGTTGGTTTCAGGACATCACTTGATGTATTTATTTGAGGAATTAGTAGCTATCTTCATGCATTATTAATAACAGTTAAGTTACTATTTGAGGTGAGCTGCAGGGTCTAGTAGTGTGTTAGGTCCATCACCAACTCATTGTCAGGAGCAAGCCAGCCCAGTGTAATTATTGGCATTCAAATAGAGTTCCGAGGGATTGCCACCAGCTCAGTGCCCCAGGAGATTGCTCATAAGAGCAGCAGATTTCAAAATGTCTCAACTTTTGTAACATGTCCAAGCCTTCTGTATGCATGGTGTGCATTTTTGACACCTGCTCTTGTACTGTTGGGCGGAATATGTTGTCTGTGAGTGGGGGCTATTTATAAGGTGAACAATGAAATCCCATGGTATGCACTTTCTTTGCTTTTGTAGATTGATGAAGATCCCAGCCTCATTCCTGAGGCAACACAAGGAGGTACTTACAATTTTGATCCAACGGCCAATCTTCAAACAAAAGAATTTAATTTTTAAGTTCCATACAATGCAGCTTTTCTATTCCACACCTGTAAAATGTACCACCTGATGGTTGCCATTGAAAAAAGGACTCCAAGCATATTCCTCTTTGTCTGATGCTTCTAAAGCAAGTTGTATCTCCGTCACTTCGCCGTTGCCAAAAGTAACTCTCACACGGACCATAAATGCATATGCATGATCTCATAAACTGTTCAGAGTTGTTGTTTTTTAACAACCCGTGCTACCTTTCCTCTCTTGTTTTTGCCTTTTTTTTGCCCCTGGTGCCAAGAGCTGACAACTGCAGTCTGCAGTTTTAAGAATATCCCTTTGTGGTGGCGGCTCATTGGCTTTCCACAGAAGAGTAGCTTTCTTTCTAAAATAGTGCACTGTGGATCAAGACTCTTTAGTATGATGCTTACATTTTGGAAGACTTCCAAGAGGCCCTGTTTATTTTTTAAGCCTCTACTGTTGTCCTCTACAAACATATTTTCATATATTTAATGTGGAAGAATAAACAAAGAAAACGCAAGTCAAATTATTTTCATTGGTGAAACTGAAATTTTAAAAGAACTTGGGAATTGATTAGTGTAAAAACAGACTACATATATCAGTAATTGTGTTCATTACTGCCTTAGAAGCTTGGGTTTGAAGAATGAAGTTTGCATTTGGACTAGTAAAACATGACCAGTATACCTAATTTTTGAGAACAGCAAGCTGTACTTGACCACTCTTCAGCCTGTGTGTTCCTGCTGTTTTGGAAATAATGAAAATGCTGTGCATGGTATTTTACCTGAGCTACAATCTGTTACGGACTTGAACTTCGTTTTAAGTTGAAAGCAAGAATTCCATATTAAAGAAACAAAGCTACCCCAAATGAGCATTGGTTAGCAAGAATCTTGCTTTCATCTTTTAGTAGTCAATGCATTATTTTTGTTTTAAATTTATAACTGAATAATGTTGATTTATATTGGTTTAAACTGTGGAGCTTTCATGTTTACTGTAATTTAGTCTTAAACTATTTTTTTACTTACCAGTGCTTATGATGATGTGGTTGGCAACAAACTAGCAACTATTTTAGGAGCATCATAAAAGCTTCATTCTTGGAGTATTGGAAAAATAATAGAAAAATTAGTCTCTAAACCTATTCATATAGTTAAGATATGTATTAGTTGTGTGAGGCTTTGTGGAAGCTGCTACTATTCAGAAGAAGTGTAACATGCAGCTCACCATGAATAAATTTGCATAAGCTGGTAACATGGGAGATCATTACTATTGGGGTAATGTCCAGCCTGGCTTTTCAGAGGATCTGGGATTGCTGTGGGTAAAGATGAAATTTAAACTTTGTAACCTGTCACACAAACTGGTATTGTTGCTGTTGTTCACTGGATGTACTTTCCCCAATGCCTTGATGTGAAGGGATACTGAAAACGTAAAACTAATGTAGTTATTGGATGTGGGTTGTATTTACTGTGACGAAGATAAGGACAGATGCCATCAAAAGCTTTGTTGATCAGCTGTTTTTCCACTGATGAGCAAAACATTGCAGGTGTTCATTCATTAAATCTATCTGCCAAGGTGGAGCCACTTTAAAGAGTGAGTTGTATTGTATCTTAAAATGATACAAGTATGTGTTTTAAACTGCAAGATTTTTACTTGCTAGATACTGTGTTTTAATACAGTGGTTTGGCCTCTATTTATAGGTTTTATAAATTTTAAAATCAATTTCTCTTTAAGGTGGCTCAGACTTTTCAACTCTTGTGCACATAAAATTGAGTTGAAGTTCATTGTGCCTTTTTTCTTTACCCAGGCATTAAGTTCATTTGGTAACTGTGTCCTATATTAACACATTTTACTGGAATTGTGTTGTGCTTGCTAAAAACTAGACATTTCAAAATCAGAATTAGATTTGGTCATAGGTTTTGGAATTTCAAAGCAGGTATGCAGTTGATGATGTGAAAAAATGCCCCTCATTTTATAGTATGCCTGTGTCCGCTGTCTTAGATGCTACACACAAAATGAGATAAATGATTTTTCACTACTGTGAAGACTGAGATGAACATAGGAAAACTTGTTTAAAGCAGTAACTTAGATTTTTCTCATTATTCTGTCACCTTATCAGCCCTTGTTTGGAATCCAACCATTTTAAAGTTAAAGGAAACAAACGCTTGAATCCAAAGATCCTGCTGTGCAAGAGGGGGAGATTTTTGCAGTTGTGCTGAGAGTTTCCTTCCATCTACTGATATAAGTGATATCAGAGTGTCAAGAGGCCTCCAGAACAGGAGGCACAGAAGGCTGCAGATGGAGGAAATGGTATCCCTTCTCTCTTACTCCACTTGCAGAGTTTCTTCCAGTCATGCCATGTATTAGGATCTTTGTATGCAAGCCAAAAGTATATTGCTGCACTTTTAAGTTTTCAGAAGTGGTTTAAAATCGCATTGTGTTATTTTTTTAACTCTCAGTTAATAGATTAAATTGTTACTTCAAAAGAGGCATCTAAATGTGTTCCTAATTTTGTATATGGGCTTAGGTTTTATAACCAATAAAAAGCTGCTATCAAATACTACAAACCTGTAAGACCTTATTTTGAAAACAGTGATGTGCTTTAAGTGGATTTGTAGGCTTACTTTTCTCTGACCATTTTCAAATGACAATATGTCCTCTAGTAACCTGAACTGACTTCTTAAAGCATTACCAAAAATAAAACAGTATTTACAATGGTCAACATAATATATAATAATACTTTATTTTGAATATGCATCTAATTAAGAAGCTTTGTATTTAGCACATTGATATTCATGTACAAAAAGGTGTCATAACTTTTGTCTGATATCTTTGTTCTGTTAAAGAGTCTTCTGTCCGAAGGAAAAATACGGTGTCGCATAGCAATTTGTGGTCATTGTCAAATTAATCAAGCCTCAGTTTGATTGTAAAATGACAATGGCAGTACAGTAATGCTTTTTTTAAAAAGATATAGTACAGTTCTGAGTGTTGTCCTATTCTGTATGTGATAGGAAACTAATCTCAGGGAATATACTTGCAGTGTTCCACATATGCAGTAATCCAACACTAGTGTAACAGCATGACATATACACCTGCAACAGGGGTAAAAGACTATCAGAAGCCACTGGGGGTGGAAATAAGGGGATATATATGTAGCCACCGTATCTGACTAGACTGAAACTGCTTCTCAACCAATCTGGTAAATTTCACAATTCTGGTGGCTGAAATGGAGCCCAGATAAGCTGTTGAAGTCAGATACGGGGTAGAGGTTTCCTGCACAGCAAGCCCCCCAACATTACGTTTGCAACAATTATTAAGCTAATAACATTACTTGTATTTTGTCATGACATTTTTGAAACGTAAGTCCCCCTGAATCCCAGCGTAGATTAAATAAGATACATTAAATAAAATACTGATAAAATGATCCCAATGCTCAATGATAGACCATCTCCAGTTAGGAGTCAGGTAAGAAGGTGACAGAGAGATGCTGATACTCTGGAGTGCTATTGCTAGTCAGATGATGCTTCCTCACTATTTTTGTATATTCATTAAAAGGTTTACATCCCACTTTTCACATAAGTATCAAAGCAATGTGCAATAATAAACAGGATGTTTAATGTGGAATTGTCTTGCTTTGTTCATTCACTTTTTATAGCGCATTGTCAAATTGTCCTGTGTTTTTGCTAGGCTTCTTCTGTCTTTCTTGGGGTGCTTCCAGACAAAGCTTTAAATGTACCATCATCTTGCCTCCTTCACACAATTGTACGGCAGTCCAACGAACATAGTAGGCAAATTGTGATCTCTTGTGTGTGTTCTTATCTTTTTATCTTGCCACAGAAAATCCATTAAGGAAAAAAGAACGGAATAGTTGCACAATCTCTTGGCAGCTGTGAATAGGAAAATGTGCAAGTGAGGCACAGCAGGAGAAGTTATTCCTAGGGATGGTGGATAACCACTCCTTTCTATTGACTCTCATTTATTTCTGGTTTCACAGCCATCTCATGCTTTGCATGTCCTTTCCCATGAACTATCATCACTTAGCCTTAATTGTTTCCTGGAATGAGGGTTACTCAGTGTACACACCATTTAACTAGTGGCTTTCAATGAAAACAGCAGTGGTTACTTCCAAATACAGATGTGTAGAATGAACACTGCAGTCGTTAAGCCCTGTGCTACAGACACTGTTTCGTAATCTGCATTTCCCTTCTGTTACAGTAGAATTGTGTAACTAACAAGTAGGGGAAACTAAGGCTGCAAGTTTCCTGTCTGGGTTGTGAAACTGATCAAATCAGGTGGTTCCACCAGAAGAAACCAGAAGCCTTTTTGTTAGGAATTACAGGAGGAGAAATTAATAGAAGTGATTATAAACTTTTTCAATATGCAGTGACTGCGGCAAGAATTTTCATGGCCCAAAAATGGAAACAAGAGGAACTACCGACACTGGAAGAATGGAGGCGGAAACTGATGGACTTTGCTGAACTAGATAAATTGACAGGGAAAATTAGGTATCAGAAAGATCACAAGTTCACTCAGGACTGGAGAAAGTTTACGATTTATCTGGAAAATATTTGTGATGAGCAGACAACGCTAGTTGGATTTAAAGAGGCTTTGTGAATGAGAAAGGGTATTGTAAAAGGGAAAAGAGCTGTAAAGATTTATAAACTGGCAATATAATTATAAAGGAAATGCGGAATAAATACAAAAGTATGAGGATTGCGGGGGGAGCGGGGGGAAGTCAAAAATTTGTAATATATGGAATATGATTGTGTTCAAATAATTTGTAAAAGAAAAACTTTCTTAAAAATTAATAATAATAAAAAAAGATCCACATGACAGATTCTCAGGTGAAATGAATAGTGCTTGTAGCTCAACTTGCAACCATGTTTACTTAGAAGTATATTTACCTGCAACACTTTAGGCCTCTGATGCAGAAACTTAAAAACAAGCAAACCCTGTAAACAAGTGTTTGGCAGTTGTGAAGGCAGAAGCACCTGCTTTAAAACATCAGCAGGGTATATAGAATCAGAATTCTAGAGTTGGAAGGGGTCTCAAGATGCGGCTCGCAGAAGGGGGGGGGCAAGGGTGCCCACGCAAGCAGCATTTCTGCCCTGGTGTGGGGTGCCAGAAACACAATGAACCGCGTGTGGCCCGTTGGTAATTGTGCTTGTTGCTTCCCTCAGGAGAGCAGTGCTTGGAGCTCCGCCTCCTCCGAGGGAAGGCAGGGCCGGGAGCGCGTCCCTCTTGCTTCCCCGCTTACTAGCTCTACGGCGATCCAAGGGGCGTCGGGAGGCCGCCTTTCCCGCGCCCTTGATTGGCTGTGGCCCCACGGAGCAGGCGCGGGACAGGGAGCGGACGGCGCTCTCTCGCGGAGCGGCGCCTGGCCGCGCGGGTCCTTGCGCCGGCCCGTCTCCTCCGCCCCCCGCGCAGCGCCGCCCGCCCGCCCGGCGCGCCTCTCCGGAGATCCCCAGGCCGGGCCTCGCCGTCGCCCCGCCGGACGAGACTGCCGAGCTGCCGGCGTCGCTCTGTGAGGGGGCCTCCCCTGGCCTGGCCAGCCCCTTCCGGAGTCCAGGCTTCCGCCCCAGGAGCGCTCTTCTCTCCAGAGCGGAGCCCGGCCCGGCTGCCTTCCTGGCAAGAAAGCCCCGTCCGGGGCTGCCGCAGAAAAGACTCGAAGCCGGAAGGGGCGGTTTGGATTTCAGCCAAGCTAACAGGCAGGAGCGTTTGGGGGGCTGGTGAGAGAAGTTACAGATGCCTACAAATTATAAACGCCGTGCTGGCCTAACTTGACAGTTTCACTATTCAAGCTCTTGCAGGATACGTCCATATGTTCAAGTGACATGGCAACCATTTCTCTCCCGTATGTCCATTTGTGAACCCCTTTTCTCTCCTAAAACAATCATTTAAACTTGTTAAAAGAACCAAAATATATTTTATTGATCCTTAAGCTATGTCTGAAAGAAATTAGAAATGTCACATTTTTAGATGGGCAGCTAAGACAGGAATGTACTCAAATCTGTTTTGCAGTGTGTAATTAGCACTCTATATCTTCCTTAATGGTTCAAACGATGTAACATATTCCGATTTAAAATGGAACCCCAAACCAGTAGTGTATGATGGGGACTGGGGCTGTGGTTGTGTTTAGCTTGGGGAGGAGAAGATTAAGGGGGACATGATGATAATGCTTTTTAAATATCTGAAAATCTGCTCTAGAAGGCAAATCCAGAGCCAGTAGGTGGGAACTACAGGGAAGCAGATTTTGGCTAGCAGAACAGACAGCAGTGGGAGACAGTGGGCTCTGCTTCCCTAGAGGTTTGCCTGTGTAGTGGCATCCTGCCCTGAGCAAAAGGGCTGTCAGACTATGGGACTTGGACTACCATACTTTCCAACACCATGGTTTGCATTCAGCAATGTCCTGTTCAGGGTAACCCCATGGAAATGAATGAACCTAAGTGGGTCATGTCCATGGTTCTACTCTGAGGAGGAATAGTGTTGAGCCCCATCCTTTGAGTCTAGTGAGATGCTTGAATCACTTCAAATTTGTGTAAACAAATGCTTTGATTTCCTGGGGAAATGTCGTGCTCTGAGTTTTTTTATGTCAAAACTTTTTTATGCCGGGAGTGGGGGGGGGGCAGAGGAAAAGTGGTCAGAACCACAAGTGTGACATTTTCCTTTGTACAGTAGGGTACTCAGATACCCCACACACTTGGACATCCCTCAGTGTAGGGCGGGCATGTCCAAAGCCTGTTTCCGGGGCCTAATCTGGCCCATCTGTTGATTTAATCTGGCCCCCGTGGCAGTATATGTCCTGGGGTAAAATCCTTAAAAAAACTTTGGGGTAAAATTGTAAAAAAATTCAACAACTGCAATCCTAAATATATAAAAAAATAAAAAACACTTCTTCAGATACACTGAAACAGAAGTCACCAGACCCTTATATATAGTGGGATGGTGGGGTGGGGTGGGGTTTTTCTCAGGCGGGTAGTAGGAGATGGGTGATAGACTCAATGGTTATGGTAAATCACTCATCTCTTTGTGTGCATGCACACAAAAGCTTATACAGTACCAAGAACAAACTTAGTTGGTCTCTAAGGTGCTACTAGACAGTTTTTAAATTTTTTTTAAATATATTTCGACTGTGTCAGACCAATACAGCTACCTACCTGAATTTTCAATCCTAAAAGCAGCTCAACAACTTTGGGGTCAACTTCAATCCTAAAAACAAAAAGCTCAACAATTTTGGTCGGCCCTCATGCGTGTTCACTTCATCAAATCTGGCCCTCTTTGAAAAAAGTTTGGACACCCCTGGTGCAGGGGAACAAAAAGCATGAGCAGAATTCAAGGCCTGGCAAAAACACAGACCCTACTTAGTACCCTCTTTGAGCAAAGAATGTGGCTGTGAATGGGGTGTGGTCTGGAGAGAATCCTAAGGGCCAAATAGAGAGGTCTGGAGTGCTGCATTTGGTCTCTGCGCTTGACATTCCTCATCCCTGAAATAAACCGAAGCCCATTTTGGGCCAGTGGATAGAGCCTGGGTTTGGGAGGCTGAGGATGCCTCTTTGCCACATGCAGGTGGTGACCCAGTTACCAGTCTTTTCCAGTTAGCCTCCTTTTTTGTTACAGCATCACTTGCCTTGGTCCACATGTTTCTAGCCTAGTGTCTGGAGCCACACAGATGTGTTGGCTACTTGTTTCCTGAATTTTAGTGTCTTTCATATGTTGCAATTCCCAGCAGCCCTTGCAGGGAATTACAGAGTGTACAGAACATGCTTCATGTAACATTATCTCAAAGGTTTGTGCTGCACACTGGTTTTATCAGCTCAGCTCCTTCTGTATGCAACAAGGTAAGATTTTTAAAAAACAATACTGAGATATGGAAACAACTTTTGTCACTCCTGGTATTACAGAGAGTTAAAGCTTTAGGTTTGAAACATCCTTGACAGCCTACCTTTTGTTTCATGTAAACATGGTTGTCTCTGTTTAACTTTCAATACCACTAAACTTGCAGGATTTCTTGTTTTGACCTGGTTTGTATGCTAGCATTGTTGGGTCATTTCAGAGATGTCATCTGAGCAATGGCAACAAAGCTCGCTTTTGATGTTTGTGCTGCTGCTTTGCAACAGTGGAATGCCATTTCTCAAGCCTTTTCATGTTCTGTTCAGCACCAGATTTAGTAAGTCTCTATAGCAATGTTGTGAAGGCTGCCCGCACAGGCTTAGCTGACGTTTTTGTTAAAAATGAAATGGCAGCCGCAACTCTGGCAACTCCTTGTAGATATGGGAAGGCGAAGAGTAGTGGACAGTCTGTATGGGATAGTAACTCCCTCTGCTTTGGGAATGGGCTGGTGGGTTAACAAGTGCAACAGGAGATGTGCGACTGCTACCTCTGATTATTTGCAGGGCTGCCTAGGAATACATCCCTGCAGCTGTACTACATGCATGTGTAAATCTGTGTAACCCAGAGTTAGGCATCTCTGTGTCTGCACCACAATATAGAAATAGGTTTTCCATATCTGAAAATCCAGTCTTTCTATCCTTTCTTCTCTTCCAGGTGACTCCATGATTTTGTTTTAATTGGAGGCAAAATGCCAGCATAATTATAAGTCTGGTATAAAGAACTGTGAAGTCATGATGGATGTTGGAAAGTGGCCAATATTTACTTTGCTTTCGCCACAAGAAATATCAACCATCCGAAAAGCATGTGTGTTTGGAACATCTGCCAATGAAGCGATATACATCACCCACAGTGATGAGGTAAATATTGGGTTGTCTAGGTTAAATGGCTTAACTTAAAAAAAAAGTTTGTATATCTGGTGCATAAGCCAAAAACAACACAAGTGATTTGCAAATGTTCATTCTTAGAACCTTACATTTGTCCCTATTGAAACTGACTTTGTTAGTTTTGTCCCAGTTCTCCAAAGGTTGGTAAAGATTCATGGCTTCCTATATCAATGTTATAAACATGTAAGAATAAGAAAAATAAAACATTTCTAAGTACAAACGCTGTATATGTGGAGTAATTTCAAAGAAAGAAAATTGAACATACAGGTGATAGTTAAGTAAATTATACAGTGGCTTTCATGGGTATAATTCCAACCAAAATGTGTTTTGACCTTGGATGTTTAAAATCAGAGTGTTCCTTTCATATTATAAAAGAAATCCAATTTCATAAAATAATCATAGCTCCAGCATTTCTTATCCATAGCATACTGTGTTGAGTTTGCCAGATTTTGGCCATTTAGAGTTCATTGCAAAACCATGCTATCGTTATAAAGACACTATAGCTGAAATGGATATAGTAAGAATCCTATTAAATATAAATTGTATATTTACCCTGATTCACTTTCATCTTGATGACTGTTGCTATAAATATAAGCATTAAAATATAGTGTTATTGGTCTCTCTTTCCAGGTATTTGTATTTGGATTAAACTGTAGTAATTGTTTGGGAACTGGAGATAACCAGAGTACCATTGTACCAAAGAAACTTGAAACTTTATGCGGAAAGAGGATTCGCAGCCTCAGTTATGGAAGTGGACCACATGTAATACTTAGTACAGAAGGTAGTTTTGCTCTTGAGCAATACTAATTGCATGCTCCCTAAATTTAAGCAAAGGTCGTTAGAAATGGATTCCAAGAAAATGTGGTTGTGGCCTTGCGGTGTTGGCAAGTCCATTCCAACAACAGGTTGTTCCAGCTTAACCTCCCTGTGTGGCTGCATCTTCCCCTCAACTCCTGCACACATATATTGATACTCTTTCCAATCTAGTCTCCCATGTCAAAGAATGGATATCTTCTCTTCTCATCTGATTTTAAGTAAACCGATTCATGGAATAGCTGTAATTGGATGAATGAGTGAAAGTGTATATTGTTCCTTCTCTTTGGCCATGACAGTTGATTACTTTGTTGGGCAAGACACTAAATTACTTTACTATGTTGCTTCCAATGGGATGTGGACATGGTTTTAAAAATATTTGCCCATCTTAAATATTTGTGGTAAGCTTGGGCTGCAGAATTTTATTAGGCACTTCCCTCTCGCCAAGGGTGCAAACTGGTGGCTCTCACAACGTTGTTGGATTGCAACCCCCATGGATCTTTTCCTGCCTTCACGCAATGTTGTCTCCAACGTCAACCCTAAGAATGAGAATAGTCTTTTGACATCTTCCTTTGATGCATGTGTGCAGCTTGTGCTAAAGGCGGAGCCTGTGGCTGCAATTGCCAGTGTTTTCCTTTGTGCAGCAGCATTCACCAGACCAGGGAGGAGTAAAGTTATGTAGATGCTGCAGCGCTTCCTAGGAAAAATAAAATCTAAAGAAGGCTTAAGTGTCTCACTCCATGTGTGTGCACACCCCATTCCCTCAAACCTTTCAGAACGATTGGGTTCTAATTCAGGTACTTATCTTAAGACTTAGGGATATTTTCCACACTGTACAAGCAGAATTCTGCTTGTGAAATAGGACATCCACTTCTTATGCTCTCCCCTACATGCCCCCAAATTCTGCTTTGGAGCAGATTTTGAGGCCACATTGTGGTCTGGAGGGGGCAGAAGAGGAAGTTGCATTGTGGGCGTGGAAGTCTGTTGCATGAGTGGAGCTGTGGCTCTGGATGCAGTCTCTTATATTTTTTCTGACCCGCTTTTGTCTGGTGCTGTTTTTTTTTTTTTTTAAGATATTTATTTTGATTTTATATAATAAAACAAATATCACAATCAAACAAAACAAAAAAGAAATACAATAAAAGACAACATGATCCAACAGAACTAAAAAACACAGTAAAGAACATATGACAAAAAAGATAAGAAAATACAGAAAATAAAGTAAATTAGTTTTTTGATTCTTATCTTTATAACCCTCTTTCCTGATTTCCTCACGTCTCCCTTTCCTGTGTTCCCCTTTACACAATCAGATTCAGCAGATCCTTACCCTCTTTCAAATCTTAATCAATATTATACATTTCAACCTATTATGTCTTCGATTTTCCCTTTCTTTTTAAATCCATTTTTATATGTTCTTTATAACTTAATCCCTTATATCATTTTGTTTAATTTCGACATAATATTACTATGGCCTTTACACCCTTTTCTTTTAAAACAATTTTGCAATTTTCTTTTTACCATGTCACTAATGCCATATTATCTTTATATCCAACATCATCTTAACATTCAAACATTTTACAATGTTTTTGTAGGTATTCTTTGAACTTCTTCCAGTCCTCTTCCACCGACTCTTCTCCCAGGTCTCGGATTCTGCCAGTCATTTCTGCCAATTCCATATAGTCTATCACTTGCATCTGTCATTCTTCCAGAGTGGGCAAATCTTGTATCTTCCAATACTTTGTGATGAGTATTCTTGCTGCGGTTGTTGCATACAAAAAGAATGTTCTATCTTTCTTTGGCACCAATTGGCCGACAATGCCCAGAAGGAAGGCCTCTGGTTTCTTCGGAACAGTATATTTAAATACCTTCTTTAGTTCGTTATAGATCATTTCCCAGAAGGCCTTAACCTTTGGGCATGTCCACCAAAGGTGAAAGAATGTTCCCTCAGTTTCTTTACATTTCCAGCATTTATTGTCAGGCAGGTGATAAATTTTTGCAAGCTTGACTGGGGTCATGTACCATCTATAGATCATTTTCATAATATTTTCTCTTAAGGCATTACATGCCGTAAACTTCATATCAGTGGTCCACAACTTTTCCCAGTCAGCAAACATAATGTTATGACCAATGTTCTGTGCCCATTTAATCATAGCTGATTTAACTGTTTCATCCTGAGTATTCCATTTTAGCAGCAAGTTGTACATTCTCGAAAGTATCTTAGTTTTAGGTTCTAACGATTATGTTTCTAATTTTGATTTTTCCACCTGGAAGCCTATTTTTTTATCCAAATTAAAGGCCTCTCTAATTTGATGGTAATGTGACCAATCTCGCACTTTATCTTTTAGTTTCTCAAAACTCTGCAATCTCAATGTGTCTTGATCTTGTTTTAGTATCTCCCAATATTTCGGCCACTTGGCCTCCATATTGAGTTTTTTCAAAGCCTTAGCCTCCATAGGTGATAGCCACCTTGGGGTCTTGTTTTCCAATAGGCCTTTATATCTTGTCTAGACATTAAACACAGCTTTCCTGACAATATGGTTTTTGAATGCTCTATTAGCTTTTACCTTGTCGTACCACAAATATGCATGCCACCCAAAAGCATTATTGAACCCTTCCAAGTCCAAAATGTCAGTGTTCTCAAGAAGTAGCCAATCTTTCAACCAGCAGAATGCTGCTGATTCATAGTACAACTTCATGTCTGGCAGGGCAAACCCCCCTCTTTCTTTAGCATCAGTCAATATTTTAAATATTATTCTGGGCTTTTTGCCCTGCCAGACAAGTTTAGAAATATCTCTTTGCCACCTCTTGAAACAATCCATCTTGTCCACAATCTGTAAAGTTTGAAACAAAAACAACATTTTTGGCAATACATTCATCTTTATAGCAGCAATCCGACCCAACAAGGAAAGCTTCAATTTTGACCAAATTTCTAGATCTTTCTTAACTTCTATCCAGCATTTCTCATAGTTATCTTTAAATAAATTCAAATTTTTAGCCGTCATGTTAATCCCTAGGTATTTCACTTTCTTAACCACAGTTAAGTCTGTCTCCTTCTGAAACCTTTCTTTTTCCATTATTGTCAAATTTTTCTCTAAACCCTTAGTTTTTTGTTTGTTCAATTTAAATCCTGCCACATGACCAAATTCTTGAATCAATTCTAACACCCTTTTTGTACTAGATTCTGGCTCCTGTAACGTCAACACCAAGTCATCTGCAAAGGCCTTAAGTTTATATTGTTTAGCTCCGACCTTAATTCCTTGGATCAGCTGGTCCCTTCTAATCATGTTCAAAAGCACCTCCAGGACCGAAATAAATAGCAATGGAGAGATAGGGCATCCCTGTCGTGTTCCTTTTTCTGTCTGGTGCTGTTTGGAATTGGGAATCATCTTCTAGGGTTAGATAAATAAATCATGGACATTTGTGCTTTTGTGCCTTTCATAGATGGTGAAGTTTATGCCTGGGGACATAATGGATACAGTCAACTTGGAAATGGGACCACCAATCAAGGTGTTACACCCATTCAAATCTGTACCAATTTGCTAATTAAGAAAGTAATTGAAGTAGCTTGTGGCTCCCATCATTCTATAGCACTATCATCTGATGGAGATGTAAGTCTTTTATATATGTATATTATTACTTGCTAAACTTTTGCTTTTGAGAACCCACTGTTATGCAAATGTGTTCCTGTATTTATTTATTTAAAAGCATTGATATCCCACTTAATATTTCAAAAATCTCTAAACTGTCTTAAATTTTGGGAAGCCCTCAGAGAAAAGTGAATCTGATGTTGCTATCAATCATTGTATTGTGTTTTCCTAGTGAAATATTTTGGACTGAAATCTTACCTTAACAGACAGATAAGATGTAACATGATGTTTCATGATGTAAAGTTACATGATGTAACTTCGCATCACGATGCATGTTTGCAGAAGGAACGGACTACCTGTGGACACAGGCCAGTGTCTGCTGTTTGGCAAGGCTTTTGATGTGTCACCTGCAGATCTGCAGCAGTGGAGTTAAAATTGGAAGAGTTCTAGGGTAAAAATTTTAAAAAAGGTAAAAGGAGAAAATCAACTCAAAGCTGTTCATGCATTATTTTTGTTCTGAAGGAAGTGTGGAGTGTGTGCCCATGATGTCTTTTCATCTTCTTTCCTTGTGGCAAGGTGTATGCCTGGGGCTATAACAACTGTGGACAAGTTGGGTCAGGCTCCACGGCAAACCAGCCCACTCCCCGCAAGGTTTCCAACTGTCTGCAGACGAAGGTGGTGGTTGGCGTTGCATGTGGCCAAACCTCTTCCATAGCTGTAGTGGACAATGGTGAGGTAAGCATTCCAAGGTCATTGCACACATGGCTCTGCTTCTGCGTAAGAAAATGCTAAAGTGCAGAACAAAGGGCTAATAGAAGATGCCCCAGAAACTTTTGTGAAGCTGATGAGCTGCAGTGGCTTTAAACTAGACACCTGCTGGCTGTTCATTGCCATTAGGACTTGTTCTGGCACCTGTATGTTCACTTCATCATCTAAAATTCATTTCTGAAGGTGATGCTGGATCACCTGAGGAAGCAAATCTTGTGGTTAAAGGGAAAAGTAGGATTTGTGACTCATTTGATAATTATTGAAACCTCAGATGCAGTTAGTAAACAATTATTCAAGGCTTAAGTCAAAGGAAGTTTATCCTCAGGAAACGGGGAAACTTGAGCTATAAATAGTGTTGACATTGCTGCTTCCTTGCTCTTAAACGCTGGGAAGTTAAACTTTTTTTTACTTACGCTATGAATCCAGTACATCCAGAACTGTCCTGTAACATTTAGGGGAAGGGCAGAGTAACCAAGTAACTCTGCAAGCAGATTAAACTAAAAGTCATAAAACCCTTCATTTTATAATTTAGGAGTCAATATGCAGTGTTCATATGCACAAAAGAAAAATGAGTCGGCAACAGATAGCTGAAGTGTATGTAGATTAGGATTAGGTGCATTTTAAATCTGCCTTTCTCAGCATCTTTCCCTGAACTAGAGCTATTTTAAATTCATTTTTATTGTTACATTTATATCCCACCTTCAAGGAGTTCCATCTTTCTCCCTCCTCGCCATTTTACCCTCACACCAACCCTAAGAGGTAGGCTAGAGGGAGAGACTGGCCCAGGGTTACCCACTGAGCTTTGCGACCGAGTAGGGCTTTGAACCCTGGTCTACCAGATCATAGTCTAATGCTCTCACCAGCACACTGCACTGGCCACCTCTTTCCCTGGAGTGCATCCAGATTAACTGTTCTTCCTCCTTCGTGAAGGTATATGGCTGGGGTTACAATGGCAATGGTCAACTAGGTCTGGGAAACAATGGCAACCAGCTAACCCCATGCCGAGTGGCTGCGCTACAAGGTCTCTGTGTAATGCAGGTGAGTACAAAATAGTGTAAGTTGTGTTGCTTAATTGTCCCCTGGTTTATTGTGAGCTTCTGTTTAGTGCTTATAACCAAAGCCTAGCCTGCAAACAGTTGGTGTTGAAGAGGCCTGGTAACTATGAGCCTGTAGATGGCTGCCATCTTCACTGCAGCTGGGGCAGCCTACAGTTGGCAGTTTTTGCCAAGGGCAGGAAAAGGGAATAACCAAGACGCAGTTGCCTCTTCCAGACCTGAGATTGTGTTTAGGAAGTGTCAACATTTTACTGGTGATCTTTTGGAGACAAGATGACTTGGGTTATTTCTCAGTTGTTCTGCAAGTATTTTACCAAACCATCAATAATCAGTGAAACCTTTTCATACCTGGGCCAGGGAACCTACAGTTCTCGTGATGTTTGTTGGGCTCTCTCCACCCCCAGCCTCAGTCAGTAGTCAGAAATAACAGGAGTTGCAGTCCAACAGTATCTGGAGAACTGTAGGACACCCCCCTCCACATTTCATAACCTGTGTGCAGACTCCCTTGGCGTTTAAAACTAACCCAGGTTGTGCAACTGATACTTAAGTGTCCAGCAGTGATTTCTCATTCTTCGTGGCCATCTTAGAGTGATGCTAGCATTGATTTCCATTTTCTTTCTTGCAGGTTGCCTGTGGCTATGCACACACAATGGTGTTAACGGATGAGGGCTTGCTCTACGCCTGGGGAGCAAACACTTATGGGCAGCTGGGAACTGGCAGTAAAAGCAACCAGCTAAGCCCAGTGCAGATCATGATGGAAAAGGAGAGGTAAATGTTGCTGCAACTAATCCTTGGAACTGGGAGGCAGGGCTGTTTGAGGTGTCTGTTCATGGCACCCTGAGAAAGAGGTGACTGAATGCCTTTGTCTGTCCGTCTTTGTGTAAAGGGCAACTTCTCGCAGGCTTTGTGGGCAGGGCTTCATCTGTCTTCCTTTCTTCTCTGATCCCTTCTCCGTTTCCACCCTCCCTTCAGACCATGAAGTCTGTGACCCAAGATTTGTTATTTTAAGGCGTCTAAGTTACGGCAAGTCCTGCCAGTACTTTCCACTCTGCAAAAAATGTGTGTCTTGTCTTGTCTCAAACGGAGCTTTGGAATACACTTCACTTTTAGATAAAGTTAGGCAACTAAAATGAATGAGAACCACCTTAAGTTCAGGATAATCTGTTTTTGTTTTCTACTCTAGTGATGTAGGGAGGAAAAGACTGGTATCACTTGCTATACCTGCCTAGGGACTGGATTCTTTTGACTGGGGTGCTTGATCCAATAGCCCTCAGCTGGTGTGATTCTGTGATGCACAGAATAAGCTTCTTTCAAGTCTCCATCCAGAATTTCGTGCTCCTTTCCTGCTTCAAGTGCCCCTAGTAAACTGTATGCCGTTTCATAGTCAAGGGACACAAAAGTTTAATTGTGTCATGTTTTGGAAGGGAAAAAAAAGATTTTATTAATTTTCCAAAAAGTTTTTTAAACAAACAAACAAACAAAGATAAATCTCGGGCGTATTTAAACCAATCTTAGTAACATTGTTAAGTGACTTCCTCGTATCCCCCTGGTTGAATTTCAAAACCAATATTCTTATAGGATTAACTTAATCACTTAACATCTTTCTTTCTTTCAAATTTGGCATTAAACATATTAATTCATCACATTACATATTTAAATCCTAACCCTATCTGATATTTGCAAGCTTTTCCAATTAAGTTAACTTAACATATTTAACTAAATAGTCTTTAAATTTCGTCGCCCATTCCTCCTGGTGGTCCTCCTCCTTCTGGTCATGGACTCTTCCAGTCAGGTCGGCTAGCTCCGAAAAATCCATCATCTTCATCTGCCAATCTTCCACTGTTGGTACTTCTTGTGTTTTATAGTTCTTTACTAACAAAATTCTTGCTGCAGTTGTGGCATACAAAAATAATTTAACATCTTTTTGGGGCAATTCCAAACCTGTTATTCCAAGAAGAAAGGCCTCTGGTTTCTTAATAAATGTATATTTTAACATTTTTTTCAATTTGTTATAAATCTTCTCCCAGAAGCCTTTCACCTTGGGGCAGGCCCACCACATATGATAGAAGGTACCCTCTTTTTCTTTACATTTACAACATAGATTATCACTGTTGTGGTATATCTTTGCTAACTTTACAGGAGTCAAATACCATCTATACATCATTTTCATTATATTTTCCTTTAACACTGTACATGCAGTGAATTTGACCCCTTTCCACAATCTTTCCCAGTCTTCAAACATTATATTATGTCCCACATCTCTTGCCCAGTCTATCATCACTGACTTAACTTGTTCATCCTTTGTATGCCATTCCAACAATAAGTTATACATTTTAGACAAATTTTTAACTTTAGAGTCTAACAACTCCGTTTCCAACTTAGATTTTTCTGAAGCAAAACCATTTTTCTTATCTAATTTGTACAATTCATTAATCTGGTGATAATGTAACCAATTTAACTTATCTTTAATCAAATGGTTTTAATTTATAACCTTCTTTGTCCTCCAATAACAAGTCTGAATATCTCAACCACTTGATATCCATATTTAACTTTTCCTGGGCCTTCACCTCCATTGGCGAAAGCCATCTGGGTGTCTTCCTTTCTAAGAGATCTTTATATTTTATCCATACATTGTACAGAGATTTCCTAATTACATGGTCTATAATTACATTACATTATCTATAATTGTGAGGGCTTGAAACAGAAATAACGTCTTTGGCAATACATTCATCTTAACCACTGAAATCCGGCCCATTAGTGACAATTTTAAATTTGATCATATCTCTAGATCTCTCTTAATTTCATTCCATAGTTTCTCATAGTTATCTTTGTATAAATTCAGATTTTTCCTGAACAAATTCACTCCCAGATACTTAACTTTTTTCACAAAATCTAGGCCCGTCTTTTCTTGTAATAACTTTCTTTCATCATTATCCAGATTTTTCTCTAATACTTTGGTTTTGCTCTTATTTAACTTAAATCCTGCTACCTGTCCGAATTCCTGTATCAGCTCCAGTGCTTTTACTGCACTGGTGTCTGGATCCTATAATGTCAGTACTAAATCATCAGCAAAGGCTTTTAATTTATATTGTTTGGATCCTACTGTAATACCTTTAATTTGATCATCTTTTCTTATCATACTTAGAAATGAACAACAGAGGGGAAAGTGGGCACCCTTGCCTGGTTCCCTTCTCGATTCTATTTTCCTCCAATACCACATTATTTACAGTAATTTTAGCTTTTTGTTCATGATACCATTTAAAAAATCTTGACCAACCCCCATACTTTCTAAATTGTGAACATAAAACTCCAAGATACATTGTCAAAGGCTTTCTCAGCATCAGTAAACATTAACATTGTTTTACAGTTCTTTCTTGCTTCCAGCTTTTCCAAAATATCTACAACATTCCTGATATTATCTTTCATGTGTCTTCCAGGCAGGAAACCTGCCTGATCTTTATGTTTATGTTCAGACAGAACCTTCTTTAGCCTGTTAGCCAGTATATTCGCAAAAAAATTATAATCCACATTAAGTAGGGAGATTGGTCTGTAATTCTTGACATTGGCTCTATCTTGATCTTGTTTAGGAATCAGAGTAATATAAGCTTCCTTCCAGGTTTCAGATGCTTTGCCCCCTCCTAGAATCAAATTGCATACTTCTACCAAAGGTTGGATAAGCCAATCTTTCTTTCTTTTTTAATACAATTTTTAATGAATGATTTTATGTTACAAAAAACAATACAGCCATACCACCACTAAATATAATTAAGAAATAAAAATTACATACATTGATTTTTGGTTTGTTATTTGTTATTTACTGTCTTATTTCCTCCCAAACATTGCATACAACAACACACATATGTGCAGACACCCACACACCCACACCTGCACACAAAATGATAATAATGAAAATAAATATTTTTTCCCCTTTTATCTTCCAAAATATTTTCTTCAACTTTGACTTCCTGTCAAGTCCCTTTGCATATATTTTATCTTACATTTGAATGTACACAAAACAATAAACCTTTCTATATAATTTTTCTAATACATTCTGAAAACATAATAAATCCTTAATTGTTGTCCACCTCCTTTTAGTTCCTTTATCACTCGAATGCTAGCACGGAGTCAAAACTATTATTGTATTTTTGAAAATATCTTCTATAACCATCCCATTTTTCCGCAAATTTTTGCTTAGAGTTTCCTCTGAGTTTACTAGTCAGTTGAGCTGTCTCCACCAATTCCTGTAATTTGATTTGCCAATCTGTTATTTTTGGAGCCTCGGGATCTTTCCATCCCTTGGCCACAAGTATATGAACCGCTGCGGTTGCTTACAAAAATACCTCTCTTAGATTTTTTGGGATCTCTTTATCTAAAATACTTTTTTAGTAAAAGTTATCCCCATCATCTTTTTTAATTCATCGTATATTTCCCCCCCAAAAATCTTAATCTTTTCACACGTCCACCACATGTGGATCATGTCCACCGTTATTTCCTCCACATCTCCAACAAGCATTCGCCAAATTTTTATACATTCTTGATAATCTGGAAAGAGTGAGGTACCACCTATGAGCCATTTTCATCATGTTCTCTCTTATATTATGTTGTTTAGTCGTTTAGTCGTGTCCGACTCTTCGTGATAGCTGGCTGTAAATTTCAAATTTACCTTCCATAAGTTTTCCCAATCTTTTAGCATAATTGGACGGCCCACTTCTTGGGCCCACTTTATCATTGAAGCCTTAACCTCCTCATCCGTTACTTCGTAGTCTAAAAGAAGTCTATACGGTTCTGCGATTATTTTAGTTCTCCTATTCAGTAATTCTCTTTCAAATTTTGAAGGCTCCTTTTCAAAACCTATCTGCTTATCCTGTCTGAACAATTCATTCACCTGGGAGTAATCTAGCCAACTAGAAAAGTGATCTTTTATTTTCTCATAACTTATCAATATTAGTTGACCCTCCTCCTCCCTTAATATTGTGTTATACGTTATCCAGTTCGCTTTGATGATGTTGTTTTTTTAACAGCGATTGCTTCTAATGGAGAGTTCCATCTTGGGGTTTTCTGTTCCAAATATATTTTGTATTTTTCCCACACCTTATATATAGCATTTCTTATTATATGATTTGAAAAACTCCAGTGCACCTTTATTTTTCCATAATTAAGATAGCCATGCCATCCAAAACGGGTGTCATGACCTTCTAGATCTAAAATATCCCAATTTTTTAATAAACACCAATCTTTCAACCAGAGAAGACATGAGACTTCGTAATATAGCTTCAAATCTGGTAACCCGAAGCCACCTCTTTCTACAGTATCTATTAATATCTTATGCTTTACTCTTGGTCTTTTACCCTTCCACAAAAATCTAGAAATTTCTTTTTGCCACTTGTCAATACTGCTGGTCTTTCCAATAATTGGAATCGTTTGGAATAAAAAAAGTAGCTTCGGTAAGACTATACTCTTTTTATTTGATAAGCCAATGTCTTATAGTATTTTGCTGATAGACCATCTGGTCTTGCCAAGTTGCATTGAGTTTATTGCATATTCCACTTCCTGTCTTGAAATCAGTCCCTTTAGTAGGATCTTTTTATCTTCTGGAATCTTCTGCAAACCATTGGCTTTAATAAATTGCTCAGTCTTGGCCTGGTCCTCTTTCTCCTTTTTATACAGTTGTTTGTAGTACTTGTGAAAACATTTTCTTATGTCCACAGGGTTCTCCACAGACTTTCCTTCTGTTACAATATTTGTGATAGTACTTTGCTTTTGCCTCTTTTTTAATTGCCAAGCTAAAAGTTTCCCACATTTATTTGCAGATTCAAAATTCCTTTGTTCCATCCTCCTTAGTTTCCATTCTATTTCTTGATTTATAATCTGTGAATATTGAATCTGTAGGGCTTTAATTTTCTTTTGTATCTGCAAATTCTTTGGGTTCCCTCTAAGACCCTTCTCTTTATTTTTTAGTTGTTCCAAAATTTTATCTTTTTTCTCATTCTGTATCTTTATCCTAATTGAATTTTGTTGAATGAGAAATCCTCTCATTACTGCTTTGCTGGCATAGAATCATAGAATCATAGAGTTGGAAGAGACCACAAGGGCCATTGAGTCCAACCCCCTGCCAAGCAGGAAACACCATCAGAGCACTCCTGACATATGGTTGTCAAGCCTCTGCTTAAAGACCTCCAAAGAAGGAGACTCCACCACACTCCTTAGCAGCAAATTCCACTGTCGAACAGCTCTTACTGTCAGGAAGTTCTTCCTAATGTTTAGGTGGAATCTTCTTTCTTGTAGTTTGGAACCATTGCTCCGTGTCCGCTTCTCTGGAGCAGCAGAAAACAACCTTTCTCCCTCCTCTATGTGACATCCTTTTATATATTTGAACATGGCTATCATATCACCCCTTAACCTCCTCTTCTCCAGGCTAAACATGCCCAGCTTCCTTAGCCGTTCCTCATAAGGCAGCGTTTCCAGGCCATTTTGGTTGCCCTCCTCTGGACACGTTCCAGTTTGTCAGTATCCTTCTTGAACTGTGGTGCCCAGAGCAGAATACAGTGGCACTATTACTTCCCTTGATCTAGATGCTATACTCCTATTGATGCAGCCCAGAATTGCATTGGCTTTTTTAGCTGCCGCGTCACACTGTTGGCTCATGTCAAGTTTGTGGTCAACCAAGACTCCTAGATCCTTTTCACATGTACTGCTCTCAAGCCAGGTGTCACCCATCTTGTATTTGTGCCTCTCGTTTTTTTTTGCCCAAGTGCAATACTTTACATTTCTCCCTGTTAAAATTCATCTTGTTTGTTTTGGCCCAGTTCTCTAATCGGTCAAGGTCATTTTGAAGTGTGATCCTGTCCTCTGGGGTGTTAGCCACCCCTTCCAGTTTGGTGTCATCTGCAAATTTGATCAGGATGCCCCTGAGTCCATCATCCAAGTCGTTGATAAAGATGTTGAATAAGACCGGGCCCAAGACAGAACCCTGTGGCACCCCACTAGTCACTCTTCTCCAGGATGAAGAGGAACCATTGATGAGCACCCTTTGTGTTCGGTCAGTCAGCCAGTTACAAATCCACTGAGTGGTAGCATAGTCAAGTCCGCATTTTATCAGCTTCTTTACAAGAATATCATGGGGCACCTTGTCAAATGCCTTGCTGAAATCTAGGTAGGCTACATCCACTGCGTTCCCTTCATCTACCAGGCTTGTAATTCTGTCAAAAAATGAGATCAGGTTAGTCTGACATGACTTATTTTTCAGAAATCCATGCTGACTATTGGTGATCACAGCATTCCTTTCTAGGTGCTCACAGACTGTTTGCTTAATGATCTGCTCCAGAATCTTCCCTGGTATTGATGTCAGACTGACTGGGCGGTAATTATTTGGGTCCTCTCTTTTCCCCTTTTTGAAAATAGGGACAACATTTGCCCTCCTCCAGTCTGCCGGGACTTCGCCTGTTCTCCAGGAATTCTCAAAGATGATCTGCCAGTTCTTTTAATACTCTTGGATGCAGTTCATCTGGCCCTGGAGACTTGAATACATCTAAACTAGCCAAGTATTCTTGTACTATCTCCTTAGTTATTCTGGGCTGTGTTTCCTCTGCTGAATCATTTGCTCCAAATTCTTCAGGTCGGGCATTGTTTTCTTTATCGGAGAAGACTGAGGCAAAGAAGGCATTGAGGAGTTCAGCCCTTTCTGTGTCCCCTGTTTGCATTTCACCATCTTCTCCTCTGAGTGACCCCACTGTTTCTTTGTTCTTCCTTTTGTTACGAACATACCCATAAAAGCCTTTTTTGTTGCTTTTAACCTCTCTAGCAAGCCTGAGTTCATTCTGTGCTTTAGCTTTTCTGACTTTGTGTCTACACGTGCTGGCTATTTGTTTGAATTCCTCTTTGGTGGTTTCCCCCCTTTTCCATTTTTTGTACACATCCTTTTTTAATCTTAACTCAGTTAAAAGTTCTTTAGATAGCCACCCTGGCTTCTTTAGGCAACTTCCATGTTTCCGTCTCATTGGTATTGCCTGAAGTTGTGCTTTTACTATCTCCCTCTTAACAAACTCCCAGCCATCATGAACTCCCCTTCCTTTTAGTATTACTGTCCATGGGATCTCACCCAGCACTTCCCTAAGTTTTATGAAGTTGGCTTTCTTAAAGTCAAGAAATTGAGTCCTAGTATGCTTGGCTGCTCCTTTCCGCTGCATAGTAAACTTCAGAAGAGCATGATCACTCGCGCCTAATGATCCTTCCACTTCTACCCCACTAACCAGGTCATCAACATTGGTTAGGACCATATCTAAAATGGCTGTTCCGCTTGTTGCTTCTCCCACTTTCTGGACAACGAAGTTGTCTGCAAGGCCAGTGAGGAATCTGTTTGACCTTATGCTCTTGGCTGAGTTTGACATCCAACAAATATCCGGGTAATTGAAGTCCCCCATTACTACTATCTCCCTTCCTTTTGCATGCTTGGCCATCTGTTCCAGGAAGGCATCATCTATGTCCTCCGTTTGGCTTGGGGATCTATAGTAAACTCCCACAATGAGGTCACTGTTATTCTTCTCTCCCTTAATTTTGACCCAGATTTTCTCACATGGCTTTGAGGTTCTAAATCTTGTTGTTTTTTTAAAAATGATATTTATTCAAAATTTCAAAAATACATAGACATATAAAAAAAGATGAAAAAAGAAAAAAAACAGGAAAATACAACAGCAAAAGAGAAAAAAGAAAAATAACATAAATAAAAAAGAAAAATACAAATCTAGATTACATCCTTTCATTTACTTGTTTCTTGGACTTCCTCACCCCTCCCTTTTTGTATTCAAACTTAATTCATTATTTCAGCAAATTCTTCCCATGTTTCTCAATTTTTATTTAAATAATTTATCTTAACAGTATTCTATTATTCGATTTACCGTTAATTCCTTTAACCTTATCTTACCTTAAAAACCATAAAATTTCAAAGTTTAAACCATATTTATACATAACTCCTTCAAACCTTTCTACTAATGCCAGTTAGTTCCTTTCCAGCATATTCCCTGGTGTTTCATTAGTATTACACTAATTCCAAAAATAGAAAGAAGTTCTCTTTTTTATAAACTTTTTTTCCTCTGATTTTATCCAACGTCCCTTCTTCCTGGTCTCGGGTTATGTCAGTCCTTTCTAACCATTACTTCCAGTCCATCAATCTGGTGTTCTAATGTCCGAGGCTCTTAGGTCTCTTCTATGCCCCCTCTGCGGATTTTCTTGTTCCTGTTTATACTTGCACCCTTCCCTGTCCCTTGCTGGTTTCTTTCGTAGTTTCTTCCCTTTCTCCTTGAGGAGTGGGTCTCCGGGGAATTCCAACCGGTAGTAATCTCCATTTTCTTTCATCAAGCTAGTCCATTCCCCCCAGTCCCACTCCCCTAGATTAATTTTGTAATCCAGAAAATAGTTATTCCAAAAATAATTGTCAGCCTGTTTCACAATCCCACCAGAGCTAAGAGCTTCCTTGACTCCAAACACTTCCAGACACACTCCAAGTTCAATCTTCCAATACTGCGGCTTTTGGTCATGCAGGACTTTGGATCTCTCCATTTGTATCGTTTGAGGTGCAATCGCAACCTGATCCATCTTCATCTGCCCTTGGACTTGCCCTGTCAAGCCAGTTTCCTGAGTTGGTTGCTGTAAGATTTCTTTATCTTTGTTTCCTGTTAGTTCATATTCACTGGCTACAGCAGTCATACAGTCCAACTTTTCATTCATCAAGTTCATTTTCTCGTGCAACTGCTTCAGCATAGCATTTGTTTTGCCACGGGCAGACACCAAAGCTTCCTCCCAGCGCATTTCTGTTCAAGGTTGAATAACTAGTCCCACGGTCTGATTCTCGCAGCTGTAAAGTCTCCCTGTAAACTGCAGCAACAAACTGACAAGCTAGGGGACACAATTTCTATTTACGTCCATCTTTAAAATGTATCCAACAAAGGGAAATTTACTTTCGATTTTCAAATACTTTGTTTCCTTAAAGTACAAAAATGCAGAAAGCAGCGTTGAAGTTAATTTATTTCTCTTTTCTTTTAACTATCTGTCAAAGTGTTCCGCTTTCAATCAATGGACATCTCCAACGATTTCTGTCCTGACACCCCGTCCCCAGGTTTGGGACGATGAAAACTTATATTCCTTTACTCTCTCTCTGCAGGCTTAGACGATCAAGATTCCCCCCCCCCTTTTCTCCTGCTGCCAAGGGGGTTTTATTGGTTATAAATGCAGGAAATTTCAATCTTTAAATCAATTTTCCAGGCTATTTAGCTTGCAAAATCTTTGCTTCAGTCTATTTACAAAAACCGGAAGGCGGACTTCCTGTTTAGACCTTTCCACTTCGTTGCCTAATTCATGAATTTCATAGATTTCTTGATCAAATCTTCCGTTTTTACTCACGGGTACTTGTTTAGAGTCCAATTGTCATCAGGAAAAAGTCAAGCGCTCTCCGGCGATGGCTGTGCGGCTTCCCTCCGTGAAAGTAGCAATCGGTTTGCAGCACCGCGCTGCTCACCCCACTCCGCTCCGGAGCCCCAAAGAGGGGTTTCCCCGCGAGTAGGGGAGACGCTCTTGGTGCTCTGCCGAACCCCACGTTCCCAGGCTTCTCCGCCTGGGATTTCTAGCGGGTCCCCGCCTTTGCCGCGGTGGGAAGACCCAATTTTCACGGAGCCCGTTCCTCCGGTTGGAGGAACTCCGCCATTCGCCGATGGCGCTGACCCGGAAGTCCTGAGGTTCTAAATCTTGGATCTTTTCACAGGTATACACATCCCTGACATATAACGCCACTCCTCCTCCTTTCTTGTCTGGTCTTTTTCTCTGAAATAGATTGTATCCCTCCATTATTACATTCCAATCGTGGGACTTATCCCACCAGGTTTCAGTGATGCCTATTATGTCATATTTAGTTTGCTGACCAAGAGCTCAAGCTCATCTTCTTTATTTCTCATGCTTTGCGCATTAGTGTACAGACATTGAAGTCCATTAACCATTCCCCCGTGTCTCTTATTTAAGGATTTTTTCCTAAGGATTTTTTCTGCCGCTTTATACTGAAATGCTACTGTTTGGGCTTCTGTAGGTGAGGGGGAAAAGAGATAACAGGTTTTAGATAAAACACCCATAAAAAAAGCAGAAGCTTGAGTTTTATGGACATCATACTTCATATTCAGATATGTAGCACTTTACAAAATTGTCAATTTCCAAATTATTATCTACAGTAAAGTGTCCAGTTCCAGGCTGCCATCTGTTCCATTGTGGAAGTGATGGGCACTTACAGCAACCACTGCATGGAAAGTCTGCCCCTGTGGTTTTGAATCATGCTGCATCAACAAAGGAAATGGGTTCTGTAGCTTCCAGCAATCACATCGTGTGGGCAAAGGAAGCATAAAGGGAAACACTTCCTTTGTCTGCTCTGTTTGAAATCTAGGCGGCTTGAAGGCCAAGACAAATCTGCTTCCTGTTTGCAGAGGCAACGGGGGGGGAGGGGAGGGGAGGAGGACTCGTCTCTTCCTGCCATTTGCAGATGTTGGTGTTTTTGGCAGGTTCGCAGCTGGATTATTTAATTGCTTAGATCTTGTGGAACAGGCACACTCTCCCCACCTGTGGCCTTGCAGGTGATAGTGGGCTGCAGGTTTCCTCACCCCTCACAGCTGGGGCCTCCTCTGTGGCTCCTGCAAGAGGCAATCTGAGGCAGCTGGCCTTCATTGCCCATTGCCAGTTATATATGGCAATTGTTCAGTGATGCACATCACCTCTTAGACTGGGAATGATGTAATAAATGTGTTAATTAATTTTATTAAAGGGTAAATATTCCTTCTTGTGCAATTGAGCATAAATACTGTGATAAATGCCCTGAGGTGCATGTACTTTTAGAAGAAGAGGGTGTGCCTCCTAAAGAGAGAGACATTCATGAATCTCCCTTTTTCAGCACTAAAGCTACTAATAATGGAGTCTTGTGATAAACAAATTCAATTATGTCTTGCATAGTCTGTTATGACACTTCCTGTAATCTCCATGTATACCTTCATGACATATTATGCAATTCTTTGTGTATTGTAAATGTCTGGTGTCAGCAGCTGACTAACCTGTAGCTTACAGATAGGTAGCCGTGTTGGTCTGCCATGGTCAAAACAAAATAAAAAAATTCCTTCCAGTAGCACCTTAAAGACCAACTGAGTTAGTTCTAGGTATGAGCTTTCGTGTGCATGCACACTTCTTCAGATACACTGAAACAGAAGTCACCGGACCTTTCTATATAGTGAGAAGGTGGGGAGGGGTATTACTCAGAAGGGTGGTGGGAATGGGTGATTGGCAGATAGCTGCGATGAGCCTGTTGACGACTCTTAACGACTGCAATAGGTCTAACAGGAAAAAGCAAGGGGTGAGAAGGTGAAAAATGGCTTTGTCATGTATAATGAGATAAGAATCCAATGTCTTTGTTCAAACCAGGTCTCTCCATAGTTTTAAGTTTGGTGATAAGTTGCAATTCAGCAGCTTCTCTTTCCAGTCTATTTCTGAAATTCCTTTGTAATAGAACAGTTACTTTGAGATCTTGTATAGAATGTCCTGGGAGATTGAAGTGTTCTCCTACTGGTTTTTCTGTCTTGTGGTTCCTGATGTCGGATTTATGTCCGTTTATTCTTTGGCGTAAGGTCTGGCCTGTTTGTCCAATATAGAGAGCTGAAGGACACTGTTGGCATTTTATGGCATACACAATGTTAGACGATGAGCAATTAAATAGTCCCGAGATGGTATGTGTGATGTTGTTGGGGCCAGTAATGGTGTTGTCCGGGTGTATGTGGCAGCAAAGTTGGCATCTGGGTTTATTGCAGGCTCTGGTGCCAGTGTCCGTGTTAGGTCTGGTTGTAGTATTATTGTGGGTTAGGAGTTGTTTAAGACTGGGTGGCTGTCTGTAGGCAATGAAAGGTCTTCCTCCCAGAGCTTGAGAAAGAGAACTGTCATTGTCCAGGAGAGGTTGTAGATCTCTGATGATGCGTTGTACTGTTTTAACTTGGGAGCTGTATGTGATGACTAGAGGTGTTCTGTTATTTTCTTTTTTGGGTCTGTCTTGCAGCAAGTTCTCTCTGGGTATCAGTCTGGCTCTGTTGATCTGTTGTCTAACTTCATCTGCTGGGTATTTTAGTTCTAAAAAGGTTTGCTGTAGATCTCTTAGGTGAGAGTCTCTGTCTGTAGAATTGGAGCAGATGCGGCTGTAACGTAGTGCCTGGCTATATACAATGGACTGTTTGGTATGTTTGGGATGGTAGCTAGAGGCATGTAGATATGTTTGTCGGTCAGTTGGTTTACGGTATAAGGTGGTGTCGGTCAGTTGGTTTACGGTATAAGGTGGTGTCTATGCGCCCATCCTGTATTTTTATAGTAGTGTCCAAAAAATGTATTTCTTGCATAGATTGATTCATTGTTAGGTTGATGGTGGGGTGAAAATCATTGAATTTCTGGTGGAAGGTGTCCAGGGTCTGTTGACCATGTGTCCAGATGATAAAAATATCATCAATGTATCGCAGGTACAGTTTCCTAAACTCCTACCCACTCAAACCTCTCTTGTACCTGCGATACATTGATGATATTTTTATCATCTGGACACATGGTCAACAGACCCTGGACACCTTCCACCAGAAATTCAATGATTTTCACCCCACCATCAACCTAACAATGAATCAATCTATGCAAGAAATACATTTTTTGGACACTACTATAAAAATACAGGATGGGCGCATAGACACCACCTTATACTGTAAACCAACTGACCGACAAACATATCTACATGCCTCTAGCTACCATCCCAAACATACCAAACAGTCCATTGTATATAGCCAGGCACTACGTTACAGCCGCATCTGCTCCAATTCTACAGACAGAGACTCTCACCTAAGAGATCTACAGCAAACCTTTTTAGAACTAAAATACCCAGCAGATGAAGTTAGACAACAGATCAACAGAGCCAGACTGATACCCAGAGAGAACTTGCTGCAAGACAGACCCAAAAAAGAAAATAACAGAACACCTCTAGTCATCACATACAGCTCCCAAGTTAAAACAGTACAACGCATCATCAGAGATCTACAACCTCTCCTGGACAATGACAGTTCTCTTTCTCAAGCTCTGGGAGGAAGACCTTTCATTGCCTACAGACAGCCACCCAGTCTTAAACAACTCCTAACCCACAATAATACTACAACCAGACCTAACACGGACACTGGCACCAGAGCCTGCAATAAACCCAGATGCCAACTTTGCTGCCACATACACCCGGACAACACCATTACTGGCCCCAACAACATCACACATACCATCTCGGGACTATTTAATTGCTCATCGTCTAACATTGTGTATGCCATAAAATGCCAACAGTGTCCTTCAGCTCTCTATATTGGACAAACAGGCCAGACCTTACGCCAAAGAATAAACGGACATAAATCCGACATCAGGAACCACAAGACAGAAAAACCAGTAGGAGAACACTTCAATCTCCCAGGACATTCTATACAAGATCTCAAAGTAACTGTTCTATTACAAAGGAATTTCAGAAATAGACTGGAAAGAGAAGCTGCTGAATTGCAACTTATCACCAAACTTAAAACTATGGAGAGACCTGGTTTGAACAAAGACATTGGATTCTTATCTCATTATACATGACAAAGCCATTTTTCACCTTCTCACCCCTTGCTTTTTCCTGTTAGACCTATTGCAGTCGTTAAGAGTCGTCAACAGGCTCATCGCAGCTATCTGCCAATCACCCATTCCCACCACCCTTCTGAGTAATACCCCTCCCCACCTTCTCACTATATAGAAAGGTCCGGTGACTTCTGTTTCAGTGTATCTGAAGAAGTGTGCATGCACACGAAAGCTCATACCTAGAACTAACTCAGTTGGTCTTTAAGGTGCTACTGGAAGGAATTTTTTTTATTTTGTTTTAACCTGTAGCTTTCTTTCTTTCTTTCTTTCTTTCTTTCTTTCTTTCTTTCTTTCTTTCAGAGTAGTAGAGATTGCAGCTTGCCATTCTGCTCACACTTCTGCTGCCAAGACACAGAGTGGCCTGGTATACATGTGGGGTCAGTGTCGGGGGCAATCGGTGGTTCTTCCCCATGTTACCCACTTTTCCTGCACTGATGATGTGTTTGCTTGCTTTTCCACTCCTGCTGTGATGTGGCGTCTACTCTCAGTAGGTGAGAACATGCTCAACTTTTTATTATTAAACACTGAAAACAAGCTTCTAGTTTCGCTGGCCTGGGGTGGGAGGAAGCACTGGGTAAAGTCTGCCAAAGGATGCAAATACCAAAAAGGATTTGAGTCAGGCTTCTAATGGTCAGAAGGCACAGCTTTGCTTGTTTTCATTGCTTGTCCTCCTCTATAGTATTACTATAGAGTGAACTTCATGGCAGGACCAGGGGTGGGCAGGCAGGGATTTGAACTTTGGTTGTTGTCCAGCATGCTAACCTCCAGGCTGCAGTGGCTCTAACACGGCTGCTGTTTATTTTTACAGAGCTTGGAGATGAGGTTTTCCAAACTCTGTCCAGGCTTGATAGTCAAACAATCGCTTCTGGTACCCTGTGAAAAATAGTAAAAATGCCTCACTGCATTCAGAACAAGTATAGCTGACTGCTCCCTGCACAAATAATGGTGAGGAGGTTATAGGACCAAAGGCATTATTCTCGTATCTCTCTCTCTCAAGTCTCAATCCCTTCATGTCCTTTTTAAGAATTTCAGCACTCTTCTCTCCACCCTGGGAGTGTACCATACATAAAGAACAGAGTCTCCTTCACCTCCAAAATCTAGTTCTGTTTCCCAAACTCTCAACCACTGGCACTTCACAAAATGCTTTCCTATCCTCCTATAGGCAGGCTCTTGGTTCTTTGCACCTGCCCTGGCACAACATCATCTGTACGAGAGCAGAGTCCAACACCTGAGCTAACAAGGCTAGGGAATATCATCTCCACAAAAAGTCCCCTCAGTGACTTTCTGTCAACTGCGCCACCACAGTTTCCCCCAGATGAATTTCTCTCAGTCTCTTGGTTAACATCTCTCTGTGTTGTCCACCTGAGACTTCCAATAGCAAGATTTAGCAGAGTCTCCAGCTTTAGGTCCCTTAAGGGTGAGCTGTCCATGGAAGGCAATCATGTAGTGTAGCTGTGATTGGACGGCAGTGGTCCTTAATTGAGCAAAAGGAAGGAGGAAAGATGAAAGTTCACGCTATTTAGCATGGAAAATGCAATTGTGGGTTTTTAAAAAATTCTTAAAAGTGCATCATGTCCATATGCAAAGTATACAAAGCCCACACAGTTTCAGCTGAAAGAAGACCTCAGAGGGACTGACCTCTTGCTGCAATGTGAGAGCTTTTGGCTAGATGTTCAAAACAGCCCCAGCCCCATCTCTGATTTGCAATATTAATACTACAGTACTGTGGTAAGCAGTTCTTAGCAATAACACACACTGCCACCTGCAGTATTGGCATTTGCAGTGCATTTTTAAAAAAATGCTTAAAACTTAAACTTGGATCATCCTTTATGTGGGAAAATACAACTTGGACTTCCGGGTTGGCGCCTCCGGCAATGGTGGAGCTCCTCCGATCGGGAGGAACTTGCTCCGTGGAAAGTAGGGTCTGAACCGCCACGGCGAAGGCGGAGACCCACTGAAATCACAGGCGGAAGAAGCCTGTGAACCTGGGATTCAGCTGGCACCTTTTGCGCCTCCCCTACTCACGGGGAAACCCTGTTTTGGGGATCCGGAGTGACATGGGGTGAGCGATGCGGTGCTTTGAATTGACCGCTTCTTTCACGGAGTGAAGCCGCATTGCTGTTGCCGGAGAGCGCTGACTTTTTCCTGTGGACAATTGGACTTTAAACAACAACCCGTGAGTAGAACGGAAAATTGGATCTTTAAATACCTTAATTTGACATCTAAACTGTTTTAAACAGGAAGTCCGCCTTCCTCTTTTGTAAATAGATTGGAGCAAAGACGTTACAAGCTATAGTCTCGGAAAGCCTTTGGCAAAGGATTAAATTTCCATCGGTTAAAATTATCAAACCCCCCTTGGAAGCAGGAGAAGAGGGGGGGGGGAATTTTGGACCTAGGAAGCCTGCAGGAGAGAGTGAAAAATCAAATTACCACTGCTCTGAACCTGGAAACGGGCTGCCCCCCCCAAAAAAAGGGACGTTTGGGGAGAGTTCATTGACTGTGAACAGAACGTATTTGACAGCTAGCTGAATAAGAAAAAGATACTGTTTCCATTGTCCCCTTCGTTTAAAAAGGAGGAAAGTAACTGAAAATTGAAACTAACTATTGCTTGAGTTGTGCTTGAAAGGTTTGATACAAGTGGAGACTGTTCCCCTCTAGAGGGAGCTTTTGAAACTGTTACAAGAGTGGAGCTGGGAAATCTCCAGCTGCTTGATAAGAACTGTGAGAACTAGAGATTGACCTTGGATATTCAATAATGTCGACAGGAGAAGCCTTATGGACTGCATTTTCTAAGATAAGCCACTTGTTGGAACAGCTTCATAAAAAGATGGATGCTATGACTACTAAAATTGACATTTTGGAACCAAAAGTGAGCACCAATACAGAAATTATTCAGGATTTGGCACAGGAATCTATTTCAACAGGACAAATTGTTGAAAAGGAGAAGGAGAAAGTTGCTGTTGTCGAACCTAAAGTAATAATACAAGGGGGAGCCTTAGCCTTACAGAGGCAAATTGAGGACTACAAGTTGAGGCCCTTTATGATTGAGACTAGAAAAAGTCAGATTTTGAAGATCGGAGCCTGGCCTGGACTAGAAAAGGAAAGTTGGAAAGATCCCTCTATGCAGGGATTAATGGACTTTTGGGATATGGACTTGGGTCAGGAGGAGATTGAAGTTCTGGGGGCCTTTGGATTTGGAGGAAGCTTGAAACATGTTTTAAAATGCTTTATGGATCTTAACTTTAATTATGGAAATTTGGATGACCTGTCGAGAAGGAACAAAAGCATTGTTAGGTTGGAGTCTCCCCGAGACCTGCTCTTTAGCATTAAAGAATATGAAGAAGACCTGCAGAAGGGACTTGGAAAAGAGTTAAGAGCCTCGGACATAAGATCTCCAGGTTGATGGACTATATGGAATTGACGGAAAGGACTGGCAGAATCCGAGACCAGGGAGAAGAGATGGTGGAAGAAGATTGGAAAATTTAAAGTTTATTTATAGAAACACTGTAAAATTAATGAGTGATATAAAAATGTTGGAATGAAATTTTATGGTCTTAGCAGAAATGTTATAAGGAGTTAAGCATATATAAGTATTCTAGTCTTAATGGAAAATAAGGTTAAAAATATGTTATAGTATGACAGAAAATAGAGAAATATGAAAAGGATTTGCTGAAATAATTAATAGAAGTGGAACACAAAAAGGGAGGTGAGAGGAGGTTGATGAAAAAAGGGAATGAAAAATAGAGTATGGGAAAGGTGTGATGTATGTTTTTAAACTTTTTTGTTTTTTTATTTTGTTTAGGGTTAGGGTTAGGGATAAGGTTTTGTTTAGTTTAATGTGTTTAGTTAGGTTGTGTATTGTATTGCTTTTTTCCCTTTTTTTTCTTCCTTGTGTTTTGTGTGTTTTTTTCTCTTTCTTTTTTTCCTATTTTGTAAGCTTTAAAAGTAATAAATATCTTTAAAATAAAAAAGAAAATACAACTTGAAGTATTAACTATTCTCTTTTTTTGTTCTAGGCAGGCCCACTGATGCTCAATTACAGCTATGCTAATGAACATCCTGGATTTCTTTCCATTTTCAATGGGCAGCTTTCACTTATTTCTGTGGGAGGGGAAAATAGCATCAAAGGAACCCAAAAGTTCAGCCTCCAGACCATTGGATTGTCACTCTTGGCTTTTCCTGTGGATAGTGCAAAATACCCATGTTGCCTTTCATGCGGTGGGGGGTGAGAGAGGTCAGCTGCAATGCCTTTTAGCAGAGGGCGCTTGCTGGGAGAAGTGATCAGGATTGGGGGAAAGGGATGGAGCAGGATTCTGTTCAAGGTCTGGTCACACCTGGCCCCATTCCAGCCACCACACATTTGGACTGTTGGCTTGTCAAGATTCTCTGTTTTTAATTTAAAAGAAAAAGCAAGTCTCCAGCTATTTTAGAATTGTAAATAAGAGGCAAAATATTTGCATTTGACCCAAATATTTTATAGGAAACAAGAACTTGCTCTTATCTTTCATTGCTCCTAACTAATGAAGGAAGTGAAATAAAACCTTTAGTGACATGCCCACTGTCTGGAGAAAGGACTTTTGGTTCATTTTAAAGCTCTTAGTTGCTCTTCCTGTGGTAGAAGCATCCATAGAGAACAATGGAAAGAGCTAGAATTTTAGTGTCGCTCTGATTGGGAGAAAGAGTGGCAAGAGAGAGCAGCCAAGGCAGGAGCTCCGGATCCCTCCCTCAAGTTTAACTTCAGACAAAAAATGTGGCTTCTCATTTGTAAAAGTACCCTGACAATGAAAATGTGAACGCAGGCCGTGATTATTATCTCCATATTGGGTTTTTTGGCAGGCGATGCTGGGAGGCTTCAGCTGAGAGACTTTAATGAGTTCTGCTCATTGCTGGAATGGGAAGCTGGGAGAATACTGTTGTGTTTTCATTCTCCTGGCCAGGCATAGGCAAACTGCGGCCCTCCAGATGTTTGGGACTACAATTCCCATCACCCCTAGCTAACAGGACCTGTGGTCAGGGATGATGGGAATTGTAGTCCCAAACATCTGGAGGGCCGGAGTTTGCCTATGCCTATGCCTGCTCCTGGCTTTGGATTTTATTTATTTTTTAAAAGAGGGGCATGTATTTGGGTGAGGTGCTGTGAAGTTAACTGCAACAGCAGCACTTGGGAGAATGGGATGACTCTTGCAAGTGGCTTTCAGCAGTTTTAAAAACCAACAGCCCAAAGGGAAAATGTTAAGCATGCTCCAACAAATTCATGTCCCCAGGAGTGCACTTTCCTTTTTCTTGAAAAGAAGAAGTAGATTGGGTCTCAGGGCTGTTATGCAGCAATATTTTAACACACTCTTTTAAGTTGTTACTAAGTTGCTATTGCAGCCGCCACCCTCACCCAATAAAGCAAGCAGCAGTGGAAATGAAAAGGCTAAGGAGAATTAATGCTATTTTAAAATGACAGAGTGGGAGACTAGTGACACAACAGCAGAGACTGGTAACTTCATTTACCTCCTGCTCATTTTGAACAAATGCTGGCCTGGTTTTTTTAAAAAAAGAGCACATGAACAACAGAACATATTTTTCCTTGATAGAGATTGCCCCCAATTATGACAGCCAGAATTTAAACAGTCAGCTAATCACAGTGACAATTCTGTGGATTCCTACTTAATGAACTTGTGGAAAACTATCCCCTCTCCTTTTAACATGTATTTGCATCTTTAATTAAGACAGAAGCTGGTTTGTGGGGGAAAGGCATCCCAAATGCAGTGCTTCATAAGAAACTGCAGGACAGATGCAGATTATGGTTAGCTCTGTGTCTGTGTTGCTTCTCAAACCAGCAGTGAAAGCACCATGGATGCAGACTGTGTACGGAGCCTTAATATTGCTTTCAGTATAATGATGTTTAATCTTTGCAGAGCATGAGGACTTCTTAACAGTGACAGAGTCCCTGAAGAGAGAATTTGATAGCCCTGAAACCTCGGATCTAAAATTTAGAGTAGATGGAAAATTCATTTATGTACATAAAGCTGTCTTGAAAATCAGGTAATACTTATGTCTAATGCCCTGTGGCCAAGTGCTAATGCTATGTCCAAAGTGTCTAATAAACTTGATTGTTCATCTTTGTTTCTTTAATCAACCAGATCTTTCCCTCTCCTTTTATTTTAATTTGTTTTATTCTCATGCCAGGTTCATCCAAACTTCACCAGTCTCCCACTTCCTATTGCAGATCTCGGTGCAGTATATGCTTTCAACAACATTAAATAACATTTCATGGAAATTAGATAAAAATACAATGCAATTGAGTAGGGTACAAAACAAAAATCCACTTTTGCAAATGTACATGCTTTTTTTGGGCACAATGGCACCATTGGCTACAACCCACTGTCATGATGAGTATGTCCCAATTCTAACTTAAACTATTGGGGGCAGGGGAGAGTACAGAATATTGTGATGAATTCTTAGGTGGTACTTTCCCATGTTCCTAATGTATTCTGCAGAATCTGGAATGTAGTTTCTTCCTCCCCCCCCCCAACAGATGTGAGCATTTTCGTACTATGTTCCAGTCCTATTGGAATGAAGACATGAAGGAGGTGATAGAAATTGACCAGTTTTCCTACCCGGTATACCGTGCTTTTCTGGAGTATCTCTACACAGACAGCGTTGATCTGCCACCTGAAGACGCGATAGGTAGCACTTGGGGGGGGGGCTAAATTGTGCAGAGAAATTGTGGAGAACTGACTTTGTTTCAAGAAAGGGAAGGGAAGAAGAAATAGACATGGAGGCACATCCCCAGTGGCAGTTAAACGAGACAATTCAGCCAGTGCACCTTTGCCTGCCCTGCTTGCATTTTCGCCAGGGATGGGGTTTGGAAATAAGGTGTCTGCAACAGCTCTTGAGGCCTCTGTTATCTTATGGACCCTGTCAGCCGACAGTGGTGGTCTGGGGTGAACTGAGCTGATGGAAGTAGAGCAGCTTGCTTCAAAAAAATGGATCTGGGCTCTGAGCACTATTGTTTCAAATTGGTGCTAAAAATGAAAATTCATTTGGAGAGTTTTTACTTCAAAAAGAGCAGCTTGCAGTTATGGTATCATTAATTTGCTGTGTTTATTTGCCAATACACGGGTGGTTCCTTCTAGGCCAATGGAAGCTAGTTTTAAGGGGTGGGGACCTTTAAAAAACTGGATTCTATCTTGAGAAAACAGAGCAGAGGGGAGGAAATCTAGGTGCTAGAAATGAGCAGTGTTTTCCCCCGGCCGTACTCAATGGTACACAGTGTGAGAGAAATCGGGGGGGGGGGGGGAATCATGCGGCACCTCCCCCCCCCCCAGAAAAAAGCACTGGAAATGAGATTTTTTTTTCCCTTGGCATGTTTCAAGAGAAGAAATCCTTTCTTGAGCTCATGTTTCCAGCAGCAATTCTCAAATTCAAAGGACAGTTGACACAAATGCAGTTTACTCAACAGGAGACGCTGTAATGTTGCTTGTATTCAATAATTGCTGTGGGAAATGTCCCTCTGAGGAAGGATCTCCCCCATCCTTGAGCAGGGAATAACTCTTGTATTTCATCTTTACTGCCTGCTGATTCCTGCCCCCTTTTTCCTGGCGTTCCAATGCTGCTATCCCAGTTTTGTGGTTGGTTTCCTATCCAGTGGGGTGAGGGTGATGTATTTACCTCTTACCATTATTTTATGATTCAGCTTCATATGTCCTATGCTGAGTGTACAGAGAAATGCTGCACTGGAGCTGTTAAGAACAGAAAAAATAACATTTTAATGTGGCATTTTGATTTTAGGGCTTCTGGATTTGGCTACATCATATTGCGAAAACAGACTGAAAAAACTCTGTCAGCATCTTATCAAAAGAGGGATCACAGTGGAGAACGCTTTCTCTTTGCTCTCTGCAGCTGTTCGCTACGATGCCGAGGTAAACGATTAGAGCCACCAGTGCGCAAAGTAACTCTTATTTTTTCCTTATGGACAAAATAAAACCAAAGCACTCTGTATTTCTACAATCAGAGAAATGTGATACTTAAGATGTACTTGGTGCAGAACTAAATTTTGGTGGAGAAATTAACATTTCTGTATGCAGAGATTTAATCTAGTTTATTGGCTGTGGCACAGTGTAGCAAGCATTCCTCCCAGCTCCTGTGAACCATTTTCTGGATATCTCACACAGAGCAACCATTGGGTGCTATCACCCTTCACTCTTGGGTGCTGCGGCAACTGTTTGTCAGCTGCTGAATTTCATGCAGCCAGTCAGTCAGGTGTTTTAATTAGTATTGCCCTATATGCCCATAGCTAGTTCAGGTGCAGAGTCTTGGTGATGCCTGTGCCGTGGAAGTGGGGCCTCAGAGGAATGAGTGTGGGCCTGCTCAGTCTGTGTGGCAGGTGCCAACTGTTGATGGGCATTTTCAGGGTCCCTCTTTTACATTTTTAGGATTCTCTGCCTTTAAACTAGGCAGCTCTTCCCATTGAGGACGGCAGCTGTACCAAGCCAGTCTGAGGGAAAAGTAGTTTCCCCAGCAGTGCCATGTAGATCACCCTCAGGGATATTCTCCTTCGCATCCTCGGCTTGGAGGCCTTTTTGGCTTTGGTGTGGGCATGTGTTTGCTGGACTATGATCTGGTGCAAACTAAACGGAGAGGGGGCAAGAACACAAGGCTTGCTGGAAGCAAGAGAGATAAGAATGGAAGAAAGGGGTCTATTTCAGTTGTTCAGAGCTGTTGGGTGGGAGTGAGGAAAAAGCAGGACCGAGCTTCAGATGAGGGTTCTCTAGCTGTCCATATTAGATGGTTAAGGGATGTGGAGCATTTCCTAAAAGAGGCATGCAGGGACTCTGCCTTCTGGAGAGCAGTGCCACTTCTCCTGTTGGCCTTTCTCCTTCGTTCCACTTGCTGGGTGCAAAAGCTCAGAGGCTCTTAGTATATTTCCGGTAGGTTGGCTAGAAGCCCAGCCACAACTTGCATAACTCCTGTTATATTTTTGTCAATCAGATCAAATTACTTTATTTTAAATTTTACTGCTTCCCTTCACCCAAAGATTTCAGGGCAGTCTACAGTATGAAAATGCAAGAAACACAATATACACAATAAAAACAGGAACAAAAGGAACAAACCAATAACCCCCTCCCCAAACACATTTAAAACAAAACAATCCCCCCCAACACACATTAAAAGGTGTCTAGAATGTTAATCAGCCCAAGACCTGGTTGAAGAGGAACATTTTCATGTGGCCCCAAAAGGTGCATAATGAAGGCACCAACTAAATCTCCCTGAGGGAAGTATTCCACAAACAGGGAGCACTGCCCAAAAGGCCTGTTCTTGTGTTGCCATATTCCAGACCTTTCGTGGAGGAGGCACATGAAGAAGGGCCTCCGAGGATGATCTCAGGGTCCAGGCCAATTCATAGGGGGAGAGGCAGGCCTTGAGGTATTGTGGTCCTGAGCTGTTTAAGGCTTTATAGATCAAAGGCAGCATTTTGAATTGGGCCCAGAAACTAATTGGTGGCCAGTGCAGTTGGACCAGGATCAGTGTCATATGCTCAAACTGTTTTGTCCTGGTGAGCAACCTGGCTGCCAAATTCTGTATTTTAAATTAATTTTAATTACAATAATTCAATAGTAGCCACATTAATACAGAAAAGGTCTGGCGTCCCGCCATTGCCCCGGGCAGGTCTCCAACTTATCTTATCCTCTAGCATTCCACTGCTAACAATCTGGCATCCCGCCAGAGCCATGGTAAATCTTCAAAGGCCACAGCCCTAATTGCGATTCAGTGGAAGATCAATGCTTTAAATCATATCAATACTCTCACGCAGTTCTATTTTTGTAGTAATCCATAAATATTATCTTATTCTTGTTAATTCATTTTGCTTTTTATCAATCCACTAGCACTCAAGGGGAGGTTTGCCAAATCAATAATGCAGCAAACATGATATATAAAGAAAGCGTAAAGGCTTGCTTCCCCTAACATACCAGTGTTCGCTACGTAGAAAATCATCTCTCCAGATCAAAATGTTGCCGCTCAGTGGCTGATTCATTTAGCAGATTATCTTGTCCAATTAGTCCAGTACATGCCTGTAAATTAGATCCAATTTCTTTCAAATAAACAGAAGAACCCCTCCCCATAATGGCTGTATCAGGGGGTTACCAATAAGCGAATTGCTTTGCACTCAGCGCCTCCTGCCTCCCGTCATCCATGGTGGACGAGAGCCAGGTATCAAACAATCTGCAAGTGGAGCTCGCCTCCCCTCTTGGGTGGTGTGTTTTTTGTTTTTTGTTTTTTGCAAGGACGATTGCCCTCATTTGTCCTTGTTTATGATCCGCTACCGATCTCAGCTAATGTGGGATCTCAGCTAATGTGCAGGCCTCCATTTGACCTGCCTGCCAAATTTTGCACCAGCTGAAGTTTCCAAACCATCTTCAGAGGCAGCCCTACATATAAAGCGTTGCAGTAATCGAACCTAGAGGTTAACAGAGCATGGACTACATAAGTGGGTCTCTCCCTGTCCAGATAGGGGCACTGCTAGGCCACCAGATGAAGCTGATGGAAGGCACTCTGAGGCCACGGAGGCCACCTGAGCCTCAAGGATTCAGGAGGACCCCCAAGCTATGAACCTGCTCCTTCAGACAAAGTGTAACCCCCATCAAGAGCAGACTACTTTCCATCCATCTGTTCTACGGACACCCCCTCCCTAACAGTGTCTCAAGTCTTATATGGCTGGAGCTAAGTTTGTTGGCTCTCCTCCAGCACTTCCACTGCTTCACCTGAAGATGTAAAAGAGAAACATATTGCTGACAATGATCTCCAAACCTCTGGATGACCCCACTCAGCTGTTTCATGTAGATGTTAAACATCATAGGGGATAAGCGCCTGATTAACCCTACATTGAAGGCTCCATGGGGTCAAAGATCCCTCCCCTAGCCTTGAGCTCACAGGGCTGTGGGGAGCCAGGATCTTATTGGCACATGAGGAGTTGTGTTGAAGTTCATAAATTTGGGAAACAAGTAATTACAGAAACCATTACAGTTAAAGGGGGAAATGTGATCCTAGACACTAAACTATGTATTTGGTCTGTTTTTGAGAAAGGTAATATGGATCTTCTATGTGAACAGTTAATTGTGTATCTTCCAGTAGGCACTTGATTTGTCCTTGCTCTGGGCTGAAAAAGCGCGCCATGATGCACCAATGCACCCTAGATCAGTGTTTCCCAACCTTGGGCCTCCAGATGTTTTTGGCCTGCAACTCCCATCATCCCTAGCTAGCAAGACCAGTGGTCAGGGATGATGGGAATTGTAGTTCAAAAACAGCTGGAGGCCCAAGGTTGGGAAACACTGCCCTAGATAACTGGTGCAAGAAAGTTATTCTTACTGCTGTCAAAGAGAAATTAACATGTAATGTTCAAGTCAGCAGAGGTCATTCTGATTCTTCTTATTTCATTTATTTCTTATTTGAGGGCTATTAATCAAATATATGGCACTGAGTTCACAAGGACAGCAAATCCCTTTGAAATACTTTATTTGGTGGTGCCTATAAGCAAGACCTTTTTATTGTTTCTATTTTTTTCATAGTACAAAAGTAAGGTAAAAAGGTAAAGGACCCCTGACAGTTAAGTCCAGTTGTGAACGACTCTGGGGTTGCGGCGCTCATCTCAATTTACTGGCTGAGGGAGCTGGCGTACAGCTTCCAGATCATGTGGCCAGCATGACTAAGTTGCTTCTGGTGAACCAGAGCAGCACATGGAAATGCTATTTACCTTCCTGCCGGAGCGGTACCTATTTATCTACTTGCACTTTGACGTGCTTTTGAACTGCTAGGTTGGCAGGAGCAGGGACCAAGCAACGGGAGCTCACCCCGTCACGGGGATTCGAACCACCGACTTATTGATCGGCAAGCCCTAGGCTCTGTGGTTTAACCCACAGCGCCCCCTGCGTCCCTAGTACAAAAGTACCCATTTGTAATTCTATAATTGCATCCCTTTTACTCCTGATTTTTTATTTTTCTTTTGATTTTATTATTAAAAGAAAAATTGTTAGGGATTGTTATGTAGACAAACTGGCACTGTCCATATACAGGAGTGAGGCACTCACAGGCTCCTTTGCAAAAGTTGTTTCCTTTAGGAAACAACTAGTTGTTGGTGGGGAGGGGAGGGTGGACTTCAAAAACAGCTGAAAACACTGACCAGGCTCAGTAACCCCAGACAGAGGTATTTAAACCCATTTGAAGAGCAGAAGTTAGGCCCAATTATTTCAGTGGGCCTAATCTGAGTAAAACCTAGTTGAAAACCATGGGCTGTTGGAAAAAGGGGGGGGGGCATGGAGAGAGAATGTAATGGCGTCTCTCATAAGAGGGCTATGCCGGCCACCTTGAGTAGAAACCACAATTCAACATTTTGTTGCAATCACTTGCATTCTCTGTATAACAGGGGATGTTAATGCAACCTACCATTCTTTGAGATGTTTCTATATACCTGGGCCAGTTTATGAGAGTTTAACTATCTATGAGAGATTTTCTATGTAGTAAATATTTCTGTGTGTTTAAATGGAACTACAAGTTTTAAAATTCTGTCAGTTTTGTAGACCAATCAGTCTTGCTTGAGGGAGCCAGTGTGGTGTAGTGGTTAAGAGCGATAAACTCCTAATCTGGTGAACCGGGTTCGCATCTCCGCTCCTCCACATGCAGCTGCTGGGTGACCTTGGGCCAGTCACACTTCTCTGAAGTCTCTCAGCCCCACTCACCTCACAGAGTGTTTGTTGTGGGGGAGGAAGGGAAAGGAGATTGTGAGCCGCTTTGAGACTCCTTCGGATAGTGATAAAGCGGGATGTCCCTGATGTTTGATATCAGGGATATCAAATCCAAATTCCTCCTCCTTCTCCTCCTCCTCTTAGAATCATAGAATCATAGAGTTGGAAGAGACCACAAGGGCCATTGAGTCCAACCCCCTGCCAAGCAGGAAACACCATCAGAGCACTCCTGACATATGGTTGTCAAGCCTCTGCTTAAAGACCTCCAAAGAAGGAGACTCCACCACACTCCTTAGCAGCAAATTCCACTGTCGAACAGCTCTTACTGTCAGGAAGTTCTTCCTAATGTTTAGGTGGAATCTTCTTTCTTGTAGTTTGGAACCATTGCTCCATGTCCGCTTCTCTGGAGCAGCAGAAAACAACCTTTCTCCCTCCTCTATGTGACATCCTTTTATATATTTGAACATGGCTATCATATCACCCCTTAACCTCCTCTTCTCCAGGCTAAACATGCCCAGCTTCCTTAGCCGTTCCTCATAAGGCAGCGTTTCCAGGCCATTTTGGTTGCCCTCCTCTGGACACGTTCCAGTTTGTCAGTGTCCTTCTTGAACTGTGGTGCCCAGAGCAGAATACAGTGGCACTATTACTTCCCTTGATCTAGATGCTATACTCCTATTGATGCAGCCCAGAATTGCATTGGCTTTTTTAGCTGCCGCGTCACACTGTTGGCTCATGTCAAGTTTGTGGTCAACCAAGACTCCTAGATCCTTTTCACATGTACTGCTCTCAAGCCAGGTGTCACCCATCTTGTATTTGTGCCTCTCGTTTTTTTTTGCCCAAGTGCAATACTTTACATTTCTCCCTGTTAAAATTCATCTTGTTTGTTTTGGCCCAGTTCTCTAATCGGTCAAGGTCGTTTTGAAGTGTGATCCTGTCCTCTGGGGTGTTAGCCACCCCTTCCAGTTTGGTGTCATCTGCAAATTTGATCAGGATGCCCCTGAGTCCATCATCCAAGTCGTTGATAAAGATGTTGAATAAGACCGGGCCCAAGACAGAACCCTGTGGCACCCCACTAGTCACTCTTCTCCAGGATGAAGAGGAACCATTGATGAGCACCCTTTGTGTTCGGTCAGTCAGCCAGTTACAAATCCACTGAGTGGTAGCATAGTCAAGTCCGCATTTTATCAGCTTCTTTACAAGAATATCATGGGGCACCTTGTCAAATGCCTTGCTGAAATCTAGGTAGGCTACATCCACTGCGTTCCCTTCATCTACCAGGCTTGTAATTCTGTCAAAAAATGAGATCAGGTTAGTCTGACATGACTTATTTTTCAGAAATCCATGCTGACTATTGGTGATCACAGCATTCCTTTCTAGGTGCTCACAGACTGTTTGCTTAATGATCTGCTCCAGAATCTTCCCTGGTATTGATGTCAGACTGACTGGGCGGTAATTATTTGGGTCCTCTCTTTTCCCCTTTTTGAAAATAGGGACAACATTTGCCCTCCTCCAGTCTGCCGGGACTTCGCCTGTTCTCCAGGAATTCTCAAAGATGATCTGCCAGTTCTTTTAATACTCTTGGATGCAGTTCATCTGGCCCTGGAGACTTGAATACATCTAAACTAGCCAAGTATTCTTGTACTATCTCCTTAGTTATTCTGGGCTGTGTTTCCTCTGCTGAATCATTTGCTCCAAATTCTTCAGGTCGGGCATTGTTTTCTTTATCGGAGAAGACTGAGGCAAAGAAGGCATTGAGGAGTTCAGCCCTTTCTGTGTCCCCTGTTTGCATTTCACCATCTTCTCCTCTGAGTGACCCCACTGTTTCTTTGTGGGGCAAGAGGGGCACAGAGCGGTTTTAAAATGTTTTTTAAAATTTTGTTTTGGATTTTTTGTATGTGGGGGGTGAGGGTGGGATGGATGTTTGGTTGGGTTTGGGGAATTTTTATTTTTTATTTTGATGTTCTTGTAATTTTTACATTTTTGTTGTTGTTTGACTGTTTGGCTCCGAAGCGCCCTCTCCGATTGCATGGAGCCCGGACAGCCCTGTGGTTTTCCACGGATCTGAGGGCAATGAAACAATCGTTGAGACGGCTAGAGCGCCGGTGGCGGATAACTCATTCCGAATCTGACCGGCCACAGGTTAGAGCTCAACGTCGAGCCTACCAAGTGGTGATAGCGATGGCGAAGAAGAATTTCTTCACCGCCTCTATTGCATCTGCAGAAAGCAGCAGGAGACTTTTTCAGGTGGTTCACAATTTAGCGGAACCACCTGCAACATCGGGGCCCAGTACGGGCCACATGTTCTCCTGCAATGATTTTGCAAAGTTTTTTGCAGATAAAATCGCTCAGATTCAGGAAGAAGTAGACTCCACCGTGGGAGCAGGACTGGGGCGGGAGAGTGCTAGAGTTCTGTCTGGTCAAGTTGAGTGGGATCAATTCCAATCTGTTACCTCCGAGGATGTGGACAGGCTGCTTGGACGAGTGAAACCAACCACCTGTCTCCTGGATCCTTGCCCATCCTGGCTTATAAAAGCTAGCCGGGAAGGACTGGGCGATGGGCTTCGTGGGGTGGTGAATGCTTCCCTCCGTGAGGGAGCCTTCCCAGACCCGCTGAAAGAGGCGGTTATTAAACCGCTTCTTAAAAAACCATCTTTAGATGCGGCCACGATGGCCAACTATCGCCCAGTCTCAAATCTTCCATTCTTGGGCAAAGTGATTGAGCGAGCGGTTGCCGAACAACTCCAGGCACGCCTGGAAGAAGCGGCCATTTGGATCCCTTCCAGTCGGGATTCAGGCCTCATCATGGGACTGAAACTGCCTTGGTCGCACTGGTTGATGATCTCCGGCGGGCTAGGGATAAAGGTGAGAGCTGTTTCCTAGTTCTGCTGGATCTCTCAGCGGCATTTGATACCATCGACCATAACATCCTTCTGGACCGTCTTGAGGGGCTGGGAGCTGGGGGCACTGTCATACAGTGGTTCCGCTCCTTCCTCCTGGGCCGTGTTCAGAAAGTGGTGGTGGGGGATGAGTGTTCAGACCCCTGGGCTCTCACTTGTGGGGTGCCTCAGGGTTCTGTCCTCTTCCCCATGCTTTTCAACATTTACATGCAGCCGCTGGGAGAGATCATCAGGAGGTTTGGGCTGGGTGTTCATCAGTATGCGGATGCTACCCAGCTCTACCTCTCTTTTAAATCAGAACCAGTGAGGGCGGTGAAGGTCCTGTGTGAGTGTCTGGAGGCGGTTGGAGGATGGATGGCGGCTAACAGATTGAGGTTGAATCCTGACAAGACAGAAGTACTGTTTTTGGGGGACAGGAGGCGGGCAGGTGTGGAGGATTCCCTGGTCCTGAATGGGGTAACTGTACCCCTGAAGGACCAGGTGCGCAGCCTGGGAGTCATTTTGGACTCACAGCTGTCCATGGAAGCACAGGTCAAATCTGTGTCCAGGGCAGCTGTTTACCAGCTCCATCTGGTACGTAGGCTGAGACCCTATCTGCCTGCGGACTGTCTCGCCAGAGTGGTGCATGCTCTGGTTATCTCCCGCTTGGACTACTGCAATGCACTCTACGTGGGGCTACCTTTGAAGGTGACTCGGAAACTACAACTAATCCAGAATGCGGCAGCTAGACTGGTGACTGGGAGCGGCCGCCGAGACCATATAACACCGGTCTTGAAAGACCTACATTGGCTCCCAGTATGTTTCCGAGCACAATTCAAAGTGTTGGTGCTGACCTTTAAAGCCCTAAACGGCCTCGGTCCAGTATACCTGAAGGAGCGTCTCCACCCCCATCATTCTGCCCGGACGCTGAGGTCCAGCGCCGAGGGCCTTCTGGCGGTTCCCTCATTGCGAGAAGCAAAGCTACAGGGAACCAGGCAGAGGGCCTTCTCGGTAGTGGCCCCCGCCCTGTGGAATGCCCTTCCAGCAGATGTCAAAGCGATAAACAACTACCTGACATTCAGAAGACATCTGAAGGCAGCCCTGTTCAGGGAAGTTTTTAACGTATGATATTTTACTGTATTCTTGGTTTTTATGGAAGCCGCCCAGAGTGGCTGGGGAGGCCCAGCCAGATGGGCGGGGTATAAATAAAAAATTATTATTATTATTATTATTTGTTCTTCCTTTTGCTACGAACATACCCATAAAAGCCTTTTTTGTTGCTTTTAACCTCTCTAGAAAGCCTTAACTCAGTTAAAAGTTCTTTAGATAGCCACCCTGGCATCTTTAGGCAACTTCCATGTTTCCGTCTCATTGGTATTGCCTGAAGTTGTGCTTTTACTATCTCCCTCTTAACAAACTCCCAGCCATCATGAACTCCCCTTCCTTTTAGTATTACTGTCCATGGGATCTCACCCAGCACTTCCCTAAGTTTTATGAAGTTGGCTTTCTTAAAGTCAAGAAATTGAGTCCTAGTATGCTTGGCTGCTCCTTTCCGCTGCATAGTAAACTTCAGAAGAGCATGATCACTCGCGCCTAATGATCCTTCCACTTCTACCCCACTAACCAGGACTATATCTAAAATGGCTGTTCCTCTTGTTGCTTCTCCCACTTTCTGGACAACGAAGTTGTCTGCAAGGCCAGTGAGGAATCTGTTTGACCTTATGCTCTTGGTTGAGTTTGACATCCAGCAAATATCCGGGTAATTGAAGTCCCCCATTACTACTATCTCCCTTCCTTTTGCATGCTTGGCCGTATGTTCCAGGAAGGCATCATCTATGTCCTCCGTTTGGCTTGGGGATCTATAGTAAACTCCCACAATGAGGTCCCTATTATTCTTCTCTCCCTTAATTTTGGCCCAAATGCTCTCACATGGCTTTGAGGTTCTAAATCTTGGATCTCTTCACAGGTATACACATCCCTGACATATAACGCCACTCCTCCTCCTTTCTTGTCTGGTCTGTTTCTCTGAAATAGATTGTATCCCTCCATTATTACATTCCAATAGTGGGACTTATCCCACCAGGTTTCAGTGATGCCTATTATGTCATATTTAGTTTGCTGACCAAGAGCTCAAGCTCATCTTCTTTATTTCTCATGCTTTGCGCATTAGTGTACAGACATCGAAGTCCATTAATCATTCCCCCGTGTCTCTTATTTAAGGATTTTTTCCTAAGGATTTTTTCTGCCACTTTATACTGAAATGCTACTGTTTGGGCTTCTGTTGGTGAGGGGGAAAAGAGATAACAGGTTTTAGATAAAACACCCATAAAAAAAGCAGAAGCTTGAGTTTTATGGACATCATACTTCATATTCAGGTATGTAGCACTTTACAAAATTGTGAATTTCCAAATTATTATCTACAGTAAAGTGTCCAGTTCCAGGCTGCCATCTGTTCCTTTGTGGAAGTGATGGGCACTTACAGCAACCACTGCATGGAAAGTCTGCCCCTGTGGTTTTGAATCATGCTGCATCAACAAAGGAAATGGGTTCTGTAGCTTCCAGCAATCACATCATGTGGGCAAAGGAAGCATAAAGGGAAACACTTCCTTTGTCTGCTCTGTTTGAAATCTAGGCGACTTGAAGGCCAAGACAAATCTGCTTCCTGTTTGCAGAGGCAACGGGGGGGGGGAGGGGAGGGGAGGAGGACTCGTCTCTTCCTGCCATTTGCAGATGTTGGTGTTTTTGGCAGGTTCGCAGCTGGATTATTTAATTGCTTAGATCTTGTGGAACAGGCACACTCTCCCCACCTGTGGCCTTGCAGGTGATAGTGGGCTGCAGGTTTCCTCACCCCTCACAGCTGGGGCCTCCTCTGTGGCTCCTGCAAGAGGCAATCTGAGGCAGCTGGCCTTCATTGCCCATTGCCAGTTATATATGGCAATTGTTCAGTGATGCACATCACCTCTTAGACTGGGAATGATGTAATAAATGTGTTAATTAATTTTATTAAAGGGTAAATATTCCTTCTTGTGCAATTGAGCATAAATACTGTGATAAATGCCCTGAGGTGCATGTACTTTTAGAAGAAGAGGGTGTGCCTCCTAAAGAGAGAGACATTCATGAATCTCCCTTTTTCAGCACTAAAGCTACTAATAATGGAGTCTTGTGATAAACAAATTCAATTATGTCTTGCATAGTCTGTTATGACACTTCCTGTAATCTCCATGTATACCTTCATGACATATTATGCAATTCTTTGTGTATTGTAAATGTCTGGTGTCAGCAGCTGACTAACCTGTAGCTGTACAGCTTCAATGTACAGCTTCAATGTACAGACATTGAAGTCCATTAATCATTCCCCCGTGTCTCTTATTTAAGGATTTTTTCCTCCCACCACTAGGTCTGCGTAGTGTTTGCTCCATTTGGTCTATGACATTTGGATGATCATCTTCATCAATTGATAGACTCCTACCTTCAGGAGCACTGTCTCCCTCCCCCACATTAGTCAGTTTAAAGCCCTCCTGATGAGGTTTCTGAGATTTTTGGCCAAAACATTCCTCCCAACCGTTGTGAGGTGCAGCCCATCACTTGCCAGAAGTCCATCTTCAAGAAACTGCAGTCCGTGATCTAAGAATCCAAACCGTTCCTGTTTACACCATTTGCGAAGCCAGCTGTTCACTTCCACTATTTTTCTCTCTCTCCCTGGGCCACGTCGTTCAACTGGGAGGACAGATGAGATGACAATTTGTGCATTTAATTGCTTCAATTTCCTGCCCAGAGCCTCGTAGTCTCTTTTGATCTTCTGGAGGCTATTGCTTGCAGTGTCATTGGTTCCCACATGAACCAAGAGGAAGGGGTATTTGTCAGTGGGTTTTATGATTCCTTGCAGTCGTTCAGTTACATCTTGGATCTTAGCCCCGGGGAGATAGCACACTTCCCGAGATATCTTGTCAGGCCCACAGATCACTGCTTCTGTTCCCCTCAGTAGGGAATCCCCTATCACCACTACACGCCTCCTCTTAGGTTTGGTCGGGGTTCTTCCGTGAGCTGTCCGTTCCAAGGTCACCTGCACATTCCCTGAGGACTGACTTTGCTGCTCGTCTTCATATACCTGATTGACTGTAATGAGGGAGAGATCCTCAAATGGAGTCTGCTCTTCGTCTTCCATGCTAGGGGAGAGGACCTCAAAGCGATTGTGTATTTCTAAACAATCAGAGCGAACCCTGGGCCTCCTACTTCTTTGAGTCACGTTTCTCCATGTATCTGGCTCCTGTGTTGGTGAACTAGCCTCCTTCTCAGGGGAGTCCCCTGTCGTCTCCTTGATGGAGACGGTGTGCTCTGTTGCTTCCAAGAAGACCTCCAGCTCTCTTAATTCTTTGGAGCGTAGCTACACGTTCCTCCAGTTGCTGGACTTTGTCTTCTAAGAGGGCAGCTTCTTCTTCTTCTTGGGTTGAATTGTGATATGTAGGATGTAGGATGTGGAGATCCAAGAACTATGGGATGTTGCTGGTTTCTCTTCCTGACTAGTAGAGATTGCTACCTTGGTTATGGAACCTGACTATGGAATCTGCTGCGGCTGCTGCTGTGAGTGTGGGGGAGGACCGCTACCTTCTACAGGCCAATTTCCATTGGGCCTAATAATAATTTTTTATTATTACTATATTTTTTGTGTTTTTCTCTACCATTGTTAGCACAATAAACTACAGTATTTAAATAAATATTTTGGGAGTATTTGCTTAGTTGTTGGATTCTAATAATATAATAATTTATTATTTATACCCCACCCATCTGGCTGCCACTCTAGGCGGCTCCCAGTAGAATATTAAAAACATGATAAAACATCAAAAACTTCCCTAAACAGGGCTGCCTTCTGATGTTTTCTAAAAGTCAGGTATTTGTTTATTTCCTTGACAGCTGATGGGAGGGCGTTCCACAGGGCCACCACCGAGACGGCCCTCTGACTGGTTCTGCATCTTAGGCCAGGGATGGGGAACTTCATGATCTCCAAATGTTACTGGATTTGCAGCTCCTAGCACAGCCACCAGTCAAGGATTATGCGATTAGTAGTCCAGCAACAATTGGAACCACCCCCATTTTAAGATGAAAAATAGCTACTACATACAAACTGAGGTATTAAACTTGCCTGTTTCTACCAAATGACGCAGGAGTTGCTATTTACTTAGTGGATAAACACAATGACTTGGATCCAGACTTAGAATAAGACCTGTTGAAATCAATTGGATACGTCATTAATGTGCTTGATCTGTAAAATGTGACTGTTTCCTTGCAGAATTCTGAAGACTGGTCTTGTATTTTTATCCTGGAATAAAAATATCTTTCAATACATGATTGTTCTATGTTGTTTTTGCTCTGTAATTTTCACTTTCTAATCTTATATCTGCATTATTTGCATGAGCTATGTAAATGTAACATGGTAGTTAGAAAAGAACCCTATGTAACAGACTAAACTTTAAAATCTGCCTTTGCATACAAATGCAGCTAACACCAACTCCCTGGCCCACTTGTGTGTAAAGGAAACTTTCATTACACGTTAGCAAGTGAGAGAAGCAGGGGTGTCGTTTCTTGTATCTTGTGGCTGGAACAAAGAATTGTCATATGGCATGGTTAAAACTATTAATCAATTCTAAATACATAACTTTTTAATGCTGTCTTTATTTGAACATGTATGAGAGAAAATTTAGAAACTTTGAAGCTAATAAAAAGGCTTTTTGTTTTGTATCTAGGATTTAGAAGAATTCTGCTTTAAGTTTTGTGTCAATCACTTGACTGAAGTCACCCAGACTGCAGCTTTTTGGCAAATGGATGGTTCTCTGCTAAAGGAATTCATTGCTAAAGCCAGTAAATATGGAGCCTTTAAGAACTGAATGGATGTTGCAGCCATAGCTGGTGTGATTTCATGGCCATGCTGTATAAAAAACACTTGTCCAGCAGTTGTTTTTAAAGGAGTTCCAAATCAAAGAATGGAAGATTTGATTTTAAGTTGCTCTAGATAGCTGGATGCGTCTACAAAGTTTTGAACTTTGGAAAGAATAAGATGGAAGGAACTGAAGGAGGGTGAAGAGAAGACTATGATCGATCTTTCAGAAGTTGGGCTTGCTCAGTTGTTAATCTATGTGGTGTAATTTAGTGATTTCAGGGTCTCTTACTGATTTTTGCTGGCACTAAAATGCTTCACCACCTGGAACTATGTAGCAGCAGTGTGAGAAGGAAGTATTTTTGCCTTTTTGTCTGTTCATTTGCATGCACATGAAGGAAGCTTGCAGAACCTGCCAGTAACGAAGGACTTGCTTGTCTGTGAAACAATTATGCATTGAATCTGTTGAACTATGTCTCTTAAAAAGAAGAATCAGTTATATGGTGTCTCAAAATCTATTTGGAATTAAATTTTTGCCTCCACAGCTTTTTGACATATAAGCTGTGACAGGCAGACTCGTTGTAGAGATTTAAAGTTGTTAAAAGCAGAATACTCTTGGAAAATATTTTGCATTTAAATTATGTATGAATTCTGTACATTTTCTGTGTGTAAAATGTGTGCTCTAAATGTATCCCATTAAAATAATGCATAAAATTATTTTTAGCAGAGGGTGGTGCTTCTGAGTTTGAAAGGACATTAGAACATCTGTTCCTGCATTGCAGGGGATTGAAGATGACCTTTGGGGTTCCATCCAACTCTACAATTCTATACAGTGGTGCCCCGCAAGACGAACGCCTCGCAAGACGGAAAACCCGCTAGACGAAAGGGTTTTCCGTTTTGGAGGCGCTTCGCAAAACGAATTTCCCTATGGGCTTCCTTCGCAAGACGAAAGCCCATAGGGAAATCTCCGGGACAGAGGGGAAGCGCAGCGCGTCTTCCCCACTGTCCTCGGACCTCCTCCGAAGGCTGGCGGTGGGGCGGAGAGACCTCCTCCCGCCGCCAGCCTTGGGGTGGCTGCTCCGAAGGCTGGCGGTGGGGCGGAGAGACCTGCTCCCCGCGCCAGCCTTCAGATGGCTGTCCTGAAGACTTGCGGTGGGAGGAGGGTTTTCCTTCCCACCGCCAACTTTCAGAATGCTGTTCTGAATGTTGGCATGGGGAGGAAAAACCCTCCTCCCACCACAAGCCCCAGGAACAGAGGAGAAGCGCTGCGCGCCTTCCCCTCTGTTCCCGTACCTGTCCTGAAGGCTTGCGGTGGGGAGAAAAGCCCTTCTCTGCACTGCCAGCCTGGCAAGCGGTCTCCATAGGAACGCATTAATTGATTTTCAATGCATGCCTATGGGAAACCGTGCTTCGCAAGACGAAAAACTCGCAAGAAGAAAAAACTTGCGGAACGAATTAATTTCGTCTTGCGAGGCACCACTGTACTGCTGTTGTTCTGGTAGTCTTCACCAGAAAGGGGCAGGCAGTGTGTAGTAAACATTAGTAACTTCTACAGTGTTGCTGAAAGGGAAAAAATGCATTAAATTGGATAAATCCTTGATAAATCAAAACTTTATAGGACTGTCTACCTTTCATTATTGAGGGTTATATACCCAAGGCTAATATCTACCGTATTTTTCCCTCTATAACACGCAGATTTTTTCTCCTAAAAAGGAAGGGGAAATGTCTGTGCGTGTTATAGAGCGAATGTGTGGTCCCTGGAGCCGAAAAAGCAGGCAAAAATCAAATCGCGGGTCTCCTAGAAGGGAAACTTGAAAAGAGGAAGCGGCTGCTTTCCTCCATTCTGCCTCAGGGTCTTACTCCCCACCCTCCTCTGTTTCCTTGCTGTGTTTGCTCAAACGGAACAAAGAGCAGGGAAAGCCCCTCCCCTCCAGGCAAGAAGAGGGGAAAGTGTCGTCTCTGTGCTCTGGTACTGCTGGGGGAGAGGGAGAGAGAGGGGGGAGGGAGAGAGAGAGAGAGAGAGAGAGAGGGAGGGAGAGAGAGAGAGGGGGGAGGGAGGGAGAGAGAGATGGCTGGCTTGGGTGGGGGAAAACTTTTGCCTTTCTTTCCTCCCTCCCGTTAAATCCCTCTCCTGCATTCCTCCCCTCCAGGCAAGAAGAGGGGAAAGTGTCGTCTCTGTGCTCTGGTACTGCTAGGGGAGAGGGAGAGAGAGGGGGGAGGGAGGGAGGGAGAGGGAGAGAGAGAGAGGGAGAGAGAGAGAGAGAGAGATGGCTGGCTGGCTTGGGTGGGGGGAAACTTTTGCCTTTCTTTCCTCCCTCCCGTTAAATCCCTCTCCTGCATTCCTCCCCTCCAGGCAAGAAGAGGGGAAAGTGTCGTCTCTGTGCTCCGGTACTGCTGGGGGAGAGGGAGAGAGGGGGGGGAGGGGGAGAGAGAGGGGGGGAGAGAGAGAGAGAGAGAGAGATGGCTGGCTTGGGTGGGGGGAAAGTTTTGCCTTTCTTTCCTCCCTCCGTTAAATCCCTCTCCTGCATTCTTAGCCAGCTGCTTCTCTGCACACCCCTCTCATGTCCCTTCTTTGTTTTTCCTTCGCTCCCCACTTAAAATGTGGTTACAAAGCATAGATCCACATGGATCCTCAGGATCTTTGCATTGGGTCACCCCAAATTCACCATCAGATCACATAGCATGTCCATGGCTACAGCCTGCCCCCCCAAAATCACGCACCCACTGTTGCCTGGGGCTGCAATGGTGCAAAAACGTGGTTAAAAAGCATGGATCCACATGGATCCTCAGGAACTTTGCATTGGGTCACCCCAGATTCACCATCAGATCACATAGCATGTCCATGGCTACAGCCTGCCCCCCCAAAATCATGCACCCACTGTTGTCTGGGGCTGCAGTGGTGCAAAAACGTGGTTTAAAAGCATGGATCCACATGGATCCTCAGGACCTTTGCATTGGGTCACCCCAAATTCACCATCAGATCGCATAGCATGTCCATGGCTACAGCCTGCCCCCCCAAATCACGCACCCACTGTTGCTTGGGGCTGCAATGGTGCAAAAACGTGGTTACAAAGCATGAATCCACAGGAATTCTCAGGATCTTTGCATTGGGTCACCCCAAATTCACCATCAAATCACATAGCATGTCCATGGCTACAGCCTGCACCAAAAAAATCACGCACCCACTGTTGCCTGGGGCTGCAATGGTGCAAAAACGTGGTTACAAAGCATGGATCCACAGGAATTCTCAGGATTTTTGCATTGGGTCACCCCAAATTCACCATCAGATCACATGCCTGTGGCCACAGCATGAAGCCCAAAAATGATACATCCACTGTTTCATTCAGAATGTTTTTCCCTTTGTTTTCCTCCTCTAAAAACGATGTGCGTGTTATGGTCAGGTGCGTGTTATAGAGCGAAAAATACGGTAGATATTCTTTCTTTCTTGATGTAGAATAGTGGTGATGCTCAAAAAAACTTGATTGATGACAATACTACAGGTAGAAAATGTGTTAGGACTGTTGTGTCGTATGAAAATGTTGTTGACTTTCTGGGGGGGGGGAAGGGCACTTTTCAAAGCATATTCTTGTAGAAACAGAAAGGGACCAGAAAACCCCCCACTAACTTCTGCAAAGGAAGTGTGCCAATACAGGCAAAGTTCTCATTGATTATTCCAGCATCCACAGTGAATGTGCAGCTGGCACAATGAAGATACAGCTTTTGGTGCATCTGCTAGGATTCAGGTACTGTCTAACAGAGCTCTCTCACACACAAAATGTACAGCAGCTTTAATGTCTGTATTAGCAGTGCAAATTCTGAAGTATAACTTCTAAAGACTAAATTATAAAAACCCACAACCCTACTGTTTGAAGCTGACCTATAAAAACGTATCTGGTATTTCTCCTCAGTGCTGCCCATCTCCAAGCTGCAGTTGATTCTTAGTGCCACCCCATCAACATATATTCACTAATGGGACAAAAACTGCAATGGAAAATCTGGTTAATCCCCCTCACAATTTGCATCAGAAACTTCAACCAACTACTTGAATCTTCAGTTTGTTAAAAGTTTCCACATTCACAATCTCAGTCCTGTGTATTTTGGCTGCTTGAATGTATACATCTGCCAGACAGATGGCTAGCGTCCTTATGTTTTGAAAGCACTTACATGGTGTGGTGGTGGGAGGGATGAGAGGACTGGATTTTGCCTTGTCCTATCTCCGCGCCCCCCCCCCAATCCCTTTTTGAAAGTCAGCAGACCAAGTTGCTGAAATGGGAAGCGTCCTGTAACTACCTTGACAGTAGTTGAAGGTAGAAAATACAAATTTAAATCGCTGTACTTTGTTTAAAAAACCCACTTTTATTAAATGATTATTTACAATTCTGTAATCAAACAATTGCAAATATTCTTTACACACACACACAACTACCTATGATTCTAAGAAACTGATTCTCTGAAACATTTTAACATTAAGCCCTCCTGAGGTGTCCGAAACATCTAATGTCCATTGGGCTCCTACTGCAAGGCCAGGGTCATTTTACAGACAGGATCTATTCTGTAAAACTATAAGTGCGAAGGTTCATGGTTTGACTTTCTCTTTGGAAAGTGAAACTATGGTGTTTAATTTCAGTACCAATTGTAGTCAAGTGTCTTGAAGGAGCAGATAGAAGACGTTTCCATTGATTTAAAAAGTATGTGTAGTGACAACTATTATAGCACCACAGTGCAATCCTTTAGGAAGGCTGACCTTGGGTTCTCCATCCCTTCACTGATGTCTCCTGGCCCTGCTGGCTGGAGCTGCCCTGGTTCTAGAGACTCAGTTGCAAAGAAGCTATGAAGAACACATGGTAAACACATCCGATTCTCCCTGTACTGGAATAGATCAGAAAGACAGCCGTGATCTTGGAGATGGCTATCAAGAGGACACAGACTTTCCCTTGCCTTTCCAAATAATCACATAAATGAATAGGCAATAGACAAAAAGAGAATTTGACCGTCAAAACCAAAAGAAAAAATGCCTTTGCTGGAACAAAAGTGTCTCACGGTCATGATTAGAGGAAAAAAACAGTTATAACAAATGTGCTATATATGGACACGCAGACTTATCTAACTGGAAAGTTGATTTTATGCGAGAACCAGATAGGAGAAATCATGATCAAATGTTACAGAAATATGCAGGTTGTTCAGAGATACTATTAGATACACTAGCTGTGTCTTCTGGGGCAGGTAGTACTACTTCCTTCAAATCTTTCAGAAGCTCAATCTGAGTATCCAGTCTTTCCCGTGTGTGCAGTAGCTGCTGAATTTTTTCTTCAGTTCCTGTAGAATTTACAATTGATGCTTAGTATTAATGTAAAATGCAAAAGTTTGTTGTTTTCAAATGACTCCTTTGTTTCTCTATCTTCTCCATTGTGACTGTACTTTCAATCAACTGATTTCATAAAGGCAATTTCAGTTACCTGAATACACAAGCATAATTCTACAAAAAGGGTCAAAATATTAACCCCCTCCAAAACATTTTTTACAGGGAAATGTATATAACTATTATTCATGCCTGAAAAGGCACAAAGGGGGACTACGGATTGGTAGAGCAATGCAGCAGTTATGCCAGGCAGCCCCTTCTTACAGCAGGAAATAGACGGTATAGTACTGATAACTCATTTCCTTCTCCTTCCCACTCCTTAAAAATGAACAATGGAATATAGTCTACTTATTGAGTTCAGTAAGACTTAGTCCCAGAAATGCAGCCTAATAAGCAGAATAGGCAAGTGGTTTTCTTCGTAAGATCAAAAGAATAATCAGGCCAAACAGTCTGAATTATTTCAGCACCAAGTAACTGATCTATTCTACTTTGGTGCTGAGACATTTGTGCTTGGGTTTTAATGCCAAACCAGATTGCCCAGGCTCAAAAAGTAGTCATTGAGAGAAGTTCCAAATTTTGCTTCATGCATACATACCAGAGTGAGCTGTTGCAAGTATATTTTCAAAAAGGCCACAGTCAAAAAGTGACATTACTGTTTCTTCATATTCTGAGGGTAGAGACAAAACCATGCTGATACCTCTGCATGATCACAGATTTTAATATACAGTACACCCAAGGATACAGGTGAAACTCGAAAAAATTAGAATATCGTGGAAAAGATAATTTATTTCAGTAATTCAACTTAAAAGGTAAAACTAATATATGAGATAGACTCCTGACACGCAAAGTGAGATATGTCAAGCCTTTATTTGTTATAATTGTTATAATTATGGCATACAGCTGATGAAAACCCCAAATCTCAGAAAATTAGATTAAATGAAATCAGCAAAACAAGGATTGCAAATAGAGCAATATTGGACCTCTGAGAAGTAGAAGCATGCATATGTACTCAGTACTTGCTTTGGGCCCATTTTGCATCAATTACTGCGGTGTGGCATGGATGCTATCAGCCTGTGGCACTGCTGAGGTGTTATGGAAGACTTTTTCAATAGCTTCAATAGCAGCCTTCAGCTCTTCTGCTTTCTCGGTCTCATGTCTCTCATCTTTCTCTTAGCAATGCCCCATAGATTCTCTATAGGATACAGGTCAGGCGAGTTTGCTGGCCAATCAAGCACAGTAATCCCATGGGCACTGAACCAGGTTTTGGTACTTTTGGCAGTGTGGGCAGGTGCCAAGTCCTGCTGGAAAATGAAGTTAGCATCCCCATAAAGCTCATCGGCAGAAGCAAGCATGAAGTGCTCCAAAATCTCCTGGTAGACAGCTGTGTTGACTTGATAGCTACTGCACCTTTTCACAATATTCTAATTTTCTGAGATTGTTAATTTGGAGTTTTCATCAGCTGTACGCCATAATCATCACAATTATAACAAATAAAGGCTTGGCATATCTCGCTTTGCGTGTCATGAGTTTATCTCATATATTAGTTTCACCTGTATACTCAGTAAAAATAGGTTATTGAGCTGTATGTAACCCACCATGCTTGGTGAAGGCTGGGCTATGAATGCATACAATAAATAAAGTCATGCCAGTGTATAAAATGGTCATGACCTCCCCCTGAACCCAGGGGTATCAGGGCTGTTGCACCTAACCTGTCTTCTCTTTCCGCTTCCACTAAAACCTGTTGCAAGGGAAGGTCACAGGGTGCCCCAAAGCCCAACTGTGCATTTGTGCTCTGTAGGGGAGAGTCAAAAACTCATCCTGCAACAGTAGGCTGGGGAAAAAGAACATGAGAAATAAACAGGGCCAAGCAGTCTTGTTCCTGAGAGGTAAGCCCTACGGAAGCATTCACAGGTCATGACTTGGACCAAAAAGCTCAAATTAGCAACTGTCCCAAATGGCTGTGACTTAAAAACACTTTCCAGTACCTGCTTCAGAAGTGTTGTCATCCATCAGCTTTTCTTGCGCAAGGTGAAGAGTGTCTAACATTTCCTCAAAGATTTCATCAAGAAGCCCAGCCTGCTTACACTTCCTTAAAAAGTCTATCCTTACTGTTAAGAGAGAAATACATCCTTTTTCAAACAGTTCCATATCTACTGGCATTGTGAAGCTCTTTCTAGCAAGAGCTAGAAATTTACTTTCAAGACATTTTGTTTTTTAGCTTGCAAGATACTCTCAAGTCATAGTTACACTAAAATCCTGGATGCTTTAAATATTTTTTGAAGCAGCAATCACTTCTCCACCAGGGAAAAGCAGCAGCAGCAAAGGCTCAAGAACAAGCCAAAAGCTTAGATAATGTGTGTTTATATGTGGCTTTCCCCTCTGCCACAGAAACCCATGGGTCCAGGTTATTGGCCTGTTAGTGGTCACAATGTGATTATGGAGGATGGATGGTGGCTAATGGATTGAGGTTGAATCCTGACAAGACAGAAGTACTGTTTTGGGGGGACAGGGAGCGGGCGGGTGTGGAGGATTCCCTGGTCCTGAATGGGGTAACTGTGTCCCTGAAGGACCAGGTGCGCAGCCTGGGAGTCATTTTGGACTCACAGCTGTCCATGGAGGCACAGGTCAATTCTGTATCCAGGGCAGCTGTCTACCAGCTCCACCTGGTACGCAGGCTGAGACTCTACCTGCCCGTGGACTGTCTTGCCAGAGTGGTGCATGCTCTAGTTATCTCCCACTTGCGCTCTACGTGGGGCTACCTTTGAAGGTGACCCGGAAACTACAACTAATCCAGAATGCGGCAGCTAGACTGGTGACTGGGAGCGGCCGCCGAGACCACATAACACCAGTCTTGAAAGACCTACTGTCAGGGGCTCAGGAGCAGAGGCACAGGGGAGAGAGGAAACGGAGAGCGAAGGGGAAGAATCTGAGGGCAGCGTAGGGGAGTATGACAGTGGCTCGAGAGATTCCATGAGCTTCTCCAGCGATTCAGAAGATTCCCAGAGGGGGGCGCCGATGGCCAGGGCAAGGGGGGTCCCAGGGGGGACGCACCAGAAGCAAGGGGCCAGCGGGGACTCCCAAAGCAGCAGCAGGAGATCAGGACCAGTTCCCCCACCAGAGCGTAGTGGGGGGGAAGAGTCCCATGTATCAGGGCCAGCGTCTCCTCCAGTAGGGAGAGAAGATGAGTCAGGGCTGACCACGCCTCTATCGGAGAGTGAGGGAACGGAGGGGAAGTCAGGTCCAGCTAGCCCCCCTGAAGGGGGAAGCAGTGACAGGAGCAGTGTAACGGTCAGGAGAAAGGTTGCCGGCTGGGCGCGCGCGCCAAGTTCAAATGTACAGGCGCACGGGACAGCAGAAAACCCGGATTGGGAACCAGGTCCTAAAGCCCGCCGGAGGCAGGGGGAAGACTCAGGAGACTCAGCGTCAGAAGAGTCTAGAAAGGGCAAGACCCCAGTGGACAGGCGGACCCAGAGGAGGAAAGAGCAAAGGAAGAGGTGGAGCAAGGCTAGAGTCTTAAACTGGTGTCTGGGGGGAGGAGATTCAGACGGAGCTTCAGCGGTCTAGAGTTTGAGACGTAGAGCTGCGCGCCGTGGCTTTGAAATCAAAACTGAACTTCAATAAAGACTTTTGTATATAACAAGGAACTGGCGTTGGTCCTTTGTGAGCTGGGACCTCGGGCAGCTCTGACACCTACATTTCCGGTACGTTTCCGAGCACAATTCAAAGTGTTGGTGTTGATCTTTAAAGCCCCAAATGGCCTCAGCCCAGTATACCTGAAGGAGCGTCTCCACCCCCATCGTTCTGCCCGGACGCTGAGGTCCAGCGCCGAGGGCCTTCTGGCGGTTCCCTCATTGCGAGAAGCAAAGCTACAGGGAACCAGGCAGAGGGCCTTCTTGGTAGTGGCGCCCGCCCTGTGGAACACCCTCCCATCAGATGTCAAAGAGATAAACAACTACCTGACATTCAGAAGACATCTTAAGGTTCAGGGAAGTTTTTAATGTGTGACATCTTAGTGTATTTTTGGTCTTTGTGGAAGCTGCCCAGAGTGGCTGGGGAAACCCAGCCAGATGGGCGGGGTACAAATTAATAATAATAATAATAATAATAATAATAATAATAATATTTTTTAAAGTAATATTTATTCAGAATTTTAAAGGTTACAAAAAAGTAAAAAAAAAAAAAGACAAGAGAAAAAATACAATCATTTTAAAAAAAAAGAAAAAAGAAAAAACAAATCAAACCTTTACATATTTTTCTTTCTTTAACTTATTTCCTTGACCTCCTCACACCTCCCGTTTTTGTATTCTAATTCAAATTGTTAATTCAGCAAATCCTTGCACATTCTCTCTTTCCTAACAAAATCCTTAAATTTACCATATTTTTTAAAAACCGCTTTTACTTTATCCAATCTTAACTCTCATCCAAGGCTTTATATCTATACTTATTCTTAATACGTTTCCCTAAGGTCGGAAAAGATTCCATTCCATGAATTTCCCAACTCTCATAAAAAAAAACAACAAAAAAACAAATTATATTATATGCATATTGAGTTCCCAATTTCCATTCCACCCACACCCCTTCCCGGTTTCAGTCCCCAGCATAAGTCCATCAATCTCCAAAAAGCCATCAACCCGGAGATCTTAAATCCGAGGCTCTTAAATCTCTTTCATGTCCCCTCTGCCAGTCTTTTTGATAGTCTTTAGTATTAAAAACCAAATCTCGGGGAAGCTCCAACCCAACAACATCCACATTCCTTCCAGCCAAATCTCCATAATTGAGAGTAGGGCCTATAAGATCTTCCAAATCTTGTTTCACTCTCCTTTCAAATCCAAAGGTCCCCAAAGCTCCAACTTCCACCTGAATCAGATTTGTAATCCAAAGGTCATCTGATCTCCACATAAAGAGATCTCTCCATCTTTCATTTTCCAATTCAGGCCAGGCTTCCATCTTCAAATATTTATTTCTCCTTGTTGCCATCATGTCAGGCCCCAAATTGTAGCTCACCTTTTGCATCTGTAGAGTTACGGCTCCCCCTTTCTTCGCTTCAGAGACAACATAATTCTCCTTCTCACATTTTCCTTTTTGTTCAGTTGAATAAAGTTCCTGTGCCGAGTTCTTATCAAATTCTTTGCTAGTACTCACTCTTGTGCCCAAAGTTGTAACATTTGTAGTCAAAACATTTATCTGACCTTGCAACTTTCCCAAGAGAAAGAATGTCCTATTCAATTCAAACTGAATTTCCTTCCTGACCGCCATTCTTAAACAGTCCAAGGTCAAAAAACAGTTTCTCAGCTGGTCCTTAATGCAATATCCCAAAGCTCCCTCTAGGGGGATTTAAGTTTCTTTTCACTGCTTTCAGCACAGACCCAAAGGTCCCATACGTTAAATTGTAACAGTCCTTCCTTCGTTTTAAACATAAGCTTGTAGCAAATATAGATAATAGAAACAAAGTCCTCTTTTTGTATCTTGACAGCTAGCTTGACAGCTGTCAAATTGTTCTATTCCTCATCAACGGGCTCTCACAGACCACTCCCGGGTCCAGGGGGGTGGCACATCAAATCCCAAATCTTGTTCTTCTCCTGCAGGCTCCCCTGCTTCCCAGAAAAATTTCTGATAGTCTCAATCAGTAGAATTAAAGTCCTTTACAAAAAAAACTCTCCACGACCTTAGTTGACAGGTTCTTTGCTTTAGTTTATTTACAGAAAGGGGAGGCGGACTTCCTGTTTGGACCTTCCCCGATCGGTGCCAAATTTAAAAATATTTTAAGAGTCCAATTTCCGTTCTACTCACGGGTTGTTGTTTGAAATCCAAATGTCCACAGGAAAAAGTCAGCGTTCTCCGGCAACGGCTGTGCGGCTTCACTCCGCGAAAATAGCAGTCGATTCGAAACACCGCGCCACTCCGGAACCCCCAAAAGGGGTTTCCCTGTGAGTAGAGGGGGCGCTCCTGGTGTCCGCCGAATCCCACGTTCCCAGGTTTCCTCCACCTGGGATTTTTAGAGGGTCTCCGCCTTCGCCGCGGCGGCACGAACCGATTTTTGCGGAGCGGGTTCCTCTGAGTCAGAGGAATTCCGCCATTGCCGATGGCACTAACCTGGAAGTCCCCAATAATAATAATAATAATAATAATAATGCTAGTTTTGTATTATAGAAAAAAGTGAAAGTTAAAAAGTACAAAGTGTGATGATGCCTGAAAAAAGAATATCATCATATAATGTGCAAGGCCTGGAAACTCCTATGAAACAGAATTGAAGGTAAATTTAAAACCAGTGTCAGGTGAAGATTACTCAAAAGCTGAAGACTAGACACTTATACCTATACCTAAGTATCTGAGCCATCCAGAAGCCAATTAGGAACAATTCTGAGAGAAGAGAAAAAATGTTGAAATCAATGAGTTTGGTGGGAATATTTGCAAAGAAAGATTTTTTGGCCCAAATGTCTAAGCAATTTGCTGAACTGTATATTTCTCAGAAGAAAGTATGTTTCTGTATCAAGTCACATTTATATATATACAATGGTACCTGTATCAAGTCACATTTATATATACAATGGTACCTCGGGTTACATACGCTTCAGGTTACAGACTCCGCTAACCCAGAAATAGTACCTCGGGTTAAGAACTTTGCTTCAGGATGAGAACAGAAATCGTGCTCTGGTGGCACGGCGGCAGCAGGAGGCCCTATTAGCTAAAGTGGTGCTTCAGGTTAAGAACAGTTTTAGGTTAAGAATGGACCTCCAGAACGAATTAAGTACTTAATCCAAGGTACCACTGTATAGGAAATGGTCTCTATAATAATCATGAGTGGCCATCTTTGTAATTTGAGTCACATTCATGGCAAAAACCTGCAGAACAGGCTACTAGAAATCCTAACAAGTGCCAAACACAGTGAAGTCCTACCTTTCTGCTGGTCGTTTTTTCTCTTAAGGACCTGTTGTAGGCTCTCTTCTGCAACTGTTTCATTATCATTCTGTCAAAAGTGTTTTTAAAAACAAGTTTGCATATTTATCAGTATTCTTCAGAACACTAATGACAATGTTCACGTTTTTCCAGTGTAACAATCCCCACCTTCATATGTTAACAAGATTAGAGCTGAATCCTATCCATGCTTTGCACTAAGCATATGCTGTTTCTTAAACTAAATTATCTCCCAAGTAATCCATGTATTAATTCATAGCACTTTTCCTCCAAGCAGCTCAAAGTGGCACACACAGTTCAACTATGTACATTTTATTTCCCAAGATTTAGCACCTAGCAGCAGTCAGAAACTAAAATGGGTCAAAAAAGAACAAACTGAATTAGAACTCAGACTTAAATCACATGTGAGACCAATGTAGCAAGGAAGCATGGCTCATTGGAGGAAACTTACTGCATGATGTAGACATTAAAAAGGCTTAAAAATATATATTAATTACCATTTTTTTTCCACTGCAGGAAGAGTTTATTAGGATTGGGGGCCGTCCCTTCTTGCTGTCTTCATCTAGAAATAAGATAGCTGCTGCTTATATTTTACCAGATAATTTATTATAGTACTTCAGTAAGTTATAGCAAGATACACTATAAAAACAGACAGAACACGTTAGAATTACTTCTTTTTAAATTCGTCTTAAGAGTTACAATGATAAGGACTTAAGAATCATCCAGTGAATTGGCATAATGGCAAAATGGAGATTTTGTTAACAAATACTACTTCTTGTATCTTGAAAGTCCAAGTAATACTAGCACAAGAGTGCAATAAATTCTTTTCCCCTCTTTGCACCTTGGGCCAAGTCAAAGAACTACCCTATACTGTCACACACCAGTCTTGAAAAACAATCACAGAATTGTGGGGCAGTATAGTTAAGTTTCATGCTATCATTTCACTTTTTAGCCACAGAACACACCGTGTCCACAGCCTGAGTCTCTCTCTCATTTCAGTCATGAGGCAAGTACTAAAAGCTCCTCCCAGCACAATTTTATCAAGAAACAAGAAAAAGGAAAACATGGGTCAAATCAGAATGAGTTGGTGGTGGAAGTATTCTCTGAAAAGTGTATTGGAATTGGCAGGAACAGAAACAAGAACGAACAAAAGTATTTTGGTGTGTAATACAATTTGGTGGATAGGAAAATACCACCATTTGAAAGAACCAACATTTACTTTAAACTGTAAACAACAATTTTAAGAAAGCTAGATAAGCAGCAACTCAACTGTCCCTCTGTCCTGCACAAAATGTGAAGTTCAGAGTCTCTGAGCAGCTGCATGTATGTTGCAGGTGCAATGAGCAGAGACAGTATCAGGCTGCCTTGTGGGCAATTTGTGTGGGTCTTATGAGAAAATTAGTAATTTTCTATTAATTGGAATCTGGCCATTTTCTGAATAATCAGGAATAATGTCAGCTGATGCGTGATGCCAACCTACGTGAGCAGGGAATTATCTACAAGGCGCTAGTTGCTGTGGAGGGCAGAAGGGAGGGTGGCTTTGGTTTTCTGAAGAGCTGCAGAGAGACAAAATCAGGAAAACAACATTTATTGGGTCCAGTGATGAGCAGCAACCACTGGAAAAACTCTTCCACATGGAACTTGAACTGGAGAAATCACTGCTGAACCAGACCGACCTCTGACAAAAAAAACCCCTACTATGGTAAATTGTATAGTGAGTATTTTGTAGTTCTCTTGTTCATATGGGTAGGAGAAAAAATACACTGGTTTTCAGTGTTTTATAAAAGCACTCTTGACACACTTTTTGTCAAGGGTTTCAATAGTGGGGAATGTATAAACAAATATTCCATTACTGCATCTGCTAAAAATGACTATTTGAAGCATGGAGAAGAGTCTGATGAGAAAAAAAACTAACCATAAAAGCTTGTCTTCTTGACTGGGTCATGGTTTGGACAGAACACTCTAATACATTGGAGAAATAACGAGAGAAAAGAAATTGAATTAATATATAAACAAATGCATTCATTTCTATTAAAATGTACATAAATGTAGTAAGACACAGTGAAGAGTTCAGTTCTGGAAGAATGGTACCACTGATACTTATCTGAAAGGAGCACTAAGACAACACCAAGTGCCTATTCAAGAAAGGGTTTGATGTGCTATTTTTGCAAGAAAGAATCATGAGTGTCAGGCAAGCTATGTAGAGTGGAGTGATCAGTGTTTACCAATGAAATAGTGACAAATTATTCTGCCATCTATTCATTTATTTTCAGAGAAAATAAAATTCCTTACTATTGAAGTATGTAAGTTCTCCATTCCAGGAACTTTCAGAAGTAGGCCCCTCTCCTTGGCGAGGAGGCAGGGTCCAAAAGCTTCTGAGTTGTATCCAAAGCAACACTAAGTCAAGGTCCTGTTAAGGCAAGGATTTTCACTTGTGCCCTTGCCTTCTCCTTCCCTTGCGCTGTTGCACACAGAAGGGTGAAGGCAGGCTACACAGAGCAACAATTCCCAAAGGCAGGAAGGGAAAAGGGGGAAATATCATAAGGGAAAATTTCAACATCTTCCCACCAATCACTATTGCTCTGATGATTAAAACCAGAGCCCCACACTGCTACTTTTAAGTTTAAAAACTATTTTAACATCTCATGGACCCTCTTCCTACCTCCATGTACTCAGTCTATCTCCTGAGCTTGCTGCATTTATCAGACTCAACTGGGTAATTTCTTTGCAACAGCAGCCTGGTTTGTTTTTGTTAAAACATTACTTCCTCAGTATTACATTTCAGGTAAAACTATGACTAAAGATATACATTACTATTTTATTTTAAGGTCATGACGCTCTGATGGCTGTGCATTTCAATTATCCTTGTTTTTTAAAGAAAAGAAGGAGAATGTGAAGCATTTGCAACTCTTGGTCCCATACACTGAAGTCCTTTTACTCGCTCAACGAAAGTTCACAAGCCTGTGCTGAGACAGCAGGAGAGCCCCCCTTCCCAAGCCCATCTCACTTTGTGTGTGCCTGTGTTAAGCCAAGCAGATAGGCAAAAGCCCCTCAAACTTCCTGATTGGCTGTGATGAACAAAGGATTCTTGGAAGCAGGTAGGAAGACCTTCAAGATGTTAAAGATAAAAAACAAAAGCAGAGAGGAGGACTGGAATGGGAGAAATAACAGTTGAAAAGAGGAGGGGGAGGAGGAAGGAAGGGGGAAGAAGCAGGACAGAGGAAGAGCAGCTTGGATGGGGGTGACTAACTGTGGTTAAAACATGAACAAAAGGGAGTGAATGCATCATTTCCTTTCCACTTTCTGTTCACTCCAGATGGCATAACTCGACTGGTAGGGGGCCCTGATCAGCCCTGCCCCATTCTAGGTTAACTAAGGTGCCCTGGCTGGCTATGTTAACTTTCAAGAAAAAAAGAAAGCAAAAGGAGGGGCTCCACTGAATGCTTTTCTATGGAACTTTAATCCCCCTCCCCATATATAGTGATGCTTGCTGGCTGTGTTGTTTACAGCAGTTTGGGCAGCACAGCAGGCAAGCAGAATGGACTCCAGGGACTTTCTTAGTGCAAATAAATTTAATAAATTGGTGATGGGGGTGCGAAGGAGAGACTAGGTTCTTCTGGCTCAGGGGATCTTGGTGTTCTCTCCCAGTTGTCTAAGCTGATGTCACACTAAGTTTTAGATGACTCTGAGGTGGGAAACAAATGCAGGTGTCTAATTAACCTGTCTCCAAGGCAATTTCAGGGGAAACTTCAATTTGCTGGCAGGTAATATCAAAATTAATTCTAAGAACTGAGCAAGTTTTTAAACTAGTTTTTCCTAGGCAATGAAAAAATAAATTATGAAAATTAAGTTGGCTGGTCAGGCTGTCAGTTCTGCTGAGAATCCAGCTCCATTAAGCGTCCCCCCGCCAACTGCATCTAGCAACAGTCACTGCATCAGGCTGCAGCAGAGGGAGAGATGGGGAGCAGGGCCACTCCATCTGCTCAGCTGAGGCCCAAGCAACCTCTGGCTCCTCCTCTTTGAGCCATTGCCATTCCGTCTGGACACAGGAAGAACTCTGTAATCAAGCACTAGTAGCTAGGTTCACTTTTTTCCTCCTCTCTCTCAATCCCTTCTCCTTTCTGTGTTGTGTCTTTTAGCTTGTACGCTTGTAAGCCATTCTGGGATGCTTTAAATAAAATAAAACAAAACAAACAAACTACTGTAGAAAGGAAAACTAGTCAGGTCTGTAAAATTCCATTCAAATTAGCTCTCTCTAGCTATAAATTTCAATTCTGCCAGACAAGAAGCTCTTCACAATTTAGAAGGTGAAAAGAGATAACTTGGTTACCACCTGAAAACAGCTGTTCCCTGATAGCTCAATTGCCTCTGGCCCCTCCATCATGCTAGTGTCCCAGTGACTCCAAAACAAGATAGGACATCCCAATATCGGAATTCTTATGACTATTCACAAGAGCCTCCACGTTCTCATGACAAAAGTTCCTGCACTTCAAATTACAAAGGCTCACATCTCTGTCTATCATGTCAGCTAATCAAAATTATTTAAAATGAATACCTTGGGTTTTTCCCTGGCACTCCCTGCTTAGAATTTATTCAGCATATTTCCCACGAAATCCAACACAAGACTTTTAATGCCTACTGAGACGTAAGCAGCCTTAGGATGGCAACCTAAATGAATCGCTTTTGTTGACTCTTCAATATCTCCGAGTTCATGTTGTTGTTGTTGTCGTTTAGTTGTGTCCGACTCTTTGTGACCCCATGGACCAGAGCACACCAGGCACTCCTGTCTTCCACTGCCTCCCCCAGTTTGGTCAAACTCATGATGGTAGCTTCGAGAACATTATCCAACCATCTTGTCTTCTGTCGTCCCCTTCTCCTTGTGCCCTCCATTTTTCAGGGTCTTTTCCAGGGAGTCTTCTCTTCTCATGAGGTGGCCAAAGTATTGGAGTCTCAGCTTCAGGATCTGTCCTTCCAGTGAGCACTCAGGGCTGATTTCCTTAAGAATGGATAGGTTTGATCTTCTTGCAGTCCATGGGACTCTCAAGAGTCTCCTCCAGCACCATAATTCAAAAGCATCCATTCTTTGGCGATCAGCCTTCTTTATGGTCCAGCTCTCACTTCCATACATCACTACTGGGAAAACCATAGCTTTAACTATACGGACCTTTGTTGGCAAGGTGATGTCTCTGCTTTTTAAGATGCTGTCTAGCTTTGTCATTGCTTTTCTCCCAAGAAGCAGGTGTCTTTTAATTTCGTGACTGTTGTCACCATCTGCAGTGATCATGGAGCCCAAGAAAGTAAAATCTCTCACTGCCTCCATTTCTTCCCTTTCTATTTGCCAGGAGGTGATGGGACCAGTGGCCATGATCTTCGGTTTTTTGATGTTGAGCTTCAAACCATATTTTGCGCTCTCCTCTTTCACCCTCATTAAAAGGTTCTTTAATTCCTCCTCACTTTCTGCCATCAAGGTTGTGTCATCCGCATATCTGAGGTTGTTGATCTTTCTTCCGGCAATCTTAATTCCGGCTAGGGATTCATCCAGCCCAGCCTTTCGCATGATAAATTCTGCATATAAGTTAAATAAGCAGGGAAACAATATACAGTCTTGTACTCCTTTCCCAATTTTGAACCAATCAGTTGTTCCATATACAGTTCTAACTGTAGCTTCTTGTCCCACATAGAGATTTCTCAGGAGACAGATGAGATGATCAGGCACTCCCATTTCTTTAAGAACTTGCCATAGTTTGCTGTGGTCGACACAGTCAAAGGCTTTTGCATAGTCAATGAAGCAGAAGTAGATGCCTTTCTGGAACTCTCTAGCTTTCTCCATAAACCAGCGCATATTTGCAATTTGGTCTCTGGTTCCTCTGCCCCTTCGAAATCCAGCTTGCACTTCTGGGAGTTCTCGGTCCACATACTGCTTAAACCTGCCTTGTAGAATTTTAAGCATAGCCTTGCTTGCATGTGAAATGAGTGCCATTGTGCGGTAGTTGGAGCATTCTTTGGCACTGCCCTTCTTTGGGATTGGGATGTAGATTGATCTTCTCCAATCCTCTGGCCACTGCTGCATTTTCCAAACTTGCTGGCATATTGAGTGTAGCACCTTAACAGCATCATCTTTTAAAATTTTAAAGAGTTCAGCTGGAATACCATCACTTTCACTGGCCTTGTTATTTGCAGTGCTTTCTAAGGCCCATTTGACTTCACTCTCAAGGTCAGCAACCACACTACCTGGGGTGTATGAGACACCCATATCTTTCTGGTATAATTCCTCTGTGTATTCTTGCCACCTCTTCTTCATGTCTTCTGCTTCTGTTAGGTCCTTACCACTTTTGTCCTTTATTACGGTAATCTTTGTACGAAATGTTCCTTTCATATCTCCAATTTTCTTGAACAGATCTCTGGTTCTTCCCATTCTGTTGTTTTCCTCTATTTCTTTGCATTACTCATTTAAGAAGGCCTTCTTGTCTCTCCTTGCTATTTTTTGGAAATGTGCATTCAATTTCCTCTATCTTTCACTATCTCCCTCGCATTTTGCTTGCCTTCTCTCCCCCGCTATTTGTAAGGCCTCGTTGGACAGCTACTTTGCTTTCTTGCATTTCCTTTTCATTGGGATGGTTTTCGTTGCTGCCTCCTGTATAATGTTGCAAGCCTCCATCCATAGTTCCTCAGGCACTCTGACCACCAAATCTAAATCCATAAACCTGTTCCTCACTTCCACTGTGTATTCATAAGGGATTTGATTTAGATGGTATCTTACTGGCCCAGTGGTTTTTCCTACTTTCTTCAGTTTAAGCTTGAATTTTGCTATAAGAAGCTGATGATCTGAGCCACAGTCAGCTCCAGGTCTTGTTTTTGCTGATTGTATAGAGCTTTTCCATCTTTGGCTGCAGAGAATATAATCAATTTGATTTCGATGCTGCCCATCTGGTGATGTCCATGTGTAGAGTCGTCTCTTGTGTTGTTGGAAGAGAGTGTTTGTGATGACCAGCTTGTTCTCTTGGCAGAACTCAATTAGCCTTTGCCCTGCTTCGTTTTGAACTCCAAGGCCAAACTTGCCAGTTGTTCCTTTTATCTCTTGACTCCCTACTTTAGCATTCCAATCCCCTATAATGAGAAGAACATCCTTCTCTGGTGTCATTTCTATAAGGTGTTGTAAGTCTTCATAGAATTGGTCAATTTCAGTTTCTTCAGCACCAGTGGTTGGTGCATAAACTTGGATTACTGTGATGTTAAAAGGTCTGCCTTGGATTCGTATCGAGATCATGATATCATTTTTGAGATTGCATCCCAGTACAGCTTTCGCCACTCTTTTGTTGACTATGAGGGCCACTCCATTTCTTTTACGGGATTCTTGCCCACAGTAGCAGATATGATGGTCATCCGAACTGAATTCGCACCTTCCCGTCCATTTTAGTTCAGTGATGCCCAGAATGTCAATATTTAGTCTTGCGATCTCATTTTTGACCACATCCAACTTACCCAGGTTCATGGTTCTCACATTCCAGGTTCCTATGCAATATTTTTCTTTACAGCATTGGACTTTCCTTTCGCTTACAGGCATATCCGCAACTGAGCGTCCTTTCAGCTTTGGCCCAGCCGCTTCATCAGCTCTGAATCTACTTGTACTTGTCCTCCACTCTTCCTCAGTAGCATGTTGGACGCCTTCCGAAATGAGGGGCTCATCTTCCAGCATCATAACTTTTATATGCCTGCTGTCTTTGTCCATGGAGTTTTCTTGGCAGGGATACTGGAGTGGCTTGCCGGTTCCTGCTCCAGGTGGATCACGTTTAGTTAAAACTCTCCACTATGACCTGTCCATCTTGGGTGCCCTGCATGGCATAGTTCATAGCTTCTCTGAGTTATTCAAGCCCCTTCGCCACGGCAAGGCAAGTGCTCAATTCTGCCACCTTGTAGGTGGATTTGACAGCCAAGGTGAGTAACTTATAAAAGCGGGCATATCATGAATATCCCCCACATCCAATTCTGGGGGATAAAAAAGTTTATTTTGCTGGTTCTCAGGATTGTTTAGATTCAGATATTGGGTGGTGTTTTTCACTCATGAAAGGCTTTTGGACTGCAGAGGAAGCTTCTGTGAAAAGAAAGAGGGCCAATTTTCCTACCTTCCCCTTATTTCTGCAACTCTGCTGGGTCTCCCCAAACCTGCTCGAGAGGATTAGGGGGTGCTTTGGAGCAGTGGATGGGAGTGCAGGACAAAAGGGGAATTTTGAAAAAGCTTTCACTAATGGAAGCCTTCAGTCAGCAGAGGGACTGACTGAATAGTCTATTACAGGGGTCGGCAACCTAAGGCCCATGGGCCAAAAGTGGCCCACGGGGGTCGTTTAACCAGCCCACAAGCCGTCTCTGAACTGAGCCGCCTGCTCAGTGAGTCCCCATGTGCTGCGCTAAACCGGCGCACAGGGACTCACTTCCGCTGTGCCAGAAATCGCATCTGTGCGGACACCAACGCTGGAAATCGTGTCTGCGCAGATGCCGGAAATCGGGTGTGAATGCGATCCGGCCCACGTAGGGATCTCCGCTGGAGTGAACCAGCCCAGGCGAGGTCTATTATCTGGCCATTAGGTGCCACAGCAGGTGCTGTGATCTTCCAGCAATTTGACTTCACCCGCAAAGGAACACCCCTGCATTGTCTCCAAAGACAGATGGGTGCCACCAACAGGCAAAGACAGTACCACCCAACCACCCCAATAATGGTGTCAAAATAAAAGATAAATGGAAGAAAATTCTCAAAATGCAACAAATTTTAGAAAAGAATTTGTTAAATACCGGTAAATGCCTTGAATTTCATCTGTTTCTATTGCAGCATCATCACACAAAGCACAGAAATAATGGTAACTTCTGCGACAGTTTTTTATCTCACAGCCCACAGTGGCTCCTTTCTTGCGACAGAAATTGCATATCTGCAAAAAATGGGTTTTTGAGTCTAAACAAACTGTACCATATCAGGTTGGTTCTGATGTTAGCAATCTTAGCTTTCAGTGAACCAAAATTTTTAAACCACAGTCTTTGGAATGGGTACTCATAAGTCCTACCTGAATTCAATGCGACTTACAGCCAGGAACAGGGGTTAAAATTGCAGTCTAACTTTCTCCAATCATTACTAACTCTCTGTTGCAATTTTAACTAGAGAAACATTTTTTAAATTATTTGGTTACGAGAAATGCTTTGCTTCTGTCAAGGTTTGGCTAGCCTGGGCCTCTACCCCACACTTCTTTGCATTTATATTCTTTAATTTAAAATTATGTGGTCGCAGCCTTCATGGTATCTCCATACAATTATTTCAATGAAATAATTATTAAATTGTCTATTGATAACATCCCATATATTCCATTTGCTATGAGTGGGGTAGTACCTCTGGTGGGAGACACGTCCCGCTCCTTCTGAGATAGTTTGTCCACCTCTGGTCCTCACCCTGCCCTTAGCTCTCACCTCTTAGAAGCGGTCAGCATGTGACAGAAGCCCCAGCCCAGGAAATGGCTTTGACTGGGTGGCTAAACCAGGTGTATGGAGCCAATGGGTCTCAGACCTTTAGTGGATTAAGGACTTTCCTTGCATGCAAAGAGAGGCTCCAACCGATTGAGCGGACAAGACCAAGAGTGGATCCAATGGTTAAAAAGGTGGTTTTCTGCATGTGCTGTTGAGGGAAGTGAGGGGCAGATGGGGCTCATCAACCTGGGAAGGGAGCCCATCAAGTAGAAGGAGCCTTCTGCTGCCCTTGTAGGATACCTTCGGGAGAAGAAAAATCTAAGGAATAGTAAACCCTACACAAATCTGGAGTGTAGTCCCTAAGACAGTTGGATGGTTTCCTTTGGACCCCATCAACGAGGTTGAGAGGCACAGGGGATTTGTTGTCTGAGCAGCCCAGGACCTTCAGATACACTGCCCAGGCATGTGCTCCGGGAAGGTCACTTCGAGACAGACAGGTGCCAGCAGCTATTACATTTCTAGTAGAAAAGCACTGGGTAATGTAATTTGCAATCAAGACTACAGTTACCTTATATACAATAGGATGTATATCTGATGATGGTAAGAATTCAGACTTCAAATTGGCGCTAACATTTTTTTATCCTTTTGATGGGATTTTATGTACAGTTCTTAAGAGTGCACAAGGGATGCTTTGAGGGGAAAAGCCAGACATTTAGCCAAGACTATTGCTTCTCCCTTCATTTTGGAGAAATCTGTTGAGGAAGAGTGATTGCCAAACAAAGCAAGTCTTTCATTGCTATTATAATGGCAGGGTTGGTTTTTTTGAGGAGCATTATGTTAAAGTATGGGTAGGCAAACTAAGGCCCGGGGGCTGGATCTGGCCCAATCGCATTCTAAATCCAGCCCGAGAACAATCTAGGAATCAGCATGTATTTACATGGGTAGAATGTGTCCTTTTATTTAAAATGCATCTCTGGGTTATTTGTGGGGCATAGGAGTTTGTTCATTTCCCCCCAAAAAATATAATCTGGCCGCCCACAAGGTCTGAGGGATAGTGGACTGGCCCTCTGCTGAAAAAGTTTGCTGACCCCTGTGTTAAAGTGTTCTTTTCTCAGAATACTTGCCAGTATATGCCTCTTAACTAAATAACTCTGACCTTAGCATCAAAAGAAATAATTCTGAACTAATTCTGCATAGTCTGCTTTTATACACATAAAAATGTAAAAGGTTGGTGTCTCACCAGCCTCTTTCCTCTTTTTATTTCACTCGTTACTGAAGCCACATCAAACCTTATATCGAGATTATCAGGGTTATGTTCTTCAGATTCCACAAATCCAGAGGAATATAGCTAAAAATAAAAACATAAATTAAAAGGAAGTAAAAATCAAACCAGGAGATACTACAATGAAGCAATAAGGAACAGCAGCAACAGTTGGGAAGAGATTTGATTTAAGTGTTCTCTCATAGATTTGCACAATGTTAGTTTCTTTTGCATAGTTATCTGCAACTTATCTGCAATTAAGAACCATTCAAAATAATGTATATACTTGAATTTTATTTTAACTACCACTTTTCCAGGTTGAGCATACCACCCCTTGCTGTTCCAGTCTCCTAGAAGACAGGGCGCTGTTCAAGAACCCTGTATCTAAACTGAATAAGGGATGCACTGAAATAGGATAAGATAGTCAACCCAGCTCACAAAGGAAGCTTTCTCTTCATCTCACCTCCCTCTACCATGCAATGTACCGTATTTTTCGCTCTATAACACGCACCAGACCATAACACGCACGTAGTTTTTAGAGGAGGAAAAGAAGAAAAAAAATATTCTAAACAAAATAGTGGATATATGATTTTTGTGGTTCATGCTGTGGCCACAGACATGTGATCTGACAGTGAGTTTGGAGTAGCCCAATGCAAAAATCCTGAGGATCCATGTGGATCCATACTTTGTAACCACGGAGGAGGGAAGGAAGGGGAACCATGGATCCTCTGCTCACGACTGCAGCAGATTCCCCACCACCACCACCACCCGCAGGCATTCGCTCCATAACACGCACAGACATTTCCCCTTACTTTCTAGGAGGAAAAAAGTGAGTGTTATGGTGCAAAAAATACGGTAAGTAGGAAAGAACCATAGTATATATAGTACGCTTGAAGACAGTCATTGCTACAATGAAGTAGCCAAATATTAGAAAGCAGTACCAAGTTGCAATTGCATTATTTGGTTCCCCATCTGCACACCTTATTTCCCAACACTTGCCAGTCTCCACTGGCAACATCTGGTGACCCCAAGGGCCCTCTTTGTGTTACTAGGTCATAAATAGAACAAAAGGTGAACTCTGCATGCACACACAAACAGGCACGCATGCCACAGAACAAGAGTGACATTTTTCAAGAGCCTCCTCAGTTCAAGAGCAATGGTGGAATCATAGAATTCCAAAGTTGGAAGGGACCCAAAGGTCAGCTAGTCCAATCACTGACAATGCAAGAACCGGTAGTAAGCAAAGGAGCAAAGACAGGGGAGGTGGTCATCCCCCATTATACTTGGCTTTTATAAGTGTTAGAAGCCGCCCAAAGTGACTAGGGGAAGCCCAGCCAGATGGGCAGGATATTATTAATAACAACAACAACAATAATAATAATAGGTGCAATTGTGACAGAAATTGTCACTAAATATCTACAGAATTTTAAAGCAGTTAAAATTACTATTGAAGTGTCAACAGAGCTGGTAATATAGTTATGCCATCTAGTTTAACTATGAGACCAATCTTTATATTACAACTAAGCTCCTCTGCTATTTTGTCATTTGTCCCACAGGTAGTATTCTATAGAAAGAGAACCATAGAAAGAGAATGCATTGGTATGCAACAGCCTTCCCCAGCCTTATGCCCTCAAAATGTTTTGGAGTACCAACTTCCATCAATTCCAGCCAACATGACCAGTGGCAGTGGTCAAGGAGTTGTAGTCCAACAACAGATCTGACTAGAGGCAGGCACTCTTGTATGAAACTGGTTTCCTGGATCCATTTCAGCTGGGATTCAGGATTGAATGTGGCATAGAAACTGCCTTACTAACACTATAAAAAGAGACGAGCCTTCCACATCCTATACCAGATGTATCCTAGACCCCGAGATCTATGGATGAAGAGTGGTATGCAAATTTAATAAATAATAATAATCAAGTCCAGCTGAGCAACAGCCTCACCCAGGCCATCCATGGCTTTAAGAACAGCAGCTGCAGCTGGGAAGGGAGACTTCCAGGGAGGGAACAAGGTGGACTCAATGTCTTCTGTTGGCAGGTTGCCAACAGAGATGGCTGCATGGTGATTGATAGCCAGACATACATTTTGGCTATTGAATTCACTCTGACAGGGAATTAACCTCTGATGCTCTGAAAAAGTTGTTTACTAAAAGTTAGGAGACCGAGAAGCTCCTTGGAACCTGAATGGGGGTGAGCACCTTAAGAGCAGAGGAATCAACATCTTGCCCCAAAGCCACATGAGAGCCCTAATGGGCATAGGGTCGGCAAAAGCCTCCTGTTCTCCAGTCTCTCTGAGACGGTTATAATTTATGTCTTAGAGAGGTTTCTCTGTCTGCCGATGAAAATTTACATCTGGTATGTGAGCTACTTTCTGGCTTTAAGAAGACATTTATTTAAAAATCAGGATGGAAAACCATGGCAAATACAACAGGAAATGGGATGGGAGGATATGGAACTGGGTGTGAATTTACAAATACATAATAAAAAAACCAGTATGAACTGTTATTTTAATATATGATCATAGGGGCAGACTCTTGTGTGGAAAAAGATGGAAATAATTATTGTTTAATAGGGAGGAATGGTTGTGGAACTTATTGTAGTTGATGTGTTTATTAGAGAAAAACTATTGCTGAAATTTATTAGTAACAATAATTAGAGAACCCTTTTTGGGTTTTGTGTAAAAAGAAAAATGAATTAATCCTCACCAAACAATCCTGATGAACTGCAAGGTTCTGTCCTTCAGCAACATACATAATGGCACATTCTTCATCATCTGGGCAAAATGCACACTGTCTTCTTACCATCTTTGCCATTATCCAAGTTAGCTTAGCAAAGTCACCTTAGAAAAGGATTTTAAAGATTAGCACAACACAGACACCATCCCTGAACTCTAGATGCATGTAACTGGAATATCCTCAATGTTATCAGTGAACTTCTTTAAAAGTCTTACTTTGCTCCCCAAATGTAATGAAACTAGAGGCCTTTAATCCAGTGGAGGGATCCACTGGCAAAAGGGAAGAGATTTCACTGATGTCTCCCAACTCTCCAGAGCTGATTCTGGGTACAAGACACTGCAGGGGGAAGGAAATCAGCAGTCGTCATCTCTCTCTCCCTTCTGCTGGTGAAATTATTCACTGAGCAGAAGTCTACTTATAGGTGCTACTATGGATTCTAGCCAATGAAGGAGACAGTCTACATGATGTATTTTACATTTTATTTAAAGGCATTTACTTAATATTTTAAAAAGCAATGCTAAAGTTTTTAGAAGAAAAAACAGAACTACAAATAAAAATCATAACTGCAACCACTGAGCATCTGAATACAGTTCAAAATAGTTATAAATACACTAATATATCTTAAATATATACATCTGACTTAGGGGGAAAGGTAGGCAAGAAAGGAACATTCCACAGATGAAGACCTTCAGGAATGTTGAAGGAAGACTCACTGTGTTTTGTTTGATTTTTCATTTATAAACAAGATACAAAATAAACTGCAACAAAAAAAAAATCAAAGCACTCAGATATTAATTCATATAATGAAGACATGCCAGGCGCTGCTAGGCTTTCCCCCTCCGCCGGCCCGGGAGCGCATGAGAAGGCGGCTGCCGCCTGCTTCCTCTTTCCCGCGGGGAGGCTCCGCGGACGACGCCGCCGCCACCATGTCAGAGAGGTTCAGCAAGCCGACGTGCCTCATAGCGGCCAGCACGGGTATCTGCTGATTCCTTCCTTCACTCTTTTAGCCTGGCAAGCTCTGCTTTTAATCTACAGGTTGCTACTCCAGGGGGAAAGTCAATTGATTTCACTGGTGTTAATGAGGCAAACATGCGTTGGATCCAGGACTTCCGAATGAAATCTTACGCAAATCCTGCCAAGCTGGAATCAACTGATGGTGCCAGATACCATGCTTTGTTGATTCCAGACTGTCCTGGTGCCATGGTGGATCTGGCAAACAGTGGTTACTTAGCTAGAATATTGCAGCATTTCAGCTCTGAAAACAAACCCATATGTGCTGTTGGACATGGAGCTGCCGCCTTATGCTATGCCACAAATGAGGACAAATCCTGGGTATTTCAGGAATACAGCTTAACAGGTCCCTGTGTGTATGAACTAATAAGACTGCCTAGTTTTGCCAGTTGGCCTATTATCTTTGAGGACTTTGCAAAAGATTCTGGAGCTATCTATAGCGCCAGCAAAGCAGATGCAGTGCATGTTGTATTGGACAGACACCTTGTCACCGGACAGAATGAAAATTCTACAGTTGCAGCTGTCCAGAACCTTGTTTTTCTTTGCAATGGAAGCAGAAAATGATGGTGCTCTTTGTAAATGGGAAGAATATAGAAGTCTTTGACTTTGAGAAAGGAGAACGCTGCACATTTGTAAGGATGGGGACTGTAAATCATGTGGTAAAAACATTAATTGAACTATGTTTTCCTGCTTTTTTGAAAAACATTGTTCCATCTTGTGTTAATACAGATTCTAAAAAGCCTGGTTAAAAATTAACATGAAAAACCATGGTTTGTAGCTCTGTCAACAGCTGAACACTTGAATTATATGTCTCCAAATTCTCATCCTTGTGCAGGACTATATGGTATTAGTTTACAGTTGTGGCAATTAATGATAACGTAACAATACAAAGTAAAATATTTGTTACACTTTCACATAGGAGTTTTGAGTTTGATTGCAGGTGATAAAAAGACTGCTGTATTGACATTAGCTGAAAGTTAAAATAAGCTTCAGTTCAGTAAGCTACAAAAATTATTCTAGATAATGTCAACTCAACTTTTTTTTGTAAGGCAAAGACCATGAAGATTCTATAAAGTGGAAATACAACAATTGAATGGAAAGGCATTTAGTCTTGGGGCTGTGGTATGTGTGCTGGTTGGTTCGCTTAATGCTTTTAAAGATAATTTTATTTAGTTTTTTTGTACCACCCATGATTGTACAAGTCCATTTTTTTATGACCACAGAAGAAAGTTAGAGAAGCTGTTGAAGTTGGACTCAATAAATATAATTTCACCCTCTTTATATATATATATAATGAAGACATAAGATACAAAGCATTCTAGGCTAGATGTTTGAGGGATAGTTGGCCATTTTTAAACTATCTTTCTACAAGCCCCCACAAGATGCTCCACAATTTCCAATGACTGCTCTTAACAGCTGCATATACTGTACATGTTTTAACAGCTTTGGGGACAATGTGGTGCTCTGCAAAACACCGTAACACATTTACTATGGGGTCAAGGAGCAACCCTTCAATGCCAATCTTGGGAACTCAACTGTGCAGGTAGAAATGGCGTCACTGGAATACCCTGCCTCCAATACAAATCCCACACAGCTGATCCAGCAAGATCACTGGTATCAAAAGTCACTGAGAGATCAAGAGAAAAAGGTTATTCTCTCTCTACCCCGCCCCCCCCCCGCCAAATCCATCAGAGTGACCAGGAATGATTCAGTTTCAAAACCAGGCCTGAATCCAGACTGAAAGGGAGCCAGATAAGCAGGTCACCCAGGAACACTTGAACTAGTTTTGCTACAACCCTCTCCCCCCCCCCCGCCCCTTGGTGCTTATTGGAAACCGATGGATCCCGTGTCGGCTTCCGAAGAAGCAGGCAGCCCATGGCCCCGTAAGGCAGGGAGCACCACCCCAATCCTCCGTGGGGCGGGCACAGCCTCTGGCTGGCCCAGAAGGCGCTCGTCGCCTCGAGGGCTCTTTCCCCTGGGCTCCCCGCTCCCCGCCTTTGTTCCTCAGCGGCGGGCGGCCCTCTCGGCCACGGCGGCCCGGCTCTCCCGGCCCCCGGGGGCCGCCCTCCTCCCTCGCGCACCCGCAGCGTCCCCGCCCGGGGAGGCGCGGCCTCGGGAGCCGAGGAGGGGAGCGCGCGGCCCCGTCCCGCCCTCGCCACTCACCCTTCTGCAGCGGCCCCGGCGGCGGCGGCGGCGACTCCCGCAGCGCCTTTTCCGCAAGGCCCGGGTGACGTCACCGGCGGAGGACGTTCCCGCTGCGCGCGCGCGGAGCCCAGAGCCCGCCTCGCTCTCCAGAGGCAAACACTCCGCCGCAACCTCGAGGCTTGGCTGGAGGGTCTTTCCGCCGCGCCCGCCAGAGGTCGCTGCGTCGCCGTTTCAGCCGCCCGCAGGCCGGCCCTCGAGCCGCGAGGACCGGCGGGCGCGCCTAGAAGAATGGCGGCAGCAGCAGCAGCAGCAGCAGCCGAGAAGGGCGACTCCCAAGTTAGTAGGAGCGTCAAGGAGTCAACATTGCAGGCGGCTACACTTAGGCAGAAGTTGGGAAGAATGGAGCTGGAAAACCCCCAGCACATGCGCTTTGCGTAAATTCCCAATTGGCTTAGATTTGCCGGTGGGTTGCAACTCCTAGAGAGTAACCATAGAACTGGCTAATAGCAGACACACATGGAGCACAGAAATGTGCAAGAGTACTGTTGACATCAGTTCTCTGCTGACTTTCCAGCATACACTAGTATTAAGGCCTGACTTCACTGCCTGCTTGGCATTCCTTGGAGGGCCCTGGCCAACAGACCCCTAACAAATTCCCTGTCACATATTCTCTTGGATTTGTTTGAACAAATAAGGGTTCCTATATATACACACTAGGTGGTCGATTTTGAGGAGGGACAGGAGCAAAGCCACCTTCATTTCTTTGGTTTCTTGGTGGCCATTCATTCTGCAAGCCCTGGAATTCTTCTGTCAGGTTCCAGAAGACAGGATTGTTGCCTCACCCCATAGAAGTTGTCTTTCAAAGTTCAATGTGTCTCTGAGGGTGTCTGGTATTGTGGACTGGAGTGCCATCCCCATGCTGATACCATTCAGCTCTAGCTTTTTCATCAGAGCTGGGTGAGCCAACCCATGTCTGGTTCCCAAGTAGGGAAAGTGAATGACAATGAACAAATGTCTAAGGACACATTATCTGCAAAAATGCCTATTTTCTTCTCTTGACAGGATCCTTTAAGGAGCAGGATTATGCTTTGGGGATACTTCTGGGTGCAGCCTTTGTTCCCAGGTGAGCAGCTATGAGTCCTTTTCTTCAACTCCAACTGAGACACTTCAAGATAGATAGATAGATAGATAGATAGATATATAGAGATATATATATATATATATATATGCCTTCTGCTATCTGGAGAGCAGAACAAACTTTCTCTGAACCAAACCTCAGTGTCATTTGACTCCTTCCTCCCTGTTCTGGGAGCAACACTCACCCTACCAATCGGTAAAGTCTAATAAGGCTACATTTCTTGGTGCGTTGGCCAGGAATCTTAATTAAGATTAATTAATCTAATTAAATAGATATGCAAAAAGTTGGTGTTAGAAGTTGAGTTGCACTCTGTCTCCTTCTGTATGCCATTCAGATGCAGAAATGAGTTTATACTTACTCAGCATGGTCATCAAGTCAGTGTCTACTGTGGGTTCTTAAACATTCTGAATACAGTGTGTGCTCTTTCTTTGCTGTTTCTTTGAGTTCTGATGTCACTTATCTGAAAGTCAGCATTAGTTGCTTATTCCTCCTGTTTAATAGGAATACCCTTTCAAACTGTTATCAGATGTTTTCTTATAAGAAAATTCAGCCATACAGCAGGTAGCACGTAACCTACTGTAGTGCCCTAATTTTAGCTGAACCACTGTCCTAGGTCAATTAAGTACGTGAATATGTATATCAAGATTAAAATTACTTGCAGATAAATAATAGGGGGAAACTGTCAGAAAAAAAGTCAATCAACTTTCAAGTGCAGCCCAACAAAACTCCATTTCGCAGTGAATATTCTGCAGAAAGAATTTAAAACATGCATATCTTAGAGGCAAAGGTAGGATAATCACAGTAGTATACTACCTTCCGAGAGGATCTCATTCTTTTGTGATTTAATCTCTGCTGCAATTTGTGTGTGTATATGCTATAATCTTTGACCAAACTGCGGGAGGCAGTGGAAGACAGAAGTGCCTGGCGTGCTTTTGTCCATGGGGTCACGAAGACTCGGACACGACTAAACAACAACAACAACATGCTATAATCACATTTAACCTTGAGCAAAGCCAGCATCTGGTACATGTTTTTTGTGCTTTTAAGCTTTCTGTTTGTGTGAATGATTTTAGATGCCAGAGTATCACCTGCAATCTTCTGCAATTATCACCTGTGTTACCTTGTTAACGTACTTCAAAGAGGAGAGAGAGGATGAGGATGAGGAGGAAAGCGAGGAGGAAAATGTTGCTGGGATTGAAGAATTTAGAAGGACTTAGAAAAGGAGGTGAAGTGGACGAAAAGGCAGTACAAAAGGGTATTTTTTTTCGGGGTAAAAAACCCAAAGGCCCCATACCCCTGCCTGGTCCAATCTGGTGACCCCGCTCCGCCGGGTGTATGACCCCTTGGAGCTGCTTAACGCCAAGGGCACTTTTACTATGCAACATGCGCCGTTTACAAGCGCAGATGTTTGCAATTGGAAAAACCAGAATCTTTCTTTTGAAGAGGATCCAGCTCTGGTTTAGTTTAGGTATAATTTTATTCCCCCCACCCCCATGGTTTTTTTGGTTATTGTATTGTTTATAAATTGTTCTTAAGGGGAGATGGTCAATGCTGCCTGGGAGTGGGCCCCAGCCAACAGAGGCAAATGCACTGGGACACCCAATCTCAGTGATCAGAGGCAGGAAGAGGAGTTACGCTAAGACCAGACCACGTCATTCCCGAGGAGGCAGGTTGAGTCGTTGTTTGAAGGCTATCTCTGCCTCCGGGTCTGATCCTGACTAGAAGGATACTGGAATCAACAAGGGAGACCCACACGACCTTAAGGAGCTGTTGTGCAATGCCAGGTCAATGACTCACATGACGGCTGTCATCCATGACTTGATCGTGGATGGAGGACTTGACCTGGCATGTGTAAGAGAGACTTGGCTGGATGAAGCAGATGGGCCGGTTCTTGCCGCTGCTTGTCCACCAGGTTTCTCTTACGCACAGCAACCTAGGTCTTATGGGTGGGGAGGGAAGTGTTGCAGTGGTTTTTAGGAAGTCATTAGTTTTCTGAGTGCGTGTTCTGGAAGTTGGACAATAGGGGTAGTACATGATTCCTCCCCACTGCACCAAGGATTCCCTGCCTGAGCTGCTTCAGGTCGTGGCGGATGTTCTCCTGGAGACACCTAGTTTGGTTGTCCTAGGGGATTTCAACATCCATGCTGACACAATCTTACAAGGGGCTGCTCAGGACTTCATGGAAAGCATATCCTCCATGGGGCTGTCCTTGAATAAGCCTGGCCCAACTCAGTTGCAGACATGCCTTAGACCTGGTGTTCACCTGTATGTATGTATGTATGTATGTATGTATGTATGTATGTATGTTGTTGTCTTTAGATGAAAACAAAACAGATACATCCTTAGAAGTCTTAAGTGTGGTAGTAAAATCTGATTCAAATGATACCTCCAGAGAGCAAATAGCAAAAATGAGTTTTTAACAGAATAGTGGCTTGATCATAGAAGCAGGTACAGTGCATAGGTATCTACCGTATTTTTCGCTCTATTGGACGCAGTTTTTCCCCTCCAAAAATTGAGGGGAAATGTGTGTGCGTCCTATGGAGCGAATGCAGGCTTCTGCCATAGCCGCGCGCAACCCCTCCGGCAGGGAGAGGCTGCATGGGGCTATGGCTTCTTTAGCCCTGCGCAGCGTCTCCCAGCAAGGAGAGGCTGCACGGGGCTAAAGGGGAAGGCAAAGCAGCGAGCGGGATCCATCCCGCTCGCTGCCTTGCCTTCTTCCATAGCTGCGCGCAACCCCTCCGGCAAGGAGAGGCTGCACGGGGCTAAAGGGGAAGGCAAAGCAGCGAGCAGGATCCATCCTGCTCGCTGCCTTGCCTTCGTCTATAGCTGCGCGCTATGGCGCTATGGCTTCTTTAGCCCTGTGCAGCATCTCCCGGCAAGGAGAGGCTGCACGGGGCTAAAGGGGAAACCAGAACAGCGAGCAGGATCCATCCCGCTCGCTGTCTTGCCTTCTTCCATAGCTGTGCGCAACCCCTCTGGCAGGGAGAGGTTGTGTGCAGCCTGTACGCTGCTCTTTGGGGCTGGGGGGGGGGAATATTTTTTTTCTTGATTTCCCCCCCTAAAAACTGGGTGCGCCCTATGGTGCGAAAAATACGGTTGATCCTGCCCACCTGTGAGGCCAAAGCTGATCTGATCCATTGAGCCGAAAAGAGTCCCAACCTTGTTATGAAATATCTCACAAATAACCAGGTACTTGAAGCTAAATTTGATAGTGAAGAGAAAGCTATTTATATACAACTATCTCATTCTATGAAAGTCCCATTAGACCAACTCCTTCAAAATCTGTTTTTATTAAGGCAGATTTCCTTTTCTGAGAGAGGTTTCGGGCCAGTTCCCATGAACCGTTGTGTCAGTGGTTGTCAAGCAGCATGCTTATTATGCCTCTATTTGTGCTAGCATGCTAAAGCTCCATAGAATCATACAAGTGCAGTTGGAAGGGCCCAACCCCGTGCAATGGAGGAATCTCAACTAAAGCATCCATGACAGCCACCCAACCTCTGCTTAAAAAGTGAAGGGGGAGTCCACCGTCCAAGAGCTTGTTCAACTGTCAAACAGCTATCAAGAGACAACTGCAATTATCACCTGATAAACATGTTCATGTGAACTGGCCTACAGTAACACAATACCTTCTGTACCTTAAATGCTAATTGTTATGCTAATGCATTAGTCTTCAACTAGTGGGTCGGGACCCTCTAGTGAGTCACAGCCTGATCCAAGGTGGATTGCAACAGAAGCACTACCACTGTGCAAATATATGGTAAAAGAAATTACAGTGGTACCTCGGGTTAAGTACTTAATTCGTTCTGGAGGTCCGTTCTTAACCTGAAACTGTTTTTAACCTGAAGCACCACTATAGCTAATGGGGCCTCCCGCTGCCACCGCGCCGCCAGAGCATGATTTCTGTTCTCATCCTGAAGCAAAGTTCTTAACCCGAGGTAATATTTCTGGGTTAGCAGAGTCTGTAACCTGAAGCGTATGTAACCCGAGGTACCACTGTATGTCCCAAAATATGTTTGGGTTCAAAGTGGGTATTGGGTCTGGAAAACGTTGAAAATACCTCAACTAACAAGACTAAAAAACTCTATAATATTTTTTTCCTGCACTTATGAGCACCACACTGACAAGTAGTCTCTGTTTCAGGCATGCTTCCAGCTTCATAGCCATAATCCCATGTGAGTTCTGTTCCAGCCTTTACATGCCTAGGATGAAAACATATCACACAGTGAATAGAACAGCAACCAAAGGCAGCTGGATTTTTTATGCTCAACAGCTAAAACAGGGTGTAAAACTACCCACAAGCACAACTTCACACTCACCTATTGCAATGGGATTATTTTGTGACGAGGGAAAGGCACTCTACATAAGATCAGTCACTTTTACCTCGTGAGCAAAATGCATGCCATTTGGGGAGGTAAGCTGATATCATACAGAGGTCTTTTGCCATGAGAGTCCCATACAAATGGGGACCTGGTGGCATGATGCCTCCTCTCCTTTCCTAAAACCAGCCCACTGTGACAACCTTTTCTATGCATAAAACAGCCTGACCAAAATGGGAGACGATTAAATCTATGTGCCCTCTTTCTCTGTTGCTGTGAGCCTGCCGTAAGTCGAGTGAGGTGATGGAGACGAGTTCTTTCCCCCCCCCCCCCCCGCTCTCCTCACAGCAACAGCAGGGGGAAAGAAAGGTCTGGATTACCAAACGGGGAATAGTGACACCTAAAGGAATTGGGGCCTTTTCTTTTGAAGTACCTTCCAACTGAGTCTTGGCTCAGCATGACCAAGAGATGGCAAACTTATCATGTGGGATCTTCCAGATTTGGGGGCTGAGCAAACCCTACCAAATTTCAAATTGGGAACTTTCAGCAACACGAAACAGAAGACAGTGAATAATAAACTAAAGAAGATGGTCACGAAACTGTCTAGTGAAGTGTCTTTCAACTAAAAAACAAAGTCAGTAAATTCTTGTGTCCTGAGCTGAAAGCCAAATCATGAATTGTACGGACATTATCTTTTAGCCTCAGTTTGCAGATCTGTCAAGTGAAAACTAGAATCATAGAATCATAGAGTTGGAAGAGACCACAAGGGCCATCGAGTCCAACCCCCTGCCAAGCAGGAAACACTATCAGAGCACTCCTGACATATGGTTGTCAAGCCTCAATTCATTTTGCAGGGTTGGGCAAATGGAGATTATAATTTCAACACTAGCTACGCAAAACAATTATAGTTATCAGCAAGCCAACATTCCCAACATGCAACTGAAGAGACAGCAGGTAATTGAGGAGGGAATTTTTTTTAGTTATGTACTTGCAGCCCCTTTAAGCAGGGAAACAAACCAAGAAGCTGCAATTAACCATAGCTTCCCATTACGATCGTTTGTTCATATCTGAATTCTGGCTTCTTTGTGAGCTAAACCATAGTTCCTGATTTGCATGCAGTGGAAAACTATAATTAATTGCAGTTTCTTGGTTTCTTTTTCCATTTCTACAGGTACACAAGGCTTGTGCAAATCCAATTACGGCTTACCGTATTTTTCCCTCTATAACACGCAGATTTTTTCTCCTAAAAAGGAAGGGGAAATGTCTGTGCGTGTTATAGAGCGAATGTGTGGTCCCTGGAGCCGAAAAATCAAGCAAAAATCAAATCGCGGCGCTTCACAGAGAAGGGAAAACTGAAAAGAGGAAGCGGCTGCTTTCCTGCATTCTGCCTCAGGGTCTTACTGCCCACCCTCCTCTGTTTCGTTGCTGTGTTTGCTGAAACGGAACAAAGAGCAGGGAAAGCCCCTCCCCTCCAGGCAAGCAGAGGGGAATTCCTCCAGGCAAACAGAGGGGAGAGAGAGGGGGGTAGGGAGAGAGGGGTGGGAGGGGGGAGAGAGAGGGGAGGGAGGGAGGGAGGGAGGGAGAGCGAGCGCGCGCTGGCTTGGGTGGGGGGAAACTTTTGCCTTTCTTTCCTCCCTCCCATTAAATCCCTCTCCTGCATTCTTAGCCAGCTGCTTCTCTGCACACCCTTCTCATGTCCCTTATTTGTTTTTCCTTCGCTCCCCACTTAAAATGTGGTTACAAAGCATAGATCCACATGGATCCTCAGGATCTTTGCATTGGGTCACCCCAAATTCACCATCAGATCACATAGCATGTCCATGGCTACAGCCTGCCCCCCCAAAATCACGCACCCACTGTTGCCTGGGGCTGCAATGGTGCCAAAACGTGGTTAAAAAGCATGGATCAACATGGATCCTCAGGATCTTTGCATTGGGTCACCCCAAATTCACCATCAGATCACATAGCATGTCCATGGCTACAGCCTGCACCAAAAAAATCACGCACCCACTGTTGCCTGGGGCTGCAATGGTGCAAAAATGTGGTTACAAAGCATGGATCCACAGGGATTCTCAGGATCTTTGCATTGGGTCACCCCAAATTCACCATCAGATCACATAGCATGTCCATGGCTACAGCCTGCACCAAAAAAATCACGCACCCACTGTTGCCTGGGACTGCAATGGTGCAAAAATGTGGTTACAAAGCATGGATCCACAGGGATTCTCAGGATCTTTGCATTGGGTCACCCCAAATTCACCATCAGATCACATAGCATGTCCATGGCTACAGCCTGCACCAAAAAAATCACGCACCCACTGTTGCCTGGGACTGCAATGGTGCAAAAATGTGGTTACAAAGCATGGATCCACAGGGATTCTCAGGATTTTTGCATTGGGTCACCCCAAATTCACCATCAGATCACATAGCATGTCCATGGCTACAGCCTGCACCAAAAAAATCACGCACCCACTGTTGCCTGGGGCTGCAATGGTGCAAAAATGTGGTTACAAAGCATGGATCCACAGGGATTCTCAGGATCTTTGCATTGGGTCACCCCAAATTCACCATCAGATCACATAGCATGTCCATGGCTACAGCCTGCACCAAAAAAATCACGCACCCACTGTTGCCTGGGACTGCAATGGTGCAAAAACGTGGTTACAAAGCATGGATCCACAGGGATTCTCAGGATCTTTGCATTGGGTCACCCCAAATTCACCATCAAATCACATAGCATGTCCATGGCTACAGCCTGCACCAAAAAAATCACGCACCCACTGTTGCCTGGGACTGCAATGGTGCAAAAACGTGGTTACAAAGCATGGATCCACAGGAATTCTCAGGATTTTTGCATTGGGTCACCCCAAATTCACCATCAGATCACATGCCTGTGGCCACAGCATGAGGCCCAAAAATGATACATCCACTGTTTCATTCAGAATGTTTTTTCCCTTGTTTTCCTCCTCTAAAAACGATGTGCGTGTTATGGTCAGGTGCGTGTTATAGAGCGAAAAATACGGTAATTATGGCTTGTTTCCTTAACCAGGATAAAGGAAACAAATCATTAATCAGTTTAGTGTACTGAGCTGTTCCTTGCCCCTTGAAGTCATGTAAGTTAAGCACCCACTTCTGTCATAGTGCTGCATGCAGAGATGTGCCATTATAGCTTAAGCAGCAACTGACAATCTCACACAGACACACATTTTGTCTTTATAAAAAGAACTCCTGCCACAGTATTTTTCTAGCAAAATAAAGTATTGGTTGGATGGCAGCAAAGTTTGTGCTGAAACCTAGGCTGTAAAGATCAACGTCAAAGCACAGGTTCTAGGTTTTGTACTCTCCCCCCCCCCCCCCAGTTGGAAACATTTTTTTGCTCTTTCAGCGGGATGAAGATGAAAGCAATAAAATACATCAAACCTGTTTGTGAAGAATGCCACCCACTGGAAATTTCTGTTGTGGGTCTCTACAAATACACTCTGTACAAAGAGATTAGGGGAGCAGCTGTGCTGTAAACGGAACAAACCAATGAAAATTAAAATGACAGGTTCTGCTATTAATATACTTTCTTGTGCAAATGTTAGTTTAGAAAAAAAAATCTCTAAAGTGCTCTTGTTTTACAGCAAGATCTTCCCTTTGATCCCAAAACAGATACTTAACATCAACAGTACAGGAGGCAGAGCAGGGATCTACTTTTAAACGAGTAAGATTTTGTGACAATAATGTTGAGATGACTATGCATTGCTTTATTGCCCGTGTTCCTGAAGAATCTTGATCTGATAGCCAAGGGCAATCCAGCAGTGTGTGTGCTTGAAAATAGGGGAGACACACTGGCACCCTTCTCAATGCCAAACTGCTAAAGCAAAAGGATCACTCTCTCTGGGATGCTAGGCAGTAAAAGGGAAGAACATTGCTCAGGGACCAAACCTCTGCCTCCATGGAGGGGGCTGCCAGCACAGGACAGGGTTGGAATAGCAGCTGCAGACATGCACAGCAAAGAATCCCAGTTGACTTGAATGCAGCAAGCCTCCTATGTCTGAGTGAAACAAGCATTTCATACTATCTTGCAAGCTAAGCCTTGAGGGTGAAACACCCAGCCACACACAGTATGAAGGAGGACCTCCGTGAACTGCAGGCAGAATGCCAGGCATGAGATTGGACATGTGCCTGTTGATGCACAGGCAAACTGGAAAGCTGACAATGGTGCTGACCGAGGATCTCAGCTGTTAATGTAGGGAAGGGTGGGGAACTTTTGTCCTTCCACATTTTGCTGGACTACAGTTCCCATCATCACTGACCACTGGTCTTGCTGGCGGGGGCTGATGAGAGCTGCAGTCCAACAACATCTGGAGGGCCACAAATTTCCCTCCCTTGTAGGGAAACAGTAAGCCAAGGCCATAAAAGATACTGGCATGGTGCAGCCAGTAATGCCAAAAGCAAAAATGGGGCCTGGGGACCAGATGTGCACTGTTTACAAGGGAGGGAGGTGGTTCATATTCAGAATAGATTTCTGCAACACAATAGCCGGCTTTGAAACCAGACACACATACCACTGTTACTTACATTAAGAAATCTGCCCACATTGCCTTCCTTGGTTGCATCCAGCAAACATGGGCTCTCCTTATTCTTTAGGAATGCTTTGCTATCTTCCGTTGCTTGCTTTTTATGAGCAGATTCTCTTCTCCCTCTCTTGAAACTTTTCTTGTGTATATCTTGAGTCCAGAATAGGTCCTTGTTTTTTTTTTTAATCTCTCTGTCATCTTGCACAGCTGGCTTACTGTTCAAAGTGGTGTTGAAAAGAGGATTCTCTTTAACGCAGTCTACACTACCTTCGGACTGTACGATGCTCACCATTTCACCAAGCTCTTCTTGTAGACTTGATTCTGTCAACACACATTTCAGGATAGCGTATAATTAGCGAACATCAAGTTAAACTTGTCCAACAGTTTCAATGTCAAACATTCATGCTGTTATTAAGAGTCTCCAGTGTACAATGACAAGTTGCTGTTTGGATGTTGACTGGCCTAACCCAATGATTCCTCACCATCCTGGGGAAAACCTGACAATTAGGGTACCTCAGGGTTCTGTCCTAGGCCTGGTGGTGTTCAACATCTTTTTAAATAACTTTTATGAAAGAATTGAGGGGATACTCATCAAATTTGCAGATGACACAAAATTAGGAGAGGTAGCAAATACCTCAGAAGATAGAATTAGGATTCAAAATTACCTCAACAGATTAGAGAACTAGGCCAAAATGAACAAAATGAATTTCAATAGGGACAAATGTAGAAGGCATAGGGACAAATATAAAGTTCTACACTTACGCAGGAATAACCAGCTGCACAAATATAGGAAATATGCGAAAAAATCTAGAGGTTTTAGTAGACCACATGCTTAACATGAGTCAACAGTATGATGCAGTAGCAATAAAAGCTAGTGTTATTCCAGGCTGCATCAACAGAAGTACAGGGTCCAGTTCAAGGGAAGTCAAAGTGCCACTGCATTCTGCCTTGGTCAGACCCCACCTAGAGTAACTTACTTTCATCTCCTTTCTTGGCTGCAGCAGTTAGTTTACTTCTTGATGATTTCTGGCACACAGAACTTCCATCATCATCTGAACTGGCATCAGCAATTCCCTCAGAAGAAAAGTTCATAATCAATCGTTTGCTCTTTGCTCAAAGCCTACACTTCTTTTTTTAACAGGTTACCTTGACATGGTGAGGAATAAAATGGCCACTTTCCAGAGCCCAACGCCTTGCACATTGTAGTGCAGGATTACCTGAAAATAGGGTCTGGAAATAAAAGGTATTTTATTTACGCTCCAATGTGCGGAAAGTATGTGACAGAAATCACTTTCCCCACTCCCCCTTGCAAGACGTAAACATTCTGTGAATATTCTTTTCCCACCGTGATGTAATCAACTAAGATTTGCTAAGACATCCTCAGAGTAGACTGTAAATTTCAAAGGGTCTGCTCTTTGACATAGCTGGATACAATTCACTGTCTACTGTAGCAACTTTCCCATGGTCCATAGAAATTTTAGAATAGTATTTTCTGCCTACTGCACTCCCCTTTTCAATGGGCAGACTGAACAAGAAAGCTTTTATCCACACTCTTTATCACTTCGCCTATGGTGACTTGAGGAGTAGAAGCAGCAGCTGTAGGACGACACAGACTTGGCTACCTACACCCTATAATAAGAGTGGACAGGTCATCCCCTCACTTCTCACAAAACAAGGGTACAATCTCACTGAGGTGTAGAAATACACATTTTACATGGTGGAAAAGAGAAGGAAGTAGCAAGCTAGTAACAGATTTTGTTGTACCACAAATCATTTTGATAGCTGAAAAAAGAATAGACAGAGAAAGCAGGTGGAACTCCTTGAAGACAAAAAAAAGGTAGAATTTTTACTAGTTGCCGCTGATGTTTCTGAAGAACAGATGTTCGAGTTTTCGGTCTTGTGACAGCTTCGTAAGTCTGAGTACTGTTACAGCTGTAGCTTTGACAACTCTGAATTCTAAAGAGAAATAGATAAAGGACTTTATGCAACTTGCACAATGAATTATAAAATATTCTTCCTATAAATTTTACAATTTCAAAAGGACAAAGCAAATTTCTTACCAAACATTATATGGAAGTTTTGCAAGGCAGAAACATTAGCATTTAGTAGCATATTAGAATATTTATACTCTGAAGACAATTTCCTATCACAGAGTTTTAAAGCAGGCTAAAGGTTAACCCACTTGTCAATATTAATGGTTTTTTGTTTTTTTTAAGTGTACATAAATTTAACTTCTTGAACCTCAGATAAATGAGGGAGTCAGGGAATTAGGACCAAGTGTTCAAAATCCTTCGTGGCTTTTAGTTCTGAAGATGCAATCATACTGGAAGAAATGCTGAACTAAAGTTGACAAGCTGTTCTCTACTATTTCATTAGATATGTGAAATGTTATTTCTAGCTTGAAAGGTTTCCAGAACTGGTCCAACAAAAGACATTACCATTCTGCCACTACGATTGTTATTAACATTTTTTGTGCCAGTGGTATTGGGAAGGAACAACACAAAATATAAATGGCTGACCACTGCACTAGCTGGACAAGGCCAGGGTCAATGTCAGCAACTGATAAGGCCAGTCCTTCTTTCCCAAGTGAGGGAGAAGGATGATCAGAAAAAAGGGAGGGAAGCCTGGGGGAAAGAATGCCTGAGATATTCACTTGCTCCAAACATAAAGAATAGCCTGTGCTGCTTTTCTTTGATGGAGTTTACTGGCCATGGACATCTTGGATAGCACTCACAGTGACTCCCAAAACTGTTACTTGAACTTACACACTTAGCTGATCTTCACCTTTTACGGGCAAAGATTTTTGCTTCCTAGTGGTTTGGGTAACTTCAGTCTCTGAATCAGAACAGAACATATCCAGTTTTATCCTTTTTTTAAATAAAGTGTCGCTTCTGTCACCATTCTCTGTATCTTCCTCTTTAACCTCACGACCTTTATCTTTAGGTTGCCTGGATTCATCTTTGCTCATCAGTTTGCCTAAAGAAAAAAAGGATATATTCTATATTCTAGTATTTGCAGTGAAACAGATGGGTGTTTGCAGAAGCAATGAATGCATTCAAAATTATCCAAATGTAAGTTTTAATCCTAACATTACTGACTCTAAAAGTGAACTCAGGCAATTAGTTCCAACATAACTGAGTCCAAATGGGGCCACTGAGAAACAAGAGAAAAGTATCAGTATGTTCAGGGGAACCTCAAGGTCAGCACAACACAGTGTTTAAGGCGAAACTCCAATGAAGACTGAGGATGCTCAGCAGTCACAGAATGTGAAAAATGGGCGGAGGAAACCAGGCTGCCGGTGGAGTAGAGTATTCTAGAGGTCAGCATGGCTGCCCTTGAGTACTTGAGTTCTCATGGGTTTGGAAGTGAAACTGGGCCATCCAAAAACAATACGGTGTTTTCTGCATAGCCTGGGAACTTGTTAGGCACATTGAACTTTGAATCATAAGCTTCCACAATGTACAAAACACTAGTGTCAGTTGATAAGTGAGGGTGGGGGGAATGGAGAGGAAATGGGGGTGGGGAGGGAGTGGCCTGCCAAAGTCCCTAACAGCTTATCCTAAGCACCCTGGGGGAAAATTAGGGCTGGAGGGGCCAAGACATCCCTCCCTGCGTTATCTAGCAATGCTTCAGGAAGAAGGAAAGAAAAACACTTCTCCCCTTTCTCTCCATAATTCTAATCCCATTCCTGTTATGTAAGTATAAAATGCTCAGGTTCCAGAATAGCAATAAGCCCCAAACAAGCTCTCTAAAAGCAGCTTTAAATAATTTCAGTGTGGGGGGTGAATATGACTTCTAAGAATGTTAATTTATTTAAAGACAATTATGAAAAATGTTGGTCAGAAGTGAAAAAAGATTTGGAAATTTGGACAAACTTGAAGCTCTCCTTGCTAGGCCGAATTGCTGTTATTAAGATGAATGTACTGCCGAGAATGCTGTTTTTGTTTCAATCGTTGCAAATTGATAAGATGGATTGTTTTAAGAGGTGGCAAAGAGATATCTCCAGATTTGTCTGGCAGGGCAAAAAGCCCAGAATAAAATTTAAGATACTTACGGATACGAAAGATAGAGGGGGATTCGCCCTGCCAGACTTGAAACTTTATTATGAATCAGCAGCCTTTTGCTGGTTGAAAGAATGGCTACTTCTTGAAAACACAGACATCTTAGATCTTGAAGGTTATGATAATGCATTTGGATGGCATGCATATTTGTGGTATGGCAAGGTCAAAGTACATAAGGCTTTTAAAAACCATATTGTCAGGAAAGCATTGTTCAATGTATGGTCGAGATATAAAGATCTTTTGGAAAGTAAAACCCCAAGGTGGCTCTCACCTATGGAAGCGAAAGCTTTGAAAAAACTTAACATGGAGACTAAATGGCCAAAGTATTGGGAAATTTTGGAAGAGGAAGGTGATAAATTGAAACTGCAGAGTTATGAGAAGCTTAAAGATAAGGTGAGAGACTGGCTACATTATTTTCAAATAAGAGAGGCTTATAACCAAGATAAAAAAGTGGGTTTCCAGGTGGAAAAATCAAAGTTAGAGACAGAATTGTTAGAACCCAATGCTAAGATATTGTCAAGAATGTATAATTTGCTGTTGAAATGGAATACTGAGGAAGAAACGGTAAAATCCGCAATGATAAAATGGGCCTAAGATATAGGATATAACATTATGTTTGCTGACTGGGAGAAGTTGTGGACCACCGGGATTAAATTTACGGCATGTAATGCCTTAAGAGAGAATATTATGAAAATGATGTATAGGTGGTACATGACCCCAGTCAAGCTTGCAAAAATCTATCATTTGCCCGACAATAAATGTTGGAAATGTAAAGAAACTGAAGGTACATTCTTTCACCTCTGGTGGACGTGCCCAAGGATTAAGGCTTTCTGGGAGATGATATATAATGAACTAAAAAAGGTACTTAAGTACACTTTCCCTAAGAAACCAGAGGCTTTCCTCCTGGGCATAGTCGGCCAATTGGTGCCAAAGAAGGATAGAACTTTCTTTATGTACGCAACAGCAGCAGCAAGAATTCTCATTGCAAAGCATTGGAAGACACAGGATGTACCCACCCTGGAAGACTGGCAGATGCAACTAATGGAGTACATGGAGATGGCAGAAATGACTGGCAGAATCCGAGACCTGGGAGAAGAGTTGGTGGAAGAAGATTGGAAGAAATTTAAAATTTATTTACATAAATACTGCAAAATCTTTGAATGTGAATGATGTTGGAATGAAACGAAGTGGTTCTAGCAATATGATTAAATTATAATATGTGAGGATAAATAATTAAGGGCAAAATAAGAGGGTATGAATTTGCTGAACAAATTTGTAAATGGAATACAAAAAAGGGAGATGTGAGGAAGTCACGAAAATAAGTTAATGAAAGGTATGACATTTGAAAGAGTGATTTTTAAACTTTTTTTAAAAAAAATGTTTTTGTTTTTTCTCTTTATCTGTTTGTATGTGCTTTGTTTTGTAAACTTCTTTTTGTAAAAACTTAATAAATATCATTTAAATAAATAAATAAATAAATAATTTCAGTGTGGTTTACATTCTATGGTAAGGATGATTGGGGTTATTTAAATGAATCAAATTGATTTCTCCATATATGGAGGGATCCATGCTGGCTGCAGGCAACACCAGGCTTACATGCTTCTTACAATGGGTATTTTGGATTTGGACTTCTTTTTTTAAAAAAACTAAGCAGGAGTTGGGGCATGATCTATTCAAGTGTGGGCAAGACACCCATCTGTCTTCTCTCTTCCTGTGAATGCCAGGGGTGCTGGGCCATTATGCAGACTGAGAAGACTTTGTGCATCTCCAGTCCTCTCTTTGGACCTGGTATTTGGAAGACGGCCAGCACATAGTTAAAACTATAGAGTTAGTTCCCACAAGAGGTAGGGATGCCCACCAGTTTGGATGGCTCCCCCAAGATGAGAGAGGGATGGGTTCTGCCATGTTTACTGTACATATGTATAAGCTCATAACACTTGGAACCTATTTTTACCATCCATTTCCTGTTTGAACACTCAATATTCCAGTTACTGCCTCACAAGTGTCTAATGTTAACCGTGAATTTTCTACCAAAATATTCAGGTTTTACTTTGGAACTATTTGAAGGATGGTTCCCCCCCCCCCAAGTTGACTTTTGGGTGGGATTTGTATTTTGGTGACTGTTTTAGTATGTTGAAAAGGAAAATGCAATTAATGTAAGTAAGAATATATTTTATATAACTAAAGGAAATGGAAGAAGATATTTGCATATGTATATGTATATGCCAAGGAGTGTGGTGGAGTCTCCTTCTTTGGAGGTCTTTAAGCAGAGGCTTGACAACCATATGTCAGGTGTTTCCTGCTTGGCAGCGGGTTGGACTCGATGGCCCTTGTGGTCTCTTCCAACTCTATGATTCTATGATCTATTTGTGAAAAAGCAATAAAAAAATAATAATAAATGAATTTCCATCCCTTCCTGGACTACATTAAATTACCTGAGTATGTACAAACGAAAGTTCCTTTGTCAATGTCATCAAGGCAACGGACTCCCCAGCCCTTCTTTTCAGTTTTGAAGACCTGCAGCCGAACCTGAAGACCATGCTGCACTAATCTGTTCTGGCACATAATCTTGTCACAGCTGCATAACACACTGCATTCATAAATTCTGCCACAAAAAGAAAACAGCAGCATTACAGGTTCAATATTTCAGAGGGTGGGGAGAGCAGCTGAGTGAACAACGTTCAGGACAAGAGGATCCTCTTGGAGCTCCAGCACTTTCTCAGGAGCTGCTGCATGTTTGGATGAGGAAACTGAAGCAGCAATATGCACCGCTAGCATAACTGCTAGCACCTACAATATTTGGAATACCTACAGAAGAAAATGCAAGCCTCACTGCAAGAGATCCACATTGCTATAGGAAACAGCAAATGTATGAATACTATGAGGCTGAATTAGACTTAATTAGCACAAGGAAATGAGAAAGCAAGAGGAGTAGCAATATACAATAAAAGGATCCTAACATGGAAGTACCAACAGTACAGTGTGATGATGCATTCTGAAAATGTATAGCCCACACATTCAGTATTTATAGTTAGGGGCTTGTATCAAACACTGCAGTTCCAACTTGCACAGCAAATGTCCACCTGCACGAAGGAATTTTTCCCTCCTTAACCCTGCAGCCTGCTGGGCACCCTCGAAATCTGCTCCAGAGTGTTGGGTCAGGTGGGAGGAACCATTTTTATCAGGGCATAACGCCCATATTTTTGGTTGTTAGAGTATGTTTCTATTTATTTAGCTCACCTTTTAGCATGTCATCCCATACAGCTCAACACAAACAAACTGTAAACTTCATAAAAAGGCTTGTGCAGAAAAGCTTGTGTTGACCAGATGTCAAAATGTCCATAATCATGTGGCCAGACACACCTTAGACAGGAGAGCACTCCACAACCTGAGGGCCATTAAAGAAAAGGCCATCTCATGCAACACTGTCTTATGAACCTTACAGGTAAGCAAATGTGCTAATAGGGACTCCTCTGGAGATCTCAAAACCTCGGCCACTTAACATTCTCTGAATTGTAGAGTTAGAAGGGACTACAAGGGTCATCCAGTCCAAACCCCTGCAAAGTAGAATCTTTCACCCAATGTGGAGATGAGATTAAGATTCTCATGCTCCACTGACTGTGCTATCACTCCATCATCATCATCATCATTATTATATGTATACACTAGTTATTATTAAAGCATACATAACACATTTCAAGTACTTCAAAAAGATAAGCAATATTATTAACTTAAAGTAATCATCTTGCAATAGCATAAAAACTTTTATCTCAGCTTACTAAAAACTGAACATCAATGTAGGTTAGAGTATCATACTATCTGACCCCAATTAAGAGTCAAATGCAGTAAAGTACTTGCTTGGCATCTAAATGTTGATACTGATGGTGCCAGGCCAATGTATCTTGCGATAAATTTATAATATAAATAAAGGAACTGCTAGTACATGAGAACCACAATTTCCATCATATTTGTTGCCCAATCTTGTCTACTAGGATCCAGGATACCTTTTTTTTAGTTTTTTTTTTCTGGGGCAAGTTCAATGCTACACTTTTCTTCTGTTAAGCTGAAAGCTGCCACTTAAAATAGAACAGCAAAGCAATGGGGTTCCCATTCTCTACATGACCAAAACAAGACAGCTTGAATTAAGGACACAATGGAACCACCATGTCTGGCCATCAGGTAAAAATAAAGTTGGGGTTGCATACCCGCTGGGCACAGGTCCATCGAGTCTTTTATAATTATATCCATTAGATGCTTCTTTTCCTGAAGACACAGAAGCTTCATGGCAGTTTCTTTCAGTTAGAAGCAGACATGCACATTTTTTCCTAGAAAGCACACAGTAGATCTAGTGCAAATAAGGATATGAAATAAAGCAATATAGCCCATTTACTCTCTGGACATGTGTTTAATCATTTAATTTTCAAAGGAGCTGATAGGTGGCACAGCAAGCCAATAGCTGTCTCAAGAAAGACAGCTTAGCCAGCAAGTTAAATACAGTGGTGCCCCGCAAGACGAACGCCTTGCAAGACGGAAAACCCGCTAGACGAAAGGGTTTTCCGTTTTGGAGGCGCTTCGCAAAACGAATTTCCCTATGGGCTTGCTTCGCAAGACGAAAACCTGTGGGGTTTTTTTCCTCCCCCCCCCCTTTTCTAAGCCGCTAAGCCGCTTATCAGCTGATCCGCTAAGCCGCTAAGCCGTCAATGGGCTTGCTTCGCAAGACGAAAAAACCGCTAGACGAAGAGAATCGCGGAACGGATTCTTTTCGTCTTGCGAGGCACCACTGTATTACGATCCTTTCCATTTAACAGAGCTGCTTATTTAAAGCTTTTTATGTTCTCTGCATGTTTAAAAAGACTTATTAGTAAACAGTTTTGAAAAGTACATTAGTACTTTCCACTAATGTACCCCACTGTCAGGCTTCAAGGTATCCAATTCCTCCCCCAGTGGCAACCAAAAAGCAGATAAACAAGAAGAGTTCTTACCACATAATTTATTCAGTATTCAGAGAGAGAGAGACACGAAGGAATGCAGTCTCTATTAAATAATGGCATCGCTCCAAGTAAAGTCCAATCCCCTCCGTCTCTTCTATTCTATGTCATCGCTGCACCGGCTGATCTGAGCTTTCTGCCTCTGAGGTTTCTGTTCTACTACTCTCAATGCCCGCCTGGTCCTGGGAGAGCGGGGATCAGGAATGCTTTCCAAGGACACTGAGTCTGTCAGCTGTCTCTCCCCCAGTGCTTCTTCCTGCTGTTCCTCTCCCAATATTCCCCAGATTTTCTCCTCTGCAGCCTTCTGCAAACCACTGTTCTAAATCTATACTGTCCTCCTGTTCTTGGGAAGGTTCAGGAGAAGGGGGGGGCTCCCACCATTCCTCCTCAGTCCAGCCCCCGACACCCACTCTTTAAATTAAACCCAGGACTGCACTGGTCTAGGCCCTTTTTATGAAAAGCGTAAGAATAGAATACAGTGTCCATGCTTGAACTCTGATTATTTGTAGAAATCAGGTAAGTCCTCACCTTTGGCAATGCAGTTTAAAGCTGCTAACTCTTTGCAAATCTGTAGATTAAATGCTGCGCACCACTCTGCCTCAATATACATGTAAATATGTCCAAGGGCATTTGCAGTGCTGAACAGTAAGTTTAGAATACATACCTGTCTGTGCAGCCATCTGTGCAACTGCATGAGTCAATAAACATGCTGGAGAAATTGTTCAAGAAGTATCCATGGGGCCAAGAGACCTTCCGATATTTAAAGTAAGGTAGTCGGTCGTGGTCTATGTCATTACAGAAAGAAACTGGTATTGTCTCTGCCCCGTTGCTGATATCAAAATCAAACACAAAGGGCTGGCAACTAGGATTGTTTCTAAACACCTGTACATAGGTATTGAAAGAAAAGTGATCTAAATATAAGTAAGTGCACTCTGTCTGAAACAAATAATTCTGAACATCTTGAAAATTTCTCAGACTCCTTCCACAGGGAGCTTTGTATATAACATTGTGTGACTTTGACACATAATCTGGTTTGGCATGCCATCTTTGGAAGCGACACAGCATTGGCAGATGAAGAGGGTTTTCATCCTTGTATGAATTCCATGGCCTTTTGGCAAGACATTCTTTAGAGCAGACATGATCCTCATAGGGGAATTTTGAAGACACTTCTGCAGGTTCGCCTTTACTCCTTGAATGTATTGCCTCCTTTATCTTCATTCTTCTGTTTACAAGCACACATGCAAGTGTTGGAAGAAAAATATGTCAGGCAATCAGTAAGTTAGTTAAGGTTTGTTCAGATACAATTGTTGATTGAATTCACTCGTTTCAAGTCACAAAAGTGAGCATTTTGATCACCTTTGCATTCTGCATCTATCTTAATAATAATGGTCAGAGGAGAACATGTGTGGCAAATTGCTGACATCAGTTATGAATGTTTTTCATTTGGTATCCAGAAACCTCTGTCTAAAGGGTGGAGGAAGAAGGGCATGCCCCAAGCACTGGATTCTGACTTTGTCCACCTGCGCCAAATTCACTTTCTGGTCAGGGGTGTGGGGAGGAGAGGAGAGGAGAAAGGGATCCCTAGAGGCCTACAGAATGAGGATTGGGTCCTTTCCTCCTGAGCAGAGCTGCTCAGATCCTGAAGGGAGGTTATACAGGAAGACTGGTTTAGAAAACGGGGCAGAATTAGGGAGAAAGCAGAGGAAGGAGCCCAGAAGGAGAAGGCCACCTGGGGAAATGAATGGGCAGAGCAGAAAGGGACAGGCACTGCGGTGGAGACGACGTAAGTCTATATGCAGGTCTTACATAACTAGTCACTCTTGGACTAGGGATGGGTGAATCACTACTTCACTACATTTCCCTATCAGTGATCCATTCCTTCCTCCCCGTTACCACAATCAAGGGCATTTTAAAAACAAGCATGTGACCTAAAATGGAAATTTTGGGCCATATTCCATGCACTTTGGTCTGTACTCTATGAAGTGCTGTTATCCTACTGACTGCACAGTGGTTCAGGTGGCTTCAACGGTTTTGTCCACCTCAAAACGTGGAATGAACAAAATCCTCAAGCATCCCTATCTGTAGGGTTCTAGATGGTTTTGTTGTTCCTAATTTTTAGAGTAACAGTACAAACTCCTAAGGAATCAAAAGTAACAAAAATATGGTTTACTCACAAAGAAAAATCATCTCCAGGATTCTCTATAATTTCACTTGAGGCAGAAGGATGTAAACCAGGCTCAAATTTCTGCGTATCTTCTTCAGTAACAGCATTATTTACTTTGAAAAGTAAAATATAAACTCTAGCAATATATATTTTAGATTGCAAATAAGAACAATCACAATTAAATGCAGTACTGACTTTTATTTAAACCAATAATGATTTGTAATTATGCATATATTAACAAAGGTCCTAAGACAGCATTTTAAGTGCATTGTTTTAACATTGAATTATTTCGCACATGACAAGAATCTTCTGCTGTCATCAGCCTGAGTGTCTTCAGTTGTATTATGCCAATTCCACCCTCATGCTTCAAATCACTGTGAAACTTTGGGGATCTGAGGACATATGGGGTATATTTTATCCTACCTCATCCCAGACTCCCAAGAAAGCTGGTGATTTTAAGGCAAAATAACTCTGTGACTATTGTCAAAACAGAAATCAAAACAGAAATCAACATAATGGATTAATTTCCCACTCCCAGGACTGCAACGTATTTGCACAGAATAGGGGGTGGTGGCTTTGTCCTTTGGAAAGATAGAATATGTCAAACACTGTGAGTGGCATTCAACCACATTTTGCTCAGAATAGAATCATTAAAATCAATGAACAGGACCAAGTTAATTAATTTCAGTGGTTGTGCTCTGAGTAAAACTTAGTTGAATACCACCCAAATGTTATAGATTTCTTCCAACACTTCAAGAGCTCAAGGTTAAGGCCAAACTAGAGGCAAGGTTGGTGACTGATGTGTTGGTGATTCTACACCAGGGTGGATTTGATTTACCGGTAAATCAAATCCATTTAAATCACGATTTAAATCACTAGTCAGTAAGACTTGATTTAAATCGTTTTTTTACAGAAAGACTCATTCTTGCTGGTATAATCTTAATATTTACAACCAGATGAAGGTTTCATTTTTGGAATAATAAATTTTCAGAGTATTTTTTACAGTTATATCAAAAATTACTGATTTGGTTATACTATTAGAAATACATAGACAGTTAATTATGAAATTATTGTGAGTTTTAATAAGTTAACTATATTTGAACAACTTTTCTGCTGTACTTTATTGGAAGGAGAAAAATAATCATTTCCTTAATAACAATTTAAACAATTTATTTAACTAAAACAGTAACATTATAGCATATGTATCCATGTTTGTTAACTGATGTGGTTAAACATTTTTTTTTTTAAAAAAAACAACTTAGACTGAGTTTTAGCACACATTAAAAACTTAAAACAAATCCTTATTTCCTTTGGACTACAATGTAACTTAAATAGAAAACTATCTTTAGAAATATTTTTCCTCCAAAAGCATTTTATTTTAAAAATCTGATTTAAATTTTTAAAAATCCGATTTAAATTTTAAAAAAATCCTTTTTTTAATGAAAATAATCATTGGTTTTTATCCACCCTGTTGTACACTATGCCCAAGTGAGGAACAATGAATAAATGCAGTGTTTAGTTATTGCACGAGGAGATTAAGCAGGATGGCTTGGAAACTCCTTCACCAGAAACTCTGGAAAACCACAAACTGCCTTCAGTTGGATGGAGTCTGAGTCTGACCCAGTAAAAGGGGAACAATTATGTCCCACCTAAACAGAATTCATGTGACCTTCAAAGCAGGGGTGGGAAACCTCAGGCCCAGGGGCCAAATGCGGCCCTCAAAACTCTCCCCAGGCAGCCCCCTCCCTGGCTCAGCTTCACATGCTGCACTTTGGCCTGACTGGAATGTGTCCTTGAGCTCTGATAATGCCTCTTGCTGTCTGGATGTGTAAACTAGTCTACTGCAAAAAGGTAAAATATAAATTATCATATTTTTCAGTGTATGACACCCCCTATTTGGGGGGACTCAAAATTAAGGAAATGGGGGGCAGATTGCCCCCGTGTATAAGACTACCCCCCTTCAACATTATTTTTTAGTAAAAAAAACCCTAGTCTTATACACGGAAAAGTATGGTAGTTGCTCTGGCCACCTTTTCACCTGACCCCCCCCCCACCAGTAGCATGTGGCCCTTGGAAGGCTACCTAGAAGAGAACATGGCCCTCAGACTGGATAGGTTCCCCATTCCTGCTTTAAACCTTTGGGATGCAAAGCCCAGAGGAAAGGCAGTGCCACCACCGATGCCTTGCAGCTGTAGATTGGCCGACATGGATGTCACAACTCTCAGCATTCCTAACCTTCTCACGAGAAACTCTAAAATTATTCTCCAAGTTATATACCGCAGACAAATTAAAAGATGTCTGTAACCGTGTTCAGTGGGGGATCAGGAACATATACACATGCCTGACTTCTGCACATTGGACATTACGCTTGAATGGAACAGAGCCCAAACATCCATAATCCTAATACTTGAAAGAGAATTGAACAAATCAGGCTACACAATTAGGCTCCCATAGCAATGTGAAGCTCCAACATGCAGGCCAAAAGATAGGCATGGACATAATCCTAATCCCAAACCCATGAAGTGCCATATTAGAATGGGTTTTCCATAGTTTTTGAAGAGATAGCTAATATTTCATGTTTTCTAGCTTAGTAAAAACCAACACACAGAAAATATGGAAACTTTTTTCATACCATTTGTCAGAGGTAGGAGGTTAGTCATATCCACTTGATTCACAAATGCCAAAGCTTGGCAGTACTCTGTTTAAATAAAAGTAATACCGACTTTTAAAAATCTGTATTAAAAATACAGTCTCTAAAAATGATAACCATATAAATAAATGCATGGTAAATCTTAGCTTGCACCGTTTATTCTGTACGCAATATTAATTAAGCCATTCAAGGTTTGATTATCATAACAAAGGATTCCAAACCTTGATCTGTTGCAGTTCTGTCCTTGATCTTCTGCTTCAGAGACCAAAGCACCTTCTGCACTTGCTCAAATATCAAGTCCACTCGGCTATCTTCAATCTGCCTCCAAAACTCTGTTGCATCATCTGTGGGGCAGGGGGGAGTTCTAAGTTTCAACAGTTTTTTCATTAGAAGAAACACCCAAATACCACCTCTCCAGAGTTTTATTTCATTGTAAACCTCGCCTTCAATCAACTGTGATTCCAGCGCAGTACCCATCCCATCTAAACTCAAATTAACAATTCTGGAAAAACCATAAAAATAAATTATAGGTTCTTCTCTTTCCTACTAAAGTCAGTGGACTAACAGCAGGTTCTGTAACTCCCCAATAGTTTGACTTTTCCCCAAGGAACACTATTCCATTATCTCCTGAGACAGGAGAATGCCAACAACAAAAATACAACAGTGCCTGCGTTGGCACCAGGTAGATTTCCAGAGACAGGGAATTTCAAAGTCCTTTTGTGAGTTTCAAGGTACATGCCTCACTCAGCAATGGACAAGAAAGCCATCCACAGCAGATCTTAACATGGGCACAATAACAGCAGGAAAGGCATTCCTTCAGGTAACTGCGTCCTAAGTCATTTGAGTCCTTCTAAATTAGTCCTAACCCTGAGGTGAATTCAGTAGCTTACAGGCAGACAGTGCAGCCTTTTCAGAACTGGTGCTCAGCTTGACAAGTCAGGCAACACGCCTGCTGCATTCTATACAGTGGTGCCCCGCAAGACGAACGCCTCGCAAAACGGAAAACCCGCTAGACGAAAGGGTTTTCCGTTTTGGAGGCGCTTCGCAAGACGAATTTCCCTATGGGCTTCCTTCGCAAGACGAAAGCCCATAGGGAAATCTCCGGGACAGCGCGGAAGCGCAGCGCGTCTTCCCCACTGTCCTCGGACCTCCTCTGAAGGCTGGCGGTGGGGCGGAGAGACCTCCTCCCGCCGCCAGCCTTCGGAAGCAGACCTCCTCCCACCGCCAGCCTTCGGAAGGCTGCTCCGAAGGCTGGCGGTGGGGCGGAGAGACCTGCTCCGGCCGCCAGCCTTCAGATGGCTGTCCTGAAGACTTGCGGTGGGAGGAGGGTTTTCCTTCCCACCGCCAACTTTCAGAATGCTGTTCTGAATGTTGGCATGGGGAGGAAAAACCCTCCTCCCACCGCAAGCCCCAGGAACAGAGGAGAAGCGCTGCGCGCCTTCCCCTCTGTTCCCGTACCTGTCCTGAAGGCTTGCGGTGGGGAGAAAAGCCCTTCTCCGCACCGCCAGCCTGGCAAGCGGTCTCCATAGGAACGCATTAATTGATTTTCAATGCATTCCTATGGGAAACCGTGCTTCGCAAGACGAAAAACTCGCAAGAAGAAAAAACTTGCGGAACGAATTAATTTCCTCTTGCGAGGCACCACTGTACTAGCTGCAGTCCATGTTACACTAATCTAATCTGGAGTTACCAGAGCATGAATCACTGTATCCAGGTTATCTCTGCCTCCAGTGTTAGAAATTAGTTATGCGCATTTTCCAACTGGCACAGGTCCAATTGCGAGCATGTGGAGATCTCTGGGTGCCTGGTGACAAACATCCCCATCCGGCTGGCTTTAAGAAAGTTAAGCAGGTAAGCAGAAGAGCGATTTTTTCTTGCATTACACCCCACCTTTTTCTCCAAGGACATGGCACACACACACACACACACACACACACTGCAGTTAATGACCCTGTGAGGCAGGTTAAGAGGCTGTGACCGGCCCCAGGTCACCCAGTGAGCTACATGATTGAGTGGGGATTTGAACCCAGATCTCCCAGGTCCTCGTCCGATGCTCCGGCCTCTGAATGCCAGTTATCGGGGTTCATAAGTGGATGAGCCGTGCTTGCTGGCTTCCAATAGGTATCTGGCTGGCCAGTGTGAGAAATGGATGCTGGACTGGATGGGCCAAAAGGGCTCTTCTGACATTGTTATAATATTAGTGCAGTGAACGGACACTCCCAGTTGCTTAACAAGGGACACAACTGTTTCCATAATGGAAAAGCACTGAGGCCTGAAAGAGCCATGACATTTCAATGCTGTTTTGGTAAGATTTTATTATTCTCACTAATTGTAGAGTTGGAAGGGACCCTGAGGGTCCTCTAGTCCAACCCCCTGCAATGCAGGAATCGCGACTAGATCAGCCAACCTCTGCTCAGAAACCTCCAAGAAAGGCGAGGCCACCACCTTCCCAGAGAGTCTCTTCTACTGTCAAACAGCTCTGGCTGTCAAGACTCTTATTTTTCTTTGTTTTAGACTGCCACCTGTGTTTTGCATTCCCTACAAAACCGAACAGACCCTTTTTTTAAAAACCCAGCTGCAACTAAAAAGGCCCCTTTTTCCTGTTCGCAAACGTGGCTGGGTTCGGGGAGGAGAAGCGGGACGGGGTGGCTGTGCGCCCGGTCCTAACGCTGGCGCCGGTCCCGCGGGTTGTGGGAAAGCGCTGCCTGGGAGCGCAAGTCCACACGAGCAGCGGCCGACGCGCGTCCTGGGAAGGGGCTTAGCAGGCGGCCTCGCGGGTCTTCCTCCTCCGGCCCAGGCAGCTGCCAAGGGGCGAGAGCGAAGGGCGCGGAAACGGAGGTGGCCAAGCGGGATTGACGCGCCCGCCCCTCCCCGCCCGCCCCTCCCTCTCCGCGCCCCGCACGGTACCTGCCAGCGCCATGGCCGCCCTCCCGCCCGCCCGCCTCCCTCTTCCCGGCGGCCCTCGCGGGATTCCGCCCTCGCTGGGCCCCGCCTCTCGCCGCTTTCTGCGCACGCGCACCGGAGCCCAAGCCCCACCCCCGCCGCGCTCTGTGACATGCGCAGTAAGCAAGTGAGCTCACCGGCAGAAAAAACGGGGGGAATCTGCGCTTGGCAAGAAAGACCCAGGAGCCGCGAGACTCGCCTGCCAAACAAGCGCCGACCTCGGGGGCGCCAGGAATCCCGGGGACTGGTCGCTTTTTCCCAGGGCAACCGAAAAGCCAGACCTTAAGGAAGGAACAAACACACACGCGTCCACACGCGCTTGGAGGCCAGCATTTTAAAAAATAAAAGAAACCGTTCTTTTTTGCAAAAAAAACCCAAAAACAAAACCCTAGATGAACACATGATCCCACCCCCTCGGAAAAGACCCCGGCCATTCAAGCCAAAGGACTGGTTTCCACCCCGGGGGGAGGAGGCTGCAGGGCCGCCTGCCTGTCAGTCTGTCTCTGCCACAACAACCCGGTGAGGCAACCTCCCTTTCCAGAAAAAGGTGCTGGAACCGGGGGTGTAACCAGGATTTTTGTTGGGGGTGGGGCAGAACCTGGGTCAGCTATGTATTTTTACTGATTTTTATTGATTTAGAGAACTGGCTGAGGTCGCCCACTGAAGTCAGGTGAAATAAAAAAATTAAGGTCATATATATATATATCACATATCACGTCCAGGGGCACAGCCTGCACCACAAAAAACTAGGATCCACGGCTTCCTGGTCATACCACAGCCCAAAAACGTGGTTTTGAAGCACGGATCCTCATGGATCCTCACGCTTTTTGCATTGGGCCACCCCAAACTCACCGTCAAATCACACATCATGTCCAGGGGCACAGCCTGCACCACAAAAAACTCAGATCCACGGCTTCCTGGCCACACCATGGACCAAAAATGTGGTTTCGAAGCACGGATCCTCACGGATCCTCACGCTTTTTTCATTGGGCCACCCCAAACTCACCGTCAAATCACACATCATATCCAGGGGCACAGCCTGCACCACAAAAAACTCGGATCCACAGCTTCCTGGCCATACCGTGACCCAAAAACGTGGTTTTGAAGCACGGATCCTCATGGATCCTCACGCTTTTTTCATTGGGCCACCCCAGACTCACCGTCAAATCACACATCATGTCCAGGGGCACAGCCTGCACCACAAAAAACTCGGATCCACGGCTTCCTGGCCATACCGTGACCCAAAAACGTGGTTTTGAAGCACGGATCCTCATGGATCCTCACGCTTTTTGCATTGGGCCAACCCAAACTCACTGTCAAATCACACATCATGTGCAGGGGCACAGCCTGCACCACAAAAAACTCAGATCCACGGCTTCCTGGCAACACCATGGCCCAAAAACGTGGTTTTGAAGGACGGATCCTCATGGATCCTCACGCTTTTTTCATTGGGCCAACCGTCACATCACATATCATAACCAGGGGCACAGCCTACACCACAAAAATCGGATCCACGATTATCTGGCAACGCCATGGCCCAAAAACGTGGTTCCGAAGCACAGATCCTCATGGATCCTCATTATTTTTGCACAAGATCAGCCCAAAGTCACCATCAGATCAAACATCATGTCCAGGGGCACAGCCTGCACCACAAAAAACTCGGATCCACGGCTTCCTAGCAAATCCATGGCCCAAAAACGTGGTTTTGAAGCACGGATCCTCATGGATCCTCACGCTTTTCGCATTGGGCCATCCCAAACTCACTGTCAAATCACATATCATGGCCAGGGGCACAGCATCCACCACAAAAATCACGGATCCACGGCTTCCTGGCCATACCGTGGCCCAAAAACGTGGTTTTGAAGGACGGATCCTCATGGATCCTCACGCTTTTTGCATTGGGCCAACCCAAACTCACTGTCAAATCACATATCATGTACAGGGGCACAGCCTGCACCACAAAAAACTAGGATCCACGGCTTCCTGGTCATACCATAGCCCAAAAACATGGTTTTGAAGCATGAATCCACATGGATCCACACGCTTTTCGCATTGGGCCACCCCAAACTCACCATCAAATCACACATCATGTCCAGGGGCACAGCCTGCACCACAAAAAACTCAGATCCACGGCTTCCTGGCAACACCGTGGACCAAAAACGTGGTCCAGGGGCGCAGCCTGCACCACAAAAGACTAGGACCCACGGTTATCTGGCAACGCCACGGCCCAAAAACGTGGTTTTGAAGGTCGGATCCTGACGGATCCTAACGCTTTTTTCATTGGGCCAACCAAAACTCACCGTCACATCACATATCATAACCAGGGGCACAGCCTACACCACAAAAATCACGGATCCACGATTATCTGGCAACGCCATGGCCCAAAAACGTGGTTCTGAAGCACGGATCCTCATGGATCCTCATGCTTTTTGCACTAGATCAGCCCAAACTCACCGTCAAATCACACATCATGTCCAGGGGCACAGCCTGCACCACAAAAAACTCGGATCCACGGCTTCCTAGCAAATCCATGGCCCAAAAACGTGGTTTTGAATCACGGATCCTCATGGATTCTCACGCTTTTCGCATTGGGCCAACCCAAACTCACCGTCAAATCACACATCATGTCCAGGGGCACAGCCTGCACCACAAAAATCACGGATCCACGGCTTCCTGGCCGCACCGTGACCCAAAAACGTGGTTTTGAAGCACGGATCCTCATGGATCCTCACGCTTTTTACATTGAGCCACCCCAAACTCACCATCAAATCACACATCATGTCCAGGGGCACAGCCTGCACCACAAAAATCACAGTTCCACGGCTTCCTGGCCATACCGTGGCCCAAAAACATGGTTTTGAAGCACGGATCCTCATGGATCCTCACACTTTTTGCATTGGGCCAACCCAAATTCACCGTCAAATCACATAATAGCCAGGGTCACAGCCCGCACCACAAAAAACTAGGATCCACGGCTTCCTGGTCATACCATGGCCCAGAAACGTGGTTTTGAAGCAAGGATCCTCAAGGATCCTCACTCTTTTCACATTGGGGCTCCCCAAACTCACCGTCAAATCACACATCATAGCCAGGGGCACAGCCTGCACCACAAAAATCATGAGTTGCACTACAAAAATCACAAAAATGCACTGTTAATGTCACCACTGCAATATTATTATTAGAGCCGATAGGGGAATATATGACTACCGTATTTTTCGCTCTATAGGACACACTTTTTACCCTCAAAAAATTAAGGGGAAATGTGTGTGTGTCCTATGGAGCGAATGCAGGCTCCTTGGCTTCAACGATAGCAACACGAAGCCTCCAAAGCGCAAAGGGAGCGCTCCCTCCGCGCTCCAGAGGCTACACGTTGCTTTCGCTGAAGCCTGGAGAGCGAGAGGGGTCGGTGCGCACCGATCCCTCTTGCTCTCCAGGCTTTGCTTCGCTGGAGAGGCGCTGCACAGTTTTTCCTCTCTGCGCAGCACCCCTTCACATTGAAGAACAGCACCTGGAAATTTTTGACGCTGCTAAACCTCAAGAATATCCAAGGCAGAGATTGTGATGATCTTACCTGTGAATGTAAATTATCAAACCAACTAGATGGAGACCACCAAAGTAACCATGAAAAACAATCACCTGTCTTGCGTCAATTCAGCTACAAATGGTTTTGGGACAAAAGTTGGTTGCTTTGCGGGGGTGGTAATTATAAATGGAGGTTTAACTGCAAGTTTTCTTGCCAACAGATTTTGTCAGTGCAAACTTTGAAATAGGGGGTTTCCAACGTGGTGCCCATGGGCATCATGGTGCCTGCTGACAGCTTTCCTGGAGTCCACCACGTGTTTTTAGAAAAAGAACAGGATTAGTGGTGAATTGTGCCCAGCATGACTTCAGATTGTTCATAGTACATTTGATTGACTGCAGGGGCATACGAAGGGGCAGCGGGGTGATGGTGCCCCAGGGTGCCATGCAGGGGGGAGAGTGACAGTACGGTTGCTGTACTAGCTGCCACTTGTGCGGCGTCTGTGTGAGCTGCTGCTCTTGCGGCAACTGTACAGGCAGCCCCTCTCGCAGCGACTGTATGGGCCATACGGGCAGCTGCTCTCGCGGCGACTGTACAGGCTGCTGCTCATGTAGCATCCGTACAGGCAGCCCCCATACAGGCTGTATGGGCAGCCGCTTTCCTGGCGACCATACGGGCTGCCGCACGCGTGGCGTCCATACGGGCTGCCATGCATGCACAGTCCGTACAGGACATTGTGTGCGCACCCATCATCCAGGACTTGTTACCATATTATAGCTGCCACAAAATCTATCGGCATGCCACTGTGGGAGTCATAAAGCCAAGGCAGAAGCTTGTAAATACCGCAGGGTGCCCCCTGACCTCGGCTGACCAGCACTCTGTGCCTTACAATGTATTAGGATGTATTGACCTTAAATGGAGTTGTGTTTCCTCTGGGCAGTGTTTCCTTATATGGTGATGGGTGTAATAAAAGCCTTGACCGGATGAGGTAACGTAAGACACTGGCAAACGGCCATGCGGCTGGGAGGACAAAGGAGAATAAAAAGTTACCGGAGGAGAGGGAAGCAAAAGGAGCTGCCCCTCCATTATGAAAATACTCGCTGCCTCTCTGTGTCTTCTTTCTATGCTATGCTAAGCACCATCTATGATGGCAGGACTCCGTCATGCCACCAGAACCAGGGAAGCCTTGCCAGTTGCAGCTCACACAGTTGAAGTGAAATAAAAGACAGAAGAGTAGATCGGGAAGAAAGTTCCCTAGACTGCAGGAAAAGATAACAGTAGCTCCAGCATCTGATTCAGTGCAGGTTGCTGAGGGGTTTGACTCCTTAAGATCACCAACTGACTATGAGACACCTGGAAAGCACTCAGCCTCGGATGACCTCCACTCCAAAAAGTGGGAAAGAGGATTTAACAGTGACCAATATTGATTCTTTTGATAGCAGCCCCATATTCTCAACACAAAGTGAGAAGTGTTTGGACAAATCACTGATTTGTACATCAGTTCCCCCATGGCACAACTGTACCTTCCCCACACTCAGTCTACAAACCATGGGACTTGTGGGTTCAGTTGGCAACATCTGTGTGTATGACTATGACATAAACACACTGAAAGGATCAAACTGGATAAATGATCGCATAATAGATGCCTTTCTTGCCTCCAGGGTGATCATGGCCAAAGAGCTAGGTCACAATGGAACCATTTTCCCACTTGCCACTTCATGCAGATATGTCAAAGATTGCCAGTGCAAGTTCTGAAGAACTGTTTGAGATTTGGACTGCTAAGGAAAGATGTTTTGATTATTCCAATAAATGACAAAGTCCACTGGATACTGATAGTAATCATTTTTAAAAAGAAGACCATGCTCTATCTAGATTCCAAACATGGATTGAACCACTCTGTGATTGATGCAATAACATGCTTCTTAGCATATCTGTATGAGATGGATTCAAAATATCCCTATAGTTTTGCGGCTGGTCATTTTTTGCACCAACTGATATACCCAGGCAAGGTAATTCCAGTGACTACGGTCCTTTCACATGTACCATTGCCCATCTGATTGCTTCTGCTGCCCAGTTACAGTTCATACAAAAGGATATGGCTGCCATTAGACCCTGGATTGCAAAAGAAATAATACAGTACTGTGGGAAAACCTATTTTGAAGGACAAGACAAATATTATCAAGTGGAAATTGACGATGTTCCTCCCAAGAAGAGACAAATCTTGAATGAGAGTTACATTACTGTGTCTCGATCATGCCCAGAGGGATGGAAGGATACACTAACCTATTGCTCAGATATTTTACCTTCCTTGTTTGAAGGCTGCTGGTCACTATGTTTCTTGAAGGAAGGGTGCAGGAGGCCCAGTGGTGACCTTACTATGGTTTACTGTGAAGGAAACTGCAAGGACTGGTACCACTGCTTTTGCATAGACATTGATTCAAAAGATCTTCCAGAGGTTTTCGTGTGTCCAGACTGTCAATCCACTGTGGCCAAATAGATTTTGAAACTGCAAACTGTCATATCCCACAGGTTGGTATAATACAGCAAAATCCAAACATATAGTTTTCATCATCATGGCAGGGATGGTCCTTTTCCATAGAATTCTTATTTATGGAGTTAGTTTTTATATCCTGCTTTTCTCTACTTGAAGGAGTCTCAAAGTGGCTAAAAATCTCCTTTCCCTTCCACCCCCACAGCAGACACCTTGTGAGGTAGGTGGGGCTGAGAGAGTTCAAAGAGAAGTGTGACTGGCCCAAGGTCACCCAGCTGCTGCATGCGGAGGAGCGGGGAAGTGAACCCAGCTCACCAGATTAGAGTCCACCGCTCTTAACCACTACACCACAGAAACGTATCTCTTAAAACTCTGGAGCAAGCTGTTCAGTTCAGCCTCATAGTGATACTGATCTGCGGAGGGAAGGTTGGTGATGAGCAAAATCTGTTCCCATTTCCCAACACAGAGACCATAGAGCAGTTTCTTTTGGGGGCTGAACCTGCAGAGTGTTTCTGTTCAGAATTTCTGTGGCAGAAATTGGCTAAGTGCCTTTATAAACATTCAGCTTCTCAAATCGAACCCCATCATGAAACTTTCAGGTGTAGCTGTTGGAGGTGGAGGGCAGAGCAGGTGCTAGTCCTTTCCTCCCTCCTCCCAGCCCCATGATCAGTTGCCCAATGGGCTGAATTTCAGGGCTTTTGCATGTAAAGGGCAAGCTTGTTCTTTACTTAGAATCATAGAATCATAGAGTTGGAAGAGACCACAAGGGCCATCGAGTCCAACCCCCTGCCAAGCAGGAAACACCATCAGAGCACTCCTGACATATGGTTGTCAAGCCTCTGCTTAAAGACCTCCAAAGAAGGAGACTCCACCATACTCCTTGGCAGCAAATTCCACTGTCAAACAGCTCTTACTGTCAGGAAGTTCTTCCTAATGTTTAGGTGGAATCTTCTTTCTTGTAGTTTGGAACCATTGCTCCATGTCCGCTTCTCTGGAGCAGCCGAAAACAACCTTTCTCCCTCCTCTATGTGACATCCTTTTATATATTTGAACATGGCTATCATATCACCCCTTAACCTCCTCTTCTCCAGGCTAAACATGCCCAGCTCCCTTAGCCGTTCCTCATAAGATCGTTTCCAGGCCTTTGACCATTTTGGTTTCCCTCCTCTGGACACGTTCCAGTTTGTCAGTGTCCTTCTTGAACTGTGGTGCCCAGAACTGGACAAGGTACTCCAGGTGAGGTCTGACCAGAGCAGAATACAGTGGCACTATTACTTCCCTTGATCTAGATGCTATACTCCTATTGATGCAGCCCAGAATTGCATTGGCTTTTTTAGCTGCCGCGTCACACTGTTGGCTCATGTCAAGTTTGTGGTCAACCAAGACTCCTAGATCCTTTTCACATGTACTGCTCTCAAGCCAGGTGTCACCCATCTTGTATTTGTGCCTCTCATTTTTTTTGCCCAAGTGCAATACTTTACATTTCTCCCTGTTAAAATTCCTCTTGGTTGTTTTGGCCCAGTTCTCTAATCTGTCAAGGTCGTTTTGAAGTGTGATCCTGTCCTCTGGGGTGTTAGCCACCCCTCCCAGTTTGGTGTCATCTGCAAATTTGATCAGGATGCCGTTGAGTCCATCATCCAAGTCGTTGATAAAGATGTTGAATAAGACCGGGCCCAAGACAGAACCCTGTGGCACCCCACTAGTCACTCTTCTCCAGGATGAAGAGGAACCATTGATGAGTACCCTTTGGGTTCAGTCAGTCAGCCAGTTACAAATCCACTGAGTGGTAGCATAGTCAAGACCGCATTTTACCAGCTTCTTTACAAGAATATAATGGGGCACCTTGTCAAATGCCTTGCTGAAATCAAGGTAGGCTACATCCACTGCATTCCCTTCATCTACCAGGCTTGTAATTCTGTCAAAAAACGAGATCAGGTTAGTCTGACATGACTTATTTTTCAGAAAACCATGCTGACTATTGGTGATCACAGTATTCCTTTCTAGGTGCTCACAGACTGTTTGCTTAATGATCTGCTCCAGAATCTTCCCTGGTATTGATGTCAGACTGACTGGGCGGTAATTATTTGGGTCCTCTCTTTTCCCCTTTTTGAAAATAGGGACAACATTTGCCCTCCTCCAGTCTGCCGGGACTTTGCCTGTCCTCCAGGAATTCTCAAAGATGACTGCCAGTGGTTCTGAGATCACATCTGCCAGTTCTTTTAATACTCTTGGATGCAGAGTTTAGACTCTTTAAACTTAGGAACAGATATTTGGCTCCATGACCAAAATGACCAAAAGGGTCAGCTTCTAGCGGACTGGAAAGATCATGATTGTACTTCCCCTACCCTCAGCCCTAACCCTGTTGAGTATTTTTTGTTATGAGACTGAGTGTTTGGGGCTGATGCTGCAGCATTCTTGTCTGGGGGCTTGATGGAAAAACAGAAAAGTGTCCCTCACCTCCAATGCCCTTCAACAAGAATGCTGTAGGAAATATTGCTAAGCCCAAAGGGAGGCAAGAATTTGCTTCAGCTCCACAACAGCAGCAAGAATACTTATCACAAAGTATTGGAAAACACAAGATGTACCCACCCGGGAAGAATGGCAGATGAAGGTGATGGACTATATGGAACTGGCTGAGATTACTGGCAGAATCCGAGACCAAGGAGAAGAGTCGGTGGAAGAAGATTGGAAAAAATTTAAAGTTTATCTTCAGAAATATTTTAAAATTAAGGAATGTTAGAAAGAGGCTGGAATAAAACTATGTGGTTTTAGCAGAAAAGATATTAAGGATTAAGCAAAAATGAATTGGTGAAAGAAGAGAATGTAAAATCACAGTATATTAAGATAAATTATTAAGATAAAAACAAAGCTGGAAAGGATTTGCTGAAATATCTAACTGAATTAGAATACAAAAATGGGAGGTGTGAGGAGGTCAAGGAAGTAAGCGAATGAAAGCAAGTGATGTAAAGGTTTGACTTGTTTCTGTTTATTTTATTTATTTATTTTGTTCTTGGATGATATTTGTTTTCTTATGTATTGTTCTTTCTTTTTCTTTTTTGATTGTTCTGTTTTGACTTATATTTTTTCTTTTTTTCTGTAACCTTAAAAAAAAATTCTAATAAAAATTTACTAAAAAAAGAAAAAGAAAAAAAAGAATTTGCTTCAGCTCACCTTGTTAATGGCAGAGCAAAAGCTATGCGTGAGTCATTCTCAATCTACTGATTTTAGAACCCCATCATGCAAACATGACTATCCACACAGGGACCATCTATTTTTAATTTTTTCTGATACTGGATTTTAAGTTACAGTTACATCTTTTAAAACAGCTGTCAGTATATCACACTGTATTCTACTTGCCTTCCAAAGGAACACGTGGCTCTCCCCACATAGCCGGTTAGGTTGAGACTGCTGATCCAAAGTGATCAGTAATTTTTACGGTAATTACAATCCTGCTTTCCCTTGTACCAGCTTACCTTGACTTCAGTAAGGCCTTTGAAAAGGTCCCCCATGATATTATTGCAAAAAAACTAGTAAAATGTGGGCTAGACAAAGCTACTGTTAGGTGGATTTGTAATTGGTTGACGGGCTGAACCCAAAGAGTGCTCATCAGTGGCTCACCTTCATCCTGGAAAAAAATGACTATTGGGGTTCCACAAGGTTCTGTCCTGGGCCTGGTGCTATTCAATATTTTTATAAATGATTTGGATGATGGAATAGAGGGCGTGCTAGTCAAATTTGCAAATGACTGCAAAGTGAGAGGGGTTGCTAATACACCAGCGGACAGGGTCAGAATTCAAAATGACCTGAATAGCCTAGAGAGCCGGGCCAAAACCAACAATATGGAGTTCCATAGGGAGAAATGTAAGGTACTACACCTGGATAGAAAAAAATGAAATGCACAGGTGGGGGACACTTGGCTTGACAACAGTACCAGTGAAAGGGATCTGGGAGTCTTAGTCGACCACAAGCTGAATATGAGTCAACAGTGTGATGTGGCAGCTAAGAACACCAATGCAATTTTGGGCTGCATCAATAGGAGTATAGTGTCTAGATCAAGTGGAGGAATGCCACCACACTATTCTGGTTGGTCAGACCACACCTGAAATACTGTGTCCAGTTGAAGAAGGATATTGTCAAGTTGGAGCATGTCCAGATGAGGGTGACCAAAATGTAAAAGGTCTGGAATCCAAGCCCTATGAGGAGAAACTTAGGGAGCTGGATTTGTTTAATCTAGAGAAGAGAAGATTAAGGAGTGACACAATAGCCATTTGAAGGGATGTAATGTTGAAGAGGGAGCAAGCTTGTTTTCTGCTGTTCTAGAGACTAGGATGCAGAATAATGGATTCAAACTATGGGAAAAGAGATTCCACCTGGGCGCGGTAATCCAGTCAGGGAAAAAGGGAGGCATACTATGTTTAGGGCACCGTTTCCAGCCCCTTCCCCTTTTTGGGGTGAGCATAGTGGATCCTAAAAAGGGCTGCTCAGTCATGGATACAGCTGCTGAGCTGCTCAACTGCCTCATTCCTTGAGTCAGAACAACTGACCGCCCATATGTCGGTTCATGACTAGGGGCTTCAACACCCTGCCCCCGTAGCCATTTAGTGATCGCCATGGGGGGAGGGTTTGGGGGGGTTGGGTTGGGTTTTTGGAAGATGCCTGTGCGTGAATTTGTTTTATGTGTGTAGATCAGTGCACGCTGACCAACGCACAGTCTTCGCAGTAGGGCTCTGTTTTGATGGCATGAGTAGTCACGACGAACTGGTGGATCCTATCTGCTGCAGCCTTCATCCGCCTTCAGAGCCGTTGTAACACACTGCTTGTTATCACCCACCTGTTCTGCCGTTGAGGACTTCTTGGATCATTCTTTGTCTAGCTCCTTCCCTGTTATGTACTAAGCTTGGATCCTAGAACAATAGGCAAGTAGGATCCTAGAATGCAAGAACTGATTGGCTTGCAGGAAAAGACCAACCAGGCTCTAGGAGGGAAGCAGAATCAGCCAGTCAGACGGGACTCATTGTGTAAATAATGTATATAAAAGCCTGAGGTTTTGGGGGAAATCCAGTCACTGTTTTACAAGCTGCAATAAAGAGCATGAAATCACTACAGGACTCTGAGCATATTTAATTTTCTTTGACCTTACCGCCTTGGGTGACCCTGCTGGGAGTACGAGATTCCCAACCGCTTCACTCACAAGGGTCATAGGAATGTGCAAGCCCATTCACCATGACAAGTGAGAGAACTGAGATAGATTGCACTGAGTCCTGGTCTCATTAGACAAAGCGTTCCACCAAAAAGGCTCTGGATGAGGACAGCTGGATATCTTTTGGGCCAGGGACCTCCAGTAGGTTGCTGTTAGATGAGCGTCACACTCATGGGGGGTGTATTGGAAGATAATTCCCACAGATAAGAAAGGTCACAGACTGTTTAGGGCTTTAAAGATTAGCACCAAAACATTGAACCTGATTCAATACTCCACCTGGAGCCAATCCAGCTGATGAACAACCAACTGAATGTGGGCTCTCCACAAAGTCCAAGTAAGAACTCATGCATCTGCATTTTAGACCATATGGAGTTTCTGGAGCAGTCTCAAGGGTAGCCCTGCATCTCTCTCTCTCTCACTCTCTATCACAATTATACCCTGCACTCCCCGGCTCGGGTGTACAGCAACTTAAAGTAGTCTAGTCTGCAGGTGACTACTGCATGGATCACCATGGCTAGGTTGGAAAGGGACAGGTACAGTACCGATTGCCTAACCTGACATAGATTCAAAAATTCCAGTTTGGCTACATTTGTGACCAATGCCTCCATAGAGACAGAAGCATCCAGGATCACAAAGGGACTCCTGATGGCAGCTACAGGTGACTATTGCGCACCATGAAGAGCTGGGAGCTGGCAAACCGAACTGAAATCATTCTGGCCCAGCCATTGGGTGCCCATCTTTAATGGATAGAGATTAAGCCGACTCCATTTCCTCCATCCCAGCACACCCACCTAAAAATTGGCCAATATATCCAGGGTAGCATCTGGCCAGGGCCATGAAGCAGTAGATCCATGATGTTTGTGGTCAGATCTGTGGTTATGTACAGGATATTTGAATAAAAGGTGAATTTGGGGTTCCCCAATGCAAAAAGTGTGATGATCCATGAGGATCCGTGCTTCAAAACCAAGTTTTTGGTCCATGGTGTTGCCAGGAAGCCGTGGATCTGAGTTTTTTGTGGTGCAGGCTGTGGCCCTGGCCATGATGTGTGATTTGACGGTGAGTTTGGGTTGTCCCAATGGAAAATGCGTGAGGATCCATGAGGATCCATGCTTTGAAACCACATTTTTGGGCCACAGTATGGCCAGGAACCCGTGGATCCGAGTTTTTTTGCGGCACAAGCTGTGCCCGATGGCATGAAATGTGATTTGACAGTGATTTAGGGGTGGCCCAGTGCAAAAGTGTGAGGATCCATGAGGATCCGTGCTTCAAAACCACGTTTTTGGGCCACGGTGTTGCCAGGAAGCCGTGGATCCGAGTTTTGTGGTGCAGGCTGTGCCCCTGGACATGATGTGTGATTTGACAGTGAGTTTGGGTTGGCCCAATGCAAAAAGCATGAGGATCCATGAGGATCTGTGCTTCAAAACCACGTTTTTGGGCCACGGTATGGCCAGGAAGCCGTGGATCCGAGTTTTTTGTGGTGCAGGCTGTGCCCCTGGACATGATGTGTGATTTGATGGTGATTTAGGGGTGGCCCAATGCGAAAAGTGTGAGGGTCCATGAGGATCCGTGCTTCAAAACCACATTTTTGGGTCACGGTATGGCCAGGAAGCCGTGGATCCGAGTTTTTTGTGGTGCAGGCTGTGCCTCTGGACATGATGTGTTATTTGACGGTGAGTTTGGGTTGGCCCAATGCAAAAAGCGTGAGGATCCATGAGGATCTGTGCTTCAAAATCACGTTTTTGGGTCACGGTATGGCCAGGAAGCCATGGATCCGAGTTTTTTGTGGTGCAGGCTGTGCCCCTGGATATGATGTGTGATTTGACGGTGAGTTTGGGGTGGCCCAATGAAAAAAGCGTGAGGATCCGTGCTTCGAAACCACGTTTTTGGTCTATGGTGTGGCCAGGAAGCCATGGATCCGAGTTTTTTGTGGTGCAGGCTGTGCCCCTGGACATGATGTGTGATTTGACGGTGAGTTTGGGTTGGCCCAATGAAAAAAGCGTGAGGATCCGTGAGGATCCGTGCTTCGAAACCACGTTTTTGGTCCATGGATTTGCCAGGAAGTCGTGGATCCGTAATTTTTGTGGTGCAGGTTGTGCCCCTGGCTATGACGTGTAATCTGACAGTGAGTTTGGGTTGGCCCAATGAGAAAAGCGTGAGGATCCATGAGGATCCGTGCTTCAAAACCACGTTTTTGGGCCATGGATTTGCCAGGAAGCCATGGATCCGAGTTTTTTGTGGTGCAGGCTGTGCCCCTGGCCGTGATGTTTGATCTGATGGTGAGTTTGGGCTGGTCTTGTGCAAAAATCATGAGGATCCATGAGGATCCATGCTTCGGAACCACGTTTTTGGGCCACGGCATGGCCAGGCAGGCGTGGATCCGTGTTTTATGTGGTGTAGGCTTTGCCCCTGGCTATGATATGTGATTTGACAGTGATTTAGGGGTGGCCCAATGCAAAAAGTGTGAGGGTCCATGAGGATCCGTGCTTCAAAACCATATTTTTGAGCCACGGTATGGCCAGGAAGCCGTGGATCCGTGATTTTTGTGGTGCAGGCTGTGCCCCTGGACATGATGTGTAATTTGATGGTGAGTTTGGGTTGGCCCAATGCAAAAAGCGTGAGGATCCATGAGGATCCGTCCTTCAAAACCACGTTTTTGGGCCACGGTATGGCCAGGAAGCCGTGGATCCGTGATGTTTGTGGTGCAGGTTGTGCCCCTGGCTATGACGTGTGATTTGACGGTGAGTTTGGGTTGGCCCAATGCGAAAAGCGTGAGGATCCATGAGGATCCGTGATTCAAAACCACGTTTTTGGGCCATGGCGTTGCCAGATAATCGTGGATCTGAGTTTTTTGTGGTGCAGGCTGTGCCCCTGGACATGATGTGTGATTTAACGGTGCGTTTGTGTTGGCCCAATGCAAAAAGCGTGAGGATCCATGAGGATCCGTGCTTCAAAACCACGTTTTTGGGCCACGGTATGGCCAGGAAGCCGTGGATCCGTGATTTTTGTGGTGCAGGCTGTGCCCCTGGACATGATGTGTGATTTGACAGTGAGTTTGGGCTGATCTAGTGCAAAAATCATGAGGATCCATGAGGATCCGTGCTTCAAAACCACGTTTTTGGCCCACGGCATGGCCAGGCTTGCGTGGATCTGAGTTTTTTGTAGTGCAGGCTGTGCCCCTGGTCATGATGTTTGATCTGATGGTGACTTTGGGCTGGTCTTGTGCAAAAATCATGAGGATCCATGAGGATCCATGCTTCGGAACCACGTTTTTGGGTCACGGCATGGCCAGGCAGGTGTGGATCCGAGTTTTTTGTGGTGTAGGCTGTGCCCCTGGACATGATGTCTGATTTGATGGTGAGTTTGGGTTGGCCCAATGCAAAAAGCGTGAGGATCCATGAGGATCCGTGCTTCAAAACCACGTTTTGGGGCCACGGTATGGCCAGGAAGCCGTGGATCTGTGATTTTTGTGGTGGATGCTGTGCCCCTGGCCATGATGTTTGAACTGATGGTGACTTTGGGCTGGTCTTGTGCAAAAATCATGAGGATCCATGAGGATCCGTGTTTTTAAACCATGTTTTTGCGCCCCTGCGGCCCCACGAAATAGTGGATGCGTGATTTTTTTGATGCTGTCTACAGAGTAAGACATAGTCTACAGTATCATGGTGGTTTTATTTAATTTGAATGAAAAAATCATATGAATTCACGAGGATCCGTCTAGATCCGCCTTTTACCTTTTTCCCATAAATGTATGGGCCACATGTCTGAAGCGGCACAGGAGGGCAGCCCTGGAACCATTTTGTCTCCCAAACTGACCAAATGTTTTCTCTGCAAGGTCAAAGGAAAATGGAAAAACCTCCCCATTGTCTTTTCATTCACAAAACCTGTCTTAAGGGTATATCTGTGTATGACCTGGCTCTGGAACTATTTGTCACTACAAAAGGCTGGCTAGGCGCCCCAGGGTATCCAGTCAAGTAAGCATGAACAGGTAACCTGCCAGACAGGAGGTAAACGACAGGAGATAAACAACGCACTCAGATTTCTGTTGTAGACCGCCCCTTCTGTCATGTAGGTATGATGTGTCTAGGGGATGGTCTTTGGCTACACCCCTTCTGTGATGTATGTATGATGTTTCTGGGGGTGGTCTTGGACTCCTGGGCGAGCATTTAAAGTGTCTATATAAGGGCCGGCACACCTGGGTTGTGGGTCCTCCTCCTGCATGTGAAGGGGGCACCCTGTTGAACATAGTTCAATAAAGATCAGGCTTACGAGCTGCTTTGCTTCTCAATATTCTCTGGTTGGCCTCTTGTTATTTTCTCCGACTGATGGAGAACCTACAAAGCACTCTATAAGTGCTCTTGTGTTCCCCATAAGGGAATAAGGGCAGATTTTGGTTTTTTACACAGGCCTCTCTCCTAAGCCAGGGCAGCCAGCCCACGAGGCAGACGGAGGCAGCCGCCAGAGAAGTGCAGGCCCTTCAAGGGCCCCTCTTTCCCAGGAATGGTCCCAGTTTCTGAATTGATCCCAGAATGTCCGGCTTTTCGTTATGGCATTCCTATTTTTATCGGAGAAATGTTGGAGGTCATGGCTATGCGACTGTGGAGTCAACTAGGCAACCTTTAGAAGACACCAGAAGGCAGCCCTGTATAGAAGTTTCTTTAATGCTTTATGTTTTTTATATACGTTGGAAGCTGCCCAGAGTGGCTGGGGCAACCAAGTCAGATGGGTGGGGTATAAATAAGAGACGTGAGAAGGGGCTGTGGCCTCTGGAGAGATCTTGCAGGCCCCTCAGGGGGAAATGGGGCAGGAAGGGGGCTTTTTGGAAGAAAGGGAACTGTAGGAAAAGCCTGTAGGAAAAGGCAGCGGCGTAGCGTGGGTTATCAGCACCCGGGGCAAGGCAAGTAATTTGCGCCCCCCAACCCGGGGCAAGGCAAATAATTTGCGCCCCCTAACCCGGGGCAAGGCAAGTACAGTAATTTACTCTCCCAAGCAGCAGCAGCAGCGAGGCTTCTCTCCTTAATTGATTCCCCCTCCACACCGCGTCGTTTCCTGGCTGCTCCCCCCCCCCTTCCCCTCTCTCTCCTCCTCGCTCTGCTTGCCTTGCCCTGCCCTGCCTGAGGGCACCCTGAGGAGACTCCGCTCTCCTTTTTGACCAGGCGAGGTGGGAAAAAGGGGGGAAAGTCTCTTCCCGCCCCCTCGCCAGACTCCCTGCTCCGCTCGGCTCACTACCCAGGCGGCCAGTGGAAAGAGAGACGCAATTACCTCTCCCTCCGCTTCGCCAAGCTGTCAAAGCCCGGCAGCAGCGGCAACGGCAGCAGCAGGCGCAGCCAGACCCCCGCGAGCCAGCCAGCCCGCCCGCCCGCCCGGCTTCCTCTCCTTTTTTTGCCAGCGGCAGAAGGCTTTGCTCTCCCCCTTCTGCGACCTCCTCGCCAAGCCGAGCGAGCGCGGGCTCCCTAACCAGTGGATTTTAGTAGGGGCAGAGAGCTGCTAGTGCGAGTGCGCCCCTGCCCAAGTTGCGCCCGGTGCGGCCGGCACCCCTGGCACCCCCCACGCTACGCCACTGGGAAAAGGAGTCATATAACAACTTTTCCTATATTAAGGGTGGGTGGGTGTAAAATGAAGAGAAGCCTCTCATCTGCACAGGGTGTTTCTTAGTTGGCCCTGAGAAAGTCTCACAAAGCAGAAGTAGCAGAAATTCAGAAGGAGTTGTTGTGAAGAAGCATCAGGACATTGCTTCTCCCATTTTATTGGGAGCTGACAAATGGCAGCAGCAAGGAGATCCTTCTAACCTGGTCTTACTTTGGGGGGATTTTTGTAGGTTTAGTTTTCAGCCTTTAAAATTGCCCTGCCCATGCAAGTATAGTGTTAGGAGTTTGTGGGTGCCAGATTCCCCTAAATTCCTGGTCCAGGAGGTACTAGAATTTAATTAAGACTTGGAATGTCAAAAGCTAACTAAACTAGGCTAATCTCCTGTGAGAGATGAGGTAGACCCTGTGACTAAATCCTCTGTAGTCCATATGTGTTCAAAAAGGGGGCATCCCTTTGGGGGCAGCACTTCTGGGAAGACATGGGTGTAGGGCAGCCCCCTTGTGATAAAATGATTGTTTTACTGGGGATGGGGCTTTAACTTGGATATTTTAAATGCATGGTGGGTGTGTTGTTTTATTTGGGGGTTAGGGGTTGTTTCATATTGTTCTTAAATTGTGAAACTGTTATATGTTAATTATAATCTGTATAAATTAAGTTGTGGAGGAAGACTATTCTGGATATCTAGTGACAATAACCACTGAAGAACCGTTTTTGGACTTGTTGTGTGGAAAGGAAAACGAATGAATTTGAAGCAACTGGGATTGAAAATTGAGAAAACAACGTTTAGCAGATTGAATTGGGCATTGCAGCTGGACATTATTTTAGAGTGAATGTTTGGAATACTTTGAATAATCAGAATATCCATAATAGGCAGATGGAGAAATGGAAGTGCTTTCTACTGCTTTGTCTCTCTTTCCCCATTTTCTTTTTTCTGGTTTATAAAATGCTATTCAGGCCCAGACTGAATGCAGCTCTTTGGGTTTCTCTGGCCCTTAGACGGCTCCCTTTTCCCTCCCCAGGTGTTTTGGCCCGGCTGGACTGTGTCCTGGGGACTCTGATGCCGCCTCTCTTTTGTCTGGGGAGCGAGTGGGTGTCTGCAGAAACTCGCCTAGGGCCAGGGTCTTTGCCCATCCCCTTTTGCGCCTGGCCTGTGGGGGTCCCGGGGTCTCTCCTCGACTCCAGGGAAGGCGCCCAGCGTCCAAACAAGACCAGGCTTATTCCTCGGACTGTTTCCTTGGCCGCAGCCTGGGAGATTTCCCTGCGGATCCCTCGCCCAGCAGCCGGGCCTTCCGAGCTGGGAGCCCCGAGAGCCTCCCTTCCGCGCCGAGAGGGACGGAGCTCTTCCCCTCCCGTCGGGGCTCCCGCCTGAGCGAGCGCAGCGCCGCCTGAAGCCCCGACTCCGCCGCCGCCGGAGCAGAGCCTGAAGCCGCGTCCGGCCCAGCCCAGGTCCCGGCCCGGCGCCGCCCTTCCTCTTCCGCGCCGCCCCGGCGAAGTTTCCCTGGGCGGCTCCGGGCGCGGAGCGAGCATGAAGCCCGACGGGAAGGTGGTGCTCCTGGGCGACGTGAACGTGGGCAAGACGTCGCTGCTGCAACGCTACACCGAGCGCCGCTTCCGCGACACCGCCAGCACCGTCGGCGGCGCCTTCTGCCTCCGCCAGTGGGGGCCGCACAGCATCTCCGTCTGGGACACGGCAGGTGAGCGGCGGCGGGACGCGACGCCCGGGCCGGGAGCGCCCTTGCCCGAAGAGGGGCCGCGGCCGCCGAGCGCCGGAGTCGGGGAAGAAGCGCTTCGACGGCGCCCGGGGTGGCCCCGCGGAGCGGCCAAGCGGCCTCCCGGGCAGCGAAGGCGGCAAGAGTCTCGTCACGTCTGAAAGACGGACGCCGCCGACCTCGCGGCCTCTTGTCCCAGTCCGTCGCGGGCACGAGGCTCTCCACAGGTTTTCCTGCCCCGGATAACGTGGCTACGCCTGTGGCGCTTAGAAGGAGCAGAGTCCGCTCTGACAGAAGCTTCCGTGGTGATCGCAAATATACACGGGGGCAGAAGAGGGGGGAATGTAGACGGAGAGACACAAGAGGCCCAAGTCCTTGCCAATGCCAGCTTGGGCATAGTGTGGATTCAGCCTACTTCCTCCGCCTCCAAAACTCATAACAATGTGTTGTTTTGATTGCAGCCTGCATGCTTTTTTTACCTAATAGCAGCATTAGGCATATATTTGGATATATGTTTCCTCTGCAGATGCACAAATTGTCTTAGGCAATACGCCTCTGGCCTTATCTCCAGTGTGACATGTTGTTGCCATCTGTCTGGTGAGACAATGGAGGGTGCCTTGGGTTGAAGTAGCTTCGGGTTGAGCGTATTCAGGTTACACTCCGCAGCGACCTGGAAGTAACAGAACCTGTTACTTCCGGGTTTCGCCACTCGCACATGCTCAAAATGATGTCACGCACATGCGCGGAAGCGGCAAATCGCAACGCGCTGACGTGGGTTGTGTTCACTTCAGGATGCGAATGGGGCTCCGGAACAGATCCCATTCGCATCCAGAGGCACCACTGTATTAGCAGCCCCAAAGTGACCTCCCTGGGGAAGAAGCCTGGACAGGGTGTCTGGAGGAACCAGTGAAGGTGGTGAAGGTTCTGTGTGAGTGCCTGGAGGCAGTTGGAGGATGGATGGTGGCTAACAGATTGAGGTTGAATCCTGACAAGACAGAAGTACTGTTTTGGGGGGAAAGGGGGCGGGCAGGTTTGGGGGATTACCTGGTCCTGAATGGGGCAACTGTGCCCCTGAAGGACCAGCTGCGCAGCCTGGGAGTCATTTTGGACTCACATGTCCATGGAGGCGCAGCTTAATTCTGTTTCCAGGGCAGCTGTCTACCAGCTCCATCTGGTATGCAGGATGAGACCCTCCCTGCCCACAGACTGTCTCAGTGGAGTGGTGCATGCTCTGGTTATCTCCTGCTTGGACTACTGCAATGCGCTCTACGTGGGGCTACCTTTGAAGGTGACTCGGAAACTGCAATTAATCCAGAATGCGGCAGCTAGACTGGTGACGGCCGCTGAGACCACATAACACCAGTCCTGAAAGATCTGCATTGGCTCCCAGTACATTTCCAAGCACAGTTCAGTGTTGGTGCTGACCTTTAAACCCTAAACGGCCTGTATACCTGAAGGATAATCTCCACCCTCATCATCCAGTGCTTTCTAAGGCCCATTTGACTTCACTCTCCAGGATGTCTGGCTCAAGGTCAGCAACCACACTACCTGGGGTGTACGAGACATCCATATCTTTCTGGGCCTTAGAAAGCACTTCTAATAACAAGGCCAGTGGAAGTGATGATATTCCAGCTGAACTATTTAAAATTTTAAAAGATGATGCTGTTAAGGTGCTACACTCAATATGTCCGCAAATTTGGAAAACTCAGAAGTGGCCAGAGGATTGGAGAAGATCAGTCTACATCCCAATCCCAAAGAAGGGCAGTGCCAAAGAATGCTCCAACTACCGCACAATTGCACTCATTTCACATGCAAGCAAAGTTATGCTTAAAATTCTACAAGGCAGGCTTAAGCAGTATGTGGACCGAGAACTCCCAGAAGTGCAAGCTGGATTTAGAAGAGGCAGAGGAACCAGAGACCAAATTGCAAACATGCGCTGGATTATGGAGAAAGCTAGAGAGTTCCAGAAAGGCATCTACTTCTGCTTCATTGACTATGCAAAAGCCTTTGACTGTGTCGACCACAGCAAACTATGGCAAGTTCTCAAAGAAATGGGAGTGCCTGATCATCTCATCTGTCTCCTCTGTGTATTCTTGCCACCTCTTCTTGATGTCTTCTGCTTCTTTTAGGTCCTTACCACTTTTGTCCTTTATTACGGTAATCTTTGTACGAAATGTCCCTTTCATATCTCCAATTTTCTTGAACAGATCCCTGGTTCTTCCCATTCTGTTGTTTTCCTCTATTTCTTTGCATTGCTCGTTTAAGAAGGCCTTCTTGTCTCTCCTTGCTATTTTTTGGAAATCTGCATTCAATTTCCTGTATCTTTCACTATCTCCCTTGCATTTTGCTTGCCTTCTCTCCTCTGCTATTTGTAAGACCTCGTTGGACAGCCACTTTGCTTTCTTGCATTTCCTTTTCATTGGGATGGTTTTCATTGCTGCCTCCTGTATAATGTTACAAGCCTCCATCCATAGTTCTTCAGGCACTCTGTCCACCAAATCTAAATCCTTAAACCTGTTCCTCACTTCCACTGTGTATTCATAAGGGATTTGACTTAGATTGTATCTTACCGGCCTAGTGGTTTTTCCTACTTTCTTCAGTTTAAGCTTGAATTTTGCTATAAGAAGCTGATGATCTGAGCCACAGTCAGCTCCAGGTCTTGTTTTTGCTGACTGTATAGAGCTTCTCCATCTTTGGCTGCAGAGAATATAATCAATTTGATTTCGATGCTGCCCATCTGGTGATGTCCATGTGTAGAGTCGTCTCTTGTGTTGTTGGAAAAGAGTGTTTGTGATGACCAGTTTGTTCTCTTGGCAGAACTCTATTAGCCTTTGCCCTGCTTCGTTTTGAACTCCAAGGCCAAACTTGCCAGTTGTTCCTTTTATCTCTTGACTCCCTACTTTAGCATTCCAATCCCCTATAATGAGAAGAACATCCTTCTCTGGTGTCAATTCTATAAGGTGTTGTAAGTCTTCATAGAATTGGTCAATTTCAGTTTCTTCAGCACCAGTGGTTGGTGCATAAACTTGGATTACTGTGATGTTAAAAGGTCTGCCTTGGATTCGTATCGAGATCATTCTATCATTTTTGAGATTGCATCCCAATACAGCTTTTGCCACTCTTTTGTTGACTACACTCCATTTTGTTGGGCCACTCCATTTCTTTTACGGGATTCTTGCCCACAGTAGTAGATATGATGGTCATCCGAACTGAATTCGCCCATTCCCGTCCATTTTAGTTCACTGATGCCCAGGATGTCAATATTTAGTCTTGCGATCTCATTTTTGACCACATCCAACTTACCCAGGTTCATGGTTCTTACAGTCCAGGTTCCTATGCAATATTTTTCTTTACAGCATTGGACTTTCCTTTCGTTTCCAGGCATATCCGCAACTGAGAGACCTTTCGGCTTTGGCCCAGCCGCTTCATCAGCTCTGGATCTACTTGTACTTGTCCTCCACTCTTCCCCAGTAGCATGTTGGACGCCTTCCAACCTGAGGGGCTCATCTTCCAGCGTCATAACTTTTATATGCCTTTTGTCTTTGTCCATGGAGTTTTCTTGGCAGGGATACTGAAGTGGCTTGCTGGTTCCTGCTCCAGGTGGATCACGTTTGGTCAAAACTCTCCACTATGACTTGTCTAGCTTGGGTGGTCCTGCATGGCATAGCTCATAGCTTCTCCGAGTTATTCAAGCCCCTTCACCACGGCAAGGCAGTGATCCATGAAGGGGGTTTAATGCTGTACTGTGCTTTTAATATTTGATTGGAAGCCACCCAGAGTGGCCGGGGAAACCCAGCCAAATGGGTGGGGTATAAATAAATAATAATAATAAATTATTATTATTATTATTATTATTATTATTATTAATCACACCCTTAATCCACATACATTTCAAATACCAGTACATTTCAAACTGAACAGTGTTTACTTCTCACTTTGAACTGAAACGACATGCTTCATGTGCTTCACCATAGTCACAGTGAACTTATATAGAAGATCTTTTGTAGTTAGTCTTATGGAAATGCAAGATCCATCACTTGTGATCTTAAGAATGTGAGGATTTAACTTGAACTCGCTCTTTAGTGATGTGTAAAAACATGCATAAGATAGGCATAAAGTTCAAATTGCTGTGCAAGAAAGAAAAGTAGCTCACAGGGTCAGGGGTCTCCTTTGCCATCAAACTAGTAACTTAGAGGTGTATTTATTCTGTTTGTTATTTCTGTAGCACTTTTCCTTTCACACCCAGTTAAGATAATTGAGTTTTACTGTCAGGTGTCCCATTCTTAAATGACAGTTTTAAGGATATTAGAGAGAGAGAGAGAGAGAGAGAGAGAGAGAGAGTGTTGTGTTGTGTGTGTGTGTGTGTGTGTGTTGTGTGTGTGTTAGGGGATCAAGATCATTTAGAGTGGATACGGAATGTTTCAACACACCAAAAGTGGGCCAGAGTATGTGGAAATTAGGTGAACACTGGAGCCTCTCACCTTACTCCTCTTCCTCCTTGCAAGATGTGCAAACACTGTTGCTTGTGTGACCCCCCCCCCCGCCGAGCCCCTTGGAAGATAAAGGTAGTATATAAATGTAATAAATGAAATAAAAGACTTCTGCTTCTGCAGTGGGGCTTTCTCCCCCTCCTCCGCAAGCCCTCTGAAATTGGCTTCAGGGTGGAATTGGGAGTGCCCACCCCAGGCGTGGCAGAAGAAGAGGGGATTGTTCCATCTGGCAAGTCAAAATGATGTTCGTGTGATGCTGAACTCTATCCTTTAAAAATCAGTGAGGCTGTTTATTTATGGAGGTGGATTTGGTTACAATTGTGACTAGACTCTCCACTGTTGCCACTGCCCTCTAGGTTTAAGGTGCCATGTGGCACCCAGTTTATATATCTGAGTTTCTAACAATGCGCAGTAACTACTGCCCAGGTCATTTGGTTTGGTGTTTTGGGTGTCTTTTTCTTTTAACTCTGTTAACAAAGTTAGCAAGGTGTATAGGTGAAATGCTTTATTAGCACTGTTGTGCAAACTAAATAACAACAACAACAAACAAACAAATCTATTTGCTTACCTTCTGTTTTTGAGTGCAAGTGAACATGGGGTGTACCCATGATTCATCGTTGGATATTCTGTTTTACAATGCAAAAAACATCCCAGCCTGGCTGCCCCATGGAGACTTAGCGGTTGTAATAGTGACTAAGTTTCAGAGGAGACTTTTGTTTATTTTGTTTTTTACTGCAGAAAGTAAGTTGAGGACTGAATGTTCTGTACTGAACCAAGCACTGCAAGCTGTGCCTAAGGCAGAGCAAAAAGCCTGCTTTATGGTTGACAATAAAGATTAAATGGACAAGTGGTGGAACCCTTGTGTGAAAAATCTTTTTAAAATATTTCTGTTTCTTGCTGCTAAAGAATTAAAAACGTAAAAGAAAGTGGCCATTTTCAGCTGTGGTAAAGAATTTTCTATGAGATAAGTCATGCTGTGGCTGTGATGTTAAGGTGGAAATATTAAGGTAGACTGTGTTGTTAATAATATCCCAAACATCAAATGCATCCAGCATGGCAAAGGTACCTTTGGATTTCCTAGTGGCTGTTGGTATTGTTCAACAGTTGATGGCTGAACAATTTAAAATGATCATATCATCATCTATGAATGTTTGCACCTCAGAAAAGAATTATTATTTTAAAAAACCTCATCTTTATTTCAATTTTACTACACAAACCCCCAGATGAAAATGAAAATTATAAATGAACATACAAAAAGAAAAAGAATAAAAAAGAAAAAGACACAAATATGAATAATTAAAAAGAATAAAAGATAAATATATTGTACAGTACTAAGATGCATTATAAATTAGAAAAAATAATATAATTATACCATATTTCATTTCATCTTTTCTTCTGGTTGAGTTCCATTCCTCCTCAAAGCGGTTTCATTTACATCCTTTTATAAACTGTTTCCTTTTTTTAATAGTTCCAGTTCTCCCCTTATCTCTTTCATTCAAATATCAATTTTTACATCGTCATTTATTTTTTGCAGAAATTAATCAAAACAAGACCAAGTGTTAATTTGGGGGCACTGCTTTTTAAGATAATCTCTATATTTATCCCAGTCCTTTTGAAATGTTTGTTTTGATTTACCCCTAATTGCCTCTGTTGTTCTGGCCATTTCTATATAATTGGGAAAAAATTCTTGTCAATCTTTTTTTGTTGGGGTTTCCTCCTTTTTCCAATATTTGGCAATTAGGGATATTGCTGCTGCTGTGGCATAATTAATTTAAAAAATTTAAGTCTGTGTCTAAAATTCCCAGCAAGAAAGGTTTTGTTTTCTTGTTGAAATTTTGCTTATTTTTTTTTTTAATTCTTCATCGGAAAGCTTTAATTTTATCGATTCACAAGCTGAGAATTTCCGAATTTCATTCCACATTTTTTCCAATGGCGATAGCAGTATGGGTGTTCTATGGCCTATTTGATCATTACATCTTTTATCTGTTCCTCCTTGACCTCCCATTCCAATAAAATTTGATATTTTTTAGAAATTAGTTTTGTCTTACTTTGTAATAATGTTTTATCTAATAATGAAATCTCATTGGCAAACCCTTTTTTCTTGTTGGCTTTGAACACTTCGTTGACCTGATGGTACTAGATCCATCCCGTTAAATGATGTTTTATCTCCTCATATTCTTTTAATTTAAATTTATTATCCCTTTCTTCTAAAAGTTCTTTATATTTAACCCAATTCACTTCCATATATATTTTTTTTTTGGCTGTTAGTGCTTCTACAGGCGAGATCCACCAGGGTGTTTTCAGCTCTATTAGATCTTTATGCTTCTCCCAAACTCTATATGACTTTCTTACAATATGATTAAGAAAGCCCCTGTGGACCTTAACCTTTTCGTAACCCAAATAAGCATGCCATCCGAAATGGTTGTCAAAGCCTTCAAGATCTAATAAATCTCCATTTTGTAAACTCATCCATACCTTTAGCCAATTTAGGCAAACTGCATCATAATATAATTTTAAATCAGAGAGTGCCAGTCCCCCTCTATTTTTATTATCTATGAATAATTTGTGTTTAATTCTTGGTGGTTTACTTTGCCAAATGAATCTTGAAAGGTCTTTTTGCCATACTTTAAAACATCCCACCCCTCCAATAGTTGGTATCATTTGGTACAGAAAAATAAACTTAGGCATCACATTCATCTTAACCACTGAAATTCTGCTGGATAATGATAATCTTAACCTATTCCAGATTTCTAAATCCCTTTTGATCTCTTTCCAGAGTTTTGTATAATTATCTTTGAATAAATTACTGTTTCTATTCATCAACCAGATTCCCAAATATTTAGTTTTATTCACTATAGTCAATCCTGATATTTCCTGTAGTTTTTCTTTTTCTTGAGCGGACATATTTTATGCTAACGTATTAGTCTTTTTCCTATTCAGCCTGCATCCTGCTACTTTTCCAAATTGCATGATTTTATCTATTATCTTAGGGACGCTTTCTTCCGGGTTTTCCGTAGTTAGGATCAGGTCACCCACAAAAGCTTTTATCTTATAGGAATTCTTTCCCAAAGTTATGCCCTTTATATCTTGATCTTTTCTTACCGCTATTGCCAGAATCAGTACTGTTATGAATAGCAGACGGTGTCGATATCTGTTCCCTTATTCAAATTAAATTCAAAATATTCTCTTAAAATTCCTTTTGCTTTTTCTAATAATTTTTCATCATTAAGAATGAATTCATTAATTCTCAATCTTCTTACTGTATTCCTTCCTTCATTTCTAAAGGAATTGGATTATGATCAGATATTGTCTTTGAATAAATTTCAGCCTTCTTACATTTTAATAATATTTCTTTTGATACCCATATAGCATCTATTCTTCCCACTGATTTTTTTTGCTTTGAATGATATGTGAATTTTCATTTGGATGTTTAGCCCTCCAAATGTCTCGTAAGTCTAGGTTTTCTACTAGCTGCAGGAAATTTATTGGCAACCTGTCTCTCATGTTGTCCTATCCATCTCCAATGAAGTAACTCCATAAAGGTCTCCCATTAATATAATCTTTTGATCACTAAATTCCAATAATTCATCTTCCAACTTCTTATAAAATTCCACTTTTTTATCATTTGGTGCGTATATTCCCACTATAATTATTTTTTCTTTGGTTTGTGACTTTTATCGCCATCATCCTCCCTTCTTCTTCTCTGAAAACCTGCTCTGAATTTAGTTCTTTTTTTACCACATCCAAGGAAATAAACTCATCCCCCATTTTTTTTAATTAACTAACACCTATGTTTTCTTGTAACGTGTTTCCTGTAAACAAATCTGTTTTTTTTAAAGTAACTTGTCAGGGAACTGCCATCGGCTCAGGAGCGAGAGGGGAAAAGCCGGATGGATTACAGAGAGCCCCCAAAGATCGTTGGAAGCAGCACCTCCTCAGCGGTGGAGAGTAACCACGCCTCCAGTGGAGAGGAGATTCAGGGCTCGGAGGTGGCAAGGACACCTTGCCTGAGCAAAGCGGGGAGGAGAGAGGTCCTCCATTGCCCACGCCCTCCCTGCGCAGTAGGCTTCTGCGCCGAGAGGGGAGGCGCAGATTGGGTGTCAAGAAACTACTCTGCTGGGGAAGGTTCAAGGACCGCCCACTCACAGATTCTGCCAGTGAATGAGCGAGCCATGGAACAGTGGCGCTCTGCATGGTGAAGGTTTATTGGCACCAATAACGAGGCTTTACAGCCGACCAGGGAGGCATTTGCCTGATTGCTCTTGAGTAACCCCCTGAAATCCTTACATAACTGTTCCACCTTTTTTCTTTTAGTCTTATTGTTTAAGCCGTTAACATTCCATGAAATGATTTTGAGGTCCATTGAATTATGAATTGTCAACACCTTTATTTTAGTATCTTATATTGATCAGTTTAAGTGTTTTTGGGCAGGCAAAATTATTAAAGGACTAGTGAAATTCTCCTATGAAGAAATGTTACAATAGTGGAGGGGTCTTGTTTGAGGGGCAGGAAGTGAATAAAATGTATAAAATTATCATGCTGTGGAGAAGCTTTTATATAAACAGTTTAGGGCTGAGCTTTGGCAGTGAAATATTTTCCAAAGATCCTTTCACTTGTGGGAAAATTCTGATGAGCAGCAGCATCTAGCAGTCCTTGGCATGGAGAAAGTGGTAGGTGGAGTTTGAGACCCCCATTGCAGCCTGCCAAGACTCCGAGGGGTTTGACACACAGTCGGGGACATGTTTTACCCACTCCTATAGGGGAGTGAAGGAGGGAGCCCCTCTGAATTAGAGAAATTCCTGCAAGGTGCTCCTGTCTCCATAGTGAATGGCAGGAATAGTTCCAAAGGTTGTGGGACAATCTTCTGGAGAACAAGATTGCTACCAGATTAAAATCTGGTAGCAAACCTGCTCCCTCCTAGCCTAGGAGTTTGTTATGAGTTTGTAAGTGCAAGACACTCTAAAATCCAGATCAAGCTAGTCTTAGAATTGAATTAAAATTGAATTAAAATTGAGTTAAAACTGTGTGTCGGACTTCCACATATCAGAATCTAATTCATTATTAAGCTGTATGTCAGAAACCTCTTTAAACCAAGGGAATTGTTAATAGTGCTAGAAGTTAATTAAGTCAAGCTCGTTTTCTTTTGAGAGGATAGCATAGTCCTGCATTAATACAAAGGATCAAGGGATCCTTCCTTCAATGGAGAGTTAGTTTAAAAGACAATGCCAGTGTTTTAGGTTAGAGTTCAGGTAGGTGTTATGCAACGGAGATAGGAAGCAGCAAACTGGAGAGAGCCAGGAGCCAAGTTTGAGAGCCATGTTTGAGGTCTGCTTAAAGTTCAAAGGTGCTGGAGCTATGGGAGAAGGCAGAATCTCCTGGGGGATGAATGCTGGGAGCCCCTCCATTGTAGACTCAGGTGGTAAGGTAAAGGTAAAGGGACCCCTGATCATTAGGTCCAGTCATGGCCGACTCTGGGGTTGCAGCGCTCATTCACTTTATTGGCCAAGGGAGCCGGCATACAGCTTCTGGGTCATGTGGCCAGCATGTCTAAGCCGCTTCTGGCGAACCAGAGCAGCGCACGGAAACACTGTTTACCTTCCCACCAGAGTGGGAATCTACTTGCACTTTGACGTGCTTTTGAACTGCTAGGTTGGCAGGAGCAGGGACCGAACAATGGGAGTTCATCCCGTCCCAGGGATTCAAACCGCCAACCTTGCAATCAGCAAGCCCTAGGCTCTGTGGTTTAACCCACAGTGCCACCTGTGTCCCTTGACTCAGGTGGTATATCTGTGTAAATAGACCATAGATCATAAAGACACCAGTCTCCACTGTGCCTCATTTCCAAAAGTACCTGGAACCCCTGGAATCTCACCCTGCTGTGTGGATTGGGGTGGCATGTAACAATATGTTGTTCAAGAGTGAAAGGCTGTTGAAGGCCCAAAGATGTTTTGGAGGGGGGTCACCATGGCATAGTGAGCTAAGAGACTTCTCAGTATTGTCAGATAACACCTTCCATTTCTGTCTTCTGTCTATTTATGCCAAAGCTCTGGAGAGGATATGGATGTCATGTTGGGGTGGCAAGTTCAACTCAGTTTAAAATCATCCAAGGTCCTCTGCTGAGCAAGTGAGAGAGATATTGTTCCCTAACTGGAAAGAAGGAGGTTAAAGGGGACAAGAAGCCCAGAAACTCTGTGACTGAGCAGCAGAGCAAGAAGAATTGGGGAAGACTCACTAGGAGAGAGAGGGTGGCCAAGGCAGACCTGTCTCTCATACCACATACTTCTGTGATGCTGCTGGAGAATCTGTTTGCTTGTTTGTTATACAATTGAATATAGACTGAATGAAGTTGTGCTTCATACATCCATGTTATTTTCTGTCTTCTAGGTCGAGAACAATTTCATGGACTTGGATCTATGTACTGCAGAGGAGCAGCAGCTGTTATACTCACATACGATGTAACCAACTTGCAGAGCATCTTGGAACTTGAGGATCGGTTCCTGGCCTTGACAGACACTGCCAGTGCAGACTGCATCTTTGCTATTGTTGGGAACAAAGTGGATCTCACAGATGCTTTTGCCTTTTTGCCAGAAACAGAAGGTGAACGTCAGCCCCCCGAGCAGCCCATCAACAGTCCCATTTCTACCAAGTTGAAAAAACAAGTCCATATGAGTGATGCCATAGCACTTTATAAGAAGATCCTAAAATACAAAATGTTGGATGAGAAGAATGCTCCAGCAGCAGAAAAAATGTGTTTTGAAACTAGTGCAAAAACAGGGTATAAAGTGGACCACGTATTTGAAACTGTATTTGAGATGGTAGTACCAGTAATTTTGCAGCAGAAAACTGAAGGGTCACTGCAAACTGTAGATTTAAATAATATCAAGACAACTAAAAACATACAATCCAGCTGTTGCAAATAAACAACAAATGAAGGATATATAAAAAATATAAAGGTGAACCAGATCAACTACTTTTTTGGCATAATAGATCTATGAAACTGAACTTGATTAATAGAATGGATTAACAGAGGCAAACACTTAATTGGGGAAGGTTTGAAACAATGGCATAAAATTTGACTTTAAAGCAATTATTTAAAACTTCTATATTCAGCTGAGTGTGATTTATCCACATTAAATATGTTATATTCATCTGTCTACTGTTTTTCACATTCATCTGTCCTGTCCATTTTAGTAGTGCCAATATTTTTGCATACAAAAATTGCTAAATTGTACTAACTAGAAACAAGTTAGTACAAGTGCTAAACAAGTACTAACTAGAAAAGACTGATGTGCATATATAGAGTGCAGGAACAGAAAAAAATAGTTTCTTAGAACCATAAATTGTAGAGTTGGGTGCTTTGGATATGTAGCCGTCCTGATTCAAACTGGTTAACCCCACACACTTCATTCTCATAGCTGTAAGGATGGAGCCACAATTGGAAAGGAAAAGTCCCGCACACTTCTGTCAGCATAATGTACAAGAGCGGTGAGAATTTAGAAAGCTAGCTGTAATCTTAGTCTGAAGGTTAACAAAACCTTTATCGCCATGTGTCACATTTCAAACCCAAGAACCCCCCAAGTTTGTTTAGGATCTTTATCAGGTCATGAGAATTTCTACCCGCCTATAATTACATGAGACAAGTTATATATTTTTTAGAGTTACTGGGGATGGCATTCTGATGGAACTGCTCAGATATGCTGTGGTTTCCTATATAAAACACTATGTGAATTCAAGCAAGACTAGCTAGAAGCACCTGCAGCTTTAGATATTGACCATGGTATTGTCTTGGATTGGCACCATGGAATGGACATCGATCCTACTACCTACCTACGTTTGTTTGAGGCAGAAGTAAAACAGAGACTGAAAGGGAGCCAGCCTATTTCCTGTAAAGTCTACTTCTGCCTTTGTCCACCAGGTGGAGCAAGAGGACATAACCCTCTGCCGGCAAAGTCACAGGTCACTCCACAAAACCTTGCTCTTGGCTGCAACTTACGGCCAGTGAGAGAAGGGAGCGCTGAAGTAGGAGCCTTGAAGGAGCAAAGTGGCTGCAAGCGTCACCTTCACACTGCCTTGCTAAACAAAGGTTTGGTTCAGCATGCAGTGTGAACCAGCCCTAAGTACCATTGTTAATATAACAGAAGAAGTTGCTACGTGACTGAGGGCAAATTGGCCTCCATTCTCTCCCCTGGCTGGTAGTGAGAAAGCTAAAAGCCAGTGTATGAGAGAACTGAGAGCTAGAAGCAGGCAGAGGCTGGAGAGAGAGAGCCATGGCTGCGACTATGAGAGAAACAAGATCTTTTGGAGTGTTAAGGCTGTGAGCCCCTCCAGCTTAAGCTCAGGTTGAATATATGTGTAGATAAACCATGTATCATAAAAAAAATTGTCCAGTAGCACCTTAGAGACCAACTAAGTGTGCATGCACACAAAGGCTTATACCCAGAACAAACTTAGTTGGTCTCTAAGGTGCTACTGGACATTTTTTTCTCCCGACTGCGTCAGACCAACTACCTACTTGCATCATATATATCATAAAGACACCAGTCTCCAACATCCCTCATTCGAAGGAAATCAGACCTGGAGTAAGTGCCTGGAACCCCTGGAATCTTGCACCACTTGGAGTTTGGCATGGTGTACAACAATATTTACACACACAAGCTAAAGAAGAGTGACTAGTGGGTCACAGGGTTCTTATTCAACATCTTTATCAATGATTTGGATGATGGACTCAGGGGCATCCTGATCAAATTTGCAGATGACACCAAACTGGGAGGGGTGGCTAACACCCCAGAGGACAGGATCACACTTCAAAACGACCTTGACAGATTAGAGAACTGGGCCAAAACAAACAAGATGAATTTTAATAGGGAGAAATGTAAAGTATTGCACTTGGGCAAAAAAAAATGAGAGGCACAAATACAAGATGGGTGACACCTGGCTTGAGAGCAATACATGTGAAAAGGATCTAGGAGTCTTAGCTGACCACAAACTTGACATGAGCCAACAGTGTGATGCGGCAGCTAAAAAAGCCAATGCAATTCTGGGCTGCATCAATAGGAGTATAGCATCTAGATCAAGGGAAGTAATAGTGCCACTGTCAAAGGCCTGGAAACGATGCCTTATGAGGAACGGCTAAGGGAGCTGGGCATGTTTAGCCTGGAGAAGAGGAGGTTAAGGGGTGATATGATAGCCATGTTCAAATATATAAAAGGATGTCACATAGAGGAGGGAGAAAGGTTGTTTTTTGCTGCTCCAGAGAAGCGGACATGGAGCAATGGCTCCAAACTACAAGAAAGAAGATTCCACCTAAATATTAGGAAGAACTTCCTGACAGTAAGAGCTGTTCGACAGTGGAATTTGCTGCCAAGGAGTGTGGTGGAGTCTCCTTCTTTGGAGGTCCTTAAGCAGAGGCTTGACAACCATATGTCAGGAGTGCTCTGATGGTGTTTCCTGCTTGGCAGGGGGTTGGACTCGATGGCCCTTGTGGTTCTTCCAACTCTATGATTCTATTCTATGATTCTAAAGAAGCTGGTAAAATGCGGTCTTGACTATGCTACCACTCAGTGGATTTGTAACTGGCTGACTGACCGAACCCAAAGGGTGCTCATCAATGGTTCCTCTTCATCCTGGAGAAGAGTGACTAGTGGGGTGCCACAGGGTTCTGTCTTGGGCCCGGTCTTATTCAACATCTTTATCAACGACTTGGATGATGGACTCAAGGGCATCCTGATCAAATTTGCAGATGACACCAAACTGGGAGGGGTGGCTAACACCCCAGAGGACAGGATCACACTTCAAAACGACCTTGACAGATTAGAGAACTGGGCCAAAACAAACAAGATGAATTTTAATAGGGAGAAATGTAAAGTATTGCACTTGGGCAAAAAAAATGAGAGGCACAATTCCTGGACAGAAACGAGGAGGACCTTTTGAAAGGAGTGTTAGAATCAACGTCGGAAACAGATCTTGGAAACTGGACTTTTGGACTCAAGTCACCAACGGAAGAAGACCAGCCGCAGGGAGCGACTGGAGGCAACTAAATAACAATGTCTCTGCAATTTCTAACTTGGAATTGTAATGGACTGAACCTTCCCAGAAAAAGGCGTGAAGTTTTTCATATTTTGAAAAGAGAACAATTGGATTTGATATGCTTACAAGAAACCCATGTTACAAGGGCACATAGAAGATTGCTTATAAATAAAAGATTAGGACAGGAATTTATTTCGTTGGACAAAGTTAAAAAAAGAGGAGTGGTGATCTACGTAAAGGAGAAGTTGACCCCAAAATTGATCTTTAAGGATGAACATGGAAGGATTTTGGCAATTGAGATACAAATCCAAGGAGAAAAATTTTTGATAGTTGGCATTTATGCACCAAACGAAGGGAAGGCAGAATTTTATAAGAAATTGCATGAGACATTAATGGACTATCTGGATTACAAGGTGATTTTGTTGGGAGATATGAACGGCGTCGTTTCTACTAACATGGACAAAGCACAAAGACAGGCGGTCTCTAAAGAGGGGATACTACCTAAGACCTTTTTTGAAATGACTGAAAATATGGACTTGATTGACATCTGGAGAACAAGAAACCCTCTTGAAAGAGAGGGAACATTCTTTTCAGAGGCACAGATGACATGGACAAGAATAGATCAAATTTGGATTACTAGTGGAATGGCTCCAAGGATAAAAAAAGTGGAAATCTGCCCAAAAACACGCTCCGACCATAACGCAGTGAAGATGGAAATGAAACTGACAACAGCTGGCTCCTTCTGATGGAGAATGAATGACACCCTATTCAGAGATGCTGAGATTTATAAAAAGGCCCAAAAAACTTTGAAGGACTATTTTGAGATAAATCTGAGGACAGAGGTGGAGAAAAGAGTGATTTGGGACGCAAGTAAGGCTGTGATGCGAGGTTTCTTTATACAACAGAATTCTTTAAAGAGAAGGAAACAAAATGAGAAGAAGGACAAGATTTTGGAAAAAATAAAAGAAGGAGAAAAGAAACTGAGGTCTAAACCAAAGTCTCATGAAATTTTGAGAGAAATCAAGTTTTATCAGATGCAGTACATGGAATTGATGAACCAGGAGATAGAATGGAAAATCAAGCAAATGAGACAGAGGACATTTGAATCAGCGGACAAATGTGGGAAACTTTTAGCATGGCAATTGAAGAAAAGACAGAAACTGAACACAGTCACAAGCTTGGAGGTGGATGGAAAAAACATTTTCAAACCAAACGAGATTAGCAATTGTTTTCAGAGTTATTTCAGAAGGTTATATGCACAAGGGCCTGAAAATGAAGGAGATATAGAGGACTTTCTTAAGAAATATGGATTACAAAAAATTTCGCAGCAAGGTATGTTGATTTTAAACGAGAAAATAACAGATAAAGAAATAGAGGGTGCCATTCAAAATATGCAATTAGGGAAATCTCCAGGGCCTGATGGACTAACCTCCAGATACTATAAAACATTGAGGGACTGGTTAATACAGCCGCTTAAGGAGGTTTGTAACGAAATACTAGAGGGGAAAAAGGCACCTGAATCGTGGAAAGAAGCTTTTATCACATTAATACCAAAGACTGAAACTGAAAAAAATCAGATTAAGAACTACCGCCCTATATCATTACTAAATGTGGATTACAAAATATTTGCTGATACTTTGGCAAAAAGACTGAAGAGAGTGTTAGTGGAGGAGATTCATAAAGATCAGGCAGGCTTTCTCCCAGGAAGACATTTATCAGAGAACATAAGGAATATAATTGACATTATGGAGCTGTTAACTGTAAATATTAATACAAAAGCGGTGTTGATTTTTGTGGACGCGGAGAAAGCCTTTGACAATATTTCTTGGAACTTTATGAAAAAGAATCTCCACGGGATGGGGGTAGGCCAAAAGTTCGAAAATGGTATAGGTGCAATATATTCTGAACAAAAGGCAAAGTTAATTGTAAATAATGTGGTAACTGACAAACTTTCCATAGAAAAAGGGACACGGCAAGGGTGCCCAATATCCCCATTACTTTTTATATCTGTCCTGGAGGTTTTGTTGAATATGATTAGGGGGGACCAGCTGGTAAAAGGAGTTCAGGTCGGAGCCAGACAGTACAAACTGAAGGCATTCGCAGATGACTTAGTATTGACTTTGCAAGAGCCGGACACTAGTACAAAGAGAGTTTTAGAGTTAATTCAAGTCTTTGGTCAGGTGGCAGGATTTAAGTTGAATAAACAAAAAACTAAAGTTTTGGAAAAAAAATTAACAAATGCTGAAAGAGAGAGTTTTCAAAATGAAACTGGATTAACGGTGGCAAAGAAAGTAAAATATTTGGGGATTAATATGACATCCAAAAACGTGAATTTATTTAAAGACAACTAAGACAAATGTTGGACAGAGGTAAAGAAAGATCTAGAAATATGGTCGAACTTGAAGCTTTCCTTGTTAGGCCGAATTGCAGTGATCAAAATGAATGTATTGCCTAGAATGTTATTTTTGTTTCAGACACTACAAATTGTGGATAAACTAGATTGCTTCAAGAAGTGGCAGAAAGATATATCTAAATTTGTCTGGCAGGGCAAAAAGCCCAGAATAAAATTTAAGATACTTACTGATGCAAAAGAAAGAGGGGGGTTTGCCCTGCTGGACTTAAGACTGTACTATGAATCGGCAGCTTTCTGCTGGCTGAAAGACTGGCTACTTCTTGAGAATGCAGACACGTTGGATTTGGAAGGATTTGACAATAAAACTTCCTGACAGTAAGAGCTGTTCGACAGTGGAATTTGCTGCCAAGGAGTGTGGTGGAGTCTCCTTCTTTGGAGATCTTTAAGCAGAGGCTTGACAACCATATGTCAGGAGTGCTCTGATGGTGTTTCCTGCTTGGCAGGGGGTTGGACTTGATGGCCCTTGTGGTCTCTTCCAACTCTATGATTCTATGATTCTATGATTCTATAAATGTGCTCATTGGCTAGATTGTGAAAACAGTAGTAAAACCCCTATGGCTTGGTGGGTTTGGAAGTGCTAGGCTTTCATGCTGAAATGCTTTCCTTTCTTTCGCTAAACTCAAGCCTAGTGTGTTTGTTTCATCATATGAGATTATTTATGGCTTAAACACTGCAATAAGTCCAAACACAATAAATACAATGTTAAAATACAATCTTTTATTCATTATACAAAATCAAAACTCATTGATCACTATTTGTCCTGTAGGTCTTGCCAAATAATTGCCCAGAACCAGAACTGCACTGTTAGAATCACACAGTCATGTGGAAAGTGGTGCGTTCTAAGCTCTCTCCAGATGAATGTTTTTTGCATATGTGTTCTGCAACATATTGATGCAATATTATTAGTGAATTAGTATTGAACTGCTTATGCATCAGTCTGCTTTCTTAGTCTTGCTGTCTAAGACGCCCAAACCTATGTAATAAGGAAAGCTACAGGATTTCTGAAAAAAGCTGTGGGACATGCACCTGTTGAGAATGAAGCAATGTTCCACCCTGGAACCTCTGTAGGCACTGAAAGCAGGAGAGTACTGAAAGCAGAATGGTGTACAACTGCCTCAGTCATGAATGTGTAAAAAACAGGATCTCTGTAGAGGCCCTAACTCTCCTTGGGTGGAGAAAATTGTGCCATTTGCACAATTTGCTTCCTCCTTCCATCTGCTCGCACCTGGGAGCAGTGGAGGAAAAGACTGGCAGCAGAAACTTAAGCATGAGTATTCAGAAGTCCCTCTTGGGTACAATGGGAGAGAGCATGTTGTTTTGAATTGAAGCCTGATCGACTCCAGGGAAGGAGCTCAAAGGCACCTGGGAGCAGCAGCGATAAAGGGAACATTTTCTTATGTGTCCGGTAGCATGGCTGAAGAAAGCCTTGCTGGTATCTAACTTCCTGCAGCAATACTGAGAGACAACTAAACTCTGTACTTGGTGCAGTGCACCTGTTGGTTGCGTTTTGGGGCTCAGTGAGCACAACATATATTTTATTTAATTAAATTATTTAATTTATATGTTATTCTTCCCAAAGGAGCTCAGGGCAGGCTACAATCCCACATTTGGTCCAAGATGTCAAAAAGTTTGGTGTGTTACCTGTCAAAAGCAACACTTATGCAGGTTCTGTAAGCTATAGAGACAATTATGCATATGAAGCAATATATTGTTTAATAAAAGCATTTAGGTGGAAAAATTTGGCCCTGAAATGAAGTTGCAACATAAATACAACAAGTAGGTGCAGGTTTAAAGTTCTATTGATGTTGGTGGCTCTGAAACATGCCTAACTTCTGGCTGAATTGAAGCCAAAGTCTAACAGATGAAAGTCTTACAGAGGCAGAGCGCAACTTCTATTTTCATCATTTTTATGTTCCAAAATGGTACTTAAACTTCAGCTCTTTGAGCCGATTCCCATGTACGTTTGCACATCCATCTTAATGTATGGTTACTATTCAATGACTATGAGCTATTTTCAGTGGTTAAGTATACAGTAAAAATGCATAAAAACCCATTTAATGCTGTAAATCAGACCTAGGTAAAGGTAAAGGGACCCCTGACCGTTAAGTGCAGTCACGAAAGACTCTAGGGTTGCGGCGCTCATCTGGCTTTACAGGCCAAGGGAGCCGGTGTTTGTCTACAGACAGTTTTTCAGGGTCATGTGGCCAGCATGACTAAGCTGCTTCTGGTTCAACGGAACACCGAAACCAGAGCAGCGCACGGAAACGCCGTTTACCTTCCCGCCAGAGTGGTACCTACTTATCTACTTGCACTTTGACATGTTTTCAAACTGCTAGGTTGGCAGGAGCAGAGACCGAGCAACGGCAGCTCACCCCGTAACAAAGATTCGAACCGCCGACTTTCTGATCGGCAAGTCCTAGGCTCTGTGGTTTAGACCACAGCACCACCCGCATCCAAAATCAGACCTAGTGGGCAGCAAATGTGTTAGGAAATTAGATCCTGCCAGTTTTTTTAACTCTGAAAAGAACCTTTTTGCAACAATAAAAACTACTTAGAAAATTATGGGAATGAAACCAGAACCAACTTGGTTGTAAACCATTGCAGTGGTTTGTTCTTTCAGATAAATGGTGATCAACTGATATTTCAATTTTTGAGGTAACAAAGTTAAAGAAGCACCAACAAGATTTGTTCCTTGCCATTGCAAGATGACTTACTTTTTTTTTTACAAATTTTTCATACACACTTGGCATCGGCTGATGTGTGTTCGGATGAGTCCAGCCTTGAGTGTATCTGCTGAAGGGGAGTGTTGAAATTGATTGTCAATGGTGGTAAGCCAGAAACTGTATTTGTTTGCAAAGTAGTGGCAGGTTCCCTGAGCACCGTTGCATTCGATGAATGGTGTTGCTCGGAAGTCTTCCAAACAGCTGCCTGGAGACACGAGTGACTGTCCACCACCTTCGGCACCAGCTGCAGTGTGCTAGGAGAGACCAGGTAGGAGGCTCAAATACAAGATAAGAGAAGTATATACAGTGGTACCTCGGGTTACATACGCTTCAGGTTACAGACTCCACTTACCCAGCAATAGTACCTCGGGTTAAGAACTTTGCTTCAGGATAAGAACAGAAATTGTGCTTCAGCAGCGTGGTGGCAGCGGGAGGCCCCATGAGCTAAAGTGGTGCTTCAGGTTAAGCAGAGTTTCAGGTTAAGAACGGACCTCCGGAATGAATTAAGTACTTAACCAGAGGTACCACTGTAATCTGTACTAGCACCATCATTGACTTGAGTGACTGGTTCTACAGGACTCTTTTTTTGTCTCCTACGCTTCTAAGGTCTATATGAAACTGCTGAGTGAGAACAGATATTTAGGGGGGGTGTGTGACACCACCCTCTTAATTGGAGTCAGGTAAAATTGTAGAAGTGCTGAATCTAGAATCAATAATGGGCTGGATAAAAGCTGATAAAATGAAACCCAATCCAGAAAAAAATTAAGAGATTCTCTCAGTAGGTAGCCCATCTGGTCAGGGTCCAATCCTCTCTCTTGCAACTGAATGAATAAAACAACGATAAAGGCCACCAACAAAGGGGCGGCGGCGGCGACACATCTGCACAAGCAAATTGTATCTGAACACATTTGCAGATACACTTTACCAAGGGAAATTCCTCCCAGTGCTTCTTGAAAAATCTGCTTGAGACTACTTTGTGGGAACTGGAAGAGATGTAGTACCTCTTGGGTACAATGGGAGAGAGCATGTTGTTTTGAATTGAAGCCTGATCGACTCCAGGGAAGGAGCTCAAAGGCACCTGGGAGCAGCAGCGATAAAGGGAACATTTTCTTATGTGTCCGGTAGCATGGCTGAAGAAAGCTTTGCTGGTATCTAACTTCCTGCAGCAATACTGAGAGACAACTAAACTCTGTACTTGGTGCAGTGCACCTGTTGGTTGCGTTTTGGGGCTCAGTGAGCACAACATATATTTTATTTAATTAAATTATTTAATTTATATGTTATTCTTCCCAAAGGAGCTCAGGGCAGGCTACAATCCCACATTTGGTTTCCAATTTGGTTTTAACATTGCTATTGGTATATTATTATTATTATTATTATTATTATTATTATTATTATTTCTACCCCGCCCATCTGGCTGAGTGAGAATCTCTTTCTTTCACTCAAACACTGAATGTTTCTGCCCCTTCTTGTTCCTGCTTGGAAGAGCTGCTTCTTGCTGTGCCAACTTCCAAAGTGCACTTACTGCACAGGTTAGTTGGCTGTCAAGTGGGAAGGGAAGGCATGCATGAAGGCAGGATATAGAGGTATATTTTAAAATCTTTGTTTCACAATCAAGAAAAGAAGCAAATACCATGAGGAAGGAATAGCCGATCCACAAGCTGCGCCATCCTTCAGGACAGTGTGGAATAGTGACATCTTGGCTGTGAATGGCTATGGCAACAGCTGGCGCTTCACAGACGGAGCAACGGCTGATATAAGGCCGGATTTCTTCTTCTTGCACAGGCATCATTGGGAGAGGGGCTGTTGTTGAGAGCCAATAAGACTTATCATTGCGACTTGCATAATAGCAGACGTCCCCAGGATTGCAGTAAAGAAAAGGCATAGTGCTGAATCGAGTCAAACATGAACCAGCTAGACCTGAAAAAGTAAAACACAAACCTTCATTAGTTCTGGTTTTAGATAATACATTTATGGTTCTAGCCAAAGGCCATGACAAACTTGTAACAATAGTTTTTGGCATCTGTCTCTCTCAAGAGAAAATGGAGTGCACCTCTGGGAGTAAAGTCAAACCACTGCATTGGCAGCACCAAAGTGACCTCCCTTGGGAACAAGCCTGGGCAGCGTGTGTGGAGAGGTCCTGGGCTGCCCAGATGACAAGACGCCCTCCTTGGCCTCACTGATGGGGTCCAAAGGAAAGCAGAGCAGTATGTTTGGTTGGCTAAGGGAGTTGCCAGAAAGAGGCATACAAGGCACCATCCAATGGCCTTAGGGACTCCACTCTGGATTTTTGCAGGGTTTACTCTTTAGCCTTTTCTTCTCCCGAAGATATTCCACAAGGCTGCAGAGGGATAGTATCAGAGTAGTCCTTCTAGATGGGCTCCCTTCCCAGATTGACAAGCCCCACCTGCCCCTCACTTTCCTCTACAGCATGTGCAGAAACTGCTTTCTTGACTATTGGACCAACTATTGGTCTTGTCTGCTCAATCCACCAGAGCCTGTCTTTGAATGCAGGGGAAGTCTCTAACTCACTGAGAGTTTGAGACGCATCAGCTCCCCTCACCTGGTTTAGCTGACCAGGCAAAGGCATCTCCCTGGTGTTGTGGCCACTGTCCCATGCTGACAGCTTCTAGGAGCCACAGGTGAGAGCTGAGTGCAGGGTGGGGATGAAAGGTAGGCAAACTAGCCCAGAAGGAGCATGATGTGTCCCCAGCAGAGGTACTAGCTCCTTTTTCCTGATTCCCTCCCCCCGCCAGTATAAACAAGGGCCACTCTCTGTGTTACAAAGCTATTACTGTCTCTCAAAAGAAACTGAACCACTTCTGCCAGGGTGTACCTGCTTGCTTATGTGAACAAAGATTTCAGGAAGTGATCTCTTGGGTCTCTGTGTAAGGGGCAGACTAACAGATAACGAGTGATGTCTTCCACCTGAGGTTGACCACAAATACAAAGTCTGTCTGTGGGATAGAATAGAATCATAGAATCATAGAGTTGGAAGAGACCACAAGGGCCATCGAGTCCAACCCCCTGCCAAGCAGGAAACACCATCAGAGCACTCCTGACATATGGTTGTCAAGCCTCTGCTTAAAGACCTCCAAAGAAGGAGACTCCACCACACTCCTTGGCAGCAAATTCCACTGTCGAACAGCTCTTACTGTCAGGAAGTTCTTCCTAATGTTTAGGTGGAATCTTCTTTCTTGTAGTTTGGAACCATTGCTCCGTGTCCGCTTCTCTGGAGCAGCCGAAAACAACCTTTCTCCCTCCTCTATGTGACATCCTTTTATATATTTGAACATGGCTATCATATCACCCCTTAACCTCCTCTTCTCCAGGCTAAACATGCCCAGCTCCCTTAGCCGTTCTTCATAAGGCATCGTTTCCAGGCCTTTGACCATTTTGGTTGCCCTCCTCTGGACACGTTCCAGTTTGTCAGTGTCCTTCTTGAACTGTGGTGCCCAGAACTGGACACAGTACTCCAGGTGAGGTCTGACCAGAGCAGAATACAGTGGCACTATTACTTCCCTTGATCTAGATGCAATACTCCTATGGATGCAGCCCAGAATTGCATTGGCTTTTTTAGCTGCCGCGTCACACTGTTGGCTCATGTCAAGTTTGTGGTCAACCAAGACTCCTAGATCCTTTTCACATGTACTGCTCTCAAGCCAGGTGTCACCCATCTTGTATTTGTGCCTCTCATTTTTTATATGATCTTGTTATAGTGGTCACCAAGACTGCAGTGGGCATCAGCTGGAAATGCGGCTCAATAAAGGCATTTTTTAAGAACCCTGGCTAGAGTTTTAACTATTTTTTGTGCTTTTATCTTGCATTTTTATCTTGTGAACTGCTCTGAGATCTTCTGATGAAGGGTGGCATATAAATATAGTAAGTAATAAGTAATAAATTAGAGTTTGGTCAGATAACTAGCTCTGAAATGTTCCGTGCTCTGGAGCAGCTACTAACAAGAAAATACTTGTTTCTAATTAGTTGCAGGACCTCTTGGATTCTCTCCAGAAGAGCCAAAACCTTCATTAGTGTCTCTCTGTAATTTGTTCTGAAAGTTTAACTCTCAGGTAGGTTCATTACAACTAGAACAGAGGCCAACAGAAACCTTAAGAGGCTGGGGGAGGCCCTTCATAATACTTTAATTGCTCAGCAAAACCCCAGTTTCAAAGAGTACATTTTTCAATTCACCACTTCTGAAATCACTATGATCTAATGGATTCTACTGGTTTCTGGTGCTCTAATTCCGGATACTTTATTCTGTGTCCATATCTAAAGACTTCAAAGTTCTTGGCCACATGATTTTAATGATACTTTTCTGGTCTCTGGATTCTAAAGAAGTAAGAGTGTTATGAGTGATTCTGGTAAGATCATTTCTGCTATGCCAGGTGTTGGTGCAATTCCATTAGGTTAGGTACACCCCACACATTCAAAGCACCCCTCCCAAATAATCCTAGGAACTGTAGTTTGTTAAAGGTGCTGGGATTTGTTGCATTGTGAACTACAATGCCCAGGATTCCTGAAGGAGAGGGTGTGCTTTGAATGCATAGTGTTTCTGCAGCCTGACTGTTGCACATCCCTATTTGCACTCCATTAGATGGCACCTGCGGATGAGAATAGCAACAAATGCAGACAAGCTATTTCCATTTGCCCCTCATTTCTGCCCTCTTCTGAATGGTGCAATGGCTTTCTGTTAGCAACTTCTGCCAGTGCTGTAATGACACATCCATGCAATTGTGCCACCCTGATGTATTAGCAGTTGAGTGTGCTTTGCTAGAATGCTAATGATGATGCTCCCTCTTGACTGCATTTATCTTGGTGCAAAACCCCAAAGTGGGGAGGGAATTAGCTATTTGAAAACAGGGTGATGATCCTCTTTGGGGATAAGACTGTTGAAGAGCTAACAGCAAACCACAGACTAAAAAAGAATTCCACATAGTTGCCCTTTCTCTTTTCTCCCATCTTTCTTGAACCATTACATCTGCCGCTGTTTTAAGAAGAAAGAATTTTTATTTTAGTCCAAGAAAAATTGTGTGGACAAGTCATAAAAACATACTGAAAACCAGAATGAAGCATTATACCAGTATAAACAGTATAATACCTCTTGCATTTAAGAAGGGATTGAAACTACTGGCATGTTGAAAGCACTTACACATGCTACTGGGCTTTGTGCTAAGAATGTTGCTTTCTCGAATTATTAAACTGAATAGGACAGAAAAGCCAAGTCTCTCTGATAGATCTGTGGTTTTCTCCTCTCTCTGTATTATGTATGATAAATTTATGCTTGTACCTAACATCTCAAAATAGCTTTTCTTCATCCACATATGTAATTTCTATCAGTTGCCTGAAAATTATTGGTTCGGTTTAAAATGCAGTTTGTTTTTGTTTTTACAAAACCATGTGAAGAATGCTCAGCTTATAAATGCATACCTAGATCCTGATTGTGTGCCTTATCTTGTCCTTCAAAGTAGAGCAAGCTGTATCCACTCCAGAGTTTGCTCATGCCCACTGGACACATGGGCTCTTGATCTGCCTGGCTGTGCTTCACCAAAAGATATCCCATATTGATGCTGCGGCCGGGCATACCTGGCAGCCCAGGAGTACCTGGGTCACCAGCTGCACCTGTGGAGAGGAAAAGGGAGCTTAAATATTGCAGGAAGTAAACTGACTTAAAGGTTTCACTGCTTATGGAAAGAATTCCATAGGAACCGCCATCTGCTCAGTGCTGAATAATCCAGGAGAAGAGGTTAGGTGTTCACAGCTACTAAGCTGAAGCCATTTTTACAGCAGCTCTGACATCCGATGATAAAAGTGTTTGCTTTATGTGCATATAAACCCTCCTCAGTGTCACCTGACATCATGTAGTCCTCTTCTACCCTTTTGGCCTGTAGGGCTGGGTGCTATGTGGCTGAATATTCTCATGTCAGTAGCTCTTATCATCTTGCAAGTTTTCCATATGCCGGGAGTTTAAGTGGGGAACAGTAACAGAATGACTCTTACTCTCTTGCCACAACTTTGAACTGAAGTGTGGCAGTTTTGGCGGGGGTGGGGGGTGGGCTATATCTCCCACAGCTCCATGTCAACAAATTACATTTTGATTTCATTCTGCCCTGTTACCCTATCCAATTCTATTGCAAAGCACAAGATCTTAACTGCATGGATTGTGGTCTTCCATGCTGGAGTTCTCCCTAAATGAGGCTGACAACAAAGGGGTTCACCACTTTGTGTTTCCTTTTCGGGGAGGTACAGGGGCGCCCCCATGGTTAGGAATGGGAACTGTGAGCCAGGCACTGTAGGATAAACTGAAATGCATTTGTTTGGGGTTTATTCTTAAATCCAGGTACTTCTAAAGCTATAAACTGAAAATGGGGCCCCTTTTGTTTAGGAGAGAAGGTGGAACGCCTCTTCCAAAACAATGCCCTGCTGCACAACTACTAACAAAGTAAACTTTTTATTTTTAGAATGACTGTTTCCCCCTCATATGCAATTTTTTTTTGCAGATTTGGTTAACAATCAAGGCTGCGATCCATTGCCACTTACCTGGGAATAACGTCTGAGTAAACATGCATAAAATTGTGCTAAAAACTCATATAATTAGTTGATGTAAATTTATTTTCAAATGAGTGAAAAGGGGGGGGGGAGAGACCCAGGACCAGTATTTACCTTCAAAGCCCCCTGGGCCCTGCAGTCCTGTTCTCCCTTGATCACCTCTGAAGCCTGGAGCTGCAGGTATTCCCCCTCTTCCTTGCAGTCCTTGTTTACCCATGGGGCCTCTAGAACCTTTAAAGTAAATTTAAAAAGAATCATAATCCATACCATGTTGTAAGATTTTCATGAGGAACAGAGTCCATTCAAGCTCTCTGAATACTAGATGTGCAGATATGAAGTCCAGATAGTCATGTTTTTATGAAGAAGTCAGGAGCAAAGTGACTTGCATGCAGAAATGGTTGAATAAGGATGGCGTAGGCACATATTATTTGAAGGAAGAGGAAACCATCCTATTCAGGCCTCTTGGTCATCAACAAGAGCAATGCACCTGTGGCAAATACCTCTGACTGCAATTTTTGGCATACATGTTTGGAATGTGGGTGGAATTGCCTACAGATTTCAGTCTTATCAGGGACAGGGATAGGCGATACAGCTGTACCAGAATGGGATCTGGAGAAAGAAGAAAAGATTGGATGTGTTTTATTTGTCTAAAGCTCAGCAGGACAGGTCAGAAAGTACTGGGCATCATTTCCGAAGCTTGGCATGCCAGCAAATCAACACTAAGCTTGAGTAATGAGCGGCCAGTTATCACATAATGGTCCGTCCCCCCCTCAGGGAGGTACTTCTGGAATGACTCCAAAGTGGCAGAAATATGAAAAGTATTGGTACAGAGTTGTACATTCATGGGGAGTTTTGAGTTAGGTTCCCCAAAGTCACCAACTAAATTTCTGTGAGCCCCTGACCTGATTTGAATAATTACTGCATGAGCCTTCTTCATTAAAATTCCAATGTATTGGGAGAAAATGTTATATGCAAAACAGGATTGGGCCATGAAAAACAGCCTTAACTCACTAAGGCCATTTTGCATATCCATGTTCCTACCTGGAGATCCTGGTGGGCCTTGAGGACCCATCTCACCCAACGTGCCAGGAAGCCCTCTGTTTCCAGGAGCACCTGGGCTCCCTTGTTCTGAAACCAGTTTAGGAAGGACAGGAGGCAGTCCAGGGGAACCTGGAGGTCCCTGAAATCCTGAAAGTTAAAAATGCACAATAAAGGAACAGACAGAATATTCCACTTGCCTTGGGCGCTCTTTCTCGTTAGTTGACCCAGGAGCTCATTGCTCATGTTCGAAAGCAGTGTTTGAAACCCCCATTGTTCTAGGCGCATTTTGCGACAGGGAATTTCTTCAGCGTGGGCCGTTTCTGAGCTCTGGGCGCAGTACTGTGCCTAAGATTTCAGATTAAAACTGCAGAGTGGAAGGAAAGGAGGACCTTTTCTGCCTCCTCACTTCCAGCTACTCTCTGAAGATTGAAGAAGAGAGAGACCCTCTGAAGACTATTAGGCGGGTGGGCAGGGGAAGGACTAGACCATGTGAAAAATGAAATAATACTTTAACTGCAAAATAAAAAAATTCCTTCCAGTAGCACCTTAAAGACCAACTAAGTTAGTTCTTGGTATGAGCTTTCGTGTGCATGCACACTTCTGCACACGAAAGCTCATACCAAGAACTAACTTAGTTGGTCTTTAAGGTGCTACTGGAAGGAATTTTTTAATTTTGTTTTGACTATGGCAGACCAACACGGCTACCTATCTGTAACTTTAACTGCAGTTCATTCATTTTCAGCTTTGTATTCTTGTTATAAAAAGTGTGCCTAGACATTCTGTAGTTGTGCCCATACCTTAGGTTTAAAGTGCCATTTAGCTCCTAGCTTTCATATCTCAGTTTCTAACACTGGTTAGAAGCAGTGGTGGTGTCATGGCAGACTTGGACATGGAGTTCAGCAGAGTAAGTAGGAGGCCTTTAAACCAGAATCTATGTCAGATTTCCTCAAACTTGGCCCTCCAGATGTTTTGAGACTACAGTTCCCATCATCCCTGACCACTGGTCCTGCTAGCTAGGGATCAAGGGAGTTGTAGGCCAAAAACATCTGGAGGGCCGAGTTGGAGGAAGCCTGACATAGATTCTGATCTATGTTAAAAACTGGCCCAGAGGAGAAGCACACAGTGGCAGAGCAGTGGGATCTCTCCTCCCAGGAGAGCACTGGTCATTATGCTGTGTCCAAACCCTCTGTTGCCTCCTGCCAATGGAGAGCCTGATTCCTCTGGCCCTGTGGCTCCTTCGTGCCAATGTGAATCTCTGGTGGGAAGAGCAGAACAAGGTGACATTGGTAGACTATGTGGAACCTCTCTGGTGAGCCTACCATCTCCTAACTCAATCCCTAGCTTCCTGTACCCCTTCTTTGACTGTTTGTTAAATTGTAAAATTAAGGCCCCAGGTTAGAATTGATCCATGGCTGACATCACAATTACTATTTTTTTATTACCTTCCTATTAGACCAGGAAAGGGATGTGGGTGGCGCTGTGGGTTAAACCACAGAGCCTAGGACCTGCTGATCAGAAGGTCAGCGGTTCGAACCCCCGCGACGGGGTGAGCTCCGTTGCTCGGTCCCTGCTCCTGCCAACCTAGCAGTTTGAAAGCACATCAGAGTGCAAGTAGATAAATAGGTACCACTCCAGCAGGAAGGTAAATGGCGTTTCCGTGCGCTACTCTGGTTGCCAGAAGCGGCTTAGTCATGCTGGCCACATAACCCAGAAGCTGTATGCCGGCTCCTTCAGCCAATAAAGCGAGATGAGCGCCGCAACCCCGGAGTCGGCCACGACTGGACCTAATGGTCAGAGGTCCCTTTACCTTTACCTTTATTAGACCAGGAAGGGAAGGACTTTGTAAACCAGTTACATAGACATCCTGACCCTGAGACTGCAAAATTGTTTTTTTAAGTGTTTGCTTTGTTTTCATTTTTATCATTAACAACCATCACCCTCCCTTGATGTCAGGCATTCAAACAGTTGCCTCTCGCCTTAGCAACCAGGGATCTTTCAAATCCCCCAAAGACCTCAATTCCCTAGACAGGAACCTTCCTCCCCTCTTCTCTTTCTTTTCTTCACTATCACTTGCTGTTGCACTACATCACACCTGAGCCTCGCAGAAATAAGGACAGAGAGTGACTCCCTGCTCCTCTCTGGCAAGTCCATCTACTGGCAATCCTTTTTCTCCCCCTCTGTCTCAGCTCTTCCGAGGGAAGCCCTTCTCCTACTCTTCCTTAGCTTCACAGGGCAGCCCACTTATCTCCTTCTGCATCATCCTGACACTCCTAACACCTTGACAGCTGCTGCTTCATTTGTCCCTTCTTTTTTGTCCCTAACTCTGTCATTCCAGCCTGTCATCTGGGGATTTAGCCAGTCTTTATCCTCGCTCGCTCGCTCGCTCGCTCGCTCCCTCCCTCATTCTTTCCTTCCAAGCTTGACCATGTCTCCCTTTCTTGGGAAGACCTGATCTCTCCCCACCCCCCCTTGCTGTACTCTGGTCTTCTGCCTTGGCTGTCTCACCTCAAAACCTCCTTTTCCTTTCCCCTCACTCACTCTTCATAGACCTCCAGCAGATCTAACATGACCCTCCAGGCCTCCCCATTTGGCCCGTGAAACAGTTTTCAGGAAGCCCCACCCACCTGCCCCTTAGCTGACATCATAGAAGGCATCAGGTGGGGGACAGAAAGGGGCGGGACTTCAAAGGTGCAACCGAAAGCTCCCAGTTGTTCCTCTGAAGCAGCAAGGTGCACCTTCAATGCTCCAGCCTGTCTTCCATCAGCTGGATGGAAAGGCATTTCTTCTTCAAACAATGCTGATTACTTTGTTGCTGTCAGGCCAAGCTGTTTTAATTTCTGGTTCCAAATGTGTTTTGATGTATTTTTATTATTGTTTCTAACTTGTTTGTTTTTATTACTTTGTATTTATAATGTTGGTTTCGAATGCTGTAAGTTGCCTTGTACCTTGATTTTGCAGCCTCCAGTTGCTCCTGTTTCCCACCCTCCCGCCCTTTAAGGTTTCGTTCCTTGACCTTGCTATGGACCTTGGTTGGTCACCATTGAGGGGCCTGGTAGGAATTTTTTTCACTTGGCAAATTGGCACCAGCAACTTGGTTTTTCACCTACGTCGTTGCAAATGGTCACAACTTTCTTGGTATTGGCAGTTAGGCATTGGTATTGTTATGTAGATGGAAGAGGGGAGGAAGCGCCATCACCTGCCCCACATATTGAAGGGTAGTCCGATAAAGGATTCCGGGGGGCGTGGCCCTGTCTGAAGCCTATGGAGGTGAGGGCCTAAGGCACAACCCCGAGCGGTGACCCCGGGGGAGTTCCTAGGTGATGTGCATCAGCAGGACTCCCCCTACTGGTGGTAACCCTTCCCGGACTTCAAGCGGATGGGCTGAAGCCAGATATAGTCGGTTAGGACCAATGCCTAAGCCAATACCGCTCATCACCTGTAACCAACAAAGTTGTGGCCTTATTTAGCCCATTAACCTTAATAATTGTGTCATGTGTCTTTATTTCCATGGGGGGGGGGGGACTCGTCACGCAAATAGCTATATAAAAAATAAATCTGAGGAGGCTGGAAGAAGAAGCATTTGAAGGTGCACTCCCACCCGCTGGTCAGCTGATTGTGGAAAGGGTGCATCTGGCTCAAGGCTTTCAAATGCCCCTCTCAAGTTTCACCTTCAAATTTCTGCTGAGATTTGGAGGAGAAATGTGGGGTGGGGTGAAAGCCCCTCTGAAAGCCCAGTGGTCTGCGGTGTGTTTTGGTCTATAAAATGCAATAGCTTTTTAAGATTTACACATAGAGGAGGGAGATTTTCTGCTGCTCCAGAGAAGCGGACACGGAGCAATGGTTCCAAACTACAAGAAAGAAGATTCCACCTAAACATTAGGAAGAAATTCCTGACAGTAAGAGCTGTTCAACAGTGGAATTTGCTGCCAAAGAGTGTGGTGGAGTCTCCTTCTTTGGAGGTCTTTAAGCAGAGGCTTGACAACCATATGTCAGGAGTGCTCTGATGGTGTTTCCTGCTTGGCAGGGGGTTGGACTCGATGGCCCTTGTGGTGTCTTCCAACTCTATGATTCTATGATTCTATGATTTATAAACACTGCATGAACTGGCATAGTAGAAATAGTTACTCACCAGGAAATCCTCGGTCTCCTTTGGGTCCAGTGGGGCCAAAGTCACCAGGCGTTCCCAATATGCCAACAAAACCCATGACTCCTTGTTCCCCTTTATATCCTTCAAGGCAAAACAATGGTATGGTGTCACTGCATGCCTGCTTAATCTGTTTTGGTAGCTGCTCTTTATACTAGGTTTTTCCATCATACCTTTTGCCCCAGGGAACCCTGGAATTCCAGGTCTCCCATCTGCGCCATGGTCTCCTCTAAGTCCTTTTGAACCATCTTCTCCAATTATGCCGATCTGCCCCACTTCTCCTTTGCTTCCAGGTGGAGCAGCTATTCCTGGTGGTCCTGGTGGTCCTGGGTAGCCTACAATATATACACAAAGATTAAAACTTGGGACTGAAAGACCGCATAGGCAACATCTTTGGGGGCCTGTCTTCTCCTGATTGTAGCAAGTTAATGTAGAGCTGAATTCAATTGAAGGTGCAGCCTACCTGCAGCATCCGTGTCAATAAGTAAGAGGAAAAGATGGGCAAGCTGTGAAATGGCATTTCTGATGGTTGGAGAGCAGTTTACATCACTTTTCCAGACAAAAAGATTTTCCTTGGGGTAGCTTCCAATGCTACAATTCTATGAGTCTACATCTGTGTATCTGGTTATTCCCTGTATTCCTTCTGATAGTGCCTTCTGAATACAGTGTCTCTGAAGCTTCTGCTTTTATCAGTTGCTGCTTTGCTCAGAGTGGCTGGGGCAGCCCAGTCAGATGGGTGGGGTATAAGAAATAGAATAATAGCAAAAAATGATTTTTTCACCAGGACAAGACTCGTGCCCTGAACCAAAGCTTGTTCCTAAGACTAAGCCTTTCATTGGTTTCAAACTGTTGTCTTAATATCAATTTATCCAAACCCAAACAACCATGTATTGGACGTATCAATACATCTTTGACTATACATAGCTCATACATCTCAAATAAAGGAAAAGGTGAGTCCCTCTTTGTTCCCCTCAGAGACTCCTCTGTGGGGAAGAACATCCCCAACCCTAGTCTGTGCTGTTCAAGCAAATGCTACATAAGGAAAAGCCTTCCCGCAGGGAATGATGGATTGTTCGACCCATGATTGATGTGCCCTCTGGAACAGTGGGGGGGGGTGGGCAATGGAGAAGGGAAAGGGCATCATAAATTTGCATCCTGCTGACAGAATAGTCTTCCATTATAGTGAGGAACACAACTGTATACATGACAAAATGTGTAAATATAGGCAGAAGTTACAAAACTCTATGCATAAGCACCCAGTCCATCCGTGGAGACCCAGGACCAACCAGTTAGAAGCCACATGGTCCCCGTTACTCCCAACAAGTAGCTATATAACCAGATATATGCTACTCTCTGTAATCTATCTTCCACCTCCATTTCTAACTCTGATCTCTCTCTCTCCCCTCCCCACCATACTCTGTTAGTGCAACCCACTAGACCCAACGAACACTAAGGCAAGAGACACAGAGCAGCCCAGGTGGGATGGCAAGGAAACACCTTACAAACCAGAGAAGCAGGAATAGTTAGCTTAGAAGCAGTAGCATTAAATGTGAGGGGGCTAGGGAGCCCTGTCAAAAGTAAACACATTACCTCATATGAAACCCCACAAGAGATACACAAACCGCTTAAGGTAAAAGATAAAGGTAAAGGATCCCTGGACGGTTAAGTCCAGTCAAAGGTTACTATAGGGTGTGGCAATCATCTCGGTTCAGGCCGAGGGAGCCGGCATTTATCAACAGATGACTTTCTGGGACATGTGGCCAGCATGACTAAACCACTTCTGGCACAACGGAGCACCATAAATGGAAGCCAGAGCACACGGAAACGTCGTTTACCTTCCCACCGCAGCAGTACCTATTTATCTACTTGCACTGGTGTGCTTTTGAACTGCTAAGTTAGCAGGAGCTGGGACAGAGCTGTCAGCATCGCCCTTGAGCCAGTGCACCAACTGGACTCATGCACTTCAACCCCGACTGGGCTAGGCGAGCTGGGTAGCACTGCCAGCGACCACCTTTCTCACAGGGACAGGTCACCGTGCTGCGGACTCACTGCTTAGAGCTGAGAGCACCGGATTCACTTGCACAATAATACAGTCGTTGCGCAGCAGAGTTTTGCAGAGTCTTGCAGAGTATAAACCACTCGGAGAGCAGCTCTGTAGAATATCTTCCTTTTATTCTATAGCTACAACTATGATACAAAACTATATACAGAGCTAAAAGATCTAAGCATAAATCAATGCTTCACTGAGAGTCTGCAGCTGCTCTTAGCAGCAATCTTATCTCTAGATACGATCTCTAACACTCTCTCTCTCTCTGATACACTGACTGACTCACTCGCTGACTGATTCATTCACTGACGGACTTAATAAGTAGAAAGCAGAACATTGCTCCTCCTCTCTGTAGAATCAGCAGCTCCTCAGGAGATTCTTGGATATGGGAGGGGTGAAATCTCCTCATCCTCCCCCATTTCATCCGACCATTTCAAGAATCTTTAACATAACTGCAATTTGCACACACACTCCAAAAGTTGTTCTCTGCTTACAACCTTGGTTTACATATCTGTAGGTATCTCTCTCCCCCTTTATCTAAGACACTTTTATCAATACCATTATACAGTTACTGCAACCACTCTGTGTCCATTAGGAAAGAGTTAAAACATAAACCTCAACCTGTAACTCACACAAAATACACATTGTGAATACACAAATGAATAAGCAGCTTCTGGAAAAATCTTTACACACATTTCTTCCTCTCAGATACAAATTGACATTTCTAATTAGGCAGATTTGAACAAACCACTTTAAACACATGCTTGCTTCTTCAATCCTGATCCTTCAAATGTCAGGTAAGGAAATAAATGAAGCGTTTTGTGCTACTACTCTCAGCACACTTCATGCTAGGTTTAAAAACCCCACCAGAGTTGCATGTGACCGCAGCCTTAGCAAACTCTTCAGAAAACCTTTTCGGTGGTACACCCTTGGTTGTTCTATCAGATCTGCGCAAAACTCTTTGATCCTCTTGTTCTGGTGTTTCCTCCTCTTTGGGAGAATGGGGAGCTAAAGTATATGAAGCTGCTAAGTCTGAATCAGCGTCAGACTCACCTGAGGCTTTTGGGCTCTGATAATCTGTGCCACCATCCGGAACTACATTGGCATCAGGATTATCAATCACATCAGAATTTGCCTCCCTCTTAACTTTCTTTGCCCCTTTTGCACCATCATCACAAATGGGATGGCACTGAAAAATGCCAACTCTGTCCCATTGTGGGTTGTCGTCAATACTCCTGGTCAGCCTTATGGTTTTCATGTCTGTGATCAGGACACGATAAGACCCTTTCTCATATCCTAGGAAAACACCATGTTCTCCACGCTTACTCAGTTTGTCACCCTGCGAGGTGTGCACCCAAACCTCCGACCCAAAAATTTTAAAGTGCTTCACACATGGCTTCCTTCCGTGAAGCATCTCATATGGGGTGCAATTTACTGCGGACTGGTACCTCCTGTTATACACGTGACAGAAAAACGAAAGAGCTTCGGCCCAAAAAGGATTGGGCAGCCCTGAATCATGTAACAGTGTTCTGATTCCTTGCTGCAGGGTCTGGTTTATTCTCTCACATAAACCATTCTGCCAGGGTGATCTGGGCGTGGCCGTCCTATGCTCAATGCCCTGTTCAGAAAGAAAAGCCTCAAACTCCTCTGAACAAAACTCTCCACCCCTGTCAGTGAAAATACAACGTACATTCTCATTATGTACATTCCTGAGCCATTTACAAAACTGACGAAACTTGGTAAAGGCTTCAGACTTTTTCTGCAGCACATAGACCCATGCATATCTAGAATAGGAGTCTATCAAAACCATGAAAAACCTTGAACTGCCTCTAGAGAGCGCTAGAGGCCCCACTAAGTCTGCATGAATGACTTCGTATGGTTTCTTGGCCTCTCTCCCAGACTCTGTACCTTTGGGAGCTTGCTTTGCCTTACTCTCAGCACAAGAAACACATTTCATGTGGTAGGGACATTCTTTCAGCTTCATACCCTGAACCATATCAGGCATTTTTGCCACAGCCTGGAAATTCAAATGACCATAAACCATAAACCAAATGACCATTGGTGAAATCTCCTCAAGAGCAACAGGAATTCACTTCGTTCCACAGATTCGAACTGCTGACCTTCCGATCAGCAAGCCCAAACTGTCTAAAGGTAGCAAACTCCTAATCAAACCCTACTTTAGCCAACAGTAGGTGCCCCCCAGCACAGGAAAAGCATAGCGCTTAGTAGAGACCTAATGTTGAAGCCACAGCAATGCTAAAAGACAAAAAGAAAAAGATTCATTTTTGCCAAGGGAACACTCGGTGGCAAAACTAAGGCAGTAGTATCAAAATATCAAGATAAATCTAAAAGATCTCTGTATCAACTGAAAGTAGTGGGATTGTGTTTACCTGGCACACCATCCAAACCTGGTGATCCCACATCACCGGGTGCTCCAGATATGTTTGAAACTCCAGGAAGGCCTGGTCTTCCCTCAGGTCCAGGGCTCCCGGGTGAGCCTCTCTGTCCTGCCAGTCAGAAATCAAATAGTTACTCCTGGAGATTGATGCACAGGAAAGCTGAAGCGCACCCTTTGTTAAATATTTTCAAAAATTCTGAGAATATGTTGTTTGTTTTTAACAATACTGTCATTATAGTTGCTTCCCATCACAAGAAATTACCATAAGTTTCACCTATATTCTTGTCTGCAGTTTTTGTTATCATGATTGTGTGTCTTTTTTGCTTTGTATTTTTTCTGGTTTGGTATTATATGTTCATTTTATTTATTGTTTATTTGTATGACGCATAAGTATAAATAAAGTATTTAATAAAAAAAGGGGGGGGGGAGAAATTAAGTTTCACCAAAGCAAATTGTTTCTTCCACATGAGACTACTATACATGCAGGGGTTGCTCTCTTTATCCAAAACACTGAGAGCTCTCCAAACACAAAGAATTATACCCAAGCATCGCTACACAAATGCCTGATTCAGATACTTGAACAGACAGAGTTCGCCTGCTCCCCTACTCATTGGTATTTTGCTGGTCGGCAGCAGCTGTGTGGGCAGAAACAATGCAGCGAAAGAGAGAAATCAGACAAATCACAGATTAGAAGTGTTCCCATAGGAAATAATGGAAATCATCAGCTTGCTATGTGAACGCTTGCCTAACAATTTCCTGGGAATGCCTTATGCTCAGAAAGCGGAACCTGCATGTAACTTTGTGGGATGCCAAATAATATAATGGTAGCAAGTGATGTAGGATTACAAATCTTACCAATCTTGTTAACAATATTTTCTTTGATAAGTATAAATTCATATTATAAAGATATTTAAAATTCAGGAGTTCACATTTTCAGATTACAGGGATAAACTGAGCATTCAGTTTTATTTATTTATTTTTTTTAAATAATATTTTATTAAGTTTTACACAAAAAAAGAACAAAAAAGCAAATTTCCATTCCAACATAAAAATCCACAAACATTACTAAAGAAAAAAAAGGAACATAGACAAAAAAAGAGAAAAAAAGGAAATTTTAGCATAAAAAAAGCTCACTTTCCAATTATACCCTTCAAAACCTTATTTTTCTTACTTCCACCCGCCTCCCGATCTTGTATTCTATGTAATAATTAGTTCAGCAAGATCATTCTTTATTCATTTTCATTCTTAGTCCCTCCCTTTGTAGTCTTATTTAACTTAGTCACTAGAACCCCTTCTTTTCCTTTTCAATGTCCTCAACACTCAAAAATTTTAGTGTTTTTGTAGGTAGGCTTTAAACTTCTTCCAGTCCTCTTCCACCTGCTCTTCTCCTTGATCTCGAATTCTGCCGGTCATTTCAGCCATTTCCATATAGTCTATTACTTGCATCTGCCATTCTTCCAAGGTGGGTAGATCTTGCGTCTTCCAATGCTCTGCAATAAGTACTCTTGCTGCTGCTGTAGCGTACATAAAAAAGGTTCTGTCCTTCTTTGACACCATTTGGCCGACCATACCCAGGAGAAAGGCCTCTGGTTTCTTCAAGAAGGTATACTTAAATACCTTTTTCAGTTCATTATATATCATCTCCCAGAAAGCCTTAATCCTTGGGCACGTCCACCAAAGGTGAAAGAATGTCCCTTCAGTTTCTTTACATTTCCAACATTTATTATCGGGCAAATGGTAGATTTTTGCAAGTTTGACTGGGGTCATGTACCACCTATATATCATTTTCATAATATTCTCTCTTAAGGCATTACATGCCGTGTTCCCAGTCAACAAACATGATATTATGACCAACATCTTGTGCCCATTTTATCATAGCTGATTTTACTGTTTCATCCTCAGTGTTCCATTTCAACAGCAGATTATACATTCTCGACAATATCTTAGCATTGGGTTCTAACAATTCTGTTTCCAACTTTGATTTTTCCACCTGGAAACCGATTTTCCTGTCCAAATGATAGGCCTCTCTTACTTGAAAATAATGTAACCAATCTCGCACCTTATCCTTGAGTTTGTCATAACTCTGCAATTTCACTTTGTCTCCCTCCTGCTCCAAAATTTCCCAATATTTTGGCCAGTTAGATTCCATGTTAAGCTTTTTCAGGGCCTTTGCTTCCATAGGTGAAAGCCACCTTGGGGTTTTATTTTCCAATAAATCTTTATATTTCATCCATTGAGCATTCAGTTTTAAATCAGTTGTTAGGAAGCATTTTTATCCCTTTGCATTCCTACTCCTTGCCCTTTACTTTGCTCTGCCCTCCCCCCCTTCTCCTGAAGTGGAGTCCCTAAGGCGGTTGAGGGGGCCCTGGTGCGCCTCCTTCTGGCAACTCCTGCAGCCAAGCTGGTGCCAAATGTATTGCTCTGCTTTCCTTTGGATTCCACCAGCGAGGCAGAGAGCCACACATTCTGACTTTCATGTGCCTCTACCCTTTTCACACACCAATTTGCCATGAGAGTACTTTCTTAAACGAAACCTATAATTTGTTAAATATATTTTGCTAATTGGTGGTGCCATGTATAAAACCATTGAACAACAGACTGACCTAGATCTCCTCTTTCTCCTTTCGGACCAGGAGCTCCTCTGCTGCCTTCAATTGGGCTTGGCTCTCCCACGGTACCTTTGTCACCCCAAATACCCGGAAAACCTGGTGGGCCATATCCATCTGGACCTGTTGTGCAAAAACTTAGATAAATTAGTATCACTTTTCCTGACCCGGAAATGGGCATCTCAGCAATGTTCATTTTAAACTATCCTATGCATCCTGTGCAGAAAGCTGAAATGTTTAGACAGATTCCCTAATGAACTTACAATGTAAGATAGCCAACCTCATTAACCATCAACATAATGTGAACATACCTGGTGATCCTGGAAAGCCCTTGGTACTTGGCAAACCATGTAATCCAGTGATTCCTCTGGCGCCCGCAGCACCTGCCAAAAAGCCACCCATTATTTGTTATTCTTCGATCTGATTTACCAAATGTTACAGATTTCTCTGGAGGCACTGTAGTTTTTTGAAACGAAACATCTTCATGTGAGCCATTTGCTTTGTACTGATTACTGTATCAGAAAAAACTTGCTGCAATTACTTTAAAAATTGTGCTCACTAGGATGCAGCAATTAAAGTATTTCTGCTCCATATGAAATGTTTTGCCTCAAATATAAAACTTGAGTGTGTTATAGCTCATGAATGACAGTTTGGCTGTTGCTTTTTAAAAACAAATTTCTGACTGGTCAAAACAAAACCATCCTGGAGGCTAAAGCAAGTCTTTACAAGTTTATAGTCTGCTTGTCTGATTCACTGACTCTGAGAAAACATTTAAATTGATTTTATACAGCAGCAACATTTTAGCAATAAGATTATAACAAATATTTCAAAAAGATGAAAATACATTGTTAACTGTACAGCCTTATATAACCAAGACACTTAACTTATGAAGGGTTTATGGCCATAGAGTTAGATATCCTGCCAGGCTTATCTAGGTTGCACTCCCTCGCCTTGAAAGGAAGAGTTACCAAACTTTTCATTCTCGCTTCTTCCCACCAGGTGAAGCTTCCAGTAAGGATGTCTAAGCTAAATGCTCCAAGCTTAGAAGGCATGGCTTAAGAAACCCACCTTTGTGCTTCTATACAAATAATTTAGGAACTCTTACTGCTGTATGGAAAAGGCAATGAATCTGATCTATGATGTGTTTGTAAGTAAACCATTTTTAACTTACCAAATGTGTGGTCTCTATCTATGCTAAGGGAAGTGGAGAGCTTTGGAAATGACATAAAACAGGATATTTTAAAGGGCTATCCTATATTTCCACACTTTACTTTGCTGCATGTTTTGTGATTTTGAATCACTGCTGGGGCTCTCTCACCAAAGAGTACTTGCCCCAAACCTGGATCCAGGCATCTTAGGGAATTCTTTTATTAACCAATTGCTAAAAAATCCAACAAGGGTTATGGGCCCAGGGAGGAATATATTTTGTTGTTGTTCCTGCCATTATTTTAATTCTTTTTAGTGTTTTTCTTTCTTTTTGGATAGCCGAAACTCAATTGCTGCTCATAGCTCCAGTCTGCTTAGACTTACTGAGAGTAGCTTTATCGAATGGAAGCCAATTTCTTTTCATTGGGTATTATCTGTTTTAATATCTCTTCCTTTTCTCTCTCTCTTAATCTTCTTTGGATTGAGTTTTGCTGTATTAAAAAGCCTCTTATTACAGCTTTCGATGCATGCCTTACTACATTCAGGTCCACTCCTTTATTTAGATTTAATTCAAAATAGTCTGTTAATGTCTTTTGCACATTCCCCAATATTACTTTATTGTCCAACAGTCCATCATTCAGTCTCCATCTGAATGAGGTCTCTTCCTTTCCTTTCAACTCCATTGTTATCACATTATGATCTGAGAGAGTTCTCGGAAGAATTTCTGATTTTATTGCTCTTAATGACAAATCTCTGGAAATCCAAATATAATCTGTCTGTCCTGCGCTTTGATTTGGGTCTGAGAAGAAACTGAATTGTTTCTCTAGTGGGTGTTTTAGTCTCCATATATTAACATGGATAGTCTTTCAAACACCTAGCTGGTTCACTCTAACAATTGTGACACAGCTACTCAGATGATAGAAAAAGCCTTTTGATTTACAAGAAAATATTCTCATTGAGCTTGGACGAGGGAACTAGACAAGAAAGACAGTTACAGTCATGTGACACAGCTGCAAGCTATTACTGAGAAGCTGGAACAAATCAAGAGGCTGAACCAACTACTCTTATGAGGCAAAGTTACAACATAGGATTGGAAGGGAAGGTGAATAATGGGGTGCAGACATGCCAGAGGTGTATAAAAATTATGCATGGTGTGAAGGAATAGGAATTTCAGCCATTCTGTTTGGTTTTTGGTTGTAAAACCTGGGTTATAAAATGCTTGCCTCTATCTTGTCTTGTTCTATTACTCAGTAGTTTGGTGGAATCTATCCCTGACAGTTTGCCAAGTTGCTTCTACATACTTGTGCCAAGATTTATCTGTTTGCAGGACAATTGACAGTGTGGGGATGATGCTCCTTTCCTCCCTTCAAGGCTGCTGTCAGAAAGTCATTTAAAGAGACAGAAATGTGTCTTTTTCATAATGTGTAGATTAGCTCTAATCTAAAATTTGTGTATTAGAACATCAAAGAAAGTATTACTTGCATTTACGGGAAATAGGCAAGACAAGAGTGCATAACTTCTCCTTAAGTCCAAAATATACAATGATGTATTACTGACAACTAGGATGAATATAATTTACCTTTACTCCCTGGAAGCCCAATCCACCCAGAACTTCCTTTTTCACCTGATGATCCAGGAAATCCTGGATCTCCAGATAAACCTTGTTCGCCAACCTGTCCTGGGAATCCTGTAGAACAAGTAGAGAGCTATCACTAAGCAACCCTTGAATTGTTACAATATAATTCTAATGGTGGTGAAAGTGATACTGGATTTCTTACAAGAGTGAACTACAGTGGTACCTCTGGTTACAGACGCTTCAGGTTACAGACGTCGCTAACCCAGAAATAGTACCTCAGGTTAAAAACTTTGCTTCAGGATGAGAACAGAAATCGTGCTACGGCAGCGGGAGGCCCCATTAGCTAAAGTGGTACCTCAGGTTAAGAACAGTTCCAGGTTAAGACCGGTCCTCCAGAACGAATTAAGTTCTTAACCCGAGACACCACTGCATTCTAAAACTCCTAATGATCTGATGTGAAAAAATCTGATTTGGTCTGTATATGACTAAAAATATCTTATACAGATCATTTTAAGATGTCATAAAGAGGACACTTCATCAGTCAAATCTACCTATGGTTAATTTAAATCCTGCAATTTCTTATATAATATTACATTAATCCAATACTGCTTTCTTACGTTGCAGTCCCACCAAATATGTCTATAATGTGTAAGATATTGTTTGTATCTCCAGCAATATACTGTGTATTAGAAAGCTGAAACATCTTGGAAGTCTATGTAGAAAATATCACCACAAATAGGGATATTACTGGTAGTTGTCATTTCCCTCCTGCTGGAATGAGATCCCTTGAGTAATTAAAACCTGCAAGTGATAAAGATATTGGTACAAACATCTTTTTCCTTTTAATGAATGCTCTTTATTCTGGGTTGCCTTAGCTCATACAGAACTTTTTAAAAAAAATGGCAAACAGCTGATTGGAAATTATACAAAGTCTATGAAAAAGGAAGCAGTAACCATAGGTAAGGGAGATTTCTTCCACATATGGTGGAATTGTACAAACATTCTATAGAATTGTGTTTTCAGAACCTGGGGGTTCCCTAGTTGGTGCCTCCCACTGTTCCGAGGCATCCAGCCAGCTGTTTGGGGTCTGGTAGTGGAGCCACTGGATCCAAAGTTGGTCCATTTTCTGAAAAGGTTTCCAATGTGGGCCCCTCTGCTGCCCCTGTTTAGAGCTGGTACAGTAAAACCCCACCACCATTATCTTCCGCCCTGACTAGCAGGAGCTGAAGGCCTGTGGCTGCAGCAATGGCTTGATTGCTCCAGTCATCACAAGGTCCGAGTTAGGATTGCTCTGCTTATAGTGAAAGCCAGTGCTTTTTGTTCTGGGGGGACGCAGGGGTACGCATACCCCTAAACATTCTGTGACTCTAAGTTTGGCCTCATTGAGAGACAGTATTTCTTTTTTTTTTTTTAATGATATTTATTAAAGTTTCAATTAAAACACAAAAACACACAAACATACACAAACAAAATACAAGTATAATTTCAATCCCCTTTTTTTTTCTTAAGCCTTATTTCCCTGACCTCCTCACACCTCCCCCTTCTGTATTATAATTTCATTATTATCCGCTCAACAAGTTCTTATCTTATTTCTCAACCTTAACTTAATACTTTTAATTAAATCATGCTATTATTTTCCTTTTCTTCTTCTTTCATTCCTCAATTTATTTTTAGAACCTTATATCTATTTAATTTTAAAAAAACCAATTTTAACTTAATCTTAAACCTTTTTCCTAAAGTCAGCCCAAGTTTCCCTTCCACGATTTTTCCTCATACCATAAAAGTTACAAAAAAGAAATAAACATATAAACAAGATCTAATCAGATTATGTCACCCTTCGGATTCCCAAATCCCACCCTCCCTTTCCCGGTTTTGATCCCCAAACCAGTGTCCATAAATGCGTCCATTTCTCTCTCTCTCTCTTTTTTTTTTAATAAATATTTATTAACAATTTTTGAATACAATACAAAAGAAGAAACAATATAACATGTATCTTAACATAATTTCTTAACTTCTTTGGACTTCCTCACATCTCCCGCTCCTGCGTTCCTCACACAAAAAAATTTTTTTCCAGCAATTTATTGCCTTGTTTCCAATCTTATTATCTAATTTTCCCATGTTTTTTCTCTAATTTTAGATATCCTTTGTTCAAATCCTAAAAATTTAAATGTAATCTAATAATTATCCAAAAATTTATCTTTTCTTAAATCTCACTTATCTTCATAACACCATCTAACTTAGTGGTGCCAGATTATTTATGATCTAGCATCCTTCTTAACATTCATACAATTTACAATATTTTTGTAAGTAAATCTTGAATTTCTTCCAGTCTTCTTCAACCATCTCTTCTCCCAGGTCTCGGATTCTGCCGGTCATCTCGGCCAGTTCCATATAGTCTATCAGTTGCATCTGCCATTCTTCCAGTGTGGGTAAATCTTGGGTTTTCCAGTGCTTAGCGACGAGTATCCTTGCTGCCGTTGTTGCATACAAAAAAAATGTTCGATCCTTCTTTAACACCCTCTGGCTGACAATACCCAGGAGGAAGGCCTCTGGTTTCTTAGGGAAGGTATACTTAAATACCTTTTTCAGCTCATTATATATCATTTCCCAGAAAGCCTTCACTCTAGGGCAGGTCCACCAGAGGTGAAAGAACGTTCCTTCGCTTACTTTACATTTCCAACATTTATTATCGGACAAATGGTATATTTTTGCAAGTTTGACTGGGGTCATGTACCATCTGTATATCATTTTCATAACATTTTCTTTCAAAGCATTACATGCAGTGAAGTTCAGCCCAGTGGTCCACAACCTTTCCCAGTCCTCAAACATGATATTGTACCCAATGTCCTGTGCCCACTTTATCATAACCGATTTTACCGTTTCATCTTGTGTGTTCCATTTTAACAGCAAGTTATACATTCTTGAAAGTACCTTAGTCTTAGGTTCTAACAATTCCGTTTCCAGCTTCGATTTTTCCACCTGAAACCCTAACTTTTTGTCAAGTTTAAAAACTTCCTTAATCTGAGCGTAGTGTAACCAATCTCGCACTTTATCTTTCATTTTCTCCATACTCTGCAATTTCCAATTATCTCCGTCTTTTTCTAGTATTTCCCAATACTTTGGCCAGTTGGCCTCCATATTAAGTCTTTTTTGGGCCTTAGCTTCCAATGGTGAAAGCCACCTTGGAGTTTTATTTTCCAGTAAGTCTTTATATTTTGTCCAGACGTTAAACACTGCTTTTCTGACAATATGATTCTTGAAAACCTTGTTAATCTTAACCTTGTCATACCATAGATATGCATGCCAACCAAAAGTATTGTTAAAACCTTCTAAATCCAGTACATCAGTGTCTTCGAGAAGTAGCCAGTCTTTTAGCCAGCAGAAAGCTGCTGATTCATAATACAACCTTAAGTCTGGCAGGGCAAAGCCCCCTCTTTCTTTCGCATCAGTTAATATCTTAAACTTAATTCTGGGCTTTTTGCCCTGCCAGACAAATTTGGAAATATCTCTCTGCCACTTCCGAAAGCACTCTGTTTTGTCCACAATCTGTAATGTTTGAAACAAAAACAGCATTTTTGGCAATACATTCATCTTAATAGCAGCAATTCGGCCTAACAAGGAAAGTTTCAATCTTGTCCAACTATCTAAATCTCTCTTAATTTCTGACCAACATTTCTCATAGTTGTCCTTAAATAGACTCAAGTTTTTTGCTGTTATGTTTACCCCTAGGTATTTTACTTTTTTAACCACATTTAACTCTGTCTCTCTCTGAAACCGTTCTGACTCTGTGACTGTCAAATTTTTTTCTAATACCTTGGTTTTCTGCTTATTTAATTTAAATCCCGCCACCTGACCAAACTCTTGAATCAGTTGTAATACTCTTTTCGTACTAGGTTCTGGCTCCTGTAAGGTCAAAACTAGGTCATCTGCAAAAGCTTTAAGTTTGTACTGTTTCGCTCCGACCTGAATTCCTTCAACCAACCGGTCCCCCCTAATCATATTCAAGAGCACCTCCAGGACTGAGATGAATAACAGTGGGGAAATAGGGCAACCTTGTCGTGTTCCTTTTTCAATTTTGAACTCTTCTGTAACCACATTGTTAACTATCAATTTAGCTTTTTGTTCTGAATAGATTGCATCTATCCCATTTTCAAACCCCCGTCCCACTCCCATCCCTTCCAAATTTTTCTTCATGAATTTCCAAGAAATATTATCAAAGGCCTTCTCTGCATCTATAAAAATTAACACAGCTTTTGTATTGATATTTGTTTGCAGTAGTTCCAAGATATCAATAATGTTCCTTGTGTTAGCAAACAAGTGTCTACCTGGGAGAAAGCCTGCTTGGTCCTTGTGAATTACTTCATTTAAAACTTTTTTAAATCTGCTTGCTAAAATGTCTGCAAAAATTTTGTAATCCACATTTAAAAGGGAGATGGGACGGTAGTTCTTAAGTTGCGTCTTTTCAGTTTCCAATTTAGGTATCAATGTGATAAAAGCTTCTTTCCACGATTCCGGTGCCTTCTTCCCCTCCATAATTTCATTGCCCACCTCCATCAGTGGTTGTATCAGATAGTCTTTCAATGTCTTATAGTACTTGGAGGTGAGCCCATCTGGCCCTGGAGACTTGCCCAGTTGCATATTCTGAATGGCTTGTTCAATCTCTTGTTGTGTTATTTTACAATTCAGGATTGATCTTTTTTCTTGTGACAGTTTTGGTAGTCCATTCTTTATCAAAAATTGTTCTATCTCAGTCTCATCTTCCAGCCCTTGAGTGTATAATTTTTTGAAGTATCTCTGAAAGCACTTTCTAATCTCCACAGGGTTCTGAATGTTCTTTCCTTCAATCTCTAGATTTGTAACTGTATTTAATTTTTGTCTCTTCTTCAACTGCCATGCTAGCAGTTTCCCACATTTATTAGCCGATTCAAATGACCTTTGTTTCATTAATTTAACTTTCCACTCTATTTCCTGGTTTATCAATTTGGAATATTGTGCTTGGTAGAGTTTAATTTCTCTCAGAATCGGCTGTGACTTCGGATTTAATCTTAACTTCTTCTCACATTCTTTAATTTTTCCCAGAATCTTATCTTTTTTCTCATTTTGTGTCCTTTTCTTTACAGCATTCTGTTGTATCAAGAACCCCCTCATCACAGCCTTACTTGCATCCCAGATGATTCTTTTTTCCACCGTAGTGTTCAAGTTTATCTCAAAGTAATCCTTCAAAGCTTTTTGGGCCTTCTTAGTAATCTCCTGATCTCTAAACAAATTGTCATTCATCTTCCATCTAAAGGAGCCGGCTGGTAGTAGTCTCATATCCATCTTTACTGCATTATGGTCGGAGCAGGTTTTTGGGCAGATTTCCACCTTTCTGGTCTTGGGTGCCAGACCTCTAGATATCCATATTTGGTCAATTCTTGTCCATGTCAGTTGGGCTTCAGAAAAGAATGTTCCCTCTCTTTCCAAGGGGTTCTTTGTCCTCCAAATGTCAATCAAGTCCATATTGTCAGTCAGTTCGAAAAAAGTCTTAGGTAGTCTGCCATCTTTTGTCACGTTTTGGCTTTGTGACTTGTCCATGTTGGTTGATACCACCCCATTCATATCTCCCATCATGATGATGTTATCATAGTCCAGATAATCCAGCATGCTCTAATGCAGCTTCTTGTAAAATTCCGATTTCCCCTCATTTGGTGCATAGATTCCTAATATCAAAAGCTTCTCTCCTTGGTGTTGTATCTCTATTGCCAAGATTCTTCCTTGCTCATCTTTAAATAGAAATTTAGGTGACAGGCTCTCCTTTGCATAAATCACCACTCCTCTTTTCTTTACTCGATCCGAGGAAATAAATTCTTGGCCTAATCTTTTGTTTATTAACACTTTTTTATGGAGCCTAGTCACGTGCGTTTCTTGCAGACAAATAATGTCCAATTGTTCTTTTTTCAATATGTGAAATAATTTCCTCCTTTTTTCCGGGGAGTTGCATCCATTAATATTCCAGCTCAGAAGTTGCAGAGACATCCTGAATAAATCTGTTATTTCTCTGGTGGTGGTATCTTTTTCTTTGGATCTTCAGGTTCCAAGGATGGGGGTGCAGCTAATAGTCCAGGCCCCGAAGGTGTTTCAATTCCTTTCTGAAGGTCCTCTCCGTGTGCAATCAAAAATTTATCTCTGTCTTCAGGTGTTTTAATTTTAACCTTCTTCCCTCTGAAAGTGAAGGATAATCCCTGAGTAAATTCCCACCTAAAGATAATTGAGTTGCTCCTTAACAATCTAACCAGTTCAAGATAGGTGGATCTAAGGTCCAAGAGTTGTTTCGGGATATCTTTGTAAATCTCAGCTCTTCTATCCAAAAAGTCCAGTGACTTTTCGTAATGTAAGCCCAGTATCTTATCTCTTTCCTCCTTCGACCTCAAAGTTATCAAACAGTCTCTGGGCTTGTCTTTCCTTGCAGATTTTCCAAGTCTAAAAGCCGACACAATTTTAAAGTCCTTTTCCTCCTCTAAGGGCTAAAATTTAACAAATTCTTTAGTCGGGAACTCAATTAAGTTTCCTTGTTCAAGCTCTGGTATAGACCTTAACCTTAAATTATTTTCCCGATTCCGCAGTTCTATCATAGACAAATACATCTGTTGCTCTCCAACTTGTTTATGCAATGGTTTTACCTCTTGTTCTAAATTTTCAACTTTTTGGCTGGTTGCCTCAGCCAATTTACGGTTTTCCTCAGTGGCCTCAGCTAACTGTCCAATTGATTTTACATTCAGAGCCACTTGTTCAGTTATTTTGTTTAGACAGGCTGTATTTTGGTCAATCTTGGACGTTTGTTCATCTGCTTTCTTATCCAAAGATTCCACTCTCTTGTCCAAAGATTCCAATTTTTCAAAGATTTTCTCTAAAATTGAAGCAGCTGCTCCTGCAGCCATATCTTCCAACTGTAGTTGCTCAGTTTCTTCTTCCCCTGCCAGCGGCAGGGTAGACACAGTTTCTTCCCCCGCCGATGGCAGAGTAGGCACAGAAGATCTGCGTGTCTGTAAGGCTGAGGTTAGAGTTGTTTGTCTAGTTTTTACTTTAGAGTCCTTTTTTCTTGCGCCACTCATTCCAGTTTTATCTAATAGTCAAGGTCAAACCAAGTTGTTCCCATGGGAATGCAACGGCCCAGAGAATAAGCAGTCAAATAGGAGGAAAGGAAAGAGAAAGTAAAGTCACAGCTGAAAATCCAAAGTCCTCTAGAGGGAGCTCAAAATGTCTTGAGAGAAGAAGCCAATTCAATATAAAAAACAATAACATCCAGTTTAATGTCCAGGAACCTTCAATAAGTTGTATTTAGCAGAGTTGGTTTAGCCAGCATAACATTGTCTCTAACAAGTGCCAAGTAATGTTTCAAAGTAGCAAGTCCATCAGCATCAGGTTGTAACAAGCCCCAAATACAAAGTAGCCAAGTCTGCAGGCTGACAGTTCTATTATTCAGGCAGTCCAAATACCTGGGTTTCTCAGTCAGAATTGTAATTCCCAAAGAAGAGGCTTAACACAGTCCAAATAAAGGATAAATCACTTAAAAGAACTAAGTCCTTACTTTAGACAGAAGCAGCTTCAGTGAATACTCAGATCAGTTAGTTTTAACGCCTCTTCAAAGGCTCCACGTCAAAATCTTTTGCTTTGAACTTTAAACAACAGCGGAAGACGGACTTCCTGTTTGCATCTCTCCGCTTTTAGCCAAATTTCTAATAATTTAGGCTCAAATTTATTATAGTCCTTTCTTACTCACGGGTTGTTACTTTTCAGGATCCGATATTTCCAGGAAAAAAGGTCAGCGCTCACCGACAGCAGCTGTGCGGCTTCACTCCACAGAAATAGCGATCGACTCACAGCGCTGCGACCCCCTCCGTGATCAGAGGCTCCTTACGGGGTCCCTTCTCAGTTTCAGGAGCCGCTTCTGGCGCCCGCCGAGTCCCACGGCCACAGGCTCTTGCTGCCTGTGGTTTTTCGGTGCGGGCCTCCGCTTTGCCGTAGCGGACGACCCGTTTCTGCGGAGCTTCCCCCTCAGCGCAAGAGGAGGACCGCCATGTTTCCTGCTTGGCAGGGGGTTGGACTCGATGGCCCTTGTGGTCTCTTCCAACTCTATGATTCTATGATTCTATGATTGCCGTTCGCGCCACCTCCGGAAGTCCATAAATGCGTCCATTTCTCAGCCTGGATCCCAAACACCTGAGGCTTTTAGACCTCTCTCAGTTTCTGTCTGCCGGTCTTTTTGACAGTCCTTTGTTTTCAACACCAATTCTCGAAGAAGCTCTGTCCCAATAATGTCCATTTTTCTTCCAGACAGGCCTCTATATTTAGGAGTGGAGCTCAAATTTTGTTTTTTAAGTCTTTTAAATCTATATGTCCCAAAAGCTCCAATTTCCATCTCAGTCAAATTTATGCTACCAGGCCTCTGGTCCAGCTTTGTCTTCTGCAACATTGTGGCTTCATCTTTAATTTCCAGTAAATCCTCATATGTCTCTTGGGATTCTTCTAACTTCGTTTCCCCAGCTGCAGCAGTTTCTGTTTCAACTTCAAGGGCTATTGGTTCAGAAACAATAGCTTGTGTCAGGTCTCTTCCTGTTCCCACAAGATTGTTTACTGTATCATTCAGTACTGTTGCCCTTGTTGTTAAGATGTTGCTCTGGTCCTGGAACTTTCCCAGGAGATAAAAAGTCCTATTCAGCTCAGCGAGTATTTTTCCACTTGGAGCCATTTCTTGCAGTATTCCAAAGCTCCCCTCTAGGGGGATTCTGTTTACTTAGTGTCTTTACAATTTCAATCCAATAGACCAAAATGTAACTTATTTTCCTTTGCTCCCAGCAATTTATATCCAAATTTAAGAAAATCTAGCCAGCAGAGTCACCAAAAGCGACGTTTCCTTTTATTTCCCAACTTTGACAGCTAGTTTGACAGCTGTCAAAGTCCGTATCTTTCCAACAGGCTCTTTCACAGATCACACCCGGGTCCCGGGGGGTTGCGCTTTAATTTAAACCAATTCTTATCCTCCAGCAAAATCAAAATATACTGTCCAATCGCAAAGATAATAGTTTTCCTTCCAAAAAGGCAAAGATGTTTCTCCCAACTTTAGTTAGCTAGTCCTTGCTTTAGAGTATCTACAAGGCGGGGGGGGGGTGGACTTCCTTTTTACACTTCCCCCGATCGTACCAAATTTTAAAGAAGAATTTCCCTTTTAAATCTAATTTCCGTATTACTCACGGGTTCTTGCTTTTAGTCCGAATATTGAAGGAAAAAGTCAGCGCTCTCCATCCATGGCATGCGGCTTCACTCAGCAGGGGAAGCAGAGGACTCTCAGCACCGCGCCGCTCCCCGCTCCCGTTCCGCAGCCTTTAAAAAGGCTCCTTTGCGGGTCGGGGGGGGTGCTAATGGTGCCCGCCGAGTCACCACGTCCACAGGCATCCACACCTGTGGTTTTAAGGGTCCCCACGTCGCCGGCGCGGCAGAACCCGATCCCTACTGAGCCGATTCCCTCCAGAGATCGGAGGGAATCCGCCATTAGATGTTGGCGCTAACCTGGAAGTCCCGAGAGACAGTATTTCAATATGAGTAGGAAAAGGAGAGTACTCCTAAACATTTTTTTAGAAAGAAAAAAAAAAGCACTGGTGAAAGCAGAACAGGGGTTAAAAAATGCCCTCATAGCCAAATTGACTTTGTTTCAATGGACTAGTTTAAACTTAAGAATATGCATCAAGTATCAGCATCTGTTTTAAAGTATATAATGAAAAAGCATTCAGTATCCAGTATTGCTTTTACTTTGCTGTATTTTTAATCAACACTTTGTTATTCATTTTTAGTGTATTTGTTTAAAAAGTGTTTTATATAAGCACATTATATACAAAACAGGAAATCCCACCTCTTTGCCCTTGCAATCCAGGGGAGCCTGGGGAGCCCCTCATGCCCTTAATGCCAGGAAAACCTGGAACACCAGCATCACCTTTTCCTCCTTTGGCTCCTTCTACCCCTGCAAAAAACAAAGAGAAATATTTATTGTTCCTCTCCCCCTTATCTGCCTGTATCGCTAAACCATATCCTTTTAAAACAGATTTTTAAATTTATCCTTTTAACTTTTTAAAACAATTTTGGAATTAGATGATTTTTGAATTTATCAGAAACAATTCAAATGCTGTTATATTTCTGTTCCCTCCTAACTGTCCTATCAACTGTGCTAAAAAGATTAATTTGAAAATAGTGAAGCAGAAAAGGTCAATAATTTACCATTAACTAACACTCTGCACAGATTTTTTATCCATTCCCTAAAACCAATATCTTGTATTGAATTATTTTTTAATAAGACACACTGTGGTAGTTAATTTCCCCTTCTTTACAAGTTTCCTGTTAATGTTGTTATCTTGGTGAAATTGTTGCCATGTTGGAACCTGTTTTATATTTGAGCTTTTCCCCAGTCAATAGGAATGTTTTTACCAATGGATATTTATCAATATACTGTAGCCAATATCTTGAGTTTTTTAATGATATCCCAGATCATGTTGTTCTTGTACTTTCAAAAGCTCTGAAAACTAGGAAATAAATTCCAAAATAGTTTGCCACCTCCTTGCACCGTATACAACAAAAAACTAAATACTTAAATGCAAGTCTTCAGATAATTTTTTTTTACATTTTTTATGCTTAAACTTTACCGTAATGCTGTGTTTATATGTTATTAGCACTGGATTTTGGGCAGATATCAGTGGTTAGCCCCCCACCGCCCATGTGCTGAGCCAAGGAGGCATAAAATAATGATAATAAGTAGAATAAAACCTCTATTTACCTACTGAGAGGATCCATAAAAAAGCAACTGTACCAAAAGCAATTATTGTGGAAAAATAAGGGTGCCATATTAGCAGAGTCCGCCCCTGTATGTATGTCACTATTTTGCTATTTCAGAGGTTCAAAGCATCAACCAAGAGTGAGACCTAAAGTCACTGGGTAGACTTAGGCCATTAACATCAGTATTTTGTATTTCAGTAGGGCATGCACCCCACAGCACCAGCACTACCAGTGAAAAAGCCAACCTTTGTCTTACTACAAGTTGATAATCGTCAGGCTGTGAGAAGAGAAGACTAACTGGGTTCCTTTTGTTGAGCTTGATGGTCTTTCATATAACCTGGTCCATAGTTGTTTAGAGCTTTGTAGGTAAGCAACAAGACCATAAAACTAGCTCAATGGTGTGATATGTGGCTGGGAAGGAGCACATCTTAGCTATCACGTGGGCCAAGGTATTTTGTACCAGCTGCATCCCTCTGGACCAACCACACCCCAGATCTCTCATAGAACGTGTTACATGATATTACCAGTGCATAAGTCTCAGTGACAAAGCAATCCTTGTCCAAGACAGGATGAAGTTCTCACAACAGTCAAGGCCGGTAACAGGGGCTGTTTGCCACAAACTATTTTGCATTATGAATGAATGCATGTGTATACACACATGCAAAATACCTTTGGCTCCAGTTATGCCAGCATCTCCTTTCGAACCTGCTCTTCCTGGCAAGTTTATAGTATCTCCCCAATCACCTGTAAGAGGCAAAAAATTGAGATAATACACACTCACATAGATTTATATACACCAAGATCATCTGTTGAACATCTTTTAATGTGAAAATTCTAAACTCTATAATGCAACTCTCCATTTACGTGCTTTCAATATGTGCATGACTGCACAATCACCCACCCACCCATCACGCTGAACCCAGAAGTGACCCAAAAAGTCACAAAAACATCACAAAAGGGTTGGAACAGGGTGTTTTCAATGGGGTTTCAAATATACGCAATTTCACTGATGTGCACGGTGCCTCAGAACATTACCCTCACTTAAATGGGGGGGAGGGTGGTTGCCTGTATTATTTTCTCTACAATATATACTTCCATTTTGACTTAATCTAAAGAATGAAAAGATATGAGAAGTCAAGATCAGTAACTCTCAAGAATGAGAGAAATATTTCCTTGTACTAGACTGGGTCACGAGCAGGAGCCTTTCATTTTATACACAAATCTGTCTGTCTGTCTGTCTGTCTGTCTGTCTCTCTCTCTCTCTCTCTCTCTCTGTGTGTGTGTGTGTGTGTGTGTGTGTTTTACATACACATAGCTTAGATGTACAGAATATAGATGGACTCACCAATTTCCCCAGGATGGCCACTTTCGCCAAAAATACCATCAATCCCTGGAATTCCCTTTTCCCCCTGTCACATAGTTAAAAAGAATATCAAGCTTTCAAGCATAATAAATATTAACCAACATTTTTGTTCTGTCTGGACTTCCTCCTCAACTATCCAAATTTGTTTTTCTGTCATAAATCTTGAAACTGTACTCTTGTTGAACACAGTGTGCACCTGAAACCAACTTTACTTAAACTAAAAAATAACTCAGGGGTGGGGGACTATATCTACTTGGTGGGCTGGATACTAACCTCCCCCAACTCCAGTGGGCCATTTTGACTGGGTGTGGGGTTGCCCACCTGTCAATCATGACACCACAATGACACTGGGTTATATGCTTTCCTTTGCCAGGGCAGTCTGAAATCAAAGCACAGGGAGTGCTGATTGGCAGTATCTGCAAACCCTCCTTTCAGCAGGGAACCATGGAAAGAATTTAATTTCATGCAAGGCAATTATTTTGTCAAGGAAAGCCTTGTGGTTTGCCAGATGGGACTATCTCTATTCTTATGCCCCTGAGTTCTCTTGACCCCATTCTGAGCCAATTTCATGGGTGCACAAGGTGGAAGAGAGGAGGGAAACCTCACTGCGCAAAAAGAGCTCCTCAAGCAGGATGCCTGCTGACAGGACTCATTACCTGAATCCTGCTGAGTGTCTTTACTTGCCCCACACCTGATGTCATATATGTCAAGTGTCAGGCAGGAGAGCATGGCTTTTGGAAAATGTCCTCATGGACCTAGTTAGGGCTCTTGCTAGACTCAATTAGGCCTGCAGGCTGGAGCCCCCATTCCACCCAAAATAAAGGAATCAAATACATTATTCACATGCACTGCATAATCTAGTCTGCTTTTGGTGAATTTACAGAATTTGTTTTTTGAGGTTCTGGCATTTTGCTTTTCAAACTACTAAAGGAAACATACCAGAGATAACAAAACTTGGTAGTTTGAGTCAAACAACAAAATCTGCTCACCCTCCTTCCCGTTGCTCCAGGAAAACCAGAAATACCACGACCTCCTGAGACACCTATATATCCTGATATGCCTTTTATTCCTTTAATTCCATAGTCACCTTTCTGACCTTTTTCATAACCTGGAAAGCCAGGTGAACCTGGCCTTCCTGTCTGCCCAGGGTAGCCTAGTGCTCCTTTTGTGCCTGTAGGAAACACAGTTCAAAATGTTAAGTTAGACTGAACCGGGCAAGTAGCTGAACTTCAGTAAAGCAAATGTTGGGTTCAGCTGCCTAAAGTATTCATTATGGGGAATTAAGCCCTCAGCTGCATTCTGCTAATTAACTACCACTAAAAATTGCACTGGGATGCGGGTGGTGCTGTGGGTTAAACCACAGAGCCTAGGGCTTGCCGATCAGAAGGTTGGCGGTTCGAATCCCCGTGATGGGGTGAGCTCCCGTTGCTTGGTCCCTGCTCCTGCCAACCTAGCAGTTTGGAAGCACAAAGTGCAAGTAGATAAATAGGTACCGCTCCAGCGGGAAGGTAAATGGCATTTCTGTGCGCTGCTCTGGTTCGCCAGAAGCGGCTTAGTCACGCTGGCCACATGACCCAGAAGCTGTATGCCGGCTCCCTCGGCCAATAAAGCGAGATGAGCACTGCAACCCCAGAGTCGTCCCTTTACCTTTACCTTTTAAAATTGCACTGTTAGGGGTATATATATTTCTATATCATTTTGTGGTCATTTCCTATTATTTATAATCTGAATAAGTGCTTTAGAATGTGTGCATTATGTAATACAGAATGAAATGTTTGTAAATAAAGATTAAATTCTCATTTGCTTCATGTGACAAATGTTCAAATGCTGTAACATCAGTTTGTAATATATTATACTCCTTTTCTGAATATGGCATTGCTCCTTACCTTTGAAACCAAAGCTCCCTTGGGCACCACTTTCTCCTTCATTTCCCTTTTCGCCTTTCACATCAAGCATCATACTTGGCATGATTTTAGGGGGTGATCCTGGTGGGCCACGGTCACCACGGTCACCTATTAAGAATACATTTTTCATCCAGACTGCCATGTCAATATAGAAAACTGTTTGCAGGGGTGGCCAAACTTTTTTCAAAGAGGGCCAGATTTGATGAAGTGAACATGTGTGAGGGCCGACCAAAGTTGTTGATTTTTTATATATATGTATTTTTGGGATTTGACCCCAATGAATAAAATGCCACAGGGGGCCGAATTAGGCCCCCCAAACAGACTTTGGACATGCCTGGTTTACAGCATTGATCCATCCTTACAATTTAAAGGCAACACATTTAAGAGGATCGGAAAGGTAAGAATGCTTTGTCTCCTTAAGTGTATCCTTCTTTTATGAAGTGATTGTGATCAGCCCTTCTAATGTGCTATAGTGGTGCGATGGTTGTACTGGAATCAAGGAGACCTCAGTTCAAATTCCTACTCAACCATGAAACTCTCTGGGGAATCTTGGTCTCTTTCAGCCTTACCTGAAAGCTTAACCTCACAGAGTTGTTGTGTGGATAAAATGTGAGCAGGAAATAATACTAATACTTCATTATTTACATCTTCCTACCAATGTACTAAGGGTGTCTTACAACAGAATATACAGAATAAAATACAGTAACAAAAAAAAAGCATACATTAAAATACAGTGAGTAGAAGAACACTGCCTTGAACTCCTTGCAGGGGGGTGAATTTTTTTTATTTTAAAAAACCTAAATAAATGATTTAAATAAATGTTCTCAAAAAAGTATATGAGAATGTAGCAATGAGGAGTGCAGCCCAGCAGCTACTCCCTTTCCAATCCTAGTCCTGAGATTTTGTTATGAGAGAGCAGCCAGGGGTCTTTCTGCTGACTAATGAAGGTGAAAGCAAGTCCCTCTGGAAACTAAGGCAGTAATAAACCTTCCCTGCTTGATGAACACCAAGCTTTACTTACCAGCAAAAGCCAGCAATAGACTGAAAACACAGTAAGCTGTAAGATTAAAGCTGCCAAGAGAATTTTCTTTTATAAAGAGGACAATTATATTTCACAACCTATTTTTTTCAAACTGCTTTGCAGTTGTGTATGAACACATCTCACGCACACTGAGAGAGAAGCAATACTTCACAATGTGAAGGACAATACCTTTCAATCCCGAGTCACCAGGTAAACCTCGAATCCCTGGCAAGCCAGTGAAGCCAGGCTCTCCTTTGATTCCGTTCTGCCCTGGCCATCCTCTGACGCCTATCGCACCTTTGAAACCTCCAATTCCAGAGGAACCTTTAGCACCTGTTGGTGGAAAACATAAAAGAGAACTATTCATGTTCACAGAAATGGGGATTAATTTCTTTTTCCTACTTTGTTCTAGGGTTCTAAATGTAAACTTTTTTATTTTAAAATACAAATGCAAAAGTAATCAATAAGGTAAGGCACCTGCCCTGCATCCTGAGGGCCCCATGTGTTACAGGAAGGACTCCTGCCAGAAAACGCAGGGCAGCCACTGCCACTCAGGACAGATAATATAGCGGGAGACTCAGCGTACAGAGTCAGATACCAACGGCCTGACTCAGTATAAGGGATTCCCAATTTTTATATGATGGCCATTAAAACCTAAGCAAAAGAAGAACCAAACCAGTATCAATACTATTTATTTATTTATTTATTTATTTATTTATTTATTTATGCATTCTATTTGAATACTGCCCTTCATCTGTACATCTCGGGGCAGTTCACAACATAAAAATACAATATAAAAAACATATATTAATCATGATTAAATCATACTATGTAAGATTAATGCAGAATCAATACATGATAAAGATAAAGTAAGAGCAAAAACAAACAAATAATGCCCCCTCCTACAACACATTTTAAAGTGTATTGGATCTTTATCATCCAAAGGGATGGAAGAGGAACATTCTCTCCTGGCACCTAAAGTTGTACATGAAATTGAAATTGAGTCAAGTGGGTGTTAGAATTCCTGCTCCATGATTGTAGTCATGGGATTGTTGTCTATCACATGACAGTATATGTTTTGACTCCACAAAGTGGGAAGTGACAGAGACAGGATGTTTGTGTTACTGTGTTCCGTGAAGTGGGACTATTCTCCTTTGTTCTTTCTCTTTGCTGTCTAGAGCAGTGTTTCCCAACCTTGGGCCTCCAGCTGTTTTTGAATTACAATTCCCATCATCCCTGACCACTGGTCTTGCTAGCTAGGGATGATGGGAGTTGTAGGCCAAAAACATCTGGAGGCCCAAGGTTGGGAAACACTGGTCTAGAGAGAGGGAGCCATTCTGCAGTGCTTCTGTGTGTTTCTATGTAAATAAAGTAGATTAGCCAAAATGCTGAGTTGCTGAGGTCTATTATGCAAGCTGCGAAGACTCGCGGATCCCTAAGTGTACCGATGTCTGTTGGCATTGGTCGCTGTGATGTTTGGGCAGAAGAAAGCTTTTGAAGCTACCGAACTAAAGACCAGGCGAAAGAGAACATGCCAGTCAGGCATGTGTCTCTGCCAGGGTCCTACTCGAGTGTAGGACGAGCTCCTGACAGCGGGGTGTCTTTTCACTTTAGCCCAATTGCTCAAAATCAAAGGAGACCCACAGCAAACACTCGTTGTTGACCGAGGCTTTCTCAGTAATGGAGTCACGATATAACCCAGCATCCTGCCCCTCTTTTATTGGTGAAGTCTTCCAACTCCATCAAAGACCAAAGCAGGCATCAAAAGGTGTCTTGAAAGAGAACTATTTGAAAATGGTTTACAGATGGTATTTAACCCCGAGCAGATTAGCTAAGATGTACAAATCAGAATCTGAAGTAATGAAGGAGAAGGAACATTCTTCCATATGTGGTGGACATGCAAAAGAGTATTGGGAAAAGATATATAACAAGATGGGGAAAAAATGTTTAAAACCTTTCCCCAAAAAACCAGAGGCATTCCTTCTGGGAATGGCACAGACAGAAGTACCATATTGGCCCGAAAATAAACCTCACATTTCCCCCCCAAATTCCAATCATGAAAAGTTAAGTGCGGCTTATATTTGTGACTTTACAAAAATTGTCTTTTATGGTAACATGGAGCTCTTGAGACTAGCCAGCACAAACTGTGCTGCCTGGCTGGTCCCTGAGCCACCAGAACTGCCGCCAAAATTGTCGCAACTGGAGGGGAGCCGGGGTGTCCAGTGCAACAGGCAGGGAAGCGACTCAGAGCCCCCAGGTCCCCCTCAATGGCCTTGACTGGGACTGGGAGCACAAGAACCCTGGGGAGCAACTTTCCATGTCCGCTACCAGAAACGGAAGCCCCTGCTATCTCTCCCTGCTATTTGTGTGAAAGGCAAACATCTCTGTAGTGCACTATTGGACTTTAGGTCCAATATTTTAGGAAACACATTTTTATAGAGAGCATATGATTACATGCATGTTAGCATGTCATGTGTGATTGGGAATGTGTCAATGCTAACAGCTACCCATGGCATCACATCTGAAGAAGGGCCTCTGAAGAAGAGCTTAAGGGTCAAGGAAGTGGGAAGATGGAATGAGATCAAGCATAACTTCCAGGTTGCCACTAATGGCCACGGAGCACGAGCCTTGATCTCCAGAGAGAGGCTTGATAATCGAGAGATATAGGGGGAAGCACAAGGGCGCTGTGCACCCCCAGAAGAAGCCCAAAGGGGAATTTTGTTTCTTTAATGATAATTTTTATTGAGTTTTCCATATTTAGTCACATTTTATTATATAAGTCTATAACCTTAGGCATTGCTCAGAGCATCAACTTCCTTCCCTCCCTCTTTCTGACTTCCAAACATCTTTTAATAAATTCTTAGCATTTCTATAACCACTTTTTACCTTCTACCTTCTTTTAACATTTCACCTCATTATATGTAAAATAGCTTCTTATTTTTACATTACAAAACATTTCAACTCAAACCTACAAACGTTTTCAAATGTTTACAATTTTCTTTCATGTAAAATATAAATTTGCTCCAGTCCTTTTTAAACAGTTCGTCGCGCCGATTCTGGATCTTCCCCGACAGCTTTGCCAACTCTACGTACTCCACCATCTTTGTCTGCCATTCTTCCAGCATAGAAAGTTCCTGCTGCTTCCATTTCTGGGCCAGAAGTATCCTTGCAGCCGTTGTGGCATACATAAACACATTTACATCTTCTTTTTTATTTCCTCTCCAATTAAACCTAACAAAAATGCCTCTGGTTTTTTGTTGAAATTATATTTAAAAACCTTCTTTAATTCATTGTATATTATATCCCAGAAGGCTTTGACCTTAGTACAAGACCACCACATATGAAGGAAATTCTAAAGGGGAATTTTGGGTGCTTGTATTGGCAGCGCAAAATTATGAGCTCTCCTGTCCTTCCTGAAGCTCCAAAAGAAACAGGGGAGGGGTGGGATCGAGCTGAAAGCACGACTATCTACAGCAAACTCTCGACGAGAAGCCCCCAGCCTTTGATGTGGTAACTTTTTCAATTAATGCAAAGCAAGAGAACTTTAAAATTGATTGAATAAGATAACTAGGACGATTTGGCATAGTAACGGGGTGAAAGAAAGGAAGTCTGCCCTGGTCATGGCTTGCTCTACTCTGCTCGGGGACAGTTTAAAAGCATGAGAAAATATTACTCTTTAAATATTTGGAAACACTTCCCTGCTAAAAAAACCAGGCAAACTCTATAAACAGTGAATTGGATTTTGAAACCTCCCCCCCCCCATTCCAATAGGAAGGGGGGACATATATGGTTACTTTCGTTCCTAGAACTCGTCTTTCTGGTGGAAAAAGCAATTAAAACAAGAGATTTCTTTATTTTATTTTTATTTGGGAGAAATACAGTGGTACCTCGGTTTAAGAACACCTCTGTTTAATAACGATTCAGTTTACGAACTCCACAAAACCGGAAGTAGTGTCCCAGTTTACGAACTTTACCTCGGTCTAAGAATGGAATCCAAATGGTGGAAGGGCACCAGCGGCGGGAGGCCTCATTAGGGAAAGCGCGCCTCGGTTTAAGAACGGACTTCCGGAACGGATTAAGTTTGTAAACCAAGGTAGTTGGCGGTGTTGGGATTTTGCCTGCGTGCAGTTTCCCACAGAAGCTATTAAGGAGTTGGCCAAAGGCCAAGAAGACTAAGCAGAGGGAGTTATTCTGCCTAGAGATATGGGACCTTGGCTACAACTCTGCTACTGGTCGAGGTCACCCATATAGGCATGATGACTCATGACTTTCCTGTTTGTAGGTTGGTTGGTTGGTCAGTGGTTGTTTGAGAGTCAGTTGGAGTTTGTTCAGAGAGAGCTAAGATCCGTGTCTGTATCCTGTATATAGTAACTTGTGAGTCTGCTGTAAATAATAAACCAAAGTAACCAAGTTACTAGTAGCAGCATCTTGTTCTTGCTTCATTCTGCCAGCTTGCAACCGACTGCTTCTGGACAGTCTGCGTATGCTCAGCAATATTCAACAGGCGGATTTGACTTCTTTTGGTGGGTGAAATAATTGAAACAAATCAAACCTGCGTGCCTGGACCGACACTTTCTATTTTATTGTTTTTTTTCCTTTTTTGAAGACACTTTTTTACTATCATCACTAATTTTGTAACTGAAGGGGTTTTTTTAGACTGTTGAATAACAATTTGGATTAGACTTTAGAAATCAAAGAGGACTGGGCTTTCTTTGTTCCTATCTTCTCCCCCTCTAAGGGGGGGGGGGAGAAACAAAAATAGACGGAAGACTTCTATCTTTCCTAACTTCTTTGTTCTTTCTTTTTTTCATTTTTGCCTAAAACTATGCCTGCAGGTTGCCTTGCAATGTTGGATTTGCTTTATGAAAAAAGCTGAAGAATACCATGATTTTGTATTTACTTTCTCTCTCTCCCCCCCCCTTTTTGTCAGTTCTCCCAGTTTTTTGTGGATTACAAAAACACAATGGTACAAGGAGTTGTAGAGAAGCAGAGAGATTTGTTTTGAAAAGATGCCCTTGCTTTGAGAACTCACCTCATCAGCAGGCAAGAACAAGTAGCCCAAACAAGTTAAAATAGAAAGGAAAGGGAAAATATAGAGGAGTTGGAGGGGGAAGATAGGAAGGGGTGAGGAAGAGAGAGAAGAAAGGACATCTAGTGGCAAAAAGAGGCAACTGTAGGAGGGGGGAAATATGTTTATTTTTATCATTTTCTTTTTTCCTTCTCTTTCTCATCTTTTAAGAGAGAGAAGTAATATTTAAGACTGGGAAATATAGAAGATTGGAGATAAATTTTAAGTGGGATTGGTGAATAAATGTTACAGTCTTTGAAATATGGCATCAAAAACCACAGTCGGTGGCTGGAACTATAACTATCACACAGACAAGAAGGGGGTCCACCCTAGAGATGGAACCTAAGGTAGATATAGCAGATACATTAATGGATCTGAAAAAAGACTTAAGAGAGAATACAAATAAATTGGAGAAAATGACTGGGAAAACAGAACAGAACACCAAAACTTTGGACGGTATAAGAGTACAGATTAAAGAATTTACAACTAAAACATCAGATTTGGAAAAACCCTGCCTGGTGATTTTTAATTCATGAATGGTAGGTGAACTACCAAAAAAGGCTTACAATTGATCATAAGAAATCCTGATGAGATTGCTTTCAAAAATGGAATAATTATAAATTTTTGACTGAAGCATTGAAAAATAATAAGATTCCAGAATCTAAAAGAGAAAGTGCGAGATTGGCTTCATTATTATCAAGTACTGGAGGTCTATAAGTTGGACAGGAAAATTGGCTTTCAGGTGGAAAAATCAAAACTGGAAACAGAGTTGCTAGAATCCAATACTAAGAATTTGTCAAAAATGTATAACTTGCTGTTGAAATGGAATACACAGGATGAAACTGTTAAATCAGCTATGATTAAGTGGGCTCAAGATATTGGTCATAACATTATGTTCGCTGACTGGGAAAGGTTGTGGACCACCGGTATGAAATTTACGGCATGTAATGCCTTGAGAGAGAATATCATGAAAATGATCTATAGGTGGTACATGACCCCAGTCAAGCTTGCAAAAATTTACCACTTACCAGATAACAAATGTTGGAAATGTAAAGAGAATGAAGGTACATTCTTTCACCTCTGGTGGACATGCCCAAGAATTAAGGCTTTCTGGGAAATGATATATAATGAAATGAAAAAGGTATTTAAATATACCTTCCTGAAGAAACCAGAGGCCTTTCTACTGGGCATGGTAAGCCACGTGGTGTTAAAGAAGGACAGAACTTTTTTTATGTATGCTACTATAGCAGCAAGGATTCTCATCGCAAAGTATTGGAAGACACCAGATCTACCCACTCTGGAAGAATGGCAGATGAAGATGACAGAATACATGGGACTGGCAGAGATGACTGGCAGAATCCGAGATCAGGACAAAGAGACAGTGGAAGAAGATTGGAAGAAGTTTAAAGACTATCTTAATAAACATTACAAAATTAATGAAGGTTAAAAAGATATGGGTTTAAAAATCAGTGGTTTGCAGGGGCATTGATTAAGGAAAAATAATAGAATTAATAAAAACTATGGGAAATGTGGGAATGGATTTGCTGACAAGATAAATGAGATTAGAATACAGAAGGGGGAGGTGTGAGGAGGTCGGCGAAATTAGGTTTAGAAAACTTATACTTGTTTTTGATTTGTTTGTTTATTCGTTTATGTCTTTATTGTTTTTTGTGTTATATGTGTTTATTCAAAACTTTAATAAATATCATTTAAAAAAAGAAAAGAAAAATAATAAGATTCCATATAGATGGGAGTTCCCTGAGGGTGTCTCATTTACATATAAAGGGAAAAAGCAAAAATGCAAAAGTGTACAAGATATGGAGAAAATATAAAAAACAACTTGGAGGAAAAAAGCCTGAAGCAGTAAGTGCAGAAGGGGAAACAGATCCGGCAGAAAAAGAAGATGATAAACAACAGCACACTTAATTAGACCTTTTTATTTATAAAATATATAAATAAAAGAGAAAAAAGAATTTGAAATTTTTAACTTGGAATGTTAGCGGACTAAACAATAAATTGAAAGGGAGTAAAACAGAACATGTATTACAATAAGAGAATTTGGACATAATATGCTTGCAAGAAACAAATGTAGCAAGAAGACACAGAAGAGTCTTGATAAATAAATGATTGGGGATGGACTTTATGACATTAGACAAAAAAAAGAGGGGTGGTAATTTATGCTAAAAATAAATATAACCTGAAACAGTTATTTAAAGATGATTATGGAAGGATGACAGCAATAGAAATAACCTTACAAGGCAAAAAAATTGTGATAATTGGGATCTATTCGCCAAATTATTAAAAAATTGGAATTTTTTAAAGAACTGAAAGAAAAGTTGTATGAGTTTATGGATCAAAAGATAATATTAATGGGTGATTTAAATGGGGTAGTCTCCTTAGAAATTGACAGGACAATAAGAAAAATGGATTCAAAAGAAGGCAGACTACCTGTCACTTTCTTTAATATGGTAGAGAACTTAAAATTGACATTTGGCGATTTAGACACACATTTGAAAGAGAATATACCCATTTTTCTGAACCAAATTAATCTGCAGGAAGAATTGACTAGATATGGACATCAAATGAACTAACACTGAGAACAAAAAGAATAGAAATACAACCAAGGACACTTTCAGATCACAATCCAGTGTTACTGGAATTGAAATGAAAACTCCACATTTAGGTGAAGTTTAAATTAAGGACTTTTAGATAACCAACTAACTTTGCAAAAAGCAGAAAAAATCTTGAAATATAATTTTGAATTAAATTTTAATCAAGGGACAGAACTTAATATGGTCTGGGATACAAGCAAAGCAGTGATGAGAGGATTTTTGTATTCAACAGAGTGCATATCAAAAAAAGGTTAGAGAAGAACTGATTAGAAATGAAAAAGAACTGATTAAAAAACCTGGGAAAGATTCAATAAAACAAAATATAAAAATGTTACAGACATAATTCTCAATGTTAGTGAACCAAGAAATTGAATGGAATATTAAAATGCTAAGGCAGAAAAAACTGAATTTGCAAATAAACCAGGAAAACTACTTGCTTGGCAATTAAAAAAAATGTAATAAACAAATTGAAAGTAGAAGGTAAAATAATAGATAACCTGAAGGATATCAGAAGACAATTTGTAAAATATTACACAAAGCTATATTGAGCCAGTAAAGAAAACAAAGATACAATTGAAGAATACTTAAAGTAGAGTAATTTACCAAAAATCCTGAAGGAGAAAATTAATTATTTGAATGCACCAATAACGATACAGGAGGTGCAACAAGGAATTAATCATTCAAAATTAGGTAAATCACCAGGGTCATATTTATCAGCTAAATATTATAAAAAAGCTACAAGACTTTCTGATACAGTCGCTGAAGCATGTAATGAATAAATGTTGAACACGGAAAAATCCAGATTTATGGAAAAAGGCATATATAACATTACTTCTGAAACAAGGCATGGACCTGCTCTCAGTAAATACTATAGGCCGATTTCTCTGCTCAACGATTATAAATTATTCGCCAATATTATGGTGAACCGTTCGAAACTGATGTTAAAAGAGTTAATTCATCAGGATCAAGCTGGCTTTCTTCCTGGCTGAATAGATAAAGGATAATATAAGGAATATAATTGACATAATAAATATCTGGAAGTCAGGAATGAAAAACAAGCAGCTCTGATGTTTGTGGATGCAGAGAAGGCCTTTGATAATGTGTCTTGGATCTTTATGAAAAAAATCTATGGAGATGATGAATTTTGGAGAATCATTTCTAAGAGGAATTGGTGCAATTTAAACAGATCAGCAGGCAATGCTGACAGTGAATAATGTAATATCAGAAAAGTGTAAAATTACAAAAGGGACAAGACAGGGTTGCCCCTATAACCGTTATTGTTTATTTTAGTATTAGAGACCCTGGTGAGGAACATAAGATCTGATGAAGAAATAAAAGGTATAACAGTTGGGTGCAAAGTGTAGAAATTGAGAGCATTTGCAGACGACCTTGTAACAACAGTAGAAGACCTGTTGGCGAGCATACCAAAGATATTAGACAAATTATCTGAGTTCAGACAGGTAACAGGATTCAAGCTAAATAAAAATAAAAATAAAGTATTAGTGAAAAAATAAAAATGAGCTACAACTAGCAACACTAGTTAATTGAAAAAAGGTGAAGTATCTGGGGGTATGGCTAACAGCTAAGAATATAAATATTTTTAAGGAAAACTATGTAACAACGTGGAAAGAGATGAAGAAAAATATGGATGTCTGGGGAAGGATGAATTTCAGTGATGAAAATGAATGTATTGCCAAGAATGTTATTCTTATTTCAAACAATACCCAGGGTATGCAGAGAGAGACACTTCAAATAATGGCAAAAATACCGTATTTTTCGCTCTATTGGACGCAGTTTTCCCCCTCCAAAAATTGAGGGGAAATGTGTGCCTTCTTCCATAGCTGCGCGCAACCCCTCCAGCAAGGAGAGGCTGCATGGGGCTATGGCTTCTTTAGCCCTGCGCAGTGTCTCCCAGCAAGAAGAGGCTGCACGGGGCTAAAGGGGAAGCCAGAACAGCCTTGCCTTCTTCCATAGCTGCGCGCAACCCCTCTGGCAGGGAGAGGTTGTGTGCAGCCTGTACGCTGCTCTTTGGGGCTGGGGGGGGGGATATTTTTTTTCTTGATTTCCCCCCCTAAAAACTGGGTGCGCCCTATGGTCCAGTGCGCCCTATGGTGCGAAAAATACGGTATATTTTCGAATTTATCTGGCAGGGGAAGAAACCAATATTAAATATTAAATATAAACTATTAACAGATACCAAAGAAAGAGGTGGCTTCTCTCTGCCAGATTTGAAATTATATTATGAGGCATCATGTCTCTGCTGGCTTCGGGAGTGTATAACTTTAAAAAACACAGATATCTTAGACCTTGAGGGTCATGATAATAGATTTGGTTGGCATGCATATCTATGGTATGAGAAGACCAAAGTGCATAAAAAGTTTTTGAATCACTTGGTAAGAAAAGCAATTTATGGAGTATGGGGAAAAATATAAAAACCTGTTAGAGCAGAAGATACCATGGTGGCTCTCCGCAGTGGAAGCGATATCCCTGAAAAAGACTAATGCAAAAAGTAAATGGGCAACCTATAAAGAGTTGCTCATGGAAGTAGAACAACAATTGAAATTGAAATGTTTTGAGGACATAAGACAGTAACAGGTTGGTTGCAATACCATCAATTAAATGATGTGTTTAAAACAGATAAGAAAAATGGATTTAGTAAAGAAATTTCAAGGTTTGAAAAAGATTTAATGGAAAACAATGTGAAGTTACTTTCTAAAATGTATAAACTGTTGCTAGAGTGGCATACCAAAGATGAAAAGTTAAATTGGTAATGATACAATGGGCACAAGATATTGGGCATAATATCCAATTTTCATCTTGGGAAAAGTTATGGAGCGAGGATTTAAAATTTACAGCGCGCTGTGCATTGAAGGAGAACTATATGAAAATGATGTATCGGTGGTATCTAGCACCTTTATCATTAGCAGAGATGTACAGAACTGCTTCAAATGTTTGTTGGAAATGTGAGATAGAAGGCACGTTCTACCACATGTGGTGGACATGCAAGATAACAAGAGCATTCTGGGAAATGATTTACAATGAGTTGGAAAAAAATGTTTAAAATAATGTTTGTGAAAAAGAGAGAGGCCTTTTTGCTAAGTATTTTAGGCACAGAGATTCCGAAGGAGCAAAAATGACCATTTATGTACGCAACGACAGCAGCACAGATACTACTGGCCCAGAGATGGAAAGAAGAGAAAGTTCTGACCAGAGACGAATGGCTGATGAAGATGGACTATGCGGAAATGGTGAAATTGACTGGGAAAATCAGAAACCAGGAAGAGAAGAAATTTAAGAAGGAATGGGAAAAAATTATACAGTGGTGCCCCGCAAGACGAACGCCTCGCAAGACGGAAAACCCGCCAGACGAATTTCCCTATGGGCTTGCTTCGCAAGACGAAAATGTCTTGCGAGTTCCTGCGGGGTTTTTTTCCTTTTCCCCCCCTTTTCCTAAGCCCTAAGCCGCTTAACAGCTGATCCGCTGATGAGCCGCTTATCAGCTGATCTGCTAAAAGCCGCTAAACCGCTAATAGCGCTAATCCGCTAAGCTGTCAATGGGCTTGCTTCGCAAGACGAAAAAACCGCTATACGAAGAGCCTCACGGAACGGATTAATTTCGTCTTGCGAGGCACCACTGTAATGTATTTAAGAGAACACTGTAAACAACTAAAAACTCTGGCAGGATTTGGGTAATACTTGTAATGTACGAAAAACCATGGATTATTTTTCTTTAAAAAATAGAGAAAATAAGGCAAGCAGTTGGAAAAAAAGATTGATAATGGTAACCATGGAAGAGGGGAGGGGAATCCTAAATGATGATGTGGATGTTTTGTTTGAATTTAAATTTGTTATGTAAAACTCAATAAAAATATATTTTTTTAAAAAAAGAGAGACCAAGCATAACTTCAGGTAACTGGTCCCAAACAATTCAAGGCTTTAAACATCAAAAGCAGCACTTAACGTTGCACTGCAGATGGAAAAGTCCCCGGGAGCTTTTTGAGTAAAGAGTCTGCACCCAATTAATCTCAAAAAAGAGGTACAGGCGGTTTTCCCACTTTCATGGTATATTGCATCTATTAACACTTTGCACAAGATGTATTATGTATTACTCTTGGAGCAACTGCTCATGTAATTTTGGGCTCAGAATTGTTTTGTTGTACCTTTCACACCTGGAAGACCGTGCATTCCATCCACCCCAGGGAGACCAGGCTCACCAGCCTTGCCTTTAGTTCCAATGAAACCAGGTTCACCTCTGTCACCTGCCAGACCTTTCATTCCTACAGGACCAGGTTTCCCTGGGTCTCCTGCATCTCCTCTGGCACCTGGTGAGCCTATAAATATATGTTGAAAAGAAACAGAAGAATATAATGGATATAATGCAGCCACTGGAAAGCAGTTATTGTGCAGCTTGTATTGATATGAAAACACATCAAATAAAGAACAAAACCAGTAAATTATTGATAGAATATTTTCCAAATTCTAGACATGCCTCCCCTTGCCCTCATCCCACCTTGAACAGCTGTGAGTCCTCCACTCACTACGTCCTGAGTGGTTCAGAGGCAAAGCCTATTTCTCTCTGGACAACATGGCAGTCAAGGAAGAAAGCAAAATGGGAAACAGGGGAAGAGAAGGTGTGGCTCCCGATACCTTTGGTCCTGCCTGTTTCCTACTTTGGCCCCTCCCACCACTGGTGTGCAGTCCTGAAAAGTTACTATTAAGTGAATGCTGCTCTTGATATAAAGTTTCCCAAGCGCTATTTTAGACCTCAAAAACTTCAAATATGGTTAAATTTTATAGAGCAAATTTGTGAACTAGGGAAATTCACTGCCTTTTCTTTCCAGTTGATGGTGAAAAAATGACATAGTCCTGTCATCTATGTATTACTTATGTAAGACAGACTCAGATGCAGAATAAATTATGTTAGACCTAAGTATGCTTTTCTAAGCTTTTATACACCTGTGGTTTGTTGCCTGTGGTCAATCAGAAGCTGTGCTTTGGAAGTCAAACGTTTCAGAAGTTGAACAGACTTCCAGAACAGATTCTGTTCGACTTCCAAGGTACGACTGTATATGCTGTACAGTTTATTTTGTGTATGGATGAAAATTACTGTTTGGCAATATACTGTAGCAAAGAACTATCTGTATATCTGAAACACACACACACACATGCATGCAAGGATACTACTTTTGTTTCTAAGACAATGCAGTCATGCGTTACAGCAGCCACTGGCTTAGAAGAGGCACCTTATTTTTTCACACACTGAAGTGAATGTCCCTTAAGATCTGCAGTTCTTATAAATACACACATATATATGTGTGTGTGTATGTATGTATGTATGTATGTGTGTATAATGTGTGTGTGTGTGTGTGTGTGTGTGTAATTTAATTGGTGGCAACTCATTAGTAAGCCTAAAGTTTGTAAACCACCAATCCAATAAATATGGCATTCTCAGTAATAATGCTCATGTGCAGTCTACCACATGGTTCAGACTGGGCTGAATTACAGTGTAGACAGCATACAAACATCCCATCTAGCTAGATGGACAACTGACAAGAAACAACATTTTGCAAGGATCTCTGCATTGGTGGCATAACATTTGAATCATGTAAGAAGCTGGTATAATGCAGATGTTAAAAGTGTGCACCGCACACTAAAGTCAACAGCCAATCTTCCATGGCTTAAATCTTAAAAGGACTATGATTGTACCATGTTGGCAGTATTAACAGGGAAAAGCTACTCCATGTCAATGCTTGAAATAATAAGCTCCTATGAAAGTTTAATGGAATGACATTGCACCCCCAAAGGTCCCACACCAGTAGTTTGAGATCACCTTTCCCCAGGAAAGTGCTAAAGATGCCCAGGCAAAGTACAAGGAAAATCACATTTGGGAAGCACGCGGGACGATCCTCACCTACAAAGCCTGGTGAGCCAGCTCTGCCCGTGATCCCTTGCTGGCCTGGCAGTCCAGGGAATCCAAATGGTCCTTGTGGTCCTGGCAAACCAGTCAAGCCAGCAGGGCCAGGAGACCCAGGATGCCCTTTAGCTCCAGGCTGACCTGGAATGCCATCACTTCCTAAAAATAATAACAAGTGTCATTAATTGTTATGCGTTGGATATCGAGTGCATATAGATACAGAGTTGGATCAGGATTTAATTAATTAAACTCAGTCCCCATTTAAATCAGTGAGATTTCAAGGTCATGACTACCTTGTCAACAAATTTAGCTTAGCTCCAACTCACAGTCCAGAAAATAATTATTATAATAAACATTTATTCTGAAGCTTATGAATATGAAAAGCTGCCTTCTGAATAGGTCCTACATGCTCATAAGGAAAAACAGCTTTCTGGTTTGCAGTCTATACAGAATGGGACTTATTGAGTTCTGCTTTCTTAACAATCAGTAATGTTCATTTCCTCTACTGGTATTATGTGCAACATCTTAGGTGAAAAATCTGGGAATACTGATGAAGGCAATGGACCAGGATGCTCATTTTCAGCAAAACTGCAGGACTGCTGCTGGCTGCAATGCAGAGAACCTCCTTACGGTAAGTATATGTTGCTTGGGAGCAAACATGTTGGTTTCACTATTTCTCCAGCTGCAGCTCTCTGTGCAAAATCACAAACTGATTTTGAAATTCCCTGCAGTTTTCAAATCAACATGCCAGGGTGCAGAGGACTGTTTGAAACTAGGCCACAGAACCTTTGCCGCATGCAGAACTCATTGCAGAACTCTGCATCACCACAACTGCTGTCACCAAATTTCTTGAGTCTCTCTTCTTTAAAATTATCCATTGGCAAAAACAAGAGCATTACCTCTCAGTCCTGGCAAGCCATGATCTCCTGGGGGGCCTTTCAGTCCTGGGATTCCCGGTGGCCCAGCATCCCCTTGGGGGCCTGTGGGTGCTCCAAGTCTGTCACCTGCAACTCCTTTCACTCCTGGAGGGCCTGGCCAACCTGGCAATCCTGGACTCCCAGGAAAGCCCTGCTCCCCAGGCAATCCTGGTGCACCTCTGTTTCCTCTGGGCCCAGGAAATCCTAAACAGAAAAAAATGATGATTCTAAGAAAAGTAATTTATTTGCCAGAATGAACTTGTTAAAGTTGATTAATGTAAAACAATATAACCAGGATGATGCAAATTCCTCCTTAGCCAAATAAGCACCTTTATGTCCCACTGACTTCAGTGGAAAGCTGAACAAGTGCTGATTAAAAGCATTCACACCCTGTTGTCTTAAAACTACAATAATAATTTAATTTAGAAGATAATCCACAAATGGTCCTTGGGCAGAATAGTGTTACTAAGGTATTAAGCAGCAGTGGACTTTGTTCTTTCTGTTTTGATTTGTCCCTCAAGTGACCCATGTGAGTACTTATTCAAGGTTTTCCTTCAAAAAGGGAGGAAAGAAAGATAGATAGAGAGGATGAATGAGACATCTTTGTGGGATAAGCTGCATGATGCCTTTTGCAATATCAGAAACTCCATGTCATTACTCATGTCATTAATTGATTGGTGGAGATACAAACACATTTGAGAGGCACAGCTCAGTTAGTACTTGTTTAATGAGGTACTAATTTACAGATGAAAAACCTAGAAGTGGTTAAAGCATTTGTTTGGTTGACAGCCCCAATTATCATCTTTGTGGAGAATCCTTGTGTGAACAGGGACTGCTTTTTGCCAGGGTCTTGGCCTCAGAGCCATGCAATATTTTCACATGTTGACATTACATCTAAAATCATCCTCAGTTGTACAAGCAATTACATTGTTCTATACTGTATATTTTGCAATTCCATTTGTGTGCATGACCAACTTGATTTTTATTGGAGAAGCAAATTACAAATGCGATATATAAACATAGATACATAAATTGAACACTTCAGTTGTCTACAGTACAAGTGTGTTTTGGATTTTAACCATACCTGGTGGGCCTGCTAAGCCCTCACGACCTTGATCTCCCAGAGTGCCTTTCAGCCCTTTGGATCCATGCAGACCGAGTTCGCCTGCAATCCCTCTTGTACCTTTCGCACCTACATTATTGAAGATATTATGCTAATGAAATGCAATAAATAAAAATATGTATATGTTAAAGGGGAAAATACAAAATAATAATAGAAACATTGGTAATAAATTTATAGCTAGCCTTAGGTAAGTTATATCTTTTAGGGCATTTCCAGATTATGAGAGAACCATTCCTAGTGGTGGAATATCTTATTTCTATGTAATGTAGATTTGCTGCATGCTATTTCTAATGTACGGGTATATATTAAGTGCAACTGAAGGAGGGCTGTAGTGTTACAATTTGCAAAATATGGGTAATGGGAATACCCAGCCTTTGGACACACTTAAAAATTATTTTTCACATAATTTAAATGCTGGAGAATTGTAATAGCGATTTTGTTGCAGAAGCTGTCTACAGGAAAGTTGAAAGAACAGTTAAAACAATAAAACCAGATCTTCAGCTCAGGGAAATCTTCAGGAGCTAGAAGAAATCCAATACTGACAGCCCCCGCTCCTATTTCAGCAGGGAGGACAACCCACAGCGCTGCTGCCACCAGTGAGAAAGCCTGCCTCTACATCACCACAAGCCAACCATCATCAGGCCAAACTAGCCAGGTTCCTTGAGCTGCCTGTGGTGCCCTGGAAGCGAAGGGGAAGGTGGCTTTCCAGTTCATACCTAGTGAAGACTGTATCCTCCACGACCGAGACAAGGAACTGAGGCTGTTGCCTTTGGACAGACATTTTACCAAAGTAAAAACAAATACTTGTGGGGGGGGGGGTGGAATCCTCTGAACTGTTGAAATTTTGGATTGGAATATTTAGCCTTTTGCATTCCTCTTAGGATTACATGTAAAGCAGTATTATTCATAAAGGGCATGTGAGGAGATCCATGACTTGCAGCATGGAAGGCAGGTTGTAAGTATTTGGGTAACAATTGTAGGATTGTTAAATAAACAAGCAAGCAAGCAAACAAATCTTATTAGTTGCAGATGATTCAGATAAACATTTTGATAGCAAGTAGGAAGATTGAATTTGATATGCTGTTGTACTTTTACATTACTTTCAAAGTTGCATTTGCAGACTGATCTGTAAGCTACACCTAAATCTTTTGACTGAAGCAAAAATTATATTTCCATATTCCTGGAAGTTGCTCTGTCTGCAAACTCTCCAAGAAAATGTGAAATAGCACAGATATAAATAACATTGTCAACTATAGATATGGGCAAATAAGGTCTAATAATTATTTTTATAAATAGTTTCCATTTATTTCCTTTTGGAATCATAATTATAGTTGAATGATTTGATTACGTATTGTGCATTGTAACTTACTGTATTGTTATTGTTATTGTTATTGTTATTGTTATTGTTATTGTTATGGCATTTACCTCTTGGTCCTGGAATCCCTGGAGTTCCTGGGGTTCCTTTTGGCGCTTGAATACAGCTAGTTCCTGTAGGTAAACAATACAGATAAAAACAACAAAGTGGCTCTTCAACGACTTAACAAATGTATTGTGGGAAAAAAATTGTAGGCCAGGGGCCTAAGGATGGAGGAGAAATTTTGTTCCCATCTTAATGCAAATCTACCAGATTCACCCACATGAACCAAAAGGCAGCTATTCTTTGAAATTCATGATGCAGTTTTCCAACACAAAAATGCATACAAAAACGTGTGTATTGGGGGCAAAAAAAAAAAAAAAAGGTAAAGGACCCGTGACAGTTAAGTCCAGTCACGAACGACTCTGGGGTTGCAGCGCTCATCTAGCTTTACTGGCCGAGGGAGCCGACGTTTGTCCGCAGACAGTTTTTCCGGGTCATGTGTGACTAAGCCGCTTCTGGCGAAACCAGAGCAGTGCACGGAAACGCCGTTTACCTTCCCACCGGAGCGGTACCTATTTATCTACTTACACTTTGACATGCTTTCAAACTGCTAGGTTGGCAGGAGCTGGGACCAAACAATGGGAGCTCACCTTGTCACAGTGATTCGAACCACCAACCTTCTGATCAGCAAGCCCTAGGCTCAGTGGTTTAGACCACAGCACTATAAATCAGCAGGAAGTGCTGATAGCAGGGGCCCAGGTAAGCCCCACCTTGGAGTCACCTCTCCACCTGAGGCTTGGTTTTTTCACTCACCCTCTGTCACCTTCAGCACCTTCACCTGTTCATTGTCTGATTTAATATTTATTGAAATATTTTAATAAAGAAATAAACATAAAAGCCTCTACCACCCACTTCTCAGTGTGTGTATGTGCCTGTAAACATTTTGTCACAAAGGAAAGAAGTAAAGAAAGAAAGAAAAAAAGAAAGAAGCATATAGTCCTTTTGAGAATGTAATAGTATAGCTACCAATTTAGCAATAGGAGTGTGGCTTCTGGACCAGAAAAATCTCCCCCCATAATTAAACCTAAGATGAAATATGGCCTTCAGTGATGACTGTTTATTCAGATTGGATGTGGCTACTTAAGTGAATCCCCCAAGGCCATGATCCTTCAAACCAAGGGTAGACGGAAGGTATATTGGGATCTAGTAGTAGGCATCTGGGTGACAGGCAATAGGTTGTTATTATTATTATTAGTAGCAGCAGCAGCAGCAGTAATAGTAGTATTAACAATAGCAACCCCTCCCCCAAAAGTGAGGGCTTTTCTTCTAAAAATCAGACTGCTGAGTTGAGGAAAGCTCAGGAGAAACACCAAGAGTGGTTTTTGTGTGAGAGAAAAGTTTTTGAGCTCTGTTCTGACAGCGAAAATATGTTCCTGAGCTGAAGTTGAGCTCAGAGGTGCCCTGTTCCTAAATTCTAATGATTTTGCTGCCTTCTCCTCTACTGAACCGCATTTCTTTTGCCCCTGGTCATTAGTAGGCCTCAAGCTTCTAGTAGAAAGCCAAGTCTGCCAGGATTGAAGTCTGCTTTTAGCATCCCAAGCAACTGTGGCCTATGATTGGGTTTTCATAAAAGCTTTTGGGTCTCTGTGTCCGAGTCATCATTTAGGAATCCCTTCCTTTGTGGGCTCAGGGAAAGCAAAACCAATTGTTGGAAATGACTGAATGCACAGCAGCTTTCCTGTGAGCCATGCTCTGTGTTTAGCTTTCAGGTGGTCAGGAAGAGTGAAAGAGTGGAATTGCACTGCAGAAGAGCTCCTTTAGGCCACTGTCAGTCAGGGTTCATTAGGGTTTTGCATCCTGCCTAACAACATGATCAGGGTTCCAGTGTCCATAAGCAGGGGGGTGGGGCAGGGGGTGGTCAGAGACAGGAAGCGGTAAGCACAAAACTGGGTCTTTGACTCAGGTGAATTAAGCCTAGTTTCACCCCTGTGTTTGTGCAACCTTTTACTCAGCAGCAATACCGTCCAAAACTAAGGGCAAAAACTATCTAGTGTCCTCTGGAAGGAAGGAGGACAGATGGTGTTGGTGGGCAAGGAATCTGGCATATCAGGTAACATGTGAAGGAGACAGAGAGGACGTGGCAATGGACTGGGCTGCCTACTAAAAGCTTGATTTGACTGGATGCAAAATAGTAAGATGAATGAAGTTGTATAATGCTACTCACTGGAGTTTTCAACAGTTGCATTGTAATACATTTTGTTAAAAAAAATTTGGAGTGTCAAATTAAAACCCTCTTCAGTTTGCATTAAGTTCTTCAAAATACAATTCTTGTTATCATTCAGAATCACAAATTTTGTATACAAATTTACATTTTTAAATTATCATATTTTACCTGACTGAATTGGCTCAGTTCTGTTACCTCTGAAAAAGACTTTGACTGTCTGTCCACAATCTGAAATATAATAAATTAGAACAAAAGAAATTTGGATTTCTTAAATTATGACCAGAAACAGCAATGTTCAACTCACCAACTGTATCTGCAGTGATCTTTTGAAATAAACTTGTTTATTTTGTGAACCACCCTGAGACCTTCAGAAGATGGGTAGTATAACTTTAATAATTAAAAATAAAAATAAATAAACGGGACTGTTCCACAGAATGTATTTATTTAATTATATTTTATTTATTAAATTTATAGACCTCCCTTCATCAAAAGATCTCAGGGCAGTTCACAGAATAAAATACAAGAACAACATTATCCACCTGCAGTTCTATCCCATGAAATGGGATTGCCATAACTGTTCCATGGCATGCCAGCAACTGCCTTTGATTTTTGAATTTGCTGGAAATACATGCAGCAGCGGAGAAGAGTATACAGCTTTGTTGGAAAATAAAATAAACAGTCATGAATTGACCTTCTAAGTCTACAGATTAGTAATGTAGAGGGTTCTTAATTCTAAGACCCTTGGGTATAAGAAGGAATTTGTTTTGTTAAGTCTACAGAGTGAGACATCTTGTGGTGCCCACTCCTCAGTGTCCAGTCAGGGCCTGACACTTGGGTGAATATGAGAGATATCTGGATGTTCTGAGATCAGGGTGCCAGGTGCACTGGGTCACTGCAGCAATATCAGTGAGGTTGAGTCATTCACCCTCCCATTGGTTCAGGAAATATGCCTACGTGTAGGTATAACAGTCTCTAGGGCATTGCTTTCATTACGTCTTGCCTATGTCCTGTCCTGTTTGATGTCAGGGTCTGACTCTGAATCTGTGAAAGTCAGGGAAGAGGCTGTGGGTTTTATGCAGCAGTGTTAGCTACCATGGTAATAGTGTTAGAGGATCTCTCTGTGCATACACATCTTTATTTCAAAGACCAGGAGAACAGTATATGGTAGATAGCAGTGTTTCGCTTTGTCTTGTGTCTGGAGACAGTGAATACTTTGCTACTTTGAACTGTGTGGCAGAGGAGTTTCCCCCTTAACTGAGGATTCTGGAAGAAGCTGTTTTGCTGGGAGCAGGAAATCTCTAAGGCCTCTGCTGGGGTTCCATATACCCTGTGGATATATCACACTGGCTGAAGTACCAAATGACTTCTTCCACAAGTCACCAACAGAGCATGCAACCCTCAGTGTGGATGTGTCACGTGGCAGCCTGAGGAGATGTTTTATGGGAACAGTGACAGGAAGCACAAACCCTAAGTGCCTGAAGAGCACTTCTCCATAGGCCCTCACAATTTTTACCTGATTTATGAAGGGCGTTATTAAAAAGTAAATTGTTGCAAAACACAGGAAAGAAAATGGTGTCTAAGAAATATACAAGCTATGTAGATTTTGAAGACATAACTCAACCAATGTTCTCAGAAGGCAGTAAGGAATTTGTGTAGCAGACCAAGTCTAGTAGGTTTTCAGTGATGTACTCTTATGGCAATGAGGCAAGGGCAGGTGAGGCTGCCCACCTCAAGAATCCCCATATTTTATATGCGACACAATCACAGTTTCTGACTAGTGTTCATACATACCTATTTCAGCAGGAGTGCCTGGAGGTCCTGGGGAACCTTGGAAGCCAGGACTCCCAGGAACCCCAGGGTCACCCAGAGGGCCAGGATATCCCTTTGGGCCTGGCAAGCCAACACCTGGCAAGCCTTCTTCTCCGGGAAAACCCTTTGAGCCTAACGGACCAGGTTCACCAGGATCCCCTGGTTCACCTCGTACACCATCACCCTGCAAGGGAAGGAAACATACCTCAGCCTGCTTACAACGTATTAATCTATTTTAGCACTGAAATTTCATTTTTCACTTGCTCAGCAGCCTCACTAGCATTAAACAAGAATTCTGAACCAGAGGATATTTTGGCTTTCTTCGACCCAGTAATCACTGTAACAACCAGCAACAAGAGAGCCATAAGCATGAGCTTATGTTTTTAGATTATGCTACCTGATCTTCCAAAGAAAGATTTCTCATGCTTATCATGCTGGCGGCTTTGGTCAAGGTATCCTCCTAGAAAGTTATTGGCTGGAGATGATGGGAATTGTAGTCTGAGGTCCAGCGCTGAGGGCTTCTGGCGGTTCCCTCACTGCGAGAAGCGAAATTACAGGGAACCAGGCAGAGGGCCTTCTCGGTAATGGTGCCCGCCTTGTGGAATGCCCTCCCATCGAATGTCAAAAAAATAAACAACTATATGACATTTAGAAGACATCTGAAGGCAAAGTGATGAAGACAGTAAATTGAAGGAGTTAATTTTATTAGAAAGATGATTTTGGACACCTGTTACAAGGTGACACAATGAATTTCAGTTAGGAGGGATTTGAAGACGTCAGTTAACAATGAAAGATAAATTAGGTTTTATGTGTCTACATTTTTGTTTAGTTTTTTTGTTTTTAGTACTGTAATGTGTGTTTTTTATATGTTATATTTGTTATAAATGTGGGAAATCAATAAAAAAGGGGGAAAAATAGAAGACATCTGAAGCCAGTCCTGTTTAGAGAAGTTTTTAATGGCTGATGTTTTAATGTATTTTTAACCATCTGTTGGAAGCCGCCCAGAGTGGGTGGGGTAGAAATTATTATTATTATATTATTAGTCTGACACCATCAAGAGTGTTACAGGTTGCCCAACCTGTCAGTTTGTATTTCTTCATACAGAAAGTATTGATCTGATTTGTAGAGATCTTTCCTATTCTAATTAATTTAAGAGGGTTCTGGAAGCTTCTCTGTGTGACAGAAACAAGCAGAAAGTTCATGATGTTTGGGTTATTCCTTCAGAGAAGTTGAGTACAGCAGGCCTAAACTGGTTCTGTTATCTCTTCTTCAAGGTCATGCTGACTATAAAAGTAAGGCCAGTAAGTAAGGCCTGGGTTTTGGTTTCTCTTTCTATCGCTTTTCCTTCTGGTGTTCTGTACATAGGATGCTTAGTGTTAAGATTTAGACATAAGTTATTGCAAGTTTAAGTGAAGTCTGAAGCAACTGGATTTCTTATGGACAGTGCCAATCCTGAATGTATTGGATTTGTGATCATTATGCTCATTTGCCTTCAGTAGCAGTAAAGCTCTGCTCGATGAAATATAATTTTCTCTGGTCTATTTTTGGGGAATCCTGAAACATGTTTATGTTTTCACTCTGCTAACTATACATTTGAGTTCTGCTCTGGAACAATATTGAGTAGAATTCCATGACACAACCCTGAGCCTAATTCTAATCGGCCAGGTACTTGACACACAACACCCCTCCACTCCTCATATTTACAGTCCTGGTTGACGGCCTGATGACATGCTGGCTGTGGGTGTATTTCTCCTTAACTCAGAACAAAGCATATAAAGCATATGAAAACTAAATCACGGTGAGAATGTTAATTCATTATTTGGCATTATGCATGAGGAAATTAACAAGAGGTGGCTTTGAAACACAAAACTTGTCCTTGAACATATTTTTGCCCCACAGAGTTTAAAGCCACGAAGGGCCCTGCTGAATCAGACCCCAGTGCCATCTAGTTCAGCACCATGTTCTCCCAGATGGCTGTGTCAAACCCACATGCAGGGTGTGAGGGCAGGAGCACTCTCTCCAGTTGGGCTCCCCAGCAATTGGTATTAAGAGACCTCCCACTTCCACAGCTGCTACACAGCTATCATGACTAGCAGCCACTAATAGATGGAGAAAAACTAATCTATATCCTTTCCCCCCCACATCTTACATAATTGTACACACCTCGATCATGTCCTTCCTTGTGTGCTTTTTTCCTAAATTAAAAAGCTCCACATGCCACCTTTCCTCATAGGGGAGTAGCTCAAGCCCCTTGATTATTTTGATGCCCTTTTCTGAACATCTACTTTCCATCCCTACTATATCTTTTTTCAGATGCAGCAATCAGAAGTGTACACAGTATTCCAAGATTTGTGTAGCAGCATTATAATATTGGTAGTTTTATTTTCAATCCCTTTCCTAATGATCTCTAAAATGGAATCCAACTTTTTTGCAGCTGCTGCACACAGGGCTGACATTTTTACTGAGCTATCCAGTAGCATCCCAAAGTCTTGTTCCGGGTCAATTACCATCAGTTTAGGACTCATAAATGTGAAATTATTTTTGTGCCTCATTTTACTGTTGCTTCTGCTAAATAGCACTTGCCATTTTAATGCCCACTTATCCCATCAGGAGACATTCTTTTGGCGCGCCACACAATCCTCTTTTTTTAATCACACTGAATAATTTGGTGCCACCAGCAAACCTGGCCATCTTACTGCTCATGCCTAACTCCAGATCATTTAGAAACAAGTTAAGGAGCAATGATCTTGTCAGGGTACTGCCATCGGAACAGGGTAGGGAAGCAGAGGGGCAGTTGGGTTACAGGGAACCTCTGAAAATCTTATGAAGCAGTTCCTCTTCCTGTGGTGAGGAAAGCCCCACCTCCAGTGGGAAAGAGGGGAAAGGACCAGAGGATGCTGCTGGGAGCCTCAGCACCGCTCCTGGCAAAGCCGGCCAGGAGGGAAGCACGCCCCTTCCATCGCCCACCCTGCGCAGAGGTGCAAAATGCAAAGAAGGAAGAAAAAGGCTGGGGGTGATGAAGCTCTTATGTTGGGGGAGGTCCCGGAAACAACCACTCCCGGATTCTGCTAGCTATTGAGGCAGACATGAACTTGTGGCTCTATACTGTAAATAGTTTTGCATCAAAATAAAACCTGTAAAAGACAGGTCGGAGTCCTGACTGGTTACTCACAAGCAACCACCATTGCCATCTGACAGATCTCAATGCAGATTATGCCTGGGGGACTCCACTTTCCATATCGCTCCACTAGGAGAACTGCCCATTTTTCAGTGTTTGCTTCCTGTTCTTTAAACATTTACTGGCTATCACATGGCTTCTAAGTTTACTCAGGAGTCTTTAGTGAGGCACTTTATCTAAAGCTTTTTGAAAGTCCAAGTACACAATGTTTACTAGAATACCTCTATCAATATATCTGCTGACACTCTCAAAGGCTCCACAAGGTTAAATAAAATTTTTTTTGAAGAATATCTGAAGAAGTGTGCATGCACATGAAAGCTTATCCCCAGAACAAACTTAGTTGATCTCTAAGGTGCTACTGGACTATTTATTTATTTATTTTGACTGTGTCAGACCAACATGGCTACTTACCTGAATCTACAAGGTTAGTTAGGCCTTACAAGCAAAGTTGTGGAATTCTGTGCCAATAGAATGATGGCTAACATTATATTTGAGTCTCAAAAACAACACTGAATATAAGACAGTGTTATGAGTAGGTTATTGGTTAAGATAGTCAGGTACAATTGGCCTCCTGTTGGAAACAGGATATGCTTTGTTTATTTCATATATTTTACACTGCTTGATTGAAGAAAAAAAACCTCAAAAAAGATAAAACAATAAAACAATCCCTTAAAAATTTACAACTATAATTTAAAACAGACAGAAAGTTAAAACTGCAGTAGAAGAGACTAAAATTAAAGCTCATTAAACTTTCCAAACACCTGGGTAGGCCTGTCTAAAAAAATGCAGTGAAGGTGCCTGCCTAATATCAACAGGCAGGAAGTCCCAAGGTGTCGCAACACCGAACAATTGAGCTCTTACAGACTATTTGTGCACAGGACTGAATTTATGCTCTCATGAACAACATACTGAGTCTGAAGCACATTCATGTTTAGTATAGGAAGTACCTACTGCTATGCCAAGGATATGAGAGAAACCACCGTGTTACACCAGCACTACATAGATCTATTTTGACCATGTCTGAATAACAAATGGCCTTCAATGTGACCTATTAATATAGAGGAAACAGTGGCTCGTCAGATGTTGTTTATCCTTTATTTAAAATATTTCTTAAAAATTAAACAAATAAATATAACAATATACAGCAAGGTAAGAGGTAAGCTAAAACAAACCCGTAAAACGAAGGAGTAGAATAGGGAAAAATTTCAAAATACAACCTAAAATGCCTGGGCAAAGAGCATGGTGCCAAAAATATTGTAATGCCAGCTCCAGGCATGTCTCTTTGGGGAGGGCATTCCAGAGTCACCACAGAAAGGACATTTGCAATGGTTAGCGATGATGAATGAGGAGTGTCAGACCAGCAAACAGCTGCAAGGCTATGGACTCCCCATCCCTGAATTCAAAGAATTCTCTTCTTTGTCACATTGATAAGAAGAAGGTGAAGTGGTTACTTACCGGAAGCCCAGGTAGTCCTGGTAAACCATCTGTGCCGTCTCTTCCTGGCAAACCGTCTTCTCCTTTATATCCAGGAATTCCTGGAATTCCTTGGTCTCCTTTAGCACCTAAGTGAAACACAACTTGTATAGGAAATATACTGCTGCTAAATGTGGTACGTTTGCAGAAATAAAAATAAATTGAAATGCAGAGCTATGGCCATACCTCTTGTGGTAACATATCGCAAATCTCCTTTTGGCCCTTGTTGTCCAGGTGGCCCAGGTACACCAGGCAATCCCTAATAGTCAAGATTATGAGAATTAAGTTAGTCATATTAGTAACATACAAAAGTGTAAGGGTAAACCCGTTTCCTCTTGCAAGAAAAAGGAATAACCCTTTTGACAAGATGCAGAGAAAATAGGTTTCAGAGTGAAAGGATGAAGAGGCAACCTCAATTTCCTGTGTCTGTATGTGTGTGAGAGAAGTAATTGCTCTGTTGCAGGCAGACTATGTCACATAAAGTTGGTTTATAGTATGATCATATTTGTGCTTAAAAGGTGAGGGGAATTAGGCAGAGTATGAAAAAAAAATTTTCACGAGGCTACAAATAAGTTTAGAAAGCAATGGTTAGCTTGGCCTAGGTTTAGGCCGAGTGTGTGTAAAAACGTAGAATACCCACACCTCTGTCCATACAAAAGCAAACAATATTCTGAAAACTGGCCTGAGCACTGAAAAAAGAATTATCACACACAGACAAACACATACACCAAAAGTATCCTCAGTAATTAAAAGAGATTAAAACAAAATAATTAAGAACTAATGCAAATTTCAAGAAAGGAGTGTTTCTGACTAAACATCAGAAATAACTTTCTGATGGTAAGGACCGTTTGACAGTGGAACCAACTACTTTGGAATGTGGTGTAATCTCCTTCCTTGGAGGCTGTTAAGCAGAGGCTGGATGGCCACCTGTCACAGATGCTTTAGTCATGCACAGCAGGAGCTTGGACTAGATGACCTTTGAGGCTCCTCCCAACTCTGTCATTCTGTCATTCCTTTCATGACTCATTAATATTGTACAAATGGGATCATGATATGTGTGTGCAAGTGGACCCATGTGACAAGTCTGTATTATGCTCCCAAAATGATGCTTGGACCCTTCCTAAATAAGTGAAATTGAGATTTTTTTTTTGTGGTACGGTGACATATATACCTAATCAAAATAAATCTACATTTGTTTAAATAAATTGCATAAGAAACATACTTAATGATATGGAAAAAAGGTGTTACAACATAAATGCCATACTTTTGAGCCAGGAAAGCCAGGCACTCCATGTGGGCCTTGATCACCAGGGTCTCCTTTTCTCCCCACCGGCCCCATTGGACCTGGAAATCCTGGTGGACCAGGTTGCCCAGCAGGGCCTCTTTTTCGTTCGGTACTTTCAGCACATTTACAATCTCCTGGCTCTCCTGCAAAACAATATTCAGAGAAGGAGACCTAAGAATTCCCCTCTTGAAAGCATATTGTAGAAGCTAAGAGTGAGCAGCAGGGTTTAAAGTGCTCAAGCTCGGCTTCTTTGCCCTTTGGTCCTCAGGGACCAGAGGGCTTCGTCAGTGTCTGGATTTACTATAATTTAAGGTTATTTTTTACCTTCTTTTTTGAAAAAAAATGTGGCAATTTCTACCATGGGAACTTTGGTATAAATTAGTCTACACTTCCTTATGTTTTATCATTGCCTCAATGAATCACATTGCTGCATCCTATACTTCTTTATTGACAATGGTGACAACTTATAATTAAAAGCAAAAGCATTTCATTTCTTTTTTCTGTAACTTGTTTGCTTATATTAACATTCAATAAAAACAATGAAAAAAGAAGTCACTCTTGTTCCTGTAAATTACAAAAAATCTCTAAGATAATGTTTCCCTGTAAAAGAGGCAGAATTTACAGTGCATCCACCTTGATACATGCAAACCACTTCTCCAAGCACTGCAGTGATTACCCAGGAGTGGTTTTGCCTTCATTTGGTAACAGATCACTGGAAGCTTATTACAAAATGATATACGAGTTTGTTTTCTTCAATTATGGTTGTTGTTGATAAATAAGAACAACAACAAACCAATAATCCTAACTCCCACAACACATTTAAAAAGGCATTGGATGTCATCAGTCAAAGGCCTGGTTGAAGAGGAAAGTTTTTGCCTGATGGCCGGGGAGAGTATTCCACAAGCAGGGAGCAACTGCAGAAAAGGTCCGTTGCCACCCTCTGGGCCTCTAGCTTAAGCTTATTTGCGAATGTATAACTAAATAGGTAAAGGTAAAGGGACCCCTGACCACTAGGTCCAGTCGTGGATGACTCTGGGGTTGCGGCGCTCATCTCACTTTATTGGCCAAGGGAGCCGGCGTACAGCTTCCGGGTCATGTGGACAGCATGACTAAGCCGCTTCTGGAGAACCAGAGCAATGCAGAGAAACACTGTTTACCTTCCCGCCAGAGCAGTACCTATTTATCTACTTGCACTTTGACGTGCTTTCAAACTGCTAGGTTGGCAGGAGCAGGGACTGAGCAAGGGGATTCAATACTTTGAATCAAATCAGCTCTCAAGAGAAATGCCCCACATCCTTGAATGCTGTTAGATTGCAGAGTCTAAAAATTCAGCTCAGCTCTCTCTGTCTCCCTCTCAGGCCTCTATTGTTTTTCATTCACAAGTAGCTTACCCCTTCCTTTGACTAGTGGGGTGGTGGTGGAATAGGAAATATTTCTCTTTTCCTTTTTCCAGCCTTCTTGGGCCATTTTACCCATAGTTCCCCTAATAAAATATGTTCCTGGTAAGGTTGCCACCAACTATTAAGGGAATTATAACTGTCTTTCTGGCTCCATTAACTTCCTCCTGTCCAAACTCCTAATCCTACAACACTAATCTCCCTTCTTGAAGAAGTCTAGCTCTCCTGACTGTCTTTAAAATATAACAACAGATAATCAGAACATAGCAGAGTTTCCTGTATCAAAAAGCATCTTCTAACAATTGGTACCTATTGAAACAAATTCTAGGCTATTCACACATCTTTGTAAAGTCTGTAAGGCAAATTCACAATAACAACCCCATTCACAGGAATTTTATAGCAAAACCTTTAATGTTTATTCAGAATTATCCGATTCAATTTATGGGTGCATAAGGATAACAACTTTGACCTGCTATTTGCACATTTAGGGTTCTGACCAGATTCAGAACATGTTAACTTTGAAAACTTGTATCTGGAATCCCATGGCAAGTTGAATAGATCTCTATTTGTATGTTGGGGGGGGGGAAAACTATTTTGGGGAGATGACAAGAAGTCAAGAAACATCTCTCCTCTTCTTCTTTTTCTTCTTTTACTACTAATAGTACTATTGAATTGGTTCAAATCTTTGTCCCACACAGGTAAATACTATTCAGGCTGCAAAAAAGTTTGTCTCCTGAAAATAAGGGAATCTTGAGATGGGATTGAGATTTCAGGGGTTTCTGGGTCCTGAATTATGAATTATTTCAGCATTACCCTTTACTTATTGTTAAAATTTATACCTCCCCCAATAAGGTCACATGGCAAATTACAAGCGGCATAAACAATTGGCATACAAGCGGAATAAACAATTGTTCATTAGTCACAAACAGAGGGAGGTCTTCAACACAGCACTAAGCAGATTACTCCATCAGTGCAAGCATTTCTGCTGGCCTGATGAAACAACCTGCCCTCTCCTCCCCTTATGTGCTGTTCTGGGAGTTCTGTTGACCCCCAACCCCCAAGAAGAGTGGGGGAAAACCCCACTGGGCAGGGTTTGTTAACCGAATCTGACTATAAATAATCAAACCCCCTAAATAGTAAATCCAACGGCCTCACTCACAGTATTTCTCACATCTGAAAAACAGACGACAGTCGGTGCTGGAACCTGGAAGTAGATCCTGGAAATGGGGAGCACCCTGGAGATTCCTGGTCTGCGAGGAGACCCTTCCAAGAGCCCAAAGAGGAAATCCTCTTCAAGCTCTGGGGAGGGTCTCCTCGTGAGCATTAGCAGTTGATGTGTGAGGTAGCGCAGAAGCCACTGCTTTCTCACACGTCAGCTGTGCAAGCTACACTGCACCTCTGGCTTGAGCGGCTTCCTTGACAAGCTCCGCTGACATGCTGGGAAGAGGCTTCCCGACGTGGCTCAATGGAGCAGCAAAGGTGATTCAGGCGACTCCCCACCTTAGACATGTCCCTTTGGCTTCTGTGTAAGAGTCAGAAGGGCAGTCCAGCTCTGTGGACCAGAATAGCTGATGTGTAGAGAAGAAGGGTTTTTTAAAGAAAGGTTTTAAATGAGGAAGGCTGAGACAGGGATAGTACAAGACTCCTAATCAAGGAGAAAAGTTGTCTGGTCTCAGGATATTGTGCAAATTAAGCCTCTCCCTTTCACGACAATCCATAGCAGACAACACATGAAAGCACCAGTCCACATGTGCCTTACCTTTCAACCCCTTTTGCCCTCGTGGTCCTGGGTAACCTTGGTTTCCTGGAGGACCAGGAAACCCTGGAAGACCCTTCACTGCAACAGAAGTATCTGTAGAATGGGATCATTTATTTATTAGATTTTGCAAATGTAACAAGAAGGGAAATAAAGCAACATCATTAGGTCATTTTAACAATAAACATAAACAATTAGTCCTGAATTAAATATGCAGTACGGGTCAATATAAGCAGTCCATATAATAGGTATCCAAACTAGATTGACTATTATAATATGTAGAAAGGGCGGTGAGATCACCAGACCACTGAGTAGTAGATGGTGAGTATTTACTCTCCCAGTCTCAGAGTCTCTTTGCAAACACAGGGCTTTGAGGAATCCACTTTTGTCCATTTGTTAAGTCTTCAAATCATATGAATATAATTTAGAAGTGTGTGGGCATCCACAGAAAGAAAAACACACAAAACACTCCCATATCATCATTATTAGTATTTATTAATTTATATATCGCCTCAAAGAAGCATTATCAGCATTGCACCACCAGCATCTATCTGAAATGGCCTTCCTTTAAAGGCACTGTGGTGTTCAATATGTCTGGAATATCCATTTTTGTTTATTCGATCTCAATTTTAAATCTCAAGAAAAATTATGGGAGGGGGGAATATTGTCCCCGCAAGCATAAGTGACATAGAGTGGGGAGCATCCCACTTTATGAGGGAGGGCATGTGTGGAGGAGTGAGAGAGGGACACCCAGGACCGCTGCCCAGTCTGTCCTGAGCCTGCTTGCCTGCCTGCCTGCCTGAGGCGATTTGCCACCCAGGAATTGTTTACAACGAGGCCCTTTACCGTGCAGTTGGCGTTCATCTTTCTGACGGCGAAAATGTTTAGTTGGCCAATATTATCAAAGGCATAAAAGGTTGGTTGCAGGTGTGAGGGTATTGGCGCCGAGCTTTGGGTTTGTGTGGCGTTCAGGCATTGGAATAGCAATGTGGGGGGGGGGAGGGGAGGTGCGACCATCACCTGCCCCTCCCGTGCTCAAGGGTATTCCATTAAAGGAATCCTGGGGTGTGGATCTCGTCCGAAGCCCTGGGAGGGGCTAGGGGCATGCCACAACTCCAGCGGGAACCCAGGGGATGCTTGAGTCGTTCCACATCGGCAGGGCTCCCCCTACTGGTGGCTTACCCTTACCAGACTCCCTGCAAGGAGGGAAGGAGTCAGATATAGTCAGTTGATGCCAATGCCGCTCACATTCTGTAACCAATAAAGTTGTGGCCTAAATTTTGCCCATTAACCTAAAATTCTGTGTCCGTATGTCTTTATTCTCATGGGGTGGCTTGGGGCTTTGACATGCAACAGTCCATGCAACCAGTACAAAACAGAAAAGTCTTGTTCCTTCACACTGAGAGACAGTGTGGTGTAGTGGTTAAGAGCGGTAGTCTCGTAATCTGGTGAACCGGGTTCGCATCTCCGCTCCTCCACATGCAGCTGCTGGGTGACCTTGGGCTAGTCACACTTCTCTGAAGTCTCTCAGCCCCACTCACCTCACAGAGTGTTTGTTGTGGGGGAGGAGGGGAAAGGAGATTGTTAGCTGCTTTGAGACTCCTTCGAGTAGTGATAAAGCGGGGTATCAAATCCAAATCCAAACTCCTCTGCTTTAGGATTCATTACCAAGTGGAAAATTTAAAATTCTCACTGGTCTTTCAAATAGTTTCAAAATGCTTAAATAGGAAATTTCCCAGAATATTATTGTCAGCACTATCATGTAACTTTTTAATGTTAATTACTTTAAAAAGTTCTGGGTTCCTACCTGGACTTCCTGGAGGGCCAGGGACACCTGGTGATCCTTGTAATCCAGGATTGCCATCTAATCCTTGAGGACCTGGATAAACAGCTGCGAAACCTGGATCGCCAGTCAGGCCTTTGGGGCCCATTTCTCCAGGCAAACCTCTTCCCACAGAGTTATCTGAAATGAGAAAAGCAGGTAGGTATGCATTATTTTAAGAATGCTCTAGATAAAAAAAATGATATCATATGTCAAGGCTGCAGGGATACACACAATTATGTACTTCAAATACCTGTCAACACCCAGACACTAAATCTTTGATCAGAATAGTAATAAGAATGGAATAGGTAAACTAGGGTTTTCATTTACTCACAAAGGAAAGAGAGGCGAAATGACTTGACCAAAGCCAAACTGCAAACAACAACTCAGTAACCCTAAAGTCAGTCCACTGCTCTCTCCAATGCCTCTGGGTTATATTTCTTTACCATGCAACTGCTACACAATCTTTTACAAAGATTAGCACTTAGCACTGTATTAACACTTCAGAGATAAAATAATGTCCATTGGTCCTAGCTATAATTCAGCTGAAGCATTGTCTATTAACTAATAGTAAGCACCTCTTTTTTAAAAAAAGAAAGTATAGATTGTGAATAATGGTAGAATCATAGTTCTGTAAAGAACCAAAAGACCAGATCCATTCCTAATGGGTACAGTGAGGTTAATTCCTACAAAAACAGAATGCAAAAGTGTTTTTCATTATTTTTCTAAGTTAATCACTGCCCGAGCTGATATGAAGTCAGGCATGTCCAGCTTCCATTAGAATCATAGAATCATAGAATCATAGAGTTGGAAGAGACCACAAGGGCCATCGAGTCCAACCCCCTGCCAAGCAGGAAACACCATCAGAGCACTCCTGACATATGGTTGTCAAGCCTCTGCTTAAAGACCTCCAAAGAAGGAGACTCCACCACACTCCTTGGCAGCAAATTCCACTGTCGAACAGCTCTTACTGTCAGGAAGTTCTTCCTAATGTTTAGGTGGAATCTTTTTTCTTGTAGTCTGGAACCATTGCTCCGTGTCCGCTTCTCTGGAGCAGCAGAAAACAACCTTTCTCCCTCCTCTATGTGACATCCTTTTATATATTTGAACATGGCTATCATATCATCCCTTAACCTCCTCTTCTCCAGGCTAAACATGCCCAGCTCCCTTAGCCGTTCCTCATAAGGCATCGTTTCCAGGCCTTTGACCATTTTGGTTGCCCTCCTCTGGACACGTTCCAGTTTGTCAGTGTCCTTCTTGAACTGTGGTGCCCAGAACTGGACACAGTACTCCAGGTGAGGTCTGACCAGAGCAGAATACAGTGGCACTACTATTTCCCTTGATCTAGATGCTATACTCCTATTGATGCAGCCCAGAATTGCATTGGCTTTTTTAGCTGCCGCGTCACACTGTTGGCTCATGTCAAGTTTGTGGTCAACCAAGACTCCTAGATCCTTTTCACATGTACTGCTCTCAAGCCAGGTGTCACCCATCTTGTATTTGTGCCTCTCATTTTTTTTGCCCAAGTGCAATACTTTACATTTCTCCCTGTTAAAATTCATCTTGTTTGTTTTAGCCCAGTTCTCTAATCTGTCAAGGTCGTTTTGAAGTGTGATCCTGTCCTCTGGGGTGTTAGCCACCCCTACCAGTTTGGTGTCAAGTCCGCATTTTACCAGCTTCTTTACAAGAATATCATGGGGCACCTTGTCAAATGCCTTGCTGAAATCAAGGTAGGCTACATCCACTGCGTTCCCTTCATCTACCAGGCTTGTAATTCTGTCAAAAAATGAGATCAGGTTAGTCTGACATGACTTATTTTTCAGAAATCCATGCTGACTATTGGTGATCACAGTATTCCTTTCTAGGTGCTCACAGACTGTTTGCTTAATGATCTGCTCCAGAATCTTCCCTGGTATTGATGTCAGACTGACTGGGTGGTAATTATTTGGGTCCTCTCTTTTCCCCTTTTTGAAAATAGGCACAACATTTGCCCTCCTCCAGTCTGCCGGGACTTCACCTGTTCTCCAGGAATTCTCAAAGATGACTGCCAGTGGTTCTGAGATCACATCTGCCAGTTCTTTTAATACTCTTGGATGCAGTTCATCTGGCCCTGGAGACTTGAATACATCTAAACTAGCCAAGTATTCTTGTACTATCTCCTTAGTTATTCTGGGCTGTGTTTCCTCTGCTGAAGCATTTGCTCCAAATTCTTCAGGTCGGGCATTGTTTTCTTTGCATTTCACCATCTTCTCCTCTGAGTGACCCCACTGTTTCTTTGTTCTTCCTTTTGCTATGAACATACCCATAAAAGCCATTTTTGTTGCTTTTAACCTCTCTAGCAAGCCTGAGTTCATTCTGTGCTTTAGCTTTTCTGACTTTGTGTCTACACGTGCTGGCTATTTGTTTGAATTCCTCTTTGGTGGTTTCCCCCCTTTTCCATTTCTTGTACACATCCTTTTTAAATCTTAACTCAGTTAAAAGTTCTTTAGATAGCCACCCTGGCTTCTTTAGGCACCTTCCATGTTTCCGTCTCATTGGTATTGCCTGAAGTTGTGCTTTTACTATCTCCCTCTTAACAAACTCCCAGCCATCATGAACTCCCTTTCCTTTTAGTATTACTGTCCATGGGATCTCACCCAGCACTTCCCTAAGTTTTATGAAGTCGGCTTTCTTAAAGTCAAGAAATTGAGTCCTAGTATGCTTGGCTGCTCCTTTCCGCTGTATAGTAAACTTCAGAAGAGCATGATCACTCGCGCCTAATGATCCTTCCACTTCTACCCCACTAACCAGGTCATCAACATTGGTTAGGACCAGGGACACGTCAGGGGTGCCCAATCTCCCCACTACTTTTTATATCAGTCCTGGAGGTTTTGCTGAATATGATTAGAAGAGACCAGTTGGTTAAAGGTATACAGGTCGGAGCCAAACAGTACAAATTGAGAGCATTTGCAGATGATCTTGTTCTTACATTACAAGAGCCAGAATCTAGTACTAAAAGGGTTTTAGAATTAATTCAAGAATTTGGTCAAGTAGCAGGATTTAAACTGAATATGTTTAAAACTAAGGTATTGGAGAAAAATTTAACACCTATTGAAAGGGAGAGGTTTCAGAATGAGACAGGTTTAACTGTGGTTAAGAAAGTTAAATATTTGGGGATTAACATGACAGCTAAAAATGTGAATTTGTTTAAAGATAATTATGAGAAATGTTGGACAGAAGTGAAAAAAGATTTGGAAATTTGGTCAAATCTGAAGCTTTCCTTGTTGGGGCGAATTGCAGCTATAAAGATGAATGTATTGCCTAGAATGTTATTTTTATTCCAAATATTGCAAATAGTTGACAAGATGGACTGTTTCAAGAAGTGGCAGAAAGATATTTCTAAATTTGTCTGGCAGGGCAAAAAGCCCAGAATAAAATTTAAGATTTTAATAGATGCAAAGGAAAGGGGAGGATTTGCCCTCCCAGACTTTAAATTATATTATGAAGCAGCAGCTTTCTGCTGGTTGAAAGACTGGCTACTTCTGGAGAATACAGACATTTTGGATTTAGAAGGTTTTAATAATGCTTTTGGGTGGCATGCATATTTGTGATACGACAAGGTGAAAGCTCATACAGCTTTTAAAAACCATGTTGTCAGGAAAGCATTGTATAATGTTTGGGTCAAGTACAAAGATTTGCTGGAAAATAAAACTCCAAGGTGGCTGTCCCCAATGGAGGCAAAGGCTGTAAAAAAACTTAATATGGAATCCAAATGGCCGAAATATTGGGAGATTTTGGAATAAGAAGGGGATAAATTGAAATTGCAGAGTTATGAGAAACTGAAAGATAAAGTGCGAGACTGGTTTCATTATTATCAAATAATGGAGGCTTATAAGTTAGACAGGAAAATTGGTTTCCAGGTGGAAAAATCAAAATTGGAAACAGAACTGTTAGAACCCAATGCTAAAATATTATGAAGAATGTATAACTTGCTGTTGAAATGGAATACGCAGGATGAAACGGTTAAATCAGCTATGATCAAGTGGGCTCAAGATATTGGTCACAACATTATGTTTGCTGACTGGGAACAGCTGTGGACCACAGGCATGAAATTTACGGCATGTAATGCCCTAAGAGAGAATATTATGAAAATGATTTATAGGTGGTACATGACCCCAGTCAAGCTTGCAAAAATTTACCACTTGCCTGATAATAAATGTTGGAAATGTAAAGAAACTGAAGGTACATTCTTTCACCTTTGGTGGACGTGCCCAAGGATTAAGGCTTTCTGGGAGATGATCTATAATGAAATGAAAAAGGTATTTAAGTATACCTTCCTGAAGAAACCAGAGGCCTTTCTCCTGGGCATGGTCGGCCAATTGGTGCCAAAGAAGGATAGAACATTCTTTATGTACGCTACAACAGCAGCAAGAATACTTATCGCAAAGTATTGGAAGACAGAAGATCTACCCACCGTCGAAGAATGGCAGATGAAAGTTATAGACTATATGGGACTGGCAGAAATGACTGGCAGAATCCGAGACCAGGGAAAAGAGATGGCGGAAGAAGATTGGAAGAAATTTAAGGATTATCTTAAGAAATATTGTAAAATCATTGAATGGTAGAACGATGTTGATTTAGAAATTAAGGGGTTTTCAGCTGTAATGATTAGGTATTAAGAAAAGAAAGATTAAAAACTAAACAGAAATTAGGGGAAGGATTTGCTGAATTGATTCAATTAGAGATTGGAATACAGGAAGGGGAGGTATGAGGAGGTCGGGAAAGTAAGTTTTATGAATATAAGGGATTGAAATTATACTTGTTATTGTATGTGTTTTGTATGTATTTTTTTTCTTCTTTCTTGTTTTTTCTATTTTAGATAACTCTTTGAAAACTTTAATAAATATTTTATTAAAAAAATATATATATTTGAAAATGAAAAACAACAACAACAACAACAACATTGGTTAGGACCAGATCTAAAATGGCTTTTCCTCTTGTTGCTTCTCCCACTTTCTGGACAACGAAGTTGTCTGCAAGGCCAGTGAGGAATCTGTTTGACCTTATGCTCTTGGCTAAGTTTGACATCCAGCAAATATCCGGGTAATTGAAGTCCCCCATTACTACTATCTCCCTTCCTTTTGCATGCTTGGCCATCTGTTCCAGGAAGGCATCATCTATGTCCTCCGTTTGGCTTGGGGATCTATAGTAAACTCCCACAATGAGGTCCCTGTTATTCTTCTCTCCCTTAATTTTGACCCAAATGCTCTCACTTTGGCTTTGAGGTTCTAAATCTTGGATCTCTTCACAGGTATACACATCCCTGACATATAACGCCACTCCTCCTCCTTTCTTGTCTGGTCTGTTTCTCTGAAATAGATTGTTTCCCTCCATTATTACATTCCAGTCGTGGGACTTATCCCACCAGGTTTCAGTGATGCCTATTATGTCATATTTAGTTTGCTGTACCAAGAGCTCAAGCTCATCTTGTTTATTACCCATGCTTTGCACATTAGTGTACAGACATTGAAGTCCATTAATCATTCCCCCGTGTCTCTTATTTAAGGATTTTTTCCTTCCACCACTAGGACTGCGTGCTGTTTGGTCCATTTGGTCTATGACATTTGGATGATCATCTTCATCAATTGATAGACTCCTACCTTCAGGAGCACTGTCTCCCTCCCCCACATTAGTCAGTTTAAAGCCCTCCTGATGAGGTTTCTGAGATTTTTGGCCAAAACATTCCTCCCAACCGTTGTGAGGTGCAGCCCATCACTTGCCAGAAGTCCATCTTCAAGAAACTGCAGTCCGTGATCTAAGAATCCAAACCGTTCCTGTTTACACCATTTGCGAAGCCAGCTGTTCACTTCCACTATTTTTCCCTCTCTCCCTGGGCCACGCCGTTCAACTGGGAGGACAGATGAGATGACAATTTGTGCATTTAATTGCTTCAATTTCCTGCCCAGAGCCTCATAGTCTCTTTTGATCTTCTGGAGGCTATTGCTTGCAGTGTCATTGGTTCCCACATGAACCAAGAGGAAGGGGTATTTGTCAGTGGGTATTATGATTCCTTGCAGTCGTTCAGTTACATCTTGGATCTTAGCCCCGGGGAGACAGCACACTTCCCGAGACATCTTGTCAGGCCCACAGATCACTGCTTCTGTTCCCCTCAGTAGGGAATCCCCTATCACCACTACATGCCTCCTCTTAGGTTTGGTCAGGGTTCTTCTGTGATCTGTCCGTTCCAAGGTCGCCTGCACATTCCCTGAGGACTGACTTTGCTGCTCATCTTCATATACCTGATTGACTGTAATGAGGGAGAGATCCTCAAATGGAGTCTGCCCTTCGTCTTCCATGCTAGGGGAAAGGACCTCAAAGCGATTGTGTATTTCTAAACAATCAGAGCGAACCCTGGGCTTCCTACTTCTTTGAGTCACGTTTCTCCATATATCTGGCTCCTGTGTTGGTGAACTAGCCTCCTTCTCAGGGGAGTCCCCTGTCTCCTCCTTGGTGGAGACAGTGTGCTCTGTTGCTTCCAAGAAGAGCTCCAGCTCTCTAATTCTTTGGAGCGTAGCTACACGTTCCTCCAGTTGCTGGACTTTGTCTTTTAAGAGGGCAATCAACATGCAATTGCTGCAGGTAAAGCTGCCTGCAACCTTTGGCAAGATGGCAAACATTGTGCAGGAACCGCAGGCGACTGCAGCTGCTCCCTCACTCTCCATCTTGAGAACGTGTCGTTGGGGGTGGCTACAGCAGTCCATCATAAGCGTGCAGACAGGACAAATAACTTCCCCCCCCCAAAAAAACCCCCCTAGGTCTCCCCCAACCATTAGGCTGCAATCTATCCAATACAAAAAACTGGCAGTGATTTACCACACTCTCCCATTGTCATTCTTCAATGTAAATATATTATATTTGGCTGGGGAAACCCAGCCAGATGGGCAGGGTATAAATAATAAATTACGATGATGGTGAAAAAAATAACAAATTATTACTCCCACACCAGCCCCCTCCCAGGGCCCTTGGCACACATGGGAAGCCAGCACGCTCCGAAATGTCCAATTCCTCCTTTACCAAACGAAGAGCTGGGGGGGGGGGGCAACAGATTACTTTCGAGTAAACACAGCTAGGCTGGAGCTGGAAAGGTGAGGAAAGTTCTGCATCCACGCACAACTAGGAAGGAGAGGGCATTTTCTTTCCATGGGAACCAGCGGGTGGGGGGAGGGGGATTAGGGATGTAATTGTCTCTCTCAAACGCTGCCCTTCACGTGGTTCCCTCTGCAGCACTGCAGGCCAGGTGGAGTCCACACACCTCCCTGCCCTGGGGCTTGGCTTGCAGGGGCTGACTGGGTGCCTCTGCAGCGCTGCAGAGCCTGTGCGCCTCATCTTTGCCTCCCTGCCCCGGGGCTGCAGCTTGTAGGGGGCAGAGGCAGGCACCTCTCGCCTTTCAGGGCCAGTCACCTGACTGGCCATTGGGGAAAGCCTGCAGCTGGATGCTTGAGATGGCCAGCGCCAGCCTGAGCACTTGCTGCAGCAGCCTGGCTATATGTAGCCTCGACTGCCCATGCGGAGTTGCTCCAGTTGTGGCTAAGCATGTGCTGAGGGCACCTGGCGACCATGAGAGAGGGCGGTGGGCGGAGGCGTGCTGAGGCCTTGGTCACGATCAACAAAAATCCATTGCACAATTGATGCGTTGGACATGTCTGCTGTAGATGATTCAAGCTGCATAATTGTTTGCTGCAATTCAGATAAGAGCAACAAATATGAGAATGAAATAAAAATAATGTAAATGTGAATGTGAAAAAAGTGAATTTACTATTCCCAAGTCAATATTGGAGTAAGAAAGTGGCTGTAAATTACCATCTGATGATCCTTGTGGACCAGCACTTCCAGGACTGCCTTGCTCGCCCTGGTCACCCTCGGGCCCAGGAGCACCAGGGAGTCCCCAGTCACCTCTTGCACCTGAAAATATCCCCAAAGTACAGATTGGATTTCAGGCTTAAGGACACAGATATAGAGATTTATCATGTCTCCCAAATGGGCATTTAGCCACTACCCATTTTTGCTTGCATACTACACATTCTCAGAGCACAACACCCTCACAACCATAACCCAGCTGGATCAAGGTCCATGAAGAGGAATTCATTAAGTTTCTGTAGCCCATACTGTAACCCGCTTTCTCCATCTCCTGCCAGTCCCCCAAATCTAATGTCACTGAGTCCTCTCCACACCTTGGGAAATGCTGGTTTCTCCATTGTGGCATGGACTGTGACAAGTGGGGAGGATATGGGTACACAGCTCTGTGCCCACATTGAGTTATTAAACTCACCCGCAATAAGCTCCATTTTCTGGATTTGGACTGTTCAGTTACTTTTCGTCATGGTTTGGCTTAGTATGCCATCCTTGTATATGTAAGAACCAGGAAAGTTTATTCTGGCCACTGCACTAATAACCCTGGCAAGTACTTCATACTGCCACACAATATACTCTAATAGGGATGTTGCCTTCTTAAACCAAAGCAATGCACATGCCTCCCAAGCAGTGGACATTGAGGAAGGTTAGTTGCCCCAAGAGGAGTCAGCCATGTCACAACTCCCACCCCACTTTACTGCATGAAAATAGTAGGCTGCATCAAACATATTCAGCTGCACTAAAAGAAGGGGTTTGTGACTGTACTCAATGGCATGGAGTGCCAGCACCTCTTTTTTTCACACCAATTACAACCATTTTGTGCTGGCACCTGTGGAATTTTTATAAAGATACGACTACTATCACCTCATTTTTTAAAAAAATCAGAAGAAGGATTGAAAAGCAATACCTTTTATTAGTTTGGGATATGGTGCATAAGCTGGTGGTCCTTGAGCACCTTTGTCTCCTGGCTCTCCCTGTGTAAATGCAAATTCAGTTCACTGGTTTTATTTGTGGTTGCATGTAAAATACTTTCCTTATTCTGAACAAATAAAATAAATACAAACATCCTCCCTCATGTCACAGAAATATGTCTAAGATTGCCTCTCATTCCCCACAAATTTCTGTAATTTCTCTTTGTCATCTTTCTGCACATGATCCATGTGACTAAGAATGTCTGTACCAAAGTAAATTATTGCTAAAATAAATATATTTTAGGAGTGTCATCTCCTCTGGAGTGAGCAACACATTGAAACCTCCTCTCTTCATTAAAGATGGATGCTGTATTTCTTTTTTCTTTTCTTTTTATTCTTGTAAAAGGTAAAAATAACATTTACTCACTTGGAATGCTTGTTGAAGAGTAACAAATACAGCAGCTTTTTTCAGGCAGGCTTAAAATGGTAATTCAGTTAAAAAGACATACTTAAGTCTAACATAAAATGGAGTCTGAATTTGGAGCTCAGACACAGCAGGTGTTTTCACAGGTGAGGTCTGCAACAGGGGAGAGACTGGGCTGGAACCATCAAGGAAGGCCTCTGCCTGACCCCACAACCCCAAACATTTTTTGAAATGTTAAGATATTCTTATCTTGAAGTTTTCTCATTTGTATTGTTCGTATTTGAATTTGTGGTTTACTTAGAGGCTTTTGGGGGGCAAAATAAATAAAGAGTAATGTAACATAAAAAGTTCCAATTTCATCAAGCTGCGCTGTCTTGGGCACCACTTGCTCCACCCTGGGATGGACTCTGCTGGTAAGGAAAGCAGTCGGCACCAGGGTACAAACGTATCTTCCACAACACACATAAAACTTAAACAATGCTTTTTTCAACCACTGTTTATTAAACCATGATTTAGCGTTATTTGTGAACCTAGCCCAGCATCTTAACCATGCTTTATTAACTATGGTTAAGAGTTGCTTTCAAGTTAATGTTTGCAGTTCATTTGGACATTTACCACTGGATTATGTGTGACCCTGGACCTTCTCCTTAAGCAGCTGTCAATACCCAGAAGCTACAGAGAGAAGAGCGGCAAAACATTCAGCTACATTCCAGGCTCAGCAGCTCTCACTGGTGCTTTTAACAATTCTGTTTAAGTGATTGTCGGCCAGATGCCTGAGCTTTAACTATCACTTATTAAATACAGCTAACATTGACTGTATGAACCAACCCACTGGCATCCCTCCAGCTTGTTCTTGGCAGGTCTCTCCTTCCATGGACACTCAGGCCAACCCCCTCCATTGCAGTAGACATGGGGGCTGCATCTTCCTTCCTGCCTGGAATGTCCAGGTTTGGTTTTATTTACCATACTGGGATTGTCTGGCTTACCCTATGCAGTTGTTGTACCTCTTGCCTGGGTCCCATGACTGGCCAGGCTCTCTTGTGCTTTCCTATGGGGTCTGGAGTATAGTGAAGGAATGAAGGAGTGCACAAGTGATCCCCTACAAGGTGTTTCTCACCTTCACCAGGCCACAACACTTGGGATTATTGACCAATGAAGCACAGAATTTGAAAAGAGCCCTTCTATACAACTTGCTCTATCCCTGGAATTAATATTGTGCAAGCAACATATTAGAATAACAAGCTACCTTAGTTCCTTTTTGACCAGGTATGCCAGGGAAGCCTTCAGGTCCTGGGAAACCCTGAAATACAGTTCAAAACAATTGAAAGTACTTTCATGATTTTATCAAAACTCCATAGACAATCTTTCATGCTTCCCCTCTCACCTAAATTCACTCTCTAAACTCTCCCCCCCCCCCATTTGTTAGTTGCCGCTGTCACCTTTTTAAGATAAACTTTCTGGATATTGCACAAGTATGCACTGCAGCAGAGGAAGAGGTGGGAACTAAGACCATTTTGTTGGCTCTGCTAAAGGAGCAGCAGTTTTCATCCAATCTGTGTGGGATAACCACACAGCCTCATATAACCAACATGCAAAAGTCTAATGAATGCATGAAGAGGTTAATACCATACAGTAAGCTGTCCTGCCAGGCTTAGCTAAGTCCACTTCCCCTCACCTTGGGAGGGCACAAGTGGAGAGGGGAAGGAGATGGAATGGGAATTTTCCCTCCAGCTAGTTCCTTATTTCAAGATCCAAGCCACAATCTGATTTCAGGGCTACAAACTTACCACATCCCCTTCTGTTCCAGTGAGACCGTTGATTCCCGGCAAACCCTATGAAATCATGGTTGGTTATTTGTTTGTTTGTTTGTTTGTTTGTTTGTTTGTTTGTTTTCCTGTCCTTCCCCCACAGGAGCCCAGGGTAGTAAAGGTAAAGGGACCCCTGACCATTAGGTCCAGTCATGGCCGACTCTGGAGTTGCAGCGCTCATCTTGCTTTATTGGCCGAGGGAGCCGGCGTACAGCTTCCGGGTCATGTGGCCAGCATGACTAAGCCACTTCTGGCGAACCAGAGCAGCACACGGAAATGTCGTTTACCTTCCCGCCGGATCGGTACCTATTTATCTACTTGCACTTTGAGATGCTTTCGAACTGCTAGGTGGCAGGAGCTGGGACCGAACAACGGGAGCTCACCCCGTCGCGGGGATTCGAACCGCCGACCTTCTGATTGGCAAGTCCTAGGCTCTGTGGTTTAACCCACAGCGCCACCCGCATCCCCAGGGTACTAACTATCAAAATGTTAAAGCAGAACAATCTAAAACAAAATCATATAAAACTATTTAAAAATAAGTTAGAACTAAAAAACATATACAAACAAATACATGTCCTCATAGATACTAATTTCACATTTGTTGTGTAATTACCAGTCATCAAATGCCCTGGTGAACAGGAATGTTTTTTCTATTTCCCCTGAAAGTCAATAGTGAGGAAGCCACCTTGTAGAGTTAGAAGAACCACAAGAGCCATCTAGTCCAACCCTCTGCAATCCAGGGTACTAACGGGGGGCCTTAACAACAACAACAACAACAACAACAACAACAACAACAACAATTAATTTCTACCCCATTATTTGAACTCGCAAGCCTTAGACTAAGGGTCTCATGCTATCCCAGCATGGGGGGAATTCGTTTCTGATGCCAAATATGGTAAAAACCCAGAACCAACAGTATCACCCAAAATAAAATTTGACCGGATGCATTTTCTAAATCCACACCACCCAAAATGTAACATTTAATTGTGACAGTCTCTGATGGTCTGGTAGAATGACAGGGAAAATATCATATTGAGAATGGCAAACAATTTGCTCCTTATTTTGACCAGATACTTACTCTTTGTCCTGTAAAGCCTGTTATTCCTTCCTCTCCCTTTTCTGCTGAAAGTGCATGATGACCCTAACAAAGAAAGAAAGAACTATTTGCTCTGATTTAACATCACAATTAGATTTAGCACAATAATCAAATGTACGCATTGCTCCTTCTGGCAACTCCTGCAGCCAAACATATAGCTCTGCTTTCCTTTGGACCCCATTGGTGAGGCTGAGAGATGGGTCCTGTTGTCTGGGCCGCCCAGGACCTCCAGACATACAGGCCAGGCTTGTACTACAAATGCAGTGGTTTGACTTCACCCCGAAAGTCATACTCCATTGTCTCTCAAGACAGATGAATGCCAACAATCAAATTGCATGGAGAGGATCTTGACAATAGCAGAGAGAGCATTTCCATGAACAAGTATGGGCCAAACATACTCTCTAAAGCGTATGTTTGTCCTGTTCACATTTAAAGCACAGGCCTCCCTTTGACAACAAAAAAGTGTGTGAGAGGGAAGCCTCCCCAGTGAGCTTTGCTGTCTGCTGCTGCTTTAAAGCAGTTTTCTCCAGTCCTGCTTATATTACAACTGAGCCATGCAGGAAGAACTTTGCATAGAGATAGGAAGTTGTGATGGGTGATGAAGCGCCTCAAAATTCCAGCAGAGGGCAAGAGCCTCTCTCGGATTGGCTGCCAGAGGGGAGGGGCGGAGCAGCACTTTCAGAGGGAAAATGACAGGCGCTGTTTCTGAGGAAGAAGTTGGACAGGGCTTGGTTGGGATGGGAGAAAGGGATGAGGAGAGGATTTGACTGAGGGAGAACTGGCTCTGATCCAAGCGGCACATCCGCTCGGAGGAGACTCTCTCTAGCCAGAGGAAGGAGCCTCGCAGCTTGGCTAGGAAGAGCGGGTGGAGGGTCTGGGGAAAGTCTTCTGACAGGAACTAACTGGAGGGCTGAGTCTGAGCCAGGAGAGGGAGAAGAAGATGGGGGAAGACAGACGAAAGCGGGGTCTCCTTCCAGGCGGGAGGGGAGAGATCTTCTAGGCCAGAGCTTTCCAGACTTTTCATCTTGATGACCCACTTGTCAGAGATGCCTCGTTTTGGGACACACTACTTCCAATTTACTAGCAAACGGGAGGCTAAACAAAGCCCTTTCTAGCCCCGGAAGGAGCGCAGGGAGCATTGCTCTCTTCTTGGCAAAGAAGACCCCTAAGCCAGTAACAAGGGGGAGGGGACCCCCTGGGTCTGTTGTACTGTTTGAAAAGACCTCAGTAAGAGAGGGGAACTGAGGGAAAGTGCTCCTTTGCTCAGGAACCAAATTAATAAACTGTGTTAAAAGGAATGACCTTAAGCATCTTCCTGAACTAAGCATAAGGACCTAAAAAGCAGTAACAGAAACTGAAGTGTAACAACAGATTGTGAGTAAAGGGAATTTACGAGTAGCTGTGCCTGTAGTGTTGTGTTTAAGCCTGTGACATCTTTATACTTAGTTTAAGTAATAAATTAACTACCTGAAAGAACACGTCTCCTGACTCACATTTGTTTCACAAACTTTTTGTAAATAAAACTTCTTTGATCAACTCCTGCCTAAGACTTGAAATTACTAGGTTTTCCCTCACACAAGACCTGTGGTAAATTGTAGACTTTCATTTAATTGGCATACTGTGAGATGGGTCTGCTATATTTAATTGGGGGCAGTTAGAGGGGTGAATCTGCTACCTATTAATTGGGAGTTAGTGGTGGGATCCACTACAGAAGTGCATCAAGATAGTGAGGATCCCACATGCTTTCCCTTTCCCTTTATGAAATAGATCCTCCTCTACTTTAATAATTTTTAACAGTGAAATAGCTCCATAAACAATGGAGGAAACCGCAATTAAAATCTCCTTATGTAGGAACAGAAACTAATGCTGTGGCAAACAAAATGAACTAATGAAGGGGCAACTAAGAGGCTATTAATCACAAACCACCAATGTATATCCAACAAGTAATAAAATTAGTTGAATGAAAGAACAGAACATATTTAATAACAGACACCAGAGCCCTTAAAAGTCTCAATCATGTTTCGCCTGGTGCTGTAATTGCATTTTATTATAAAAATGGCTGCAACTCAGGTCTGAACATGCATGGAAGAACAATGAAGGCAATACTGGACTGCAACAGGTCGACAATTTCATTGTAAGAGAAAGGTGGATCAGGTGGAGGCCTCATCCATTCCCGCCTGAACTTTTTATGTCCCACAAAGACCCCACTGATTTTGGAGGTGTCAGCAAAAGGTTAAAACCAACATCATTTCAGTAACCGCAGTGGTGGAATGCACAGAGCCCACTTTGCTAATCTGGGTGCCATCTGCCCTCTCCTAATCACATAAATCCTTTGATAAAACTCAGAGCTGGCCCAAGATGCTTTGGCACTTGAGGGAAAACACAAAATGGTGCTGCCACCCCCACCAGCCAAAAAGGGGTGAGTTAAGATCCACATCAGGAACAAGTGGGCAATAAAGATCTACATCAAAAACAAGAGGGGAATAAAATCAACCTTATTCGACAGCTGAAGTGGGAATCAAAGGTGATTGTTTTTGGGGGGAGACGAGGCCCCCTCTTAATCACACTAGATGTATGCAGACCCCAGGAGACCCCAGAGGGCAGCCCCTCCTATTCGCCATGAGGCCACTGTAGAGGTGGCACGGGGGGGGGGGGGGGCACTGAGGCAGTGGCAGATCCAGCCTCCAAGGATTGCACCACAGTCATTGCTACTACTGTGGCGGCTGCAGCGGGTGATGCCCCTGTGGATCCAGCAGCCTCACCTTTCCTTATGGGTGGACTGGCTCTGTCCCAGATCAGCTGATCTGCATAAATCAGCAGATGAGGGGGCTGTGTGCATGTGACAGTGTGCCTGAGTTTACCTGAGAGGATGAGGGGGCCACCTCCTATTGGGATACATTATACAAAGGAAAGGGAAAGCTGAGTGTAGTCGGACATGCACTCTGACTTTAAGAAATGTGATTGCAGGGAGAAGGCAGGCAGGCAGGCAGGCCAAAGCTCAGAAGGAGCTCAGGCTTGCAAGAGAGGTTAAAAATAATTTCTAAAGGTTTATTCGGCTATATTCAAAGCGGGAGGAAGAACAAAGAAGTAATAGTTCCTCCGTGTGGAGAAGATGGAGAAATGCTACTGGGTGGCAGAGAGAAGCCAGAACTGCTTGACACTGACTTTGTTCCTGTCTTCTCCCAAAATGAAAACAGTGTACAACCTGGTGATCATAACCAATCCATTTCAAAAGGGAGAAACAAAATGGATGAATCAAAGTAGGGCGTATGGTGCCTTGGCTCTTTCCCATTGAGATACTACTGATTATATTGAAGACAGGAGTATAATTGTGGTGCATTTCTTTCTGTGTACTTACCGGAATTCCAGCTTCTCCCCTAATTCCTTTTATTCCTTTCTCACCCTAACAATATATAAAAAAGAACAGTTAATGCTTGAGCAAGACATTTGTATTATTCAAAAATCAAATTTAGAGTTCTGTCCTAGGCTAAATTTACACTGGATAGAATATTTGGATGCAAGTAACCTGTGACAGTGCATCTTTGATACACTGACAGTGTGTTCCCAGTGCTGGTATAATGTCAGTATGCAATGCCACCAGCAGAGGAGTCAAGATGGATCAGTACTAGGAACAGACAGTACCCAGTTTGAATCCTTGCATGCAGAGCCAAACACTGGCATTACATTACATGAGGAGAGAAGGTATTATAAAATAAAAGAATCTTGCTGAACCTAATGGAAAGCAAAACATTGCCTCTGTCTCTTCCTACTCCACCCACGGTGCAACAAAGGAACATAGGACTCAAATGAATTCTGTACCCAAACACACCCACAACTGCATGTAAATCCTGGTCAAAATTCATCACTCAGATGCGAAGGCACAAAACTCTCTCTCTGGCTGCATGTCATGCAGATTTAGAGCAGACATGTGGAATCTGCTTTGTTTTTTACCAGAACCCTGAGATCTACCAGGAATCAGAGCCAGGAATTCTGAGTCCACTAATTTGCTGAGTTTAAGAGCTGAATGTTACTTACAGTCCTTCCAGAAAAGAAATCCATCCCTTGTTATCACCTCACACCCCAGCCAGCTTTTTTTCATTTCCGCAGTATAACATGGGGAGGTGGAGAATCATTGTGTTGTTGACTGATAAAAAACCTTTATTGTCTACTTCGAATTGCTTGGAGATGTACTGTCAGATCCTAATCCAGTGGTGGCGAACCTATGGCATGTGTGCCAGAGAGGGCACTCAGAGCCCTCTCTGTGGGCACGCGCACTGTTGTCCCAGCAGGGCCGTAGCTTCCGTGCGGGGAGGGGAGAGAGGAGGGATCGTGTGCGCTGTCCAAAGCCTGCAGCACCAGGGCCTGGCGAACATCAAGGGGCTGAGCAGGCATTGACTTTTAATGTGCCAGGGCCTCCCACTAGTCTGTTTTTCCTACTCGGAAGTAAGCCTCCTTAAGTTCAGCAGGACTTAACTCCCAGGTCAGTAAGCGTATAAAGATGGCAACCTAAGAAGGGGCTGCTGAGTTTACATGTTCACTGGGCTTTCCCGCAGAAGCCAACAGAGAAATTCATTCCGTGGAGGCTGTGATCAAACGGCAGCCGAAGAAATAGCAAAATATAATAATAATAATATATTTATGCCCTGCCCATCTGGTTGGGTTTATTTATTTATTTATTTATATTTATTTATTTGTATGTGCACACGCAGACAATCATTATTATCTCATATTAAAAATTGGGAGAGGGTGGCTCTTAGTGCAGTCTTCCAGTGTACACTAGTGGCCAAAATTGTGGAACCTCTTGGAAAAAAATGTTTGATGGCTCATAACACCATTTTGATTTGGAGTAATACCAGTGCTTTTTTCTGTAGGGATGCAGAGGGATGCATACCCCTAAACATTTTGTGAATTTAAAGGGAGAAGAAATTCACTCTATTTATTTCCCCCGATTTGAGCTGTATTTTCCCCCAGTGGTGATTTTCTTGAGTCAAAATGAGAGTACCCCTAAACATTCTTTTTAGAAAAAAAGCACTGAGTTATACCATAAAATTATATATCAACGGAAATATAATTTAATGAAGAACGCAATGCAATAACTTTTATGAAGGATTATTTATTACAACAGCAGTCATGAAGAAGAAACGTGAAACATACAGAAAAAAATGAGATATACAGGTTAAACTGCCGTGTTGGCAATTGATAAATAAGTGGGTTTTGGGTTGCAGTTTGGGCACTCGGTCTCCTATATTTTGCCCATCCCTGACTTAGGACATGTAAGAAGAAACTTTGTTGCTGAGAACCATGGAAAAAGACCCTATGCATAGTTAAAGGACAAAGCACCCACACAGCTAAAGCAAGGAAAGGGGGAGTCCATGATTCAGTCTGGTTGCAGGGTTGTTTCTTTGTTTTTTGTTTAAAGCACTATAAGGTCAGAACACAGATCTTTGGTCAGTCATTTCTTGACATGTATTTTAACTAGCAAAATTTCTGGAGTAAAACCTTGTACCAACATTGGAGAGATCTTGGCTGTACAAGATACAGAATATTTCTGGAATGATTCTGTGGTTATTTAATCACAATAGAAAATACAAAGATATTAAATTCTTAAGATTAGGGTTTCATTTAAAAATATGTTTTGGAAGGAAATCTAGCCAGATTATTCTTTTATTTCATTTACAGCATATGAGATATGGCCACAGGATAATATTCACCTGCTATTTTGATGAATAAGAGCACTCAGGAAACATGCTTTGCTAGTTTCTGTACTCTATGAAATGAATAACTGGAAGTAATTTTCCGTAAGATTTCTTATTACCTTATATTCACTTGAAATTACATCTGTTGAAGTGACAAACTCTCCTGTTGATGGACACCCAGGTAGACCAGGGGGCCCAATATCACCCTGCAGGAAAGCCACAATAATATAGTCAACAACAAGTAAAATAAAGGTTTAAAAGTGGTAGTGCATTTTTTGAACTACACCATAATAATAATAATAATAATAATAATAATAATAATAATAATAATATTTATATCCCGCCCTTCCCAGCCGAAGCTGGGCTCAGAGCGGCTAACAACAGTAAAAATAACACAGTTTATGAATGAACACCATAAAGAGAACAGTCATATGTTATACTGATTTCAGATCTGAAAAGCTGGAGGATCTGCTGCTATAAATATACCAAAGTGCTAAGGACAACAAATGGATTCTGGCCTCCTCATCTCAGGAAGGATTCCATGTGACAAAACTTGAATTGCGTTATAACTCTTCAAGTACTATAAATGTTACTTTTGTTTGCTTGTTTCCTGGGGTTTCACTTTGGGTGTGGCTTCGCTTTTAAATCATCATACAATTTCCTGCTAAAGAAGATCCTTTGAGGTCTAACATATTTCTCCTTTTGATATTGTATTTTATATATATGCACTGCCCTATTATTTTAGGTTCTCCAATGTTCTTTATTGTAGATTGATATTTTGGTTGATGGTGTAGATAAATTTAGCTTAATATATTACATGCTGTTTCTATATTTGTTCGTTTATGCTACAAGCCTATCACCCCTGACCATTGCCATTGCAGACTGTGAGTGACTGCAGTTCAGAATCCAAAAGCCCCCGTATCTCTTCCCTATGAGCAAGTTAAATGATTTTAGAAAACATGACTATGAGGACATCATGAATAATTATAGAATTATGCATGGTGTGGACAGAGATTTTTCTCCATGTCTCACAGTACTAGAATCATAGAATCATAGAGTTGGAAGAGACCACAAGGGCCATCGAGTCCAACCCCCTGCCAAGCAGGAAACACCATCAGAGCACTCCTGACATATGATTGTCAAGCCTCTGCTTAAAGACCTCCAAAGAAGGAGACTCCACCACACTCCTTGGCAGCAAATTCCACTGTCGAACAGCTCTTACTGTCAGGAAGTTTCTTCCTAATGTTTAGTTGGAATCTTCTTTCTTGTGGTTTGGATCCATTGCTCTGTGTCCGCTTCTCTGGAGCAGCAGAAAACAACCTTTCTCCCTCCTCTATGTGACATCCTTTTATATATTTGAACATGGCTATCATATCACCCTTAACCTCCTCTTCTCCAGGCTAAACATGCCCAGCTCCCTTAGCCGTTCCTCATAAGGCATCGTTTCCAGGCCTTTGACCATTTTGGTTGCCCTCCTCTGGACACGTTCCAGTTTGTCAGTGTCCTTCTTGAACTGTGGTGCCCAGAACTGGACACAGTACTCCAGGTGAGGTCTGACCAGAGCAGAATACAGTGGCACTATTACTTCCCTTGATCTAGATGCTATACTCCTATTGATGCAGCCCAGAATTGCATTGGCTTTTTTAGCTGCCGCGTCACACTGTTGGCTCATGTCAAGTTTGTGGTCAACCAAGACTCCTAGATCCTTTTCACATGTAGTGCTCTCAAGCCAGGTGTCACCCATCTTGTATTTGTGCCTCTCATTTTTTTTGCCCAAGTGCAATACTTTACATTTCTCCCTGTTAAAATTCATCTTGTTTGTTTTAGCCCAGTTCTCTAATCGGTCAAGGTCGTTTTGAAGTGTGATCCTGTCCTCTGGGGTGTTAGCCACCCCTCCCAGTTTGGTGTCATCTGCAAATTTGATCAGGATGCCCTTGAGTCCATCATCCAACTCGTTGATAAAGATGTTGAATAAGACCGGGCCCAAGACAGAACCCTGTGGCACCCCACTAGTCACTCTTCTCCAGGATGAAGAGGAACCATTGATGAGCACCCTTTGGGTTCCGTCAGTCAGCCAGTTACAAATCCACTGAGTGGTAGCATAGTCAAGACCGCATTTTACCAGCTTCTTTACAAGAATATTATGGGGCACCTTGTCAAATGCCTTGCTGAAATCAAGGTAGGCTACATCCACTGCGTTCCCTTCATCTACTAGGCTTGTAATTCTGTCAAAAAACGAGATCAGGTTAGTCTGACATGACTTATTTTTCAGAAATCCATGCTGACTATTGGTGATCACAGCATTCCTTTCTAGGTGCTCACAGACTGTTTGCTTAATGATCTGCTCCAGAATCTTCCCTGGTATTGATGTCAGACTGACTGGCGGTAATTATTTGGGTCCTCTCTTTTCCCCTTTTTGAAAATAGGGACAACATTTGCCCTCCTCCAGTCTGCCGGGACTTCGCCTGTTCTCCAGGAATTCTCGAAGATGACTGCCAGTGATTCTGAGATCACATCTGCCAGTTCTTTTAATACTCTTGGATGCAGTTCATCTGGCCCTGGAGACTTGAATACATCTAAACTAGCCAAGTATTCTTGTACTATCTCCTTAGTTATTCTGGGCTGTGTTTCCTCTGCTGAAGCATTTGCTCCAAATTCTTCAGGTCGGGCATTGTTTTCTTTATCGGAGAAGACTGAGGCAAAGAAGGCATTGAGGAGTTCAGCCCATTCTGTTTCCCCTGTTTGCATTTCACCATCTTCTCCTCTGAGTGACCCCACTGTTTCTTTGTTCTTCCTTTTGCTACGAACATACCCATAAAAGCCTTTTTTGTTGCTTTTAACCTCTCTAGCAAGCCTGAGTTCATTCTGTGCTTTAGCTTTTCTGACTCTGTGTCTACACGTGCTGGCTATTTGTTTGAATTCCTCTTTGGTGGTTTCCCCCCTTTTCCATTTTTTGTGCACATCCTTTTTTAATCTTAACTCAGTTAAAAGTTCTTTAGATAGCCACCCTGGCTTCTTTAGGCACCTTCCATGTTTCCGTCTCATTGGTATTGCCTGAAGTTGTGCTTTTACTATCTCCCTCTTAACAAACTCCCAGCCATCATGAACTCCCTTTCCTTTTAGTATTACTGTCCATGGGATCTCACCCAGCACTTCCCTAAGTTTTATGAAGTCAGCTTTCTTAAAGTCAAAAAATTGAGTCCTAGTATGCTTGGCTGCTCCTTTCCGCTTCAGAAGAGCATGATCACTCACGCCTAATGATCCTTCCACTTCTACCCCACTAACCAGGTCATCAACACTGGTTAGGACCAGATCTAAAATGGCTGTTCCTCTTGTTGCTTCTCCCACTTTCTGGACAATGAAGTTGTCTGCAAGGCCAGTGAGGAATCTGTTTGACCTTATGCTCTTGGCTGAGTTTGACATCCAACAAATATCCGGGTAATTGAAGTCCCCCATTACTACTATCTCCCTTCCTTTTGCATGCTTGGCCATCTGTTCCAGGAAGGCATCATCTACTAGCTTGTTCTTACAAGCTCATCCTGTTAGTTTGAATGACAGTTCTTGTTGCTGGCATCCATCTGTCTCAAAAGACAATGGAGTGCACCTCCAGGGGTGAAGTCAAACCAATGGAGATTCAGGATGCCTGCTAGGGCCGCAGAGTCCAATAATTCTAAGTGCTGCCTCCCATATTCTTTTTGCTATGTTAGCAGCACTGAAGTGACATCCCTGGGGCACAAGCCTGGGCGGTGTAACTGGAGGTTCTGGGCTGCCCAGATGACAAGACCCCCGTCTCAGCCTCCCAGATGGGGTCCACAGGAAAGCAGAGCAAGGCGTTTGGCACCAGATTGTCTGCAAGAGGTGCTGGAAAGAGGTGTACAAGGTGCCATCCAATCATCTTAGGGACCCCGTTCCGGATCTGTATAGTGTTTACTCCTTAGCCTTTTCTTTTCCTGAAGATATCCCGCAAGGCAGCAGATAAAATTACAGAATTATAGAATTGGAAGGGACCCTGAAGATCTCATCCAACCCCCTGCAAGCTATCCCTAAGGGGACTGAACTGGCAACCTTGGCGATTTCAGCACCATGCTCTAACCAACTGAGTATATTCAGGAATAATGAGAGAAAGTCTTCTCTTTAAAATTTTACACTAATTGGTAGAATTCCCTACTGCAAAATATCATGATGGGCAGTCACTTGGATGGTTTTAAAGAAAGACTAGACAAATTATTATAGAATACATATTTTGAAGCTAAATAGAAATTCCATGTTCAGAAACATCATATATACATACATGATAACCAGCTACTGAAGACAAACAGGCAAGGGCCATCAATTTCATGCTTCCTGTATGTTTTTTCAGAGGCCACTGAGCAAGGACCACAAATTCTCTAACTGCTAACAGCTGTGCTTCTGGCACAAGTCAAAGAATTATCACTCAAAACTGTATTCATCATATTCTGATAGAAATGCAAACTAATTAGAATATTCCATTTACCTTGTCACCCTTTTCTCCATAAAAGCCAAGGCCTCTGTTGCCCTGAAATGACAAGTAATGATTATTAAACGGGTGTTTTTCTGGCATATGAAGTACTTGCCCAAATCATAGAATCATAGAATCATAGAGTTGGAAGAGACCACAAGGGCCATCGAGTCCAACCCCCTGCCAAGCAGGAAACACCATCAGAGCACTCCTGACATATGGTTGTCAAGCCTCTGCTTAAAGACCTCCAAAGAAGGAGACTCCACCACACTCCTTGGCAGCAAATTCCACTGTCGAACAGCTCTTACTGTCAGGAAGTTCTTCCTCATGTTTAGGTGGAATCTTTTTTCTTGTAGTTTGGAACCATTGCTCCGTGTCCGCTTCTCTGGAGCAGCAGAAAACAACCTTTCTCCCTCCTCCCAAATGGTGATCTGGAAATCGTTTTTCTCTCTGTTTAACTGTTTTACCAACGATTAAAATAATTCTATGACATTTAGGCTATAAACTCTCAGTTGCGACTGGCATTTTCTTTAGTATCTCTTAAATCTATTCTGATTAAGAAGTAGAATAGTCAATACATGCTTAATAATAATAGTAATAATAATAATTTATTATTTATACCCCACCCATCTGGCTGGGTTTCCTCAGCAACTCTGGGCAGCTTCCAACAAAGATTAAAAATACATTAAAACATCAGTCACAAAAAACTTCCCTAAACAGGGCTGCCTTCAGATGTCTTCTAAACGTCAGATAGTCGTTTATGTCTATGACATCTGATGGGAGAGCGTTCCACAGGGAGGGCGCCCTCTGCCTGGTTCCCTGTAACTTTGCTTCTCTCAGTGAGAAGACCAGAAAACCCTCATAGCTGGACCTCAGTGTCCAGGCAAAACGATGGGGGTGGAGACGCTCCTTCAGATATACTGGGCCAAGGCCATTTAGGGCTTTAAAGGTCAGCACCAACACTTTAAATTGTGCTCAGAAACTTACTGGGAGCCAATGTAGGTCTTACAGGACCTCACCCACTCACCAGTCTAGCTGCCACATTCTGGATTAGTTGTAGTTTCTGGATCACCTTCAAAGGTAGCCCCACGTAGAGCACATTGCAGTTGTCCAAGCGGGAGATAACTACAGCATGCACAATTCTGGGGAGGCTGTGGTAAGGGAGGGTCACAGCCTGCGTACCAGATGCCTGGCTACCCAAAACCTCAGTCATCGGGGCAAATAATTATTTCTATACAACAACATTACTGTTGGAACTGATTTTCTTAGTTTTGGAACAGAAATTGCTTCAGTCGCTTTGTGTGATGACTTCTGTGGGGAGAGAAACAAGGGAAATGTATGCCTGTTACTTCTCCTTGACCTCTCAGCGGCTTTCAATACTATTCATAGAGTCATAGAATCATAGAGTTGGAAGAGACCACAAGGGCCATCGAGTCCAACCCCCTGCCAAGCAGGAAACACCATCAGAGCACTCCTGACATATGGTTGTCAAGCCTCTGCTTAAAGACCTCCAAAGAAGGAGACTCCACCACACTCCTTGGCAGCAAATTCCACTGTCGAACAGCTCTTACTGTCAGGAAGTTCTTCCTAATGTTTAGGTGGAATCTTCTTTCTTGTAGTTTGGAACCATTGCTCCGTGTCCGCTTCTCTGGAGCAGCAGAAAACAACCTTTCTCCCTCCTCTATGTGACATTCTTTTATATATTTGAAAATGGCTATCATATCACCCCTTAACCTCCTCTTCTCCAGGCTAAACATGCCCAGCTCCCTTAGCCGTTCCTCATAAGGCATCGTTTCCAGGCCTTTGACCATTTTGGTTGCCCTCCTCTGGACACGTTCCAGTTTGTCAGTGTCCTTCTTGAACTGTGGTGCCCAGAACTGGACACAGTACTCCAGGTGAGGTCTGACCAGAGCAGAATACAGTGGCACTATTACTTCCCTTGATCTAGATGCTATACTCCTATTGATGCAGCCCAGAATTGCATTGGCTTTTTTAGTTGCCGCGTCACACTGTTGGCTCATGTCAAGTTTGTGGTCAACCAAGACTCCTAGATCCTTTTCACATGTACTGCTCTCAAGCCAGGTGTCACCCATCTTATATTTGTGCCTCTCATTTTTTTTGCCCAAGTGCAATACTTTACATTTCTCCCTGTTAAAATTCATCTTGTTTGTTTTGGCCCAGTTCTCTAATCTGTCAAGGTCGTTTTGAAGTGTGATCCTGTCCTCTGGGGTGTTAGCCACCCCTCCCAGTTTGGTGTCATCTGCAAATTTGATCAGGATGCCCTTGAGTCCATCATCCAACTCGTTGATAAAGATGTTGAATAAGACCGGGCCCAAGACAGAACCCTGTGGCACCCCACTAGTCACTCTTCTCCAGGATGAAGAGGAACCATTGATGAGCACCCTTTGGGTTCCGTCAGTCAGCCAGTTACAAATCCACTGAGTGATAGCATAGTCAAGACCGCATTTTACCAGCTTCTTTACAAGAATATTATGGGGCACCTTGTCAAATGCCTTGCTGAAATCAAGGTAGGCTACATCCACTGCGTTCCCTTCATCTACCAGGCTTGTAATTCTGTCAAAAAACGAGATCAGGTTAGTCTGACATGACTTATTTTTCAGAAATCCATGCTGACTATTGGTGATCACAGTATTCCTTTCTAGGTGCTCACAGACTGTTTGCTTAATGATCTGCTCCAGAATCTTCCCTGGTATTGATGTCAGACTGACTGGCGGTAATTATTTGGGTCCTCTCTTTTCCCCTTTTTGAAAATAGGGACAACATTTGCCCTCCTCCAGTCTGCCGGGACTTCGCCTGTTCTCCAGGAATTCTCAAAGATGAGTGCCAGTGGTTCTGAGATCACATCTGCCAGTTCTTTTAATACTCTTGGATGCAGTTCATCTGGCCCTGGAGACTTGAATACATCTAAACTAGCCAAGTATTCTTGTACTATCTCCTTAGTTATTCTGGGCTGTGTTTCCTCTGCTGAAGCATTTGCTCCAAATTCTTCAGGTCGGGCATTGTTTTCTTTATCGGAGAAGACTGAGGCAAAGAAGGCATTGAGGAGTTCAGCCCATTCTGTTTCCCCTGTTTGCATTTCACCATCTTCTCCTCTGAGTGACCCCACTGTTTCTTTGTTCTTCCTTTTGCTACGAACATACCCATAAAAGCCTTTTTTGTTGCTTTTAACCTCTCTAGCAAGCCTGAGTTCATTCTGTGCTTTAGCTTTTCTGACTCTGTGTCTACACGTGCTGGCTATTTGTTTGAATTCCTCTTTGGTGGTTTCCCCCCTTTTCCATTTTTTGTGCACATCCTTTTTTAATCTTAACTCAGTTAAAAGTTCTTTAGATAGCCACCCTGGCTTCTTTAGGCACCTTCCATGTTTCCGTCTCATTGGTATTGCCTGAAGTTGTGCTTTTACTATCTCCCTCTTAACAAACTCCCAGCCATCATGAACTCCCTTTCCTTTTAGTATTACTGTCCATGGGATCTCACCCAGCACTTCCCTAAGTTTTATGAAGTCGGCTTTCTTAAAGTCAAGAAATTGAGTCCTAGTATGCTTGGCTGCTCCTTTCCGCTGTATAGTAAACTTCAGAAGAGCATGATCACTCGCGCCTAATGATCCTTCCACTTCTACCCCACTAACCAGGTCATCAACATTGGTTAGGACCAGATCTAAAATGGCTGTTCCTCTTGTTGCTTCTCCCACTTTCTGGACAACGAAGTTGTCTGCAAGGCCAGTGAGGAATCTGTTTGACCTTATGCTCTTGGCTGAGTTTGACATCCAGCAAATATCCGGGTAATTGAAGTCCCCCATTACTACTATCTCCCTTCCTTTTGCATGCTTGGCCATCTGTTCCAGGAAGGCATCATCTATGTCCTCCGTTTGGCTTGGGGATCTATAGTAAACTCCCACAATGAGGTCCCTGTTATTCTTCTCTCCCTTAATTTTGACCCAAATGCTCTCACTTTGGCTTTGAGGTTCTAAATCTTGGATCTCTTCACAGGTATACACATCCCTGACATATAACGCCACTCCTCCTCCTTTCTTGTCTGGTCTGTTTCTCTGAAATAGATTGTATCCCTCCATTATTACATTCCAGTCGTGGGACTTATCCCACCAGGTTTCAGTGATGCCTATTATGTCATATTTAGTTTGCTGTACCAAGAGCTCAAGCTCATCTTGTTTATTTCCCATGCTTTGCGCATTAGTGTACAGACATTGAAGTCCATTAATCATTCCCCCGTGTCTCTTATTTAAGGATTTTTTCCTCCCACCACTAGGTCTGCGTGCTGTTTGCTCCATTTGGTCTATGACATTTGGATGATCATCTTCATCAATTGATAGACTCCTACCTTCAGGAGCACTGTCTCCCTCCCCCACATTAGTCAGTTTAAACCCTCCTGATGAGGTTTCTGAGATTTTTGGCCAAAACATTCCTCCCAACCGTTGTGAGGTGCAGCCCATCGCTTGCCAGAAGTCCGTCTTCAAGAAACTGCAGTCCGTGATCTAAGAATCCAAACCGTTCCTGTTTACACCATTTGCGAAGCCAGCTGTTCACTTCCACTATTTTTCCCTCTCTCCCTGGGCCACGTCGTTCAACTGGGAAGATAGATGAGATGACAATTTGTGCATTTAATTGCTTCAGTTTCCTGCCCAGAGCCTCATAGTCTCTTTTGATCTTCTGGAGGCTATTTCTTGCAGTGTCATTGGTTCCCACATGAACGAAGAGGAAGGGGTATTTGTCAGTGGGTTTTATGATTCCTTGCAGTCGTTCAGTTATTGACCATGGTATCCTTCTTCTGGAGTAGCTGTCCGAATTGGGGTGGGTGGCACCACTTTGCAGTGTTTCCGGTCCTACTTGGTTGGACATTTCCAGAGGGTTAAGCTTGGGGAGTGTTCTTCAGCCCTGTGGAACCTTCAATGTGCGGTTCCTCAGGGTTTGATTTTATCCCCTATGCTCTGGCCAACATCCATCAGTATTCTTTCCCAAAGGCTACTTATCTTCTCCAGCCTCAGCTTTGTCCAATCAATTTCTATTTCTCATTTTATGCATCTCCACTCTTAGTTTTTCTATTGCTCATTCAGTAATTACTGTATGACACTAACAATCAGAAGGTGTTTTTCAGTATTTTCACCATACTGAGTGCCCACTCTGAAATTCACACAGTCTTTGCTTATCAGGAAGTTACATTCCAAACATTTCACTTTCCCAGTGAGCAGCCATGTAGTTTCACATTACAAGCAGCACATTCATCAGTGAAGCAGAGGATTAAGAGCAGAATGAATTAAGATGAAAATTTCTAAGAGTTGGAGAATCTCTTAACTATTTACAAACTTTCTTCAGTACACGTATTTCAAACACGCCTTTTTTTTTTTGCTTTAATTTAAGCCCCTTGGTGGTGTCTCCTCTTAAGCCAGCCGTTGGATCAGATAGTATCAGTAGTAATTTATAGGAGTTTCAGATATCATTGTAGAGAGGCAGGTTGAGCTGATCTTTGCCCTAAGGACTGACCCCAAGGGCTATTAAGTTGTGTTTGGACAATATTGTGGTTCTTCTGCTCCCAGGTCACTCACCTGTCGAGGTTCCTTGAAGATTTTGCAGTCCCACACAGGGAAAGAAGCCCTTCCAGAGCATTGGAAGTTAATTCATTTTATCTTTGTCCCTCAAAGATAATATGATAGGCAGTAAAGGTAAAGGAACCCCTGACCATTAGGTCCAGTCGTGGCCAACTCTGGAGTTGTGGCGCTCATCTCGCTTTATTGGCCGACAGCTTCCGGGTCATGTGGCCAGCATGATTAAGCCGCTTCTGGTGAACCAGAGCAGCGCACGGAAATGCCGTTTACCTTCCCACCGGAGCGGTACCTATTTATCTACTTGCACTTTGACGTGCTTTTGAACTGTTAGGCTGGCAGGAGCAGGGACTGAGCAACGGGAGCTCACCCCGTTGTGGGGATTTGAACCGCTGACCTTCTGATCAGCAAGCCCTAGGCTCTGTGGTTTAACCCACAGTGCCACCCGCGTCCCATGATAGGCAGTAGCTATTGTTAAAGGTAAAGGACCCCTGACAGTTAAGTCGCGAATGACTCTGGGGTTGCAGCGCTCATCTCGCTTCACTGGCCGAGGGAGCCGACATTTGTCCGCAGACAGTTTTTCCGCGTCGTGGCCAGCAGTAGCTACTGTTAATCACCACCTAATTATCTCAATCGATGGAGCTATGATTCCTCCCTGGAAGTCCATCTTCAGAGAGAGAAAAGGAACAAGCAGGACTGCCTTGTCCTTCTCTAGCCTAGTTAGACTAGAAACCTTTTCTATTCAAGTCATGCACATCCTACAATGAATAACTTTATTATTATTTTAGTTCATGGGGAGTCGTATCCAATGGAATGGGTGTTCACCATGTTCACACTAGACAAGAGCAAAGACTTATGAGAAGTAGGCTGGACTCCCTCAGTTTTTCCTCCTGTCTAGGCACAGACAATACATTCCTCCCGGCTCTCCTGACTCAGCTAAGTTGTTACTAGTTTCTGAACTCCCCCTTTTCCCTTTAGATTTCCCATATTATTGTTTTAGTTTTACCGTACAGTTCTTTGTCCATGCATTGTGTTTTCCACCAAAAAAAAGGGGGGGGGTTCCGTTGCTCTTTATGTTTGGTTGTTCCGCTTATTTGCCACCCTTCTTTTATTCCTTACTTGTTTACTTATATTGATATTTTTTCCAGAATTATTTATTCCGCTTCGGTGTGTGTGTGGTTGTGTGCTACTTGTGTGGCTGCTGGTGTGACATTTGCATTCTCCTGCCCTTATTTTAAAATGGCTTGGCTACCTCCTCCTGGTTCACTGTCTTTACACTAACAATGGAGTGAGCGTTCCTCTTATGTCCCTGCCTGCCTGCTTCTATTGGCTTTTGATACTGAGTCCTGCCTGCCTGCCTCCTGGTTCGTTTTGGCGGCGACAGAGGGCCCGCCCCTCATCCTCATCCTCCTGGTTGGCAGCTGTGACAAGGAGTGTGTGTGTGGCTTCTGTTTCCCCCCACATCTGGTTCACAGAGTGGCAAACAGAGTGTGTAGTTTGGTGTGAGGTTTTTGCCTGCCTTTTCTCCTGGTCCATGAAGTGCCGAATGGAGACCTCTGGGGCTGAATTTCTATAATCCTCCTCCCAGTCCACAGTGTGGCAAATGGAGTTGAGTGTTTATTTGGTGAAAATCAGAGGCTATCTGTGTGCTTTTGTGTGTGCACCTCTTTGCTGTCTTAATGGCAGCCATGGAGAACACTTGTGGCTTAAGCGACCCGCCTCTGAAAAAGCAAAGCAAAAACTGAAACACTTAAAGTGTCCTCTAAAGCTGAGGGATGTGCTAAGACTGCTCCCCCAGCGCCTTTCTTCCATAATTTTACCTCAGTCCCAGTCTCACAATACAGAGCAGGCCGCTGCTCCTAAAAGTGCTTCCACTCAGTCGAATGCTAAGACTATACCACCATCTGCGGGTGAGGCGCAGATTGATGCTTTATCTGATTCTGAGCCAGAATGTTTAGGTTTTTCTGAGGATCAGAGACAAGAGCATCATGACCCCTCTCCTGCCACTCCAGATGCTCCACCTCCCATTTCTCAAAACTTTCCAGCCTCATTGATTGAGCAGTTGAAGGAAGCCCTTATTGCTTCACTGTTCTCTGAATTGCATTTAAACTTATCTCCAAAGAAGCAGCCTAGGTCAAAGAAAGTAACCCATTCTGCCACCCAGAATTGTGGTATTCCACTTTATCTTTATGGCTTAAACTCCTCAACTGACCAAAGGAACTTCTATAGCAAATTTGCATTTGCAACAGACCTGTGGATCATGTTCTGTGGACCCAAGATGGTCCCAATCATCAGAAAAAGACTTACCTGAAGTCCTGGAGATCCTGGTGGCCCTGGAGGTCCCTGAAAACAGAAGTTAGACAGTAAGGGATCCCTTTGGAGTGCTCACTTCATGTAAATATATGTATTTCACATACAGCTTTTAAAATGTACCTAGAATCTAAATATTTTAATAACTGTTTCAGCACTCCAGTGTCCTTTCATGTTTTAATACTAATTAAAAAGCATTAATTCTAACTTGAGGAGTTCTGAGATTTGCCCATGTGCAGTCATCAGGATACCATGCTGCTATCTGCATTCGTGTAACCATTCCCCAGGGCAGCTGATGAATTATAATTTATGCATTTCATTATACTTACAGGTAGACCTGTGTTTCCAACTGGACCAAATAGACCCACTGCACCAGGAGCACCCTGAGGTCCCTAGACAGGAAGATAATTGCTTGTTTTTAAAATCAAACTGTTCCTTAATAGTTTATCATAAAGTCACTCTTAAAAAATTGTTATTTATCACCTTAGTACTTACCGGGAAGCCCCTCAAACCTGGGTCACCAGTGTCTCCCTAGAGACAGAAATCTTAGATAGTAAATGCAAGTCTAACATAAACAGCAATTTCTACTACATTGAAATAAAAAGGTACATATACATTATTTACAGAACTTTGTGATTATTTGCAAAATGCAAAAGATAAAAGTAATTAGAAAAGTAAATTTTGTCAGTATGACAATGTCTTCAATTCCTATTTGTAACAGAAACAAAACATTTAACTAATATGCAAATACTTATTTCCTATAAAACATAATACTTATGTCTATACAGTATATGATTTGTTTCAATATATTCACTTGAAAGAGCATGGGGAACAGCCCATGGAAAAGGACTTTTCTTGACCATAAAGATTTGTAATGCTATGATAACAGTTACAGAACTTGCATAGGATGATATTTTACTTGCATTGGATAGAATCTATTTCTACAGATATACACTGAAAAATGAGATGCAAGATTTTCAGTTGACAGTCTACATTTGGGAACATGATAAAACAGCCTTCCTCCTGAAAATTTGGCTTCAGAACATAACTGGAAGGTTTCAAACTTCTCACATATTCAGGAAGAGCTGAGACTCTCAAAACATTTGAAAGGAGGTAGAGTAAAACATGGTAACCAAAAAACCACGGTACCAGAAAACATGCTAACTTTGCACAACATCTTTTTAAGTTCTTAACAGCAGCGCAAACTTACCCTGAACTGCACGGCTAATTCCGGAGTAAAAACAAAGGGCTCTCCCTTCTGACCTTTGGGTCCTTGGATTCCCTACAGTGGTTGAAAACAAGTATTTAGCTCTCTGCCCATGATCACTAACAGCACAAGGGTTTTGTTTCAGTAAATCTATGTGTATCCATATGTAAGCACTACCATTCCTCTTCCAATCTAGGAATCCATTGAAAAAATGTGCTTTCCAACATGGGTATGGAGTAAAAGCCTTCCTAAACCCTACCTCAAGCCAACAGAAGGTAGTGTTGTAAATTTAAATGAAGGTAAGTTGCAAACTATAGGATTTGTGGCCCATATTGGGACTACTGCACATGCCACATAATACCCGTTCGGCATTTGTAAGAACTTGATCGTTTAGTGTGGCAGCACCTGCAATAAGGAACTCCCTGCCAATTAGATCAAGAAGGCACCTTTGTTCAATTTCCTGCTTCATCACGAGTCAAAGGTGTTCACTCCCCGCTGCAGGTGAGGTTCAGGCAGGGGAAAGCCAGGATTTACGAGGCGAAAATCCTGACCATGTTCCCCAGTGGGGTCTGGGGAGCTCACTGCGCCCCGCTGTGCTGCTCAAGCCCGTGTCTGCCAACTTGAAAGGGAGTGCGACCTGGGAGTGTGTCCCTGATGTGGACGAGCTTTTGTCTCTGGCATGATTTGGGTTGGTTCATCCTTAATTTGTTATACTAGCCTTTAATCAAGAGGTGCTCCTGGATCGACATATGATAATGGGCTGCAATCAATTAGCTGCCAAAAGGACTGGGCCTGGCTCTTTGAAGGTATTGAATGTTTTTTCTAAAGTTTGAAAATCCTCACAACAACCAAGAAAGGAAAGGGGAGGACAAGGTGGTCTTTTTCTTATCCTCCCCGTAAAATGAAAGAGACATGTGTAGCCACGGCTATGTTATTCTTCCTGTTACCATGGAAAAGAAGAGGGAAACTTTTGATTTATGCTCAACAAGGAATTTAACAAGGTTTTATTATGCCCTCCGCCCTCGACTAAGGTTGAATGGACTCTATTTAAAATTATCTTTGGATTGGGCCAGGAATGTGAGGGAGCAATGCAGAGCAAGAAGAATGAACAGCTGCTGAACAGATCTGGCAAGAGGCCGAGTTTGATAAAAGATCTTGTATTTAACTGTGTGCCAAGGAAGAACTCCAGAGTGGAATTTTAATGGCAGAGACTGGACATGTACTCGGTGAGTCATTTATGGCTGCAGCCCATTTGCTAGTTGGTGAACAGCGGAAGGAATGGAATGTGACCTTGTACCATCCAGATAAACACAGTAAAGAACTGAACAATGGAAGATAGTAATTAATTCTCCTAGCACACCAGGTCTGAAACAACAATGTACATGAAGAACTTCACACGTGAACTGGTATTCAGAGGCACACTGCCTCCAGCAGTAATCATAACCAGCATGGCTAGTAGGAATTGATAGCCTTAGTCTACATGAACTTGTCCGATCCCTTTTTAAGCCAGCTTGGTGGCCAATACTATATCCTGTGGCAGCAACCTCCATAGTTTAATCTCTTTTTTTCTGTTCTGAATTTTCCAATGGTCCTAGGTTCCAGTATTATGTGAGAGGTCCCCCCACCAAAAAATGATACACACAAACTCCATTTGATTGTAAGCAAAACAAAAAACAAAAAAAAACCTCAAAGCAGTTTACAAAAAAGAATGGAATTACGAAATTATCAGTTAAAAAGTTAGAAACAGCTGTTTAAAAGAGATAGAAAAAGTGTCTCCACCCACTTTCTCCACACCACACATAATGGATGGGACTGTTACCTTTGCACAGTAGCCACCCAAACTCAGGTGTTTCTTTTTCACACGTCTCCATCCAAGCAAGGAACAGGCACCATCACATGCAAGGGCACATTCCAGTCAGGCAAAACCACTAAAGCAGTGGTTCCCAACCTTTTTTTGGCCATGCCCCACCTAAGCATCTCTAAAATCCTCGTGCCCCCCCCCCCCGTGACATATAATTCTTATTATTCAAAAAGTGAACCCCTATTCACATGTAGGAAGCCTAAAAGGCCATTAACTTGGTCTAAGCAAGCTTCCAAATTGCCCCCCATAAAATCAAATTGCCCCCTGTGGGGGGGGTGCCCCACATGGCACTCAAGCAAGGTGTGGAGAAGGAGTGTAGCTTGGAGAAGAGGTGGGACCTAGAGGGGGTGAGGCTCCCTCACGCTGCCTCCCATGGCAAAGTGAATGCATGGTTTTGGTGGTCCATGATTTGTGACTACACAAGATGAGGAAGCTCCATGTTAGCCTAGGAATTATCGCTGTACAAGATGAATGCTAGGGATCTTGGGATTTATCACAAAGCAGAGCTATGGAGGAATTATAGTTTTTGCAGGATTTTAAGACATAATGCTAACAAGACAAATTCGCATAAACACTCCACCAGGCTTCCTCCCGTGAGGGAAAATCTACTACTCTTCTCCTGACACTGGTGATAAGGAGCAGCGTACATTTTGCTGTGGTTTACAAAACATTTGCAAAGGTTGCATTAACTAAGATGTAGTTACATTCCATTTATTCATTCAGTGTTAGCAACTTACAAAGAATCCGGGCAAGCCTCCAGGTCCCTGGCCTCCCTGCTGACCAGCGTCCCCCTTGGTCCCATTACAGCCATCATGGCCTGGTTTGCCCCTTGATCCTGCTTGACCCGGATGACCCTGCAGAGACAGAACAAACACAAGAATGTTTATCCAACCATCTGTTTTTAGTTTCTACTTCCTAGTCTTCATACAGCTCTTAAATGTTCTCACCATTACCCTAAGCAATGACTCCATGAGAAAACCGAGTGGGGGGAAATTCTTTAAAATATCTCTGTAGTTTAAACCAGATACCCCAGAAAACTTGAAAAGCCATCAGTGGGAAAAGGAAGTGGACACATGGACAATCAGTGGGCTGGGAAGAGTGGAGAAACAAAAGTGAAAAGAAGAAATGCCAATCTATCATCAGTTCCCTCTCTTCTATTTAAAAAAGGAAGCTTACTGAGGCAAAAGTCAAATGTGACACCAAGTGCACAAAAAGAACTGCATGAATCCAGGCTCTGCTTTGAGCCAAGTCGCCTTCTCTAGGCATTCAGTGTGAGTAGGCCCCAAACCTGGAGTGCCAACTTGGACAGGCACAGTGGTGTGCAGTGCATTTAAATTCAGTTTAAACTACCTGCTTGGTGTGTGGTACATAGCATGGGTAAGTTCTTTTTGACTGTCTGGATCCATATTTAAAATTGGGCTTGAGAGATTTTGTGTCAAGAATCTCTAAAATCAGGGGAAATCAGTATGGAGGAAGCCAGTTCTGGGATACATGCCTGGGTAGTTCTGTAAAAGAGCATAGGAGTAAAACTTCTTTGTTTATTATTTTATACAACACATTGTTAATTAGAAAGTTCAAAACCAAGTTTTACTTTGACAATAATGCCTCCTCATTAATTTCTCATGTTCAGAATTTTGTGAAAGGTAGATTCACAAGCCTTCGTCATTTGCCCAAGGTTATTTGCACTTTAAATATCCTCCAAAACATTCACTATCTGTAGCACAAAAGATTGATTTTTATTTCGTAGAATGGCTTGTATACCTTCTCTCTGTGAAATTAGGCAGGTAGGCAGGAGAGACAGGGGGTGGACTGTACAACTGGTGGAGATCCATGGAACTTTAAAAAAAAAATCCAGTCAGCTTTTACTACAGAATCTACTGTTTTAAATTAATATTTAGTTTTATAGTACTATCTGTTTAAACGTTTACTATTCTATTTCTGTTATGTACTGAAGTTCTCACCCTGGGCCAGAAGGGGGATACTGTAGATAGTTTTCAGTCAGGTCCACATATGCAAATAAGGGATTGAAAGTAACATTCAGTGATTGGATAGTTACAGAAAGTGGTTACAGTTGCATTGTAGTGGAGCTCTATATAAGCAGGCTGGCTGAACACTTCAGTTCAGTTCTGTTGTGGTCTGTGAATAAACAAGAGCTGTTTGAAGAACCGCTGTGCCATCTGATATGTTCACCCACAACTTAACACTGGTGACGAGGATGGAGCTGAATCACTGAGCTGAAACACCGAGCGAAATCACTGAACAGAAACAATTCAGGGCTGACCGCTCTGGCTAGAGCACTGTGTTCCATCCATCGCCCTCTACGTCGGCATCGGAACCATGGCTTCACTCGTGCCTCTATTGCCGTTTGCCCCAGCCTCTGAATCATGGGACTTCGACCTTGCTCAGTTTGACTGCTACCTCCAAGCCAACGAGCTGACAGAAGTGTCAGAGGAGCGTAAGTGGGGCCTATTCCTCAGCCTCTGTGGGCCCAAGGTGTTTGAGACGGCCCAAGTATTGGTTGCACCTCAAGCAGTCCAGGCAGCGCCATGGGACACGATTCAAGAGAAGCTCCACAACCACTACGCGCCAAAGCATTCCAAGATTGCTGCCCGTCATGTGTTCTACCACCAGAACCAGGCAGAGGGAGAGTCAATTAACAACTACACCGCCACCCTCCGACAGGCTGCAATGCACTGCGAGTTCCGAGACTTAGACAATGCCCTGATGGATCAAATCGTCTGTGGGGTACGGGACATCCGTCTGCAACGACGTCTCCTTGCCAAGCCAGACCTCACACTGCAGAAGGCCATTGAGGAGGCCGCGGCCTCGGAAGCTGCTGCACTCTCCGCCCAGGAGATCTGCAAGGCCAGCAGCCTGCGTCTTGCTAGGAAGCTAGTTCCAGTGCATCATGAAGAGGCCAGCAGTGATGAGGCATCCTCCAGTGAAGACGATGACGTGCACCAGACGAAGCAGGAGTGCGGGAAGTTCCAACAGAAGTCCAAGGGCCAATCGGAATGTGCCAGCTGTGGAGGCAACCATTCCCGTGCCAAGTGTCGATTCAGAGATGCCATCTGTCGGAAATGTTCCAGAAGGGGCCACATCACTAAGGTCTGCCGATCGGCTCCGTACAACACCCCCCCTTCACTGTGTCGCAAGTCCAAGTCTTCACTCCAGTTCGCCAAGGAAAGCTGTTTCGCTCTCACCAACTGCCACTGCCCATCCGGAACCACGATTGGCCAAACCGACTCGCCTACGCGACACAAGGTGAACGTCACTGTGCTCTTTGAAGGAGCTCCGTGTGACATGGAGATCGACACCGCGTCTGCCCTATCCATCGTGTCTTGGAGCACCATCAAAAGACTTGTACCCAGAGTGTCCAAAAGGCAACTCGACTCTCACTGCATACACCTGAGAGACTACCAGGGTAACGACATTCCCGTGGTAGGCATTGGCCGGTTCCGGATCGCCTTCAAGGATTTTTCGGGCCTGCTCCGGCTGGTGGTGGTCAAAGGTCAGCGGCCAAGCCTCCTAGGGCTAGACTGGTTTGATTCCCTCGGCCTGAAAGTCACCAGCATCAACTGCATCTCAAATGCAGAGACTGAGGGTCTGATCAAAGACTTTGCCGAGGTTTCTGACGGCACTTTGGGTCAATATACAGGTACGCCCATCTCCTTTAGCCTTGATCCACAAGTTGCCCCCATCAAGCTAAAGCCACGCCGGGTTCCTTTTGCTCTCAAGGCTAAGGTGGACGAACAACTGGACAAGCTGATCGCCCAAGGAGTTTTGGAGCCGGTTGACCATGCCAAGTGGGAAACCCCCATCGTCACGCCTGTCAAGCCGGACGGGTCGATGAGAATCTGCGCCGATTAGAAGTGCACAATCAACAAGGCACTTCAGCAGCACGCTTATCCGGTTCCTGTTGTCCAACACCTGCTGCATTCCCTGGGTGAGGGTAAGGTCTTCGCTAAGCTGGACCTTGCCCAAGTCTATCAACAACTGCCCGTTGACGATGCCACCGCTGAAGCCCAGACGATCGTCACCCACCGAGGGGCATTCTGTTGCCACCATTTGCAGTTCGGGGTGAGTGTGGCTCCTCAAATCTTCCAAAGCCTTATGGAACATCTCCTGCAAGGGCTTCTGGGCATGGTACCGTATTTTGACGATGTCTTGGTGTCCACAGACTCACACCAGCAGCTGTTCGAGTGCCTCCGCACCATGCTGACCAGGTTCCAGGAGGCCGGGCTCAAGGTAAAGAAGGAGAAGTGCCAGATCGCCGTTCCACAGGTGGAGTTCCTGGGCTATCTTATCGACGCCTCCGGCATTCACCCGACAACATCCAAGATCTGTGCTATCCAGCAGGCCCCCATCCCAAAGAACAAGACGGAGTTGAAGGCATTCCTGGGACTGCTGAACTTTTCTAACATATACTCCTTTTATATATACATATAACTTTTATATACATATAAGTTTTATAACAGCTCTATATAAGCAGGCTGGCTGAACCCTTCAGTTCAGTTCTGTTCTGGCCTGTGAATAAACAAGAGCTGTTTGAAGAACCTTCATTTTATTTTGTCTGTATTTTTGATGTGTTTTTAATTTATGTTTGGCAACCACCTGGTTGTTTTAGAGAAAAGCGGGCCTATTTTTACATGTTACTGAACTCAATAGGCAGCAGATCTTTCATAATGGAAAGATTATTTGAAAGCAGTCTGAACTATTTACAGAGAGACCCTCTTATTTCAGTAGATTAAATGAGTGTCTACTTACAGGAATGCCATCTGCACCAGAAAAACCAGTGACCCCTCTTTGTCCCTAAGAAGAAAAAGGAAACATGATTAAAAAGCCCAGTCTTTCTTTACAGTTGTTAGCCTAATGGAAATTATATCATTACCGCTTCTCCCTTTGGTCCAGTTATTCCTGGGTGGCCTCTTTCGCCTTTATATCCTTTGTGCCCTGGAAGTCCTGGGATACCTCCCACTCCAGGCGGTCCTGGGAATCCCTGCTGCCCAAGAAGTCCTGGTTGGCCCTGAAAATCACAACAAACACAATTCTTTAGAAACTACGGTAATGCATGCAACACTTGATCTCTGCAGTAATGAAGAAACCTGTGCTTCTCTTAATAAAGAAGCTAGCAATTTTTACAGAAGTCTAATTCCTCTGAACAGTAACATCCACCCAAATATTTTTGCAGTGCAAATGAGTAACAAATGCAAGGAAGCCCTAGTTTTCACACTTTATTCTAGGGAAGTATTTCAGCTTGTTGACCAAGCATCAGAGAAGTCTCTTTTGCTATTGCATTTCAACAGTACACACCAGTGCGTCATTACCATACGGGTTTACTTAGAAATAAGTCTCACTGTATTCAATAGCACTTACTCCCAGGTAACTGTATAAGGTTGCAACATGTATAGAATTGTGAAGCCCACTTAACTGGGGAATGGTTTTTAAATATATAATTATATATATACAGTAATACCTCCGTGAATGTCTGCCTTGTCTAGCGTCCGTTCCGGTGAATGTCCACGGCAAACCCAGAACAGGTTACTTCTAGGTTTGCCACTCACACATGCGCAGAAGCGCTAAATTGCACTTTGCGCATGTGCAGAAGTGCAAACAGCTCCACACGCGTGCACAGATGCGCCACTTTGCCCTGCATTCTTCTGTCTGTCTGTATCCTGCCCATCTGATTGGGTTTCCCCAGCTACTCTAGGCAGTTCCAGCATATATAAAAACATAGTAGAACATTAAACCTTAAAAAGCTTCAGATGTTTCCTAAATGTTATATAATTACTCATGTCATTGACATCTGGTGGGAGGGCATTCCACAGAGTAGGCGCCACTACCGAGAAGGCCCTTTGCCTGGTTCCCTGCAACCTCACTTCTCGCAAGGAGGGAAGCGCCAGAAGGCCCTTGGAGCTGGAGCTCAGTGTTCAGGTGGGATGAGGCGGGTGGAGATACTCCTTCAGGTGTATAGGGCTAAGGCCATTTATTACAGATGACAAAATAGATAAATTATTATTATTATTATTAAAGTTGTATACCACCCTTCATCAGAAGATCACAGGGTGCATCACAACATAAAAATACAAAATAAAAAAGTAAAATAGATCCTTTACATTTTGAAAGTTTTATCTTTAAAATAGACCTGTAGATGGCACTCATCAACCACATCAACAGTAACACCAGAAAACTAGAACCACAAATGCACTTTTAAGGAATACTTCCACTAAATTCATTACAGTTTGAAGTGCAAGACTGTTTAGTAGGCAAGTAGGTCAGGTTTGGAAGGAGGCATTAGTTTAGTCTGCTCCCACGTCACCGTGACTCTTAGGCAAGAAGATTTGTCCCTAAAATGGTTACCAACAGCCTGCCTCTTGTTGCCATATATTACAGGAAGGAAAGCAATGTCTTGTGTAATGAAATATGATCCTGAATAAACAGACAGTGCCTTACATGGGCAATGCCTCATGTAGTCTAGCATGAAAAATGAGACCAGAACAGAAGGACTGAAGCACAAAGGAAAGTGTGCATTAATAAGTCTGATGAGGTTGTGTTGGGAAGTTGTATTTAGACAAGAGAAGAGTTACTGTTAATCTACCGCCATGTCAGGTATTCATTAAACAGTGTCAGAAGCCCAAACTACTCCACAGATGTGGGGGAGCAAAATGTTCCCCGTAGGAGAGATTTGACCCAGGGCTCCTAGGAGTATGTTACAATAACATGGGTGCCAAGGCAACTGTTGCGGCTATTCATGGACATAGTAATTCCCTTGCTAGCTTTTCTTAGGAACATTGGAAGGACTGCTGGATTTGCCCAGGGGGCCATCTGGTCCAGCCTCCTGTCCTCACAGTGGCCAACCAATTGCCCCAAAGGGAAAGCCACAAACAAAAGCAACTCTCCCCTTCTGCAGTTTCCAGCCACTGGTATTCAGAAGCATGGCTGCCTCCCCTGTGGCCAATAGCAGTTGGTCGCCCTCTTGTCCTCCATGAATCCGCCTGATTCTCCTTTAAAGCCATCCAAGCTGGTGGCCATCGGCTGCCTCTTGTGGGGGAGAGTTCCGTAGTTTAACTCTGCGCTGTGTTATCTGTCCTGAATCTTTCAACATTCACTTTCATTGGACATCCACAAGTTCTAGTGTTATGAGAGAGGAAGAAAAACTTTTCTCTATCCACTTTCTTCATGCCACACACAGTTTTATAAACTTCTACCATGTTGCCTCTTACTTGCCTTTTCTCTAATGCAAGGGCAGTTGCTCCACACTCTTAGGGGTGTGTTTTGTGCTTCAGCAGACAAGGCCACAGGCTCCCCTAGAGGTCCCTGGCCTGGCTGTCTCTTTCTGCGGTGCTGCCTCCTGAGTGGCTGGCTCCCTCCGTCTCTGTGCATTTGGGGTTTTGCCATGTTGGGGGTGCACTAGTGGAGTTTCTAGGGGTGTGGTGGGCATGCCGGCCACTTTTCCTGATGATTTGCTACGTTTGGGTAGTTTGGGTTTCCCTTCCCTTCTGGGCTGGATGAGCATAAGAGCATAAGGTAGAGTGACAGCATACCCCCCCCCCTTGCATAATGAGGGTCTAGGGATGATCAAGAAACAGTTTGATACTAAGCATGGTGATACGTGGAAAGGAGTCCAGAATTTGTCTCTTTTGCTGCTCTAATTAATATGTTGGACCTTTAGACACTGCCGCATTCATTCGCTGCCAGAAATTAAAGCTTATACCTTGAGTTATAAACACCTCAGGTTACAAACTCTTCAGGTTACAAACTCCGCTAACCTGGAAGAGTTACCTTGAGTTGAGAACTTTGCCCCAGGATGAGAACGGAAATCGTGTGCCAGCGGTGCAGCAGCAGCAAGAGGCCCCATTAGCAAAAGAATGTTCTGTTCTCTAGTTAAGAACAGTTTCAGGTTAAGAACGGACCTCCAGAACGAATTAAGTTCATAAGTAGAGGTACCACTGTACATGAAAAATAAAGGCAAATTCAAATTTATTTTTCTAAAATGCTAAAGAAGAAAATCTCACCATGTTTAGTCTAATGGTCATGTAATTTACTGTTCATTTAAACTGAGTCATCCAGACATATGACATTTACTCCCAGGAAATTAAACTAATTCCAGGGAGGTGATTCAGCCCTTAGAATGATTTTTAAAATTGCAAATAAGGTCAAAATTAACATTAAATCCTCATAAAAGTGTCTGCTAAGGAATTCTCTCTACTGAGTTCCCAAAAGTCATGTTCTTGTTTGTGAGCAGTAAATTAGACAGTCATCCAAACAACTAAAGAGGCCTCTCCTTTCTCATGATTCAAATTAATTTATCAGATGCTTCCCCAGACTATTTCATCTTTTGGAAAATAATCATGTCACCATATAATGTCACCAATTTGAATATTCTAAGTATTTTTTATCTTAATTTTCACATCACAAGTCACATAAAATAGTTTCAAAAGATCACAATAGTAGAATAATGAAAAATATAACATATACTATTTGTTTATAAAATACAGCATTACTCTTAAAAATCTTGGTTTAGGATTATTCTTGTGTATATTAGAATCACTGGCCCCAATCCTGAATCCAGCAGGCACCTGGGCCTCCCCATTGTCATCTATGGCAGCTGGACCTCTGTGAATATATGGGGTCCTCTTTCATACCTGGCAAGAGGAAGCATGTGTGTGCATCTCCTTCGGTTTACAAAAATTTAGTCAAGCCACTTGTCTAGATAGGATTTACAACTATCACTCATGCATGTTTTCCCAATATTCTCACCTAAATTTATTGAGTAACTTGCCTAATTACCAAACTATTCTACAGGAACCAAATAATGATAATGATAATGATAATAATGATAATGATAATGATAATAAATTATTTATACCCTGCCCATCTGGCTGGGTTTCCCCAGCCACTCTGGGTGGCTTCCAACAGAATATTAAAATACAATAGTCAGTTAAACATTAAAAGCTTCCCTGAAAGGGTAACAAATGGGTGGTTTCAGAGATGTGACGAGGGAGCAAGAGGACCTAGCTGTTACCTTAGGCTACCTCAACCCAAAACAGGTGAAAGGGAAATGTTATTGGTCAAAAGAGATACAGGGCAAGTTGAAACACAACCACCGAGCACAATGGCAGAGAACAGGATGCTAACTCTGCTCTGCCTGGGCCTGGTAATGGAGCGGATGAGGCCCATGGAGGTGAAACTCAGTCATGAGAAGAGGGAGCTACAGCTGGTTCTTCAGCCCTGCATAGATCTACAGGATTTGGAGCCTGGAGGTGCTAATTTATCTAGCGTTTAAAATGAAGGCCCAAGTAGACTTTGTGGCACACAGTGCCTTGGGCCCACTTCTGCTGACACCCCATTAGCAACCCTTTCTGGACAGTTAATCTGGCTCTGCTAAGGGGCCACAATAAGAGGCCCCAGACAGAACGCTAAGGCACACCACTTGCCACTTTTAAAAAATCAGTGCTTTATATCCGAGTTCAAATGCTTTCAGTGACCTTTTTCTGGGGAGTGGCTTTTAATCTAGTTCATAAAGAAAAGTGGGTTATAAATTTTCAAATACATAAATGCTGCTTGGTTCATTAAGCTCTTAAAGAAAAGACAGTATCTGGCACCAGTATCCTACATTAAAACACTCCGTAGGAAAGAGTGAAAACTGCATGGCCAGCTCATGGCTTCCTTTTCAGGCTGTGTGGGAGTTGTTCTCAAGACCGAGAATGTTCAGGAAGTTTAACACAGATGTTTTCTTTCAGGAGGCGTTAAAGACACCAGTAACAACATCTGGTTTTTTTGGTTGTTGTTTAAAAACATTATGAGAACATAATTTTCCTTCAAAGCTACTGATCACTGAAATTTCCAAACTATGCTTGTGGTCAAACTTGTAATCTTAGACAAGAATCTCAGACATGAACTGTGTAGTTTCTATAAGGAATAATTTCATTACTTCTGTTTAAATAGTACATGCTGGGAACAATCTTCAAGAATTTAACAGACACTATTTAAGCAGCCAATCTTATTTCTCTTGGGAAGGAATTCCGCAATCTAGGAGCAACAACAGAAAAGGCTCTCTTTTGTGTCACCACCCAACGTACTTCTGAAGTTGATGCGACCAATGTGATGTGATCACCTGAGGAACTTAGAAGTCAGGCAGTTTCATGTAAGGAAATACAGTCTTTCAGATAACTCAGGCCCAAGCCATTTAGGGCTTTTTAGGTCATAATGAGAACTCTGAATTGTGTTTGGAAATGGACCAGCAGACAGTGAAGTTGTTTTTACAGGGAGTAACATGTCCCCCTGTAACCGGCCCCAGTCGAGAGTCTGGCCACAGCATTCAGGAATAGCTGAAACTTCCAAATGTTTTCCAAGGCAGCCCTACAGAGAACACATTACAGTAGTCCAACTGGGATGTAACTAAGGCATGCCTTACTATGGTCCGATCTGACATCTTAAGAAATGGGCACAGTTGGTGCACAAGATGCAATTGTACAAAAGCACTCCTGGCCACTGCATCCAGGTTCAGGGCAGAAACCGGACTGGATGAGTAGTATAACCCCACCCAACACAGGCCTATTCCCTGATCTACCTTCCAAGTGACCAGGAGTACCTCTGTATTGAAGCTTCCACTTGTTTGTGCTCATCCATTACTGAGATCAGTACTGATCTGAAACAGATACAGCTCCTTTGATTGTGATGTCACCTGCTTACTAATGGCTTTGTACCCTAAAACTCCAGATGACATTTCACAGTGGTTTTATGTATAAAATAGCATGGAGAACAAGCCTGAGAGGCCCCACATGCCATTGGCCATGAGGTGAACAAGTGTCACCCCCAGTACCTCCTTCTGAACTTGCCCCTCCAGAAAGGACTGGAGACAATGCAAAACTGGCTCCCATCCCAGACAGGTGAATTAGAAAAAACCCCATAACAGCCACAGGAAGCTCGGGCAAGACACTATTAACAAAACATTATCTATCAAAATTTACTGGGCACTGAAAAAATATAAATGAAGGGAGAGCATTCCACTGACAGGGAGTCACAACATAAAAGTCCTTTGAATTGGGCTTGGAAGCATTCAGGCAGAACTGGTGCAAGGAATCATAAAACCCACTGAAAAATACCCCTTCCTCTTGGTTCATGTGGGAACCAATGACAATGCAAGAAATAGCCTCCAGAAGATCAAAAGAGACTACGAGGCTCTGGGCAGGAAATTGAAGCAATTAAATGCACAAATTGTCAGCTCATCTGTCCTCCCAGTTGAACGACATGGCCCAGGGAGAGAGGGAAAAATAGTGGAAGTGAACAGCTGGCTTCGCAAATGGCGTAAACAGGAACGGTTTGGATTCTTAGATCACGGACTGCAGTTTCTTGAAGATGGACTTCTGGCAAGTGATGGGCTGCACCTCACAACGGTTGGGAGGAATGTTTTGGCCAAAAATCTCAGAAACCTCATCAGGAGGGCTTTAAACTGACTAATGTGGGGGAGGGAGACAGTGCTCCTGAAGGTAGGGGTCTATCAATTGATGAAGATGATCATCCAAATGTCATAGACCAAATGGAGCAAACAGCACGCAGACCTAGTGGTGGGAGGAAAAAATCCTTAAATAAGAGACACGGGGGAATGATTAATGGACTTCAATGTCTGTACACTAATGCACAAAGCATGGGAAATAAACAAGATGAGCTTGAGCTCTTGGTACAGCAAACTAAATATGACATAATAGGCATCACTGAAACCTGGTGGGATAAGTCCCACGACTGGAATGTAACAATGAAGGGATACAATCTATTTCAGAGAAACAGACCAGACAAGAAAGGAGGAGGAGTGGCGTTATACAGTGGTGCCTCGCAAGACGAAAATAATCCGTTCCGTGAGTCTCTTCGTCTAGCGGTTTTTTCGTCTTGCGAAGCATTCCTATTAGCGGCTTAGCGGAGTAGCGCTATTAGCGGCTTAGCGGCAATTAGCGGCTTAGAAAAAGGGGGGGAGATGTGAAAGAAAAGGGGTATAAAGAAAAAGATTCGAGATACCAAATAGAGATAGTGAATAACGACTCCAAAACAATTTCTAAAATGTATAAAATTTTGTTAGAATGGCACACAATAGATGAGGAGGTGAAAGTAGTTATGATTCAATGGGCCAAAGATTTAGGATACAACATAGACCTTGGTGATTGGCAGAAAATATGGAATGAAAATTTGAAATTTACGGCATGTGTTACATTAAAAGAAAACGTAATGAAGATGGTTTACAGGTGGTATATGACACCTGCAAAATTAGCAAAGATGTACAAAATCTGTAATAAATGTTGGAGGTGTAAGGAGAAGGAAGGTACATTTATGCACATGTGGTGGGATTGTAAAAAAGTAAGGGGGTTCTGGGAGATGATACACAATGAACTAAAGAAAATGCTAAAATATAGCTCTGTTAAGAAACCAGAACTCTTCCTGCTGGGAATAACAAGAACGGATATAAGTAGGAGAGACTGTAAACTGTTTCAATATGCTACCGTCGCAGCAAGGACACTGTTGGCCCAGAGGTGGAAACAAGAAGAGGTTCCGACTTTGGAGGAATGGAGGTCAAAACTAACAGACTACGCAGAGTTAGACAAATTAACAGGGAAAATTAGATACCAAAAAGACCAGAAATTCATTGAGGACTGGGGGAAATTTACAGAGTATTTGAAAAACATATGTGAGGATAGTACAACGCTAGCGTGTTTCAAAGAAGCTTTGTGAAAATAGAAGGAGTATTGCCAAAAGGCAAGCAAAGATAGAAATATAATATTTAATGGCAATATCTAAAGAAGGAATGTGAGGAGAGGATTTGAACTACGAAAGATTGTCAGAGAAGTTGAGGGAGGTCCAAACAATGTGAAATATGTGATATATAAATGGATTGGTTTATTATTTTTTTTATGGAAAAACTTCAATAAAAATTTATTATAAAAAAAAAATAGAAAAAGGGGGGGAGGGAAAAAACTCGCAAGACTCGCAAGACGTTATCAACTTGCGAAGCAAGCCCATAGGGAAATTCGTCTTGCGAAGCTCCTCGAAAAACGGAAAACCCTTTTGTCTAGCAGGTTTTTCGTCTTGCGAGGCATTCGTCTTGCGGGGCACCACTGTATGTCAGGGATGTGTATACCTGTTGTCAGGGGTTCAGGAGCAGCGGTCTAGGGTTGAGACGTAGAGCTGCGCGCCGCGGCTTGGAAATCGAAACTGAACCTTAATAAAGACTTTTGTATATAGCAAGAACTGGCGTTGGTCCTTTGTGAGCTGGGACCTTGGGCAGCTCTGACAGTAAGCTCCATCTCATAAAAAAAAAACCTTCGCAGCGTGAGTTGGCGCAGCGAGGGGCAAAACTTGGTGTTTTGCGAGCTCACGAAGATCGGCAAGGATGGCTACAGGGGAGAAAGTGACAGCCCTGCAAGAAGCAGTCACGAGGCTTTCCATGGAAGTAGCAGCATCCAGAAAGAGAGAGGAGGAAGCAGTAGCGTTCTGCAAGGATCTGCAAACCAGGTGGGAACTGTTGAGCAAGGAGGGGCTGCCAGGACCCAAACCGGAGGGAATTGGCCTCGGAAAGAGGGGGGGCAGCATCGTATCCCATTTTGATGGGAACCTGCAGCAGTATCCTAACTTCAGGGCAGACATAGTTTTCGCGCTCAATTTGCTTCGGAAAGACTTTAGAGATGAGGAGGAAAAAGTGGGGTTCATAATAACTCATCTGCATGGGGAAGCTAAATCGTGGCTGCGCAATTTATGGCGTGAAAATGACCCCGCCCTCAAAGACTCCACAGCTTTTATCAAGGCTATGGACGCTTGTTTTAAATCAACGGTTGATGTGGATGTGGCCAGAAGGGAAATGCATGGTTTGAAGCAGGGGAAAGCCACTGTGAGACAATATCATGCCCGCTTTTTTGCGTTGGTAAATGCGCTGGGCTGGGAGAAAGACTCAGCTGCCATCAGAGACCTATTCTGGGAGGGGCTGAATGGGGCTGTGAAGGATGAAATTGCGAGGGGGGAGAGACCCAACAGCACTACGGAAGTCGTCCAAAGAGCGCTGGTGATAGGGGTGCGTCTGGAAGAACGCCCTTGGAGCAAGGATGACGGACGTTTGGGACGCACACCAGCCAGATCAACTCCTTTCCTACCCAGAGAGACAGCGCGCGCCCAGTCCACGCCTCCACTGGGAGGGGGAGAAGAGCCGATGGAGATAGGTGGTGCCAGGGCTCAGACAGCAACCAGAGCCCAAACACCAGGAGCAGTCAAGGCGAAGCCTCCAAGAGGGAGCAGGAAGTGTTACATTTGCGACAGTGCACAGCACATGGCCAAAGAGTGTCCCCAGAGGCTCCAAAAGCACACTGCAGCCTCAGCAACAGTAAAAGGAGCAGTTCAGCAGGGGGAACAGCTACAGGGAAACGACGAAGCCTGGCTGGAGGCAGAGGCACTGGGGCCCAGCCAGGTGAGTCAGTGAAGCAGTCCCCAGAGATTTTACAGCCCACAGACCCACTCCCGCCCAAACCGGTGGTGCAACTCACTGCATCGCTCCAGCTACCCAATGGACTCACTATGGAAGTGCCCATTACCATTGACTCTGGCAGTAATGCAGACTTTATAGGAGTGGATTTCATCAAGCAACATCGCATAGCGCTCCTGCCAGCCACGATGCCCCTGAAAGTCGTCACGGTCGATGGCAGAGAATTGCTGGGAGGACAGGTGGTACAGCAAACACCCCCAATGGTGATGCGAATTGGAAATCACGGGAAGTCATCAGCTTCAATGTCACCCACCTGTCAGACACGCCCATAGTATTGGGCATGAGTTGGCTGCACAGGCATAGCCCGGCATAACATGGTACCAGCGTCAATTGACCTTCTGCTCCTCCTACTGCGCAGAACACTGCATCCTGACTGGCCAAGAAGACGAGGGGCAAGAGGATGAACCGCAGCTACACTTAGGCATGCTGCAAGCGGTACCCCACAAGTATAAGGCGTTTTTGGAGGTCTTCTGCGAGAAGGAAGTGGACAAGCTGCCTCCCCATAGGCCCTACGATTGCAAGATTGACCTCCTGCCGGGGGCGACGCTGCCGACTGGGAAACTGTATTCCATGTCTGAAGACGAACTGCAAGAGCTCAGGGAGTTCATAGATCACAACTTGAAGCGGGGATTCATCCAAGAATCCAAAGCAGTGGGGGGCAGTCCCGTGTTTTTCGTGAAGAAAAAAGACACGCCCCAAAAGAGGCTTGTAGTTGATTACAGGGTCATAAATTCGAGGACGAAGCCCACGGCATTCCCCATGCCCAAGATCGACGATCTGCTCGCGACGGTGAGGAAGGGACGCATCTTCACCAAGCTGGATCTTCGAGGTGCGTACAACCTTATACGTATGCGGGAGGGCGATGAGTGGAAGACAGCCATGTTTACGCCTTTGGGCACCTATGAATACAGAGTTATGCCATTTGGTTTACAAAATGGCTCCCATTGTTTCCAAGCCTTCATGCACCACGTGCTAGCGGGACTCCTCTACAAGAAGTGCGTCTGCTTCCTGGACGACATCCTGATCTTCTCGGAATCGCAGGAGGCGCACGAGAGAGACGTCAAGGAGGTCCTGCAGAGACTACGGGAGCACAGACTTTACGCCAAACTGGAGAAGTGCCAGTTCGACATGACGGAGGTGGATTTCCTGGGCTACAAGTTGTCCGACAAGGGACTCGCCATGGACAGCACCAAGGTCCGCTCGGTGTTGGACTGGAAGAGCCCGCGCAATCGGAAGGAGGTCCAGAAGTTCGTTGGCTTCGCCAACTTTTACCGCAAGTTCATCAAGGGGTTCGCGATGGAGACGGCGGCCATCACGGACACCCTCAGCTCTAAGAAGAAGAAGATCACCTGGACGGACCAGGCGGAGCAGTCCTTTCAGAGACTCAAGCGTCTCTTCGCGTCTGAAGAACAGCTGCTACACGTCAACCCCAGCAAACCAATGAGGGTGGAAACGGACGCCTCGGACAGAGCGGTGGGGGCAGTTCTGTTGCAGCAAGATTCACAAGGGGACTGGAGGCCGTGCGCATTCTACTCCAGGAAACTCAGCAAGTCGGAACAGAATTACACCATCTGGGACAGGGAGTTGCTGGCCATCCATGCAGCCTTCAAGGCGTGGCGGCACTTCCTCATCGGAGCCAAACACACGGTGCAGGTCCGCACGGACCATAAGAACCTGGAGTACTGGCGCACGGCACGGTTCCTGAACCAGAGACACATCCGCTGGGCGGAGTTCTTTGCGGATTTCGACTTCAGGATAGAATACATCCCGGGAGACAACAACGTCATAGCGGATGCGCTATCCAGGAAGCCGCAGTATCTCGAGGAAGCGGCACCGGTGGCGGCCAAACACATTTTCGCACCGAAAGCGTGGGCATGCGCTTCAGCCACCGTGGACCTGGACGCGGTACGTCGCGCGCTGCAGACGGATTCCTTCGCACAATCCAAGATGGAGGAGGTGCGAAGAGGCACAGCGAAGGACGACGAGTTCCAGATACGGGACGGACTGCTCATCCGCAAGGGGGCCCTCTACGTGCCGGGAGACGACCTCCGCGCGAAAGTACTCCAGCAGCTACACGACGCGCCCAGCGCCGGGCACATCGGCAAGGACAAGACGGCGGAATTAGTAGCCAGACACTTTTGGTGGCCCAAGATGAGGGGAGAAGTCGCAGATTACGTCACTAGGTATGACACGTGCCAAAGAGCCAAGCCAGTACACAGGCCGCCGGCGGGACTGCTGGAACCGCTACAGACGCCGCTCGAACCGTGGGAGAGGGTGGCCTTGGACTTTGTCACAGAGCTGCCCAGTTCGCGGGGCAAAGCAGCGGTACTCGTGGTCGTAGACATGTTCACCAAGATGGCACACTTCATTCCTTGCGCGAAGGTGGCCACGGCGGAACAAACCGCCAAACTGTTCATAGACCACGTGTTCAAAGTGCACGGCTTACCACGCTCCATCCTGTCTGACCGGGGTCGCCAATTCATCTCCAGCTTCTGGCAGAAGCTGCTGGGCATCCTGAACGTCAAGATCAACTTAGCGTCGGCGAGACACCCGCAGACCAACAGACAAGCGGAGAGGGTCAACGCCATCATGCAGCAGTACCTGAGATGCTACGCGAATCAACAGCCCTCGACCTGGGTGGACTACCTACCGCTGGCCGAGTTTGCCTACAACAACACGAAGCACGTGTCCACGGGGGTGACACCGTTCTTCGCCAACAATGGACGCCATCCCAGAACCTTCCCGGGATTAGAGAGAGTGGGGGAGGGGGAGCCACAGGGAGCAGAGGCTTTGGCAGCGGAGTTACAGGAGGTCCACGAGCAACTCCGAAGGCAGTTGGAGCTAGCAAAACATGCCTACAAAATGCAGGCAGACAGACACAGGAGAGTTGGGGAAGACATCCAGGTGGGAGACTGGGTCTGGTTAGCAGCCCAGGCAGTGCCGGCCAGGACGTTAGCTAAGAAGAAGCTCGGACACAAACAGCTAGGGCCTTACCAAGTCGAGGCACAAATCTATCTGGTAGCCTTCCAGCTGACACTCCCGGAGGGCTCCAGAATGCACCCGGTCTTTCATAGATCAGTGCTCACACCCTACAAGGAACCCCACAGGTTCCAGGCGCCAGGGAACACACCAGACCCACCTCGCAAATCACCAAGGGGGGGGGTCGCCGAGAGCAGGGCCACTCAACGAGGTCACGGAGATTTTGGACTCGAGATGGGGGGAAGAAGGGGTGGAATATCTCCTCGCCAGGGAAGGTACCCCGGCCAGCGCCAACAGCTGGGTACCGTACTACGCGGTGGAGGAGCACTCCCTCAAAGACGAGTTCCATGCACTCTTCCCACACAGACCTATGCCAGCATATTATTTCGACGAATATATTTTCACACCCACACTTTCAGCCAGCACGTTCCAGGGGTTCTCATCAGACGAAGAACCAGCACCCGACACACGCTCACCGGAGGGATCACTCTCGGGGTCTGTTACAGACCGCTCTTATTGGTGGGACGATCAACCGGAGGTGGGGTGGAGCAGGGAACTGCTGAAGGGGTCTTGGCAGGCAGCACCCCCCAAGGCGACCGGGGGGGGGGGAGACGGACATGGACGTGTTGGGGGAGGATCTTGGGTTCGAGCACAGCTGCAGAGAAATGGAAGCAGAGGAGATCGACGTCGACAAGCCCATTCCGGACTGGCCGGACCCAGACGGCCAGATGCACACCAGAGGGGAAGAACTGTATCCCGCACTCACCCCCACAACACTGGAGCACCCGGAACCCGCATCCGAAGAGGGGAAGGGGGGGCTTTGAGGGGGGATGGATGTCAGGGGTTCAGGAGCAGCGGTCTAGGGTTGAGACGTAGAGCTGCGCGCCGCGGCTTGGAAATCGAAACTGAACCTTAATAAAGACTTTTGTATATAGCAAGAACTGGCGTTGGTCCTTTGTGAGCTGGGACCTTGGGCAGCTCTGACACCTGTGAAGAGATCCAAGATTTAGAACCTCAAAGCCAAAGTGAGAGCATTTGGGTCAAAATTAAGGGAGAGAAGAATAACAGGGACCTCATTGTGGGAGTTTACTATAGATCCCCAAGCCAAACGGAGGACATAGATGATGCCTTCCTGGAACAGATGGCCAAGCATGCAAAAGGAAGGGAGATAGTAGTAATGGGGGACTTCAATTACCCGGATATTTGCTGGATGTCAAACTCAGCCAAGAGCATAAGGTCAAACAGATTCCTCACTGGCCTTGCAGACAACTTCGTTGTCCAGAAAGTGGGAGAAGCAACAAGAGGAACAGCCATTTTAGATCTGGTCCTAACCAATGTTGATGACCTGGTTAGTGGGGTAGAAGTGGAAGGATCATTAGGCGCGAGTGATCATGCTCTTCTGAAGTTTACTATACAGCGGAAAGGAGCAGCCAAGCATACTAGGACTCAATTTCTTGACTTTAAGAAAGCCGACTTCATAAAACTTAGGGAAGTGCTGGGTGAGATCCCATGGACAGTAATACAGTGGTGCCTCGCAAGACGAAAAGAATCCGTTCCGTGAGTCTCTTCGTCTCATTCGCCCATTAGCGGCTTAGTGGATTAGCGCTATTAGCGGCTTAGAGGCTTTTAGCGGAGAAGCGGAGAAGCGGCTTAGCGGGGTAGGGGAGGGAAAAAAAGTCAGAAAAACTCGCAAGACATTTTCGTCTTGCGAAGCAAGCTCATAGGGAAATTCGTCTTGCGAAGCACCTCCAAAACGGAAAACCCTTTTGTCTAGCGGGTTTTTCGTCTTGCGAGGCGTTCGTCTTGCGGGGCACCACTGTACTAAAAGGAAAGGGAGTTCACGATGGCTGGGAGTTTGTTAAGAGGGAGATAGTAAAAGCACAACTTCAGGCAATACCAATGAGACGGAAACATGGAAGGTGCTTAAAGAAGCCAGGGTGGCTATCTAAAGAACTTTTAACTGAGTTAAGATTAAAAAAGGATGTGTGCAAAAAATGGAAAAGGGGGGAAACCACCAAAGAGGAATTCAAACAAATAGCCAGCACGTGTAGACACAAAGTCAGAAAAGCTAAAGCACAGAATGAACTCAGGCTTGCTAGAGAGGTTAAAAGCAACAGAAAGGCTTTTATGGGTATGTTCGTAGCCAAAGGAAGAACAAAGAAACAGTGGGGTCACTCAGAGGAGAAGCTGGTGAAATGCAAACAGGGGAAACAGAATGGGCTGAACTCCTCAATGCCTTCTTTGCCTCATTCTTCTCCGATAAAGAAAACAATGCCCGACCTGAAGAATTTGGAGCAAATGCTTCAGCAGAGGAAACACAGCCCAGAATAACTAAGGAGATAGTACAAGAATACTTGGCTAGTTTAGATGTATTCAAGTCTCCAGGGCCAGATGAACTGCATCCAAGAGTATTAAAAGAACTGGCAGATGTGATCTCAGAACCACTGGCAGTCATCTTTGAGAATTCCTGGAGAACAGGCGAAGTCCCGGCAGACTGGAGGAGGGCAAATGTTGTCCCTATTTTCAAAAAGGGGAAAAGAGAGGACCCAAATAATTACCGCCCAGTCAGTCTGACATCAATACCAGGGAAGATTCTGGAGCAGATCATTAAGCAAACAGTCTGTGAGCACCTAGAAAGGAATGCTGTGATCACCAATAGTCAGCATGGATTTCTGAAAAATAAGTCATGTCAGACTAACCTGATCTCGTTTTTTGACAGAATTACAAGCCTGGTAGATGAAGGGAACGCAGTGGATGTAGCCTACCTTGATTTCAGCAAGGCATTTGACAAGGTGCTTGTAAAGAAGCTGGTAAAATGCAGACTTGACTATGCTACCACTCAGTGGATTTGTAACTGGCTGACTGACCGAACCCAAAGGGTGCTCATCAATGGTTCCTCTTCATCCTGGAGAAGAGTGACTAGTGGGGTGCCACAGGGTTCTGTCTTGGGCCCGGTCTTATTCAACATCTTTATCAACGACTTGGATGATGGACTCAAGGGCATCCTGATCCAATTTGCAGATGACACCAAACTGGGAGGGGTGGCTAACACCCCAGAGGACAGGATCACACTTCAAAACGACCTTGACAGATTAGAGAACTGGGCCAAAACAAACAAGATGAATTTTAACAGGGAGAAATGTAAAGTATTGCACTTGGGCAAAAAAAATGAGAGGCACAAATACAAGATGGGTGACACCTGGCTTGAGAGCACTACATGTGAAAAGGATCTAGGAGTCTTGGTTGACCACAAACTTGACATGAGCCAACAGTGTGACGCGGCAGCTAAAAAAGCCAATGCAATTCTGGGCTGCATCAATAGGAGTATAGCATCTAGATCAAGGGAAGTAATAGTGCCACTGTATTCTGCTCTGGTCAGACCTCACCTGGAGTACTGTGTCCAGTTCTGGGCACCACAGTTCAAGAAGGACACTGACAAACTGGAACGTGTCCAGAGGAGGGCAACCAAAATGGTCAAAGGCCTGGAAACGATGCCTTATGAGGAACGGCTAAGGGAGCTGGGCATGTTTAGCCTGGAGAAGAGGAGGTTAAGGGGTGATATGATAGCCATGTTCAAATATATAAAAGGATGTCACATAGAGGAGGGAGAAAGGTTGTTTTCTGCTGCTCCAGAGAAGCGGACACGGAGCAATGGATCCAAACTACAAGAAAGAAGATTCCACCTAAACATTAGGAAGAACTTCCTGACAGTAAGAGCTGTTCGACAGTGGAATTTGCTGCCAAGGAGTGTGGTGGAGTCTCCTTCTTTGGAGGTCTTTAAGCAGAGGCTTGACAACCATATGTCAGGAGTGCTCTGATGGTGTTTCCTGCTTGGCAGGGGGTTGGACTCGATGGCCCTTGTGGTCTCTTCCAACTCTATGATGCTATGATTCTACATGACCTATTCATGTTGAACATGTCTACGTAATAGCGAAGACTCAGTTATGCCACATTCTCAAAGGTGGCAGAGTTAACTGTCTGTCAGGAGATTATTTTCCCCAGCAAGCATGTTGGATGGATGGATAGATGGATGAGAGAGAGAGAGAGAGAGAGAGAGAGAGAGAGAGACCTGCAAATAAGACCCATTTATATTCTCCTTTCATGTAATTAGAATTCCATGGAGGGAGTTTGGGGCTCTGCTTGCTGATCCTACTCCCACCATCACATTCTGCCACGCCTCCATTCATGTATGGAGGACGAAGGCCAGGCGTGGAAAACCTCTTGTACTTGTGGAGGCTCTCCATGCAGTGTAGAACCAGCCAGGATTCCAAATCATGCAGGGAGATTCAATGAGGCTCCCATCTCCAGATCTTTGATTGCACACTCACAGAGGGCTGTTAGCATGGTCAAAGTGATGTGCCAGATCAGACAGGGCTTAGAAAGGCATCCTACTCTCCTCTGCAGACCTACTGACATGCAAGGAGGATGAATGTCCAAATATGGCTACAGTCAGAAAAGTAATTGCCCAAGACCAAAGAGATTGTCCAAGACCTAAGGATTTAAATAACAAGACAGCTTTGTTTAGTAACAGCTCAGCAACAGAATAAACAGCTCTTATATTGCTGAAACTAGGCTTGACTTTCAAATCCTATTTAGTGTCCTGAGTCCCCAGGAGACATCTTGGAGGGGCTGGCTGGGTCAGGACAATGGGTTAGAGGAGCAATGGGTTAAAGGAGTTTCCTGCTGACAAGCCTGAGAAGGAAGCCAACAGGCTGGGACAGGCCATATCAGTGCCTTGAGAATCACCTGAGGTTGGCAGAGCAACTGGAAACCAAGATGGCCATACAGCAGTGGTTTTCAACCAGTATGCCACGGCACCCTGGGGTGCCTCAAATGATGGTCAGGGGTGTCACGGGCAGAAAGAATGTAGTTGGTCAAGGGAGCCATGGACTCAAAAAGGTTGAAAACCTCTGCCATTCAGTGTTTAAACATGTTCATGTATTATAATATTGTTACATAAAAATATGAAACTATGTACGTCATTATTGTTCGGCTGAACAAGAGAAGAAAATGAGAACAGGGGATTAATTTAACTTGTGCTGTAAACATAATAGTGTTTATAAAAAGGCAAAATCTTCCATTTATGAGTAAGTGGAGAGTAGTTTTTCCCACTGCCTATTGTTAAAACTGTTTAGCAACATGTACTTGCACAAATCCCAGGGGTGGGGGGTGGGGTGATTAGAAAACCAGATGGCTGCATTTCTTTCCTTCTGAATTTCTGGATAATTCTCAATTTGGTTTCTACCCATGGTCAGATCAGATGAATTGTAAACATGAAACTAATTCCAAACTTTCAGGATTCTCATAGTCCCATGAGGATTACTCAAGTCAGGAAGAATTTTAATGGAGCATTATACAAAGGCAGTTGTGTCACTATCAAATTGTCGAAGGAAATGCCAAAGAAACAGCATCAAACTCTTCCCCTCTCAAAATCAAATGAAATGTGTCTCGTCCCTCCAAGAAACAGGGAGGATTTGCCATAATACCCAGCTGAGTTCACATGCTACATCATCATTATCATTATCATCATTAATTTTTTAAAAATTATTTTCCCTGTATCAGGAATTTTTTAATGTCTGATGTTTTACAATTTTTTATATGTGCTGTAAGCCGCCCAGAGTAGCTGGGTGAGCCTGGTAAAAATGTTGTTGTTGCTGCTGCTGCTGCTGCTGTTATATACCCCACCCTTCCTCCCAAAGGAGCCTATTGGAGGCAGGTTTCGCCAAACATACTCTAGCTATCCCTCTTGGTGCTTGAGCAATTTTTAGGTGCACATCACCCATAAGATATTTCTTTTACTCAAGAAAATGCTTTGCTGATGCTTTTTAGTGAGAATGCAGCTAATGTAGGCTAGAAGTTATCATCTGAGATATTGTTGTCTTTATTTGTATCAAACATGGCAAAAACAGTATTAAGGAAGATGTGATAAGAAAAATAAAAAATGCCTATCTGAAGGCATATGTTTTATGTAGTGTATTTTATGGGAAAGAAAAAGAGTTTGTATGAGGGGAAATGAATAAAGAAACAAATCTGTTTCTTTCAAAACAGATACCACATCATGAAAAAGGAACAAAAAAACTGCAAATTCTGAAGGATTAAAAATGCCTTTTTGAAATGTATAATATAAATGAGCTCAAGTAGTGCAGAATCAAATTTTAATATGCCTGGATAATTAGGGATTAAAATAGTCCCTCACCTTGTCCAAACATTGCAGTCCTCTTTATAGCCCAGTGCCATGGCAGAGGTCCAGAGTTGTACCCAACTCTGCTAGTTGTGGAGGTTGTCGGTGGGAGGCAATTCTCGCCAACTCCTCGCTCCTGAGAAGCCACCTGACAGCATAGAGGGACTGGCAGGACAAGGGTGACCCCTAGGAGGGCAGCAGGCCAGAAGACCTCAGCACCCCCGTGGAACACAGAGAGGTGTCAGAGGAACTGGTGGATGAAGGCATGGAATACCAGGAGCACAGCAAAGGAGAGATCATACAGCCCTCCACCCAGGGAGGAGGGCGCTAGGACCCTGGAGGAACATAACTCTCCTGCCCACACTGTTTCCAAGGTCCAGGAGGAGTATTTGGAGGGCAGAACAACAGGGGCAGCCTGTCCAAAGGAGTGCAAGATTGAGCGCATGAATTACAACCTGAAGCCAATTAAGAGCCAGGCCAGCACCTGAAACCAATGGAGCCAAGACCCAGGTGGAGAGTCTCTGCCAAGCAGCTGAGGACTCTGTAAGAGGAGAGGTAGCAGGCACTCAGGGTTGCCACAACGTTTCAAGGTGGATGTTTGCTCCATGCAAGAGTTGCACAGGAGGAGGGACCTGGAGAGCAGTGGCGGCAATGATGAAGGAGGCAAGGCAGGAGAGCATTGCCGGAAGAGCGGAGGAGTCGTGCCAGAGAGCTGCTGTGACGCTGGGCAGCGGGAAGAGGCGAAGGCAAGGGGCACTTGGGGAGAGCCACGGTTGCTGGCACCTGGGAATCACGGGGCAGTCGGCTGCAGCATAGCCAGCCACTGACCCCGGCACTGGCACTGAAAACACTCCAGGGCCAGCGCAGCACATGACCTGCTGACCTCAGCAGCGAACATCTGCTGGGACAAACTGATAGCTCGTACTGCTCCATATTTTGATAAAGGAATTTAGCCTTCTTTTACATGGTTGTATTCTATAGACATTTGTGTTTTTAATTTACGTTTTAGAGGTTTGACACGTCTATCAGTAAACTACCTTTGAGGTACCGTACTTTTTGCTCTATAGGGCGCACCGGACCATAGGGCGCACCTAGTTTTTTGGGGGGGAAATAAAGGGGGGGGGAATGTATCCCCCCCCCCGAGCCAAGAAGCCAAGACAGCCAGCGGGATCTATCCCGCTGTCTGTCTGTCTTGGCTTCCTCTTTAGCCACGCACAACCTCTCCAGCCGGGAGAGGCTGCGCGTGCCTTTGGCAGAAGGAACTCCTGCCGGGCTCTGAAGGCTTGCGGATAGCTTCCTGAAGCCTGGAGAGCAAGAGGGGTCAGTGCACACTGACCCCTCTCGCTCTCCAGGCTTCAGCGAAAGCCTGCATTCACTACATAGGATGCACACACATTTCCCCTTCATTTTTGGAGGGGAAAAAGTGTGTCCTATAGAGCGAAAAATACGGTAATTTTTATAGTAAGGGGTCTATATAAATAAAGAAACCAGACCCCAGAGCAAGCCAGAGGCTAGTACAAATGAAAGTTGTCTCTAGAAGCAGAAGGAAAAGTGGGCAGAAAAGGTACATCTTATACAATTAAATAATTTGCAATATAATATGAATTTTTATAGAATATTATAAAAACATAACTTTAATTTGGAAGTGTGTTAGTACTTTAGTGAACATTGAGCTGTAGTGTGCAATATGTACGGTGTAAACTGTGTTTGTGTGTTAATATAAATAAAAACATCAAATGCTTTTTTTTAAAAAAAGTTCAATTGGAAGTGTTTACCAGGAATCTGTTTACTAGACTAATAATAATAATAATAATAATTTTATCATTTATACCCCACGCTTCTGGCTGGGTTTCCCCAGCCACTCTGGGAGGCTCCCAATAAAATATTAAAAACAAAGTACAGCATTAAACATCAAAAAGTTCCCTAAACAGGGCTGCCTTCAGATGTCTTCTAAAAGTCAGATAGTTGCTTATTTTATTGGCATCTGCTGGGAGGTCGTTCCACGGGGAGGGTGCCACTACTGAGAAGGCCCTCTGTCTGGTTCCCTGTAACCTCACTTCTCGCAGTGAGGGAACCGCCAGAAGGCCCTCGGCGCTGGACCTCAGTCTATTTCCTTTCCCATAACTAACTGGCAGTGCATACAGAACTTCAGGGGATGATATTGCCTACATGCAAGCTCAGAGCAGAGTCCCCACCATTCTGCAGCTGGAGGCGGCCAAAGTCAGCAGAGCGAGAGGCAGCACCTGGCACCCCAGAGGCCAGTCTTTCTGTATCTTGAATGAAAAAAGAGAGACTGGGATGATGCAAGCATCTGAAATCTTGAATCCCAAAATGAAACCAGCTGCACTCGGGATGAGGAGTGTCCTAAGCAAGGCCAGTGGGGCTTGGCCTTGCTTGACCCAGTGTTCGGGTAGATGCAGAAGACTTTATGTGAAGAAAGACAAAGGGTTACTGAAAAAATAGAAATATCAGAACGCATGTCTATTTCACTTCCTGTGTTGCAACTTTCTTTCATAAGGATGCTTTCATAGATAAGCCAGAAATTTAGCCAGTTGCATATAACTTGTAATAACGATTTTCATTATACATGATCCATTTTATTATTTTCTTCCTTGAATGCCTTTCAGTAACACTTTCATCAGCAACAATTATTATACAAGAAGAGCCCACTCATACTAATAACAACGAACTTGTAAAAGTCACGCTAAAAAGAGGCCATGGCAAACAATGTCTTGCTGAATAAAATGTGAATTTTAAAAATAACCCATTTTTGATCAAAGTTCCAAAGCATTAACCAAACATTGTGTCTGGGATGCTGATGGGAGACAAACTATAATCTTAAATGCACTTTGTGAAAATACTTTAGGCTGCAATCATAACTCAACCTACTTGAGAGTAAGCCCCACTGAATTCAGTAGGACTTTATTCTGAGTAGGTGTGGTAAGGACTGTGCTGTTGGGTTTCAGCAGAGATGGCTTTTACATAATTTGTTTAAGATTAGTGTATAAAGCATTTTAGGAGATCAAGTAACGTCTGCTTTAAAAATCACTAGCATTTAGAATTTGTATAAATATATAGCACAATATTGTACATGGAATCAGTAGAATCTAAACATTTCTCAAGAAAGTACACCAAATATCTTCACAACAGATGAGACATAATATCCATATTTAAATTATGGGACATGAAATACAGAGCCAATTGTATAAACTCTCCTACCCCATTCCAACATACTCCTCCTTCCGTTTTCACACAAACAGGCTATTCATTCACAACCATTGAATATAATTGTCCAGATTATTTTCAGTTATGCTCCATTCTGCCTCCTGTTCAGTTACTTACAAATAACAGCTGTGACAAAATAATGCTGTCAGCTTTTTTTCCTGCTAACATGCACTGGATTGCCTACATTTCCAGAGCTCTCAAACAGCCACAACTAACGTAATGATGTTTTGTTTTCGGAACAATGCATCATAAGCATATTTTGAACAGGTGGATCCAACGACTCCTTCATAGGCAACACATGGAACCAGAAGAAATGTTGTGGCTCAACTACAGGAATGTTGCTACTCTCCCAGTACATGTTAGGCTCTCAGTAATGTTGTTATGACTCACTTTTTCTACCATCTACCTTTACCTCTGCTTTTCATGAACACAAAAAACTAGTAATCCCTAGCCAAATGTTTCACTCCTTGCACCAAGGCGCTGAAGTCCCAGTAGAAGTCAGCTCTTGGCTGTACTTGCTCTCATGAGGCTGCTTGCTCAGCTGCCTAGTTATTAGATTTTTATATCACCTGTCAATAAAAACTATCTCACAGGTTTCAAAAAGTTATTCTCTTTCTGCTACCTAAAGTCCTGCCAATCAAGTCATTGTATGTTCCAATTGCAAGCAATTCCCATATCACTTCATTAGGGCTGCACTAAATATTCTGATCTTTGGGTGGAAAATATTATCTATTAAGACACTCAAAGTTCACCTTTTTTGCACTTCTAAGCACTTCAGCAATAATGTATATTATTCACTACAGCCGCTTCCTTCTCACAACAGCCAATCAGTGAACACAGGGTGAATATTGTGGCATCACCATACTAAATAGCCATTTACTTCTGGAATTTGGGCAGTGTCACCAAAGATGAACATGGCCAACCTTTCCTGTACCACCTTGCCTTCACTCTGGGTGGCCAGGAGGGTGCAGTGGAGCTGTGATTGTCCTACATGTTGAGGAGGAGCATGGGAAAGTGGCTGCTATTGTAGCTGAAGCACTTGAGCTTACTGAGCGTATGGCTATTGCTTCCACCCCCTCCTAAGAGGGGGAAAGTATTATTCCTCTTTACAGGCTCCCCAAAATCACAAAAGGGGAGCATTTGCAAAATTTAGTGGAGTCTGCCCCACCCAAAAAAAGTCCCAAACATGTCCTCAAGTCACTAGCCCCATTGCAAGTGTCAGTCTCGATAAAAACTGTGACTAAACAGCACAGACTGGGTTTTCCCCTGACTGCTTGGCATTTCCACCCCGCTTCTCCTGTGCCTCTGTGCCTCTCCTTCACCTGCTATGCAGGTTCTTCTTTATGGGTCTCTGAGAGAATGGGCTTTGATAACCATGGAAAGAAAAAACATTGCGCTGATGGTGAATGGATGAGGCAGGACTGGGGTGTGATTAACACATAAGTTAATAACAACGTATTACGTTTCCAGCCTTCAGCAAAAAAGTGAGAAAGAGCTACTATTCTCAGTTATGATGTATGAGCAATTGGGGAAGGTGTTAGAAATCTGCTCTGCAAAAAAACAATCATGGTGTCCTCTGACACATTTATGAATCTGGAGCTATAAAACATCTCCTGACAGAGCAAAACACAGTCAGCAGGGGAGCTTCTCTAAAGAGATTTGAGCTCTCTTCAAATGTTTATAGGAATATGACGTGCTCTTGGCAGCAGAACTTTGAGCAATGCTATGACCATGGATGGTAAGGACAAAATCAGCCCCAGTAAGCGATGCAAGTAGGCATTCCTCTCCCCCAATGAGAAGGAATTCCACTTTCATGGCAGGCATTGCTTATTCAAGAAATATTTGCCTTCTGAGGGCTGTATGTATAGTCACACCAGTAGGCCCAAAATTAACAAATGAAATGCTGTAAACTCTGTAGTTGCCTAATAAACAATATAAGATTTATTTATTTTATTTTTTACAGAAGTCTTTGAAAGAACAGTACACCCGTACTTACCTAAACACATTCAAGAAATACGGTGCTGAATTTTCAGATGTGGGAGAACATGGTTCAAATGCTTGAGACAGAGGAGCAAGTGAAGGGGAAATAAGTAGAGAGCAAGAACTGTTTTTATCTCTTGGTCCCCCATACTCCCCTCCATGGATCACTGCCTTGCCCTGGCGAAGGGGCTTGAATATCTCAGAGAAGCTATGAACTATGCCAAGATGAATAGGTCATAGTGGAGAGTTTTGACCAAACGTGATCCACCTGGAGGAGGAACCGGCAAGCCACTCCAGTATCCCTGCCAAGAAAACTCCTGGACAAAGACAACAGGCATATACTTTAGCCACCTCATGAGAAGAGAAGACTCCCTGGAAAAGACCTTGATGCTGGGTAAGATGGAGGGCACAAGGAGAAGGGGACGACAGAGGACGAGATGGTTGGATAGTGTTCTCGAAGCTACCAGCATGAGTTTGACCAAACTGCAGGAGACAGTGGAAGACAGAAGTGCCTGGCGTGCTCTGGTCCAGGGGGTCACGAAGAGGCGGACACGACTAAACGACTAAACAACAACAACCCCCATACTTCTGCAACATTCAGATGTTAAGTTAACTGTGGTCGCACCTAAGAATAGCAGTTCCATCAGCCTTTCCCAAGCTCCCTCATCCCTTGCTCCCAAGTGAGCTGTTTTTATGATCCTTTCTTTTTACTATTGGATCCATCCTCCTAAAACACAGTGCTTATTTATACTGAATACCTTTTCATCTACCTTCTAGATCCACTATTTATTTTATGTGAAATTATTTTATTAATGTGAACCCATTTGTTCTTTACTTTGATTTGAAAGAAATCTATTACTAGCTATTTCTTTGAAACCACAAGATTTGACTTTTCTGTTTCTCTATGCAATTAAAATAAGGATTTTTCAATGGCAGTCTGGAATGTATATGTTTAATTACAAAGAGCATCTTCTACCCTGCCTTGTTCCACCTTGCAGATAATTATCAGGCTGACAAATAGGAACCTGCCACCATGAGAAAAATGGCACAATAATCTCCTCAGTGTGACCTCAGCCTATGGAAATATCAGAATGCCATTTGTTAGAGGATAATAAATAAATATTTCAATACTTCCTTTTTCCCTGAAAGGGACTCAAGACAGCTTACAGATAAAATAAGAATAGTTAAAAATATTGGGGGGAGGGGAGACAATCTTTAAAAAACAATGAAACATTAATAAAATTGAAACCATACACATATATATGCCTATGATCTATTTAAAACTAGCAAGCACAACAAAAACAGCACGCCACCAGCAGTCACCAAAAGCGGTCAGTTCCCCAAAGCCTGCTGGAACAAGAAGATCTTCACCTGCTGGCAGAAGGACAGCAAGGAGGGAGCCAGTCTGGCTTCCCTAGGCAGGGAGTTCCAAAGTTGCCTGGGAGCAGCTACACTGAGAAGGCCCTCTCCCCTCCCCCCCCCCCCAGCATGCCTGTGAAGATGGCAGGACCAAGAGAAGGGCTTGCCTTTTCAGATCAGAGCCCGGGCAAGTTCTTATGAAGGAATATGGTCTTTCTGATGCCAGGAAGCAGACAGCCACCAGTTGCCTGTTGTCTCTGGCCAGCGTGCTCTCCAGCCTGGCTGCAGTTCTGGGAGCCCCACAAAGTCGCAGAGCCCTTTTCTGAGGCAGCCCCATACAGGGCGCAAGGCAGTAGTCCAAGTGGGATACAACAAAGGCGTGTGTTGCTGCGGCGAAAGCAGACATCTTCCCTTGTTTTCCTTAAGTTCTGCCAGAGTGTATGCATGTGGGGTAAATTCTCATCCCCTCTGGTTTGACATGTCATCTGAATGCAGTCAATAAGTGAAGAAGAGTAAGCACCTTCCTGTCCCAAGAAGGTGGAATTAGTTTTCACTGAACTTTTATTGCTCAATTGAGATTTAGTCCTTGGTGTCAAATTACGACTCTCAAATAATTCCACGCAGCAGTTACGTCAGTTGTTCAGGGACATAGTCAAAATGGAAACAGATTTTACATTTATGCCTACAGCTGTGGAACTGGGTATCCAGCCTCCCTGCACCCTGTAGAAAGCCCATTCCTATTCTAAAGTGGGATTTAATTTATCATAGCTAGAAAATCTCTTATGATAAACCAGCTAAGGAATAGCATGGGAAATGGAATGGAGAATGTATGACTGGACCGACAGGGAATAGCATTTCAATATTTTCCCTCTATTTCACATGCTTATCCCACATCCACACTGTATAGAATCCTGTTGTAAGTGTTCAAAGAATGTGCCATTCATAGTTAAAATGAAGTCAAAGAGCATGAGAGACTTGATGGCTTGATCCCAAAAGAATTGGTCCAAATTGCAGTAAGAAAAAAGTCTACAGAGCAGGATAAGGTCAAAGTAACTTAGGCAATAATTCTTCTGTAAATCTCATTAATGTGTTTTTAAATCTGCAGAGTACATCCACAAACAACACCATTTATAAAATTTGTTTAGCATCTTTGGAACCACAAATGTAGCTTACATGACAGTGGTATGAAAATCTGTAACATTCTGTTTCATCTGTTTCATTATATAAAATCAAAATAAATATCTTTAAAAAAGAAAAAAGAAAATCTGTAACATTCTGTTCTTACTAAAACCCTGATTAAATAAATAAAATGGCTAAAAATACAATTTAAAATATTATTATAAAATTGAGATTACAAGTAGGACTGCTGAGTATTATGCAACTAACTTGAATTAGTATATAAAATTATAGAATTGTAAAGTTGGAAGGGACCCTGAGGATAATCTAGTCCAACCCCAGCAATGCAGGAATATGCAGCTGTCCTATATGGGGGCTGAACCTGCAACCTTGGCGTTATCAGACCATGTTCTAACCAACTGAGCTATCCAGTGCAATATAGTAACAACTTATTGGGTGGATGAGTAAGATTCCTTTATAAAGATAGCTGCCTCAGGGCCACCCAATCAGCTCTGGAGAAAGGTCATCTCATGGGGCTCCTCCCTCCCTCCATGGTCAACTGAGAGTAGCCGTTCCCAGGAGCTGCATCAACCACTGAAGGATCTTCTGAGTAGGGAAAGGCCATCTTACATGGGGGCACAAATGAAGGAGCCCCCATTGATAGTGCAGCACATACCAGGTTGCATAGATGGTTGCCACAGCAGAATATGGGACTTTCAGGGATCTGTAAGCAAGCCACTCTATACTCCCCTATTGCTGGGGGTGGGGAGGGGAGGGAGAGACTGAAGAGACAACCATAGAATCATAGAATCATAGAATCATAGAGTTGGAAGAGACCACAAGGGCCATCGAGTCCAACCCCCTGCCAAGCAGGAAACACCATCAGAGCACTCCTGACATATGGTTGTCAAGCCTCTGCTTAAAGACCTCCAAAGAAGGAGACTCCACCACACACCTTGGCAGCAAATTCCACTGTCGAACAGCTCTTACTGTCAGGAAGTTCTTCCTAATGTTTAGGTGGAATCTTCTTTCTTGTAGTTTGGAACCATTGCTCCGTGTCCGCTTCTCTGGAGCAGCAGAAAACAACCTTTCTCCCTCCTCTATGTGACATCCTTTTATATATTTGAACATGGCTATCATATCACCCCTTAACCTCCTCTTCTCCAGGCTAAACATGCCCAGCTCCCTTAGCCGTTCTTCATAAGGCATCGTTTCCAGGCCTTTGACCATTTTGGTTGCCCTCCTCTGGACACGTTCCAGTTTGTCAGTGTCCTTCTTGAACTGTGGTGCCCAGAACTGGACACAGTACTCCAGGTGAGGTCTGACCAGAGCAGAATACAGTGGCACTATTACTTCCCTTGATCTAGATGCAATACTCCTATTGATGCAGCCCAGAATTGCATTGGCTTTTTTAGCTGCCGCGTCACACTGTTGGCTCATGTCAAGTTTGTGGTCAACCAAGACTCCTAGATCCTTTTCACATGTACTGCTCTCAAGCCAGGTGTCACCCATCTTGTATTTGTGCCTCTCATTTTTTTTGCCCAAGTGCAATACTTTACATTTCTCCCTATTAAAATTCATCTTGTTTGTTTGGGCCCAGTTCTCTAATCTGTTAAGGTCGTTTGGAAGTGTGATACTGTCCTCTGGGGTGTTAGCCACCCAACCATGGTGGCTCTTTCACAACAGAACTCCCATTTACAGGAAGAGGAGGCTTCCGTGTGTCCAATTGCACCAGTGAGGCTTGTTTCTAAACAGGCCTGCATAGGATTCTTGTGACATAAGCCTGTCTTTCAGGAGCCCTTAAATGTTAACTATAACATTTCCAGCAGCTCTGCCTTTTGCAGACATAGGGCAATTTCATGAAGTAGTTTCAACTTTGCTTTGGGTTTTAGTGTGATCATTTGTGCATGTCACACACATTCAATTATATTTAACTTATAACTAATCAAATCAAATCAAATACCTTTATTGACATCACAGTATAAAGCATTTCAGGTCACTGGAATAATTAAAAGAACAGGGGTGAAGCTGTCGAGGACAAAAGGTCACACTGTGCTCATGTGCACTTAGATATTCTGCTTTGCCCTGTCTGTTCCCCAAAAGGATGGTTCGTTGGGAACCCTTTCGGGTGAAATTGTAACTTGTAACTAATTGTGTTAACATTTAATAGTTTTGTTAATACGGTTATTTAATTAATTTGTGCATAACATTTTCATTTCATTTCATTGCAGTACATGTGTCAGGGCGGCCCTTAGTAATGTTAGGTAGCTATTGATTCAACAGTCTGCCCTTTCGTTTTCTAGGACAATGAAAGCAGTATTTAAGCCAGCTAGATAATCAAATGATCATTTATTTCCATTAGGACTTCAGTTTGTTCTCTGTTTACTAGCAAATGTGAAATTCTTTCTCTGGAATTTCCTGCTTTACTTTAGCTTCCTAATTTGTAAATTATGTTGTGCTTCAGCAATGTCAACAATTTAAGTCATTAGCATGTATTGAATTATTTTGATTAACTCTCCTAAGGTTACTTAAAATTTTGTCTTTCCCTCTGTGAAAAGGCTCTGGGTTGTTGCTTTCCCCCCTCGTCACAAATATTTGTAGTCTCTCAAAGTTTGCTTACTTTTGTTTGACCCTCTCTGTGCAAAAATAAATGAGGGGGGGGAATCTTAAACATTTAACCACCATGCTAGTATTATATCATGTGCCTTTTCGTCCTGTAAATGGATTGTTTTCATAATTTCTGCTTAGAATAGTTTATGTAGTCTGACACTTCACATCCATACTGGCTGATAAATGTGAAAAAGTCAGCTTCTGGCATTCCCCCAATATCAGGGAATTACTTTGCTTCTGAAAATGAATACATCTCTTGCACCTCTTGCACCACTGCCATCTGAATAAATTCATGCTTTCTTAGTAATACCATTTTCGTTAGAGCCAAACTGGATGTTACATGGCAGATATGTGCAAGTTTCCTGATGTTTTCCATATTTATTTTCTTCTTAACAGCAAGCAGCTGCAGAAAGGTACAACTGGGAACAGTGTGTGTGGGAGCTGCTTAACCCTTCCCACCATGGCAATTTTCCTGCTGAAAAATGTCTTATTTGAGCTGTTTTTCTGCTCAAATTATCTTTTTAATCAACAACTTGCCACCCCTGGTCCCTAAACTGTGACAAGGCCTGCTGGAGAAGGGATGATCTATTTCCCCCATCCTACGGTTGGGGTGTGCGCTTGGGGGAACTTACAGGGCATTGCAGCCGAGATGGACTGAGGGTGAAGAAATTGTGCAATGGATAGGAACATCAGGCAAGATGGATTTGCTGAGATTCGTGAGATTTGGTAGTATAATCTCTGGAAGATGTCATCATACGTGTCTCAGCCTCATGAAGCCATTACATATCCCTCCCACCCGATCAGGGTCACACCAGGTCACAGCTTGGCTGCCCCCTAGTGGCCAGGAAGGATTCTTATGCCATCTTGGATGGCCATGCAAGGCTGCTAATGACAAGTAGAGAGGCGACCAATGTGCTGGGTTTGCAAGTCAGAAGTGGGTCTGGACTCTGAGCTGATATATATCTTAGAAGGAAAGATACAATGCAAAATGTGTAGGCAAATTCCAAGTCATCGCTGTGAGATGGTGAGCTAGCTTCACTACTCCTGTCTCTCAGTGTTTTCAGAGCTGTGATTGATGCATGAGTTGTTTGGACACCAGGTGAGAGGAATCCGTGGGGTCCTAATGAATTACTGCTTATAATTTTTTTCAGCTTCCATCTCATTTTGTAGTCCTTGAATCTTCATAGTTCTAAACACCTCATTTCCCCTAACTTTCCACTGCTCTTCATTTCTTCCTAGCAACCAGAATGGGTATTTACTGTGGTGGGTTAATCTGAGATCAGATTATATTTTAGAAATTATTTCCTGCAAATACTATGCCCAACACTTGTAGGTGGATGCTAAAGAACCTCTCCCTGCAACAACATAAACACACCCCGTGCACACCTTGCCCAATGAGTGGAGGGCTAACCAGAAGCTGATTCTGGGCTACTGCTGGACTTGGCCCCCAGTCAAGTGCTCAAACATCACCCAGAGGGCAGTTAGGCTTCAGCTGCATACTCGGGGGTGGGGGGTGGGGGTGGAAAAGCAGCATGGACCAGCAAAGCAAATAAGAAAGGGAGGTGGGTGGCCTTCAGCCTCTCTCTTGTATTTGCGTTCAAAATTGGGGCTGGGAATTTGCTTTTATAAGACCCTGGGGAGCTGCTGTCAGTTAGTGTCGTCCATTTTGAACTACATGGACCAATTGTGTGCCTCTATATTTCTAAAAATAGCATAACCCTAATATTTCTAAAAATAGCATAACCCTAATAAACTACTGAATAAAGTACTTTACTGAATAAAGTCCTGTGACACGTAAGTCCATGAATGGAGACTGTCTCATCCCTGCTTATCACAACGTTGTCTGCATTGTGTCTTTCTTGCAGGAGAAACAGAGCAGGGGAGACAAAAATGAACAAACTGTCCACTTGTACATCTCCCTGCCTGAAAAAATAGGACTTTACCCTCCCAGTCTGTTAGCTCAGAGAACAATCTAATTGCTCTATCATTTTTTTAATGTATCATTTTACCCAATGATTCTGCTCATTTTCACAACGCTGATCATCCACCCTTATGTTATCTTTGGGTTTAGTTAGGCTATTGTCTATGCAGCCTTAACTACTATCTGTATTCTGATCACAGGAGCAAATTCCTATAAAATATTTGAGATGGCTGTCCCCCACCCCCACCCTGCCAGTTAATGGGCATTGCTATTCAAATGGTGTGCCTACACTGTGTTATGTGATCAACTCTGCAGGTTGGCACCCTGATTCTGATAAGACTCAATTCATATTTTTACAACTGTCATTACCAGTGATCTTCAATCTTGCATCACCAGCTGGCCCTGGCATCTCAGAATGGAGGCATTATAATTATTTTAAGCATAATAAATATCACTCTTTTCTTTTCATTATTGTTCTCATTGTAATGCTAGAAAACTGTCACCCTTTTCTGTCACTGATCTATGTCTTAATTAACATCTACTACTTGTTTTGCACAATTTTGCTTCATTACTGGTTTCAGTGATGAGGATGGGGGTGTTAGTGGAGGGTTAGTATCTTTGGAATCTCAACTAAAACATCCATGACAGATGGCCATCCAACTTCTGTATACCAACTTCCAATGAAGGCAAATCCACTACCATTCCGCTGTCAAACAGCTCTTACTGTCAGAAAATTCTTCCTGACATTTAGTCAGAATCTCCTTTCTTGAAACTTGAAGCCATTGTTTTGGGCCCTACCCTCCAGAACAGGAGAAAACAAGCTTGCTCCATCTTCCATGTGACAGCCCTTCAGATATTTGAAGATGGCTCTCATATCTCCTCTCAGCCTGTTCTTTTCCAGGCTAAACATACCCAGCTCCCTCAACTGTTCCTCATAAGGCTTGGTTTCCAGACCCTTGATCATTTTGGTCACCCTCCTCTGCAAATCTTCCAGCGTGTCAACATCCTTCTTAAATTGTGGTACCCAGAACTGGACCAAGGCAGAATAGAGTGGGACTATGACTTTCTTTGAGCTGGAGTACACAGTTGACTCTTGTTAAGGTTAAAGTCTACAACCTTATCACATGCACTGCTGCCAAAGGTGGTGTCCTCCATACTATATTTGCGCATCTCGTTCTTCCTGCCTTAAGTGTAGACCTTTACATTTGTCCCTTTTGCTAGTTCTGGCCTAAGGTTTTTTAGGGGGAAGCTACCACCAGAGGTTGCTAATTAGTAAAAGAGAGAATATATACTTAAAAGAGATGAAAAATGCTAACTTGGAATGAGTTCAAAAGGCAAGAGGATGGGCACCACCCCTGGTTTCAATACTTCCAGGTAAGGAGTATTCATATAAAACAAATTATTAATTTTTTATTAATTTTTTATTAATTTATTATTTATACCCTGCCCATCTGGCTGAGTCTCCCCAGCCACTCTGGGCAGCCCCCAATCAAATGTTAAAAACAGTACAGCATTAATATATAATCCAATATAGCAAACATTAGACTTAAAAGTAATCTATTCATGAAAAGTATGATGTGTTAATATTTTAAATAAATATAATCAATGTCTTTTGACACCATGGAGCCAAGCAAACAGATCTCTTTGAGGTCAAGGAATTCACACTACTGCCTACCTATCTTCTGTAGAAGATGCCAGACGGTCTGAAGTACCATTGCTTTTTTTTTGCCTTTTTTTGCAAACACCTGGTAGGATTATCAAGGGCATGATCAAGTCAACTAAAGTGACACCTACAGGTCAATGCAGGTCAGTGATGATGGGAGCTGGAAGGCCACACTGGCTACCCCTACTCTAGATTTTATAGGATTTGCTACATGCAGAACCGGTTGATATATCTGGTGAATATCCGACTTCCGGGTTAGCGCCATCGGCAATGGCGGAATTCCTCTGATCCAGAGGAACCCGCTCCGCGAAAATTGGGTCTTGCCGCCGCGGCGAAGGCGGAGACCCTCTAAAAATCCCAGGCGGAGGAAGCCTGGGAACGTGGGATTCGGCTGACACCAGGAGCGCCCCCCCCTACACGCAAGGAAACCCCTTTTCGGGGATCCGAAGTGACGTGGGGTGAGCGGCGCGGTGTTTTGAATCGACCGCTATTTTTACGGAGTGAAGCCGCACATCCGTTGCCGGAGAGCGCTGACTTTTTCCTGTGGACAATTGGACTCTAAACAAGTACCCGTGAGTAGAACGGAAAATTGGACTAAGAAACATCTTAATTTGGCATCAAAGCGGGAAGGTTCTAAACAGGAAGTCCGCCTTCCGCTTTTGTAAATAGATTGAAGCAAAAATTGTGCAAGCTGAAGTCTGGAAAGTCATATATAAAGGTCTAAATTTCCTTCAGTTTTAACCACCAAAACCCCTCTTGGAAGCAGGAGAAAAGAGGGGGGAATTTTGACTAGTCAAGCCTGCAGGAGAAAGAGTAAAGAAAGATAAATTTCCACTGTCTCAAACCTGGGAACGGGGTGTCAGAGACAGAAATTTCTGGGGAAGTTCATTGACTGTGAATGGAACGTCTTTTGACAGATAGTTAAAGAAGAGAAACAAATTAATTCCAATGTTGCCTTTTGCATTTAAAAGAAACAAAAAATTTGAAAAATAAAAGTAACTTTTTTTGTTTTGTTGGACTTGCTTTTAAAAGATGGATACAAATAGAAATTGTCTCCTCTAGAGGGAGCCTGTTAAATTGTTGCTGGAGTTGATCTGGGGATTTCACAGCTGTGAAGATTAGGATCGTGGGACCAGACTCTGACCTTGAACAAAAATGTGTTTAGAAGAAGCTTTAGTGCTTGCTCTTTGCAAGACAAGTGCTTTGTTGGAGCAGTTGCATGAGAAGATGGATTTGCTGACTGTTGCAGTCATAAATCTTGGACAAACAGCGAATACTCTTACAGAAACTATTCAGGAATCAACCCAGGAACCTGTTTTGATAGGGCAAGCGCAAATGCAGAAGATAATGGAGGAGGTTGTTGCTCAACCTCAAGCAACACAAATGGAGAGACCCGAGGCCCTGCAGGAGCATAAGCCGCTGTTCTTGAAGATTGAATCTGGAGCGGGCCGGGGGGGGTCCTGGAGTTGTGGGGGCCCTTAATTTTGGAGGGACTTTGAAACATGCTTTTAAATACTTTCTGGATTACATTGCTGAATGTGGGGAATGGGCTGATCTGCTGAGGGGAGATGGGGGTTTTTTTGGGTTGGAGTTTCCCCGAGACCTACTCCTCAATGAGAAAGGAAAGAAATTAAGAAAAAGATCAACAAAAGATAAGGTCAACTGCAGGTATAAACAAGAAGAAGATTTGCAGAAGGGACATGGAAGAGACTTAAGAGCCTCGGACACAAGATTACCAGGTTGATGGACTAGAAGGAATGGACAGTAAGGACTGATATAACCCGAGACCAGGAAAAAGAGACGCTGGAGGAAGATTGGAAGAAAGTTTTTAAAGATTTATTTGGGAATTAGTGTAAAATTAATGAGTATTAGGAAAAATGTTGGAATGAAACTATTTGGCTTTAGTAGAAATGAGATAAGGAGTTATGTATAAATAAGTATTAAGTTTTAAGCTTTGAGGTATTTTATGGTAAGATAAGGTTAAAATAAATTAAGGCAAACTGAATGACAGAATATAGTGAAAGATGGAAAGGATTTGTTGAGTTAATTAATAGGTTAGACAGTTAAGATAAATTACCCAATAAAAATTGAGAAAGATGGAAAGAATTTGCTGAAACAAATAAGTAAACTAAAATACAAAAAGGGAGGTGTGAGGAGGTCGAGGAAACAAGTAATTGGAAGATTAAGATATGGAATATTGGTTGTTGTTTTTCCTGTTTTTTTTTGTTATTGTTGTATTGGTCCCCCCCCCCCCGTTTCTTATGTATTGTAATGTATGTTTTGTTAAATTTTTTTGTTCTTTTCTTTTCTTCTTTTTTCTGTAATTTTTAAACTTTTAATAAATATCATTTTTTTTTTTAAAAAAAAGATATATCTGGTGAATATCCTTACAGAAAGACCATTTTCTTCAGCATGCAAATAGCTCTGCTTCTCTCAGCAGCGTAGCAAGCCACTGGGGTGCCTGGGGCAGGAAAGCTAGAGGGTGGGTTGTGCTGCTGGAGCTGCGTCTCTCCCAGGCACCTCCACGTGGGAGATGCTGTGTGCGTGTGCCAGCCCAGCATGGCCTGCAAAAGCAGTGTGGGGCTAGGGTTTTCAGAGTTTGTTTCAGAGTTAGGGTGAGGAATGGGGTCTGGCCAGTAGGCTAGATTGTTAACCCTCCCCAACCCTTGTGGGCCAGGTTTGACAGGTGGGTGGAGCTGCCCACTTGTCAGTCATCTAATGTCACAATGTCACATGACCTTTTTTGCCCACAAGGGTCTTCCATAGTACGTACTTGGCAAAGTGCTCTGCGAGACAGAGCTTTGAAGCCCAGGCAGAAGGGCGGGGTATAAATAATAAATTGTTGTTGCTGTTGCTGCTGTTGTTACCTGATAACCAGCAGAATATTGGCAATTCCTTTTCAAAGTGCTATCTTGCTTTGTGAGTGTGAATAAAAATCCTGATCTGCCCCCACTACTTCTCTCAGTCAGTCTGTCATGTGTATCTCCTTCAAATGTAAAAATTGGTGCCTTAGAAGCCTACCTGGGAGACATGACTGATGTGAGCATCTGGCTCTGCATTTTGTTTGTCAGAAAGAGCGAGGGGTCACTCCTCCCAGAGGAAAGAGACTTTAAAAAGCTGAGCTGCCCTGGCAGTGTTGTTCCCTCCCACCATCAGGGATCCAGATCGGACTTTCTATGAAGCTGGCCATCTTCGCTGCTGGCTTGTAAGCCAAACAGCTCTATTATAGTGAATAGGCTAGCATTAGTTCAGTTTTAGAACCACAGGGCTCTGGTTTATTGTGTTGCCTGTTTTGACCTCCTGCCTGCTTTCCCCTAGCTTTTATTTTTAATGAAGTTTCCTAATTTGACCACTGAAGTGTGTGTGGTTACCAACCTCAGGGTTCTAGAAGCCCCAGCCCCCATGCCTAGACGATTGGAGTTCATGCTACTGAAAGTTTAGGCTCAGAGTTGTGCGAGTCCAATACGTTCTTCTGAGATCTGGGAGAGACTTGGGGAGTTTTGGCTGCCTTTAAACTCTGACTAACTTGCAAGGGAACTGCTTGGGAAACACAGGGTGTCTTGGTCTCAACTGTTCCTGGAGTTTAAGAAGTTTAGGGGGTTCTGCCAGGGAAACAAGGAAGCAGCTTGGATATTGGCCTAAGACAAGGCAGCTAAAAGCTGGTCCTATTTTCCCCAACAACTTGTGTGCAGGTTGCACTGAGGAGTGCTGGGTGCACTGGCTTTCGAAAAATGCCTGCTTTCATCCCAGGTCCCCTCCCATCCGGGCAATGAGTTAAGTGGTGGTGGCAGCAACTACCTGAGAGTAAGAGGTATTGAGAACACTGCAGGGTTGTGGTGTTGCAGCTGGATAAGGAGAGGGGTGGAAGATGTATAGGCACAGAAGCCTCTATGGACTGGATTAAGTCTGCAAAATTGCAGATAAATAGTTCCAGTGCTTTTTGTAGGGAAAGTAATTCACTTTATTCTGTCATCCACAACTGACCAAAATGGTTTCCCCACGCTTGCTTTTGGGGTGGACAGGCAGGTTGCTGCCATTTGTCTAGCACAGAGGACAACCTAAATCAGCCAAGTAGGACTCAAAATATACCTAACATTATATTCTATGAAAAAAACATTCCCTGCAGTTGTTGGAGAAGGTAAACAGTATAAACAGTATAAACAGTCTGCAACTGCCAAGGTTTCAAATTGATAGTATGTAATATGCTGAATGTTATGTTATGTAATGGAATGCTATGTTATGAGACCTCTGGGTACAGAGAAGTATACAAATTTAATAAATAATAGTAATAATAAACGAAAGGGTGTTCTGCTTCCCTTAGCCAGCGTGGTGTGGTGGTTAAGAGCGGTAGACTTGTAATCTGGTGAACTGGGTTCGCATCTCCGCTCCTCCACATGCAGCTGCTGGGTGACCTTGGGCCAGTCACACTTCCCTGAAGTCTCTCAGGCCCACACACCTCACAGAGTGTTTGTTGGGGGGGAGGAAGGGAAAGGAGGTAGTGAGCCGCTTTGAGACTCCTTAGGGTAGTGATAAAGCGGGGTATCAAATCCAAACTCTTCTTAGCTCAAAAGGTTCCCCTTCTGTACGTTCTGTGATGTCTTCCTACATACTTTGTGCAGCTCCAGTATTCTGCTGTTGTGAAAAAGGAGCCTACTTCAGACAAGTCAATCATCTTCAAATCCCACTGATCACAACAGGAGAAAGTTACACATGTTCTCCTCTCCCACTGCAATCAATGGTGCTCAGAAGTGCATAGCTTTAAGTGAATTGTGTCCTCATTTAGTTCTCAAGGAAGCAAATAGACAGTTTGCTTTATTCAAAGGAAGTAAAATATCTAATTTTCAAGAATTTCTCTGGGCTACATTGTTATTATTATTAATTATTATTATTATTATTATTATTATTATTATTATTATTATTATTACTAAAATACAGTAACCTATTAAAAATTAAAAGATTCCCTAATCAGGGCTGCTTTCAGATGTCTTCTAAAAGTTTGGTAGTTGTTTTTCTCTTTGACATCTGGTGGGAGGGCATTCTACAGGGCGGGTGCTACTACCAAGAAGGCCCTCTGCCTGGTTCCCTGTAACTTGGCTTCTCGCAGCGAGGGAACCACCAGAAGGCCCTCGGTGCTGGACCTCAGTGTCCAGGCAGAATGATGGAGGTGGAGACACACCTACTGGTATACTGGACCAAGGCCGTTTAGGGCTTTAAAGGTTAGCACCAACACTTTGAATTGTGCTCGGAAACGTACTGGGAGCCAGTGTAGGTCTTTCAAGACTGATGTTATATGGTCTCAGCGGCCGCTCCCAGTCACCAGTCTAGCTGCCGCATTCTGGATTAGTTGTAGTTTCCGGGTCACCTTCAAAGGTAGCCCCACATAGACCGCATTGCAGTAGTCCAAGCGAGAGAAAACTAGAGGATGCACCACTCTGCAAGACAGTCTGCGGGCAGGTAGGGTCTCAGCCTGTGTACCAGATGGAGCTGATAAACAGCTGACCTGGACACAGAGTTGACCTGCGCATCCATGGACAGCTGTGAGTCCAGAATGACTCCCAGGCTGCACACCTGGTCCTTCAGGAACACAGTTACCCCATTCAGGACCAGGGAGTCCTCCACACCCACCTGTCTCCTGTCCCCCCAGAACAGTAATTCTGTCTTGTCAGGATTCAACCAATCTGTTAGGTGCCATCCATCCTCCAACCGCCTCCAGACACTCACACAGGACCTTCACCACCTTCACTGGTTCCGATTTGAAAGAGAGGTAGAGCTGGGTATCATCTGCATACTGATGAACACCCAGCCCAAACCCCCTGATGATCTATCCTAGCGGCTGCATGTAGATGTTGAAAAGCATGGGGGAGAGGACAGAACCCTGAGGCACCCCACAAGTGAGAGCCCAGGGGTCTGAACACTCACCCCCCCCCCACTTTCTGAACACGGCCCAGGAGGAAGGAGCGAAACCACTGTACAGTAGTACCTCAGTACTTAATTCGTTCCGGAGGTTTGTACTTAACCTGAAACTGTTCTCAACCTGAAGCACCACTTTAGCTAATGGGCCTCCTGCTGCTGCTGCGCCGTCGGAGCACAGTTTCTGTTCTCATCCTGAAGCAAAGTGCTTAACCTGAAGCACTATTTCTGGGTTAAAGTGCTTAACCTGAAGCACTATTTCTGTAACCTGAAGTTTATGTAACCTGAAGTGTATGTAACCCAAGGTACCACTGTATAACAGTGCCCCCAGCTCCCAGCCCCTCTAGGCGGTCCAGAAGAATGTTACGGTCGATGGTGTCAATCAATCAATCAAACCTTTATTGCATTAGCATACAGCCATAGCAGGATAAAACAAAAATGCTATAGACAAGCAACCAAACAAAATTCAAAGCGATATTACTGGGGTTATGACATTTAAATTACCCTAAGATAATAATGTAGAGATTTAGTTGCCGGCGCCGGGAATCTAGAATGCGGATGTATATAAAGCATATAATGGCCCCAAAATAGGCTCGGCACATTAGGTTTAAAAAGGTAATGAGAGAATTAAAACAGGTCCAGGTCTAGGACACACTACCCAGTCAGAGTAGCCCTGAGTTTCAAGGCCTGCACTATAAAGATTGCCACCCCACGAGAAACTTGGGGATTTGCGTCCACGAGAAGCGATTTCAAACAGTCTTCCTTAGAAGTGGTGGTGGACGGGATCAAGCGGAGGAGCTTAGTTCTTATTAGCTCATAAATAGGGCAGTAGAAAAAGAAATGTATGAAGTCCTCTACTTCATTCATTGTGCATGGACATAGGCGCTGAGTAATAGGGGTCTTAGAGTAGATTCCCTGCAGGAAGGCCGTGGGTATAGAATAGAAACGTGCCATGGTAAACGCTCTTCTCAAATTGGGCTCCGTAAGGTCTATTAAGTAGTTGGCAAATGATCTTACCACTTTCACTTTAGGGAGCCACATGGAGAGGCAAGCTGTGGTGGACTGTGCCCGATCCATGGCCTCGTCTCTTGTAAGAATCCAGGCCCGGATTTTATGTTGATCCCAAGCTGACAGCGTGTCGAGATCTGGGAGGGAGTAGCGTGCAGTAATAGTCTCCATGGCCTTGGACCATTTATTGCTGTGAGAACAAGTTAAAAAGGCTTGCCTGGCTAAAAGAGAACCTGGGGCTTTTATTAATTTACAATAAAAACTAATAATTCTAATGTGGGCTCTCGCAACAATGGAGGGGAGGCCCAGTTCTGTTCTTAACTGTGCAGCAACCGAGCCCTTGGGGAGACCCAGTAGCTTACGTGCAAAAAAGCTTTGTAGAATCTCGAGCCGTTGTAGTGTTTTTAAATTCCACCCCCAGATTTCAACCCCATACAGTAACATCGGGAGGACTTTGCTGATAAATGCTTTTCTGATTGGTGGAACCAACTGGCCGCCTTTTGCATAGAAGAATTTCTCCAAGGCTTTGATGGTTCTACGGGCAGCCAGGATGGACATATTTAGGTGAGCTGACCAGCTAAGCCCATGCTGAAAAGTGATACCCAAATACTTGAATGCTGAACAATATTCAATAGAGTGGCCCTCAAAATTCCATAATGGCTTCTGAGTTTTCGTGCCAAAAGTAAGAATTTTGGTTTTGGCGAAATTGATTTTAAGGGAGTTGGTATCACAATATGTCATGAGCCCTCTGAGCATGTTGTTTAAGCCCTGCTTGGTTAAAGTCAGTATCACCATGTCATCCGCATAGAGTAATATGGGGATCTTGAGCTGTTGTAAAGAGGGGGCAGATTGGTTTAGGTCCTTCATGGTTGTAACGATGTCATTGATGTAGAAATTAAATAGAAAAGGGGCCAAGAGGCAGCCCTGTTTGACCCCTTTATTCAGAGGGAAAGAATCAGAAAGGGCTCCCAGAGGGCCAAATTTTACTCTGGCCGATATATCATTATGAATTTCCATAAGAAGGTGTAGGAGTCTCTTATCTATGTTGGTGTAGCTAAGCTTCTGCCATAGCCTATCTCTAGGGATGGAGTCAAAAGCGGAGGTCAGGTCCACAAAAGCCGCGTGTAGTTTGCAGTTGAACCTGTTTAGGTATTTATCAATCAGGGTGAATAGAACAAGACATTGGCCAGATGTACTATGACCTTTACGGAAGCCAGCCTGTTCCGGGTGGAATAGCTTTGTTTCTTCTGCCCGATGGTGTCAAAAGCCGCTGATTGGAATTGATCCGACACAACTTGACTAGACAGGACTCTAGCACTCTTCTGCCACGGCCCTGCTCTCACGGTGGAGTCTACCTCTTCCCGAATCTGAGCGACTTTATCTGCAAAAAACTTTGCAAAATCACTGCAGGAGATCATGTGGCCTGTACTGGGCCCCGATGTAGCAGGTGGTTCCGCTAAATTGTGAACCACCTGAAAAAGGCTCCTGCTGTTTTCTGCAGATGCAATAGAGGCGGTGAAGAAAGTCTTCTTTGCCGTCGCTACCGCCACTTGGTAGGCTCGACATTGAGCTCTAACCCGTGTCCGGTCAGCTTCAGAATGGGTTCTCCGCCACTGGCGCTCTAGCTGTCTCAGCGATTGTTTCAGTGCCCTCAGATCCGTGGAAAACCACGGGCCTGTCCGGGCTCCATGCAATCAGAGAGGGCGTTTTGGAGCCAGACAGTCGATAGTCCTGGTTAACTCCACATTCCAGCAGGTCATCAGGGAATCAGCTGAAAGGCCATCAACATGGGATAAAGCATCCCCTACCACTCTCTGGAAACCATTTGGATCCATTAAGTGGTGGGGCGGACCATCCAAATCAGTCCCACCTAGTACACACATACTGCAATGTGTAACAATACGGAACTATCTGTACAGATTTTGAGCTTGGCAAAGATTATTTTCAGTTTTTAATCAAATCTGCAACATTAACCAAAACATTCAAGAAATACTAACATTGCCAGTGCTTCCAGCTTACTTGTTTGTGATAACAGTTTTAGTTTCTCGGTGTCTAAATACGAATTGGTAATATTTAATATTTTCATCAACTGGGGTGTTTTCCAACCAGAAATGCTGATATGATTTCCAACATGCAGAGAAGCAGATTTCAAAAGATGTAAAAATATCAGTAATACAAAGGCATCCTTGAGAAGAAATGGACAGTGGGGTTGTCACTGTCAAAAAGAGGATAAGATATGATTGGAACTTATAAAGAACAATCAGTTGCTTACTCTAACTGTAAATCTTTGCATAAACATTTGTGCAGACACAATTATGAGTTCTCTCCCTATGCAGAAACTTCTCAAACCATACTAGACATTTGGCGGGTACCTCAATGCCAACCTCTCTGTCTAGGGGCTTAGGTCCTGCCTTCCCACCCGGCTCAAATCTTCAACCCACATAGAAGCTCTCTAGAAGGACCATGCAGAAGACATTAGATACTAAGTACCATAGTACTAAAATATGGATGGTCATCTGGATGTGGTGGGACTAACAAAAAATCACTATTTTGAAGTTGAATAGAGTGAGTAGTGTTTCTATAGCCCAGAAAGAATATATTTCGATGGACAGAGATACAATAATCTAGCACAGTAAGCAGCCTAACTTAACTGGAAAATAGGTGGAACAAATATATTGCTATTCTTTAATACATGTATATATTACTATTCTTTAATACATGTATGAGATGAATTTGCATCAGAATGAAATCAGGTCAAAAGCCATCAACAATCCTTCCCCCCAAAAAGCTTTGGGCCATCTCCCCCCATTTTCTTAATTTTGAGTCTCCAAAAATAGAGGGCATCTTATACATGGGGGCGTGTTATGCACAGAAAAATACGGTAAGTCAGAAGTCCCACAATGTAATTTCCCATACCATCTCTAACCATCCACTATTATAGGCAGTCAATAATTCAAAAAGAAAGTCAGCACTATTGAACATTAAAACTCTACAGCTGCACCCAGAACCATTTTTAGACATTATTACCAGAAGAATAACCCATTAAACTCAAGCACTGCTGGACCTATGACTCACATGAAAAACTACAAACGGAAAATTTAATTTAATTAGGCCTTATTTTTTTATACTCCATTGTAAGACAATGTCAGAGTTGCCTCTAGGTCCCAGCTCACAGAGGACCAACGCTAGTCAGTAATAACTTATAAAAGTCTTTATTGAAGATTAGTTTCCATTTCCAAACCGCAGCGTGCAACTCCATGTCTTAGAACCTAGACCGGCGAAGCTCCATCTGAGTCTCCGCCTCCTAGACACCAGTTTAAGACTCTAGCCTTACTCCACCTCTTCCGTTGTTCTTTCCTCCTCTGGGTCCTTCTGCCCCCTGGGGTTTCCTCCTTTCTGGACTCTTCTGACGCTGACCCCCCTGAGTCTTGCCCCTCCTTCCGGCGGGCTTTAGGACCTGGCTCCCTATCCGGGCTACCTGCTGTGCCGCTCGCCTGTACATTTGAACTTGGCGCGCGCGCCCAGCCGGTAACTTTCCTCTTGACCGTTTCCCTGCTCTCCGATGGAGGCGTGGTCAATCCTGACTCATCTCCTCTCGCTGGTGGTGAGAACACTGGTCCCGATGCCTGGGACTCCTCCCCCCCACTGCGCTCTGGTGGGGAAGCTGGTCCTGATTTCCAACTGCTGCTCTGGGAGTCCCCGCTGGCCCCTTCCTTCTGGGGTTTCCCCCTTGGCACCCCCCTTGCCCTGGCCATCGGCGCTCCCTTCTGTGAATCTTCCGATTCGCTGGAGAGGCTCATGGAATCACTCTGACCACTGTCACCGCCTACGCTCCCCTCGGATTCCTCCCCCTCGCTCTCCATTTCCTCCCTCTCCTGTGCCTCTGCTCCTGAGCCCCTGACAGACAAAAACATTTCCATTAATTTTGGTCACCTCTGAAGATTCCAAATGAACTTACGATGAAAGTGGCTACACAGCTGTCAAGTGCACTGTTATAAGATGCTGAGAAATGCAACTTATTATTCAGAAGGTGCTGCTAGTAAAGATTTTACATTTAAAGAAAATAATTACAACATTCCGGTCAAATTAGATGGCTTGGAAGTATGCTTGCATATCAAATCAAATAATTTTTGTTCACTGCTTGAGAAGCTAGGGTATTAAGTCCATTTCCCAATATTAAAATTCAATATTCTTCAGTTATAAAGTGCTGTTGCTTCAAAAATGATATAATTCTAATTAAAAACCACTGTTCATTTCAAATCTAATTAAAACAATGTAACTGGAGAATATTCAAATTGTTGTGTAGATGTTCACTGTGTAATTCATTTTGACAGTTTTCCAATATCACATGGCTGTACATTTCAATAACAACAGATGAATAAATGCAAGAGCTCTCAAACAGTAGTGCCCAAATCACATTTAATGAGGATTTACTTTAAGATTTACTTTGATGTAAAGATACTGAGGAGCAGGCTTTTTAATGCAGTTATAAAACAGTGCCACCATGAGGAGGTGACGTGAGGCATGATTTAGAATTTGAGCTAAGCATGTACCAAACAACTTGCCTCCAAATGCTGTAGTCTACAGGAACATGTCATATGATACCTTTCTTTCCGGCTTAAATCTGAAATGTCAAACGCAATTATAGGCAATAGTTGAATCTAGAATTTCACGAGTGGAATTATGCTCACAAAGCTGGATGCTCTTGGATCTCTGCTGCATCCGCAGCCACTGAAAATTTGCTAGGGTTTGGGAACCCTTTAGAGCAGTGTAGGTGGCAGCAGGTTATTCCATTTCAGTTCATGGAAGCGACCACTTGGAACAAGCCCATTCCACTAACAGATTACCCCTTCTGTTCACAGGAGGCTCCTTCTGTTCATGGAAGGACATATTGGGTATTGCTAGTATTGCATTGTTGAAATATTTTGTTATTATTTTTGTATTGTTTTGTTGTTTATATCTTAAGTCCTAAATCTAGGGGCAATTGTTTGATCCCTAGGATAAAATGGTGAGAATTCTTATGTGATTAGAAAAAGTGGTACTCACACGAGCTCCTTTTTCTGGGAAACATTCACAACCCCAACTGCAGTCTCTTCCAGCACAAGGTCCTGTATAAGACTTCCCTCCCTGAAAAATAAAACAAACATTCAAATGACAGTTAAATAGCACAGCAACAGCAAGAAAAACAACTAGTATGGCAAAACTAAAGGGAATCATAGAATCATAGAGTTGGATGGGACTGCGAGGGTCATCCAGTCCAACCTTCTGCAACGTAGGAATCTCAGCTAAAGCCTCCATGACAGATAGCCATCCAACCTCTGCTAAAAACCTCCAAGGAAGAAAAGTCCACCATCTCCCAAGGGAGTCTGTTCCACTGCCAAACAACTCTTACCGTCAGAAAGTTCCAGTTACAGATAGGTTACAGATACAGTTACAGATAGGTATCTGAAGAAGTGTGCATGCACACGAAAGCTCATACCTAGAACTAACTCAGTTGGTCTTTAAGGTGCTACTGGAAGGAATTTTTTTATTTCGTCAGAAAGTTCTTCCTGATGTTTAATTGGAATCACCTTTCTAGTAACTGGAAGTCATTGGTTCAAGTTCTACCAGCTAAAGCAGGAGGAAACAAGCTTGCTCCAACCTCCAGGTGACAACTCTTTAGAAATCTGAAGATGACTATATCATCTCCTCTCATGCTCTTCTTTTCCAGGCTACACATACCCAGCTCCTTCAACCATTCCTCATAAGGCTTGGTTTCCAGAACCTTGATCATCTGGTCACCCTCCTCTGCACACCTTCCAGTTTGTCTTAAATTGTGGTGCCCAGAACTAGACATAGCATTCCAGGTGTGGCCTGACCAAGGCAGAATAGAGTGGGACTATTACTTCCCCTAGAAGAACGTTTTAAGTGATTATTAATGATTGGGGACTCATTAACCAATCTTAAATTGAATACCATTTACTACTTGGATGCATAGTAAATTAAAAATGACATTGAAACAAAAATGTTTTAAAGTGTGTGTGTGTGTGTGTGTGTGTGTGTTTGCCAACAAAAAAGAGAGAAGCTGCAGCAACCTCTGTTGTTGAATGAGAAGTGGTTAAATATTCTAAAAGAAAAGACATCACTGAAAATTTAATCAGCCTTACAAGCAGTAAAGTTATGTACACTGTACCCCTGCTAGATACACTGGTATGAGCTACATGTGTGCTTGGAAAAAAGAGCAAGATTAAACAGAACAATATTTCTGCAGATGGGAACAGAGCTTACCATTTATGTACAAACAACTCAAAGAATGTGAAACTGCAAGTGACGCCTGAATGCTTTTCTTAGTGAAAAAAGGGAGCTCATCTTATTCATCAAAAGATTTTTGTTGGAATGCAAACTTTGAAACTATGCATTGCAAAGCAAAGGACAATACATCCTTCCTCTTCCAGGTTCACATAAACCTGTTGCTCCAATGTATTATTTCTTACCTAGTATACTAGGGTTCTCAGCAAACTACAGGCAATTCTCTTAAAACCAGTTGCAAAGATTTTAAGGTTTTTTCAATCTAATTTTGTCAAAACAAAACATAGGCCAGTATCAATAATATAATACATACAGAGATGTACCATGTCTATATTTAACTGCTCTTTGCTTACATATCTATGATTGTCCCATCTGCTTAACTCAGAAAGGTCCTAAGACGAATTACATCATTAGCTTCACACAACAGGAAACTAGGAAGTCTGGACACTCTTCCCTACATGGTGCTTTGAGACAGGTCTATTTATAAACTACTTTGCATCTGGCTATTGTAGTTCACCCACCTGCACAATTTGGCTATTCTATGGAGTTTTCAGTTTTCACATATAATTAACAATTCATTTGCTCTTATTATGTACACATATGTACATACATACATCATACTGTACAGCTCAGATACTGTTTTTGGATGATGCAGAAATTTCCTGCAGTACTTTACTTCAAAAGCTGCATAAACATTGTCTCAGAACTGCAGTGGGTCTTGCGGTTTACTTTGCAAACAAAACGTTCTTATCAAAGTACAAGCTAACATACTGAGATTATAAACATCCAAATAGTCAACTTCCTTTAGCAGACTCAAACAATATCATCTTGTCGGTTCACATCCTCTCTCATTACGTTCCAAGCCGAAGTGCTTAACAGATTCAGGAAATGTCTGTTCTGGGAACAAACAGAAATATTTGAAGACCTACATTGTAGTGCACCAAAAATACTGTTGCTTGTTTGCAAACATGGTGCAAATATTACCAAAAAATGAGAGCATTTTTCACTGAAATTTAGAATATCAAGAAAGTAATTATTTTTAAACAGTCACATGATCTTATTTTGGATTATTTATATTATTATAATTATGTAGATATGCTTTTAGACTTAGGGCATGTACACATTAGTGACTCAGAAAGTAGCTGTCATTCCCCCCTACTGTGTTTCAAGCTGTGTTTTAAGTTGCTGTACATGAAAGGGAATTTCCGATCTCTCTATATCCTTTTAGGACTCAATTTAGGACTCCATTTTGTTTGCTAAAACCAGTGCTATTTTTCTAGAAAAAGAGGTGCCGGAACTCACCACGAAACTCCCTTGTTCTCAAATTAAAACCTAAAGTCCGAGACTGGTTACATTATTACCAGATTAATGAGACCTTCAAGCAGGACAGGAAACTAGGATTCCAGAAGGAGAGGTCAAAGTTAGAAACAGAATTGTTAGAACCCAATACTAAGAATTTGTCTAGAATGTATAATTTGCTGCTAAAATGGAACACACAGGATGAAACGGTTAAATCAGCCATGATTAAGTGGGCACAAGATATTGGTCATGATATTATGTTTGCTGACTGGGAGCAGTTATGGACCACAGGTATTAAATTTATGGCATGTAGTGCCTTAAAAGAGAATATAATGAAAATGATCTATAGGTGGTACATGACCCCAGTCAAGCTCGCAAAGATATATCATTTGCCCAATAACAACTGCTGGAAGTGTAATGAATGCGAAGGAACTTTTTACCATCTTTGGTGGACCTGCCCGAAGATTAAGGCCTACTGGGAAATGATCTATAATGAAATTAAGAAAATCCTTAAGTGGACATTTGCAAAGAAACCGGAGGCTTTTCTCTTGGGCATGGTAGGCCAAATGGTTCCAAAGAAAGATAGAACATTTTTTATGTACGCAACAACAGCAGCAAGAATTCTTTTGGCAAAGTATTGGAAGACTAAAGAACTACCTACTCTGGAAGAATGGCAGAACAAGGTGACTGAATTTATGGGACTGGCAGAGATGACCGGCAGAATTCGTGACCAGAGGAGAGAGACAGTGGAAGAGGACTGGAAAAAATTTAAAATCTATCTTAAAAATTGTTGTAAAATTTCGGAATGTTAAGATGTCAAGGGATTTGATATAAAGAATTACAGCTGAAAAAATTTAAGCTTAAGAAAATTTTAAAGAGAATTAAATATAAAAATGGATGAAGGATTGCTAAAAATTTTTAAAACAAGGATGCAGTGAAGGGGAGGTATGGGGAAGTCGTGTTATGTTTGTTTGTTTTTTGTTTATGTTGTAAAATTAATAAAAATTATTTTTTTTAAAAAAAGAAACTCCCTTGTTCTCTTATAGTGGTGCAAACTCCCACTGTGCTCCGGGGGCTTCAGGCAGCTATCCGCAAGCTTTTGGATCCCTCTTGCTCTCCAGGCTTCACTTCGCTGGAGAGGTGCTGCACAGTTTTCCCTCTCTGTGCAGCGCCCCTTCAGGGAAGCGGGAGGAGAAATGGAAGGGGCCCCTTTTCTCCTGCCACTTCTCTGGAGGGGCGCTGAGCAGAGAGGGGGAGATTTCCCCCCCCCCCCTGTTCTCTCCCTCCTATGGTCCGGTGTGTCCTATGGTCCGGTGCGTCCTATAGAGCGAAAAATACGGTGCTGGGCGGTTGTCACCTTGAGGAGCAGACAGAGAAGGCAGTGGTGGCTGGCAGCAATTCTCAATGGCAAGAAATACCTTCCCATCCCAAGGATTATCCAGGACCACGGATGGATGGATACTCAGTTTCTTAAAATGAGCGCTTTTTTTTTTTAATGAAACAAACCAGGAGACCCCAGCAGAACGCCTTGTGCAAAGTGCTTCTAGGTTTGGCGGCTGTTGTTTTTAAGCGCATGTTGTAGGGGAAAAGGGAAATGATGGCCAGCACGTTGAGCCTGTGCCTTTCTCTCTCTGTTTCTCATCTGAAAGGGGAAGGAGCAGGAGGCAGGGAGAGCAGTCTCTCTAAGCAGCCAGGATGATGGCGAAAAGAAATACTGCCGTTGCCACCGCCCCATTCATACGCCCCCCTCCCCGGGACCCCACGACAGACGAGCGCGTGAGAGGGGAGCATATGAATGGGGGCGGGGGCGGCGGTATTTCTTTTAGACATCATCCTGGCTGCTTAGAGAGAGACTGCTCTCCCTGCTTCCTGCATTCTGGGGGGGGGGGGGGGTGTCTGCTGCGATGGCACCCTGCCAGAATAGTGGTGCCATGGGCAGCCTGCTGGCTCCGCAAGCCTGTTCCTCCGCCAGAGGAGAGAAGGTGAAATGAGTGTCTAGCAGCTCCCCTCTAGGGCCCAGAGGAAGAGTGTGTGGACCCCGGAAAAGCTGATCAATCACCAAATGATTTACATCTGTGGAATATATTCCATTTCAATTGCTACATATATTTGCAAACAGTATGCATAATAACCTGACAACTCAGGAATTTACTGCGTCATAGAACTTCGAACGGTAGACTTGGACAACAGCCCGGACTGCAAGATAACAGTAAGCCACGAAATGCTGCGCTGGCAACAGACAAGGGAAATACACACATACACAAACTAAGCTGTGCTTGTCAGATTAAAGGATACATGACTGTTCAACATGACTGAGAATTGATTAGCCAGGGACTGGAGACTCTGAGAGTTTAAGATCGGAATGTGGAAGTTATGAGAATCACAAGAAGGCAGAAATATAACTATGTGAGATGATTCTTCAGAGATCCAGAATATGGGAAGTCTGTTTGAAATTTAATAATTAATAATTTGTTTTTGTTTTGTTTTTTCTTGAATTGGATTATGATTTGATCTGATTTGTTATTAATTGGATGTTCTTAATGGAAAATTAATTTAATTTGTTTTTTTAAAGAGAGTGTTGCAGTTTTAATCTGAAATCTTAGGTGCAGTACTGGGCGCCCAGAGCTCAGAAACTGCTTGCGCTGATGAAAATCCCTGTTGCAAAATGTGCCCAGAACAATGGGAGTTTTGAACACTGTTGTTGTGGTTGTTGTTGTTGTTGCTGCTATTATTAATTAATTAAATTTATATACCGCCCTATACCCACAGGGATTCATATACTTAATTCCTCACATAAGGTTATGAGCCCAGAGGGAATTAAATCATAGAAAGTGGAAGGTTTTGTGGTGATTCCAGTGATAAATGTTTTACGGAGTTTTTCAGCTTTTGAGGCTTGAGTTTCAAAGTGCAAAAGATAGAATCCCCCAGCCCCCTCCGAAACCAGGGAGAAGATTCCTAGGCAAGAAAATAAAATGTACTGAAGAGGTAAAAACTTAACTATACAAAATGCAGTTTGGAGGTTTATAATAGATCTTATAACAGACTTTCTCAAGCTCTGGGAGGAAGACCTTTCATTGCCTACAGACAGCCACCCAATCTTAAACAACTCCTAGCCCACAATAATACTACAACCAGACTTAACACGGACACTGGCACCAGAGCCTGTAATAAACCCAGATGCCAACTTTGCTGCCACATACACCCGGACAACACCATTACTGGCCCCAACAACATCACACATACCATCTCGGGACTATTTAATTGCTCATCGTCTAACATTGTGTATGCCATCAAATGCCAACAGTGTCCTTCAGCTCTCTATATTGGACAAACAGGCCAAACCTTACGCCAAAGAATAAACGGACATAAATCTGACATCAGGAATCACAAGACAGAGAAACCAGTAGGAGAACACTTCAATCTCCCAGGACATTCTATACAAGATCTCAAAGTAGCTGTTCTATTACAAAGGAATTTCAGAAATAGACTGGAAAGAGAAGCTGCTGAATTGCAACTTATTACCAAACTCAAAACCATGGAGAGACCTGGTCTGAACAAAGACATTGGATTCTTATCTCATTATACATGACAAAGCCATTTTTCACCTTCTCACCCCTTGCTTTTTCCTGCAAGACCTATTGCAGTCGTTAAGAGTCGTCAACAGGCTCATCACAGCTATCTGCCAATCACCCAATCCCACCACCCTTCTGAGTAATACCCCTCCCCACCTTCTCACTATATAGAAGGGTCTGGTGACTTCTGTTTCAGTGTATCTGAAGAAGTGTGCATGCACACGAAAGCTCATACCAAGAACTAACTTAGTTGGTCTTTAAGGTGCTACTGGAAGGAATTTTTTAATTTTGTTTTGACTATGGCAGACCAACATGGCTACCTATCTATAACCTGATCATTGTGATCTGCTAAAAGAAAAGACACAATAGCAATGGTTGGGTGACCTGGTATGGACAGTAGTAGAGGGGTAATAACCTCATTCCTCAAGTGGCAAGGCAAAGTTTCATTTTTGTTCTTTTTGAAAAGCTTTTTGGCAGTTTTTCATTTTATTTTTGGCATTTCTCTGTCAGCAATTTTGTTCTTTTTGGGGAATTTTTCTGTTTTTGATTTTTCAAATGGATAGCAAGAATTTAATCAGCCTAGAACTTTTTTCTCATTGGTTAAAAACTGTAACCTAATAGATGCCTGGAGACTTAGACATCCGCTGGAAAAGCAATTCACGTACCACTCTGAGCCTAACCAATCACTGTCCCGAATAGATCAGAACTGGGTCTCGAACGAACTAACACCAAGAATTATACGGGTAGAGATTCAGGCTAAAACAATATCTGACCACAACCCAATAAAGATGGAACTGAAAGGTTTGGAAGAAGGTACTTTTAGATGGAGACTGAAGGATTATCTCTTAGACGATCAAGATATAGTTGAAAAAGCGCAGAAAAGGATGAAAGAATTCTTTAAGGATAATATGAATAAAGGCACCCAAACTAAGGTGGTATGGGATGCAGGCAAGGCAGTGATGCGGGGCTTTTTTATTCAGCAGAATGCCATTAAAAATAAAGGAAGAGATAAAGGGAAAAAGGACATTCTGAAACAGATAACGGACTTGGAGGGGAAATTAGTTAAAAAACCTAATAATAAGAGAATAAAAGAAAATATTAAAGTACTGCAAGCCCAGTATGCAACAATAATAAATAGGGAAGTAGAATGGAACATAAAAAAACTAAGACAAAGAACGTTTGAGTTTGCGAACAAGTCAGGGAAGCTTCTGGCATGGCAAACCAAGAAAAGAAAGGAACAAAGCACAATAAATAAAATTGTAGCGAACGGAGAAGAAATAACTAACCCTAAGGAAATAAGGAAAGTTTTTCTGGATTATTATAGAGGATTATATAAAAACAGAGAGAGATACAACCAGAGAAAAATAGAAAGATTTTTGAAAGATAAGCAGGTTCAGAAGATTCCAATAGAGAAAAAAGAGCAATTAAATATCCCAATAGAGACAGAAGAAATAAAATCAGCAATTAAAGAATTAAAAAGAGGAAAAGCCCCGGGCCCAGATGGCTTCACGGCAAGCTACTATAAAGAAATGGAAAATATTGTACTGGCACCACTGAGAGAAGTAATGAATAATATTTTGAAAGAAAAAGAAATACCAGATACTTGGAAGGATGCTTTCATTACTTTAATCCCAAAACAAGATTCAGATCTGTCGCAAGTCAAGAACTACAGGCCGATCTCGCTGTTAAATGTTGATTATAAAATCTTCGCAGGAATACTGGCAAGTAGAGTTAAAAACATATGGTCAGAATATATCCATGGAGATCAGGCGGGCTTTCTGCCGGGCAGGCAAATGAAAGATAATATTAGAAATATAATAAATTCCATAGAATACTTGTCTGCCAGGTATGATAAGCAAGCCATAATGATGTTCGTGGATGCAGAGAAAGCATTCGATAATATAGTTTGGGACTTTCTACTAAAACAGTTAGAATATATGGAGGTCGGTACGAACTTTTTCAACGGAATAAAGGCAATCTATACGGAGCAAAAGGCCAAATTGATTATAAACAACATGGTGTCAGAAGAAATAACGGTAGCGAAGGGTACAAGACAAGGTTGCCCACTCTCCCCGTTGCTATTTATAATAGTACTGGAAGTACTTCTGAAGTCAATAAGACAAAATAAGAAAATAAAAGGGATTAGAATTGGTCAAAATGAATATAAAGTTAAGGCGTTCGCAGACGATTTAGTAATAACAACAGAAGATCCGCTGAACTCAATAAAAGAGATACTGGAAGAACTGGAACAATTTGGTAAGGTGGCTGGCTTCAAGTTAAATAAAAGAAAGACTAAAATAATGGTGAAGAATTTAGATTCGAAGGCAATCGAGGAATTACAACAACAAACAGAAATAGAAGTGGCCAAAAAGGTGAAATATCTAGGAATATGGATAACCCCGAAAAATATATATCTATTTAAGAATAACTATGAGCAGGTATGGAAAGAGATAAAAAAGGACTTGGAGAGGTGGGGGAAGCTGAGATTGTCATTCTGGGGTAGGATAGCTTTAATTAAGATGAACGTTCTCCCGAGAATGTTATTTCTGTTCCAGAACTTACCGATAATCAAGGGCACTAAGATATTTAAAGAGTGGCAAAGAGGAATCTCAAAATATGTCTGGCAGGGCAAAAAACCAAGGATTAAGTTTAAATTGTTAACAGAAGCTAAAGAAAGAGGGGGATTTGCTCTGCCAGATCTGAAATTATATTACGAGGCATCGTGCCTTTGCTGGGTGAAAACGTGGATAAAATTGGAAAATAAGGAACTATTAGATCTGGAGGGGTTCGACAATAGAGCAGGATGGCATGCGTACCTATGGCAGGGGAAGAGGAAGCACAAGGGTTTCGCAACACATATCTTTAAAGGCCCTCTAATGGAAGTTTGGGAGAGGAATAGATTTTTACTAGAACCTAAAGTACCACACTGGCTATCCCCATTGGAAGTTATGAGCGTGAAAAAAGTGAACATGAGAGGGGATTGGATAACTTAACAACTGTTAACAAAAGTAGGGGGGACATGGAAACTGAAACCATACGACCAGGTTAAAGAAAAAGTTTATGATTGGTTACACTATTTCCAAATAAACGAAATGTTTAGACAAGACGTTAAAGAGAGAGGATACGCGGATAAAGAATCTAAATTCCAGACTGAAATAATAAACAATGATTATAAAATTCTTTCTAAAACGTATAATATGCTATTAGAGTATAACTTGATAGATGAGGAAGTGAAGTCGGTGATGATTCATTGGGCAAGGGACATCGGCCATAATATATACTATGAAGAATGGGAGAAACTCTGGAAAAAAAATCTTAAATTTACAGCTTGCATAACATTAAAAGAGAACCTCATGAAGATGTTTTATCGTTGGTATATAACACCTGCAAAATTAGCAAAAATATATAAAACTTGCAATAAATGCTGGAAATGCAGGGAAAAAGAGGGATCCTTCTTCCACATGTGGTGGGACTGCAGAAAGGTCAAAGGTTTTTGGGAAAGTGTATATAATGAAATGAAGAGTATATTAAGATACAACTTTGGGAAAAAGCCGGAGGCTTTTCTGTTAGGCCTAGCAGGAAGTGATATAAAGAACAATGACAGTAAATTTTTTCAATATGCAACAACGGCCGCAAGGGTCCTATTGGCTCAAAATTGGAAACAACAGAACATACCGACGCTTGAGGAATGGAGAGCAAAACTACTAGAATACGCGGAGATGGACAGATTGACGGGGAAAATTAGATATTTAAAAGACCAAAGGTTCATTGAGGATTGGGGGAAATTTGTGGAATATCTGGAAAATATAAGTGAAGGTCAGATAACGCTAGTTGGGTTTAAAAAAGCTCTGTGAAAAGGTTGGAATATTGTCTAAAGAGAAAAAGAAGGAAAGAGAAAATAATGTCAATATAAGCCAGGATTTGTGTGAATTTGTTAAATAAGGGTATGGATGATTTGAGGGGAAGCTGAAGGAAGTCTTATAGAAAGAAATCTGTGACAACAAGATGTAAATTGTAAATTGCTTTATTTTTTGTTTGTTATGATTTAAAAAACAATAAAAATTATGCAGGGAAAAAAAAGAATTTAATCAGCCTAATGGCTATAGGACTAACTTAGTTGTATTTGAGGTTGGTTGGTTGGTTTTAAAAACAATCAAATGGTAAATAAATGTTAAGAAATAAATAAATCTTAAACTTGCAAAAGATTATGGGTGCAACACTGAAGATTCTATTTGCAAAGCACAACCTATTTTAATAGCTCATTTACATAGATAGTTTTAATTATATCACTGTTTAATAACTTTCCCCCCATGTTTTTAGCTGCTTGTTTTATCTGTAAGCCACCTTGAGTCCCATTTCAGGCAAAAGACAGAATACTGTATAAATGAAGAATCAGAATAATTTATCTTGAATAAGTTTTAATTTAGCATTAACTAAATTAAAAAAAACTAAACACTAAAACTAAATTAATTTAGCATTAATCATTTCATGTTTTCACATATTAAAGCAAGGATTTCCTATATTTATATGAAAGTACCCACTGCTCATCTCTAGGTCATTGAAGATGGAACATAACATAACATAACATGAACAGAACATTTTTAAACTTCTTGCTGTGTGATAGACATGGAATTCTCCAAAAGAATCTGTTTCCCAGCTGTTTCTAGCCAGGGTCAGTCAAACGGATGACTGAGTTCTGTTAGGGAAAACAAATAACTGTGCTGTGACACTAGGTCCCCAGCTCTTTTTATAGCTCTTTTGTGTATCAGCATTTTGATGTTCCCAATAAAATGCACAATAGAAAAAAACAACTTCTGGTGGTTGACCAATGTATGATGATAATTTCTTGATGAATTTTTAAAACTAGTTTTGACCTCTTGTCTTCTATGTAAGTTTGACATACAGTTTTGAACACCACCTTAAAATTAGTAGCTTTGCCTAAAATTCTTTGTGTTTCTTCTTCTGTACATCTTATTTGCGCAGTTCCCTGGGCAGGCAGGCAAAAGGGGAACAGCTGCTGCCCCAGAGGGTGTGGTCCAGCTGCTGGAGCAGCATTATAAAGCCTGCCTGCTTAAGGGGGCGGGGCTGCTCCCAGCGGGGAGACACCAAAGGGGGTCGTCCCTTGGGGTGGCCCTTTGGGGGTGAGACAAGGGCAAGGGCCAGCCCCTCTGTGTTAATGTTATTAAGTAATTATTTAAATGTTTCTAGGTCTTCTAAATTGTTTTTAATCTGTAGTATTTTGAATTTTTGTTTGTTTATTTTGTTGGGGGTGGGATGGACGTTTGGTTGGGGCTGGGGATTGGTTTAATTTTAGTATGATTGAAAATTATTATTATTATTTCTCCCAGGCAGACATATGTTTGCAAATACTAGGAACATTATTGACGTTTTGGAACTTTTGCAAACAGATATAAATACAAAAGCAGTGTTAATTTTTATAGACGCGGAGAAGGCCTTTGACAATATTTCTTGGAAATTTATGAAGGGAAATTTGAATGAAATGGGAGTGGGACGGGGGTTTGAGAATGGGATTGACGCAATATATTCAGAACAAAAGGCTAAACTAATAGTTAACAATGTGGTTACAGAAGAGTTCAAAATTGAAAAAGGAACACGACAAGGCTGCCCGATTTCCCCTTTGTTATTTATTTCGGTTCTGGAGGTGCTCTTGAACTTAATCAGAGGGGACCGGTTGGTGGAAGGGATTCAGGTCGGAGCGAAACAATACAAATTGAAAGCTTTCGCAGATGACTTAGTTTTGACTCTGCAGGAGCCAGAATCTAGTACGAAAAGAGTATTACAACTGATACAGGATTTTGGTCGGGTGGCAGGATTTAAATTAAATAAACAGAAAACTAAAGTGTTGGGAAAAAATTTGACAGATATAGAGTCGGAACGGTTTCAGAGAGAAACAGAACTAACTATGGTTAAAAAAGTAAAATACCTAGGGGTAAACATAACAGCAAAAAACCTGAGTCTATTTAAGGATAATTATGAAAAATGTTGGTCTGAAATTAAGAGAGACTTGGATAGTTGGACAAAATTGAAGCTTTCTTTGTTAGGCCGAATTGCTGCTATCAAGATGAATGTATTGCCAAAAATGTTGTTTTTGTTTCAAACATTACAGATTGTGGACAAAACGGAGTGCTTCCGGAAGTGGCAGAAAGATATATCCAGATTTGTCTGGCAGGGCAAAAAGCCCAGAATTAAGTTTAAGATATTAACAGATGCGAAAGAAAGAGGGGGCTTTGCCCTGCCAGACTTAAAGTTGTACTATGAAGCCGCAGCTTTTTGCTGGCTAAAAGACTGGCTACTTCTCGAAGACACTGACGTGTTGGACTTGGAAGGTTTTAACAATGCTTTTGGTTGGCATGCATACTTATGGTATGATAAAGTTAAGATCAATAAGGCCTTTAAGAACCATATTGTCAGGAAAGCAGTGTTTAATGTCTGGACAAAATACAAAGACTTACTGGAAAATAAAACTCCAAGGTGGCTTTCACCTCTGGAGGCTAAGGCCCTAAAAAGACCCAATATGGAGGCCAAATGGCCAAAATATTGGGAAATATTAGAAAAAGATGGAGACAATTGGAAATTGCAGAGTTTAGAGAAAATGAAGGATAAGGTGCGAGACTGGTTACATTATGCTCAGATTAAAGAAGTTTTTAAAAATGATAAAAAGTTAGGGTTCCAGGTGGAGAAATCGAAGTTAGAAACTGAATTGTTAGAACCAAAGACTAAGGTATTATCTAGAATGTATAACTTGCTGTTAAAATGGAATACACAAGACGAAATGGTTAAATCGGCTATGATAAAATGGGCACAGGACATTGGGCATAACATCATGTTTGAGGACTGGGAAAGGTTGTGGACCACTGGGCTGAACTTCACCGCATGTAATGCTCTGAAGGAAAATGTAATGAAAATGATATATAGATGGTACATGACCCCAGTTAAACTTGCCAAAATATACCATTCGTCTGATAATAAATGTTGGAAATGTAAAGAAAACGAAGGAACATTCTTTCACCTCTGGTGGACATGCCCTAAGGTGAAGGTATTCTGGGAAATGATATATAATGAGCTGAAAAAGGTATTTAAGTATACCTTCACTAAGAAACCAGAGGCCTTCCTTCTGGGTATTGTCGGCCAGAAGGTGTTAAAGAAGGACCGAACATTCTTTATGTATGCAACAACGGCAGCAAGGATACTCATCGCTAAGAACTGGAAAACTCAAGATCTACCCACACTGGAAGAGTGGCAGATGCAACTGATGGACTATATGCAACTGGCCGAGATGACTGGCAGAATCCGTGACCTGGGAGAAGAGAAGATGGAGGAAGACTGGGAGAAATTCAAGAAGTATCTACAAAAACATTGTAATTTGGTTGAATGTTAAGAAGGATGCTAGATTATAAAAAATTGGCCACCACTAAATTAGATTTGAAATTTGATGATAAGTGAGACTAAAGAAAATATAAAACTTTTTGGAAGAAGTGCTAGATTATATTTGAATGTGTGGACATGAGATTGTAAACAAGTTGATAATTTGTTTGGAAAAAACTTTTAACGATGTAAATGGGAGCGGGAGACGCGAGGGAGTCCAAAGAAGTCATGAAATTATGTCTGTGATAGAAGTAAGATTGTTTATTATTTGTGCATTTATATTTAAAAACTTTAATAAATATTTATATATATATAAAAAAAGAAAATTATTATTATTATTGGGGGGTTGTTTCTACTGTTTTATTAGTTTGATGTATGGTTTGTGTTCTGTTCTGAAGGGGAAAAGGTCAGGACTGCCTGGGAGTGGGCCCCAGCCAACAGAATGGCTGCGTCAAGTTCCACGGGGTGGGGAGTGGGATTCTCTGGGACACCCGATCTCAGTGATCACAGGCAGGAGAAGGAGCTACGCTAAGACCAGACCATGTCATTATCAATGAGGCAGGTTTAGTTGTTGTTTGAAGACTATCCCTGACTCGAGGTCTGATCCTGACTTGAAGGATACTGGAATCAACAAGGGAGACCCACACGACCTTAAGGAGTTGTTGTGCAATGCCAGGTCAATGACTCACATGGCGGCTGTCATCCATGACTTGATTGTGGATGGAGGACTTGACCTGGCATGTGTAACAGAGACTTGGTTAGATGAAGCAGATGGGCCTGTTCTTGCCGCTGCTGGTCCACCAGGTTTCTCTTACGCACAGCAACCCAGGTCATATGGGTGTTGGGGGGGGTGCAGTCATTAGCTTGCACCAGGCATCCTGTTGGGAAGACCCAGTTTTCTGACGGCATGTTCTGAAAGCTGGGCAATAGGGGCAGTACAGGATTCCTTTTGGTGTACTGACCTCCCCGCTGCACCAAGGATTCCCTGCCTGAGCTGCTTCAGGTCGTGGAGGATGTTCTGCTAGAAACACCTAGTTTGGTTGTCCTAGGGGACTTTAACATCCATGCCAACACAACCTTACAAGGGGTAGCTCGGGACTTCGTGGAAAGCATAGCCTCCATGGGACTGTCCCTGAATACGTTTGGCCTAACTCATAGTCACAGGCATGCCTTAGACCTGGTGTTTACCTCTATGGATGTATGTGAACTGACAGTAAGTAAAAGCAAAACAAAAGAAGTGCCATGGCCGGATCACTTCCTGGTGCAACTGGACTTCTCCGCGAGCCTTCCCCTCTGCAGAGAGGTGGGACCAATTTGGATGCCCCCCCTCCACTTAATGGATCCAAATGGTTTCCCATGTTGATGGCCTTTCAGCTGATTCCCTAGTGGCCTTACCAGGGCTATCAACTGTCTAGCTCCAAAGCATCCTCTCCGATTGCATGGAGCCCGGACAGCCCTATGGTTTCCCCCAGAGCTGAGGGCGATGAAACAACTGCTGAGACGGCTAGAGCACTGGTGGCGGGAAAACTCATTCTGAATCAGACAGGACACTGGTTAGAGCTGAACATCAAGCCTACCAAGTGGCAATAGCGACGGCGAAGAGGACTTTCTTCACCGCCTCTTTCACTTCTGCAGAAAACAGCAGCAGGTGGCTTGCAATCTAATGGAATTATCTTCCCCATCGGGGCTTGGTAAGGCCTGCAAGATCTCCTGCAATGATTTTGCAAAGTTTTTTTTGCAGATAAAGTTGCTCAGATTTGTAAAGAGGTAGACTCCAAGGTTTCCCAGTAGTGATGTATGATGTATGGAAGTGAGAGCTGGACCATAAAGAAGGCTGATCGCTGAAGAATTGATGCTTTTGAATTATGGTGCTGGAGGAGACTCTTGAGAGTCCCATGGACTACAAGAAGATCAAACCTATCCATTCTTAAGGAAATCAGCCCTGAGTGCTCACTGGAAGGACAGATCGTGAAGCTGAGGCTCCAATACTTTGGCCACCTCATGAGAAGAGAAGACTCCCTGGAAAAGACCCTGATGTTGGGAAAGATGGAGGGCACAAGAAGAAGGGGACGACAGAGGACGAGATGGTTGGAAAGTGTTCTTGAAGCTACAAATATGAGTCTGACCAAACTGTGGGAGGCAGTGGAAGACAGGAGTGCTTGGCGTGCTCTGGTCCAGGGGGTCACGAAGAGTCAGACACGACTAAACGACTAAACAACAAAGACTCCAAGGTGGGAGAAGGGTCGGGGTGGGAGAGTCCTAGAGTCCTGTCTAGTTGTCAAGTTACATAGGCTCAATTTCAATCTGTTACCTCTGAGGATGTGGACAGGCTGCTTGGACAAGTGAAACTGACCGCCTGTCTCCTTGATCCTTGCCCATCCTGGCTTATAAAAGCGAGCCAGGAAGGGCTGGGCGATGGGCTCTGCGGGGTGGTGAATGCTTCTCTCTGTGAGGGAGCCTTCCCAGACCCACTGAAAGAGGCGGTCATTAAACCGCTTCTGAAAAAAAATCTTTAGACCCAGCCAATTTGGCCAAGTATCGCCCAGTCTCAAATTTACCATTCTTGGGCAAGGTGATTGAGCGGGTGGTTGCCGAACAACTCCAAGCACGCCTGGAGGATGTGGACCATTTGGATGCCTTCCAATCAGGATTCAGGCCTCACCATGGGACTGAAACTGCCTTGGTCGTGCTGGTTGATGATCTCCGGCAGGCTAGGGACAAAGGTGAGAGCTGTTTCCTAGTTCTGTTGGATCTCTGAGCGGCGTTTGATACCATTGACCATAACATCCTTTTGGACCATCTAGAGGGGCTGGGAGCTGGGAGCACTGTTATACAGTGGTTCCGCTCCTTCTTCCTGGGCCGTGTCCAGAAAGTGGTGGTGGCGGATGAGTGTTCAGACCCCTGGGCTCTCACTTGTGGGGTGCCTCAGGGTTCTGTCCTCTCCCCCATGCTTTTCAACATCTATATGCAGCCGCTGGGAGAGATCAACAGGGGGTTTGGGCTGGGTGTTCATCAGTATGCGGATGATACCCACCTCTACCTCTCTTTTAAATCGGAACCAGTGAAGGTGGTGAAGGTCCTGTGTGAGTGTCTGGAGGCAGTTGGAGGGTGGATGGTGGCTAATGGATTGAGGTTGAATCCTGACAAGACAGAAGTACTGTTTTTGGGGGACAGGGGGCGGGCTGGTGTGGAGGACTCCCTGGTCCTGAATGGGGTAACTGTGCCCCTGAAGGACCAGGTGCGCAGCCTGGGAGTCATTTTGGACTCACAGCTGTCCACGGAGTCACAGGTTAATTCTGTGTCCAGGTCAGCTGTCTACCAGCTCTATCTGGTACGCAGGCTGAGAACCTCCCTGCCCGCAGACTGTCTCACCAGAGTGGTGCATGCTGTAGTTATCTCCCACTTGGATTACTGCAATGTGCTGCTCTACATGGGGCTACTTTTGAAGGTGACCTGAAAAATGCAAATAATCCCGAATGTGGAAACTAGACTGGTGACTGGGAGTGGCCACCAAGACCATTTAACACCGTTACTGAAAGACCCACATTGAAATTGAAATACTTTATTGTCACTTGTACAACTTGTACAATACAGTGAGATTACACAATCACCCCCCTCTCAGCTCTCTTAGTCTTAATTCCCCTCGTTTACTGACGCACACCAAACCCAAAAGTCAATTGCCCTGTTGTTATCTTTTAATTCAGCAGCCTAACAGCCACAGATAGAAGCTGTTCTTTACCCTGTTGGTGCTACTAACCATGTTTCTGTAACTTCTGCCTGAGGGCAGGAGATCAAGAAAGTGCTGGCCAGGGTGTGAATCATCCCTGAGAATTTTCCTCACTCTCCTGAGGCAACGTTCTTCTGCTATTTCATCCAGTGGATTCACGGGACAGCCCATAATATCTTGTGCTATATTCACCACCCTCTGCTGGCACTTCCTATCAGTTGATGTCAAACCAGCGTACCACACTGTGATGCTGTGGTACATTGGCTCCCAGTACATTTCCGAGCACAATTCAAAGTGTTGGTGCTGACCTTTAAAGCCCTAAACAGCCCAGTATACCTGAAGGAGCATCTCCACCCCCATCGTTCATCCCAGACACTGAGGTCCAGCACCGAGGGTCTTCTACTGGTTCCCTCCCTGCAAGAAGCGAAGTTACAGGGAACCAGGTAGAGAGCCTCCTCAGTAGTGGCACGCGCCCTGTGTAACACCCTCCCATCAGATGTCAAGGAAATAAACAACTATCTGACTTTTAGAAGACATCTATGGAAGTTTTTAATGTTTGATGTTTTATCACTTTTCTATTATCATTATTGTGGCCCTCATAGTCAACAAAAGAGTTGCGAAAGCAGTACTGGGATGCAATCTCAAAAATGATAGAATGATCTCGATACGAATCCAAGGCAGACCTTTTAACATAACAGTAATCCAAGTTTATGCACCAACTACTGGTGCGGAAGAAACTGAAATTGACCAATTCTATGAAGACTTACAACACCTTATAGAAGTGACACCAAAGAAGGATGTTCTTCTCATTATAGGGGATTGGAATGCTAAAGTAGGGAACCAAGAGATAAAAGGAACAACTGGCAAGTTTGGCCTTGGAGAGCAAAATGAAGCAGGGCAAAGGCTAATAGAGTTCTGTCAAGAGAACAAGCTGGTCATCGCAAACACACTTTTCCAACAACACAAGAGACGACTCTACACGTGGACATCACCAGATGGGCAGCATCGAAATCAGATTGATTATATTCTCTGCAGCCAAAGATTATATTCTCTGCAGCCAAAGCTCGATACAGTCAGCAAAAACAAGACCTGGAGCTGACTGTGGCTCAGATCATCAGCTTCTTATAGCAAAATTCAAGCTTAAACTGAAGAAAGTAGGAAAAACCACTGGGCCGGTAAGATACAATCTAAATCAAATCCCTTATGAATACACAGTGGAAGTGAGGAACAGGTTTAAGGATTTAGATTTGCTGGACAGAGTGCCTGAAGAACTATGGATGGAGGCTCGCAACATTATACAGGAGGCAGCAACGAAAACCATCCCAATGAAAAGGAAATGCAAGAAAGCAAAGTGGCTGTCCAATGAGGCCTTACAAATAGCGGGGGAGAGAAGGCAAGCAAAATGTGAGGGAGATAGAGAAAGATACAGGAAATTGAATGCAGATTTCCAAAAAATAGCAAGGAGAGATAAGAAGGCCTTCTTAAACGAGCAATGCAAAGAAATAGAGGAAAACAACAGAATGGGAAGAACCAGAGATCTGTTCAAGAAAATTGGAGATATGAAAGGAACATTTCGTTCAAAGATTACCATAATAAAGGACAAAAGTGGTAAGGACCTAACAGAAGCAGAAGACATCAAGAAGAGGTGGCAAGAATACACAGAGGAATTATACCAGAAAGATATGGATGTCTCGCAAACCCCAGGTAGTGGGGTTGCTGACCTTGAGCCAGACATCCTGGAGAGTGAAGTCAAATGGGCCTTAGAAAGCACTGCTAATAACAAGGCTAGTGGAAGTGATGGTATTCCAGCTGAACTATTTAAAATTTTAAAAGATGATGCTGTTAAGGTGCTACACTCAATATGCCAGCAAGTTTGGAAAACTCAGCAGTGGCCAGAGGATTGGAGAAGATCAGTCTACATCCCAATCCCAAAGAAGGGCAGTGCCAAAGAATGCTCCAACTACCGCACAATTTCACTCATTTCACACGCTAGCAAGGTTATGCTTAAAATTCTACAAGGAAGGCTCAAGCAGTATGTGGACCGAGAACTCCCAGAAGTGCAAGCTGGATTTAGAAGAGGCAGAGGAACCAGAGACCAAATTGCAAACATGCGCTGGATTATGGAGAAAGCTAGAGAGTTCCAGAAAGACATCTACTTCTGCTTCATTGACTATGCAAAAGCCTTTGACTGTGTCGACCACAGCAAACTATGGCAAGCTCTTAAAGAAATGGGAGTGCCTGATCACCTCATCTGTCTCCTGAGAAATCTCTATGTGGGACAAGAAGCTACAGTTAGAACTGGATATGGAACAACTGATTGGTTCAAAATTGGGAAAGGAGTACGACAAGGCTGTATATTGTCTCCCTGCTTATTTAACTTATATGCAGAATTCATCATGCGAAAGGCTGGGCTGGATGAATCCGAAGCCGGAATTAAGATTGCCGGAAGAAATATCAACAACCTCAGATATGCAGATGACACAACCTTGATGGCAGAAAGTGAGGAGGAATTAAAGAACCTTTTATTGAGGGTGAAAGAGGAGAGCGCAAAATATGGTCTGAAGCTCAACATCAAAAAAACGAAGATCATGGCCACTGGTCCCATCACCTCCTGGCAAAGAGAAGGAGAAGAAATGGAGGCAGTGAGAGATTTTACTTTCTTGGGCTCCATGATCACTGCAGATGGTGACAGCAGCCATGAAATTAAGAGACGCCTGCTTCTTGGGAGGAAAGCAATGACAAACCTAGACAGCATCTTAAAAAGTAGAGACATCACCTTGCCAACAAAGGTCCGTATAGTAAAAGCTATGGTTTTCCCAGTAGTGATGTATGGAAGTGAGAGCTGGACCATAAAGAAGGCAGATCGCCGAAGAATTGATGCTTTTGAATTATGGTGCTGGAGGAGACTCTTGAGAGTCCCATGGACTGCAAGAAGATCAAACGTATCCATTCTTAAGGAAATCAGCCCTGAGTGCTCACTGGAAGGACAGATCCTGAAGCTGAGGCTCCAATACTTTGGCCACCTCATGAGAAGAGAAGACTCCCTGGAAAAGACCCTGATGTTGGGAAAGATGGAGGGCACAAGGAGAAGGGGACGACAGAGAACGAGATGGTTGGATAGCGTCTTCGAAGCTACAAACATGAGTCTGACCAAACTGCGGGAGGCAGTGGAAGACAGAAGTGCCTGGCGTGCTCTGGTCCATGGGGTCACGAAGAGTCGGACACGACTAAACGACTAAACAACAACAACAACAACATTATCATTATTAATATTCTGTTGGGAGCCACCCAGAGTGCATGGAGAAACCCAGCCAGATGGGCGAGGTATAAATAATAAGTTGTTGTTGTTGTTGTTGTTGTTGTTACTATTGCCGTCGCTATTACTATTATTATTATATGGTCTTGCTTGGTTTTGCAGCTGCTAAATTGTGCTAATTAGTGTTTTATCTGTAAAGAGAACTAACAGTATTTCATAACCGATTGATTGTTAGCCACTTTGACGGTCCTGCTTGGATGAAAAGATAGGTTAAAAATGTTTTAATAATGAATAAACATAGCTATGAAAATTCTGTAGATTGTGGAAGACTTCTCTGAAGTATGGCAGCATCACCAGCACTGATGATAGCTGCAGAAAGTAATATGCAGACTGTGAATGAAGACTACTGGGAGAGCAATGGACCCTCTTTCCCAATAAAACCTAGTGCATAGGATCGGAAACAGGGTTGTGATCTGAACTCACAGAGTCCAAGGTCCACTCAAGCAAAACTAAGGCTGTTGATTACAAATGAGAGGTATGAATTCAATGCAATGAGATAGTGAATAATTATTAATGATTTTAATGTACCGTATGTATTTATTTAGCAGTTTTATTAGCTACCCTTCAGCATAAGATCCAAAGGCAGCAAACAATTAAAAGTAAAATTCAGTAAGATAGAATAACAAAATAATAAAAGTTTAGAGAAGGAGCAAAGCCAATAAAAAGCAGCTGAATAATACAATTAAAACCATCTATACAAGATGCTGCTCACATGCCTCTGCAATTAAAACTTTTGGCTGGTGCTGGAAAGACAGCAACATTAGCAAGTAGATGAGTCGCTCCAAGGTGCAACAACAAACAATAAGGAAGAAAGAAATGAAAAGACCAATTTCTAATAAGACAAGTGGCAAAAACAATCCAATACTTGGATCTCTTGAGCATTTTCTCCATCTCTCATTGATACCTCACATCCCACCCTGTGGCTTAGGTACAAGATCAAGTGTTCCCCATTTAAACTACATACTTCCAGACTCACATATTGCACTGATTTGTTCCTACCTCTTTTTAAAATGGAATTATCAAAAGAGGAAAACACCCCTACATTAAAAGGGTGGTTACAGAAGCTGTGGGAAATTGCTTTGATGACCAAACTGATCCACTTTTTTTTAAATTAAGTTTTTTATTATACAGAACTTATCACCTAAGCTGCTTGCACTCACCTTGAAAGATGGATTAAAGAGCCTGGAATTGTCAGAAAAAAAGAAATCAATCTCAATGGAAGATTGCTAAATCATCTACAATATGCAGATGATATAGTCATAATAGCCCAAAGTCAACAAGAACTGCAAGAAACACTGGAAGAACTAAATGAAGAAACAAAAAAGACAGGGCTGAAGATGAATCTAGGCAAGGCTAAAGTAAGGTTTAAAGAAGAGAATGATGTACAAATAGAATGCAAAGAAAAAAATCAAGTTGAAAAGATCTATTTACGACGAAAAGATATACTGGGGAGAGAAAACCAAACAGTGTTTGTCAACCCTGGTGGCTCCCCACATAAAAAGTGAACATATTCTGTCGACAAATGTTAGTTGTAAACTACTAGTAACAAAGATAGAGCTGGGGAGCCAGGAAATGTTATTGATCAATGTGTATAACCCTCCCACTCTCACTGTCACAGCCAAGAATTCACAATGGAATTTTATTGCACACATCCTTGAGAATCTGGACTTCATCTGCCCTGACCTACATGTTATCTTGACTGGAGACTTTAATGCCTGCTTAGGTCAAGGATGGGAAGTGTATATAAAAGCATGGGAGATCTTGGACACCTCTGCTCTCCCAGACTTCTGTTTTTGGGAACGCAGATCCTGGGATCCACTAATTAATCTGGCGGGTCTGCGACTCACTAAATTGACTACCACCATGGCCCTGACATGGCTCAATGGGCTAACTGACTGGGAAGGCTCTAGGAATTTTACCTATATCTCCCCGCAGGGAAATAGTGTGGTGGACTATATTTTGATACCCACTAAAATGATGCCCTACGTGGTCGAATTCTTCATAGGTGATCCTATGCTTAGTGATCATCTCCCCCTACATTGCAAACTTGTCTTCCCATCGAGAAAGACAGAACAGTCAATTAATCCATCGCACCAGGAACCGAGATCCCAGCACACAAGGATACGAGTTAACGAACATACTCTATCATTTACCAAAGTTTGGTGAATTCTGATTGTGTGACCCATTTGTTCTCGGTAGAGAAAGGCAAACTTTCCCCGGTTTGAGGAATTTATTGACATTTTAATAACTGAACTGTCCCATTCACACTCGCATAAGCCACCTAAGAAGAGGGGGATTGGCGACTGGACTGACAAAGAAACCATAACAATTAAAACCGAGGTCAGGAGAGTTCAGAGAGACAGGCAGCTCTCGATTACCTGATATTTACTTCTCCAGATCATGACAACTCAAGGAAAGAGGAGACCCAAACAATCATGGGTAGCCTTTGGAAAAAACAACTTCATAATGCAAAATAAAATTAAATGTGATGTGTTGTGGAGCAGAGAAGTGGACCATGAGACGGAGCAACATGAGCAGCTTAAAAACAACACAGCATGCACCATAACACAGAATGTTAGAAAAACTAGTAATTGGATACAACAAAGATAAAAAAATTTATGGATGCTGTGGAAATGGACATCTGCAGGACATGTTGCAAAGGGCAATTTAGGCTGATGGACAAAAGCATTGTTAATGTGGAAACCTTAAATTTCTATTGCTGGGATAGCTCAGTTGATAGAGCATGAGACTCTTAATCACAGTCGTGGGTTTGAGCCACATGTTGGTTAAAAGATTTCAGCATTGCAGGGGGTTGGATTAGATGAGCATTATGGTCCCTTCTAACTCAACAATCCTATAATTCTAAAGACAAAGGGGCAGCCACCTATGTGATGGGTGGGCTATCTAAAGCTAACAGTAGGGCGTATGTGGTTGCAAAGAGGAAACAAGAAAGAATGATGGAGATAACTTGGAAGTGGTCTATATCCAAAGATGGATGTGAGATGCTGCAAAAGAAAACAGAAGTAAAAATACAAAAGGGCTCCGCTAGGGGCGCCTTGGAAGATGGCCGACAATACCATCTCTCCAGCTCACTCGAGGTAATTAAGGGGCTGATATGGGAGTAATTCAGCCTCCCGTTTTTCTCCCCGGTGTAAGGGGAGATGCAGCCTCGTCCGCGGTTGCCCATAAATCACCCCCGAGTTCGAAAGAAGGAGGGGGTGAGGGCACTGGACGGAAAACCCTCAAGCGAGTTCGGATCTCCCGGACGCTGTCTCTGAGTGCGACCCAAGTTGCGTTTCTTAAAATAAAAAATTGAAAATAAGAATCATCGCACATGCTTCAAGTGAAGAAAGGGTTTTTTTCAGCTGCTAATTAAATCTGCCACTGAGAAGTTAAGAGTGATGGAGTGGACTGGAGATAACATCAAAGAATAACATCTATGCCGGTATGTTGAAACGGAATGGAAAGTGGGGGGGGGGAACTTTCTCTTTTCTTATCACAATATTACCTAACAACGCCCCCCCCCGAAGAACTGTCAAAATGACCTAGAGCAAGTGAGATTGGAAAATAAGCTGTGTGGAAATGAAAATAACAAGTAAAGCCTTTGTTTGTTGGAATATCTGGGAAGAAAATAAAAGGCTCTCTGTGACGCAGTTTTCAACCGGGATCCGCCATTATGAGACAGACTATGTTGCGAGATTAATAGCCATAGGGGGAGGCAAGCCTTTACTCTGTTATCATGTTTGTACTCTAAGATTCCAGGCACATCTCTTCTGGAAAGGCTAATTTATGGTGCAACTTGTCTGGGAAAATTAATGAGCAAATGCCTAGATTCTATTTCATCGGAGCTGGTAAAACATGGCGTCTGCCACTCGAGGAAGACTTTTGGATCAGGCTGTTAAGATTTACTGCAAACAAAAGACTTACCAGTTCTAAAAAAAAGGGGGGGAGCCTTATAAAGTTCACACAGAAGTATAATATTGTTTATTTTAACTCGCCTGTGGAAACAACTCAGAGGCTATTAAGAAGAAAAAGGATAACATCAAGAAGATTGGAAGATGGGACTGGTGAACATTAAAAGCAGCACAAATATGAGATGACTGGACCCTACTGAACTTGAAGCATGGGAACCCCCAACAAAATTTATAATTTGGCAAAATATTTGGATTTTATTATTTGTATTGGTATAATTTGGAATAATTAATGTGATATGATTGGATTGTTTAAGGGAAAACTTAATAAAAATTATTATAAAAAAGAAGTAAAAATACAAATGTAAAGTATTTTCAGAGCAAAATAAAAAGGAAATCTGGAAATAGACTTGAAAAGTTAACATATACATAGAACATAAAAGGTACTCCAAGCGCAAGAGACTGAGGGCATATTTAACGTATTGCAAATCTTAAGAGATATTGTTGAATATTGATGTTAAAGATTGTTGTTCCCTCTTCTTCGAGGGAATAATATAGAGCCTGCTTTTCAAGCTACAGATCCCCAAAATGACTAAATATGTTTTTAAAAAAATAGCACAATGATTCCAAGCCAGATTGAAGTCCTGGATGATAACTTTCTAGAGAAGATTACCAAATATTCAAAAAGGAGGGAGATAATGGTCACGGGAGACTTCAACTACCCCAGTACTGTATCTGTTGAGACTGAAACTCGGTCAAGAACGTAAGGTCCAACAAATTCCTCCATTGCCTTACTGAGAGGAGAGATCACAGCAATCTGCAAGTATCTAAAGGGCTGTCACATGAAGGATGCAACAAGCTTGTTTTCTGTTGCTCTCGAGGGTAGGACTTGAACCAAAAGAAGGAATTTCTGACTAAACACCAGGAAGGACTTTCTGACAGTAAGAACTGTTAGATAGTGAAACAGACTCCCTCCACAGGTGGTGGGTTTGCCATCATTGGAAGTTTTAAAGCAGAAGGGTTTTTTTAAGCAGAAGGTCATCCACCATGGATGTTTTAGTTGAGATTCCTGCATTGGAGAGGGTTGGAATAGATGACCCTTGGGGTCCCTTCCAACTCTACAATTCTATGTTTCTTTAATTCAGATGTTTTCATAGGAGCTATCATTAATCACCACTGAATATACATAGACTAGATATAGGCACATTCTATAGACATACGTAATTCACAGACATTATAAATGGGAAAGTCTACAATGCAGTCATACCTCATGTTACGTTTGCTTCAGGTTGCGCGTTTTCAGGTTGTGTCCTGCAGCGACCCGGAAATACTGGAAAGGGTTACTTCTGGGTTTCACCGCTCGCGCATGCGTAGACACGGAAAATGATGTCACGCACATGCGCAGAAGTAGCGAATCGCGACCTGCGCATGTGCAGACGTGGGTTGCATTCTTTCCAGGTTGCGAACGGGCCTCCGGAATGGATCCCGTTCCCAACCAGAGGTACCACTGTATATGTTGCTGTACGGCACACATTAATTTAATGTACAAGTGGTCATAGTATAAGAAACCCAGGATGAAAGAAAGAGCACATAGTGAAAACCTCTTTCTTCCATCTGGTTCATTAGGCCATACAAGGTGATGGTGGATTTAGTATCTGGGTTTGGCTCCCATCAGGCTGAAATTCCAAAACAGACAGATGTTAAGAGAATCTTAATAATGGTTCCCACAATAGTTATTTCTTGTCCCTTTTAAGTATATTAAGCAAATAAAAGCTGTATAGAAACAAACACCTAAAATCTGAAGTGTGTAAGTGCAATGCTTCATCTGGTATAACTTCATGACTTTATATTTTTAATATAATAATCTTCTTTTCCTTTTAAATGTATCTGCTTTTTGTGTTTTAACTTTTTGTGTTTTTGCTGTACACCACCTGAAGATGACTGTATAGAAGGCAATCAGTAAATTAAAAATACTGTTAAAAACAGCTAGGGACTTCCGCTGCATGTGAAGACAGTCTCCAGCGGATTTAGCAGACAAGACCAATAGTGGGTCTAACAGTCAAGAAAGCAGTTTCCGCACATGCTGTAGAGGGCAGTGAGGGACAGATGGGGCTCCTTAACCTGGGAAGGTAGCCATTTAGGAGAAAGAAAACTCTGACACTAAACCCCCTCTGTCTTTGGGAGAAGTAAAGGCTAAGGAGTAGTAAACCCTACACAAATCCAGAATGGAGTCCCTAAGGCAGTTGGATGCCTTGCCGCCTTCTTCCGGCAACTCATATTGCTCTGTTTTCCTTTAGACCCCATCAGCAAAGCTGAGAGGAGGTCTTGTCATCTAGGCAGCCCAGAACTTCCATACACACTAGCCAGGCTTGTACCCTGGGAAGGTCACTTCAAGGTTGCAAATGCAGCAGTTTGACTTCACCCCTGGAGGCACACTCCACTGTCTCTCAGGACAAGAACTACTAAAAATATACAGTTCAGGTTAACCTGAAACCAGGAATAACCTAGAACTTGTGAGATCAAGAATGGCAGAACTTCTGAAATGTTACATTTAGACTGAGGAACAAACCTGTCATCAACCACAAGGTTTACAGGGCCAGTCACTCTCTCAGCTCAACTTCATGAAATGAGTTTCTAGGCAACTTGAAAGATATATATATCTCAACTTGGCTGAGTCCATATGATAAATCTAAAACAAAAGTGTGTAAATGCAGGTACTAACAGTTTGGGGAAAATCCATCATGCCTGCATGTATCACCTTAGAGATGGGAATCAGACGGCCTACCTAATGAGGTCGACGCGGGTGGCGCTGTGGGTTAAACCACAGAGTCTAGGACTTGCCGATCAGAAGGTCAGCGGTTCGAATCCCTGCGACGGGGTGGGCTCCCATTGCTCCTGCCAACCTAGCAGTTTGAAAGCACGTCAAAGTGCAAGTAGATAAATAGGTACCACTCCAGGTGGGAAGGTAAACGGCGTTTCCGTGCACTGCTCTGGTTCGCCAGAAGCGGCTTAGTCATGCTGGCCACATGACCCGGAAGCTGTACGCCGGCTCCCTCGGCCAATAAAGCGAGATGAGTGCCACAACCCCAGAGTCGGCCACGACTGAACCTAATGGTCAGGGATCCCTTTACCTTTTTAATGAGGTCGATGAGATGAGCATATTTGAACTACAGAATACATAATCTGGCAGAACCGTAAATAAGCAATGAAAAATGGGTAAAGACAGAACTACTTCACTCGAACAAGTGGCATAGTCTTCTCAAATGCATCACTTTAAAACTATTGTATGACATCTATACTTCTGTGGTTAACCAGAGAGGATCAGTGGCATCTAGGGCAGAAGGGGAAAGCGTCCTGTGACACGGTCCCCCAGGAACCGCATGGGATGGGAAAATATATTGCACACAGAAGAATGTTTGCTGTGAGCTATGAAGCACATTGGGAGACTGCTAGAATGCAAGTGGGGAAAACTCTATGGCTATGGTGAAACCAGAAGAAAAACAAAATATTTTCACACTTGCCACCGTGTCCTTACAAAACAACACAACACAACAGAACTGTTCTATTTTTTTTTTATAAATATTTATTAAAGTTTTTGAATACAATACATAAATAATAAACAACATTACTTACATCATAACATAGTTTCATCACTTCTTTGGACTCCCTCACGTCTCCCACTCCCACTTACATCGTTATAAAATTTTTCCAAGCAAATTATCATCTTGTTTAGAACCTTATATCCGCTCATTTAAATAAAATCTAGCAGTTCTCCAAAAAAATTATATTTTCCTTAATCTCACTTATCGTCAAATTCAAATCTAATTCAGTGGTGGACAATTATTTATGATCTAGCATCCTTCTTAACATTCAACCAAATTACAATATTTTTGTAGATAAATCTTAAATTTCTTCCAGTCTTCTTCAACCCTCTCTTCTCCCAGGTCTCGGATTCTGCCAGTCATCTCGGCCAATTGCATATAGTCCATCAGCTGCATCTGCCACTCTTCCAGTGTGGGTAGATCTTGAGTTTTCCAGTTCTTAGCGATGAGTATCCTTGCTGCCGTTGTTGCATACATAAAAAATGTTCGGTCCTTCTTTAACACCTTCTGGCCGACCATACCCAGAAGGAAGGCTTCTGGTTTCTTAGTGAAGGTATACTTAAATAGCTTTTTCAACTCATTATAAATCATTTCCCAGAAGGCCTTCACTTTAGGGCAGGTCCACCAAAGGTGAAAGAATGTTCCTTCATTTTCTTTACATTTCCAACATTTATTATCAGACAAATGGTATATTTTGGCAAGTTTAACTGGGGTCATGTACCATCTGTATATCATTTTCATTACATTTTCCTTCAGAGCATTACATGCAAGTGAAGTTCAGCCCAGTGGTCCACAACCTTTCCCAGTCCTCAAACATAATGTTATGCCCAATGTCCTGTGCCCACTTTATCATAGCCGATTTAACCATTTCGTCTTGTGTATTCCATTTTAACAGCAAGTTATACATTCTTGATAATACCTTAGTCCTTGGTTCTAACAATTCTGTTTCCAACTTCGATTTCTCCACCTGGAACCCTAACTTTTTGTCATTTTTAAAAACGTCTTTAATCTGAGCGTAATGTAACCAGTCTCGCACTTTATCCTTCATTTTCTCCAAACTCTGCAATTTCCAATTGTCTCCATCTTTTTCTAATATTTCCCAATATTTTGGCCATTTGGCCTCCATATTGGGTCTTTTTCGGGCCTTAGCTTCCAGAGGAGAAAGCCACCTTGGAGTTTTGTTTTCCAATAAGTCTTTATATTTTGTCCAGACATTAAACACTGCTTTTCTGACAATATGGTTCTTAAAGGCCTTGTTGATCTTAACTTTGTCGTACCATAAGTATGCATGCCAACCAAAAGCATTATTAAAACCTTCCAAATCCAGTACATCAGTGTCTTCAAGAAGTTGCCAATCTTTTAGCCAGCAGAAAGCTGCGGCCTCGTAGTACAACTTTAAGTCTGGCAGGGCAAAGCCCCCTCTTTCTTTCGCATCAGTTAATATCTTAAACTTAATTCTGGGCTTTTTGCCCTGCCAGACAAACTTAGAAATATCTCTCTGCCACTTCCGGAAGCACTCCGTCCTGTCCACAATCTGTAGTGTTTGAAACAAAAACAACATTTTTGGCAATACATTCATCTTAATAGCAGCAATTCGGCCTAACAAAGAAAGTTTCAATTTTGTCCAACTGTCTAAGTCTCTCTTAATTTCTGACCAACATTTTTCATAGTTATCCTTAAATAGACTCAGATTTTTTGCTGTTATATTTACCCCTAGGTACTTTACTTTTTAAACCACATTCAATTCTGTCTCTCTCTGAAACCGTTCTGACTCTGTATCTGTCAAGTTTTTTTCCAACACCTTGGTTTTCAGTGTATCTGGTTTTCAGTGTATCTTCAGTGTATCTGAAGAAGTGTGCATGCACACGAAAGCTCATACCAAGAACTGACTTAGTTGGTCTTTAAGGTGCTACTGGAAGGAATTTGTCTTGGTTTTCTGTTTGTTTAATTTAAATCCCGCCACCCGACCAAAGTCCTGAATCAATTGTAGTACTCTTTTCGTACTAGATTCTGGCTCCTGCAGAGTCAAAACAAGGTCATCTGCAAAAGCTTTAAGTTTATATTGTTTCGCTCCGACCTGAATTCCTTCCACCAACCGGTCCCCTCTAATCATATTCAAGAGCACCTCCAGAACCGAAATAAATAGCAAAGGGGAAATAGGGCAGCCTTGTCGTGTTCCTTTTTCGATTTTAAACTCTTCTGTAACCACATTGTTAACTATCAATTTAGCCTTTTGTTCTGAGTATATTGCATCAATCCCATTCTCAAAACCCCGTCCCACTCTCATTTCTTTTAGATTTCCCTTCATAAATTTCCAGGAAATATTGTCAAAGGCCTTCTCCGCATCTATAAAAATTAACACTGCTTTTGTATTTATATCTGTTTGCAAAAGTTCCAAAATGTCAATAATGTTCCTTGTATTAGCAAACAAGTGTCTACCTGGGAGAAAGCCTGCCTGGTCCTTGTGAATTACTTCATTTAAAACTTTTTTAAATCTACTTGCCAAAATGTCTGCAAATATTTTGTAATCCACATTTAAAAGAGAGATGGGACGATAGTTCTTAAGTTGTGTCTTTTCAGCTTCTGATTTTGGTATCAATGTGATAAAGGCTTCCTTCCACGATTCCGGCGCCCTCTTCCCCTCCATAATTTCATTGCTAACCTCCATCAGTGGTTCTATCAAATAGTCTTTTAATGTCTTATAGTACTTGGAGGTCAGCCCATCTGGCCCTGGAGATTTGCCCAGTTGCATGTTCTGAATGGCTTGTTCAATCTCTTGTCGTGTTATTTTACTGTTCAGGAGTGATCTATTTTCTTGTGACAGTTTTTAAAGTCCATTTCCCCCCAAAAATTGTTTAATCTCAACCTCATCCTGCAGCCCTTGAGTGTATAATTTTTTGAAATATTTCTGAAAACATTTTCTAATCTCCGCGGGGTTCTGAATGTTTCTTCCTTCAATTTCCAAATTTGTAACTGTGTTTAATTTTTGTCTCTTCTTCAACTGCCACGCTAGCAGTTTCCCACATTTGTTTGCCGATTCAAAGGTTTTTTGTTTCATTAGTTTAATCTTCCACTCTATTTCCTGATTTATCAGTTTAGAATATTGTGCTTGATGAAGTTTGATTTCTCTCAGAATTGGCTGTGACTTCGGATTTAATCTTAACTTCTTCTCTAATTCTTTAATTTTCTCCAAAATCTTATCTTTCCTCTCGTTTTGTATCCTTTTCTTTACAGCATTCTGTTGTATCAAGAACCCCCTCATCACGGCTTTGCTTGCATCCCAAATAGTTCTTTTTTCCACCGTAGTGTTCATGTTTATCTCAAAGTAGTCCTTCAAAGCTTTTTGGGCCTTCTTAATGATCTCCTGATCTCTAAACAAATTGTCATTCATCTTCCATCTAAAGGAACCGGTTGGCAAAAGTGTCATATCCATTTTCAGTGCATTATGGTCGGAGCAGGTCTTTGGGCAGATTTCCACCTTTCAGACCTTGGGTGCCAGACCTCTAGTTATCCATATTTGGTTGATTCTTGTCCAAGTCAGCTGGGCTTCAGAGAAAAATGTTCCTTCTCTTCCCAAGGGGTTCTTCATTCTCCAGATATCAATCCAATCCATATTTTCTGTCATTTCAAAAAAGGTCTTTGGTAGTCTTCCGTCTTTTGTGATGTTTTGGCTTTGTGACTTATCCATGTTAGTTGATACGACCCCATTCATATCTCCCATCATAATGATGTTGTTGTAGTCCAGATACTCCAGCATGGTCTCATGCAACTTCTTGTAAAATTCCGATTTCCCTTCATTTGGGGCGTAAATTCCTAATATCAGGATTTTCTCTCCTTGGTGTTGTATTTCGATTGCCAAAATTCTTCCATGTTCATCTTTAAATAGAAATTTAGGTGAAAGGCTCTCTTTTGCATATATGACCACACCTCTCTTCTTTACTATGTCCGAAGATATGAATTCCTGGCCAAGCCTTTTATTTATTAATACTTTTCTGTGGAGCCTAGTCACATGTGTTTCTTGTAAACAAATAATGTCCAATTGTTCCTTTTTTAATATGTGAAAAAATTTCCTCCTTTTTTCCGGGATGTTGCAGCCATTTATATTCCAGCTCAAAAGTTGCAGAGACATCCTGAATAAATCTGGTTATTTTCCTTGGGGTGGTACTTTGTTCTCCGGGTCTTCAGGGTCTGAGGGTGCAGGTACCCCTGGTGGTTCAGGCCCCGAGGGTAGTTCAAGTCCTTTGTGAAGGTCCTCTCCGTATGCAGTCAGAAACTTATCTCTGTCTTCCAGTGCTCTAATTTTAATCTTCTTCCCTCTAAAAGTGAAAGATAATCCTTGGGGAAAATCCCACCTGAAGATGATTGAGTTGCTCCTCAACAATCTTACTAGCTCCAAATAGTCAGATCTAAGGTCCAACAGTTGTTTAGGGATATCCTTGTAAATTTCAATTCTTTTGTCCAAAATGTCCAGTGACTTTCCGTAATGCAGGCCCAAAATCTTGTCCCTTTCCTCCTTTGATCTCAATATTATCAAACAGTCTCTGGGCTTCTCTTTCTTTATAAGTCTTCCAAGCCTGAAAGCTGATACGATTTTAAAGTCTTTTTCCTCTAGATTCCAAAACTTGGAAAATTCTTTAGTCAGAAACTCAGCTAGGTTGCCTTCTTCCACTTCTGGTACCGACCTTATCCTTAAGTTGGTCTCCCTGTTCCGCAGTTCTATCATGGAAAGATAGGTCTGATGTTCACCTACTTGTTTACTGAGTGGTCTTACCTCTTTTTCTAACTCTCCCAATCTTTGGCTGGTATCCTCAGCCAATTTCTGATTTTCACCTGCAGCCTCCTTCAGTTCTCCAATTGCTTGTGCATTCTGTGCGACTTGTCCAGTTAGTCTATTTAAACATTCTGTGTTTTGATCAATTTTAGCTGTTTGCTGATCAACTTTTCTATCCAAAGACTCCAATTTTTCAAGAATTTTCTCTAAAATAGAGCCAGTTGCTCCTGAGGCCATATCTTCCAATTGTAATTCCTCAGTTTCTCCCTCCCCTGCCCGTGGCAGAGAAGCAGCTTCTTCCTCAGAAGGCAAAGTAGGCACAGATGATCTGCGTGCCTGTGAGGCTGCGGTTAAGGTTGTTAGAGTTGTTTGTCTGGTTTTTGGTCCCTTTCTTTTTGCGCCACTCATTCCAAAGTTATCTAAAAGTCAAGGTCAAGCTGAGTTGTTCCCATGAGAAAACAACGGCCCAGATGGTAACAGTCAAACAGGAGGCCGGGAAAAAGAAAGTAAAACAATGTCACTGCTTTAAATCCCAAATCCTCTAGGGGGAGCTTAAAATGTCTTTAGGGAAGAGATCAATTCCAATAAAATTAATAAAGTCTAAATCAATGTCCAGGAACCTTCACTAAGATAGGTTTTAGCAGAGTTAGTATTTAAAAAGCCACAATGTTTCAGACAGTGCTTACTGGAATTCCGAAAGGTTCTTCAAAGTAGCAAGTCCAAACTCCCTCAGATTGTTTCAAAGTTTAAGTTCAAAGTATCCAAATCTGCAGGCTGACTGCTCAGCTGCTCAGGCAGTTCCAGCTCCTGGGTTTCTTACTTAAAATGTAATCCAAATAGAAGAAAGGTATCACAGTCCCAATAGAAGTCATAACATCAATTACTTAGAGTCCTTAATCTGCTTAAAAGTAATTTCAGTGGGTGCCCAGATCAGTTAGGTTGAAAGTTCGCTCTTTGCCTCCACTCCTCCAGCTCTTTACTTTGAGGTTCAGTGTCAGCGGAAGACGGACTTCCTGTTTTTCGTCACTCCGCTTTCAGCCAAATTCGTTATTTTTAGATCTTAAAATTTTGTAAAGTCCTTATTACTCACGGGTTGTTACTTTCCGAATCAGAGGTTTCAGGAAGAAAGGTCAGCGCTCACTGGCAGCAGCAACGCGGCTTCGCTCCGTTGATTACGAAACGACCCACAGCGCCGCTACCCCCTCCGCGATCCGGAGCCCCTTACGGGGTCCCTTCAACGTTTCGGGGGCCGCTCCTGGCGCCCGCCGGGTCCCGAGACCACAAGCTTCTGCCGCCTGTGGTTTTTCAAAGTGGGTCTCTGCTTCGCCGCAGCGGATGACCCGTTCTCAGCGGAGCTTCCCTCTCCCGGTTAGAAGAGGGCAGCCATTGCCGTTCGCACCGCCTCCGGAAGTCCCACAACAGAACTGTTCTAAATAGCTTAGGGTCTACCCCAAGCTAGTTGGCTCCAAGTGTAAAGGAACCCTCAGAGGAATATTGTGAGATGTTTACTGAGTATTTTGAATGTAGCATTGCTGATGTTCAGATGTTTCTGGTGGCTTATCTGCTGAGACTCTGGTCTGTGGCCAGCTGCTACTTAATGCCAAAAAAACCAAAGTGCTGCACCAACAAGTACAAAATAACCCCTCTGCAGCACCACAAATCCAACTCAATGGTGTAACGTTGGCAAATGTCGATCACATCTCCTACCTAGGCAGTTATCTTTCCTAGGAAACACTGGCCTGCGAGCGCTCCAGTTGGAGAAAAAGGTGTCATGGGCAAGGGAGAAATGTGCTAGGAGGAAGGCACGCTTGGCAAATCCACACCGGGATCAACTCCCACCCAGAAACCAATGTCCCCACTGTGGAAGGACGTGTGGATCCAGAATTGGCCTCCACAGTCACTTACGGACTCACTGTTAAAACCGTGTTCATGGAAGACAATCTTACTTGGCTATGAGTGATCGCCAAAGAAGAAGACTTAATGCCAGAGACTCATGTGGGTGAGCCTGACCTAACACACAAGTTCACATACTCCATACAGCACTAAATCAGACTGAAGGTTGGGAATCACCAATGCCCATAAAAGAAGCAACTCCTTTACCAGAAAAGGTCTTGAGTTGAGGATCAAATTAGGAGGTTTGCATCTGCTTTGGGAGCAGACAGACGGATTGGAGCTGCTGTGGAGTATCCACCCCCCTGCTGTTCCACAGCCTCCCTGGCTGAGGTGTTTTCTAGCATGGTGTGGGAAGACCCCAAAGTGATATTCCTGCATTACTTCAGTATACACACAGAGGCTGCTATTGTGGCATTTTAAAGATTTAACATGTTTAAGCCCCCTTTTTGTCAGACCACTCACATGAAGGTGGCTGTAGCCTGCCACAGTAACAAAACTGCAGTAGTTTAAGTCTGACACCTCCTTGTTGTTTTATTGTGATGAATCCCTAATACTGGAGCACCATCAGCTGTATTTACCCAAGAAAACACTCTTGAGTGGACGTGGCAGCCATCAAGGGAGAGAGGAAGGATAGTGATTACATTAAACTTTTGATGTCTCAAGAGATTCTCAAATTCCAGATATTAAAAGGAAGGTCTGCAGAATGCATTCACATTTACAAAGGTAGTTTGCCATGGTAAATGTGGCAGGATTTCAAGACTCAATACAGGCAGTTCTTCCAATAATTTTGATATACCGGTAATAGACATATTTAACTATAACTGTAGTACTCATTGAAGCTGCAACATAACATATTGGGTTAAGAATATACACAAACACACACACTTATGTGAGTAGTGTCCAATTCACAATTGCTATTAAAAATGTGATATTTAAAATGTGCCACTGGTATGAATTGTGTATTAGTTCATGTGTTTCGGGGTTAGTAAAATGTGAATGAATTATTAAATATAATAATATTGACAATATACACAATTCATTTTTTGCTTTATAAACTGCCCCTCCCAAAGCAACTAGACATTTTGTAGTTGTGCCCGTAGCCTAGGTTTAAGAAGCCATTTGATGAATAGCTTTTGTATATGAGTTTCTAACACTGCTAGAAGGTAGTAATGACAGTGTGATTTTTGGCCTCCTGACAGTTATGCTATGTGGTGTCAAAGAGCATCATTTTATTCCCATTTCTACTTAATTCTGTATTCTATATGACGTTGTTGGAGTGATTATTAGGAGATTCGAAGCAAGGTGCCATCAAGATGCTGAGGACACACTCTTTCTCCAGAGCGTCTTAATCAAGAGGTGCCGTGTGGGCCCAGGACTGATGCCTGGATGCAGCATGGAATGAATGATGGAAAGTAAGCTAACTGTACATTCCAGAAAGACATGGGTGCTGGGAGGGAATGGTTCCCATGTCCAGGAAATTGCCCAATCATTTGCTCTTGATGGGGTTGCTGACTTCAAGATTGGATTACTGTAATGCATTCTAAGAGCAGAGAAATGACAGGATAGCTTATAAGATTATGCATGGCATGGAGCAAGTTTTTCTCCCTTTCTCATAGCACTAGAACTCATGAATGTCCATGAAGCTGAATTCTGGAAGATTCAGAATAGATAAAACAAAGTCATTCTTCATCCAGCAAAGAGTTAAACTATGGAACTTGCTTCCACAGGAGGCAGTGATGGCCACCAAGATGAGACAAATTCATGAAGAAAGCTATTGCTGGTTCCTAGCCATAATGGCTGTGCTCTGCCTCCATGGCCAGAGGCAGCAATGTTTCTGTATACCAGTAGCTGGAAACCACAGGAATAAAGAGGGTTCTTGTGCTCAGATCCTGCTTGCTGATTTCCCACTGGCATCTGGTTGGCCACTGTATATACAGGATGCTGGACCAGATGGGCTTGATTCAGCAGGCTCTTTCTGTGTTATATTTATGTTCCTTGAAACTTCAGTTAGTGAAGACTGCTGCATCATGATTGCTGACAGGAGTGAGAACCCTACTCAGGTATCTGTACTGGCTACTGATTTGTTACCATGCCAAATTCAGGATGCTATAAAGGCCTTAGTGGCTTCAAAACCATTTACTTGAAGGATCACCTAACTTCATACATGCCACCGGACTGCTTCAATCTCCACATTCACAAGTGCCACAAAATAGTAATTCTGAGCATATAAGAAATCAATATTCCAATTTCTGGCTAGTGATATTAGACAGGCACCTTTGTGGTACCAATTTCAGTGTCTGCTATAAGCATTTTTTAAAAAAAAAATCCCACTCAAATATGTAAAGCTGTCATGTATTTTAATGTGTACTTTTATCTTATAATATATATTAACCAATTTTATTTATAGTTTGAATTTTATGTTAAATTTTTTAATGTAAAGGTAAAGGGCCCCCTGACCATTAGGTCCAGTCGTGGCCGACTCTGGGGTTGCGGCGCTCATCTCACTTTATTGGCCGAGGGAGCCGGCGTACAGCTTCCGGGTCATGTGGCCAGCATGACTAAGCCACTTCTGGTGAACCAGAGCAGCGCACGGAAACACATTTACCTTCCCGCCATAGCGGTACCTATTTATCTACTTGCACTTCGTGCTTTTGAAATGTTAGGTTGGCAGGAGCAGGGACCGAGCAATGGGAGCTCACCCCGTCGCGGGGATTCGAACTGCCGACTTTCTGATCGTCAAGTCCTAGGCTCTGTGGTTTAACCCACAGCGCCACAATGTATACTTTATGTAGTAGCAGTATACAAACTTTTATTTTAATAAAATAAAAATAGGTCTACCTACCATGACCTAGCTTTCACTATTTTGACAGTAGAGTTTATAGATGCATTCAGACCCTTATCTATTCTTGTGTTATTGAATGAATACATCCAATTTTGGAGGCTGGGATTTCCATATCCAGATAAGATATAAGGTCAAAAAACTTCAAAGGGCAACTCCAGAATAAAACGGCTGAACTAAAATTTATTTAAAAGTTTGATTCTACTCCTTTTATACTTGAGACCTGAGGTTTATATTCTACAATGTAAGTTACACATTGCCATAGCTGTCAAGCGTCCCTTATTTGGAGGGACAGTCCCTTATCCCAGCGCCATTTCCCGCTGCTGTCCCTTATTGATGGATGTCCCTTAAATTTCCCGGGTTTCAAAGGAAGCAGCTCCTCTCCCTCCCTGCCTGCCGGCCAGGGAGGAGGGAGGCTCCAACTGTGTTGCTTGGCTGCCCGGCCCGCCCCCCTCCGGCCTCCTCTCACCAGCCTCAGCCCCTGGGATCCCCTCCCCACCGGGACTGGCGGGAGCCTCGGGCCCTTCCGCCGCCATCCTCCTCATGGCCGCCGAACTTAGCATCTCTGCCTGGGGCCTCCCCTCTGCCCGTCGCCTGCTAGGCCATACTGCAGCTGTGCCGCCGAAGGACCCGGATGAGATGGGCAGCCTGGCATGGCCTATGAATTGCTGAGGAGCCTTGAGAGGAGAGCGAGGGCAACCACTGAGAAAGCAGTTCAGAGAAAGGAGGAAGAGGAGAAGGCGGAGGCATGGGCAGGTGTTCCAAGGGCTACAAGGGAAGGACCGCAAGCGCTTCTCCCATAGATTTGTAGTGGTAGACTAGAATAGATGGTCTGATCTGCGGGTTTACTTCGGGCGCTATTCCCCCCCCCTTCCTCCCGCCTCACCTGATGGAATTGAGAGCTGCAGATGGAGCACAAGAGAAAAGATACAGAACTGCAGCAGCATCTTCGTAGCTTGGACTTCGTTTTGCGCGAAAAGTGGTTGCTGCTTATAGTTATTTAATTGCAGAGTTTCATCGGCTGGTGTCTTGAGCAGCAAACTCTGGAAACGAAGGGCTAAAAACCAGCACTTCTCTCCAAAATTATCTGGTCCCTTTTAACTTCGTATTTCAGCTGATTGACTAAAATCCCTTATTTTTGCTGCTGGTCCCTTATTTTCAAGGTTGCTGGTCCCTTATTTTCAAATCTGTAAGTTGACAGCTATGCATATTGCAAAGATAGGAAGACAATGATGTTGCTCATTACTGATGCAGTGAATAATTACTGCACCTGCAAACATTTGAGATTTGCTTAGAAATGTCAGCATATATCTCTTGAAGGTTTGACCCCACTGTTAACATATCTCCCTCCCCCACTCACACACTTGTGGAATGAGTGGAATGTCAGGCAGTACCAGGTCGTAGGTCCCTTCTTTGCAGAAAATACCAGGAACGGAACCTACTGCCAGCTTTCCCTATGGTGTCTAACTTTGTTAACAAAACACCAAGCAGGGTTTTTATGGCAGAAGTAGCATCAACAGTGGGGTAGGGTGGAAGGAGAAAGAGATGATCTGAAAAGAGTGATGAAGCTACGATGTTTTGGGGGAGATGTATGTGTGGCAGGGAAGCAGAACAGACTGGGAAGGAAGTGTGGAGCCAGAGGAGGAGCATGTAAGTAGGCCTTGTGGCTAGTTTCAGAACGCCACATTTCACAGGCCTTGTGTGGCATGATGCTAGAGGACAGAATATCATACTGTATAGGGCACACATGGGGGGTGCACAGTTGTGGGGCGATCATACAAAAACAAGCATTAAGTTCCAGGGAGGAAGGGTATCTAAGGCAGATGGAGCCTTCCATCCTATATGATCCCAGATTGAGGTAGGGAAGAAGGGAGCCCAGGAAAGCTATTACCGTACCTTCTTCTAACAATGAAATTCAATAGGGGCAAATGTAAGCTTCTACACTGAGGCAAGAAGAACCAGTGACACCAATATAGTACATGTGGAAAGGATCTAGTGGTCGTGGTGGACAAGTTTAACTTGAGTCAACAGGGTGATGCAGCAGCAGCAGCAGCAAAAAAGAAAAGAAAAGAAAAGAAAAGCTAATGCTATTCTAGGCTACATCAACAGAAGTATAGCGTCCAGATCAAACCAAAATGCTTGTTTACAAAGCTATTGTACTACCAACCTTACTGTATGCTTGTGAAAAATGGACCACTTATAAACAGCATCTAGTGAAGCCACTATCATTTGACATCATCTTCTTGCTTTAGACTCTGAAGCACAAGCAGCAGCATCTTGTAATACGACGTTTGACTCAACTGGTACTTCAAAGAAAACTCACACAAAAGAAGCAGAAAGACCTGACTCACTGTAGTCCTTCCATGTTCCCCTTCCCCTAATACTCTACACAACACATACTTTTCACATCACAACTTATTGTTTTATCTTTCACAGAGAATTAGGAGATAGAGTATTTGGGAAAGCCCAAGAGTGCATGCACAATGCTAACAGATTGCCTTGTGGGGAAGACTGGAGAGAAGGAAGAAGTTACAACCATGGTCTGTGCTACCAGCTCTCACAGCACCTGACTGCAGGAAGTGATTGTAGGATCTATAAAGAGGTTGAACAGATTTGGAAAGCATGCAATTAAATTTCTAAATAATATTACTAAGTAGCCTAGGATTTAAAGATGTAAACATTATGGCAAATAAAATCTCTGGCAAATGACCAGAAAAGATTCTCTAATGTTGACAATGAGAGTACTCACTTAATATGACATCAATAATCACAGATAACAAGGGCTCTTGAAGTGAACCATTCACAGTGGGATCAAGTGTTAAACAGGGTTGTGTTATTGCCCCAACTCTATTTATTATTTTCATTGCCATGATCCTAAACTTTGTTGAAGGGAAACTCCCCACTGGAGTAGAAATCATAAATTGAACAGATGGAAAGCTCTTTAAAATGAGTAGGCTGAAAGCAAAGAGTAAGGTTACTGTAACTTCCATCATAGAACTTCAGTATGCTGATGACAACATAGTGGGTGCACACTCAGAGGGTGACCTCCAAACCATACTAAATATCTTCACAGAAGCTTATAAAAAGCTTGGCCTATCGTTCAACATCCAAAAAACCAAAGTGCTGCAGCAACAAGCACCAAACAACCCCCCTGCAGTGCCACAAATCCAACTCAATGGTGTAACGTTGGAAAGTGTCAATTACTTCTCCTACCTAGGCAGTTACCTTTCCACAAGGGCTGATATTGATGCCGAAATCCAGCATCGCCTGAGCTCTGCAAGTGCGGCTTTTTCCCAACTGAAGGGCAGAGTGTTTGAGGACCAGGACATTCACAGGAAAACCAAAATACTTGCTTACTACCAACCTTACTGTATGCTTGTGAAACATGGACCACTTATAAACGCCATCTCCAACTCCTTGAAAGATTACTCAACGGTGTCTCTGAAAATTTTTATACATCACTTGGGAAGACAGGCGAACTAATGCCAGTGTACTGGAAGAAGCAAAGATCACCCGTGTGGAATCGATGATGCTTCAACATCAACTTCATTGGACTGGTCATGTTGTGTGGATGCCTGATTATCGTCTTCCAAAGCAACTACTCTATTCCGAACTTAAAAATGGAAAGTGTAATGCTGGTGGGAGGAAAAAAATCCTTAAATAAGAGACACGGGGGAATGATTAATGGACTTCAATGTCTGTACACTAATGCGCAAAGCATGGGTAATAAACAAGATGAGCTTGAGCTCTTGGTACAGCAAACTAAATATGACATAATAGGCATCACTGAAACCTGGTGGGATAAGTCCCACGACTGGAATGTAATAATGGAGGGTTACAATCTATTTCAGAGAAACAGACCAGACAAGAAAGGAGGAGGAGTGGTATTATATGTCAGGGATGTGTATACCTGTGAAGAGATCCAAGATTTAGAACCTCAAAGCCAAAGTGAGAGCATTTGGGTCAAAATTAAGGGAGAGATGAATAACAGGGACCTCATTGTGGGAGTTTACTATAGATCCCCAAGCCAAACGGAGGACATAGATGATGCCTTCCTGGAACAGATGGCCAAGCATGCAAAAGGAAGGGAGATAGTAGTAATGGGGGACTTCAATTACCCGGATATTTGCTGGATGTGAAACTCAGCCAAAAGCATAAGGTCAAACAGATTCCTCACTGGCCTTGCAGACAACTTCATTGTCCAGAAAGTGGGAGAAGCAACAAGAGGAACAGCCATTTTAGATCTGGTCCTAACCAATGTTGATGACCTGGTTAGTGGGGTAGAAGTGGAAGGATCATTAGGCGCGAGTGATCATGCTCTTCTGAAGTTTACTATACAGCGGAAAGGAGCAGCCAAGCATACTAGGACTCAATTTCTTGACTTTAAGAAAGCCGACTTCATAAAACTTAGGGAAGTCCTGGGTGAGATCCCATGGACAGTAATACTAAAAGGAAAGGGAGTTCATGATGGCTGGGAGTTTGTTAAGAGGGAGATAGTAAAAGCACAACTTCAGGCAATACGAATGAGACGGAAACATGGAAGGTGCCTAAAGAAGCCAGGGTGGCTATCTAAAGAACTTTTAACTGAGTTAAGATTAAAAAAGGATGTGTACAAAAAATGGAAAAGGGGGGAACCACCAAAGAGGAATTCAAACAAATAGCCAGCACGTGTAGACACAAAGTCAGAAAAGCTAAAGCACAGAATGAACTCAGGCTTGCTAGAGAGGTTAAAAGCAACAAAAAAGGCTTTTATTGGTATGTTCGTAGCAAAAGGAAGAACAAAGAAACAGTGGGGTCACTCAGAGGAGAAGATGGTGAAATGCAAACAGGGGACACAGAAAGGGCTGAACTCCTCAATGCCTTCTTTGCCTCAGTCTTCTCCGATAAAGAAAACAATGCCCGACCTGAAGAATTTGGAGCAAATGATTCAGCAGAGGAAACACAGCCCAGAATAACTAAGGAGATAGTACAAGAATACTTGGCTAGTTTAGATGTATTCAAGTCTCCAGGGCCAGATGAACTGCATCCAAGAGTATTAAAAGAACTGGCAGATGTGATCTCAGAACCACTGGCACTCATCTTTGAGAACTCCTGGAGAACAGGCGAAGTCCCGGCAGACTGGAGGAGGGCAAATGTTGTCCCTATTTTCAAAAAGGGGAAAAGAGAGGACCCAAATAATTACCGCCCTGTCAGTCTGACATCAATACCAGGGAAGATTCTGGAGCAGATCATTAAGCAAACAGTTTGTGAGCACCTAGAAAGGAATACTGTGATCACCAATAGTCAGCATGGATTTCTGAAAAATAAGTCATGTCAGACTAACCTGATCTCATTTTTTGACAGAATTACAAGCCTGGTAGATGAAGGGAATGCAGTGGATGTAGCCTACCTTGATCTCAGCAAGGCATTTGACAAGGTGCCCCATGATATTCTTGTAAAGAAGCTGGTAAAATGCGGACTTGACTATGCTACCACTCAGTGGATTTGTAACTGGCTGACTGACTGAACCCAAAGGGTGCTCATCAATGGTTCCTCTTCATCCTGGAGAAGAGTGACTAGTGGGGTGCCACAGGGTTCTGTCTTGGATGATGGACTCAAGGGCATCCTGATCCAATTTGCAGATGACACCAAACTGGGAGGGGTGGCTAACACCCCTGAGGACAGGATCACACTTCAAAACGACCTTGACAGATTAGAGAACTGGGCCAAAACAAACAAGATGAATTTTAATAGGGAGAAATGTAAAGTATTGCACTTGGGCAAAAAAAATGAGAGGCACAAATACAAGATGGGTGACACCTGGCTTGAGAGCAGTACATGTGAAAAGGATCTAGGAGTCTTGGTTGACCACAAACTTGACATGAGCCAACAGTGTGACGCGGCAGCTAAAAAAGCCAATGCAATTCTGGGCTGCATCAATAGAAGTATAGCATCTAGATCAAGGGAAGTAATAGTGCCACTGTATTCTGCTCTGGTCAGACCTCACCTGGAGTACTGTGTCCAGTTCTGGGCACCACAGTTCAAGAAGGACACTGAATACTGGTACGTGTCCAGAGGAGGGCAACCAAAATGGTCAAAGGCCTGGAAACGATGCCTTATGAGGAACGGCTAAGGGAGCTGGGCATGTTTAGCCTGGAGAAGAGGAGGTTAAGGGGTGATATGATAGCCATGTTCAAATATATAAAAGGATGTCACATAGAGGAGGGAGAAAGGTTGTTTTCTGCTGCTCCAGAGAAGCGGACACGGAGCAATGGTTCCAAACTACAAGAAAGAAGATTCCACCTAAACATTAGGAAGAACTTCCTGACAGTAAGAGCTGTTCGACAGTGGAATTTGCTGCCAAGGAGTGTGGTGGAGTCTCCTTCTTTGGAGGTCTTTAAGCAGAGGCTTGACAACCATATGTCAGGAGTGCTCTGATGGTGTTTCCTGCTTGGCAGGGGGTTGGACTCGATGGCCCTTGTAGTCTCTTCCAACTCTATGATTCTATGAAATTGTTAGCTGCCTTAGACTCATAATGAAAAGAGGTTTAAAGACTTTCTCAAGGCAAATCTTTAAAAAATGTAGTTTAAACACCAATAATTGGGAAACACTGGCCTGTGAGAACTCCAATTGGAGAACAGCCTTTACCAAAGGCGTCATGGGCTTTGAAGACACTCGAACTCAGGACAAAAGGGAGAAACGTGCTAAGAGGAAGGCACGCTTGGCAAATCCTCACCATGACCAACTCCCACCCGGAAACCAATGTCCCCACTGTGGAAGGATGTGTGGATTCAGAATTGGCCTCCACAGTAACTTACGGACTCATTGTTAAAAACGTGTTTATGGAAGACAATCTTACTCAGCTATGAGTAATCGCCAAAGAAGAATAAGAAGTGTCCAGAGAAAGAGAACTCATAATACCACTGTATTCTACCTTGGTCAGACCACACCTGGAATACTGTGTCCAATTCTGGGCACCGCAATTTAAGAAGGATATTGTCAAGCTGGAAAGTGTGCAGAGGGCAACCAAAATAATTCATGGGTCTGGTAACTTAGCCTTAAGAGGAACAGTTGAGGAAGTTGGGTATGTGTAGCCTGGAGAAGAGGAGACTGAGGAGATATGATAGCCATCTTCAAATATCTGAAGGGCTGTCACATGGAAGATGGAGCAAGGTTGTTTTCTCCTGCTCTGGAAGGTAGAACCTGAACCAATGGAATCAATTTATAAGAAAGGAGATTCTGACTAAACATCAGGAGGAAATTTCTGACAGCAAGTGCTGTTTGACAGTGGAATGGACTCCCTTGAGAAGGTGGTGGCCTCTCGTTCCTTGCAGGTTTTGAAGAAGATTGGATGACAATCTGCCATTGATGTTTTAGCTGAGACTCCTGCATTGAAGGGGGTTGGACTAAATCACCCTTAGGGTCTCTTCCAACCCTACATTTCTATGATTATATGAACACATACTTCCACAGATATTACTGACTGGACCTGCAATTATGCTTGAATATAAAGGAGACCATTTTGGAGCAGCAGAACCTATTTCATTCCCAAGTGTTTGGTTCTGTGGAGGAAGTTATTTTGCTACTTTACTTTTAAAACACACAAGTCTGTTAAGATTTCTAAACATAGTTCTAGGAAAATGTTTGGGCTGTATCCAGCAGACAGTATTGGCTGATGGCCCAAGGAAGAGCTGCAGGTTTCCCATGCTCTGAAACCCCCAACCTCCCGATTCTGAAGGGGAGTTACACATTCCAATCTACCCACTTCTTATTTTATAGCTCAGAGTAAGCCGCACTCAGGAGGATGTTCATTAACTCAATGGATTTCCTTTATTTCTTTTTTGTGCCTTTGTTCAGGGAGATGCAGACTTTTAAGTACTTACGACTAGTTACCACCATGCTACTTCCTCTCTAAGGGGGTGAGTTTGTGGCCACTTAAGCCAGGGCACAGCAATGTAGCCATATGAAACACAACCACTCCAAAGCCTGCCACACACCACCACCATAGAAACAATTTGTGGGATGCTATGTTGCTCCTTACAATTCTGTCCAAAATTAAATTTGTTGAACTTCCAATAGCTAAGAGGCATGAAACATGAAGAATACTGAACTTAGGAACCAAAGGTTACAAGACTGGAAAGTGAGGAGCTAACTGTAGGGTGTCTTTTCTCTTTGTAAGTTTTGAAACTCTCAGATGGAAACAGTTTTTTAATGTTTATGATTTTTCAAGTAGATCACACTTTAACAGGGAGTAAGTCAACTTCCTGCAAGGAAAAGAACCTTGGCCTCCCGGGGCACTACATTTCAGACACGTACGGAAAGTTCTCTCTCAGGGTCCTTGTAAGAAACTGTTCCAGTACAAAATGTGTGCATGTTTTCGTTTCCCACACACGTGTATTACCAATGCAGATAAATAATTCCACATGTCCTGTGAAGCTGAGAGTAATCCTCCATTAAGGAGGGATGAAAGCCACAGGTCCAGCAGAATGAGGCACTATAGATGGAAATAAGTGTTCTAACGGATTAGGTCAATGTTCTAGAGAGTCCAGCATTCTGTCCCTCATCCTGGGACAGCAGCTCCTGCCCCTTTTGACACTCCAGCAACTAGGATCTGGAAGAATGTGGCATGCTCTGTATAGCCATGGATGGCCTTATTCCCCATGGATTTGTCTAATCCAATTTGGCTTTTAAAGCCATGGCACCTTTTCAAGCTCTAAAATCTGATAGTTTAGCTTAGTGGAAAGAAGGCTTGGGAAGGAAAAGTGGAAGGAGAAGAAAACATTGAGTCAGAGCAATGGTTCCTACATTGGTTTCTGGTATTCAGTCAGCAGTTTCAAATCCCCTGGAATGCATTCCACTTCAGGGCTGTGATGGCCTGGGAATCCGATTCAGAGGCTGAACCGGAGGAATCCCAGCCTGCACAGGAGTCCCCGCCTCCAGGGAACTGGGGCAGGGCCTTGATTCTGAAGCGCCTGCACCTGTGCCGGATCCTCAGGAGCAGGCACCAGGTGAATCCACTCTGGCTCCGGAGGTGGTTGAGGACTCAGTGCCTACAGGTGAGTCTCCCCCTGGGTCCGGTAACCCTTCAGCCTCTCCTGAACTGCAGAGGCTCAGGGCAGAGACCTGCGAGGGTGGCTGGGGTTGTTACTTCATCAGTTGGCAAAACCTCCCGTTTCCGCAGGGCAGGGCATCACCAGGTTCTAATCAGAAGAGACAGTGCCTAGGAACAATTACATTTTTTGCTGCCAAGGAGTGTGGTGGAGTCTCCTTCTTTGGAGGTCTTTAAGCAGAGGCTTGACAACCATATGTCAGGAGTGCTCTGATGGTGTTTCCTGCTTGGCAGGGGGATGGACTCGATGGCCCTTGTGGTCTCTTCCAACTCTATGATTCTATGATTCTATGACATCCACTGTCCAGCCATTTCTCCATCTGAGAGTTAATCAGGCCTCCCTCAACAGGACCATTAACCAAGCGAACAGGAAAAACTCCCCATTGTCAGAAAGCCATCATGGCCCATCAGTCTTCAAAGATGGACCATTCCAAATAGCCCTTAATCCCAGGAGAGTTTCAGAGTCCTTGAGTCCATTACCCAGCAGGTAATATCTGCCCCATGACAAAGAAGTTATATAAACTCCACATTATCTTCCTCTGTTGTGAGCAGATGAACAAACCAAGAATCCTACTGTGTAAGGCTAGATATAATTTGATAAAGACCATGAAATTTTGAGCTGTACCAAAAAAAGATGGCTTTCATGTGAATATGAAAGTCCCCTAGGATCCCTGTTCCTTCTTGAACCCAACACCATACACTCAACGTTAGGAGACTCCCCAACAAGGTATCCGATTATGTCAGGGAATTGGAAGCTGCCGAAGAGCCGAGGGGGGAGAGAGACAAGTACAGAGAGCCTACGTCGTTAATCAGCAGCTTCTCATCCTTTGCAGTCAGGAAGCCACTGTTTCCAAGCCTTCATGCATCACGTGCTAGGGCCGTTGCTGTACCGTAACTGCGTCTGCTTCTTGTTTTTTTTAAAATAATATTTTATTGCATTTTAACAGTAAAAAAGTTATAAAACAATATATAAAAGAAAAAACACAAGAGAAATACAAAAACACAAAAATACAAAAATACAGAGATGCAAACATTTAACATAGAACAAAAAGAAAAAACAAAAAAACAAAAATCCCCCTTTTTTAGTTTCTTGTCTTTAATTAACTTATTTTCCTGACTTCCTCACGCCTCCCTTTTTGTATTCCATTTAAAGATTGGTTCAGCAAATTCATAACCTATTAATTTATCCTTAATTATTTTCCTCACATATTATGACTTCAATTTTTTATCTAATGTCAATCCATTCTTACATGTTCTTGTACCTTATTACTAGAACCCCTTCATTTCATTTCAATGTCATTAACATTCAAAAACTTTGCAGTGTTTCTGTAAATAAATTTTAAATTTCTTCCAATCTTCTTCCACCAACTCTTCTCCCTGGTCTCGGATTCTGCCAGTCATCTCCGCCATTTCCATATAGTCCATTGCTTGCATCTGCCATTCTTCCAGAGTGGGTAGATCTTGTGTCTTCCAATCCTTTGCGATGAGTATTCTTGCTGCTACTGTGGCGTACATAAAAAAAGTTCTATCCTTCTTTGACACCAATTGGCCGGTTATGCCCAGGAGAAAGGCCTCTGGTTTCTTCAGGAAAGTGTATTTAAATACTTTTTTCATTTCATTATAGATCATCTCCCAGAAAGCCTTAATCCTTGGGCACGTCCACCAAAGGTGAAAGAATGTACCTTCAGTTTCTTTACATTTCCAACATTTATTGTCGGGCAAGTGATAGATTTTTGCAAGCTTGACTGGGGTCATGTACCACCTGTACATCATTTTCATAATATTCTCTCTTAGAGAATTTACATGCCGTAAATTTAATCCCAGTGGTCCACAACTGCTCCCAGTCAGCAAACATGATATTATGACCTATATCTTGTGCCCATTTTATCATAGCAGATTTTACCGTTTCTTCCTCGGTGTTCCATTTCAACAGCAGATTATACATTCTTGATAATATCTTAGCATTGGGTTCTAACAATTCTGTTTCTAATTTTGATTTTTCCACCTGGAAACCAATTTTTTTATCCAAATTGTAAGCCTCTCTTATTTGAAAATAATGCAACCAAGACTTCCGGGTTAGCGCGATCTGGAAATGGCGGATTCCCTCCGAGCTGCGGAGGGAATCGGCTCCACCGAGGACGGGTCTTGCCGCGCCGGCGACGCGGGGACCCTCAGAAACCGCAGGCGCTGAAGCCTGCGGACGGGAAGACTCGGTGGGCACCTTAAGCACCCCCCCTGACCCTCGAAAAAGGGTACGGAGGGTGGTGTGGTGCTGAGAGTCGATCGACACCTCGGTGGAGCGGAGCCGCGAGCCACGACCGGAGAGCGCTGACTTTCTCCCTGGAAATTTGGACTGAAAGAATTAACCCGTGAGTAAATGGAATTTGGCTTTAAGAAATTTTTCCTTTGAATTGGAGACGACCGGAGGGTGTGCTAAAAGGGAGTCCGCACCCCCCCCCCAATTACAGACAATTCTTAAGCAAAGCTCAGAGAACTAAGGCGGAAAAGATACACTTATACATTATGAAAGAAACTTCTTCCACGATTTAACAAAGGAAGTGTTGTGCTGGAGAGTGAGGAGAAATTTTTTTATTTTATTTTTTTTGTGAAATCCCCCCCCCCCCCGGGACCAGGGAGAGTCCCGTGTTTGAGTCTGGTGCAGAAGAATAAGCTGTCAAAAGAACTGTTAAATGGTCAGATTGAAAACTTGTTAACTGATATCCCTCTGAACTAAAAGTTAAATTGAAACAAAGTGGTTGGAGACTTGATAGAAAGAAATAAAAAAGATTTGGACTGTTGGAAAAAGTTTACAAAGTAACCAGAATCCCTCTAGGGGGATTCCAAAGCTACTACAATGGCGGCAGAAGGAAAACTACAGGCAGAGATAAACAGGATGTTTTATCTTGTGGGAATATTGCAAGAGCAGAGTCTGAGTATGAACAAACAATTAATGACCTTGACTTCAGGAACAAGCAACTCTGCTGAATGCATGAAGGATTTGACAGGAAAGGAATCTGCAGCCGAAACAGAAAAGACATTCCAAGAATCGGAGGAAAGAGAGCAAGGAGAGGAGAAAGAACAATTGAAATATACCAACAAAAAGTCCATAATGGTGGAACGCAAGGGAAAAGACTATTGGATTATCTGGATTACAACACTGCAAAAGATGTTAAGGATGAAGGAGGGGGCCCCTGAAGTATCTGGAACACAGGAACTCGAAGGATATAAGAAATACGATTGGGGCTATCCTTTTGATCATGAAAGACTGGTTGACTTTTGGCAGCAGTTGCTATCAAGCATCCATGAGGGAAGAAAAATTGGAGTGATGGAGAATGGATTGTTTCGAGATTTGATGACCGATATAAGAGACTTCCAACAGAATCGACGGAGAGGAACTGAAAGGGACTTAAAGGCTTCGGACGTGAGGAATCCGGGCTAAAAACTACGGTTGATTTTTATTTGAAAAGGGACCAGAACCTGGGAAGGGGGGAGGGGGAAGCAGAAGGGTAAGAACGACGATAAATTTTGGGTTGGGTGAATAGGGTCTATATTTAAAAAACGGGAAATCGGGGGAAGGGAATCTACGCCGACCTTAGGGAAAAATTTAAATGTTTATAAGAGCTGGGGATAAGAGAAATGGGGCTAATTACGAAGAGATATATTTAAAAATATCAATTATAGGTTAAGAAGAAGAAACTAAAATTTGCTGAACGAATCATGGGAATAGGGATGTATGAAGAGGGGGTGGGGGGGAGTCCGGGGAATAAGGTTAAGAAAACAAGGTGTTGTGATGATATCTGTTTTGTTTTTGTTGTAATTTGTGTGTTTGTGTTTTGTAACCTGTGTTTGTCTTTAAAAAATGTGAAAACCCAATAAAAATTATTATAAAAAAAAATGAAAATAATGCAACGAGTCTCGCACCTTATCTTTGATTTTCTCATAACTCTGCAATTTCAATTTGTCACCCTCTTGTTCCAAAATTTCCCAATATTTTGGCCATTTGGCCTCCATATTGAGTTTTTTCAGAGCTTTCGCTTCCATGGGTGATAACCACCTTGGGGTTTTACTCTCCAAAAGGTATTTATATTTTATCCAGACATTAAACAGTGCTTTTCTGACAATATGGTTTTTAAAGGCCCTATGCACTTTAACCTTGCCGTACCACAAATATGCATGCCACCCAAAAGCATTATCATAACCTTCTAAGTCTAAAATGTCTGTATTCTCAAGAAGCAGCCATTCCTTCAACCAGCAGAAAGCTGCTGATTCATAATAAAGTTTGAGGTCTGGCAGGGCAAACCCCCCTCTGTCTTTAGCATCAGTGAGTATCTTAAATTTTATTCTGGGCTATTTGCCCTGCCAGACAAATCTAGAAATATCTCTTTGCCACTTCTTGAAACAGTCCATCTTGTCAATAATTTGCAATGATTGAAACAAAAACAGCATTCTCGGCAATACATTCATCTTAATAACAGCGTAACTGCGTCTGCTTCTTGGACGACGTGCTGGTGTACTCAGACAACGAGGAACAGCATGTAAAGGATGTGTGTCAAGTCCTGAGCAGACTCAAGGAGCATCGCGTGTGGGTGAAGCTAGAGAAGTGTCATTTCCACGCGAAAGTGGTGGAGTTCCTGGGTTACAGTAAGGGATCTGCTATCATAAGATAATAGCTAATTCAGATGGGTTTCTTTAACAAAGGTTAATGAGACATTTAGTGGACGATAGGTTTCATTTCCCCTTGGTTATCAACCACAATAGCTAAATAAACCTTCAGAATCACTCACTGTCAATTGTTGGGAAGAAACAACAACATTGCCTTCCAGACCTGCTTGTAGGCTCCCCAGATGCCTCTGTCTGGCAACTGTCTACATGAGGTCCTGGATGAGATAGATTTTTATAAAGCATGCAAGTGGTTGGCCAAGGTAAAGCCAAGACATGATGAGGGAAAGGATAACTGGACATCAGTGCAGTGGTATTCTTTTCATAGAATCGTAGAGTTGGAATACACGACAAGAGCCATCGAGTCCAACCCCCTGCCAAGCAGGAAACACCATCAGAGCACTCCTGACATAAGGTTGTCAAGCCTCTGCTTAAAGACCTCCAAAGAAGGAGACTCCACCACACTCCTTGGCAGCAAATTCCACTGTCGAACAGCTCTTACTGTCAGGACGTTCTTCCTAATGTTTAGGTGGAATCTTCTTTCTTGTAGTTTGGAACCATTGCTCCGTGTCCGCTTCTCTGGAGCAGCAGAAAACAACCTTTCTCCCTCCTCTATGTGACATCCTTTTATATATTTGAACATGGCTATCATATCACCCCTTAACCTCCTCTTCTCCAGGCTAAACATGCCCAGCTCCATTAGCCGTTCCTCATAAGGCATCGTTTCCAGGCCTTTGACCATTTTGGTTGCCCTCCTCTGGACACGTTCCAGTTTGTCAGTGTCCTTCTTGAACTGTGGTGCCCAGAACTGGACACAGTACTCCAGGTGAGGTCTGACCAGAGCAGAATACAGTGGCACTATTACTTCCCTTGATCTAGATGCTATACTCCTATTGATGCAGCCCAGAATTGCATTGGCTTTTTTAGCTGCCGCGTCACACTGTTGGCTCATGTCAAGTTTGTGGTCAACCAAGACTCCTAGATCCTTTTCACATGTACTGCTCTCAAGCCAGGTGTCACCCATCTTGTATTTGTGCCTCTCATTTTTTTTGCCCAAGTGCAATACTTTACATTTCTCCCTGTTAAAATTCATCTTGTTTGTTTTGGCCCAGTTCTCTAATCTGTCAAGGTCGTTTTGAAGTGTGATCCTGTCCTCTGGGATGTTAGCCACCCCTCCCAGTTTGGTGTCATCTGCAAATTGGATCAGGATGCCCTTGAGTCCATCATCCAAGTCGTTGATAAAGATGTTGAATAAGACTGGGCCCAAGACAGAACCCTGTGGCACCCCACTAGTCACTCTTCTCCAGGATGAAGAGGAACCATTGATGAGCACCCTTTGGGTTTGGTCAGTCAGCCAGTTACAAATCCACTGAGTGGTAGCATAGTCAAGACTGCATTTTACCAGCTTCTTTACAAGAATATCATGGGGCACCTTGTCAAATGCCTTGCTGAGATCAAGGTAGGCTACATCCACTGCGTTCCCTTCATCTACCAGGCTTGTAATTCTGTCAAAAAACGAGATCAGGTTAGTCTGACATGACTTATTTTTCAGAAATCCATGCTGACTATTGGTGCTCACAGATTGTTTGCTTAATGATCTGCTCCAGAATCTTCCCTGGTATTGATGTCAGACTGACAGGGCGGTAATTATTTGGGTCCTCTCTTTCCCCCTTTTTGAAAATAGGGACAACATTTGCCCTCCTCCAGTCTGCCGGGACTTCGCCTGTTTTCCAGGAGTTCTCAAAGATGAGTGCCAGTGGTTCTGAGATCACATCTGCCAGTTCTTTTAATACTCTTGGATGCAGTTCATCTGGCCCTGGAGACTTGAATACATCTAAACTAGCCAAGTATTCTTGTACTATCTCCTTAGTTATTCTGGGCTGTGTTTCCTCTGCTGAATCATTTGCTCCAAATTCTTCAGGTCGGGCATTGTTTTCTTTATCGGAGAAGACTGAGGCAAAGAAGGCATTGAGGAGTTCAGCCCTTTCTGTGTCCCCTGTTTGCATTTCACCATCTTCTCCTCTGAGTGACCCCACTGTTTCTTTGTTCTTCCTTTTGCTACGAACATACCCATAAAAGCCTTTTTTGTTGCTTTTAACTTCTCTAGCAAGCCTGAGTTCATTCTGTGCTTTAGCTTTTCTGACTTTGTGTCTACACGTGCTGGCTATTTGTTTGAATTCCTCTTTGGTGGTTTCCCCCCTTTTCCATTTTTTGTACACATCCTTTTTTAATCCTAACTCAGTTAAAAGTTCTTTAGATAGCCACCCTGGCTTCTTTAGGCAACTTCCATGTTTCCGTCTCATTGGTATTGCCTGAAGTTGTGCTTTTACTATCTCCCTCTTAACAAACTCCCAGCCATCATGAACTCCCTTTCCTTTTAGTATTACTGTCCATGGGATCTCACCCAGGACTTCCCTAAGTTTTATGAAGTCGGCTTTCTTAAAGTCAAGAAATTGAGTCCTAGTATGCTTGGCTGCTCCTTTCCGCTGTATAGTAAACTTCAGAAGAGCATGATCACTCGCGCCTAATGATCCTTCCACTTCTACCCCACTAACCAGGTCATCAACATTGGTTAGGACCAGATCTAAAATGGCTGTTCCTCTTGTTGCTTCTCCCACTTTCTGGACAACGAAGTTGTCTGCAACGCCAGTGAGGAATCTGTTTGACCTTATGCTCTTGGCTGAGTTTGACATCCAACAAATATCCGGGTAATTGAAGTCCCCCATTACTACTATCTCCCTTCCTTTTGCATGCTTGGCCATCTGTTCCAGGAAGGCATCATCTATGTCCTCCGTTTGGCTTGGGGATCTATAGTAAACTCCCACAATGAGGTCCCTGTTATTCTTCTCTCCCTTAATTTTGACCCAAATGCTCTCACTTTGGCTTTGAGGTTCTAAATATTGGATCTCTTCACAGGTATACACATCCCTGACATATAACACCACAAAGGTTACTTTAAATGTATAGCCCAGTCCAGCTTCTCCCAGCCTCTCTTGCAGCTGTTTGAATCAAGAGGTCCTCACAAAGAAATGTGGCTCAGCTTCTGGGCTCATCCAATTCTAGTTAGTAGAAATTTGAAAGGCAGAAACTGATCAGTGGTAACTGAGTGGGGATATAGGAAGCTGAAGCCATGCCGGAAATAAGGATTCCCTGTGCAAGTTTTAAGTATCTTGATGCTGACAGCATCTGCTTCTGCCTTGGGTAGGGAAAACTATAACTCTCAGCATGCCTCAGCAGAACGTGCAGATGTACAAGGATGGTTGGAACTGCAGTTTACTCCCCTCATTCTGGCAGAAGCAGATACTATCAGTGTCAAGGCTTTCTTCTATCGCTTTTGAAAGTAGAAGTGAGAGAAGAACCTTTTATCCCACGGACAGGGAAGGGCTGGCAGAGGAATTGGGATAGGCCTGGTGAAGCTGAGTTGGCTTCGTATAGAATTTACCATAAGGGCTTCCGGTGAGGCGCGCTCATCAACGGGTTGAGGGAAGGTGCTCTGACTTGCTCGAGCACACCCAATCACAGCAAAATGGGACTGGGGAGAGCGGGGGTGATGCAAACTCCCCTGGGAAAAGATTGAGAGGAAATCTCAAACTTAAGAAAGCACCAAGCAGTGCATGAAGGGGCTTCCCATACTTCTAGCACAGAAGGGGAGGAAGACAGGAGAGTCTCAGCGCTAAAATAAATGGGGCTATGTCGGCCATGAGATGCCACAAGACCCGAGTGAGTAGCACCAAACTCTCTGAATTGAAAACTAGCCATTAGAACCCTGTTCTCAGGTGATTCTTACATCAGAAAACAAAACGGAAAAATATTAACGAGAACAGACGCCTTTCTATATGTGAAACAATAGAAAAGGAAAGCAGGGGAAAGGAGGTCAGCTCCAACTCGACTTTTGTGTTTACGAATCTTTACATCAAATGATCCATACAAGGACTAGAAAGCATACCAAGTGACCAAATCTTTTTATATTAAATTAAAAACTGACCAAGGTTCACTGACAGTGACTGAGAGTTGGGGAGCAGAAGCGGGGAGTTCAGCTGGGTCCTCCTCCTGCTACTTTTGGGTGTTGAAAGGCAAGCCTTGCCAGAGACAGAAAGGAGGGAGAAGCAAGGCTTTTAGGAGCAGAATTGGAGCGTTAAAGATTGTAGTCTCATAAGAGGGAGAACACTGGAGAGATTGCTCAATTCGGGGCTGAAGGAAGACGGAAGAGGCAGGAAGGCGAGGGAACGCACTGCAGACGGAGAACAGATGACGAGGAGAGGAAGGGTTTGCTGAGGTGACGCTGAGACTAAGGAAAGTTAATCCAAGGGCTGTGAGAGAGTTGAAAGTTAACAGTGAAGAGAAAGAGGAGAAAGGGAAAGGCTGTAAGCAGCAGCTCAGGGGATAAAGAAAAAAGAAAAACAAAGAAGGGTTAGCGAAGAAGCCAGTTGTGGGTGGGAGAAGAACATGGCGACAGATAGAAGCTGAGTGATCCCTCCCTCCCTTCTTGTGAGTAGCCAAATGGAACTTGGTAAGAGGAAGTGCCACTGACAAATCAACGTTAACTTTCTTTAAGCGCAAAGCAAGACATCACTAGGTTGTTATAGACTGTACAGGGACACCTAGTGGTGGAAAAGAAATTACATTCTGTAAGAAACCAGAGGCCTTCCTCTTGGGCATTGTCGGCCAATTGGTGCCAAAGAAGGACAGAACATTCTTTATGTACGCAACGACTGCAGCAAGAATACTCATCGCAAAGTATTGGAAGACACAAGATTTGCCCACCCTGGAAGAATGGCAGATGCAAGTGATAGACTACATGGAGTTGGCAGAAATGACTGGCAGAATCCGAGACCTGGGAGAAGAGTCGATGGAAGAGGATTGGAAAAAGTTCAAAGACTATTTGCAGAAACATTGTAAAATGTTTGAATGTTAAAATGATGTTGGATTTAAAGAGAATATGGCATCAGTGATATAGTTAAAAGGAGTATGCAAAAAAAAAATTAAAAAGAAAAGGGGGAAAAGACCAGAGTAATATTATGTCGAACTTAAACAAATTGGCACAAGGAATTAAGTTATAAAGAATAGGTAAAAATTGATTTTGAAAAGAGAAGAAAAATTGGAGATATAATAGGTTGAAATATATAATTTTAAATGAGGTTTGAAAGAGGGTTAGAATTTGCTGAACTCGATTGTGTAAAGGGGAACACAAAAAAGGGAGATGCGAGGAAGTCAAGAAAGAGGGTTATATAGATATTAAGTTAAAAATTGGATTTTTTTTGTTTATGTTCTTATTGTCTTTTTCTGTTTCTTTGTGATGTATTTTCTCTTTTTCTCTTGTTGTATGTTTGTTTTACTATATAAAATCTTAATAAATATCTTTAAAAAAAGAAAAAGAAAAGAAATTACATTCTGATAATCCTGGTGGATATGCAAGTCCATACTGATAATCCTGGTGGATATGCAAGTCCCAAGCGACTAGACTCTATAAGGACAAGCCCTCCCCATATTATCACTGTTAAGGTTTGGTAATGAATTATGCTGATTTATTTAAATGGTTGATGTGACTGTTTTATGGATTGAACAGAACAAGGGGTTATGTTTTAAAGGTATTGGCTAATTGAATCAATTAATATCCAGAACCCTAAGGCTAACAAGATTTGATATAAGATAACCAGATGGGCAATAGAAAATATAAATTAATTCAAACAGCAAGCTTATAATTAATTGATTATTGTATTGTGGGGTTTTAGTAATTAAGGTACTGAATAAGTGACTATAGCATCATAGTATTTTATATTTTAAGTAACAAATGTTGAAGGGGTAACTGAATAACCTACTCCCAGATCTCTCTAAGTATAATAAATTTAGATATGGGGGCTCTCTAAGTGCAAAAGAACCGCTAAAGGAAATTATTGAGACTGGGTCAAAGTTTATTTTTGTGAGTGTATAGGGAAGCCAATCTAATGCATACCATGGAATTACAGTCCATGCTAGCTGCCGCTGTCAGAGCCCCAAGACGCCAATCAGTAGTGGAGTTAGATTCAAATGTGGATTTTAAAGATTTGATTATCAGAATGAATAAATCAATAAATGACAAACTTGACTCTATGGGCAACGAGATCGAGCAGAATTTTAAATTAATAATGGACATGTTGGGCAGCTGAAATACATGGAAATAGAGAAGACAGTGAAAGACTTAAAATCTAGAATCAGTAAACAAGAGGAACTTTCAAAGGAAACTACTAAGAAAACACAAACAGAGAACAAGGAACTGAAAAAAGGACAAGACACAATAAACGATGAAATATTGGAACTAAAGAGAATTAATGAGGAGACATTAGACCAAATTGCTATTCTGGAAATGCATCAAAGGGAGCTTATTCTTTGCTTTCGAGGAATCCCAGATATAGAGAATGAAGATATCAAATCAAAACTAACAAAGGAATTTGCTAACTAGCTTGGTGTCCAAGAGGAAGAACTGATAATGGACATAGATAAGATCTTTAGAATCAAGACTGATAGAACAAAGTCAAGTAAAGGACCGGGAGACTGTCTGGTGTTTTTCAATTCAAGATTGTTGAAGCACAAGATATTGCAGAAAAGAAAACTGAGGCTAGACAACAGGAACATTACAATCTTTAAAGAAATCCCAAAAAGGATCCTGAGAAAAAGACAAAACTATAAGACACTGACAGATGCATTAAAGACTAAAGAAATAAGATATAAATGGGAGTACCCGGAGGGAATATCCTTCACTTACAAAGATAGAAGACCCTCAGAAATGCAGAAGAAGTTGGGAAATTCTGGAGAAAATACAAGAGAGAACTGGGAGGAGATACTACACAGGAGAGAGAAGAGGAGGTGGAAAGCCCAAGGAGAGAGTAAAAGAGTCAGTACTGAGAAATATAATAAGACATAATTTAGTAAATAAAACTGTATTCCTTTCTTTTGATACTTATTCTGAATCGATTCTAAAAATAGTGACCAATAAAGTTTGATGAATTTGAATATTATCTCATGGAATATCAATGGTTTAAATAATAAAACAAAAAGAAATAAAACTACACACATTTTAAAAAAGAATTGGGATGTTATCTGCCTCCGGGAAATGCACATAGCTAAAAAACATAGGAGAGTATTAATAAACAAGAGATTAGGAGCGGAATGTATGATAGTGCGTCCCAAAAAGCTTTTCCTTTTTCAAATGATCCCGATCATAGGCAAAATGGAATGTTTCGATAGGTGGAGAAAAGACCTGACAAGGTTTATCTGGCTGAATAAGAAACTGCGCATAAAACATAAAATATTGACGTATAATTTCTTATACGGAGAGGGGGCTTTGCCCTACCAAATTTAAGAACGTATTATGAGGCAGCGTGCCTAACTTGGATAAAGGACTGGATTTTATTTGAGAAAACAGATCTACTTGACTTGGAAAGCTACAACAGATATGGGTGGCATGCCATAATATAAGGTTATAATATAAGGTCAAAGTCCACAGTGGGTTTACTAACCATATAGTTAGGAATGCCCTTTACAAGGTGTGGACCAGATATCAACCACTATTAGAACCTCAGACGCCATGGTGGCTATTCCCATTAGAGGCATTATAAATATGGAAAGTAATTGGGCAACTTACAGCCAATTACTAAAAGAAGAGCAAGGGCATCTGAAATTAAAATCATTTGAGGAGACAAGGCATTACCTCACCAATTGGCTCCAATACCACTGGCTACATAATGAATTTAATTTGGATAAAAAAATAGGTTTTGGAAAAGAAGAATCTAAATTACAAATTGTATTATTAAAAAACAATAAGAAATTATTACCCAAAATTTATAACCTATTACTGGAATGGAACCTGAAAGATGAGCAAGTACAAGATGTTATGGTAAAATGGGCCCAGGACATCAGCTACACAGTATAGATGGAACAGTGGGAAAGACAGTGGAGGTCAGACATCAGATTTAACGCGTTACACCATCAAGGAAAATTTGATGAAATGTTATATAGGTGGTATATGACACCCTCCAAACTAGCCAAGATTTATAAACTAAGATCCAATCTATGTTGGAAATGTAATAAAGCAGAGGGGGCAATGTTTCATGTATGGTGGGGCTGTGAGAAAGTTAAAAGTTTCTGGGGGTGTATTCATGATGAATTAAAAAAGATGTTCAAAACCTCTATAGAAAAGAAATCTGAGGCGTTTCTATTGGGCATTATAGGAAAGGACATCCCACAGGATAAGAAAAGGCTATTTTTATACTCCACAGCCACTTGCTAGAAACTGGAAAGGAGTCATTATTCCCGATAAGTATGTGAATTCATAAGAATGGTTAAATTAACGGCAGCTATAAGAAATCAATCTAACCAGAATTTAAGGAAGGAATGGCAATGTTTTGAGGACTATATGAAAAAACACTGTTCTAAGAATAACATATTGATATGCATAGAATAAGTATATAAAGATGTTTCAAACGAAGGTAAAATTAATGATGGATATATATTGATTATTACAAGACTCAATGTTAAAGTATTTATAACATAAAAGATGTTGAGTTGTGGTGGAGGGAAGCCACACGGGTGTAAATTGTTGTTTTTTATTTTCATGTATATGGATTTTGTATTTTGTTTTTCTTGAATAAACAAACAAACAAAAAGAATTTGCCATAAGTTAGAAGGCACTGAGGTAGCAAGAAGTTCACAGGCTACCAGGTTACTACTCAAGTATTCCTTGCAAGATGAAAAACCACTTTTGTATGCTTTCCTGCATTGGAATCCCGCTCTGCCCCTCTTAGCATACAGGGCTCCACTTCATTTCATCCAGTGACATGAGCAGACATGAGGCAAGGTGAGGCAGCTGCCTCTGGTGGCAGGATCCACAGGGACAGGAGATCTACACAGTCCTTGGAGGCCAGATTTGCCATCACCTTGGCAGTCCCCGCCATGCCACCTCTACAGCAGCCTCTTGGCAAATAGGAGGCACCGCTGGTCTCCCCCCACCCCCAGGGAGGAAATGGTGGGGGCTGCCTTCTGAAGTTTCCTGGACTCTGCCCCTGCCAAGCTGATTCAGAGTGGGCCCCTTCCTTCCCCGCCCCCGCCCCGCCCCCCCCCCCCACGAACAGCCTTAGATTCCCACTTCAACCTTTGGGTAAATCTTGTTCCTAATGTTGATCTCCACTCACCCCCTTGTTCCCAGTATAGGTCTTTATTCCCCCCCTTTACTTCCTGGTGGAGATCTCCACTCACCCCTTCCTCCCTGGTAGGGCATGGCCCAATTTGTGCCCAAATATCTTGGGCTGACCCTGTCTTTGGGCAACAGTACACAGCCCCATGTACTGAAGCAGCATGTGGGCTCCTTTAGCAGCATGCCTATATTGGCTCCATGCTGGGGGCCCATTTCATGGGGCAGGAGCAGTGAACAAAATAAAAAAATAGTCATGGTAAGTAAATAGATAGCACTATGAAGAATTCAGAAAGAGTTCATTTATAAACATATTTATATTTGTACAAGAGCAGCTCAAAATATTTAGTTTAGCCAAACTTTCAGTGCTAAATGGGAAGGGAAACAAAGAGAAACATCACTTTTAATGCCAGTAAAAAACACCAGGTTCAAACAGGAATCAAGCTGATACGAATACTAGTATGATCAGCGCTATTTTTCTAGAAAAAGAGGTGCCAGAACTCACCATTAACTCTTTCTCTTAGACTGGCAATGGTGCCCACCTGAGAGATGCCGGAACTCACCTGAGAGGTGCTGGAAGTGAGTTCTGGTGAGTTTCAGCTGAAAAAAAGCCCTGAGGATGATACTGGTAACCAAATAATCACACAGCTGCAATGCTGAGAAAAGCTTCACCACCCGAATTTTAAGGGACAGAAGCCCTAGATGGTCATCTTCATGTCTTGCCCTCACCCCCAGTTACTTCTTATCTAGCGCTACTAAAATGGGGCTTTGATCCTAGGAAACCCCATGCATGCAACTCAGAAAGGGGGAGCAGGGTTGTGCATACCCCCTCTGCCATGTGTTCAGCAGAAGACAGGAAAGGTTGTATGGGCATCGATTCTGCCCTGTAATTGGGAACTCTCTGGTATCAGGGTTCCCAATGACAAATACAGCTCCACAGATAGTCCCCTTTGCATCTTCCACTAAACAATCATGTGAATTGATCCAAAGTCCAAGGGGTGTGATTGAAACTCCAGGTGTAAAGAGAAAGGGCTTTTGGCTAAGCTCAAGTGTGAATGGCACCTCCACTGATGAGTGTGTTTAGCCAATGGGAAGATCTCTTAATTAACTTTTATAACTACAGGTATGCCTAGAAATCTCTGCATAAACTCTAAATGCAGGGCACAAATATGCACACATAGCGAAAAGATGCTAATCCAACCATCTTAAATACATTTAGGAAGCAAATCACACAAGTCACTTTTTCGTTTCCTTAAGTCACATCATGTGTACAAGCCTAAAAATAGGGTTTTGAGCATGGTTTTAACAATGGAAAGGAGGCATACAAATCAAATGATGTAGGCATGCATTTTTGAACAGAAATAAATAAAAATATATCCCAAACTCTTCTATAGCAGAAAGCGTACTGAACATTCCCATTTATAAAACAAATTAAAACACTTTCCTCAAAAACTAGGGCAATGACAGTGTTTTGGCAATAGCTTAATTCTAAAGAAGTTACTCGCGGGGATAGAAATGAAACGCACTTCCAATAAGTTTTACTTACAGCTTGCACCTTACCACTAAGCAGCAGCACCAATCCCAGAAAGAGCGTGATTTGTGAAACCCTGCACAAAAAAGACAAAATTGCCATCGTTACAGCGCTGCCGAGAGCCTGAAAAGCGGCCCGTCTCCCCAGGGAAGGCGCCACTTACCGGCCAGTGGGGCGGGCGACGCGCAGCGGCGGGGGGCGCCTCATCCTGGTCTCTGGATCCGCGCACGGGAAGGCGCCCTGCGAGGCAGACTGAGGAGCGAGACGCGTGTGAGAAGGGCAACGGGCCGCCGCGCGGGGCAGGGCCGGCCGGGAGAGACCCCCGCTCCCTCCCCGCTCCCCCGAGCCCTCCCGGGCGGCAGCGGCTTCTGCACGAGAGGGAGCCCCGCGCTTGGCGCCGCTCGGGGCAGGGACTCACCTGCCCTCGCTCTCCTCGCGCGCCCGGAGCTGCGCGCTTCTCGGCCGGCCGCGGTCCGGAGTGCGGCGGGAGCGGCCCTCGGCCAGCGGCTGGCGCCCCCCCCCCGCGGCCCCCGGGGCGGGGCGGGGCGGGGCGGCGGGGCGGGGCCTGGGCAGCGCACAAGCGGCGGCGGGCGGCGAGCTCGCCTTTCCTCCTCGGCAGGCGCCGGAGGCGGACGCAGGATCGGGGCCGCGGCGCACGTGCGAGCGTCAGGCTCGGCAGCGAGAGGAGGACGAGGATGGGCCGCCCCGCGCGGAATCCGCCGCTCGCGCTCCTGCTGGCTGCGCTGCTGCTGCTGCCGCTGCTCCTCCTCGAGCGGCGCTGGGCGGCCGAAGCGGCGGCGGCGGCGGTGAGTAGTAGGTTGTGTGCGGCCCCGCCGCGCTCGCTGCGGAGCAGGCGCTCCGCCCGGGGAGCCCTCTCGCCCCTTCGAGGCGGCGGCTGACCCGGGACGGTCTCGGGCGGCGCGGCTGGCCGGCCCTGGGCGCCTTTGCGCGCCGCCGGGAGACCCGCCTGCTGGAGAACATGCAGAGCGTCTCGATTTCGTGCCTTTTCTCTCTAGCTAGACTTTTGCGATATGTGGATGTGGATAGGATAAGGAAAAGCTTTCCGGGGTTGCTGAGGTGGTCCAAATGTTTCCAAATGATCGGTCCTACTTGTGTGAATCTGGTTCCCTGTAGAATCCCACTTGGCTGCATTTCCCCCATTGCCACCACGAGTGGTCCAGACGCAGTTGTGTGCGCCTGTGGCACAAAGACCCTCTTCGAGGGGCACTGGTGGAACAACTTTGAAGTCACTTCACTGTCAGCTCCAGTTTTGGAGACGTCTGGATCAGTAATGGATTGGAGACAAGCAGGGCCGTCTTTACCCAGGGGTGCAAGGGGTGCAGGGCACCCAGGCACTGAATTCTGGGGGGCGCCAGGCATCCGCCGCTGAAGCCACCTAAGCTCTTAACTATCTACCTGTTATGAAATAATAAATAATTTTGATCAAGCTAGAAAAACATAGTACATGTATATACCTAGGTATTACTGAAATGTATACCTACTCTTTCACTCAAGGACTTTCGACTTTGTGTGCTCATTTACCAAAGATGCGCAAGCTTATCATTCACAATGGCAGCGCTTGTCAGACTCAAAAACGGCGCTAGCCATTCTCAACGGCGCCGTGCACGCAAAATTAACTCTTACATCGAAATATCATGTTACGTATTGTATTGAGCTGCTATGCGGCAGCGGGGTCAGCGGCACCTTTGACACGACTGAAGCTTCGCTAAACTAAATTTGGGGGCGCTGGGCAGATCTTTGCACCCCGGCGGCGCATATGCTAAAGATGGCACTGGAGACAAGAACCAGACTTGGAGGCTCTGTTGGTGGGTTTTCGAACTAGGAAAGTGGCAGGCAAACTGCTTTGGGGGTGGCCTTTCCCCCAAGTCTTGGATTTGGAGACCCTCATTGAGCGCTGTCATTTGAGGCCTAAGAGGCTTCTGTAGCACCCATTCTTGACAGGGAAAGCCAGAGTAGTGTATGGCTGGGGCTGTTTTTGAAACTTAAGTTGCTGTAAAATACAACAGCTGGCTCCTACTGGAGCTGGCCACTGAGGACATAACTCCCCACTTAAACAAGTACTTCAGCTTCTGTTCTGCTTTCGGGCACAAATCAAAGTGCTTCACTTTTAAACCATCTCAGACATTGATTCCTCCTATTACAGCAGCAATCTTCAGCCACCTTGAACCCACACATGAATTGGGGGACTCTTTCTCAAACCTTTTCATACACGTTTAATGTGGTAGTGCTGCTGTTTTGATCCACCTAGGCTGCAACCTGGCAAGGGATCTCATCAGGTAAGATCCAGGGGCAGCACGAGGCTTCCTGAACTTAATGTTTGGCATACAAGGCCTTCCTCTCTGAGGTCCCCTAGCCACTGAAATTAGGTGGGTGGTGACAGGACAAAGGGCTTTCTTGGCGGTGGTACCTTGAGGTGTAGTCCCCTCGTGGGGAGGGTGTGCCTAGTGCAGAATTTGATGTCCTTCTGGCACAAGCAGATTTTTTAATTTGTCAGCATTTTGCTGAGGCTGTAAGGCAGATGTGCACATCAGGCAGGCTGAGGCAGCCACCTTTGGTGGCAGAACCCCAAGCACCCCTGCTGGTGGGGAAACCACGTGAGATCTCACGTGAGCGCCGCAAGATCTCACTGCTGTCAGTGCTGCTTTGCAGGCACTGCCACACAACCCAGGTAAAGGAGGTGGTAGCAGCAGCCGGGCAGCACCTTTGATGTTTTGCCTCAGGCATCGAAATGTGATGTGCTGCTCTTGTGCAGCTGCCATTGTTTTATTGCTTCTGCTGGATTTTATCACTGCTGTTGCTTGCTGTGTTTAACATTGGGCCTTATTCTAAATGTGTTTTATCATAATTATGTAAGCTACCCTTGTATAGTTAAAGAAACCCAAACACCTGAAAGGTGATGTATAAATATGAACAAAAAGTGTCTGTGTCTCTCTGGGATTACCAAGGATTACTGAAAAATGTAAAATAGTAGAAATACAACAGATCCTTAATGGTTTAAAAATATCATCATGCTCAGTAATGTAGGCTTATGAATTAGAGAGGCCAAACTTCTGAGGAAAATTGCTTTCCTAGTTTCCAGCCCACAGAACAATAAACTGCAGTATGCAAGGAGTCTTTTCAATGCTTCAAGCTACATCCACCTGAACTTGCTATGTGAGCATTTCCTCTAGTTCTCACCCACCTCTGCTAAGTATTCATTATTACATATAACCTCAAACTTCATTAGCTAGAGCCTGTGCTTTGCATTACAAGCAGCAACTGTTTTGTGGAGGGATTATGTTCCATGGCACAGCACACTTATGTGAAATCGCATATAATCAACACCAATTGAAAAAGAGTGTTGGGATTGGCTACATGGCACCAATTGTCCCTCCACTTTTTCTGTCTGAAATTGAACAAAGCATTCTATTGCTTGACGGTTTAACCCACTATTGGTCTTGTCCACTCAATCCATCTAAGCCTGTCTTTGCATGCCGGGGAAGTTCCTAACTCACTGAGGGTTTGGGACCCATTGGCTATCCCTACCTGGTTTAGCCAACCAGCCCAAGCTGTTTTCTGGGGTGTGGCCGCTGTCATAGGCTAACAGCTTCTAGGAGCTGGAGGTGTCGGGATAGGAGTCAAGTGCAGGTCAGCAATAATGGCAGCAATTCACCTGTGCCAGTGAAATTAACTCTGTTCAGGGAAACAAAAATACAGCTTGGCCATGTGGCCTCAGCAACCCTCTCCAGCAGGTCTTTCCCCTATGGAGAAGTTGCCGGGACTGAAGGTCCCCACCTTCCTCCCCTCGTTAAAGCTCCCCCTCTCCAGGATGTTTCCCAAGCAGTCTCAAACTGTGTCTGTACACAACTAATCTGTATTCCGCCCTCTTCATTTCTCTGCGTGTACTGGGAGAACGGGTGGGGAGAGGGGAGGGAAGCTGGACACAGCAGGAGGGGGAGTCTGAGCTTCTCCCTATCACAGGTTTTTCCTGCTCACTAAATCCTGTTGCCCCTTCAGCATCTGACACCTCTTCCCTTTCTTCTCCCTTTGACTGCTCCTCAGTGTCCCACCACCAAGCCCCTAGCTCTGAGCCTGCCTCCTCTGGGGGTTCCCTTGGGAGCCTCCCACCATTCCTTTTCATCCAGCTAGTCCAGGACAGCAGGTGAGAACTGAGTGCAAGGTGGGGACCAAAGGTGGACAAACTACCCCAGAAGGAGTATGACGTGTCATCCCTTCCCCTGAGATCCCATACACTGCAAAAGAACTGTATCAATATATGATACTACAGTATATTGTAAAAATACAGTTAGGATTTCAAAAGGAGTGGTGAATGTAGGCAATTTAAATCAACTGGAGTAGGTTTCAAGTCAAACAGACTCTGATGCTTAAAATTGGGTAGTGCTCCCAAAGAACTATGATAAATTAACTGTGTGATATTTAGACACACAGAAAAATATAGGAACACAGTCTCACACATTAAGAGGAAGCAGGTTTCCCCCTTCAAAACTGGACTCTGGGTTTTTAAAAAGGATGAATTAAAAATAATACATTTGGAGTTATAATCAAACAAAACAGCATCATGTTAAACAAATGAAGAAGAAACAGAGATAAACTATTTGTGTATGCTGTTCCTCTCTGCAAGCACTCTGACTGGAGCATTTTGTGAGACTCTAGCCCTTGATGGACAGGTCTAGCTTCCTTTTTTATTTTATTTTATTAACACATAAAACACGTACATATACATTTACACAATACACGTACACAACACACTACCTTATTTTCATAACATAAAACATACCTACATTACTCTATATAATACCTACCTATACTATACATACCAACATACCTACACACCTATCCCACACAGACACCCAGCAAGTGACTTGACTTCCAGCCGTTCTTGTTACGCTACTTTATTTTTCCAACTAGCTTAAATGCATTTAATTATTTCTTTAATCTCAACTTCTATATTAACTTTCTTTTCACTAATCATTTTCTGGATTCACTCAATATCTGTCAGAAATTCTACTTTTTCCACATAAATTTTGGTGTAGCCCACTCCTTATTCACTTTTTGTACCATATCTCCTCTTATCCTCCCTGTTAGTTTGGCAATATGGAAGTATTCCATCATTTTAGATAACCAGTCTGTTTTAGTTGGGGCGCTGCTGGTTTTCCAATTTTTGGCAATCAATAACCTTGCCACCGTATTTGCATACATAAATATTGGTCTGACCGTTCTTTTTATTACCTTTGACCTAGGAGAAAGGATTCTGGTTTTTTCCCCCAAATGAAAATCTAAACATCTTTTTCAGTTCGTTATAGATATTTTCCCAGAATCCTACTATCCCTTTGCCCTCCCACCACATATGTAGAAAGGTTCCTGCCCCATTGTTGCATCTCCAACAGACATCACTACAGTATTTGTACATTTTTGCCAGTCTGGCCGGGGTCGGGTACCATCTGTATTGCATTTTCATTACATTCTCTCTTAAATTATAGCATCCCGTAAATTTGATATCTCTTTTCCACAGCCGTTCCCATTGGCTCATCGTAATAGGTAAAGGTAAAGGGACCCCATTAGGTCCAGTCGTGGCCGACTCTGGGGTTGCGGCGCTCATCTCGCTTTATTGACCGAGGGAGCCAGCGTACAGCTTCCGGGTCATGTGGCCAGCATGACTAAGCCGCTTCTGATGAACCAGAGCAGCGCATGGAAACGCCGTTTACCTTCCCACCAGAGCGGTACCTATTTATCTACTTGCACTTCGATGTGCTTTTGAACTGCTAGGTTGGCAGGAGCAGGGACTGAGCAACAGGGAGCTCACCCCGTCACAGGGATTTGAACCGCAAGTGATCGGCAAGTCCTAGGCTCTGTGGTCTAACCCACAGCGCCACCCGCGTCCCTTTAGCTCATCATAATATTTTTTCCTAAATCCTGGGTCTAGCTTCCAATTAACACACTTCAGTTCCCCTCCCACTCACGCCACACTGGAATCACTCTTCTCACCCAGGTGTTGCATTTTATTTTATTTTGGAGATGGGATTTGGTTGGTTATTTTAGTCAAGGATCGGCAGCGCAGCATTCGTGCTGATTTGGCATGTGTGCCTTGCTGAGCCTTACTTTGAATATGCCTGGTAAGCCTTATGACTTGTGCTTCATCTGAAACCTAGTTCACCCCTAAACCATTTCAGAGTAGAAGAGAGTTTCCAGAGTTACAGGCTTCAACCCAGTTCCTCTATATGTGTGGAGCAGCTGTCTGGCCTTCCATTCCATGTATGTTTTTGAATAGCAAGTTTCTACAATAGTTGGCAGGGGAGTCCTAGGCATGTGTTGTTTAAGTATCTTTTCCCTTCTCCAGAGTTTGTTATTTTATGTCTTTAGGCCTCTGCTGTACAGTTTCCTTTCTCTGGACTAAGCCACTGCTCTTTTCACCCCAATTCAAACTGCTTCCTGGAATGCATCTCCAAGGTACTTAAGACTCTGAGTCACTTAAAACCTCCTTTGGGATTTTAATTGTACAGATCTGTATCACTTCAAGGGGATTCATCAATGTCCTCTGAATACTGTCCTAGCAAACTGAGGCAGTGTCTATAGGCCTGTTTGGGCAATTCTCTGTTCTTGGAATGTTTCCTGCAGACAGTTCCCACCCAGACTGAAAGCAGGCCACAGGAATGGGTGGATCATAGGTATGGCATACTGGACCAGACCTCCATCCTGACTTACGTTTCCGTTTCCTGCCTAAGGGAAGAGATGCCCGAAGAGACATAAATAAATGATCTCACAGTAGTTTTAAAATTTTAACAATGTAGCAAAACTAATCTGGCAATAAATGTGCTTGTTAATTGTGAGTTATCTCAGTTCAAAATGTGACTATCTGTGTGAAGGAGTAATTGGCCCATATATGTTTGTTATTGCTTTCCCCCTGCACATTAACCCTTTTCTTTCTTTTGTCTCTTTTGCATTCTTTTACCTCCAAAACCTCAATTTATTGTGTAAGATGTTTTCTAGCAGATAGAAAAGTACCCACCAAAGTCAAGACCTTTAACTAAGTGTTTCATTGTCTTCACATCAATTACATTATTCATAAACCACCTTTTAAAATAGGTTCACCATCTCTGTGCTTCTTCTTAAGTTTGAGAGAAAAATCTTTGTTGAGGCCAGTTATATGGGACAGTAGTTGAGGAGCAGATCAGTTAGAGCAGAGAAGACTGAATGAACATTACTGGGATTTCAAAGGTGGAATTGACATCTGGGGAGAATTTCTGAAAGGTGGCACTTTGTTTTAGCTCTTAGGCAAGTCAATTGAAAAACTGCATTTTGGCGCAACAATATCGGGGTCTTTTTTAAAAAAGCTCAACAACTTTTGGGGTGTCCTGGTGGCCTTTACTTTTTGAAATATGGCAACCCTAATGGTAATCCATAGACCCCCCCAGAGTAACTGTCTGGCTTGCCTAATTTTTAACCAAGGCTGGATATAAAGTCTGCTCACCATTTGCAAAATAAGGGGGAAATATTTTCAAAAATGTGTATCATGGCGTAACCAGGATTTATGTTGGTGGGGGGAGAACCTCAGTTAAGTATTTTTATGGATTTATTTGATCTTGGGGGCAGCTGCCCTTTCCCCCGCTACCCTTTGGCTACGCCCATGATGTGTATATGAGAGAGAACGCTTTGTGTGAGAACTAAGGATTCTTGTTTCAGATAAGATAGGACCACTATCCCCCTTCCCCGGCCTCAATTCTTATTCAATTAATTCCAAATGAGAGATGAACTCTCCCAACCCTCCTTCCCTCCCGTCTCACTTACTGGGCTAGGGCTGATGGCAGTGGCAAACTGTGACTGGCAGGAAGGGGGGAGGGACGTCTTCTCCTTCTCCTTCCTGCTTCCTGCCACTACCAGAGGAAGGGGAACAGCCCTCTTTTTCCTTGACTCTCTCTGCTTGCTGTGGCTTGCTACTTCAGCCCGGTAAATGGAATAATTCACAAGAACTCTATATCCTAATAAGAAGATTGACATCTTCATACTTTGAGAATGCTGATTCTTATAAGGACTAAACTCAGAGAACTTTAAAATAAACTAATCTCTCCTGCTTTTTGATAGGATGCCACGACCAAAACCCTACCAAAGGAAATGCTTGTTACCTCATCTGCCTTTTTCTTGTTGTTTTTCTAAAAGTGAGATTCTCTGAATTTATGGGCACAATCCAGCAGTGCATTCATTTCCATAAAGCACAGTTAAATAAATAAATGGAATAGCACCAGAACAGCTGCCATACATTTCAACAGGGTTAACTGAAGAGTCTGAAAGTCTTAAAACTTGGGTTGCCCTATCTGTGGTCAATTTACCCCCCCCCCCCACCGCCGCAGTGGCTTCTAATATTGCGTGTTTTGGTATTGATTTACAAGCCAAGTGTTATTTACTTTTATTGTGGGAAGCAGTGCTATTTTTCTAGAAAAAGAGGTGCTGGAACTCACCATGAACACCTTGTTCTCTTATGATGGCAATGGTACCCGCCTGAGAGGTCCTGGAACTCAGTTCAGGTGAGTTCTGGCTAAAAGAAAAGCCCCGGTGGAAAGCAATGTGTTACTGCGAAGTAGGGGGAAGGAGGATTTTTGTATAAAAGCATGGGTCAGGATCTGAATGTTTTTGTGTTATTACAATAGATGGGCAATAGACTCCTGATCAGAGAATCATAGAGTTGGAAGAGACCCAAGGGTCATCTAGTCCAATCCCCTGCAATGCAGCAATCTAATTTTTTGATGCAAGCAAAAAATACCCTTGAAACCTTATGGGAAGAAGGGGGGAAAATCTAAATGTTAAGTTGTGGGCGAACATAGCAGACGACACAGCGATTCTTCAAACAGCTCTTCTTTATTCAGATGTCAGAACAGAACTACCGTATTTTTCACCCTATAGGACGCACCTAGTTTTTTGGAGGAGAAAACAATGAATTTTTTTTTATTTCCCCCCCCCCCAGGTTTGCACAGCCATCCCCAAGCTAGAAGAGGGAGACGGAGCGCTCCGTCTCCCTCTTCTGCCTTCAGGGACAGCCTCTCTAGCCTCTGTGGGGCAGCGGCTTGCCCCGCTGTCCCCTGAGCTTGTGGGGCTGGCGGGGGGGGGGGAGAAGCAAGCTTGCTTCTCCCCCCCCCCCGCCAGCCTCCAGATCAGGTCGGGGAATAGTGGGGTGGCGGCTCTCCGCCTCCCCACTATCCCACGAGCTTGTGGGGCTGGCGGGGGGGGGAGAAGCAAGCTTGCTTCTCCCCCCCGCCAGCCTCCAGACCAGGTCGAGGTATAGCGGGGTGGCGGCGCTGCGCCTCCCCACTGTCCCCCGAGTTTTTGGCTGCAGGCTGCTGCCCGCAAGCCTTGCGAGCCCGCGGGATCTCCTGCCGGGCTTGCAAGACTTGCGGATAGCTTCCTGAAGCCTGGAGGGCGAGAGGGGTCAGTGCACACCGACCCCTCTCGCTCTCCAGACTTCAGCGAAAGTCTGCATTCGCCCCATAGGACACACACACATTTCCCCTTCATTTTTGGAGGGGGGGAAAGTGCGTCCTATAGGGCGAAAAATACGGTAAGCTGAGGGGCTCAGTCAGCCTGCTTATATAGAGCTCCAGAACAATGTAACTGTTGCCATTTTCTAAAACTATCCAATTACTGATCGTCACTTTTTGATCCTTCATTTGCATACAAACTATCCAATCACTGAACGTCACTTTTCGATCCTTCATTTGCATAACTATCTACAGTATCCCCCTGCTGGCCCAGGGTGAGAACTTCAGTACATAACACTAAACATGGTAATATTGCTTGTATCCCTTTTTTTAGCTTTAAGAACTGACTTTGAATTAAAGCAAGAGCGGAGAACCTCTTTGGGCCTCTTCCTCAGAACCCTCCCCAGGCACATCCTATACTAGTTCTGCTTTGTTCCCTAAGTACTTTTGCCAGACTAGGATGTGTCCTTGAACTCTTCTTGTCTCAGTGGAGAACAGAAGGGTTTGTGGAAAGTAGTCTACTGTACAAAGGTAACATTTACATTTGTTGTTCCACTCATTTCTCCCTCTGGCCCAGGACACCATTGGCCCCTTAAAGTTGCACCAAAAGGAATGCTACCTTTAGGCTGTTTACAGAAAATGGCAGGAAACCATAATTGTGGATTTCCTGTTGTTGTTGTTTAGTCGTTTAGTCCAAGTTGTACTTTAAAAAGCCCATGTTTAACAAACCTGAAAACAAAGGTCAAGAATTATTGTCTTTATACACAGATGAGCAACAAGCAGCACAGATATTTTCTGGAAGCACAAAGAGCTTTTGGCAAGTAGACACAAAGCTAACTGTTTATTATGCAAGGACTCTTCAATCTCTTTACCATTTTCCCATGTACATCCCACAACCTGATGGGTATTTAAAGGTAAAGGTAAAGGTACCCCTGCCCGTACGGGCCAGTCTTGACAGACTCTGGGGTTGTGCGCCCATCTCACTTAAGAGGCCAGGGGCCAGCGCTGTCCGAAGACACTTCCGGGTCACGTGGCCAGCGTGACATCGCTGCTCTGGCGAGCCAGAGCTGCACATGGAAACGCCGTTTACCTTCCCGCTGGTAAGCGGTCCCTATTTATCTACTTGCACCCGGAGGTGCTTTCGAACTGCTAGGTTGGCAGGCGCTGGGACCGAGCAGCGGGAGCGCACCCTGCCGCAGGGATTCGAACCGCCGACCTTTCGATCGGCAAGTCCTAGGCGCTGAGGCTTTAACCCACAGCGCCACCTGCGTCCCTACTGATGGGTATTTAGCTAGCTGTTAATATTCCTCTATTGTATTTGCTGCTTATGGCAACTTCTTGACCCTTATTTTTAGGTATGCAACAAAGGAATGCACTCCATCTAAGCATGTGGTGTAGTGGTTAAGAGCGGTAGTCTCGTAATCTGGGGAACCGGGTTCGCGTCTCCGCTCCTCCACATGCAGCTGCTGGGTGACCTTGGGCTAGTCACACTTCTTTTAAGTCTCTCAGCCCCACTCACCTCATAGAGTGTTTGTTGTGGGGGAGGAAGGGAAAGGAGAATGTTAGCCGCTTTGAGACTCCTTAAAGGGAGTGAAAGGCGGGATATCAAATCCAAACTCTTCTTCTACAAATGAACTCTACATAAAATAGATCTGAGTCAACATCCCAGAAGTTTCCTGCCTGCTTTCTGTGTGTGCAAACTGCATTGGGCTACAGGATGTACTATTTTAGTAAATTAGGCATCTCTAATATAAAATTCCATGTGCTGCTATCTCATGAGATTTATCCAGAAAATCAAGCAAATATGCAGCTGTAGAATCACAACTACTTAAAGCTATGGGATAATAAAACCTTCCCGGAAGCTGGGGAATTCCTTGACCCTGGTCTAAATATTACAGATGAAGTATGGCCCAGTGATTGAAGTGCCTAGTTGTGTGAGACTAGTATGGTAATTTGATACAGAGTTTCCTTGATTTCCCACAGATTCTTTCCCATCCCCTTAAAGAGTCAATAGCTGGTTGTTGTTTTTGTATGTATTTTATTTTATTTTTTTAAATAAATGTTTATTAGCATTTTCGAAAACCACACGAAAAACAAAAATTAGACAAAAAATAACAGAAATACAAAAATCCAAAACTTAAAAAACAATTAAAAAAAACACATAGAATTTCAATAACTTATTTTCATTTAACTTGTTTCTCAGACCTCCTCACACCTCCCCTTCCTGTATTCCAATTTAAATTATTAATTCAACAAATCCTTATATCCAAACTTAAACCTCAATACTTGTACATCATTGCTCATTTTTAAACATTTTTCCTAAAGTCGACCAAAATTTCCCTTCCACGGCTTTCCCAAATTCCGTACAGATAGCAAAACAAAATAAAAACAAAGCAAGTTATAGTTATGTACCCTTTGGATTCCCAGACTCCACCCACCCTTTTCCCGGTTTCAGTCCCCAACAAATGTTCATCAGTCTAATGTACTGTTTAGCCTGGAGATCTCACGTCCGAGGCTCTTAAATCTCTTTCAGTTCCTCTCTGCCGGCCTTTTTGATAGTCCTTGATGTTAGACCCCAAATCTCGGAGAGGCTCCGGCCCAACAGGATCCATATTTTTTCCAGACAGTCCTCCATGCTTAAAGATAAAGCCTATGAGGTACTCCAAATCTTGTTTCATGCTCCTTTCAAGTCCAAATGTCCCCATGGCTCCAGCTTCCACCTTGATCAAATTTATAATCCTTCGGTCTTCAGATCCCCACATAAGAGGGTCTCTCAATTTTGCACTCTCCAATTCAGGCCAGACCTTCCACCTCAAATTTTTATTCTCCTTTGTTACCTTCATGTCAGGCCACAAGTTGCAGCACTCCTTTAACATCTGCGAAGTTACAGCTCCTCCTTCCTTTTCTTCAGGGGCAACATATGTCTCCTTCTCCATATTCTCATGGCTCTCAAGTTTCTCTATCTGTCCAATTGTATAAGCTTCCTGCTTCAAGTCCTTATCAACTTCAACAATATTGTTTGCTGTTAAGACCAGAGTTGTGACGCTTGTAGCCAAAACATTGATTTCACCTTGTAACTTTCCCAAGAGAACAAATGTTCTTTCCAATTCAGTCTGAATTGTCCCTCCTCCAGCCATTCTTGTAATGTCCCTAAACCCCCTCTAGGGGTTTTTTAGTTCCTTAATGTCTTTCAGCTCAAATCCAATAATCAAGTTAGTTTGTATCAGCCCTTCCTTATTTTCAACAAATTGTAACAAATATAACCAGCAGAAGCAACAGAAACAAAGTTCTCTTTTTCCTTCTGACAGCTAATTTGACAGCTGTCAAACTTCAAAGCTTCCTCAACAGGCTCTCCCACGGGACGCTCCCGGGTCCGGGCGGGTGAAACTTCCCCAACGTTAATCTTTTTTTTATATATATATAAATATTTATTAAAGTTTTTAAATATAAATGCACAAATAATAAACAATCTTACTTCTGTCACAAACATAGTTTCATCACTTCTTTGGACTTCCTCGCGTCTCCCGCTCCCATTTACATCATTAAAAAATTTTTTCCAAACAAATTATCAACTTGTTTACAATCTCATATCCACTCATTCAAATATAATCTAGCAATTCTTCCAAAAAATTTTATATTTTCTTTAGTCTGACTTATCATCAAATTTAAATCTAATTTAGTGGTGGCCAATTTTTTATAATCTAGCATCCTTCTTAACATTCAACCAAATTACAATGTTTTTGTAGATACATCTTAAATTTCTTCCAGTCTTCCTCCATTTTCTCTTCTCCCAGGTCTCGGATTCTGCCAGTCATCTCGGCCAGTTGCATATAGTCCATCAGCTGCATCTGCCACTCTTCCAGTGTGGGTAGATCTTGAGTTTTCCAGTTTTTTGCGATGAGTATCCTTGCTGCCGTTGTTGCATACATAAAGAATGTTCGGTCCTTCTTTAACACCTTCTGGCCGACAATACCCAGAAGGAAGGCCTCTGGTTTCTTAGTGAAGGTATACTTAAATACCTTTTTCAGCTCATTATATATCATTTCCCAGAAGGCCTTCACCCTAGGGCATGTCCACCAGAGGTGAAAGAATGTTCCTTCATTTTCTTTACATTTCCAACATTTATTATCAGACGAATGGTATATTTTGGCAAGTTTAACTGGGGTCATGTACCATCTATATATCATTTTCATTACATTTTCCTTCAGAGCATTACATGCGGTGAAGTTCAGCCCAGTGGTCCACAACCTTTCCCAATCCTCAAACATAATGTTATGCCCAATGTCCTGCGCCCACTTTATCATAGCCGATTTAACCATTTCGTCTTGTGTATTCCATTTTAACAGCAAGTTATACATTCTAGATAGTACCTTAGTCTTTGGTTCTAATAATTCTGTTTCTAACTTCGATTTCTCCACCTGGAACCCTAACTTTTTGTCATTCCCCAACGTTAATCTTTTATCCTCCAGTAAAATTTCTTTTAGTGTCCAACCATGAAGGTTAAAGTCTTTTAGAAAAAGAAAGAAAGGTTTCTCTCGACCTTAGATAGCAGGTTCTTTGCTTTAGATTGTTTACAAAGAGGGGGGGGCGGACTTCCTTTTTAACCCTTCCCTGCTCATCCTAATTCAAGAAGATTTTTCTTTAAATTCCAAATTCCAAATTTTTCTTTAAATTCCAAATTCCAAATTTTTCTTTAAATTCCAAATTCAATATTACTCACGGGTTGTTACTTTAGAATCCAATTGTTGCAAGGAAAAAGTCAGCGCTCTCCGACAATGGCTTGCAGAAGGAGCAGTTTACTCACAGCACCGCGCCGCACCCCATCCCCGTTCCGGAGCCTTTAAAAAGGCTCTTTTGCAGCTTGGGGGGGCGTAAATGGTGCCCGCCGAGCACCACGTTCACAGGCATCCGCGCCTGTGATTTTTAAGGGTCCCGGCGTCGCCGCCGTGGACAAGACCCGATCCTGCGGAGCCGATTCCCTCCGGAGCTCAGAGGGAATCCGCCATTAGCCGATGGCGCTAACCCGGAAGTCCTGTTTTTGTATGTATTTTAACTGTCATACCCCTAAGTCTAATTATGTTGTTATTCCGGTTTGGAAATTATGTTGTTATTCCGGTTTGGAAATGGGGAGCACTGTAGCAGTTTATTTATATATATATCTATTTTAAAAGTGTGATAAATATAAAGACTGCATTTAAATATTAAATAGTTGTATGATACAGCCTTACAACACATTCCCTTTCAGAAATAAGTCCCAGTGCTTACTACTAGTATATGTGTACATACTAGTGACCTCCAAATTTTGGGACTACAGATCCCATCATCCATGAGCATTTGCCATCCTGTTTGTGGGTGATAGGAGTTGAGAGTCCAGCAACATTTGAAGGGTGCTAGATTGGGGAGGGCTGGCATTATACTCCAGCCTTAATGAAACTCATAGCATGGCTTTGGGCAAATCTCCCAGAGATTTATTTCATAAAATTTATATACCTCTTGATGGTAGGAAAAAACCTCAAAGCGATTAGAATTGTTGGGATAAAGCAGAAAGCTTAATGTATGGTGCTCTAAACTTCTCAGAAGAAATGTAGCATATAAAGAAGCAAGCAAATAATGAAATAAAATATATTACGGGGAAATGGAAGTCCCTCACATATAATTTTGTCCAGAATATAAAACATATTGAGGAAGATAAAGGTGAGATATGAAAAAGGGGGCACTTTACCTTCTCATTTCCTCATTTTCTACCATCTTCCTACACCTCCAAGAAGATTATGTTATTGTTTATCAGTGGTCTTTAAGCAGAGGCTTGACAGCCATATGTCAGGAGTGTTCTGATGGTGTTTCCTGCTTGGTAGGGGGTTGGACTCGATGGCCCTTGTGGTCTCTTCCAACTCTATGATTCTATGATTCTATGACATAAAGACACCTTTTGTGCTGCATAGATGGTATTTAACCCTTGATAAATTATCTAAAATGTATAAGAAGGTTCCTAATAGAACAGATGGTTCTTTTTCCATATGTGGTGGACTTGTAAAAAAAAACCCTAGGGTATTTTGGGAAAAGATATATGATGAGATAAAAAAAGATGTTTAAAGTGAGTACACGCACACACAAATGCAAGCTTTTCTGCTGGGGACTGTAGGAATAGAAATTCCAAAAAAGATGGTCAAATTATTTATGTACAACAGATAGGATCCTTTATGCTCAGAAAAGGAAAGACTAGATAAGCAAAGTAATCGACTATGTTGATTCAGCAAAACTAACAGCTAAAATAATATAATATAATGGTGATTTGGGTTTTTTGAAGAATGGAAGCCTTTTCAGATTATTTGAAGAAATACTACAACATGAAGAATCTTTGAGCAGGTTTTGAATTCTGAGCAACAGAAAGAATTAAAGATTATTGTGTTATGACTGATAAAAAAGAGGGAAGGCAGGGTGCAGCAAATGAGGGATTTTATTTATTTATTTATTTAGTGTGAGTAGATACACTGAAATCAGTGACCCACAGGTCTGTTTCAGCTGGACTTCTGGCTGCCCTGCCCCTTGGCCATGCCACAGCTTTTTAGTTGGACCAGTGCTAGCACTGGGAACTCCCTCTAATAAAGAGAAGGGCCAGAGATGGTGCTGAAGGTAATGAGAAAAAAATGTTGTTAATGCTGGTAATTTTAATGATAAAGTAAATGGGGAGTAAAAAAGAAGGGGTTGTGAGGGACAGCAGTGCCAGAGCAGAGTCTGGTGATAAAGCGCCTCAAAATTCCAGCAGAGGGCAAGAGCCTCTCTCGGATTGGCTGCCCAGAGGGGAGGGGCGGAGCAGCACTTTCAGAGGGAAAATGACAGGCGCTGTTTCTGAGGAAGAAGTTGGACAGGGCTTGGTTGGGATGGGAGAAAGGGATGAGGAGAGGATTTGACTGAGGGAGAACTGGCTCTGATCCAAGCGGCACATCCGCTCGGAGGAGACTCTCTCTAGCCAGAGGAAGGAGCCTCGCAGCTTGGCTAGGAAGAGCGGGTGGAGGGTCTGGGGAAAGTCTTCTGACAGGAACTAACTGGAGGGCTGAGTCTGAGCCAGGAGAGGGAGAAGAAGATGGGGGAAGACAGACGAAAGCGGGGTCTCCTTCCAGGCGGGAGGGGAGAGATCTTCTAGGCCAGAGCTTTCCAGACTTTTCATCTTGATGACCCACTTGTCAGAGATGCCTCGTTTTGGGACACACTACTTCCAATTTACTAGCAAACGGGAGGCTAAACAAAGCCCTTTCTAGCCCCGGAAGGAGCGCAGGGAGCATTGCTCTCTTCTTGGCAAAGAAGACCCCTAAGCCAGTAACAAGGGGGAGGGGACCCCCTGGGTCTGTTGTACTGTTTGAAAAGACCTCAGTAGTGGGATGGCTAAGAGAGGGGAACTGAGGGAAAGCGCCCCTCACTTATGAACCAGGGTATTCAATTGGGAAACACTGGCCAGTGAGCACTCCAGTTGGAGAACAGCCTTGACCAAAGGTGTCATAGACTTTGAAGACACTCGAACTCAGGATGCAAGGGAGAAACGTGCTAAGAGGAAGGCACGCTTGGCAAATCCTCACCATGACCGACTCCCGTCCGGAAACCAATGTCCCCACTGTGGAAGGACGTGTGGATCCAGAATTGGCCTCCACAGTCACTTACGGACTCACTGTTAAAACCGTGTTCATGGAAGACAAGATTGCCAAAGAAGCAGCGGCAGCAGCTGTGTCCAAAGTATTTAACTGTAATACCTATAACAGCTAAGTAAAGAAACGAGAGGGAAGTAGCAGAAACTGAGTTAAGCATTTTACCACCTATTCAAGAACCTTGAACATCTACCTGAAGTGTAACAACTGATTTTTAGCATCCAAAGTTTAAGAAAAACTGTGCGTTTAAGCCTGCAATATCCTGATGTTGACTTCTACCTGAAAGAACACATCTCACGACCCAACTTTGTTTCACAAACTACTTCTTTTTGCAACTAAAACTTTTATTGTTTGATCAACTCCTACCTCCTCTAAATCACACAAGACTTGTGGTAAATTGTAGACATTCATGTAATCAAGTAGACCTTGGTGGCAGAACGTTTGAGAGCCTTTGATTTATGAAGATACAACTCAAGATTTTGTCTGGAGCATGTCTACAGCAAAGAGCACTGCAATGCAAACTTCAGAGGCAAAATGCATAGAATACAGCCTTGGAGATCAGATAAGTGCTGCTATTATAATCCGCATCTTGGAGAAACAATTGGCAGATTACTCAACTGCAAGTCCCTGCACCACTCCACCCCCCAGCCAACAAGTGGTAAATGAAGGACTCCTGTTATTTCTATAGATCCCTTTTTGGCAGGTTTACACTGTGATGTTAGAAGCAAGGTCAGGGTTCTTTATAAATTGACAGCCTCCCCCATTGGCTCTCCATGTATTATATTATATCCTGGACAGTAATAGATTTGTAGTGCTTTAGAAACAACTGCTTCTGCTGCTGCTGCTACTATTACTAAATAATAATAATTATAATTAATAATTTTGCAATTGGGCTACCATTTTACTCAATATGAGTTTGAGTGGCAGTAGTGGGCTGTACTGCACAGAAATTCTGATTACTCTTCACAAGATTTATATTGAAAATGGCAAGGAACAAACTCTTTTCAAACTTGTTTTTCAACATTCCTTTGACTTCTTATTGGTTCTCCTGTCCTGTATTAGCAAAAAGTTTTGCTGGATGACAGCTAATTTCATGGTCCTTGGGATACTGTAATTTGGGCTATAGGAGTTCCTCTCACGTCTAAGAGAGCATGTTTCTTGACATTTATAACTATTCCTGTCTCAGTGCAGGATGCCATTCTTTAAGCAAAGATACCGAATGGTGTTGCCACTTCTGTGCTTTTATGTTGCTCCACTTGGTATAGCATAATCAAGAGGTTGTTTTAATTTCATAGAGTTTCTTGATAAAATACATTGACTAGAAACAATAGCCCTTTTATTGCCATTTCTGTTTCAATTTTGGAACATATTTTTAGCATAAGAGAATGATTGTTTTAACATTTCAAAAGAATAAGGATAACATTGTATTACATTCTAGATAATTTCTAGTATAGAAATGTGTTTTATTTTAAGGTTGCTTGGAATCTGAAAGAGGCATTTCACTTTTGACCTTTACATGAAATCAACTGTTGCTCTCTCTCTGCGGCAGTGCCACATAGGCTTCTGGGTTAATGGAAATACTTCCTTGTTTCAATTCAGTACAAAGCCTAACTGTGTGTAAAAAGGATAGAAGATAAATAACTTCTCTGCATATAAAATATATCCTACACAAGTTAGGGTCAAACCAGACATGATATTAACTGTAGATTTCTCAGCATTAGCTAAGGAAACTGATTTGTTACTAGGATTACTGCAAGTGTGGAGGGGCAATGTAATCCTTTCCTCCACTGCTGTGATTCTGGAGAAAATTCTTCCTCTGGCATTTGCTTTGGAAGAAAATTCTCCATTGTTCAGCACAGTGAAAGAAGATACCAGAGAAGATTGCGTTAGGGGACAATTGGCATCTGATGCCAATGAGTTGTATGTTGTACCAGTGTTGTCTGTCCTTCATGGAAGTAACAGAGGCAGCAGGGTGGCCTGTCCTATTTTACCATCTGAGGTGAAATGGGAATGTACTGCTCCCTACCTCCGGCGGCGGCGGCTGCTGCTGCTGCTGCTGCTGCTGCTGCTGCTGGAATGTCCCCCATCTCACCCAACTCCTTGCCACTTGTTTTCTTTGCCCCAGAGGCAACACTGTACCCTGGAACACCCCCCTCTCACTAGCGAGAAGCTGCAGCGAAAGCCATGGGGAGGTATCATCTCTTGCGCCTCTGCCGCCTGAGGCAAGTGCTTCACCCACCTCATCAGTGGACCAGCAATAACCTAACTTTAGGGCATTTCCCCCTCTTGGAATGACAAGATAGGTGATCTGAGAAGCTAGGAGGCATGAAAATATATTGGAAGATCAATACAGAGGCAAGGATGTGGTGAGTGTGGGTAGGCAGTTGTTTAGGAAGGAAATAATTGCTGGTTATTGTACAGGAGCTTTTAGAGAAAACCTCTGAAGTTGATATAATGGGAAGAAGGTCAAGAGCACACCACACACACTTTAAATTAGCAGTGTTTCTAAGTTGTTTCCAGTGATTCAGTTGAAGAGGTTTTGCAGGAAACACATTGATTAAGGAGCCTGGGTTCAGGACTGAAAAGAGGGGAGGGGATCTCCAAAACAACAACAACAAAGGAATGGATACATTGTGAATCCCAGAACAATTCCATTTGAGAGAATTCCATACAGCTGTGCAAGTACTTGCATTTTAGCCAAACGTATTTGGCAAGGACCAAGGCATCTATAAACTACTCATGGTTTCACAAAAAGGAAACTTCTTTCTGTGCTCTCACAGATGTAATATGAGAGAAACAAGAGGGATAGAAATTTGCAAAGAATGTCAGTGGCTTGAACTTACACGAGTTGTAAGTTCGTGTAAGTGAGTTGTGTCCCAAATATATTTTGCAATTCTTGGGAAATTATTTATTAACTCTAGAAACAATAAATAAATGCAAATAAAGTAGAATACAGAGTCCTCGCTTAAAAGTAATTCTTAGTCCTTACCCACCCAAAGAAGATAGTAGCTCCCCCCAGCTCTCACCTGGGAGACCAACATTTTCCTGTCTCTCACCCAGGGTCCCCCATCAACCATCTCCCACCCCCATGAGTATACAATCTCTAGACCTTAATAAAGGTGCCAGATATAGGACTCCAAAGAAAAAGAAGGAAGAAAAGTGATAGGAAAAAAGAAAGAAGAAAGAAAGAAAGAAAGAAAGAAAGAAAGAAAGAAAGAAAGAAAGAAAAGGGATTATTTAAGACATTCAGTCAAGGTCTTAAGGTCTTATGCCCCTCATGCATAATACTAACACAAGCTTGCATGTTCTATTTAGGTTATCTTTAAAGTGTTGGTGTTTCAGCCAAGATTAAATTAATTTGTCTCTGGTCGTTAACAATTTGGTAATCTGGTAAAGTTTGTGGTAACTCTGCTGACATTGAGAGACTGGAATGACTGGAATGAATGTACATATGCCAAGGGCACATTTCTACATGCTGAGTTTCAATACCTGTTTGTGCAATGTGCTATCTCCCTTGAAGACCGAAATACCTGAATTAAGTTTTGTGTGCAGCAGTGATGCCTCAGTATTCAAGAAACACTGAATGCTCTGCTGGTGTGTTTTTCACTTTTTTATTAGAACTTAATATTTTTCATTTTGAGCAAAAGCAAAGAAGGCTGTAATGGAAATGTCACCCATATATGTAACCAAGTAAATGCAAAGATTAAAGTGTGTAAGGCAAGGTGAGCCTTATTTGGGATATAGAAGAACAAGGGTGCATATGACTACAGGTACACCTTCCAAATGCTCCTTATGTCTGAATATCCTGGGGGTTCTCTGTGCAGAGATACAAATATCTGTGATACTCTAGGTCACTTGTTTTAGAAAATGTATAACAAAATGTATGCCTTTGGTGCGTTCTGTTTTAGTCAAGAAATTAAAATTCAGAGCAATAAAATTCATTATAAACTTTGTGGAAATAGTAAAAGAAGTTTTAAGGCTAAAATCTGAAACAGTAGCTGAAAACAAACCACCATCAACTGCCAGGAAAGCCTTTCCTGAGCAGGAGAGTCTTTACATGTCAGCAGAAACAATATGATAAGGGTAGCTGATCTCCCTGAACAGGTGTTTCATAGTGAGAGTGCCACAAAGGTGAGGGTCCTGTTCTGTGTCCCTATATAGTTAACTCTTGTGAACAGGTGTACATGAACCTATGCTGCTGAAGTCAGAGAACAGGAAAATGTTTGGGAGAAGGGTGTTCCCTGAAGCACACAGGGCCCAGGTTCTAAACAAGATGACCAGCATGTTTAATTGACAGTCAGTGCATATAAGCAAAAGTCAATGTGATATGTGCTCTTTGTTCATCTTTATATTTTGCACCAACTGAAGCTTCCAAATTCCGTTTAAGGGCAAACCCAGTTGAAATTCAACACAGTAATCCAAACCATGGATAATGATGGCAAGATCTTGATCAGAGAGTCATACCAAATTCACGAGCTCCTTCTGCCTTTGAGAATAACAAAGCGTAATAATAATTCAGGAGTGGACCCAAGGAGTGAATCTTGTTTCTTCAAGGAGAAATTCAGGCTTTCTTTTGATCAGATGGAGGATCATATACCCCATTTCCCCTGCAGTGTGCTAGGAGAAGCTTCAACAACCTCTAGCCTTAAGAATGGAGCCAAAAAATGCATGTGATTATTTAATAAGTTAAATGAAAAGGTTTATTTACATATGTATATTTATTAAAAAATAATTTTGATTTCAAGATAAAGGGGAGTTTTTTCAAGTTAAAGGAGCATTCTCCCCCCCAGAATAAAAAATACTAACGTGGAAAGGACAAACTTCTTAACATGATAGTCAAAAACAATATTCTAATAAACACCACATAATACTGTATCATATGATTATTTTCTGAAGCCAACACATCTGTAAATTCACTTTCAAATTGTTCACTCAGAACATATTGTTATGAAATGCTACATTTGGCACATTTGCTAATGCACCAGATGTATTCCCAGTGTGCTTCCTAACATGGACAAGTTACTTAATTTTATTTCTAAAACATGTATTTAAAATTAAGTTTTTTTGTGATAAATATTAAATGCCAGCTATATGATGAAAATTATAATGGATACAGGAATCAGAAAGAGGTCTCAAACCAAATTTCAGTACATCTATGTAGCTCTGTAAGTATGAATGGAACCCTTGGGAATATGTGCAGTGACGCAATCAGGAAGCAGATTCTTTTAATACTTAACATTGAGATGCTTGAAAACAAGTTGGAAGCTTAAATAAGAAGCCAAATAACCCATGGATGGGAACAATCTGTGTAAACTGGCATCCTGTCTTCTGTCAGTTTCAGGGTGGCCAGAACTCCACAAAAGTAGTGGTGTCAAAGTTCCAAAGACAGTCCTAGTCCAGGAGGGTTCTTACAGACAAATCCTCAAAAAAAAAGGCAAACCTTTTGCTTTACAATTGCAAGTCTAATTTGAGAAAGCCAGGATCCTTTTTCACATCCAATACAACAACAAATTTGGGATGTGGTGTGTAATAAATCTAACATGACCAGACTGGATTCTCACTCAGCTGTGGAGTCGCTGAGTGGCCATTTTATGGTCTCATTTTCATATCAGTTCAAACTATAGTTAAATTTAACTGTGATTCAGTGGCCAGGTTGCTCACCGGAGCAAGATGGTTTGAGCATATTACACTGATTCTGGTCCGACTGCACTGGCTACTGATTAGTTTCCAGGCCCAATTCAAAGTGCTGGTTTGGACCTATAAAGCCTTAAATGGCTCAGGATCACAATACCTCAAGGACTGCCTCTTTCCATGTGAACCTACCCTGAGATCAGCATCTGAGACTCTCTTTCGTATACAACACAAGAACGGGCCTTTTCTGCAGTGGCTCCCCATCTGTGGAATGCTCTCCCCAGGGAAGTTTACCTGGTGCCTTCATTATACAGTGGTACATTGGGTTACAGACACTTCAGGTTACAGACACTTCAGGTTACAGACTCCGCTAACCCAGAAATAGTACATCAGGTTAAGAACTTTGCTTCAGGATGAGAACAGAAATTGCGGTGGCAGCGGGAGGCCCCATTAGCTAAAGTGGTACCTCAGCTGAAGAACTGTTTCAGGTTAAGAACGGACCTCCAGAACGAATTAAGTACCAGAGGTACCACTGTACACCTTTAGGTGCCAAGCAAAAACATTCCTTTTTAACCAGGCCGTTGGTTGATATGTTTGACAGCCTATGCCCTTTTAAAATGTGGCTCTTTTCTGGAGGGGGTGTTATTTGGGTTGTTGTTTTTATTCTGATTATATATGTTGTGATCTTTTCTGTGAACCACCTTAAGACCTCTGAGTATAGGACGGTATATATAAACTCAATTAATTAATTTCTTTGTGTGCAGGGCTAAAATCTAGGTGACGCTGATAGCTAAGCTGTGTTTGGCTCAGGGTTACGTCTGAACCAGCTTGTCGATTGTTTCTGTTCAAACAAACCACAAGCTGTAAGCAAGGTTTGCCCTTGGCTTACTGCTATAGTTGGAGAAACAAATCATGATCCTGGGTTCAGACATAATGGGAAGTGCAATGATCGCTTAACTCCCAGGAGCATGGCAGCAACACTGGCATTAGCTGCATGCATCTGTGTGCTCTGTGTTCATCTTTGAAGTAGCTTTTTTGAACTTAAAACTGTGATTTAAAGTGACATAAGAACCAGGTCAGAAACTAAGGCTGAGAGATACTTACCTTATAGGTAAGTTATCTTATCTATAAAATGGCATTGACAGTGAAGGGCCTGCAAAAGCTCCATTGATGCCCATGGACAATGCTCTCTTCTGCTCCCGTGGCAATTTTAAGAGAGGTCATTTCCTGATTATTATTGTTATTATTAATTATAAAATTTATATATCACTCTTCATCTGAATATCACTGGGCAGTTGATTATCCCGCCAAAAAATAAATGATATTTTAAAAGTAAAGACAATTATATTAATATGTCATATTTATGTAATATATTGTGAAATTTTCCCAGAGAATTATAAAACATGTTTTTATTTAACAACACCCAGCTGGAAACATGGAAAAAAATGTTTTAAGTGTTTTTCCTTTAAAAGGAAAAGTTCAGTTTTTGCCAGTATCCTGTCTAGTTGACAGTGAAGCAGGGAAGGGAATATTGACAAAATTTTGTTTCCCTTAAGCATCAGGCAACTACTAACAACAACATTCAGTTTCCTATTACTACTTCAGGCTGCTATAGTTCTGCACCCAGACATTGTTTAGCTGTTTTAAAATCATAGATGGCTTTAATTTGACCAGAGATTAGATAGCATTCAAAGAACAGTAGTTTGGATCATGGCTTTTGGTATAGTTTCTCCAAAACTGCAATTGTTTCCCAGAAGAGCTGGGGAAAGGTGATTTTTTTAAAAAAGACTGCAATAACTATCTTTCATGAGGTTTTTAATTCTAATATCCTGTTCCTGTGGCTTCTCAGATATATGGATCATGTCTGATACTGTTTTTAGCAATTTTGTTAAAATGCCATCCTACCTTTCCCTCCAAATAAACCCACAAAACAGTACATTTCCTCCCCCCAAAAGTAGACATCTAAACCATTTAAAATATTTTAAAAACAGTAAAAACATTGGGAAACAGTCGCATTCCACTTTCAGAATTAATAATAATTGCCAGGAACAGATTTTAGCCATCAAATGTCTGAGTGAACAGGAATGTTTTTAAATTTCTCCTGAATGTTCATAATGAGGGTTCTGTATAATAATGTGAGTCCAGTATAGACTGGACTCTGTATGTGGCATGTGAGCTACTGTGAGGTGGCCTTATCAACCACCAGTTCCGGTCCCACCCATGTTGGTGACACCCACTTTCATTTTCGACCTTCTCACTGCTGGCATTTGACTCTTCACCAAAGGTTGACCACAAGGAAATGGCAGTCGTTAGGTTGAGAGATGTTCCCCATCCCTGCTATATCGTTAGGTTGAGAGATGTTCCCCATCCCTGCTATACAGGCTACCCAAAAGGGAGGGAGACAGCCCCTTGCCTGTCATCGGTTCTCCCTGCCTCTATTCATAGCATACTCATCCTGGAAAAATCACAGAAAGCAGGGGAGACCATTTTTAGCAAGCAACCTCTCATTTAGCTCAGTCCTAGTTACAGCAGACCAGTAAGTCTGTTTCCTTCATTGCAGGGAGGAAGTCATTTCCCTGAGAACATAGCATTAGATTGACATATATGCAAGCACAGATGAGGGTTTCCAGGAAGGAAAGCGGGGCGATTAAGGCCCAGCAGTGTTGATAGCTAAGCTTTCTTTAGTTTCCATCCAAGGACATTGGTTAGCTAGCTGCTCTGCAATGTTACAGGACACTGAAGTAGCAGGAATTTTAAACAGGATATGGTTTTGCAAGTCTATTCCACTTCACCATGAATTTGATTTCTAATGGCTTTCTTTGTGTGGCCTGTAAGTGCCCAGGATGCCAGTTCATTTCTCCAGCTGTTGAACCTGATAGGAATGAGGTGATGAGTAAGGGAGGAACATGCAAAAGACAAAGAAGGAACAAATGGCAACCATAACAAAGCACATAATCAAAAGAAAAATGCTTTTTGCCATGCCAGCATAAAGTGGCCCTGAGTGAAAGCGCTTGTACTCATGGAACACTGCCCATTTGTAGCAGAACTGGCATGCTGAAATCATGGTTGTGGTAGAGGCATCAGTCCGCTGTGGTGATTTTGACACTGATGGCATGGCCAGTGAATTTGTCAGCATATCATCTGTCATATATCTGTGTCTCATCATCTAACAAACTAAGGAGATCCTTGCTACTGGGGTGAAGGCAAGGAGAGGATCACAGACAGTTGGCAGTATCCCCAGAGAGTTAAGGAACCCAATGAATATTATTTTACCCATTCAAAGTGCTTAGAAAAAACCAAGACTATAATTTAAAATAAGGAAATAAAAATACTATCATTTGTCTTCTTTGGCAATCACTTGTAGCCGAGTCAGATTGTCTTCCATGAACATAGTCTTAACAATGAGTCTGTAAGTGACTGGAGGCCAATTTTGGATGCACACATCCCTCCACAGTGGGGACATGGGTTTCCTGGCGGGAGTTGGTCATAGTCAGGCTGTCAGGAGCCCAGGCTGCCGTCTTGATAACACAGCATGCAAATTGTAATTAGGTTGAAGATTTATTGCAATACAAACAATTAGCCTTGAACGTCTGTGCTTTATGAGTCAGTTGACCCTTCTGGCCAGTGTTTCCGGGTTCGGCAGAATATTCTGAACTTACAACTTTTTATAAATATCATTTGAAATTAAAATGGCTGTATATTTTTTTTGTTTCACAGTCCTTATAAAATCAACAGGCAATGCAGATGTTGCATCCATGTAAATAAATAAACATAGTTGTCAGGGAACTGCCATCGGGGCCAGAGGGAGAGAGGGAGCTCCAGAGGGATTCTGGAGAGCGTCCCAGGATGTGGAGAAGCAGCCCATCTTCTGGGGTAGGAAATCAGCGCAGCACCAGTGGAGAAGGGGGGCAGATGGGGGAATTGGCAAGGCGATCCCATGACTCCTCGCCGGGGACCAGCGGGGAGAGCACGGGTCCTCCGCTGCCCACACCCTCCTTGCGCAGAAGGCTTCCACGCAGGGAGAGTAGGCAGAGACTAGGGGTCAAAGAGCTTCTTTGCTGGAAGAAGTTCAAGAAACGCCCACTGACGGATTCTGCCAGCGACTGAGACAGCCACGGGTGAGTGGCTGTCCGGACAGAAAAGGTTCACTCAGGCAACCCAGCCAGGTGTGGCGCCAGTTTACGCATGAGCAACCCCTAGAACCATTACAGCAATCCGTCAGTCACTGACGTTGCTTGTGCGCAGCCCCAGAGAGGCAGCACGATGAGCCAAACAGGGACAGCTGGAGAGACGGAGCAACAAGCTGCGGTGAGGAGTCTGGTTGAGAGGAACCGAGACTTGGAGGCACATGTAGCTACCCTGACGGCGCGGCTGGACGAGAGACGGGCTCAGGATGCACAGGTCAGAACCACCCCCATCGCAAGGGCTGGTACACAAGTTTGGTGGAAAGCCCCAAGACTACAATGCTTTCCGAACGGAAGTGCAGAAAGATGACTTTGCTGATGACGGGGAGAGGGTGGCTTACATTGTGGGGCATCTGCAGGATGGGGCGCACGAATGGATCAGGCCCCTAATGGCAACGCAGAATGATGCCTTGAAGGACCTTAAGAAATTCTACCAGGCAATGGACGCGATGTTCTCCAGCGAGGTTGAGCAAAGCGTGACACGGCGGGAACTGATGGGGTGCAAGCAAGGGGGCCAGTCTGTCAGAAACTACTGGTCGCGTTTTGCGATGTTAGTCCACCTGTGCTTGCGATTGGCGTACGCCAGGAAGCGCGGGCTCAGGAGAAGGGGAACGTTTCCATGACAACCACATGGAATTCCCGACCACCCCTATCAACAGATGTCTCCATTGCCGAAACGCCGCATAGATCGCAAGCAGTTCTCGTTCATACACTGTGTAGTTTTGCTCTGACTTGCTCAGCACTGCTTGTCATCCCAGGGCCTTCCCTGGGAGGGGGGAGGAAGGATGGAGTGTACCTGCGGCTGAGCAATTTGTGGAGGAAATGGAGGCCTTGCACCAGCAGCTCAAGATGAACTTGGAGCGGGCCAAGGAAGTTTACAAGAGGCAGATGGATAGGCACCGTCGGGAGGGTGAGGCCATACGGGTGGGAGACCGGGTGTGGTTGTCAACCCAAGGGTTACCCCTAAAGGGAGGGTGCAAGAAGTTGCAGCTGAGGCGGCTGGGGCCTTTTGAGGTAATACTGCAGGTGAACCCAGTGGCATTCAAACTCAAGTTGCCTGACAGCATGAAGATACATCCGGTGTTCCATAGGTCCCTACTTTCACCGTACAGGGAGGGTCGGGAATTCCCAGGACGGGAGGGAGGAGTCACCACCCACCTGCGGGTAGAGGAGAGGGAACACCGCACCCGAGCCACGGAAATACCGCACCCGAGCCACGGAAATACTAGATTCAAGGTGGCGAGGTCGCCAGGTGGAGTACTTGGTAGCTTGGGAGGGAGAACCCATGTCGAAAAACACGTGGGTCCCTGCTGAATCAATCAATGACAGGTATCTGGTGGGAGAATTCCACAGTTTGTTCCCGGATAAGCCAAAACCACTAGCTAGATTCTGGGAGGAAGAATTTGGACCCACAGACGACGAAGGGGACTTTGTGGGTTTTCCTGCCTCCAAAGAGGAGGGAGGGGAGGTGTCAGGGGGAGAAGAATCAGACTGGGAGGTTCAACCTGCGGGAAGAGATCTGTGCGGATGGGAGACTGGTTTTGAATCCTCAAAGGATGATGACAGCTCCTTCAGGGGATTCCCCGCATCGTCGGCCGAGGAAAAAGAGGAGGGGTCAAAGAGCTTCTTTGCTGGAAGAAGTTCAAGAAACGCCCACTGACGGATTCTGCTAGCGATTGAGACAGCCACGGGCGAGTGGCTGTCAGACAGAAAAGGTTCACTCAGGCAACCCAGCCAGGTGTGGCGCCGGTTTACGCACGAGCAACCCCTAGAATCATTACAATAGTCAAATGACAATGTTATGCAGACAGAAAGAACCCTAAAGATCTGTCCAGAAAAAGATATGCCATGCTAAACTTGTTGGTGTTTAAGGTGCCTCAAGGCTCTTGCTTTTTCTGCAAATTACTAACATGGCTACTTCTCTGGGCACCATCATTATGAATGCCATCCACTTGTGTACTACACAAGTGTACCTTCCAAAGCTTTCTCACTAGAATGCTCTGGGTGCAGTGGCAGAAGCAGCCTCTCGTGCACCTTGGACTGTGCTCCCAGGGGTGGGGCAAATGGCTCATAGGGGCAGGCAGAGGCGGAGCTAGCGGCAGCGGCACGCAGCCCAGGGGGGTGCTGCCCACGGTGGGGAGCATCCCGGGGAGGGCGCCGCCCGCAGCAATGTCACTCCCTCAGGAATGACACCCGGGGTGGACCACCCCCACTTTGCTCTGCCTCTGTCTGGGTGTCCCTTATATTGTATTAATCTGCTGTTCTACCCAAATAGTATGTTTTTAGGCAGATGTGTGGCAAAACAGGATGCTATGTTCTACTGTCCAGCATAATTGGGGAAGGGCAATTGTCCCTCTCAAATGAGCCATTAATGGTTCTCTGCAAGGCTTCGGTCTTTGCCACCTATTTATTTATAAGAAAAATTGAAAACTCAGAATTTAAAGCAAGGGAGTGGAATGTGAAAAACATGATAAAAATTGACAGCCTACCTCAAAGAACTCCAGAGAGGTACAGGATGCTTGTTCTGATCCTGACCACCAATACACGATTCCTAACTGAGTATACAACATGTGCTCTGAAATAAGCATGTGTGCCTTCATCATAAGGTATCGTCCAGGAATGGGGAAGCTGTGGACTCCAACTCCTATCAGTCCCAGCCATTCTGGCCTGTGTTCAGAGATTATGTGAATGGTATATCCAAACTACAGGAAGGCCATGTGCTCTCCTCTGTTTTAGTCTACACAGCATTGCATGCACTTCTACTGTAGAAGTGCTAGTGTGTGCAACTGGCAGGTGTCAATTGGCCCACGGAGTGATGAAAAAGGACAGACATTAGTTTTTCTTGAATTCCCCAGGTTAACAACTAATTCAGCCACCAAGACCATCAGAGGTTTGCAAAGTGGATTGGGGCTGCTAGTGAAGCCCCTTTTACTTTCGGATGCCACCTCAAGTGTCTCTAAGTCAGGAGTAGACTCCAGAATTTGGAGACTGCAACTCCCACCAGCCTCAATCCAGTAGCAACAGACGATGGGGGTTGAAGTCCAAAAGATAAAAAGGGCACCAGGCTGGCTATCCCTGCTCCAAGCATATGCAGAGTTATTTTCATTCAAATTTTCAAAGGCATTAGGATAAACTTACCAAAATATGTAAAGCATCTTTTTGGGGAAGACAATGTCTCTGAGTGCACCACAGAAAGCAAAAATCCCATGTTGTGCCCTGAGCCAGATATTTGTTATTTGGAGATAATGAGGTTTGGATTCCACCACGGGCTGTCTGGCTTGTCTGCATGGTGATGGGTAGGAATCCCAAAATCCTGTAACACCTATTGCATGGTAAAAATAAAAATCCAAGTGTGCAGACATATGAAACAAAGCTTCTGCCCTCCACAGGAGCAGCAAGGAGCAGCTTGGCTGGTGTATTTTCTGGCATCTCAATTTCTGGCTTTTCATTATAAGTTAAGATTCAAAACAGATTTGGCATGGGAGATCTGTGAAGAAATTGCATGATTTATTTACTTAAGAAAATATTAAAACCTGTAGCCCTATTGGAGGTACTCATCCTTTGGGTGGAATATGAGTGACCCTCTCTTAAAAGCAACAACAGCAGCTTCCCAGTTTCCTTTGGGGAAGGAAAACTTCTATCAGAGAATTGCATATAAGGATTACCTTCCCCAGTAATGCTGCCTAAAAGCAATTTGTTCTGGGTGGCCCTTATCCTCCAAGAGCTTTAAAGTTTTTTTAAAAAATATGTTGAGGAATCTGTTCAGAGATCTTGGACATATTGTGTTTGGGCCTATAAAATAGCAACTGAAAGATCCACTGTTCTGCCAGAGGGTTGGCTGAGCTTGTCAAAGGGGTGACAGCAATTTCCTTCATTTTGAGATACCTCCTCACCATTATCAGTAGCTACAGATTGACTCTGCTGATACATTCTCTGTTTGCTTGACCTTTCTTTGCTGATGTAGGGAACTGCAGTGGAAGATGTAAACATAACACAATTGCTGAGGTAGAACACCCAAGAACTAAATCGTTGAGGTAGAACACTGAGCATGAAAAAATGCTTTATACCTTATGTCAGGGTGGTCCAGCACACATCCCGAGGGCCACATGTTGCCCTTGATGCCTTTTTGCAGCCCTCTGCAACATTTGACTCCCCCCCCATCCACAGCCCTTGCACTGCCCTCCCAGAGGCGGGTCAGGAGGTGCTGACCTATGTGAAGGAGCTGTAAGTTCTCTGATGAGTCCTCAAGTCCTCCAGTCTCCTTCCAAATTCTAGTTAGCCCTTTCCCAAGTTTGGGAAGAAGGTGGGAGACTCTAGGACCCAGCCAGAGCCTCACACCTTCTTCCCCTAGCCTGGCACCTTAAGCTTTGGGAAGGCAGCATGAGGGCTGGAGCATGTGGAAATGTTGGCCTTGCTCCAACAAGGTTGGTACTTTTGTGACCCACTTGGTATGAAAAGTTGGACCTCCCTGCCTTATGGTTTTTGAGGGGATATTCCCTGTGACCTTTTGTAAGCATCGTTGGAGGCACTGATGGGCACACTGATGCAGGGCCATCTTTAGGAGATGCTGCACTGGGGTGTAAATATCCACCCAGTGCCCCCAAATTACCATGGATAGTGTTGGGGTGGCCGTAGCCGCACACTGCCAGCCATCGGGGGGGGGGGGGCTCAACTCTTCCCCATGCCACTGCAGAGGCTTGGGAGTGAAGTTGTGCCCCTCCTAAGCCTCCTCGGGAGGAGAGCGCAGCTTCCCTCTCAAGCCTTCTCGGGAGGAGAGCGATCCCCACAGAGGCTTGAGAGGGAAGCTGCACACCTGCCAGCCTTATGGTTGGCGAGGCGCAGCTGGCGGGCGTTAAGGGAAAGGGGAGGCCACTGGCAAAGCTGCGCAGCTCCCCCACTTGCTGGGGTGCCCCTGAGAGGCCAGCGCCCTGGCGCGATGCACCACTAAGCCCTATGGGAAAGACAGCTCTGCACTGATGCCCTCAGGCATTGCGTTGGCAAACCGTGTCCTAATACCAGTTCCATAGTTCTACAGATATTTCTAATGGAGTAAACTACTTCATGTTTTATACTTTGGGTTACCAATTTTATTCTTATTACATGTAATTATTTCCTCTAGACAGCTCTTTATCATATGTTGCAGCTTATTTTGAATTCTAGAATTAATTATTTTTCTCTTTTTAACCCACAGGCTTGTTCTGGCTGTGGAAAATGTGACTGTAGTGGAGTAAAAGGGCAAAAAGTAAGTACCCAGAGTACTTATTTTTTTTTTCTTGTTAAGGGCAAGGACCAGGTCCAAAGTAGATGATCCCCTTGTTGCTTCTTCCACCTTGTGGGAAATTGTCAGCGAGGCAATGGAGGAATTTGTTGGACCTTACATTCTTGGCAGAGTTTGAGTTCCAACAGATATAGGGGAAGTTGAAGTCTCCCATTTCCATTTTTGAATGTTTAGTAATATGCTGTAGGAAAGCTTCCGTCTAACTCCTCAGTCTGGCTTGGAGCAGACACCCACAGTAAGGCCACTGTTGTTTCCCTCTCCTGCAATATTTACTCATACATTCTCAATCTGCCTTCCATGCTCCAGGTCATGGATGTCTTCACAAGTATACACATCCTTTACATATAATGCTATCTGCCCCCCCCCACCTTCGGTCTTGTCCTTTTAAAGAGTTTCTACACCCCATCATGAGTCTCATGCCACCAGGTTTCATTAATGCCTACTAGGTCATATTTCCCATCCTGTATTAAGAGCTTCAATTTGTCTTGCTTGTTTCCCACACTGTTGCATCAATTGCAGTGCACTATGTTTGAAGCCGGAAGTTTTTAAAATTGTAGTTTTATTGCTTATTTTATTTCTTTTATTGTACTACAATCTGCATTCCATAATATTCAAATTTTAATAGAGGCAATCTTCATTTTGCATGGAGATTCCATTCTGAACCCCCATACACATTGATGGAGCACATGTAAGCCCATTCTGCCCCATTCTGCCTTTTTTGTGACATTTTGGGGCTACTTCTGAGTTCAGCACTGTGTGCAATTGCACATTATTTGGCCTCACCTAAATTGGGAGTTGTCAATACCATAAAATACAATATGAAATTTTAAAAAATAAAAATGCAGTTAAAAACCAATATTTAATGCAGACATGTCATGGACCACACCAGAATTGTGGGGAGCAAACATCCCTAAGTAGATGCTTCCATTCTGGAAGTGGAGGGAGGCAATTTCTGCATTCCCCTTACAGAACCCTGCACATCTGAACAATCTGCTTTGAAGGATTGAGGGGACAACAACAACAACAGTGTGGGAAAGAATCATAGAATTGTAAGAGTTGGAATGGACCCACAGGGCCATCTTTGGATGTGGTGCTGAGTTGTAAAGGGAAAGTGGAGCTTGTCTCTCTGCCCCCTTCTGTTTGTGGAAGAGAAGAAAGATCCCGGGATCCAATCCCCTGTAGTTTTTAGAAAATATAATTGGTTCTAAGTTGCTAGCCACTGTTTCATATTCAGTTAATTCTCTGCAATGATTACTTTGCACATCTGATATTAAAGACATTATCTCCCCGCACCCACCCAAGGGCTCAGTTCTAATAGTGGTTTGTGTGTCAGTAATGCAGCATCATCAAATCAAACAACTTTCTGTTTTAGGAATCCATTTCCAGCTGCATGGAGAGATCCCAAGTGTATGGGATGCAGTGATAATAGTATAATTTTCAGCAGCATAAAACTTTTTACATATGCACATAGCAGCCACTGGGTGGCTAGGACTTTAATCCTCAGAATGTTAACCCTTTCTTCCTCTCAATGAAAACTGCTTCCCATCTGCTATTTGCATAATAGCCAGGGTGGTAGAGTGGTAGAGTGTTGGACTTGGACCTAGGAGACTAGCATTCAAATCCCCACTCAGCCATGAAGCTCCCTGGGTAACCTTGGGCCAGTCACTGCTTGTCAGCCTAACCTACCTCACAGGGTTGTTGTGGAGATTAAATGAAGAGGGGCAGAACCATGTACACCACTTTGGAGAAAAGGTGGGATATGAATGCAAATAAATGAATAAGAGGAAAACGCCAACTCCTGCCAATATTTTTGTTAGGTTTCATTTTGCTAAATAGGCTATTGTCAGAGTTGCCCCTTGGTCCCAGCTCACAGAGGACGAACGCCAGGCTGTCGTTATGTACAAAAGTCTTTATTGAAGTTTGGTTTCCATTTCAAAGCCGCAGTGTGCAACTCTACATCTTAACCCCTAGACCGGCGAAGCTCCATCTGAGTCTCCTTCCCTTCCACACCAGTTTAAGACTCTAGCCGTGCTCCACCTCTTCCTAAGTTCCTTCCTCCTCTGGGCCCTCCTGCCCGCTGGGGTTTCATCCTTTCTGGACTTTTCTGACGCTGACCCCCCTGATTCTTCCCCCTCCTTCCGGCGGGCTTTAGGACCTGGTTCCCTATCCGGGCTACCTGCTGTGCTGCTCGCCTGTACATTTGAACTTGGCGTGCGCACCCAGCCGGCAACCTTCCTCTCCGATGGAGGCGTGGTCAATCCTGACTCATCTCCTCTCGCTGGTGGTGAATACGCTGGTCCCGATACCTGGGACTCCTCCCCCCCTCTGCGCTCTGGTGGGGAAGCTGGTCCTGATTTCCAACTGCTGCTCTGGGAGTCCCCGCTGGCCCCTTGCTTCTGGGGTGTCCCCCTTGGGGCCCCCCTTGCCCTGGCCACCGGCGCCCCCTTCTGTGAATCTTCCGATTCGCTGGAGAGGCTCATGGAATCTCTCGGGCTACTCCTACGCTGCCCTCGGATTGCTCCCCCTCGCTCTCCATCTCCTCCCCTCCCTGCGCTCCCGCTGCGTCCCTGACAGCTATATTCTTGCTTTTCGCAGGGTGAAAGAGGTTTGCAAGGTTTACAAGGTTTGGTTGGATTTCCTGGAATACAAGGACCTGAAGGTCCCCCCGGCCCCCCAGGAATGAAGGTAAGATTCATTCTGTAGCTAAAAAACCTGAATAGTTTTTCTTCAGACCATGCTGAATTGAAAAACACCTTCTTTCCCCATCTTTTAAAATAGGGTGATATTGGAGAACCGGGACTACCAGGAACAAAAGGAACAAGAGTGAGTATGCTTGAAATTGTTTTGACCTGTTTTAAATACAGTCATACCTCGGGTTACAGACGCTTCGGGTTGCACAATTTCGGGTTGCGCACCACACCATACCTGGAAGTACCAAAACGGGTTACTTCCGGGTTTCGACGCATGCGCAGAAGTGCCGAATTGCGACCCACACGTGCACAGATGCGGCGCTGCGGATTGTGAACGTGCTTCCTGCATGGATCGCGTTTGCAACCTGAGCACGCACTGTAGTGGTTTGTCAGTATTAAACATTTTATTTTCAGCATGTACATGACACTTCTGAGTATAGAAAAGGGCAGATCTTGCCTCAAGTAACTCAAGTCTAAAATTCGACCAGTCTATTTTCATGCTGCCTAGTCCACTCAGAGCCGTCAATGAGGCTTTGATCTGAGAATGACAGTGAAACAGCCACCCACATTTACATTTTTCCAAATTATTCACTCCAGGATGATATCCAGCTGTTCCTCCTGCTAGGTGATATTTTCCTAGTTTTCAAATCCAGACACCTGAAGTTCATTCATTTTTCCTTCCACACAAAAAGTCTAAAAGAGGTTCTCCTATTGTTTATCAATGTCAACAATAGTCTTCCTCCAGTCCAACATGACAACTTTGCTTCCAATATTGAGAAACAATAAATCCTTCATCTTTATTCACACAGGAGTCTCTTCACTGTAGTCATATATTAAAACAGCAATTCATAGTTACTTACTCATTGTATATTCACACTGCGTTCCATATATTCCAGTCCCATTTCCAAATTGTTCCTCCACAAGCAAAAGGGCTACTTTCATTCAGTGAAGAAATTGATCCACTGAGGCTCCTACCAATGGAAGGTGATTTTTTTGTTGATTCCCTGCTGTCACAAACTTCTGCACTTTTCTAGAGGCATCTCCAATCCCCTAGAACAGATTTTAAGGCTGCAGTAGAAAGGAGGATCAATGAAAGCCAACCCCTCCCCACTTCCACAGATAAGAATATCCTGTGAGCAGAATTCCATTCATAGAAACTTAGGATCCAGCCAGCCTCTTATCTGTCATTTACATATCACAGCATTTTGTATCCTGACAAAGCCCACATGTGAGTAATATTGGTGATACTCCCAAGAAGAACAGTTGTGCTGTGACAATCTGTGCCTACCCATAACCCAGCTGCTCAAAATATTTTTCTTCTTCTTTATGTTCTAACCAGTTAATCAATTTGACATATTTTTGAGAACTGGAGGTATCTCCCATGCATCTTTAAGAGAAATGTCTACTGAATTTTCTTTTTGTTATAACTATTCACCTGACATAGCCCCAAGTCTATACGGAGTACATTTTCTTAAAGTGATTAATTACCTTTATTATAATTTTATTAATTCCAGGGTGCACCAGGTCCAGCTGGCTACCCAGGAAATCCTGGCCTTCCTGTATGTATGATACTTAATTTGCAACTACCAATATTTCAGCAGTGATGTACACCAAAAATTAATCTAGCAGTTTTTGTGTATCTTCCCTCTCCTCTTTCCTAATCTCAGGGCATCCCTGGAGGAGACGGCCCCCCAGGGCCTTCTGGTATCCCAGGATGCAATGGAACAAAGGTGAAACAGCTGAAACAAACATTTTCTTGAAATATTGTTCAAACAAGTTTTATTCAAATAAGAAGTGATGTCACTTTCTCTGTCCCATTAGGGTGAAAGAGGTCCTCTTGGTCCCCAAGGTTTACCTGGATTACCCGGAAATCTAGTAAGCATTTAAAAAATAAATAAATAAAACAAAAAGTACAAGGGTAAGTATTATAAAAGAAAAAACAGGTAAGAAAATGTATAGCTTGAGAATTCAGGCTTTTAATCTGATTTCAAATATACGCTTTAAAAACAATGCTTAAAATGTCTTCTTGATTTCTTAATTTCTCAGAAAATATAATATTTCTTTTCTAGGGGCCTCCAGGACCTCCAGGAATAAAGGTATATCTGACAATTAAAAACATTATTTGTTTTGTTTACAATAACAAAATATGCAAATAACTTCAGTACAGAAAAAATCCAGCAGGTGAAAGTAGCTGTGCTCAGCATTAGGAACAGCCAGAAGCTGCAGCAGGCAGGTCATCTGCTTAAGCTATAACTTTTATTTTGCTGCTATTTACTGCAAACAGCACCTTTGGAGGTCTGCAGCAAGCGGGGAGCTGATTTGTGTGCAAAACAATACAAAAAGAATATTAGTGATAGGCAGGAAACTGGTGTGGGGTTTCAGTTCAGATTGGAAGCATGTTTTAGGTTGGGGCCTAGCCTAGTTTTCATTCAAAATAAAATAGCCCATTAAGCATTTTGTTTTATTTTTAAAGACAAATGTGAATATTGCAATGTGTGTTTTGGCCCAAAGAAGCATGAAAAAAGCAGCAGATCAACCCATTTGGAAAAATATTCACAATCTGGACTTTCTAATGCAATAGATCATGTTTTTTCTGACTTCTTTATCCCAGTAGCCCTTGGTGCAACTGGAAATTTGTTTTGCACTTGTCACAGTTTAATATAATGAAGACTTCATAACACCCCCTGCTTCTTGCAACAGACTTTCTCTCCTCTCTTTGGTTGCTGCACCTTGGATTTGCTTAATGCCCAGCCTGAAGACGAGTTTTAGAGAATTCAAACACTTGATAAATAGATTGTGTCAACTTAGTTGTTCCTAATAAAGCTGTACTGTGACAGTAAAATGAGTAATTCTAATTTAGGAGATAGCTAATGACCACAAAGACAATTGTTATATATTGTGGATCACTCCACTCAATAAAGAAGAATTAGTCATGGTGGTGACTTTGCACTTTTTTAAAAAGAAGCTGAGAGCCACTGCATGCAGCAGCCTGAGTCTGAAGCAAGTCTAAAAGTTTAAAGGGATCTCTTTGTTTAGAGATACGTGTCCCTCTTTCATTCTGATGTCTCACACCAGTGAAACCTCAGTGTCTGTCCAGGATAGCCAACGTGGTGCCCTCTAGGCTTAAGCTCCCATCAGCCATGTACATTAGCAACACTGTCTGGGGCAGATGGGAACGAGTCCAACAACATATCTATGACACTATGATGGGTACATGGACATGAACAGCTGCATAAAGTGCTCCATGGCTCTGAAGGAGGAATTAAGCAGAGAGCTTTATGAGCATAATCATGAAGTTGTATAAGTAAGATCCAAGACACCATGGCTGTCAACTTTTCCCTTTTTTGTGAGGAATCCTATTCAGGATAAGGGAATTTCCCTTAAAAAACGGTAAACATTGACAGCTATGCAAGACACACACAAGTTTTCTGAAGTAAAGCATGTGATGTTGGCATCTGTCTGTCTCAAGAGACAATGGAGTGCGCCTATGGGGGTGAAGTCAAACTGCTGTATAGTGGTACCTCGGGTTACATATGCTTCAGGTTACATACGCTTCAGGTTACAGACTCCGCTAACCCAGAAATAGTGCTTCAGGTTAAGAACTTTGCTTCAGGATGAGAACAGAAATCGTGCTCCGGCGGTGCGGGGGCAGTGGGAGGCCCCATTAGCTAAAGTGGTGCTTCAGGTTAAGAACAGTTTCAGGTTAAGTACGGACCACCGGAACGAATTAAGTACTTAACCCGAGGTACCAGTGGTACCAGTGGTTAGCGGAGTCTGTAACCTGAACCATATGTTACCTGAAGCGTATATAACCCGAGATACCACTGTATTAGTAGCCCCAAAGTGACCTCCATGGGGAAGAAGCCTGGACAGGGTGTCTGGAGGTCCTGGGCCTCCCAGACAACAAGAACCCCTCCTTGGCCTCACTGAGGTAATCCAACAGAAACCAGAGCAATACATTTGGCACCAGCTTGGTTACATATTGGTTGCCAGAAGGAGGCATACAAGGTGCCATCCGCGGGCATAGCCAAGGGAGGGCAGGGAGGGCAGCTGCCCCCCTAGAACAAGTAAACCAATAGAAATACTTAACTGACCAATCACGTTTGTGTCCCCCCCCGCACAAAAATCCTGGCTAAGCCCATGGCACCATCCAACTGCCTTAGGGACTCCACTCCAGATTTGTGTAGGGTTTACGAATCCAAAGATATCCCACAAGGCAGCAGAAGTTTAGGGCCAGAGTCTGTCTTCTGCTAGATGGGCTCCCTTCCCAGGTGGATGAGCCCCATCTGCCCCTCACTTCCCTCTACAGCACATGCAGAAACCACCTTTTTGACCATTGGACCCACTATTGGTCTCTCCTTCTCAATCCACTGGAGCCTGTATTCTCATGCAGGGGAAGTCCCTAATTCACTAAGGGTTTGAGACCCATCAACTACCCTTACCTGGTTTAGCTGGCCCATCAAAGCCGTTCCTGGGGTGTGGCTGCTGTCTCATACTGTCAGCTTCTAGGAGCCACAGGTGAGAGCTGATTGCAGAATGGGAACCAAAGGTGGACAAGGTACACCAGAAGGAACGTGGTGTCTACTCCACCAGAGGTATTACCCCTCCCCTAACACCCCACATACCCCCAAAGCATTTAAAACATTTGCAGTGTCTGTAGCAATTGGGGAACCTCCTCCTTCTCCACATAGCTGGCCAGTTTTGCATTCAGAGAATTTCAGCAGAGCATGGGCAGTTATCCAAAGTTAAGTAAATGTTTAGACCTACCAATTTTTTAAAAAACAAACATAGTTATGAGGCATAGATCACATTCTTTTTTGAAAGGAATTAAATAGATAGTGGTGATATAACATTTTTATACAAGTACAAATAATGAGTTAAAATGACTGTATGCTTTAGATTCCCATATAGTCCTTTTTGTGAGTCATGGAGAGAGACAGATATTCCCAGTTTTAACGACATCATGTGAGATCTTGGATGGCCCTTCCCAGAGCCCAGTAAGCAAGGCAGACAGCTAGAGCATGTAAGCTCCTCACCTTGCATGCATTCAAGTTGTGTTATGTCAGTTGATGGGCTGCCAAGCACACAAGGTGTGAGTCAACTGTACAGTCCTGTATTATTTGATACAAAATTGAAGAGACATGACCTGTCATTTATTTACTAGCAAGTAAAGGAGGTGACCAGCAATTACAGTATCCATGCAGAGCTATAGAATCTCTTTTTCTAATTCATGTCATGTAGGGAGACCCAGGAGAAGTTATTGGACTGATACCTGACGGTGTACTAAAAGGTGAAAAAGGCTTTCCTGGTCACCCTGGATTACCGGTAAGGTTCATTATAAACCCAATAAAATTTACCTTCATTTTGATGGCTGAGGTGGAGGGAGGGTTAAAAGGGAAGCCTATATTGCAGAAGTTTGGAGAAGCAGTTTCAGTGCATATGTGTGCACTCTGTGTAAAAAGCCACATGGAATCCCTTGTGGGCCATGGCAGGGCTGGCCCATCCAGGAGGCAGACTCAGCATCCACCAGGCAGCAGATCCTGATGCAGGTCTTTGTTCACCCTTTGTTCCTGATGTCAGTCTTCACTCACCCCTTCTTCCAAGGCAGGAAGAGGGGCGATTTTGTGGGAGTTTCTGTGTTGGTCTTTGCCTGGGTCCCAGGGGAAGGGAAGTTGTGTCTTGGGACAGTTAGCACTGTGGGAGGTAGGAGGGCTGCTTCCCTCTGCAGGAGGTGATGGCTCGTCATTGCTTCCTTGAGGCTGTCTTAGTTTCTCCTTTAGAATATTTGCAGGGTCTGTGCTGTTCTCCCTTCTCCTCTATTCTGCATCTTTCTCATGCTTATTGTGTTTTGCAATGGGTGTTTGGGGAGAAAGAGAAGGGTGCAGCTTCCACTTACTTAGAACTAGGGACCCATATTCCAAGGCAGAGCAGGTGTATATTAACCGGCAGAGCCAGTCAACCCATGAGGTAAAGCTGCTTCAGGCGGCAGGGTCCCCTGGGGCAGTAGATCCCACCCAATGTCTATCTTTCTTCCCACCTTGTTCCTAATGTAGATCTTGCCTCCCCACCCCCATTCACTGGTAGGGAGAGAGGTGCCATTTGGGGGTCTGCCTCAGGTACCAAAATGACTTGGGCTGGACCTGAGTCACTCTATGTGTGCCAGATGAGCCTCCCTAACGAGAGAACATGTGGGATCCCACCGGTGCTTTTTTCTTAAAAAAAAAAAATGGTTAGGGGTACTCTCATTTTCCTACTCGTATTGAGGCCAAACTTAGATCCACAAAATGTTTAGGGATGTGCGTACTGCGTACTGGAGCCAGTGTGGTGTAGTGGTTAAGAGCGGTAGTCTCGTAATCTGGGGAACCGGGTTCGCGTCTCCGCTCCTCCACCTGCAGCTGCTGGGTGACCTTGGGCTAGTCACACTTCTTTGAAGTCTCTCAGCCCCACTCACCTCACAGAGTGTTTGTTGTGGGGGAGGAAGGGAAAGGAGAATGTTAGCCGCTTTGAGACTTCATAAAGGGAGTGAAAGGCGGGATATCAAATCCAAACTACTCCTCCTCCTCCTCTTCTTCTTCTTCTTCTTCTTCTTCTTCTTCTTCTGCAGCATCCCCCCAGAAAAAAAGCACTGGATCCCACAATCGAGAAGGTCCTTCTCCTCCCCATTTCTCACCTCAGATGGCAGGGCAGCCTGATAGAAAACCTCCTGAGGCGACAGGCTTATGTTGGAGTAGGCAGTTGGTTAGTTGCCTGGATCCAAGCTGTGTAGGGCAGGGCCCCTTTCTCATTTTCTTATGTATTCATAAGAAATTTATATTGATCCATGAAATATCTGTGAGCCATTGACATCAAAATCTGCTCCTATCTCCAATGTGCAGTTCTGTCCTAGATTCAGTGTCTTAAAACATGACATGGGTGATCTGACCCCACACCTCATGACATTGTTTTTGTCCTTAAAACAGCCATGGTGAAGGGTGGATGCCTGTAATTTATTGTTTGCAGCACTGTGAATTCTGTGTTTTAATTATTTTTCTGGTATTATTTTACACAGTGTTTTCATTTGTATATTTTGCTTATGTTTCGTAAGCTCCGAAGGAAGGAAGGAGCAGAAATGTAATAAATGGGTTGACACATTGAAATCAAGATTCAGAGTTGACCTATTGAAATCAATGGACTTGTGATATAGAATTAACTTATACCGTTGCTTCAGCTATAGGTGGCATTGTGTCCAACTAAGTCATGCTGCGGTTCTAGACTGTTCTTTTATAAGAAAGCTGTTCCTTGGTTTAACAACCGTTTTGCCCTTGCTGCTTCCCTGAAATAACATGACAGGGCTAAAGCTAGTTCTGACTGATTTGAGTCCATTGATTTCAATGTGTTTGCTCCAAGTATAAATAACTTAGTTGGATACGACCCAATAAACTTAGATTGATGCCATGGTTCTGGTAGTGGCAGTCTTCTGCCAACTGCTTCCCTGATGGAAATTGTCCCTGATGCTTCTGCCAGCTGCAAACTGGAAAATGTAGCTACAATATAGACTTCTTCCCACCTCCTGTCCCCATAATTGGGAGTAGGGGTGGGGTGTTAAGCCAGGAAAACAATGCTGGAGGAAAGGATAAATAAACCCTCCTTGAGAACCACAGCCACACTCCAAATCACCTCAGCTGCTTTTCAATGCAAAAAAGTTGTTACCTCTGTAGTTTGCCCTGAATCGTACTAGGGTACAAGACAACAGAAGGGATGCAGGTGGCGCTGTGGTTTAAACCACAGTGCCTAGGACTTGCCGATCAGAAGGCGGTTCGAATCCCTGCGACAGGGTGAGCTCCCATTGCTCAGTTCCAGCTCCTGCCAACCTAGCAGTTTGAAAGCACGTCAAAGTGCAAGTAGATAAATAGGTACCGCTCCGGCGGGAAGGTAAACGTTGTTTCCGTGCGCTGCTCTGGTTCGCCAAAAGCAGTTTAGTCATGCTGGCCACATGACCCAAAGCTGTACGCCGGCTCCCTCGGCCAATAAAGCGAGATGAGCGCCGCAACCCCAGAGTCTGCCACGACTAGACCTAATGGTCAGGCGTCCCTTTACCCTTTACAAGACAACAGAATGACGGATAAATGGGAAAGATACTGTGTTTAATGGTTTTTGTCATATACAGGGAACACCTGGTTCACCAGGTATTGCGGGCCCTGTTGGACCACCTGGACCTTCTGGAAAACCTGTAAGTGTCAGCTTATAGTTCTTTATTTGTGGATGCTTTGGGCAAACATAAGGCCACTGCCTTCATTCTTTGCTTCTGATACTTCCTCGAGAAGTGGTGCACTCTCCATCCTTGGAAATTTTTAAGCCATCTTCTATAGATTCCTGAGTTGAGATTCCTGCATTGGAGGGGCTGGACTAGATTACCCTTGGGATACGTTCCAACTCTATGATTCCATGTAATGCTGTTTATAACTCAAACATAATATATAACATGTATAACAGATATGCAAAAGTAGGAGAAAGGAAGAGAAAGGAGACAACATGGCTAGAGGGTTAGAACTAAAAGTTGGTTAGCTCAAGAAAGATATTGCAGAAGTGAAAAACACATGTTTACTTACTGCTCTGCAAAATAAAAAAATAATTTTTCAATAAGAACACCAATTAAAAATTAGTCAGGGTAAGGTCTGTGTTTGAGTGGGAGACCACCATAGGTGTCTGTGCATGTCACCTTGAACCCCGTAAGGGAAGAAATGTGGGGTATAATAATAATAATAAAATATTTTTGTACATCCTGCAGTTAGACATGTGATGTGAGAATCTGGAAGAAAGCTTAAAGGATTAGAAGATCCTGTGGAATTCCCTGCACCTAGTTTTGCACATTAATGTTTAGGAAAGATGAATTAATAATGAAACATGTGTAAAAGAAAGCAATCAGCATGTTTTTTTTTGGAATGGATAACCTCTAGAAGGAATTTAATGATCTTGGCCATGTAGGATTGTTTTTTGGGGGGGTAGGTGAAAAGTATAATGATGGTACAGTGGTACCTCGGGTTAAGTCCTTAATTCGTTCCCGAGGTCCGTACTTAACCCAAAAATGTTCTTAACCTGAAGCACCACTGCTTCCACAGCAGGATTTCTGTTCTCATCCTGAAGCAAAGTTCTTAACCTGAAGCACTATTTCTGGGTTAGCGGAGTCTGTAACCTGAAGCGTATGTAACCTGAAGCGTATGTAACCCGAGGTACCATTGTATTAGAATTGCTAACACAATATATCTGAAAGAGCTACTTAACTGAATGCAAATTTGGAATGAGATCTGACATACTAAAGGCAGATGTCTACTTCCACAGCCAGGCTTCTCCTTCCTTTCTTACACCCAAAATAGAGGGAGGGGGATAAAAGATTATACAAATTTAGGAATTCTGCTAAGTGTTCCTGTCCTTTTAACATATCTCAGAACCATGGTTGTTCATTCCCAGATAGAATCATTCCCCTTTTACATCAGGGAGAAAGGTGGCATATGACTTTGTAAATAGCCAATTTATTTCATTCAGTTAATTTTATTCTATTCAACTCCCAGAGAGGCTTAATTACCGTATTTTTTGTTCTATAAGACTCACTTTTCCCCTCCTGAAAAGTAAGGGGAAATGTGTGGGCATCTTATGGAGCGAATGCCGGCTGCGCGGCTATCACAGAAGCCAGAACAGCAAGAGGGATTGCTGCTTTCACTGCACAGCGATCCCTCTTACTGTTCTGGCTTCTGAGATTCAGAATATTTTTTTTCTTGTTTTCCTCCTCCAAAAACTAGGTGCGTCTTGTGATCTGGTGCATCTTATAGAGCGAACAATACGGTAATATCTTTTCTTGCCTCGGATCTGAGCTCTCTTAGATTAGCCTTTAGCACAAGGTGGATTCCATCCCTGCTTTACCTCATTGCGGTCCCAGTCGCAGAACCTCACCCCGCTCTAATTTTGAGGTGAAGTGACAAACAAACATAGGTAGACACAAACCTGAGGCACAAACATAGGTAGACAACGATCTGGAATTAAAATGGCCACAACTTTATTGATTATAGGTGTAGGTGGAACTTTGGCTCACCTCGCATTGGATGTATATCCATTCCAGCCTCCCAGCGGAAGGCTGCAACCACTTCAGGGTCATGCCAAGAAAACTATCTACAGTATCCCCCTGCTGGCCCAGGGTGAGAACTTCAGTACATAACACCTAGCAAAGTCAGGAAGTAGGAGAAAACAAATTGTTAAGCTGGGAAATGACCTAGGGAAGTGTTATGTATTGGGTTTAACACATTTTATGTTACAAGGCGCATTCTAACCAATCGTATAAGCGTTGGTAGACGAACGTTCTAATGGCAAGTAAGCGCATGCACTTTCAACTGTCAATGGTCAGTTCATGCTGGGGCTTTTATTATTGTGTAGCCCTATGAGTTTGGTGTTTTTTTTCCTACAAGTGAGCTGTTGTCACTGACAATGTTAAGTAAACGTAGTTGAGGAACTTAAACTGCCTTGGACTTCTGACTTTTTCCAAACATTTAACAGGAAGAAAAGCAACGTTAATGCTGGATCTGAAAAGGAAAATAATATTAGCAATGTGATAAGGATTAAGCTGAGTTAAAAGCATCCTAAGGAGAAGGAGGGGCAGGAGGGTTTTTGCTTCTGGGGCCTACTGTGCTGCAAAGTTCCACCGCACGAATGTCCCTTTTATGGATTGTTGCTCTAGTGATAAGGGCACCGACTGGGCCATTTTAATGGGCATTTGGGTGGGAATCCATCCCTAGATCCCCAGGCCATGGGGAATTCCCCACAAGGATCAAGGGTGGCAAGGATCAAGGGTGGAGTCCAAGGGACCTCAAAGATCAACCCTGCAGTGAGTGGCCATCAAATGATTGTGTATTGCAAAGCACCTTGCACACAGGTAGCATAATACTAGTGAAAAAATAATTGACAGGCAAGATTACAACTTTAAATATTAACTCTATCCACCCTGAATAAGATATTTTTATTTACTGTGTTTTTCAAGAAGTTTTCCTCACAGGGAAAACTTTGTGTACTTCAAGAGTCTGGGGGTTGGTTGCAGCCTGCGATAGTTGAATTTAAGTTCCATTGAAATCACTGGGACAAGTTAAGACTAAGTTTAACTTCAAAGAAACCTAGGTTTAACTTACTTATCCATACATATTTCTATAGACTATTCAGGTGTGCAGTATATGCATATCCTGAACACATGGAGAGGGACCAGTGCCCTTTTGCATCTTGCACAGAATGTATGGAGATAGGGGCAGAACCCCCCCTCTCCCCTGCCTCCATGTGTTAGGCATGCGTACTGAATGCCTGAACTGAGGCAAATATTTGTAGTGCAGTGCATTGAACATGCCAGTGATAGCACTTCCGGCTGATACACCACAACTTCACCCAAAGGGTTCTACTTTACCTAAATCAATAATTAGAATGAGTGGCAATCAGAAGGATGTAAGACAGAATGCCTTTCAATTTGGCCTGACTACATACAGTATAGAGCTGCTCTTTTCTCCTTTGTTCAAGAGCTAGTTCTACACTCACTTTGTGATTTTTTTGAAGCAACCTGTGGGTACCATAAATATAAAAACTACTGTTATAGACATGGTGAGCCACCTCCTGAGTTTGATGGTTCAGCCAAAAGCCACTGGGAACAGGAAGTAGGGTGTAAATTTATCCTCTACTTAGAGAGAGCCGGTTCTTCTGTGGGCTTTGACTTAAGGATTAATCTAAGCAATGCGTTTCTAGTACAGAATTGTACTAGTCACTTCTGCTCCTTGAAAGCTGTTTTCAAGATAAAACAATTCAATGACTTAATTCACTGATAGAAACAGTATTAAATAAAGATTCCATTTATAAAATTATCCTTTGTTAAAGAATTGACAAGGCTGAAACAAGCAAATCAGTATTAATAAAACAATCTTTTTCAGGGTTCTCCAGGGCCACCAGGCCCCCCAGGTGAGAAGGTAAGACCATTCACAGTCAATGGTGCTTTGGGGGAGTTGATTTCCTTCCGTAAGTGTGTGTGCATTTGTATGCTGATCTATATGTCCAGAGGGTGGGAGTAACAAATCATTGAGTTTCTCATTTCCTTGAGTTTCTAAAATAGCATTACTTGAACAACTGAAGTTTGCCTTTGTTTTCAAAGGCAGACATGTGTCTAAAAGTTTCTTCAAGTTTCTGCTTGAGTACTGTGTAGGAATGCAGTCAGATCTTGAGAATCAAAAATATAACAACCAAGTACTCTTGGCATTTTAAAGGTTTATGAGAGGGAAATTTCAAAAGCAAATTTGCTGATTGTAAAAATGCACATACTATGTATTGTCATGATGTATGGCTGGTGACTGTTCCCTGTGCACCAAAGAGCTCAGAGGAGGAGGCTGCTTCATCGCTGTACTTAAGGGAATAACTTCTACGACCTTCTTCACGACCTTCCTGGCTGGATGACACAGCCATATCACCCTTCTCTGATTCAGAGGAGGCATCTACTGCTCTCCCCCTGTCTTACAGGGGCCAAAGTCTGCAAAATAAGGCAAAGGGTTTGTAAATATCAGCCAGCTCCTCTCTGGAGGCAGGGCTTACAAGTCCAGTCTAATTATGTAAAGCTGCAGAGACAACAGCTGCATTCACATGAGAATTTATTCTGTTCTCATGACTTTCTACTAACTGTTCATTTCTGCATTATATTTGAGCTTTCACAGGATGTAAGAGCCAGAACTGTAGTGGAAAATAGTGCGAGTTCAGTGGTCATTTCCATGTTATTCACTTCTAGAAATAATCACTTTACAAATAATATGGGAATAACTGCTGAATGTGTTGTATAATGTTCATAATATGTTGAAGATGCACCTCTTACCCATGGCCTTAAATATGGCTATATATTTTTAGGACTCACTCTATTTTTTAATTGTAAAAATTGTGTTAACTCATTTTAACATTCCAATTATACCTTGCTGTAACCTGCCCTTGAGTTGAAGAATGGCTAAGAAATCTAATAAATAATAATAAAATCAAAAGCTTAGTAATAATGGCTGTTTTCTTGTGGTATCTTGTAGTATCAACTGCTGGTGTACGGTTGCCATGGTGACTGTAGTTAGCACAATAACACTGTGTCATAGCAATATGCATTGTTGCGAAGTGTGCAGTTTGCATGCAAGCCTGCAATTCTCACATGCAATCTGACACTCAGTTCTAGGTATATTTTGACAATGAGACCTGGAAAAGCTCTACACAGACACAGACGTAAACCAAAAGTGAATTTGTTGTGTAAAGTGGAAAATTAGCTTACTTACAAAGGAGGGTAGGGACGCGGGTGGTGCTGTGGGTTAAATTACTGAGCCATGGGCTTGCTGATCAGAAGGTCGGCAGTTTGAATCCCCGCGATGGGGTGAGCGCCCATTGTTCGGTCCCCTCCTGCCAACTTAGCAGTTCGAAAACATGAAATGCAAGTAGATAAATAGGTACCGCTCCGGCGGGAAGGTAAATGGCATTTCCGAGCAGTGCTCTGGTTCGCCAGAAGTGGCTTAGTCATGCTGGCCACATGACCCGGAAGCTGTACGCCGGCTCCTTCGGCCAGTAAAGCGAGATGAGCACCGCAACCCCAGAGTCGTCCACGACTGGACATAACGGTCAGGGGTCCCTTTACTAAGGAGCGTAGGACTTGAACCAATGGCTTCAAGTTAGAAGAAAGGAGATTCGGACTAAGCATCAGGAAAAACCTTTTGACAGTAAGAGCTGTTTGACAGTGGAATGTTCTCCCTTGGCAGGTTGTAGACTCTGTTGCCATCTGAGGTCTTTGATTCAAATCCCATCTCCTGCACTGGGTCTTTGCATTCTAGTGTGTTTACATGTATGTGAGGGAGCACTTTTATATAGTTGCTTTGATTAACTTATTTTGTTATAAAATGCCTCTTCCTTGTGTCCTCAGGGTCATATGGGTTTAAGCTTCCAAGGACCAAAGGGTGATAAGGTAAGTTTGTTCTTTTGAAAGTCATAAGCAAATATTCTATGTACCTCTATAATCCTTTGCTACAGTATGTTAGGATGCCCACTTGAATAAAAGCATCTTTTAAAGTGGGTGTGCATTCGTGCACAGTGCTTTTTTTCTGGGGGAACTCAGGGGTACACATACCCCTAAACATTTTGTGAATCTAAGTGTGGCCTCATTGAGGGGCAGTATTTCAATATGAGTAGGGAAATGAGAGTACTGCTAAACATTTTTTTAGAGAAAAAAGCACACACATAAAGCTGGATTTATGGGGTAAACTCAGTGATTTCCCATTGCCTGTGTTGGTCATTGGATTAGGCTGTGGCTCCACCTAGTGGATGAGGCTGGGCTCCCCACTCCGCTTCAAGAGTAGGCTGGGCTCCCAAACCAGTTTGTTCCTGCCTTCTGACAAACCAGTCATGTTGCTTGTGGCCTCTTGTATACGTTTCATCTTCAGGCTTGTTATTCTAATCCTCTTGCTTAATTCTACCTTCATCTACTCCTGAATACTCTCCCTTCCACTGTGTCCTAGCCTTCCTTTCTCTGAATCAGCAGCTTTCTCCCACCCTTTTGAAAATGCTTTCCTCCACTCCTCTTACTACAGGCAAAGACCAATTTAGGTGCACCAAATGACGCACAATCGCGCACACACACACACACACACACACACACGGTGCCCAACCCGGAAATGGTCCCCCAAACCTCATAAAGAAGTTATGAAAGGGGACAGAGCAATTTTACACATGCCTCACTGATGTGCGTGGGGGTCCAGAATGGAACCCCCATGCAAAACAAGGATTGCTTGTATATAAAAGCTTAAAATTCTTCAAAATTCTCCCCCTCTCTTCCTTTCCTCTGACTGACTATGTTCAAGGGAAAAGGTTGCAATTTTTCACACATACATCTCTTAGCTCCTAGGAGAGCCGTTAAGCGCAGGGCCCCATCAATGCCTGACACACAGACTGCCATTTGAGAGACCCCTCTATCTCCCAATCTGCTCTTGGGGCAGATAGCAGGGCTGAGTTCAGATGAGAGACAGGCTGTCCACACCCCACTTCATCCACACATCCTGCACAGCCTTATTCTTTACTACACCTGAATTGATACTGCCTCACAAACCCCCAACAGTATCTCAAGTACATATGCAAGAGCCTCCTTAAGATTTCTAGGGCAGCGGCTGTCATGGCAGATGCCACATTGGATGCCTCCCAGTTTGTGGCATTATTAATGGTAATGGGCATTGTCGCCTGCAGAACACTGGCTGAAACCCTGGGAGGCGGACACAGCATTTTCCACAGTGGTCTTTGTGGGCAATAGGAGGTTTTGAAAGATGTTATATCAAGTCCAAGGGGAAAGTGAAGGTCCTGGTCACTGAGCAAGAGGAAATGTGCTACTCAGAATGGTATGCAATCCTACTGACCACCAAGAAGATATCAAAAACAGGGTGGTTTACAATATAAAAAGACAAAAATAATAAAAACAAAAAAACAATACTCCCTCTTGCAGTTTTTTCCTGGCACCTTTGTTACATATCTTTAGCCTTCCTGGGGAAAGCATTCTGCAAACAGGGAGCCACTGCAGAAAAGACCCATTCTCATGTTGTTGCTCACTCCACCGCTGTGCCAAAGCCCATAAATGGCTGCACCCAGTGGCAGCACTGGATCACAGCACTGGGGGAGGACTTCTCCAAACTACAATGCCAAAAGCATCTTTCAGAGGCTACTGGGAGTCCTCCCGAGAAAGCCAGGGCACTTGCCCATGGAGAGCTGGTGAATAGAATTGTGGATAATTGTATGTCATTATATTTTGGAAATACTCAGAAATACTTAGAGAAATTCTTTTAAAAAGGTAACCTGCAGTAATAACCAGTGGGGTGGAGTTGCAGGTGTGAGCATTAGGTTGGCTCCAGGAGTGGCTCCACACAACCCTCATGTGCTGTTTGGGTAAGCTGCAGTGACAACCCCCCAACCCCTGTTCACCTGGCCGCTGCTGGTAAGCAGGTAGATAAAATACAATGAGTTTATATTTTGTTGTTTTTCACAGCATCACATCTGTGTGCATCACCTTGATAGGAGCATCAGACTCAACCAAGCAGCCATGTAGCACAAACTGATCTCTTTGTGCTTGGCCTCCTCTTCCAGATGAACAGTGTGCGGTTTCAAATGCTTGGAATCACTCTAAGAAATACATTTACTTGTTTTCAACCTCCCCTCAGAAACCCCCTCCCCTCCCAATATTATCTCGTGGACTAGTAGGAATATTTAAGAAATATTTCCCTGAAAATTGATCCCTAGATTTGGGGATTTAGCATTACCAGAACTGTGCTGAACAGATATTGTTGGAATCTATGGTTTGTCCAGATTTTTATTTTGAGAATGTAAAAGTGTCAATCCTTTTTTTTTACTTGGGGGAGGGGGAATCACAAGCTAGTATTAAATGGAGTTTCTTTTATTTAGTGTGCTTTTTCAGGAGAACTGGTAGGCTTCTATAGAAAGGCAAGGAAAAATAATAGAAGGTTTTTCTTTCTAAGAACCGATGCTATTTATCTCTCAGTTTTGAAGGACTCGTTATCACTAAGAACAAATTTCTTTTGGATCAGTTATGTTGCATTATCTCCTGAAATGATAGGATTGAATAAACTGAATTTTACCTTTAAATTTTTAGTACCTTCAAATTTGTTTGATAATGATGAACTTTAAAACAAAACATTTTTTTGAAGCAAATCAAAGTCTTAATACTTAGAAAATTGTTTTCTAAGTATTCCTCTTGTAGCTAATTTTATTTTAATCCTCCTTGCATGCAACTCTAGGGTGAACGGGGTGCCATGGGCCCTCCAGGTCCCCAGGGAACTGCTCCTCAACAGCAAGAGAAAGGAACCATAGTAATACGTGGAGAGACTGTGAGTGTGTGCATTTTGTTCTTCTGATATCAGTGGCATTGGGCTGCATTCACAAACTTTTACTCAGAGTAGACATGCTGAATTTAATGGCCATGACTTACAGGTCAGTTTATTTCAGTGGGTCTACTCTGATTAAAAGGAAGTCAAATACAATCATTAATTTCCAAAAGCTATCAGTTGTGATAGGGATTACTGAGGGAAGAGAAGTATAAATCGACAGTCAGAAGTCCATCAATTTTCTCATTTTCCTTTTTTTGGGGGGGAGGTAAGTAAATTATTCTCTCTGGAATATTTGTTCATTCTTTGACCCACTCCCACTACTCATTTGCCATGCCCTCTGTGAGTGCACAAAAGACCAAACTAGATGTGACAGCATGAAAATAGCTCAATGAGATGTAGGTTAGAAGCTCCATAGACCAACCAAATTTATTCCAGTGGGAGATCCCCCTTAGGCCTGTCCATATGCCACTGAAACATACACATAATAGTATAATCCATAGGGAGGGTTTTCTCACCTCTTCAACTTGACGGGGTCACAAACCATGAATCTTTGGAGGCAGAGTGGCAGCTGCCTTTTGGAAGAGAGATCTAAGCCTGTGTCTGTCGGAAGCCTGAGGAGACACCTCTGCTGCCAGACTTTGATAGACCCCTCTGGGGAGCAGGAGAGCCCTAAAGCTCGGAAGCCTACAGCCTAGAACATGGATAGGCAAATTAAGGCCTGGGGGCTGGATCCGGCCCAATCGCCTTCTAAATATGGCCCGCAGATGGTCCGGGAATCAGCATGTTTTTACATGAGTAATATGTGTCCTTTTATTTAAAATGCATCTCTGGGTTATTTGTGGGGCATAGGAATTTGTTCATTTACCCCCCCCCCAAAAAAAAATATAGTCCGGCCCACCACAAGGGCTGAGGGACAGTGGACCGGCCCCTGCTGAAAAAGGTTGCTGACCCCTGGCCTAGAAGAAGCCAACAAACTGCAGAGGAAGGGCCTTGCCCTTTTAACTGCCTAGATGCAGAACCAAACCTAGGTCACTCTCCAAGGTGCTGATCCGGGCTTTGTTAGCCTTTGTCTGCCTGGAACCCTGAGGTGCCTCATCTCCCTCTTGTTTGGACCATCACCTTTCTGCAGCAGTGTGCACCCCCATGAATCAGGACATAGGTCTGCAATTGGATGGGCATTTCTGCATTTCAGCAGATTCAGGGCACTGTTTTAAGGCAGGAATTGGAAACCCCCAGCACATGGGCCAAATTGGTATGGTAGAGATGTGGCTGCAAGTGCACAATGGGAGCCTTAAACTGCATTCCTAATTGGGCATTGACTAGGGAAAGCAGGCTTCAGATCCACTACCTGACAGCTGATAGCTTTTTGCAAGCTCTGTGTGGTGCTCTGAAGTCTCAACTTTGAGGCATCAAAGCACTCAGTCACCTGACTTCATGGTGGCACCAGGTGATTGACAGGTAGTATGTCCCACCCACCTGTCAAATTTGGCCCAATAAAGATCTGGCTCACAGAGCCCATAAGGTTCCTCACTTCTGATTCAAGGGGACTGAAGGTTCTCTGATCACAGTCGACCTGTAAACCTGTTTTCTTTTCAGCAGTTTCTTATAAGCAGATTATATCAGAGAATCTGAAACTTTTCAAAAACAAAACATTACGCAAGACAGTAACCCTAACATTTTCAAGGTTTGGAGAGTCTTGAAAAATTACTGTGTTTTAAATGGGAGGGTTTAGCTGATGCCTCATTATATTAATCTACTTTGTTTTGTCATTCCATTAGGGTGCTCCTGGTGAAAAGGGTGACCCTGGCTCTCCAGTAAGTTTAAAACTGATCTGTATTTTGGGGATCCTGAATTCATTTTACTGACTTACTGAGCAATGCTATAGCAATCCTCAGCTGCTGTGTCCTATACATGCTCACCCCAGGAGGGAGGGAGAGACCACAACACTCAAAAATTCCAAAATGCTGCATAAACAGCAGCCAGACATGAGCACACCACAAATGCTCAGAAATTCCCAGCAGTCAGGGGTTGTTCTGGCAATGATGCCTACATGACCCCCCCCCAAATCATGGAGGGAGCCAATGAACTCATGGCAACAAGCTCAGCCCTCCTCCCTTCAACCCAGCTTGCCCAGGGCTGGCGCAGCGCCCCCAGTTAATGACCTCCTATAGCACAAGCAGGAGTGGCCCCACTCCTGAGAGTCCCCCGACATTCCTACATGCAGGACTTTGAGTCTCTTTCCACCTCTCACAACCACAGTTTTTTGAATACAGCATGCAAAAGGAAGGAAGGAGAGGGGGTCCAACACAGCACTCACATAGCCCCCTTGGCAGAATGCCTACAGAAGCCCTCCTCAGAACAAGGATTGGAGACTGAACTGCTGAAGAAAATCTATGCCAATGAGCAAAAGAAAGGGTTAAGAGGACACACAAGAAATGGAACCATGGACACACAGTGACATTGGCAATGCCCAGTGGCCCTACGTTTGTAACTTGTGGTACCACTGTAGACTTCAATAACATACACTAATGGCATTTTTTTTAAAAAAAGGGATCACCAGGATTAAGTGAGAAAGGGCAGAAAGGTGAACCTGGAAAACCTGGTCCACGGGTATGTATGCTTAGTATTTATTAATCAATTTGCTTTTGCTTCTCCAGCCATTTAGTGATTTCTGTTAAACATATTAGTAATCTCAACAAGATGTAAATCTGAAAGCAAGATTTGTACTACAGGGAATTTTGTGGGTCGGCTTTGTTTCTGATTGAAATAGTGTGTTGTCTTTTTTTAAGGGAGGAATGATTTCAATGCAGGAAGAATTTGATTAATTTTGACATATGAATCAATCAAGTAAAGATGATAGAACTTGCTTAATTTTTAAAAAATGTGAATTTTATTAGAAGATTTTGAACTAATATGTTATTTTATTTTAAGCTTAAAAGTTACATTTTGTCACTCAACAGTTCTATCCAATTCTACAATACCAATGACTTCCCACTCACCCACCATCAATGTTTATAATCAAGAATACAGACAATTGCATTTTATAATTCCACCCTATCCAGTTTCATCTTCTTTAACAGGTTTCTTAATATGTTCTGCTATTTCCCCCCTTAATCTTCAAACCCTGCTATGGACTTCACATATGGAAAATAACTTTTTAAATGGACCAGAAAAGGGTTTCCAGTCCTCCTTAAATGATTCTAGATTTGTATCTCTTATCAGTTCTGTGTATTCCAAGGTTTTCATCAACCATTCTTCCCTTGAGGGTGTTCTCACATCCTTCTGCTTCCGTGCAGAGAGATTCCTTGCCACTGTGGTTACATACAGCTCTACATTTGAAGCTTTTTTGGGGATTTCACTGTCCTATATCTCCAACAGGAGGAGGCACCTTTCTTCCTCCTTTCCTCCTTTCCTCCCTCCCACTTGCCACCATGGCCAAGGCAGCAGCTTCAGCCAGCGACATGGTGAAAAGTAAAGGGATAGGATTGGAGGATTGTGGGTGGGATGGGAAGGAGTGGGTGATACTTGAGACTTGCATGGCTGCATGGAAGATAGCTGGAAGCAACCCTAGTGACAGTGGTGAGGAATTATTCCCCAAGCATTCATTTTCTCCAGGTTTTTCTTATGAGACTCTGAGAAAGCTTGGAAAAACTACGGTAAATGCTTTCTAAGACAAGCTAGGGAAGGAAACATGCCATTTACTCTGCAGTTTCAACATTAAAAAAAATAGTTGTAGGGATTTATATGAAACTATTTACATTTCAGGGAAGACCTGGAAAGGACGGAGAAAATGGAGAGAAGGGGAGAACTGTATGTATTTTCAATTTTCTTCAATATTGCTTTTACATACTTCTAGAAGCTTTTATCTCTGGAATTTAATTATTACAATTCTATACAACCCTTCAACAGATGAACACTGCATAGTTTACAATATAAAAACACAAAAATACATATCATAACAACAAACAAAAACAAGAACCCTGCACCACACAGTTTAAAAGGCCATGGACCAAACACGGAGGAGAGCTCAACATCAAGCCTACCAAGTAGCAATGGTGACAGCAAAGAGGACCTTTGTTGCCCCTTTACTGCATTTGCAGAAAACATTTCCAGGAGACTCCTTCATGTGGCTTGGAGTCTGCTAAAGACTCTAATATCTCCTGTAATGATTTTGCAAAGGTTTTTTGCAGATATAATTGTTCAAATTCAGAAGGAAGCAGACTCTACCATGATAGCAGTGCTGGGTCGGGAGAGTACTGGTGCTCTCTCTGGTCAGGCTGTATCAGTTTCAGCCTGTTATTTCTGAGGATGTCTACAGGCTGCTTGGATGACTGAAACTGACCACGTGTCTCCTTGATACTTGACCATCCTGGCTCATAAAAGTGAGCAAGGCAGGGATGGGCAATGGGCTCCATGGGATAGCAAATGCTTCCCTCTATGAGGAAGTCTTCCCGGAACCCCTTAAATAAGTGGTTATTAAACTACTTTTTTTTAAAAAAAAAACTTACTTGGACCAAGCCACTATCGCCAATTATTGCCCAGTCTCAAATCTTCCATTCCTGGACAAGGTGACTGAGCGGGTGGTCGCTGAACAACTTCAGGCATATCTGGAGGATGTGAACCATTTTGATCTCTTCCATTCGGGACTGAAACTGCCCTGGTCCTGCTGGTCAGTGGTCTCCAGTGGACTAGGGACAGAGTTGAAAGCTGTTTCCTGGTTCTGCTGGATCTCTCAGCAGTTTTTCATACCATTGACCATGGAATCCTTTTGAACCATCTATGAGGGTTGGGAACTGGGGACACTTGTTATGCACCAGTTCCACTCCTTCCTCCTGGGCCGTGTCCAGAAAGTGGTGTTGGGGGCTCTCACTTGTGGGGTACCTCAGGGCTCTGTCCTCTCTCCCATGCTTTTCAACATCTATATGAAGCTGCTGGCAGAGATCATCAGGGGTTTGGGCTGGGTGTTCACCAGTATGCGGATGGTACCCAGCTCTACCTCTTGTTTAAATCAGCACCAGTGGAGGTGGTGAATGTCCTGTGTGAGTGTCTAGAGGCAGTTGGAGGATGGATGACAGTTAATGGATTGAGGTTAAAATAATCTTAAGGAGCTTGTCTTGATTTACAAATACCACAGTTAATGAAAACTATTATTATTATCATTATTATCATTATTATTATTATACGTGTAGGGAGAAACTGGCCCCCCGGGATTTCCAGGACTGCCCGGAATAAGTGGTCCTAAAGTAAGTAGATCCATTTGAAAATGTACTGGCATGTACTTTAGCTTTCATTCGCAATATTGCAATTAATAATAATGTTTCCTTTAGTCAGCTTTAGAATTTACCTTTTTTATTTTTTTCAGGGAGATAAGGGTGCAGCAGGTCCTTCAGGACCTCCAGGAATAGTAAGTATTAAACTATGTGCTTAAATGAATGTCTCTTTTAACTATAATAAATGGAACATAGGAAACTGCCATAGGCTAGTTACAGATAGGTAGCCGTGTTGGTCTGCCATAGTCAAAACAAAACAAATTCCTTCCAGTAGCACCTTAAAGACCAACTAAGTCAGTTCTTGGTATGAGCTTTCGTGTGCATGCACACTTCGTGTGTATCTGAAGAAGTGTGCATGCACACGAAAGCTCATACCAAGAACTGACTTAGTTGGTCTTTAAGGTGCTACTGGAAGGAATTTGTTTTGTTTTGCCATAGGCTAGGTCAGACTATTTGTCCATGTAGCCCAGAGCTGCCTACTCTGACTTGCAGCAGCTGGCAAATATCATTTCCAACAGCTGCTCTGATCATTCCAACTGGAGACACCAAGGGATTGAAGCTGGGGTGTCATGCATATGAAGGTAATGTGATCCATCACTAGGTTGTAGCTTTCCCCATGCTTTCTTAATTTAATGCTTAGAAAGGGACTATGCAAAAATATTGATTCATCTGTGATGCTTTCTTTTTTCATGTGATCAAAATTTGATATTTCCTTATATGTAACAAATTTGTGTTTGAATTGCACAGAGACGGTTTTTCTTACTTTCCAGTAGTACGGTGCATCCACTTCAGAAGAATCATAGAATCACAGAATTGTAGAGTTGGAAGGGACCAAAGGGTCATCTAGTCCAACCCCCTGCAATGCAGGAATCTAAACTAAAGCATCCATGACTGATGGCCATCCAACCTCTGCTTAAAAACCTCCAAGGTGCACAAATTCCAGAGAGAAACCGTTCTACTGTCAAACAGCTCTTACCATCAGAAAGTTTTCCCTGACATTTAGTTGGAATCTCCTTTCTTGTAACTTGAAGCCATTGGTTCGAGTCCTACCCTACAGAACAGGAGAAAACAAGCTTGCTACATCTTTCATGAGACAGCCCTTGTGATACTTGAAGATGCCTATCCTATCTTGTCTCAGTCTCCTCTATTCCAGGCTAAACATACCCAACTCCTTCAACCATTCCTCATAAGGCTTGGTTTCCAGAACATTGATCAGCTTGGTTGCCCTCCTCTGCACACCTTCCAGCTTGTCAACATCCTTCTTACATTTTGGAGCCCAGAATTGGACACTGTATTTCAGGTGTGGTCTGACCAAGGCAGAATGGAGTGGTACTATTGCTTCCCTTGATCTGGACACTAGACTTCCGTTGATGCAACCTACAATAGCATTAGTCTTTTTTTGCTACTGCACCACACTGTTGACTCAAGTTCAGCTGCTTGTTCACTAAGACCTCTAGATCTGCTGCTAGTTGTCCCCCATCCTATATTTGTGCAAGTGGTTCTTCTTGGCTAAGTGCAGAACTTTCTATGAAATAAATGTACACATTGCTTGTGTGGGGGGTGTTGGAAAATCCAACCTGCACACAAACTTCGGTCTCTGCTTCACTTGTAGCTTGAGAGAACACATACAAAAAATCATGAGTTCTTCCAACACCACATACTCTTGCATTTGTATCACACATTCCTTTCCTTCAAATGTGACCTGACTATAACTAGTGGACAAAAGATTGCAACTGGTAAATGGGCAAACTGGCCTGGAGGGCACCACTTTAGATCCACAAAGGGAAGTTAAATGAGACTAGTTCACATTTTTCAGATGTGGATGCCAGTAATGAAATAATAGTGGCTTGCCTTGTGAGTTCATGGCTCAGGTGGACAAAGGTACTTCCCAATTCCATGGCAAAGGTACTTCCCAATTCCAAGTGTTAAGTATTATCCCACTCTACATTACACAATCTGATTGTGTGGCCTAGTCTTGGCAACTGTGCTCTGTTGTTGGATCGTTAGTTAGTATAATGTGATAAGTTTATAGAGTTAATCTTACTGGTACTTTTGGGGAGGCTTTGAAAAACCTCAAAGACCTTTGGCGAGGTTTAGCAGTTCTGTGAGCCTGTATAATGTGAGTTTTTTATTGATATGTTTTTATTTTATGTAAATCACCTTGGAAAGAATATTCTTCTTGGTGGCAGAGCCATTAATAAAATAGATAAAATAAATTCATTATATGTTCTTTTATATCCTTTTCATCAGGCCTCATCCCTCTGGCCTTCCTCACATATCTGTGTTGGGGTTTATTCATAGAATTACAGAATCTTAGAGTTGGAAGGGATCCCAAGGGTCACCCAGTCCAACCCCCTGTAATGCAGGAATCTCAACTAAAGCATCCATGAGAGATGGCCATCCAGCTTCTGCTTAAAAATCTCCAGGGAAAGAGAGTCCACCCCCTCTCGTGGGAGTCTCTTCCACTGCTGAACAGCTCTTACTGTCAGAAAGTTTTTCCAAATGTTTAGTCGGAATCTCCTTTCTTGCAACTTGAAGCCATTGATTCAAGTCCTACCCTCCAGAGCTGGAAAAAAGCAAGCATGTTCCCTCCTCCATGTGACAAGCCCTTCAGATATTTGAAGATGGCTATCATATCTCCTCTCAGTCTCCTCTTTTCCAGGCTTGGTTTCCAGACCCTTGATCATCTTGGTTGCCCTCCTCTGTGCACTTTCCATCTTGTCAACATCCATCTTAAATTGTGGTGCCCAAGATTGCACACAATATTCCAAGTGTGGTCTGACTAAGGCAGAATAGAATGGGACTATGACTTCTCTTGATTTGGGCACTATACTTCTGTTGATGCAGCCTAGAATAGCATTAGCTTTTTTGCTGCTGCATCACACTGTTGAGTCATGCTAAGCTTGCGGTCCACCAAGATCCCTAGATCCTTTTCACCAGTACTGTTAGTAAGCCAGGTGTCCCCCATCCTGTATTTGTTCATCTTGTTCTTCCTGCCAAATTGCAGGACCTTACATTTGTCCCTATTTAAATTCATTTTGTTAGCTTGCGCCCAGTTCTCCAGTCTTTACTTAAAGTAAAGTTGCTTTACTTAAAGCACCTGGGTGGTGAGGTCTCTATAGTATGTGGCACCACAGCTTACCTTGGAGCCAAAACCCCTCATCCCCTCTCACTCTTACAAGGACTATTTTTAGCCGCTTTAATTAGATAAATGTATAGAACCGAAGGGGTTTGAGATTGTGCTAAAAACAAACCCTTGCAAGCCTAAACTTGATGATTATGCACAGAGTAGAAGTCAGAGTAGAAGATTTTAGCAAGCCACTTGTGTACAGGATTGAACCCGATAGTTCTTATCTGTTAGAAGGCTGAAAGCATTTGGTTTTTTTTTATTAATCTACATCATACTATTTCCCCTGTTATTCAGGTTATAGGGATTGGAGATCAAGAAGTAATAGGTGAGAAAGGCGACTCAGGTCCTCCAGGAATTCCTGGACAAAAAGGTGAACCAGGTCAAAAAGGTAAATATTGCTAATTGTTAATTATTTCATTATATTAACTTGGTCAAGAAATTAATTCAATTTAGTTTAAAAAATGATTTAATTGACTTCCTGCTGATTCTTTCTTTCTCTAAATTCAGTGCATTCATTCAATAGACTTAATCCTCCTCCTTCAATCAGTGGAGCTAAAGAATATACATTCTGCTATTGTTTCAACTAACTCCACGGCTGTGGTGCTAGAGCTTTCAAAGATACTTATAGAAAAGCTGAAAACACATTTATCATCTGCAATGCAGAATACAGCCACAAAGAGGGTGAGGGATCTAGCAAGCTGGTTTGACGCAGAGTGCAGACAAACAAGGAAGCATTTGAGAACAATTTATCGCAAATATAGGAATACTGTGGCACCCCCTTTATTTACCACATATATCTCCATAAGACGGAACTACAAACAACTATTAAAGAAGAAAAAACAAAAAGCCGAGTGAATCGCATGGCAAAGCCTGGTCAAGGCTTCACACGAGAAAGACCCAACTTGCTTTTGGCATATCATATCTGGCCTACTGGACCAGGAGTGTAACGCACTCATTTGTACCGTTGAACCCCAAGAGTGGATCCGATACTTTCAATCATTGTTTTATGTTAAGGAAGCTCAGCTTAACAAGCCAAGCGTTCAACCAGAGGTTTCACCTCACTGGTCACTTGTAACCACAGAGGAGGTAGAGAATTTGATCGCACAGCTAAAGAACAACAAGGCCCCTGGCATAGATTATATTCCCACAGAACTTCTGTAGACCAACACTGGTGGTGGGCCCCCCTGCTGGCGACAGTACTCTCCCACATTGATTCAACAGGCCTATTTCCCGAAGGGTGGGCCAAGGCGATAATCATCCCAATTTATAAAAAGGGCCCCACATTAGACCCGGCGAGTTATAGACCTATTAGTCTTTTACCTATACCAAGCAAATTATATGCAAAACACCTCTATATCAAATTAACCAGTTGGATGGACACTGAGGCTATCTTGGCGGAGGAGCAAGCTGGATTTAGGCAAGACAGATCTACCATAGATCACTGTTTTGTCTTAGCACATCTTATTGACAAATACGCCAAGAAAACCCATGGGGTCTTATATGCAGCCTTCATTGATTTGAAGACTGCCTTTGATTCAATTTCACGAGTAAGACTCTGGGCCAAATTGAATACATGCAGTATAGATAAAAGATTATTATTTTTTATTAATGGCCTATATAAAGATATTGTGTCGTACGTAAGATCCTCCACAAATGGCCAACTCATAGGCCCTGTACCAGCCACTAAGGGGGTTAAGCAAGGCTGCATTTTAGCCCCAGCATTATTTAACCTATATATCAATGACATGGTTAAAAGCTTAACATCTCCAGAGTTCCATGCTTCTAAATAGGCCACAAAACCAATCTCAGTGCTCTTATATGCTGATAGTGCGGTCCTCCTATCCCGAACAGAAATAGGCCTTAAAAGGTTGATAGGAGAATTCTCAGCATATTTCAAGAGAGAACAGCTGGTGGTAAACTATCAGAAAACCAAAGTCATGGTTTTCTCAAGGAAACATAGATTACATAGCTGAAGCATGGACAATCACCCAATTGAGCAGGTTAAAGCCTTTAAATACCTGGGCATAGTCTTCCAGTCATCGGGGTCATGGGATGTACACCAAAAATGTGTTTAAAAAAAGCAGCCCAAAGTGCTAAGATGCTGTCCCGTTTTTGCCATACGAAGGGCGGCAAATACATCCCAGCAGCCCTTGAAGTTTTTCAAGCCAAATCTTCGGCGCAGATACTTTACGGGGCCCAAATTTGGACGGGTAATCACTGCAGCATTTTTGAAACTGTCCAAGCCAAATTTTTAAGGCAGATTTTTTTTCTATATCACATTGTGTCCCAAACACAGCATTACGACTGGAGGCGAGTCTTCCCTCTGTAGAAGCACGGTGCTGGCAAAGAACTCTTAATTATTGGCTCCGTTTAAATCTAAATCCTCCTGGCCCTTAGTGACACAAGACCCCCATAAAAGTGTGTGGTCCAAAATTGTGCACCAAAAATTCCTCTCCTGCAGACTCCACCCACATCAGCTTCTCACGATGGGCTTTATTAAAGCAAAAAGGCTAATTGGACAGCGTCTGAAGGACTTAGAGCAAAAGAACAATCTGGCCATTATAAAGAAACTCTGTCCTTGGTATGCCTTTTGCCCCCCCCCCCTCTCAGTTTGATTCCCTGGCACCATATTTGTATAAATTAACTATCCCAAAATACAGATGTGCCTTCACACTGGCCAGATTGGATGTGATGCCCTCTGCCGTACTTGAGGGCAGATACCAAAAGATTCCAACTGAGAAACGACTCTGCCTCTGTGGAGATGGCAATCTGAAAACAGTGGCTCATGTTCTCTTGTCCTGCCCCCTTTATAAAGATCTGAGGAATGAGATCATCACGCCACTCCTGCTTACCATCTGAGGCCACCCATCTGAGGCCACATTGGTCTTTCTTTTATCAGATCAAAAGGACCAGACAACAGCAAAGGTTGCTAGGTTTATCAAAGGTGCAATGAGGCCACTATCTGAACGATAATCTTGACCATTTGATTGTCCTTTTTACCCATAGTTGTCTTTTTCATTATATATATTTCTTGTTTTATATATTTATATAGATAAATAAAGTTTATCTATCTATCTATCAATAGATCAGGAAAATGAAGTACATTATTAGATAAAGTGCCTGCTATACATTATAATTAAGTAATGATATAAGGCAATATCCAGCCATTAGTCCCACTCAGGATAAGTCCATTGATTCAATAGGTCTACTATTGGGTATCTTAATTGGCCCCAATTCATTTTATGTAAAATTGTACATGATTAGATCCACATCTGATATCATGCCCAGTTCATGTTGAGCTTTTTCATGAATTATATGTTTGCCATGATATGGAGTGATAATTAGACCTATACATACCCTCCAACATTTCTCAGATGAAAATTGGGATGTTCTATTCTACACCAGGAAGCGTTTCCTCTGCATTTGATCTCACTGCACACATAAATGTCATGTACACATGCACATCTGTCACCTTCAGCCAGTTGCAACCTCTCCATCTCACCTACTTCCCAGGATTCAATTATTATTGAAGGTTGTGCAGTCTTTACCCAGTTACCTGGGAATAAGCTCCATTGAATACAGTGGGACTTCTGAGTAGACAGTGTAAGGCTCCATTTCCAATAAAGGAATAAACAGTCTATGAATTTCCTAAAAAATGGCTGGTTGTGGAAGTATTGCAATTAAATAATTTAAAGTGGATTAGCGGCATTTTCCTTCAAAATTATAGCAAGGGCTTTGTATAAACATGGTTTTAACAATGAGTCCATAAGTTCTGGAACCAGTTCTGGAACCACACGTCCTTCCACAGTGGGGACATTGGTTTCTGGGCAGGAATTGATCCCGGTGTGGATTTGCCAAGCGTGCCTTCCTCCTAGCACATTTCTTCCTTGCGTTTGAGTGTCTTCAAAGCCCATGACACCTTTGGTAAAGGCTGTTCTCCAACTGGAGCACTCGCAGGCCAGTGTTTCCCAGTTGTCAGTGTTTATACTACATTTTTTTAGATTTGCCTTGAGACAGTCTTTAAACCTCTTTTGTCGACCACCAGCATTACGCTTTCCATTTTTAAGTTCGGAATAGAGTAGTTGCTTTGGAAGACGATCAGGCATCCGCACAACATGATCAGTCCAACGAAGTTGATGTTAAAGAATCATTGCTTCAACACTGGTGATCTTTGCTTCTTCCAGTACACTGATATTAGCTTGATTGTCTTCCCAAGTGATGTGTAAAAAATGTTGGAGACACCGTTGATGGAATCTTTCGAGGAGTTGGAGATGGCGTTGATAAGTGGTCCATGTTTCACAAGCATATAGTAAGGTTGGTAGTACAGTAGCTTTGTAAACAAGCATTTTGGTTTCCCTGTGAATGTCCCAGTTCTCAAACAGTCTGCACTTCAGTCGGGAGAAAGCCGCACTCGCAATAACTCAGGTGATGCTGGATTTCAGCATCAATGTTGGCCCTTGTGGAAAGATAACTGCCTAGGTAGGAGAAGTGATCAACATTTTCCAACATTACACCATTGAGTTGGATTTGTGGCGGTGCAGAGGGGCTATTTTGTACTTGTTGGTGCAGCACATTGGTTTTTTGGAAGTTGAGTGACAGGCCAAGCTTTTCGTAAGCTTCTGTGAAGATATTTAGGATGGTTTGGAGGTCATCCTCTGAGTGTGTGCACACTACGTTGTCATCAGCATACTGAAGCTCTATGACGGAAGTTACGGAAACCTTACTCTTTGCTTTTAGCCTGCTCAGATTAAAGAGCTTCCATCTGTTCGATATATGATTTCTACTCCAGTAGAGAGTTTCCCTTCGACAAAGTGTAGGATCATGGCAATGAAAATAATGAATAGAGTTGGGGAAACAAAACCCTGTTTAACACCTGATCCCACTGTGAATGGTTCACTTTGAGAGCCATTGTTATCTGCGATTGTTGCTGTCATATTATCATGGAGGAGCCAAATGATGTTTCCAAATTTATCTGCGCAGCCAATTCTCAGAAGAATTGTGGACTGTCGTCCACAGGGCATTACGATTTACAGTGTCGAAAGCCTTAGTCAGGTCAATAAACGCCATATACAGGGGTTGGTTTTTCTCTCTGCATTTTTCTTGAAGCTGTCGAGCGGTGAAAATCATGTCCACTGTCCCCCTAGAAGGCCGGAAACTATTTTGGGATTCAGGAAGGGTCACCTTGGATATTGTTAAGAGACAGTTTGCTAAGATCCTTGCAAGAATTTTGCCAGCCGCAGCTAATAGAGAGATGCCTCAATAGTTTCCACAATCAGTTCTGTCACCTTTTTAAAAGAGATTGATAATTTCACTATCCCTAAAGTCTGCTGGGATCTCTTCTCTTTCCCAGATTTTTTCAATGAGCTTGTGAAGTTGTTGTGTAAGTTCAGTTCCACCCACTTTGAAGATTTTGGCAGGTATCCCACTGGCTTTGTTGTTTCTCATTTGGTTAATAGCTGTTTTTCATTTGGTTAATAGCTGTACATTTGTAGATACTGCAAGCTCATCTCTAACTTGTTTTTGCAGAATTTGTGAGAGGAACTCAGCAGCTACGGGGGAGTTGCGGTTAAGGAAATGTTGGTAATGTTCTTTCCAGCGCAATGTAATAGCTTCTTTATCTTTTAGAAATGTGATGCCGTCTGCTGAGCGTAGGGGGCATATGCCATGATTTATTGGTCCATAGATGGTCTTTGTGGCTTTAAAGAAACTCTGTGCATCATGAGTGTCAGCTAAGTGCTGGATCTCTTGAGCTTTTTTTATCCACCAGGTGTTTTTTAGTTCTCTGGTTCTTCTTTGAACCTCAGCCTTAGTGTTGGCATAGGTTTTTTTTCTTAGTGGCACAGTTTCTATCTGTTTGCCAGATCTGAAAGGCCTTCCTTTTCTTGTCAATCATGCATTCAGTCTCACTGTAATTCTCATCAAACCAGTCCTGGTGTTTCTTGGTTTGGTGTCCAATAGTTTGTTCACAGGCTGCAATAATGAATGTTTTTCGCTTGGTCCAGTGTTTCTCGGTGTTATCAGGGAATTCTGAAAGCAGATGGTCCTTAAGAGTCGTTTGGAAGCAATCCCGCTTAATGGGATCTTGAAGGGCTTGAGTGTTCATTTTGCGCCTTGGCTTCCTTCCTTGAAGCCTGCGTTGAGGTATAATCTCGATAGCCATCGTGGAGCATATTAGTCAGTGATCTATCCAGCCGTCATCAGCGCTTGTCATAGTTCTGGTAAGGAGCACATCATGGCGATCTTTAGCACAGACAATAACATAGTTTAAGAAGTGCCAGTGGTTTTACTGAGGATACCTCCATGAAGTTTTAAATTTATTTTTCTGTCGAAAGAGTGTGTTGGTTGTGCGCTGCACGTATCACCCAGGAGGATAATTTTATCTTCCTTAGGCATCTCTGATAGGACGGTATCCAGCTGAGAGTAAAATTTTTCTTTAATATCTTCATCGGCATCCAGTGTTGGTGCATAAGCGCTTATAATAGTAGCCTGTTGGTTTTTGGTGAGCTTTATTTGAAGGGTTGAGAGTCGCTCATTAATGCCAATAGGGACTTCTGACAGGAGCTTCACAAGATCGTTTTTGATAGCGAAGCCTACCCCATGTATTTGATGTTCTTGTTCAGATAGACCTTTCCAGAAGAAAGTGTAGCCTCCTTTTTCTTCCTTCAGTTGTCCCTTGCCTGCTCTTCGAGTCTCTTGAAGTGCTGCAATATTGATGTTAAAACGTCGCAGCTCTCTTGCAATGATGGCAGTTCTGCGTACGCTGTCTGTGTTATCTGACAAAGTCCGTATATTCCATGTTTCAAAGTTCAATTGTCTTTTATGACCGCTAAGTGGTGACCCCACTGGGCGCGGTAATCCAGTCAGGGAAAAAGGAAGGCAGACTATGTTTAGGGCACCTTTTCTAGCCCCTTCCCCTTTTCGGGGTGAGCAGAGTGGATCCTAAAAAGGGCTGCTCAGTCATGAATACAGCTGCTGAGCTGCTGAGCTGCCTCTTTCCTAGAGTCAGAACAACTGAATCTGTATCCACCGCCCATGTGCCGGTTCATGACTAGGGGCTTCCAGATTTCACGATCCTGCCCCAATTACCATTTGCCAATCGCCATAGGACTTTTGGGGTTTGGACTGGGTTTTTGGAAGACACCTGTGCGTGGATTTGTTTTATGTGTGTAGATCAGCGCTGACCAACGCATAGTCTTCAAAGTAGGGCTCTGTTCCAATGGCATGAAGTAGTCATGACAAACCGGTAGATTCCTATCCGCCTCCACAGCCATGGTAACATATCGCTTGTTATCATCCGCCTCTTCTGCCATTGAGGACTTCTTGGATCATTCTTTGTCTAGCTCCTTCCCTTTGACCTCACCACCTTGAGTGACCCTGTTGGGAGTATGAGATTCCCGACAGCTTCGCTCACAAGGGTCATAGGAACATGCAAGCGAACTCACCACGACAAGATGATGATCCAGCGACCTACATACCTACACCCACACACCCACCCACACACCCCAGCATCACTTTTAATTGTTGTCCGAGATGTGCAGGATGGGAAAAAGTAAAACCAGGACATTATGAGATCAATTCAGAAACGATGGAGGCTTCTCTAATTCTAGGACTGTCCCTGGAATTATACCAAGCAGTTCAAATCTTTACTATCTAAGAATCCACTACCTTTGCTTTTGCAGGTTTTCCAGGTCTACCAGGGGCACCAGGTCTACCAGGTAAGACTGTTTCATTATTTGGTTGTCTTGTTTTAGGGTGCGTATTGCCTTTCCACGTAAATTCTATAACTTTTTGCACAAAAAGATAAAAGTGTTGGTCCACTAAAAGAATTCCAAAATCCATATTAGGGCAATACATTTCTAAGGCCACCAAAATATCACAGAATGGCACAGAAGCTTTTAAGTTCTCATGACCTCTTCATCAGGCTAGATGATAAACAGAGCAATGTGGGGAGAGGGGGAAGCGAGTTTGGATGATGCTGGAGCCTTAATTCTACATTTGGTCACAGTCTTAAGATGAAATGGGTTGCACCAAGGTCTGCTGGGAACAAGAAAAAAAACTTTTAGACAAACTTCAGTGCCCAGTTTAACACATTTCTACAAAAATTTCTCTTGGGCATATTGCTTCAGTACTGTGCATAAACAGCTCACCAAGCTCACTCTGCATGTTTGAACTTCACGAGTGGAATCCAGCATAGCACTATGGCAATTGTTCCGTCAGTACAGAAATTTCTGCATGTGCAGTGGAATGTTCTCCCCCTTTCCTCTCGCTGTTTGCTCCCTAAATCTGTTCTAGGGGTTCCCCTAACCCTCTGGAGCAGATTTGTGGAGGGAGGGGGGCTGGGGGGGGCAACACTGTTACACAGGTGGAAATTCTTGCCCTGGCGGGACTCATTAGGAAAATACTGCCCTCAATAGGCCCTATGCAGGTGGATGTTTCTAGGAATTAGGTTGAACAAGTAGCTCTGATAAATAAGCTACCGTATTTTTCGCCCTATAGAATGCACTTTCCCCCCTCCAAAATTGAAGGGGAAATGTGTGTGCGTCCTATGGGGCAAATGCAGGCTTTAGCTGAAGCCTGGAGAGTGAGAGGGGTCGGTGCACACCGACCCCTCTCACTCTCCAGGCTTCAGGAGAGCCCCACCGCCAGCCCCACAAGCTTGGGGGACAGCGGGGAGGTGGAACACCGCCATCCCGCTGTCCCCCGACTTGGTTAGAAAGCTGGCGGGGGGGGGGGAGAAGCCTGCTCCTCCCCGTCGCCAGCCCCGCAAACTCGGGGACAGCGGGGAGGTGCAGCGCACCATCCCGCTGTCTCTCGCCCTGGTTTGGAGGCTGGCGGAGGGCTTCCCCCTCTCCCAGCCCCGCAAGCTCCCAGAGCGATGCCAAAGCTGCACGCAGCTTCGGCATGGCTCTGGGTCCCGTTCTGGGGGCTGGGGGAGGGGGAAGCTCGGGCTTCCACCGCCCCAGCCCCGCGCCTGGGGGGGGAATAATTTTTTTCCCTTTATTCCCCCCCCCCAAAAAAATCTAGGTGCGTCCTATGGGCCGGTGCGTCCTATAGGGTGAAAAATACGGTATCTTGCTATTGTTTGAACTCATGAGGTAGTTTAGGATCAGATTCAGTATGGTATCTCAGTATGGTATCTCAGCTGATATTATGGTGTTGCAATTATTTTATTGTTATTAAACAACTTATTGGTCAATATTTTTTCTGTTGGTTTTATTGATGCCTACTTCACTGCATTATTGTAATCAAGGGCAACCCAGTCCTGGGATAATAGGGGCACCTGGTTTTCCGGGCGAGAGAGGAGAAAAGGGTGACCGGGGGTCTCCTGGATCTTCATTGCCTGGGCCAAAAGGAAGAGATGGACCTCCAGGACTTCCCGGTGTACCAGGGCTTCCAGGCCCACCTTTTGCAACAGGCAAGTCAAAATGCAGCCCAAAGTATACAGTCCTTTTAAAGTGCAAAAGAATCGAGATAGTAAGAAATGTTACGCCCATGGTCATAATAATGGTTAAAAAGAAAATTATGGTTTTTTTAGAATTGGTTAAATGAATTTGTTTTCAGTTGTGGTGCCTCATTCTAGAAGAAATTTCTGTTTCCTGTTTCAAAACCTTGACTTTGGCTTCGTTAAGTGGTTTCACAAGTAAGTGTCTTCATATTTGATTCCTGACTGAGCTCTGTCGTGTCTCTTCTCGATCTTCTGGGATGTGTCCTGATGGGATGTGTTCAGAAGGAAGAGGTCCAGAGCGGTCTGAGGGGGAAGGGTCTTAGGTCAGCTTCCCAAGGCAGTTTTAATCCTCTACATATTTCAGAATTTAGTCTGGCATACAGGTTTCAGATTCACCTCCTAACTACTGCATAGCCTCTTCTTCTGAAGCAGAGTATCCTGTTACATAAGAGCTTGAGGCTCCAAGCAGAAGGGGGCAATGTCCGGTCCTTGCAAGCAGAGAGAAAGCAATACAGTGGTGCCCCGCAAGACGAATGCCTCGCAAGACGGAAAACCCGCTAGACGAAAGGGTTTTCCGTTTTGGAGGTGCTTCGCAAAACGAATTTCCTATGGGCTTGCTTCGCAAGATGAAAATGTCTTGCGAGTTCCTGCGGGGTTTTTTTCCTTCCCCCCCTTTTTTCTAAGCCGCTAAGCCACTTATCAGCTGATCCGCTAAGCCGCTTATCAGCTGATCTGCTAAGCTGCTTATCAGCTGATCCGCTAAGCTGCTTATCAGCTGATCCGCTAAGCCGCGTATCAGCTGATCCGCTAAGCCGCTAATAGCGCTAATCCGCTAATAGGGTTGCTTTGCAAGACGAAAAAACCGCAAGACGAAGAGACTCGCGGAACGGATTCTTTTTGTCTTGCGAGGCACCACTGTAACTATAGGCCTCTAGGAGGCTATGAAGGGGTTCTGCTGGCTGAAACAGTTTCCTGAAGCAGCTGCAGAATAAGTTGTCCCTTCAGGTATCACAATTAATTCCTCGAGTTCTGCTGCTTTTGCAGTTTATAGAACTTGCCTTTTAGTTTACCTATTACAGCCACAACTTGCCTTCTCTGGTGAAGCCTTTGGTCAATGTGTCTTCCAAAATATTGTGTCCCACAGATGAGACTATAATGCTACCCTGCAAATGAATTGCTTTTCTAAAGACATCTCTCACCCCAATCACTGGAGAAATCAATAATTGAAGCATACTGTAAATGTCCTTTCTCAAGAGGTTCCATGGTGAAGAATTTTCCCAGCCATATTTGAAAGAGAGGCAGATGATCTTCACAATCAGAGCCTGTAGCCTCTGGTTTGTTCTCTTTGCATGTCTGAATTTATCAGCATTCAACTACTAATATAGTCTCAGTACAGTGTTTCTTTTTCTTCAATGTGTGCCCTTTTGTTTTTATATAGAAGTTCACTTGATAGGGCTATATGTGGTTTGCTGTCAGGTGCTGGGCTCCTTAGTGTCATTCTGACAGAAACCTAAGAGGAGGTGTATGACCCCCACCCCCGTGCTCCTGAGAACAGAAATGTACAATCAGTTCAACTTTTTCCTTTGTTGCTGCACAAAATATTGAACTGTATGTTTGCAGAAATTGACATATTCACACAAACACATACAAATTGTCCTACTGTAAGGGGAAATGTGTGTACTGTTTGCCAAATATGGGAAGTAAATGAACTTTTAGTGTGTAAAAAACTGAATTTGGAAAAGAATCTTAGAATTGAGAACATTAGCATTATTTTGACTCAAATATGCTGTGGGCTATTTTCAAGCCAATTCAGCCTCCCAAGCAAATTTAGCAAGCAGATAAAATATATATGACTTTGTGGCATCTCAATTCAGGTTTTTGCATGCTAATGTGTATACAACAGCTCTGGTTTACATATTATTTTTATTCATTTATTATTTTATTTATAATTGTTTTATTTTAGTTTACTTTTTATTATAACTACATATTATGTTTTAGAGGAATATACTTCAGTGGTTGCGTTAAGGCCATGCAGGCAGTCCAGGTCCATATTTAATCATGATAATGCTCTGGTTTCATGGAGAAATGTCCCATGTGAAGGATCTGGTTGCAGATAGAACCAGCAGCAGTTTCTACAACTATAGTAGCTCTTTTTCCAGCTACCCCAGTTGTTTGTGAGAACTGGTCCAAGCTGCACCTGTGATTTACCATTTCACTCAAGTAAGAGTGATCCATGTCACTGACATATTTTTTTAGAAATAGGATTTGCCATATAGAAACCATTCTGTGTTTTTCCCCCCCCATTCAAACTGCAGATGGAATTCTGGAGTGCCAACCTGGGCAGCCTGGTGATCCAGGCCCTCCTGGGCCTCGTGGCCAGCATGGCTTCTTGGGAGAAAGGGGAGAAAAAGGTACCAACACTGACCTTGGATGTACATAGATATAGAACCTTCCAGGTAAAAGAAGTAGAGCTTGTTCTAGACAACCAGTTCCATGAACCTGCTATTCCAGGGGCTTACTCATACCCGCATGGCATGGGCACATTCAGGCAGATCAGGGGACAGCAATGAAAGACATAGTAGAGCAGTATCAGCAGATAATCCCACAAGGTCCATTCTGCACGTCACTCCCAACACTGCAGCAATCCTTCAAGCAGGACATTACACACCAACAAACACCTGCACATTTGCCATACACAAAGGCACCAAGGAATGTATAGTGACAGCCTAATCACTGGCAGGGTGCAGTGGGTGTGGTCCGCCCCGGGTGTCGTCTCTGGGGTGTGTGTGACATCACTGCCACCCCCCTGGGATGCCCTGGGCAGAACCCCCCTAGGACCCTCGCCCTGCCCCTGTGGGCAGCTAGCCCCACCCTCGGGTGCACAGCGTGTGTGCCACTCCAGGTGCCAGAGCAGCTAGCTCTGCCTCTGAGCCTAATGACTCTAGCCTGCCCAGCACATCAACAAAATATAACTTAGCAAAATGCAATTGAGCTGCCTAGTTGCCCCTTTCTCATCTTGAGTTGGAGTCACTTTGCCCCCTCTTTTTCCTGGGAGGAGGTAGCCGCTGCTGATTGTGTGCAGTGACAGGCGACTCCTAGGAAGGAGTCGCCCTATCTTCTCCAATGCCAGAATCACTATTTCCCTTTCTTCAAAGTGAATCAAGGCACTGCACCTTTAACAGCTGGTGACAGGCAACAAGCAACAAGTCATAGAATCATAGAATCATAGAATCATAGAGTTGGAAGAGACCACAAGGGCCATCAAGTCCAACCCCCTGCCAAACAGGAAACACCATCAGAGCACTCCTGACATATGGTTGTCAAGCCTCTGCTTAAAGACCTCCAGAGAAGGAGACTCCACCACACTCCTTGGCAGCAAATTCCACTGTCGAACAGCTCTTACTGTCAGGAAGTTCTTCCTAATGTTTAGGTGGAATCTTCTTTCTTGTAGTTTGGAACCATTGCTCCGTGTCCGCTTCTCTGGAGCAGCAGAAAACAACCTTTCTCCCTCCTCTATGTGACATCTTTTTATATATTTAAACATGGCTATCATATCACCCCTTAACCTCCTCTTCTCTAGGCTAAACATGCCCAGCTCCCTTAGCCATTCCTCATAAAGCATCGTTTCCAGGCCTTTGACCATTTTGGTTGCCCTCCTCTGGACACGTTCCAGTTTGTCAGTGTCCTTCTTGAACTGTGGTGCCCAGAACTGGACACAGTACTCCAGGTGAGGTCTGACCAGAGCAGAATACAGTGGCACTATTACTTCCCTTGATGTAGATGCTATACTCCTATTGATGCAGCCCAGAATTGCATTGGCTTTTTTAGCTGCTGCGTCACACTGTTGGCTCATGTCAAGTTTGTGGTCAACCAAGACTCCTAGATCCTTTTCACATGTACTGCTCTCAAGCCAGGTGTCACCCATCTTGTATTTGTGCCTCTCATTTTTTTTGCCCAAGTGCAATACTATACATTTCTCCCTGTTAAAATTCATCTTGTTTGTTTTGGCCCAGTTCTCTAATCTGTCAAGGTCATTTTGAAATGTGATCCTGTCCTCTGGGGTGTTAGCCACCCCTCCCAGTTTGGTGTCATCTGCAAATTTGATCAGGATGCCCTTGAGTCCATCATCCAACTCGTTGATAAAGATGTTGAATAAGACCGGGCCCAAGACAGAACCCTGTGGCACCCCACTAGTCACTCTTCTCCAGGATGAAGAGGAACCATTGATGAGCACCCTTTGGGTTCGGTCAGTCAGCCAGTTACAAATCCACTGAGTGGTAGCATAGTCAAGTCCGCATTTTACCAGCTTCTTTACAAGAATATCATGGGGCACCTTGTCAAATGCCTTGCTGAAATCAAGGTAGGCTACATCCACTGCGTTCCCTTCATCTACCAGGCTTGTAATTCTGTCAAAAAATGAGATCAGGTTAGTCTGACATGACTTATTTTTCAGAAAACCATGCTGACTGTTGGTGATCACAGTATTCCTTTCTAGGTGCTCACAGACTGTTTGCTTAATGATCTGCTCCAGAATCTTCCCTGGTATTGATGTCAGACTGACAGGGCGGTAAATATTTGGATCCTCTCTTTTCCCCTTTTTGAAAATAGGGACAACATTTGCCCTCCTCCAGTCTGCCGGGACTTTGCCTGTTCTCGAGGAATTATCAAAGATGACTGCCAGTGGTTCTGAGGTCACATCTGCCAGTTCTTTTAATACTCTTGGATGCAGTTCATCTGGCCCTGGAGACTTGAATACATCTAAACTAGCCAAGTATTCTTGTACTATCTCCTTAGTTATTCTGGGCTGTGTTTCCTCTGCTGAATCATTTGCTCCAAATTCTTCAGGTCGGGCATTGTTTTCTTTATCGGAGAAGACTGAGGCAAAGAAGGCATTGAGGAGTTCAGCCCTTTCTGTGTCCCCTGTTTGCATTTCATATGGGAAGCATGCAAGAAGAACTTGAGCTCTTAATACAGGATCATATCACCCCTTAACCTCCTCTTCTCCAGGTTAAACATGCCCAGCTCCCTTAGCCGTTCCTCATAAGGCATCGTTTCCTTGCTTGGAGAAGATGGAGAAATGCTAATGGATTAAGGTAACGGACCCTTGCGTGGTTAAATCTAGTCAAAATTGACTATGGGGATGGCACTCATCTCCGCTTTCAGGCTGATGGAGCTGGCATTTGTCCACAGACAGCTTTCCAAGTCATGTTGCCAGCATAACTAAACCACTTCTGGTGCAACAGGACACCGTGACGGAAGGCAGAGCACACAGGACTGCTGTTTGCCTTCCCACCATAGCACTACTTGCACTGGTATGCTTTTGAACAGCTAGGTTGGCAGGAGATAGGACAGAGCAATGGGAACTCACCCCGTCATGTGGATTCAAACTGCCCACCTTACGATCTGTAATACCAAGAGGCTCGGTGGTTTAGACCACAGCGCCACCTGTACCCCAATGCAACTGGGTAAGAGAAGGCAGAACTGCTTGACACCTGCATTTCTTCTGTCTTCACCAAAAAGAAAAGCAATGTCCAACCTGGTGATGAAAGAATAAAGGATGCTAGGTGGGAACTGCAGCCAAAGATAGGAACAGAGGTGATAAGAAAACACCTGATTACTTTAAATGAATATAAATCTCCAGGGCCTGAAGAACTTCACCCAAGGGTACTAAAGGAGCTTGTGGATGTAATCTCAGAGCCTCTTTGAGAATTCTTGGAGAACAGGTGAGGTCCTGTGGACTGGAAGCAGACAAATGTACCCATTTTCAAAAATGGGGGGAAAGAAGATCCACGTAACTACTGACCAGTCAGCTTGACATCGATACCAGGAAAGGTCCTAGAACAGATAATTAAACAGTCCGTGAGCACTTAGAAAAGGATACTGTGATTGCTAACACCCAGCATGGGTTTCTCAAAAACTAGTCATGCCAGATGAATCTGTCTCCTTTTTTCTGATGGAATTACAAGCTTGGTGGATCAGGGGAATGCTGTGGATGTAGTATATTCTTATTTCTGTAGGGCTTTTGACAAATACCTCCATAATATTATTGCAAAGAAATTTGTGAAATGTGTATTGATCAAGGTAACTGTTAGGTGGATTTGTAGCTGGTTGACTGACCAAACCCAGAGTGTTCACTAATGGTTCCTCATTATTCTAAAGAAGAAAAACGACAAGTGGGGTGCTGCAAGGTTCTGTCCTGGGCCCGTTGTTGTTCAATACATTTATAAATGACTTGGATGAAGAAATAGAGGGGATACACATACAATTTGCAGATGACACCAAACAGAGAGGGGTGGCTCATGCCACAGAAGACAGAAATAGGGATTCAAAATGACCTTAATATATTTGAAAACTGAGCCCAAACTAACAAAATGAATTTCAGTAGGGACAAATGTAAGGTTCTGCACTTAGGCAAGAAGAACCAGGTGCACAAATATATGTTGGGGAACATCTTGCTTGCTAGTAGTAAATATGAGAAGGATTTAGGGACCACAGTATTGTTGTTGTTGTTATTTTATTGTGTATATAACATAAAATACATACAATACAAACATTACACATTACAAATAATCTGGCGAATTACAAATATACAGAAGAGAAAGAAAAGAAAAGAAGAAATAGAAAGTGAATTTGTTTAAAATGAAAAAGAACCTTCCAACTATACCCGTTGCACTATTTTGCAATTAGATTTTCTTTACACAGTTTCTAATGTTATTTTTCTCCTTCTTGATTCTAGTTTTCTCCACCATTACATTACAAGACTCATTCAATATATGCCAGGAAGCTTTTGTTGTCACAGTAACCTTTGAGATATTCTTTAATTACTATCCACAATCTTAACGTGATTCAACAGTGTGATACAGTCAAGTAAAAGCTGAGAAAATATGTAAAAATGTCATATTTCTTGAGTGAGAACATTAGGGTTATTTTCTGTGGGAATTACTATTTGGTTTGTAAAGGTCTTAAGCATAACCCTCTGATAAATATCTCTGTATTTTTAATATAGGGGTAAAAGGTGATGGCTGTTTTACCTGTGATGTACCCAGCCTAGCTGGTGAGCCAGGCCCCCAGGGGTTTCCAGGAGAACCAGGTAAAGTACAAAATAAGCACTGTGGTAGACTCCTCCAGGATTTGTGCTAGATTCCTCCAGGATTTGCATTGCCTTCCTCTTATTCCATCAATCACATTGCTTCATATACAAAATGGTGCGAGCAGCAAGCTTCAAAGATGTTGATATCTACTGTAATACAATGGCTGATGAAAAAATTGCTTCATTATTCTGGATGGCAGACACATGTGGGGAGAATAGTTAGGGCCACACAAGACCACCCTTTCTCTGTTTCTGGAGGAAATCCTTGCTCTTTCCTGTCTGATCTGGAAGCAGCACCTCAACAGAGCCATCAAAAGTTCAGCAAAGTACAATCCGGCTCTTCCTTCTTCAGATGAGAAGATATTTCCTGAAGGATTGAGAATGCCCTCCTCACTCTATTATGAGCAGGAGTTTACAGGAAGAAGTTCCCATTTTCTTCTCACCCATCCATCTTGCACATGCCCATTTTAATGTTGCCATTTTAATGTGTTATGGCTATTTGGAAGATATGTTACACAAGTGCCACATCTCCACAATATCCACACCATTTTGTGATCTTTTATTTTTGTTCTTATAGTTTTGTAAAGTTTCAGCATTCTCTACAGCAGTTCTGAAATTCTTGTGTGAGCTTTTCTCTGAAAGTGACTTATCATCAATGTGGGTGGCATTATAGGAACTGATTTCCTTTTTTTGTACTGTCTGTCTGGATAGAAGATACTGCTGTGCATGCACTCCATCCTGGATTGCTCAAGTGTAATACTAAAATAAAAATCTGTTTTTGAAAATCATCTCAAATAATCCTAAATTTACATTATTAGATCTTAATAATCCAGAGGTTTTCAACCTTTTTGAGTCCATAGCTCCCTTGACCAACTACATTCTTTCTGCTGTACCCTTGTGAGGCTCAGGAGCCCAGTTATGGGAAACCCAGCCAGATGTGCAGGGTATAAACAATAAATTATTATTATAGTTATGCCACCCTTTGCCTGCAGAGCTGGCAGCCTCTCCCCCTTTTTCGAACACCCTCCCTTGTGGAGTGTTCCCTCAGCCTCCTCCCCCCTATCCTTGGGAATCCTCTAGGCAGCCGCAGCTGCCGCCCCTGGTCTCTGAGCTGCCCCACCCCACCCCAAAAAGATGTGCTTCTTCACACTGCTCCACAGGGGGCTGGGAAGCACCCCCTGACCAGCCCCAGAGGCACCATTTGCCTGCGGAGCTTGTAGCCAGGGCTGCTGCAACAAACAGCTGTGCAGGCTATTGGGAGGCAGAGAAGCAAGAGGGCATCAGAGGAGGGAGGGAAGGAAGGAAGGAAGGAAAGAGGGACAGAGGGCAGGGTTGCCCGCAGCACCCCTGACCATCATCCAAGGCACCCTAGGATGCCACAGCACACGGGTTGAAAATCACATAGAATCATAGAATCATAGAATCATAGAGTTGGAAGAGACCACAAGGGCCATTGAGTCCAACCCCCTGCCAAGCAGGAAACACCATCAGAGCACTCCTGACATATGGTTGTCAAGCCTCTGCTTAAAGACCTCCAAAGAAGGAGACTCCACCACACTCCTTGGTAGCAAATTCCACTGTCGAACAGCTCTTACTGTCAGGAAGTTCTTCCTAATGTTTAGGTGGAATCTTTTTTCTTGTAGTTTGGAACCATTGCTCCGTGTCCGCTTCTCTGGAGCAGCAGAAAACAACCTTTCTCCCTCCTCTATGTGACATCCTTTTATATATTTGAACATGGCTATCATATCACCCCTTAACTTCCTCTTCTCCAGGCTAAACATGCCCAGCTCCCTTAGCCGTTCTTCATAAGGCATCGTTTCCAGGCCTTTGACCATTTTGGTTGCCCTCCTCTGGACACGTTCCACTGTAATAAACTGTAATAATCACTGTAATAATAATAATAATAATCACTGTAATAATCACTGTAATAAACAGTGCTTTAAGCAGTATGCTTTTATTGTTTCTGGAAATATTTTATATATTTAAATGAATTTTCTTAGAATATCAAATTATAGAAGAGCAAATGGCATGACAAATATTTCTTAGCAGAATCCCTCATACATGTAAGTTACATTTATCTTTTCCTATTCTTTATAAGGTGTTGCAGGACCAAAGGGTGCTAAAGGTGACAGGGGCCTTTCTGGATTTGAGGGTCTTCCAGGAATGACAGTAAGTAAATGATCCAAATATTTCACAGGCATTTCTTCAGCAGCATATAATATAAGATAATGGCTTTATAACAGTAATTGGTTTCAAGGTACATCATCTCAGCAAATGAACTAAGGAAATGTATTTTATTATTTGGTATATAATTCCTATTCTCTTATCCCCATGGAACTGTCATTGGGTAAACAGCAAAGGATACAGTATCTGCCCCAGGAGAGCTGGAGTCTCCCATCTTCCATTTCTCCAGAATGGCTTGTCCTCAAGCTGAACACTCTTTGAAGGCAGGCATACTCCCTCTCTAGGCTGTTATCCAAAATCTCATAGTCCTGGACTTCCGGGTTAGCGCCATCGACTAATGGCGGATTCCCTCCGAGCTCCGGAGGGATCGGTTCCGCGGGATCGGGTCTTGCCGCTGCGGCAAAGCGGGGACCCTTAAAAATCACAGGCGGTGAAGCCTGTGAACGTGGGGACTCGGCGGGCACCTTTTGTGCCCCCCCGAGCTGCGAAAGAGCCTTTTTAAAGGCTCCGGAACGGTACGGGGTGAACGGCGCAGTGCTGAGAGTCGACTGCTTCTTCTGTGGTGTGAAGCCGCACAGCCGTTGTCGGAGAGCGCTGACTTCTTTTTGTGAACAATTGGACTCTAAAGTAACAACCCGTGAGTAGTACGGAAATTGGAACTTTAAAGGAATTTTTTTTTTATGAATTAGGCACGATCGGGGAAGGTCTAAACAGGAAGTCCGCCTTCCCTCTATGTAAACAACTTAAAGCAAAGGACCTGTTAACTAAGGTCGAGAGAACCTTTCTTTTTTGCAAAAGACTTTAATTTTACGATTTGGCATTATATAAAATTTTACTGGAAGCAGGGGAGCCTGCGGACAAAGAATTAATCTTGGGAGCTGAAGTGCCGCCACCCCCCCCCGGACCCGGGAGTGTTCCGTGAGAGAGCCTGTCGAGGTATTGAAGAGTCTGACAGCTGTCAAGTTAGCTGTCAAGACAGAAAAAGAGAATTTTGTTTCTGTTGCTCTTGCTGGTTATATTTGTTGCAATTTGTTGAAAATAAGGAAGGGCTGATACAAACTAATCAGATTTTTGGTTTTGAGCTGAAAGGAACATTAAGGAACTAAAATCCCTCTAGAGGGGGTTTTGGGACATTACAAGAATGGCTGGAGGAGGGAAAATTCAGGCTGAACTGAACAGAGCATTTGTTCTCTTGGGAAAGTTACAAGGCCAAATTGATGTTTTGGCTACAAGTGTTACAACTCTGGACTTAACAGTAAATACCATCACTGAATGTGACAAGGATTTGGAAAAACAGGAAGCCTATCCAACTGGACAAACAGAGAAACTTGAGAGCTTTGAGAAATTGGAGAAGGAGATATATGTTGTCCCTAAAGGAAAGGAAGGACGAGCCGTAATTTTGCAGATGCCAAAGGAGAGCTGTAATTTGAGGCCTGACATGATGGCAACAAAGGAAAATAAAAACCTGATGTGGAAAGTCTGGCCTGAATTGGAGAGTGAAAAATGGAGAGATCTCCTTGTGTGGAGATCTGAAGACCTGAGGATTACAAATTTGATTAAGGTGGAGGTTGGAGCTGTGGGGATAATTGGACTTGAAAGGAGCATGAAACAAGATTTGGAATACCCCATAGGCTTCACCTTTAAGTATGGAGGTTTGGCCGGAAGAAATATGGATCCTGTTGGGCCGGAGCTTCTCCGAGATTTGGTGTTTAACATTATGGACTATCAAAGAGACCGACAGAGAGGAAGTGAAAGAGAATTAAGAGCCTCGGATGTTAGATCTCCAGGCTGATTGTATATTGAGACTGATAGACATTTGTTGGGGACTGAAACCGGGAAGGGGGTATGGGTGGAATAGAAATTGGGAATTTAAAGGGTATATAATTATAAATTGTTTTCCTTTTTGTATAGGTATTTGTATGAAAATTGGGAAATTCGTGGAAGGGAATTATGGTCGATCTTAGAAAATGTTTTAAGAATAAGTATTGATGCATAAGTTTGGATGAGAGCTAAGATTAGATAAAGTAAAATTGGTTTTTTAAAGTGAATTAAATTAGGTGAGGACTTGCTGAGCTAATAATTTGAATTGGAATACAGAGAGGGGAGGTGTGAGGAGGTCTGAGAAATAAGTTAAAAGAAAAGCAAGTAATTGAAATTCTATGTGTTTTTAATTGTTTATAAGTTTTGTATTTTTGTATTTTTATTTTTTGTCTTTTTTGTTTTTGTATTTTGTATTATTTTGGAAATGCTAATAAATATTCATTTTTTAAAAAAACCACAAAATCTCATAGTCCTTTTCCCCCCATAAAAAATTATTGAAACTTTTTCACGATACAGAGCAATTAAAAACAAACTAATTTAAATGAAAACTAAAAGGAGAAAAGAATCACCACATAATTATCTCTGTCAACGAGCTGTTGACAGAAATTGTCTAGGGCACCATCTTCCTCCTGGAAGTCAACTCATCTCACCCTTTCCTGAAGTGCATCCTCAGAGGGACAACTCTGCTTTCATCTCTGGTTCAGCATTAATTTCTGTCCTCCCTGTCAGCAATAGAGATACACCACCCTGTCAGCGATAGAGAGCCTTCCATTTGAACCACAAATTGATTCCGCTTCACATTATATTCTTCAAATGCTATCACTGGTGGCTATCACCATAGTACACTGCATCTCAGAGTTAAACACCGTATTGGTGCACCACAACTATTGCACCTTTCATTGCAACCGGGGAGTCTGGGGCATCAACCTATCCTTCACATATATAAAGAGTCTTTCTTGGCTTAGAGCATATTCAGTTTTGCTGTTTTGTTTTTTTGTTTGGTTTTGTGTTGTTTTGAAAAGAGAGATACAGTGCCCCTGTCTTTTAAGCTGCATGGTTTTGTTCAGTTTACTTTCTTTGGTATGTGAGCTTCTTGTGTGCAGGAAGATTCAAATTATATATGAGTGTGTGGATGCACTGTTAAATAAGCAATCCTTCACATGTATTCTGAGTTGAAAGTTACAGAAGGACTATATAACCTTTCCAAACATTTCAGTAAGCTCTTGGTTCCAGTTTTGAATAAACATTCACAAACCTTTTATTGATAATAATCAGCTAAATAGTCTGAGGATCTATACAACTTTGTAACATGCAGAAAACAGCAATCTTAGAGAAACCAACGACTGGAACTGAGGGAAGTCGGGGTGGGATGGGGGTGGGTTTTGTGTGGGAGGGGGGAGGGAGGAAAAATGGGGGGGGGACAAGGATGATATGTCTTTGGATAATATGTCTTGTTATAATTTTGAATAATTTCCTTTTTTTAAAAAAAAAGTAAGCTCTTGGTTCCATTAGACCTGTCTGGCTATAAGGAGTGGCAAGTTCTGATTCTCATGGTTCTCTGGATATTTAGAGGTCTGTATTATTTCATAGCAACACACACAGAAAAACTGAATATGAGCAATCTTGGCAATTCATTATTTGTCACCTGAATATCTAGCACTAAAACCTGAGGTTGTTTAGTTTTTTTCTGATTTATTAAAATATATTTTATTATTTATTTAATGATGCTATAATGTTATTTCAGGGACCTCCAGGTGTACCTGGACTGGCAGGAAGCCCAGGAGCAAAAGGGGAACCTGGAGATGTTTTTTTTGACTCTGATTTAAAAGGTGATAAAGGAGATCCAGGATTCCCTGGACCTCCAGGTGTTCCTGGAAGAGAAGGAAGACCAGGGCGGGATGGCCTGCCAGGTGCCCCAGGTCTTAAAGGTGCATCGGTAGGTGTATGTCTATGTTTGCCCATTGTACTGTCTACTATATTAACTGTAGGGTATTACTGTCACAAGATGTCAGCACGTTCATCCTATCTTCTTATACACATCTGATAGCAACACTCTACGTTACAGTTCTCATTCACTGGAACGCTCTTGCAGATAAATCCCATTACAATATTTCTGCATGCAGTGCTGAATACCTGCAATAATACCTGCTTGGAAGTAGACTAGGTAGCTCTCAACATTTTTGGTGCACTTACTGTGTTTAAACATCACTGTTAACCTGAGTTTAATTTTCCCCCATGTTGATATTTTCAAGAATGGGTCTGACACTTTGTTCTTCTTATTTTATTACTATATTTATCTGTTGTGCAATGGCCCTGATGTCACACTTTCACCCAGTCTGTGACATTCTGTGACAGCCAAACCTTTGTCACTTACTACCACAAAAGATGTAGGTTTGGTGACTTTATGGCAAAGTGCATAACCAGTTGGTTATGCCACTACACTACACCTGTTGTCAAAGGGCTGACAGGAAGAGCAGGTCAGAGAGGAAGATGCAAGGCTAACTTGCAGTTAGTTTCTGTATTAAGGAAAGGAAAAAATACAAGGAGGCTCATAAACGCAAACTCCCCTAATTAAGAAGTTGCTTGAACTGGCATGCAGCCCCTCCTTCGCTCTCAAGCCTTCTTAGTTAGGGCTCCTCCCCTGTAATCTTCCTCTACAGTGAGCTCCAGGAGCCTCTATGCCTGTCTGGCTCATTGCTCGGCAACATGTAACATCCTAGGGGTAAGTGGGGCCGGAGAGCTGTCAGCAGAGGAGCTGTCAGGATGGATCTGGGGGAGAGATGCAGGACCTCTGTTGTCTCTGTTGCAACCTGCATCCAAACTGGAAACCTCATCATTCTGCCCTGTTCTGGGCCATTTGCCTGCTTCTGCCTCTTAATGATCCCTCAAGCTTCCTGCTTCTAGTACCTCCCAACTTGTTCCCTCCTCTGGGGGTCTCTTGAGTGGGAAGCTTCCACCACTCTTCCTCACCCAAGCAGTAAATGTGGCTGTACATCGGGGGTAGCCAACATGGGGCTCCATAGATATGGTTGAACTTCCCATCAGCCCAGCCAGCATGACAGTGGCAGCGATGATGAATGTTGCAGTCCAACAACATCTGGAGGGCACTGTGTTGGCTATATATCCTACATATGATCCCTTTTAAATGAAGAATAGCTACAAATATTCTAAATATACCCACATCTGTAGACTGGTGATGGCTGAACTCCCAACCCACACTTTGGATTATGTCGAAAACAAGCTGTTACTTTCTTCCTAAAAAGTCTGTGGATATCTTAGCTTGTTTCCAAGGCAATCTAAATCCAGCCCACCCTTTCAACCTCACTCTTTTCCAAGCATAACAAAATGGGTCTCAGCAATATCCCTACTGGAAACCTAGTTGCTTTTGTCTTATAATGAGGGGCAACTGTATTCTGAGCAGCAAGTAATTTTAAATGATCCTGTTTCAGGAACAGAATTTATGCACATTGGAAAACATTTATTCATAATCCAGTGTGGCTGGAGCTTGTTTATTGTAATGGTTAATCCAGCTACTTTAGTTAAACTAATGCAATATCATAAAATAAATGTTACTCTTTGATGTATAAGGTGAAGAGGTTATTGTTTTATTGTTTTCTTAAAACCAGGGAACAATTGGGTTAAAAGGAGAACGTGGCCTCCCAGGAATAAGTGGTTTTCCAGGACCCCGTGGAGAGAGAGGTTTTCCTGGTTCCCCAGGGGTCGGGCCCTCTGGGCCACCTGGTGATAAAGGGGACAAAGGTCTTTCAGGGATTCCCGGCACACCAGGATTTCCAGGTAACACTACTGATGGTAGTCATACAAATAGCTACTATTTACCCAGATGACAATTTCAGCAATACTAAAACTGCACAAAATATTTTTTAAAAAACCAGTCACAGAAATAGCAGCAGAACTGGTGTGAAACTTCATGCAAAGTGATGTTCATCCTTGCTTCTCGGGACAGATTGCAACAATTAAAACACAATGTTAAAAACAGTTTAAAGCCACTTACAATCAGAAAAACAAGGTGAATCCTTAAAATATACATTTCAGGTGTCAAATGTAAAGCGCATTGGCAGAAAGCTGTATAATGAAGATGACAGATGTATCTCTGTGGGGAGAGAGCTGCACAGCTTAGTCTCTGTCACAGAGAATCCCCTCTCCTAAGCAACCAGCCCTCAAGCTTCTGAGGGTGGAAGAGCTAAGAAGAGGGTTCCTCTGCTTTCCTTACCACTTGAGGGTTGCTGTAGCGAAGGGGGTGGTCTTCCAAGTGTTTGGGGCCTAAGTCATTTAGGGCTTTAAACCCCAACATGAACATTTTGAATTGGGCCTGGAAAGAAACTCCAATTCCAATTCCAATTAAACTTTTTATTGTGCTAGCCATAGGCCATGACATCATTCAGAAGAAGAACAAAAAGAAAAAACAAGAAATAAAGAACAACAATAACCATAAAAATCATCAGACACAGTCACAGCTACTAAAATTATTTGTTGCATTAAATAGAATAGAATAGAATAGCAGAATATTCTCAGATATGATGTGCAAATTAAATATCCGAATTCCTTTTGCGGTTGACTGCTATTTTGTCTAGTTCCTTCTTCCTGATCTTCTTAGTTGCCAGCACATAAAGTAACAAAGTTGTCGGTGTCGCTCAGAAGCCATTTCCCCCTTTCCCCCCTATTTAAATGCTTTCCATTCGTAAACAGGGGTTTTATAAATCGGTCTCTTGGGTCTATATACCGTATTTTTCGCTCTATAGAACGCACCGGACCACAGGAGGGGGAGAACAGGAGGAATTTTTTTTTCTTGTTCTCCCCCTCTAAAACAAGGTGCGTTCAAGGTGCATTCACCCAAAGCCTACGGAGTGCAGCAGGAGTTCTTCAGGCTTCAGGCTCTGGAGGCTTCTCCAGGCTTCAGTGAAGGCAACCCGAAGCCCCTGGAGCACGGCAGGAGTTCCCGCTGGACTCCGAAGGCTTCAGGTTCCTTTTGAACTGCTCTTTGGGGCTGGCGGTGGGAAGCACTGCTTTCCCCCACCACCAGCCCCAAAGAGCAGGTCGGGGAACAGCGCAAAGGCTGCATGCAGCCTTGCCGCTGCCCCTGAGGTTGTGGAGCTGGCGGTGGGGGGAAGCACTGCTTTCCCCCACTGCCAGTTCTAAGATCCCTGAAGCCTTTGGAGCGCAGCGCGAGGTCCTGCTACGCTCCAAAGCCTTCAGGGATAGCTTTGTGCAGCCATCCCCAAGCTAGAAGAGCAAGATGGAGCACTCCGTCTCGCTGTTCTGGCTTGGGAACAGCCTTTCTAGCCTCTGCAGGGCAGCCATCCCCAAGCTAGAACAGCGAGACGCAGCGCTCCGCGGCGCTCCGTCTCCCTGTTCTGGCTTTCGGCTTAGCCGTGCAGCCTGCATTCGCTCTATAGGACGCACACACATTTCCCCTTAATTTTTGGAGGGGAAAAAGTGTGTCCTATAGAGCGAAAAATACGGTATAACAGGCACTGCAATAAATAATGGCACGCAGGGTTGTCCACAGAGACAGAGTCTCTCTTTGTAATGTACTTTGCTGTACCGTCCATCCAACACTGCCGAGGGCATCAGTTGGAATCGTAGTTCTGTAAAAGCAATTCTTAGTACAGCAAGTGGGAGCTTTGTCAGGTATCTGGCTTGGGCATGCTCTGTTTTGATAAGTGGGAACCATGGTGAGCTCTTGGTAGAAGCAATCATGGTTAGATCCCTTTCTGCATCAGACCTAAAGAGACAATCTCTTAAGTGCCTCTTATCCATCTTCATGATCACCTGAAGATCTTGTAATTGATATTGGGACAAGAGACGTTGGATGCCAGCCTTCCAGCATTTGGTCTGTTCCTGTTCTATGTAAGACATAGCAGGAAATCTCTTCTCCGAAAGAGATTGAAGTCTTTTCACATAATTTAGGCACAGACAATCAATTCTAGCCTGTATTGTTGTCACGTCAGCTTCAGCACGAAGAAGAGCAGCTGGGATCCCGTTGGGGAGCGAGAGCACTTTCCTGAGGAATTTGTTCTGCACTATTTCTAAGGCTTTGTTAGCCTTTGGGTCCATGCCCCATATCGCTATTCCATAGAGCATCTGGGAAACCACTTTGCTGGCAATGATTTTCAACACAGGTTCTAATAACTGGCACTCACCATTAATGCCCCACAAGATTTCTGCTCTTTGAGTTTCGTAGCCTCAATGTGCCCCTTCCATGACAGCATCTCAGTGAAGAGAACTCCCAGATATCTGAAGGAGCATGTTTGCTTCAGATTCTGCTGATCCATTTTCCATTTGAATCTGGGACTACGCTTCCCAAAGACCATAATTTTGGTTTTGGGGTAATTCACGACGAGGTCTTCCCACTTGCAATACATGCTAAACGCTGTAAGCAGATTGTTAAGACCTAATCAGGAGAGTGATAGGAGCACCACATCATCGACATACAGCAGACAATATATTTCCCTATTGCTAATTGATGGGGCGGGGGATTGCGCCAGTGCTAGGTGTGGCACCATACCATTTATGTAAAAGATGAAGGGTGTGGGAGCCAATATACAGCCTTGTTTCATGCCTTTTGATGTCTTGAATGCTTCCAACAGACCTCCCTTTAAACCCACTCTGACTCGTGTTTTAGTGCCGCAATACAATTCATGAATTAATAATAATAGTTGTAAGTCTATATTGGCATTTGAGAGTTTCTCCCACTGTCTATTACGGTTGATTGAGTCAAAAGCAGCAGATAGGTCAATGAAGGCAGCGAACAGATTATGTTTGTTTTGATTGGTGTATTTGTTGATAATAGGAGAGTGTAAAACGCTGGTCAGTGGTACTATATCCAGCTTTGAACCCTGCTTGTTCCTCATATAGGGTGCTATTTTCACTAAGCTAGACTGTTAGTTTGGTGGAAAGAAACTGAAAACCACTGAAGCTGTTTGGGCTATGTGAGATCTAAACGGCACCTCACCTGACTGGTGGATTTTGAACCAATTGAAGTTTTCAAATTGTCTTCAAGGGCAGTCATTTCTATCCCAAAAGGACCATACAGTGGTGCCTCGCAAGACGAAAATAATTCGTTCCGCGAGTTGCTTCGTCTTGCAATTTTTTCATCTTGCGGAGCGCGGATTCCCCGGGTATTAACGGTTTTACGAAAAAGGAAGCAAACTTGCAAGACGTTTTCGTCTTGCGAAGCAAGCCCATAGGGAAATTCGTCTTGCGAAGCACCTCGAAAAACGGAAAACCCTTTCGTCTAGCGAGTTTTTCGTCTTGCGAGGCATTCGTCTTGCAGGGCACCACTGTATATAGTGAACCATCCACTGTGATCGCCTGAACTTCCAGCACTGATGATGTACCCAGGAGCACCTCCAAGCTGTGGACCTGCTTCTTCCAGGGAAGGACCATCCTGTCTTGAAGAGGCTGTCTCCCCACCCCCTAGAGATGAGAACTTGGGACACACAAAACCCATCATCTCCTCCAAGCACCAGTCTGACACCTCAGTCACTTCTCCCTGTTTAGGTGGAAGAAAGAATTAAGAGCTGGCTCTGGGTGTCATCTGCATATTGATGGCACTTCACTTCAGATCTCCTGGTGAATATTTTCAGTGGCTTTGTATATATGTTAAATAGCATGTGGAACAACCTGGAACCCTGTGGGATACTACAAGACAACTCCCATGGGGATGAATTGTAGCCTTCTATGACTACTTTCAATGCCTGGCATCTGCAGGGAGGGCTGGAATAAAACCCTGCCTAAAATCCTGGGGAGCCTCTGCCAGTCAGTGTAGACTATCCTGAGGTAGATGGACCAATAGTCTGACTCAGTATAAGGTAGCATCCTATGGAGTCCTTCAGAAAGCACAAAACAGTGTACAAGGTACCAGTATATGAACAGGCAAGGAGGAGTGAGGTCCTGCATTCTCAAAAAAGAGTTGTTGAAAAGGGGAAAGAAAATGAATCAGATATATATGAAATGGAAATGGAGGATACCTAGAGGCTTCATACCAAATCAATGAAAAGCTGGAAGGACTGGATGATCACAGAATCATAGAATTGTAGACTTGGAAGGGACCACAAGGGTCATCTAATGCAACTCCCTGTAATGCAGGGATCTTGCCCAATGTGGGGCTCAAACCAAAAATCCTGAGATTAAGAGGCTCATGTTCTGCCAACTGGACTACTTAAAAATTGGCATCGAATAGCTTAATTGAAGAAAACAGATGCTGAAATGGAAATGCCTTCCATACAAGGATTTGGAGGAGGAGAAGATAAAATCACAAATGATGAAATGGATAATTATCTGGATATTACATTGATGGAGTTGAGATAATAATTTAAAAAAAGCTTTGGGAAAACTTCAGTTTTTCAGTTCTAGCAGAAAGAATTTATTTTGCATACGATTTGGAGCAAATTCAGAGAATGCTGCTACTAAATTTATGGAAAAAAGATTGGAAAAAATGAAAATGGAAGGTCCTAGAAGAGGAGATCAGGATATTATCATAAATACAACAGGAAATGGAAAAACAAGAAGAAATGGAATTTGAACATAAAAAACTGGGTGTGAACTAAAGGATGTACAATAATAATAAATCTGGAATATTAGCCCAATATGTGACCACAGTGGAAAGATTTTTAAATGGACATGGATGGGAGAATTTATTTACTCAATATGGAGTAATGGTGGTGGGAATTAATGGAGATAAAGTTAAAAGAAAACATGTGACTGACATTTACCAATTGGACTTTGCTTCGGAAATAGAAATGAATGATTCTGAGACACCTTGACTTTTAAAAAAATACAGTGGTACCTCTGGTTAAAAACTTAATTCGTTCTGGAGGTCCGTTCTTAACCTGAAACTGTTCTTAACCTGAGGAACTACTTTAGCTGATGGGGCCTCCCGCTGCTGCCGCACAATTTCTGTTCTCATCCTGAAGTAAAGTTCTTAACCCAAGGTACTACTTCCAGGTTAGCGGAGTCTGTAACCTGAGGCACCACTATATTGTTTAACAGAAAGTGGAGAAGATGGATGTAAGCATGGACTGAATGTTTTAAACAATCCTTTTTCATGTACCTGGCAGATGGAAAATTGGAAATTATTTCTTTGTACCTTTCTCTAATGTTTCTTTTTCTTCTGTCTTTTTATCTCTTATATTTTATTTTTCTTTCTTTCTTTTTCTTTGTCACTCTTCTTTGTTTTCAATCTTTTCCCTTCTTCCTTTGGAGTGCTATGTCTGGTGCCTTTATTAAAGTCCAGAAATTGTATACTCATGGGGGTGGGAGATGGTTGATGGAGGACCCTGGGTGAGAGACAGGAAAATGTTGGTCTCCCAGGTGAGAGGCTGGGAGAAGAAAGGAAAGAGCCCAGGTGAGAGCTGGGAGGAGCTAGTTACTATCTTCTGTGGGGATAAGAATTACTTTTAGAGAAGACTCCGTATTTTTTTATCCTTATTTGTACTTTTTTAGTTACTATTTTATTGTATTATGAAAAAGTTAAATAAAAATCTCATACAAAAAAATAAAAGACTTGGGGAAAAATAAAAATAGGTTACTCTTACTTGAATTCTGCTTTTTTAAATGATGTTATTCTTGCTTTCAGATTGAGACTGTTGCTTCAGAGAAGTAGTTATATTATTTCTCCAGTTCTTACCCCTTTGCACAACTAATAGGCTCTTTACACTTTTATTCTCATTTGCAAGTCAACTCACTAGTTCCTAGAGGACTTCCCTTGACGTATGCCATGTAGACCAGAGTCTCTCAGTTCTGCTTTAGCCAGCTGCCCTCTGACCTGGCCAGTGAAGGCTGTTCCTTGTTTCGGTCAGAAGTGAGCTATTATTTATCTCTTCACACAGTTAAAACTTCCCCTCCCAGCAATGTATATAACTAAATTTAAATTTTAAAAATTATTTTTTCTCCCAGAATGTAACCATTTCTTCATAGCAGCTGGCACAAGCCAGACAAGGTGGTCTCTCCCATTGGAGAAGAATTTGAGCAAGTGATCTTGTGTCTTCCGGAGGGAGGGACCACCCCCAGGTTAAGGAAAGCCTTGGTAGCACCTCAGAGAACAAAAATGCACAGGTAAAAAAAGTCAATTTCCCATAACTTCTATTCATGTGTAGCTATGATAATATTTTCAGCTTTATATCCAGTTATACCTCTGAGAACGTGATCCGTGCAGGAGGCATGTTCGCAACCCGCAGCGTTCGCAGCCTGAAGTGCTGTGTCTGCTCACGCGTGAGATGCGATTTGGCGCATCTGTGCATGTGCGTGATGTGATTTTGTGCTTCTGTGTATGCGCGAGCGCCGAAACCTGCAAGTAACCCATTCCGGTACTTCCGGGTTCGACGTGGTCCGCGACCCGAAAATGCGCAACCTGCAGCATTTGTAACCCAAGGTATGCCTGTATAGGGAAGCAACTTAAAACATTAGTTGCTGGTGCTCTTGGGGGGAAAGAACCAATGTAAAACGCCAGAAAGCTTATTTGGAAAAGGAATCAAAATGACTATGTGCTAGTAATAGTGTAACAGTATACAAGTATGGTAAAAATGTTATTCTTCGCTGGGTGCGGAAGGATCCTATGCGTGTTTGTTCAGAAACAAGTCTTGCTGTATTTAGTGGGGCTTACTTCCTAGTACGTATGTTTTGGATTTCAACCTGAGTTACTCTTCTTCCTCTTTCATCCATTAAATGTAGGAGAGTATATTATTGAGATAATGTTACTTATTATGAAAAGCAACTGAGTGATAACATAGCAAATTAACAAGCATGTATCTTTTTAATGCATTACAAGGACCCAAAGGTGAAGCTGGACGCGTCATTTCTCTGCCTGGTTCTCCAGGAGCAGATGGTTTTCCTGGCCCCCCTGGAATTCAGGGCATCCAAGGTAGTTTATCTCATATTAATGTGGAGAATTGTTCTGTAGCTCTCCCATTCCATCCAAATTCTCTTGTTTGTGTTAGAACCAGTGCTTTTTTTCTGAAAATGTGTTTAGGGGTACTCTCATTTTGACTCAAGAAAATCACAATTTTATAGTTCAGATTGGGGGAAATAAATACAGTAAATGGACAAAAGTGCAAAGATTCACAAAATGTTCAGGGGTGTGCGTACCCCTGCGTACCCCCTCCCCAAAAAAGCACTGGTTAGAACTAAACATGAGTCATTTTGTTTTTAACTGCACAGGTGACAAAGGAGATCCAGGGATCCCAGGAAGGCCTGGCCTGCCTGGTGAAAAAGGCCAGACAGGTCCACCAGGAATAGGGTTTCCTGGCTCGCCAGGGCTCCCAGGTATGTTGTGCTTTATTTTGTGGTTGTAAGAGAAGGCGTAATCTGATAGGCAGCCTATAAATAATAAAATAAAAATTAAATACTGTAAAACGTTATTTGTAGTAAAACATTGTTGATCGTTTAACAACTGGAGAGCACCAAGTGTTCTACCTCTGCTTCTTGAGAGTGGTGTAGATCTAGGAAATCCTGCTATGTAGGGAAAGGTATAAGACTAAAAGTGTGATTCTGGAACAAATAACAGAATAAATGATGTGAGGAGGGAACTGTAGCCAAAAAAGAGGTGGTAAAGGAACACTTAGGTAGTTTAAAAGAAATCAAGTCTCCGTGGCCTGATGAACTGCATCTAAAGGTACTAAAAGAACTTGCAGATTTAATCTCAGGGCCTCTGTCTATAATCTTTGAGAATTCTTGGAGAACAAGGTGAGGCCTCTGCAGATCAGTGGTGGGCAAATGATGTCCCCATATTCAAAAAGAGGAAAACAGAAAACCCAAGTGATTACCGACTGGCGACCTTATTGATACCAGGAAAGGTCCTAGAAAAGGAATACTGTGATTACAAAGACCCAGCATGGGTTTCTCAAAAACAAGTCATGCCAGATGAATCTCATTCCCCCGCCCCCCTCTTTTTATGAATGATGATCAAGAGTCTGGAAACCAAGCCTTATGAGGAGCTTGAGGGAGTTTAGCCTGGAATAGAGGAGACTGAGAGGAAATATGATAGCCATATTCAAACATCTGTAGGACTGTCACATGCAAGAGGGAGCAAGCTTATTTTCTCCTGCTCCAGGACACAAACCAATGGATTCAAGTGATAAGAAATGAGATACCAACTAAACATTAGGAAGAACTTTCTGATGGTAAGAGCTGTCAGACAGTGTAACAGACTCCCTCAGAAGGTGGTGGATTTGCAAGAGTGGATGGCTCCTCCAACTGGAGGCTTTAGGCAGGGTTCCCTGAAAGTATTGCCGCCTCTTCTAGAGGAGGAGCCATCCTGCTCTCCAGATCTTCCCTGCCTCTGATTGTGTAGGTTGGGTCCCCTATTCTCTGCAGAACCTAATACTTTTTCACTTTTTAGAGTGGATTCTGGTTGTTTTGTTTGCTTCAAATCCTCTGCCTGTAGTTGTTGTCTCTGTTGTCCTGTGTAATAATAATAAGTAGAGGAGGTAAAAGCAGAAGAGGAGATCCCTTCCCTGTTTCCCATTGTTGAAAAGAAAAGAGAAAAGTTTCTTACTGTTTGTCTCTGTTTTTCTCCTTTTTCATATTTACAGTTTATATTTGGCCCCTTTTTGCCAGCACGAGGATTTTTTAAGCTGCATTGCAGCTGGGACTGACAGGATTGTGTTGCAGCAAAGCTTGCTGCTCAGTCTCCCTGTCAGAAGTGTTCATTTCACTGATTGTTTCCCCCTTTGTATGAACAGGAGAAAGAAGTGGCTCAGGTCACAGTCTCTGCATAGGCTTGAAGGAAAGAGATCCGTCTTGCCAGCAAAGCTCATTTCTTCTCCTAGTCAGTTCAGTGATCTTAGCTAACGTGTCTACCACTGTTGCAGACACCCAGTGAAGCAACAGGCTTACTGAGGGATAGTTATGCAATGGTTGTTCCTTTGACAGGAAAGGCCATTTTCCACGTTTTTTGGTGGGAGAGACATCGGTGATAAGCTATATAAAGATATATAAGGAAGGCACCTTTGTGGAAGAGCATTCCACAAACGGGGAGCCACTGCAGAAAAGGCCCGTTCTTGTGTTGCCACGATCTGGCCCTCACGTGGTGGAGGCACACAAAAAGAGGCTTCAGATGATGAACACTGAGTCCAGATCAATTTGAGCCATTTCAGGCTTTATAGGTCAAAATCAGCACTTTGATTGGGCCCAGAAGCTAATTGGCAGCCAGAACAGTTGGGCCAGGATTGGTATAATATGCTCAAACTGTCTTGCCATGGTGAGCAACCTGGCCTCCGAGTTCTGCTCCAGCTGAAGCTTCTGAACTATCGTTAGTGGCAGCCCCACATATAACACATTGCAGTAATGCAGCCTAAAGGTTATCAAAGCCTAGACAACAGAAGTTAGGATATCCCTGTTCAGATAGGGGTGCAGCTGGGCCACCAGCCGAACATGCCAACAAGGCCACCTGAGCCTCAAGCGACAGCAAAGGATCCAGGAGGACCTCCAAGCTTCAGAGGGAGTGTAACCCCCTCAAGAGCAGGCCACCTTCCAGCAATCTGGTCTGGGGAAGCACCCACCAACAGTGCCTCTGTCTTATCTGGATTGCAACGTCACTTTGTTGGCTCTCATCCAGTCCATTACCGAGGCAAGACATCAGTCCATTATTGTGATGTATGAATGTAGCCAAAGAGTGTGGGTTAGCTTTGTTCGCACCCTCCACTAGTATGCAGTCCTGGCAGATTGCTCTTCTAGGCGGGGGGGGGGGGGGGAGGGTCCCCGTCCCTGTCTTTAAAAAGGAGCATGTTGATGTAGAAGCAATAGGTACTCCGTCAGATACCAAGCACCCTCTCTATTTTATTATTTATTTAATAGAATTTATACACTGCTTGATTATAAAAAAACAACTTGAAGTGGTTTACAAAAGATAAAACAGTAAAAGCAATAAATATTTACAACCCTACTTTAAAAAATACAAGTTAAAATACTAAAACAGATTAAAATTACGGCTTTCAAATCCAGTCATTCCCTGTATTTTTAAAAATTGGGTTTCTAACATAACTGTGTATTGAGCCGTATTATCATGTCTTTGATTTTGTAGGTTTTCCTGGTCAGTCAGGCCCACCAGGTGTAACTGGAGAAAAGGGAGAACCCGGTTCTCCAGGGTTACCAGGTGCACAAGGGTCACACGGACAAAAGGTATTTATTAAGAGCTTCATCTAACTTCTACCAATTATAGCTGCAGGTACTAGCAGTCATGGAGGTTCAGACGTTGGCCATCCTCTGTAGAGACTCCAGGAAGGCATTGCTAATGCATGGCTTGACATTCTCCCCTGGATTATTCAGGCATACTTTGTGTTTCTCCGGACGGTGGGGGTGTCATCTGACACCAGCTCTATCTCATTCGGGCAGAGTTGGAGCTCTTCCAACTCTATGATTCTATGATTCTATGATTCTATGATTCTATTTCATGCACAATTGTATTTTTCCTTTTTCTTTTTTTGGCAGGGACTTTGCGGCTAGAGGGCAGGAAGGAAGCTGTTTTTTTATTTGATTTCTTATCCACTCTTCACCATGAGGTCCAAGGGCGGGTTAAAACAATTTTTAAAAATACTATATTAAAATCAATTATGACAACTTTAAGTCAAGAGAGCAAGGCGAGTTCACACACACACATATAGTGCCAAAGGTGAGAGGACATCACCACATGTCAAAAGCTACATAAGGAAGGTGCCAGACACACGTCTCTAGGGAGGAAGTTCCACAGCTTAGGGACTCCCACTAATAATGCCATCTCCTGGGCCACCACCCCTGAACTTCCTCTAGTGTGGAACTACCAAGAGGGCACCTTCTTCTCAATTTTTTCTGTTTAATTTCTGAACCTTTCTTGCTATCTCCATTAGCCTCTTCTGCTGACATGATGCATCTTCTCCCATCCTATGTGAAATGTTTATTCCTTCCAAATCAATTCTTCATCCCCCTCACAAAACTGTATGAGAACTTTCTTCTGCTGGCACCTTGGTTCTGTGATATTACAAAGTTCATTATTATTCTATAACATCACAGTAGATTAACCAGTGATGTGGGAATGGCATAAAGTTTTTACTTTTTAGCTTATTAGACATATTTATCATTAGCATTTGATTTTTTTATTAATACACAAAAAAAGAAAACACCAGTTACACCGTTACCAAATGAAAAACAAGTAGAAATCATAATAAAAGAACTAAAAAACACAAAACGTTAAAGTGAAAAATAATCTTTTAACTATAAGCCGGACCTCCCATCTACTTCTTAATTCAATTACACATAACTTGCTGCCAATACAAACTGTCACCATATTTTAAGTTACAGATAGGTAGCCGTGTTGGTCTGCCATAGTCAAAACAAAACAAATTCCTTCCAGTAGCACCTTAAAGACCAACTAAGTCAGTTCTTGGTATGAGCTTTCGTGTGCATGCACACTTCTTCAGATACCTGAAGAAGGTATCTTCTTCAGGTATCTGAAGAAGTGTGCATGCACACGAAAGCTCATACCAAGAACTGACTTAGTTGGTCTTTAAGGTGCTACTGGAAGGAATTTGTTTTGTTTTGACCATATTTTAACTAATTCTTAATTTATCTTAGGTCTCACATCGTTCTTAAGGCTACTACTGAAATTAGTCAAATGCAATGGAATTCAAGCTACTGTAAACATTTTTCAAATATATTTTAAAGACTTCCCATTTTGCTACAAATGTCTGTTTTGGTTTATTCTTTATTTCTTCGGATAAGCTGTCTAGTTCCACATATTCAGTCAGTTTTTGCATCCATTCTTGCACAGATGGAAGTTTATCAGATTTCCAATTTGCAGCAATTAGAACTCTTGCTGCAACCGTGGCATATAAAAATATATCCTTTTTTTATATATATAAAAAAAAAGGAGTGTCCAAACCTGTAATTCCCAGAAGATAAGCTTCTGGTTTTCTATCGAAGGAGATGTTTAACATTCTTTGCAATTCTAAGTGGATGTCTTCCCCAAACGCCTTAATTTTCTTTGCATTGCCACCACATGTGGTAAAAAGTGCCTGGCTTTTCTCCACATCTCCAGCTGTCGCTTAGGACACTCTTATACATCTTCCAGGGCATTAAATATCATTGATATTGCATTTTTTAAAAAATTCTCTCTTAGGGTACAACAAGCTGTGAACTTCCAATTATTTTTCCAAAAATTTCCCGTTGGGACATAGTTATTGCATACCCGAAGTCTTGCGACCACTTGACCATGGCTGCTGTACATTTTAGAGAGGGCTTTGCTTTTGGAATTTACTAGCTCAGATTCAAATCTTGAAATTTCTGTTGCAAAACCCTTTTGTTTATTAGATTTAAATTTCTCAAATATTTGATGGTATTGTAACCAATCGGAAATATACTCTCTTAGTTCCTCAAAGCTTTTTAGTTTTATTTGGTTGTCTTCTTTCTTTAAGAGTATTTTATATGTAGGCCAGATTTCTCCTTTTCACTGCAGAGGCTTCTGTTAGAGATGTCCACCATGGGACTTTGGGTTCTAATAAATTTCCTGATCATATGATCTGTAAAATTTCTGTGTATTTTGGCTGTCCCATAAATTAGGTATGCGTGCCATCCCCATCGATTATCAAAACCCTCCAAGTCTAGGAGGTCCAGGTCTTGCAAAATACACCACTCCTTTAACCAAGTGGCGGGTGGTGCTGTGGGTAAAACCTCAGCGCCTACGACTTGCCAATCGCATGGTCTGCGGTTCGAATCCCCGTGGCGGGGTGAGCTCCCATCGTTCGGTCCCAGCTCCTGCCCACCTAGCAGTTCGAAAGCACCTGTGCTGGTCCCGGGGGGAAGGTTACCGTTGGCGTAGTCAAAGTCTGGTCCTGGGTCAATAGCCTGGAAACAGTTCCGAAGGAGCGGGGCGAGGTCCGAAGCAGGAAGCTGGGCGGGGACAGGAACACTGGAGGAACAGGACTGGATGCTGGCCGAAACAGCTCTTCATCGACGTTGCTCCCGCAACCTGGGACCGGGCTGACTGGCCTTTATCTTCTCTGAGGCCAGGGGCGGTCCCGGCCCCCAGGAGACCCGCCTCACCTGGCCTTAAGGCGAACACTCCTCCTGGGAAAAAACAGTTCCCTTCGCCTCTCTGCCCTGAGCCTCTGCAATTCTGTAGAGGCTGAAGGGTTACTGGGCCCAGGGGGAGACTCACCTGCAGGCACTGAGTCCTCAACCACCTCTGGAGCCAGAGTGGAATCACCTGGTGCCTGCTCCTGAGGATCCGGCACAGGTGCAGGCGCTTCAGAATCAAGGCCCTGCCCCAGTTCAGCCGGCCCTGGAGGCGGGGACTCCTGTGCAGGCTGGGATTCCTCTGGTTCAGCCTCTGAATTGGAATCCCAGGCCATCACACCAAACCCCCCTCCCAGGCCCCCCCCTCAATCGAGGGTCTGGACCCGGCTTGCTGGGGTACGCCGCATGGAAATCTTGGAGGCAGGCGTGTGGATGTCGGCTGCTGGTTCCCAGGAAAGGTCCTCCGGTCCATACCCCTTCCAGTCTATGAGACACTGCAGCTTTCCCTTGCGGTATCGGGGGTCCAGAATGCGTTCCACCTCAGGCTCCCCCGAACCAAAACTGGCTGCAGACAGTGATGGTTCGGGTGGAACTCGTTGGGTGGGGCCACCGGACTAGAAGGGACCTGTGGAATACCGGGTGAACCTTCAGGGTTGTGGGCAACCGGAGAAGGAATGCCACAGGCGAGACCTGGTCCACGATAGGAAACGGGCCGTTGAAACAGGCGTCCAGCTTCCGCGAAGGTCGAGAAGGGTGGAGGTGGCGAGTGGAGAGCCATACAAGGTCACTGATGTGGACTTCCGGCCCCACCTGGCGGTGGCGGTCGGCCTGGGCCTTGTACGCCTCCTTGGCCTGGCGCAGTTGCTCCATCAATAGCTGTTGCTGGGACTGGAGCTCCTGAAGCCACTGTCACCGCAGGGACCGCGGATGCCGGCAGCACATCCGAAAACAGCCGTGGATGAAAACCGTAACTGGCCTGGAACGGGGTCTGCTGGGTGGACGCATTCACTGTGTTGTTGTAAGCGAACTCTGCCAATGCTAGGTGGTCGACCCAGTCATCCTGCTGGTAGCTGCAGTAACACCGGAGGTACTGCTCCAGCACCGCGTTCGCCCGTTCCGTCTGGCCATCGGTCTGTGGGTGGTAGGCTGATGAGAGACAGACCTCTGTCCCAAGGGCCTGGTGCAAAGCTCGCCAGAACCGGGATGTGAACTGAACGCCCCGGTCGGACACCACATGCTCAGGTAGGCCATGCAGGTGGAAGACATGCTGAAGATACAGCTGAGCGGTTTCCTTAGCTGAGGGTACGGATGGGCAGGGGGCACAGTGCACCATCTTAGTGAAGTGGTCGGAGAAAACTAGAAGGCAGGTGCAGCCACAAGACGGGGGTAAGTCCACTACAAAGTCCAGAGAAACCGTGTGCCAAGGACATGGTGGAACCGGCAACGGTTGAAGAAGGCCGGGGGGTCGCCCGGTAGGGCCCTTGGCCCGCCAGCAGACATCACAACCAGCGACGTAGCGAGCCACGTCAGCCTTCAGGCGGGGCCACCAAAACTCACGGCTTACCAGATGGGTGGTCCGATACCACCCAAAGTGTCCCGCGGCTGGGGCATCATGGGGCATCTGGAGAACCTCAGCCTGCAGTGGCCCTGGCGGGATGTATAGGCGACCGTGGTGCAGAAGAAGGCCCTGATGCAAGACCAGCCCTGGATACTGAGGGCATGACCCTTTGGCCAGTTCCCAGAGTCATTCCTGGGCCCAAGCGTCGACCCGCTGCTGTTCCAGCACCCGAGCCTGCAGTGGCTCAGCCTCCTGGGTGGCCAGGAATGCAGCCGGTGGTAAGATCGTGGTGGGTACTGCTTGCTGTACCGTGTCTGCGTTGTCTTCAGGTTTCCGGGACAGGGCATCTGCCTTCTGGTTTTGGGAGCTAGGGATGTAGCAGATCCGGAACTGGAACCGGGAAAAGAACAACGCCCACCGGATCTGCCTTTGGTTCAGCTTGTGGGTAGTCTGGAGGTACTCCAGGTTCCGGTGGTCGGTTCTCACCTCCACCGGGTGTCGTGCCCCCTCAAGATGGTGGTGCCAGACCTCAAAGGCCACTTAGTTCCCGCTCCCACACAGTATAGTTACGCTCCGCTGGAAGGAGCTGGCGGGAATAGTAGGCGCAGGGTAAGAGTGGCGCTTCAGGTCCGTACTGCTGAGACAAGACGGCACCGAGAGCCGTACTGGAGGCGTCGGTCTCTACCACAAAGGGACGAGAGGGATCAGGATGTTGCAAGATCGGCGCTCTCTGGAAACAGGCCTTCAACCCCTGAAATGCCTCCTCTGCCTCCTTGTCCCAGGAAAACGGCATCTTGGGGTGCAGTAGCCGGGTCAACGGGGTGGTGCGATGAGCATAATCTGCAATGAAGGTCCGGTAATAGTTGGCGAACCCCAGGAATCGCTGTAGGTCCTTGCGGTTCCGAGGTGTCGCCCATTCCCGAACCACTGCCACCTTCCCAGGATCCATCTGCACCCCATCTGGAGACCAAGGAAGTCCACTGACTGCTGATGGAACTCGCACTTGCTGAGCTTTGCATACAGACGGTGCTCCCACAAGTGCTGCAGCACAGTCCGGACATGACCCTCGTGGCGAGCCCGGTCAAGGGAGAAAACCAGAATGTCATCCAAGTACACCACCACGTACTTGTCTAGCAAGTCCTGGAACACGTGGTTGATGTACCGTTGGAACACAGCAGGCACGTTGCACAATCCGAAGGGCATAACCAGGTATTCGAACTGCCCGTACCGGGTCCTGAATGCTGTCTTCCACTCATCCCCGGCTCGGATCCGAATTAAATTGTAGGCCCCCTGGAGGTCTAGCTTGGTGAACACCTGCGCCCCTCGCACCCGCTCCAGCAACTCCGAAATAAGGGGCAAGGGGTACCGGTCCGGGATGGTAATTTTGTTCAGGGCCCGGTAATCATGGCAAAGGCAGAGCTCCCCACATTTCTTCTTAACAAAGAGCACTGGCGCAGCGGTGGGCGAGGTAGAAGGCCTAATGAAACCACGCTCCAGGTTCTTGCGCAAAAAGTCCTGCAAAGCCTCACACTCTGGCTCTGTTAGAGAGTTTAAGTGACTCACCGGCAAGGGCGCTCCGGGCTGGAGGTCTATGCCACAGTCAAAAGACCGATGCGGCGGCAGCTGGTCTGCCCCCCGTTGCTCAAACACGTCTTGGTAGTCCGGGTACTCGGCGGGCAGCGTAGATGCAGCCTCCTCAGTGGGTGCGGCTGCTAGCATCTCGGACCGAGCATGGGGACATGGGGCTGGGAAGTGCACCATCCGATTGACCCAGTCAATCTGAACATTGTGAGCCTCTAGCCAGTCCATCCCGAGCACCAGGGAGAACCGGGGCATGGAGGCAATGTCCAAGGTTCGCACCTCCCAGTGCTGCTGGAGACACAGGACCAAGGGCTGGGTCTCCCAAGTGACAGCACCCGAACGCAGGAGCCGTCCGTCAATTGCCTCCACCTGTACCAGTTCTGGCTTGTTCTGAAGTGGCACCTGATGATGAGCGGCAAAGGCAGCGTCCATATAGGAGCGGGTTGCCCCCGAATCTACCAGAGGGTGGGTCTATCCAGGGCCCACCTGGAGGGTAGAGATGCACCGGAACCATGAGATGTCGCAATTCCACTGGTGAGGGCCCCTCTTGCATGGTTTGGGACCCCAGGTTGCTAGGGCCTTCGGCTACTGAGGTTTTCCTGCGACTGGCATCTTCTCAGGACAGGATCGGGCGTAATGTCCACTCCCACCGCAGTAAAGACACAAGTTCCCCTCCCGACGCCGCATCTTCTCCGAGGGGGAGAGGCGAGGTCGCGCAGCCCCGAGCTGCATTGGCTCGTCCGGCAACTTGGCTGTGGGCGTGGACCTGCTGGGAAGGACTGGAGCCAGGAGCCGGGGGTGCTGGCAGTCCCGTCCTCCAACCGATCGTCTATCTGCAGGCTCCGCTGAATAAGGGCGTCCAGCGTGGTGGGACGATCCATCATGGCCAGCTGGTCCAGTATCTCATCCGAAAGCCCCTCAAGATACTGGTCCCGAAGTGCAGAGTCATTCCAAGACAAGTCTTGCGCCAACAGCCGAAATTCCATGGTGTAGGCGGCTGCAGTGGACTTGCCCTGTTTCAAACGCCTAATTGCCCGGTTGGCCTGACTCTCCTTCTGGGGGTTGCCAAACACAGCCTCCAAATGGTTGCAAAACCCCATATAGTCTGTCAGCAAGGGGGAGTCTTGCCTGAGCAGCGGCAACGCCCACTTGGCCGCCTGGTCCTTTAACAAACTGATCGAAAAGTGCACCTTGGTGCGGTCGCTAGGGAAGTTCCGGGCTCGCCCCTGAATATACAACTTGGTCTGGGCGAGGAACATGGGAAAGCTGGCCGGGGCCCCATCAAATTTCTCTGGCAAGGCCACTGGGTACTTGCCTGGAGCTGGGACATCGGTCACAGGAGCCGGTAGGGCGTCCAACCGCTGCTGAAGTGCCATAACCGCATCACTGAGCTGTTGCACGGTGTGAGTCAAGGCCTGGTTCTCCTGGGCCAATGCCACCAGCACAGCTGCCTGGTCGGCCATGGCTTCTGGCTTTTCCCGAACGCACCCCAACGATGGGGGAGTGCGGGTGTGGCGGGAGCCACGTGACCCGGAAGTGTCTGCGGACAGCGCTGGCTCCCGGCCTCTAGAGTGAGATGAGTGCACAACCCTAGAGTCTGTCAAGACTGGCCCGTACGGGCAGGGGTACCTTTACCTTTACCTTAACCAAGTGAAGCAGGCTGCCTCATAGTATAATTTCAGATCGGTTAGGGAAAAGCCTCCTCTGTCCTTTATATCAATTAAAATTAGGTGTTTGATTCTGGGTCTTCTCCCTTCCCATAAAAACTTGGAGATCTCATTTTGTCATGTCTTGAGGCAGCCTGCTTCACCCAGTATTAGGATCATTTGAAATAAAAATATTAATTTGGTGAGGACATTCATCTTTATAGTGGAAATCCCCAGAAATGAAAGCTTCAGCCTACTCCAGGTTTCAAGGTGTGGATTTTTTTGTGTGGTTTTTTTTAATGTTCAACCAAGTTTTTGTATAGTTATCCTGGAATAGGTTTATATTTTGGGGGGTAATCCAAATGCCCAAGTACTTTGCTTTTTGGCATATTAGCATTTGAATTAAATGTTGCTGTAAGATCCCCTAAATAATATTTATTGATTTATATTTGTTGTATTTTGGCACAAATGAAACACATGGAAAGCTTTAAAGCTTTTACACCAGGTTTTCCTGGTGCCAAAAGAGCTTTTAAACTCTCCACCTTGCTTACTGACTCTGGGAGACTCTTCTGAGATGTCAGATGGCCCTTTGCTTGGGGTGGGGTAAGAACCGTTGGGTGTTCCATTGGGGGTGACAATATACCATTTTGGCTTTACATGCTATGCCTGGAACATGACCCCTGTGCAAGTTGTGAGTTGACAATAAAACAACATAAAAACAATACAAAATAGTAATTCAAAACAAGAAAGTTTTTAAAAGCTGCATAAGCTTGTCAGCATAAAAAGGTTTTAAAGAGACATCTGAAAGTCAGTAACAAGGAGGCCTGCTGAATCTTTGATGGAAGAGTTTTCCACTGCATAGAAATGGCTAGACTAGATGCTCAGTTTCTAGCTGAATGCAGTCAAGCCTCTGTAAAGGGGGGACAAGTAGCAGTGCTCCACTGGATTATCTCAGTAATCGAACCAAGATATAACTCTTGTCAGGCCATAAGGTATCGTGCACCCAAGTCATTTGGGACTTTACACAAGAAACATGGACCTGGCTCAGTAAAATATAGCCAGATGGTGTAAATGTTTAGCAGAGGTCACTGCTTAATTGTAAAAAGAGAGAGAAAACCCTCAAAGTGGTTTACAAAAATATGTTGATGGAATTTACCCCCATCATGCAGCCTCACAGCTGCATTCTGCACTAGGTGGAGCTTCCAGAGCAGGCCCAAGGGCAGCCCCACATAGAGCACATTGCAGTAATCCATTGTCATGGATAGCCATGCCTGGACTGCAGCGGCTAGGTTATCCCAATTCAGATTCATCTATAGGTGGCATACAAAATGGGGCTGGTAAATGTAGTCCTAGGTCACTTGGGCCTCTAATGACAAAGATGGACCTCCCCACAAGTTGTGTCCCTGTTCTTTAAGAAGTGCAATCCCATCTGGAATGGGCAACTAGTCCAACTATTCCAGACCCAGGAATCACCTGCTCACAGAGCTTCCATCTTCTCAGGATTCAGACTCAGTTTGTTGTCTCTCATCCACCACTGTAAAATAGCAGTAGAGACTAAATAGTGCCCTGCATAACCCCACAGAACAAGTGCCATGGAGCCAAAGAACACTCTCCTCTTGCTACTCACTGGACTCAACCATGCAAGGAGGAACTGTGCCTCCAGTGCCCTTCCTACACACCACTTGATCCAGGACACCATGGTCTATGGTATTAAAGACAGATTGTGTAAGAATCCTCTCTGGATTGCAGTGTTGTCCTTATTTGTTGATGGGATGCTTGCTTTCATTTTATTAATGTCTGATTATTCTAATACGTTAAGGGTGAACCTGGATTAGGTCTCCCAGGCCCTAAAGGTTTTCCTGGTCCACAAGGACGAGATGGCCTTCCTGGATCAAAAGGTGATCGAGGCTTACCTGGCATACCAGGAGAAAAAGGATTTCCAGGTGTGACTGGCCAGCCAGGATCCCATGGTAAGCTTTTTGCCATTACTAGCTAAATTGTTATGATGCAGGGTTTTCCCCCTGCGTCAATAATTCACATTAGGTGACATTTATGGCCAAACATAACCTGGGTGGCCTTATACCTCATTTATTTCCCACATTACTCTCAATCTTTCCTTGTTATTTCTCCTTTCTTCACTTCAGGGAAGTCTTTTCTCCCATTTGATTTTCAAAATACAACAATGGAAGCACCATGTTGGCCCTATACAATAGATTTACTCAGTTGTAGGTTCCATTAAATTAAAAGGGACTCCCAAATAAATGTTTGTAAGGTTTTAGTGTTAGTGACATTGGGGTTATATGGAGTATTGTAAATCACTTGGGATACCTCATGGGAAGCATTTCATAAATGAAATAAATAATTCACTCATTCATTCTACAAAGAGTTGTTGTTGACATTCGTCTCTCTCAAGATACAATGGAGTGCATCTCTGGGGTGAAGACAAACTGCTGAAAAAGCACCTACTGTGGCTGCAGAGACCAGTAGCTCCTGCATTGTTTTTGCTGTGTTTGCAGTACAAAAGTAACCTCCCTGGGGTGCAAGCCTGGTCAGTGTATATGGAGGACCTGAGTGTATGGAGATCTTGGTCTCACTGCTATGGTCCAAAGGAAAGCAGAGCAAGGTGTTTGGTACCAGCTTGGCTGCAGAAGTTGCCAGGAGGAGGGGTACAAGGTGCCATCCAACCACCTTAGGGGCTCTACTCCAGATTTGTGTAGGGCTTACTCCTTAACCGTTTCTTCTCCTGAAAAGCAGCGGGTAAAGAGTCAAAGGCAAATAATCTTTCTAATTAGTAATAAGTAGTATACTAATTAGTAATAATTAGTATCTAAAGAAGTGTGCATGCACACGAAAGCTCATACCAATAACAAACTTAGTTGTTCTCTAAGGTGCTATTGGAAAGAATTTTTTTATTTTGTTTCGACTACTGCAGACCAATATGGCTACCTACCTGTAACTAGTAATACCCAAGTTAACTTGCTACCACTGTTTGATTTTCCACTTAGGTGACCCTGGTCCTTCTGGAATACCAGGTCCACAGGGCTCCCCCGGTTTACCAGGAATAGGCCCTCCTGGCCCTCCTGGGGTTCCAGGACAATCTGGTCCTCCGGGACCAATAGGTAAATTGTTCCTTTTGTATTTGTTCCCTTTCCATTTATGTTTGTAAGATGTACAGTGTAACATACATTTAAACAAAATACATTCATTTGGATGTGCACTGTGCAATTCTCTTTTTAAGGAACTGTGTGTATATTTATGTTTCTGAGTTTTGTCAGCAATCAGAATAAAACTGCAGAAGATTGATTTTAGAATGTTTATGTGCTCCTCCTATGAGGGTAAGTCGCATTCAACAATGTGCAGCTTATGTCTGAGTAGACATGCATGAAGTTATAGTATTGCAGTAGTCCTTAGCCCTCCAGAATTGACCTCCACAGTGACTTACGGACTCACTGTTCATGGAAAACTATCTTACTTGGCCAGAAATGATCACCGAAGAAATTCAGTGGAAACTGTGTACAGGGTTGCAGTCTTAGTATTCTTCTAAAACAATACATTCAAATTTGACAGAAGATTTCATTTAGGAAAAGTCAAGTTTTGTTTCATTATTATTTCTTGAATAATGAAAGTTTGTACAATTTTTTTTTGTTTGTTTGCAATAATTGTTGCATTATAAGGTTCTTAACTTTCATCAGTAACCTGACATGAATAGTAGCAGGAGAACAAAAATGAATAGGGTAGAACCATTAATCCAAATGCAAGGATTCCCCCATCCACATTTTTGAGCCATGTGTCATTTGTTCTTACTTGTGTTGGACATTTTATTATCAAGAGCCACTTTGTATCATTTTCTCTTTATTACTGCAGGACCTCCAGGAAGCAAAGGGGAAAGAGGCTACCCGGGTGTTCCTGGGCTAGACATGCCAGGGTCCAAAGGAGATAAAGGTAGCCAAGGATCTCCGGGGCTGCCAGGATTACAAGGGCTGCCAGGGCTGCCTGGCCCACAAGGACAAGAAGGGCGCCCTGGTGCCCCAGGTACACATTCTTCCTTCCTTCCAGTGACTATTTATTGTCTGTCATATTATCCTCTCTTTTACAGAGTGAAACATGTGGTTCTATAAGGAGTATCATGAGAAAGAAGGAAATAGAACTCTGTACTTTTTCTCCTTTGTTTAGAGCACTTTCATTTCAAAAATACAAAGGGATACAAAGTACTGAGTATCTTGATTATGCTTGAAAAAGAAATGCATTCCTGACCAAAAAAAAAATCCACGAAAAACAAAGAGCAATTAGGATGTTGTCAAAGGGTTTCAGAGTGAAGTGCCCTTGAAATTTTAAGCTGTTTTCAAGTGATGTACATTCACAGTAGTCCATTTTACACTGGCTACTTCCCTGACCCTGCTTATGTAATTCATAAATATGAGTGGGGAAAACCTTGCATTTATGCCTGTTCTTTGTAGTTACTTTCTACATTTCTGATCTAAAGCAGGCATCCTAGAACCTGAATGTCATGTAAGAAGTGGCAAATTCAGTAAAAACTTCACATCCCAATGGAACTACAGTGGTGCCCCGCAAGACGAATGCCTCGCAAGACGGAAAACCCGCTAGACGAAAGGGTTTTCCGTTTTGGAGGTGCTTCGCAAAATGAATTTCCTATGGGCTTGCTTCGCAAGACGAAAATGTCTTGCGAGTTCCTGCGGGGTTTTTTCCCTTTCCCCTTTTTTTCTAAGCCACTAAGCCGCTTATCAGCTGATCCGCTACGCCGCTAAGCAGCTTATCAGCTGATCCGCTAAGCCGCTTATCAGCTGATCCGCTAAGCCACTAATAGCGCTAAGCCGCTAATGGGCTTGCTTCGCAAGACGAAAAAACCGCAAGACGAAGAGACTCGCGGAACGGATTCTTTTCGTCTTGCAAGGCACCACTGTATAAGCACACTCAGCATCCCATACAAATGAAAGTTCAAACAAATCATATTTTCAATTATATTGGTTCATTCTGTTGGTTGAATAGTTTATATCCTGCCATTCAATGTTCAGGTCATTTAAAACAAGAAAGCATATGGTTTTAATCTAGATAAAGAAAATAAAACTATTCAAAATACAATTTAACCCAATAAATACCGTATTTTTCGCCCTATAGGACACACTTTTCCCCCTTCAAAAATGAAGGGGAAATGTGTGTGCGTCCTATGGGGCGAATGCAGGCTTTCACTGAAGCCTGGAGAGCGAGAGGCGTCGGTGCGCACCGACCCCTCTCGCTCTCCAGGCTTCAGGAAGCTATCTATAAGCCTTGCGAGCCCGGCGGGAGTTCCCGCAGGCTCGCAAGGCTTGCGGGCGGCAGCCTGCAGCCCGAAGCACGGGGCGCCCTCCGGAGGACGCCCCGTGCTTCGCGCGGGTGTCCACAAACCTTGCACGCCCAGGGGGAGTCCCCCCCCCCGGGCACGTAAGGCTTGCGGGCAACAGCCTGTTCTGGGGGCTGGGGTCGGGGGAAGCTCGGGCTTCCCCCGCCCCCAGCTCCCAGCCCCGCAAGCAAGCTCCGGGAGCAATGGCGAGGTTGCAGAACCTCGCCATCGCTCACGGACCCATTCTGGGGGCTAGGGACAGGGGAAGCCCCAGCCCCGCAAGCACAACCTCGCCATCGCTCCCGGACCCATTCTGGGGGCTGGGGTCGGGTGAAGCTTGGGCTTCCCCAGCCCTGCAAGCTCCGGGAGCGATGGCAAAGCTGCACGCAACTTTGCCATTGCTCTCGGACCCCCGCCCTGAGGCTAAAAACGAAGCCAGGACAGTGAGCGGGATCCATCCCGCTCACTGTCTTGGCTTCTTTGCTCTTTGGGGCTCGGGGGGGAAAATAATTCCCCCCCCTTATTCCCCCCCCCAAAAAAATAAGTGCATCTTGTGGGCCGGTACGTCTTACAGGGAGAAAAATACGGTATGCAGCAAACAATAAAACCCAGAAATAAGCTTATGTTTTCTTTTTTAAAAAAACACCTTCATCCACCTTCAGAGGTGTGGAGAATGGCAGCCTGGGAGAGGGCTTTCTGTGTGGCAGCCCCTAAATGGTCCTCTCTGCAGAATTCTTGCTAATATCTTCAGTATGTATTTTCTGGCATATGCTTAAGATGCACATTTCTGAAAGGTGTTTTTGTGGGACCCACCTCTTCTGTTATGCTTAACTTATATTGTGCTGTTTTCGCTTCAGGTTGTTTTTTTTACTTGTTTTTGTAATTCTTTACAAACTGTTTTACTTGTTTTCAAATTGTACAATTGCTGTATTTTTCCATGTATAAGATGCCCCCTTGTATAAGATGCCCCCTATTTTGGGGTACTCCAAATTAAGAAAACACCCCACAGCACTACCCGTGTATAAGACAAGCCCCAATTTTAAACCTATTTTTTTGGTATTTTGCTGTAACCAAGCCTTACAGTGAAGGGTAGCTAACAAATCACATATGTGTGTTATTTATCTTTTTGTAACTACCAACACACTTATGAGAAAGAAACTATAAATGAAAAAGTAACTCATTACCCAAATTGTCTTAAGTATGTCTAGACCTACCTATGTGATGCTGACACAAATCCCACATTAGTACTAAGCAATAGAATGATAAAACAATATCACAGCAAAAATCATTATTTTATTTTTAATATGTCAGTGTATGAGTTCATGCAATATTTACTGGGAATAGAACACATAGCTAAGATGATTGTCACATAGATGCATGGAACTGGTCTGAGCTCAGCAATAAAGCCTTCTAGGCAGAACTATTAGAGTGAAATTGCAATGTATTAGAAAAGTCACAGAAATGTAAACAGTTGTTCCAATTTGGGTTTAGGAATCAAAGGAGAAATGGGAGTTATGGGCACACCTGGAAGCCAGGGTCCTCCTGGTCCTTCAGGATCTTCTGGAGCTCCAGGTGAAAAAGGTAAGAGCAATTTGTAGCTTAACTGGCCAAGTGAAGTCAGGCCTTTGGTTTAATTCAGGAGTGAGGAAACTCTAGTCCACAGGCCTGGTTAGGTCCAGCTTATGCCCCTTTGGCCAGGGAGGCCACTTTGTCACAGAATACCCTCCTGCTCCACAACTGACGTCATCTGTGATGTTAGGTGTGGGACAGGTAAGAGTCTTGGCTGCCAACAAGCAATCGGGATCTTTTAAGTATGCTCTGGATTTTTCCTTGGCAAAGGAGGCTGTAACAGCAAACTTGCTGGGATTGGCTGTGTTATGTACTGAAGTTCTCACCCTGGGCCAGCAGGGGGATACTGTAGATAGTTATGTAAATGAAGGATCGAAAGTGACATTCAGTGATTGGATAGTTTGTATGCAAATGAAGGATCGAAAGTGACGTTCAGTGATTGGAAAGTTTTAGAAAGTTGTTACAGTAACAAGGTACTGGAGCTCTATATAAGCAGGCTGACTGAGCCCTTCAGTTTAGTTCAGTTCTGGCCTCAGAATAAAGAAGAGCTGTTTGAAGAATCGCTGTGTCGTCTGATATGTTCGCCCACAACTTAACAGGCTGAGCTGCAGAGTTCCTCATGAGCTTCCTCATAGTGCACCTGACTCCTGCCAAAGCAGAGCTTGAAGGCCTATCAGCTGACCAGCACTGACCTCAAGCTCTGTTTGGATCTTACTTTGCAGAATCACAAAGGAAAATTGCCTTACACCAGGAACCAGCTTGCCAGCTGGAAAAAGTTCCCCACCCCTGGGCATCCTCGCAGGTGGTGTGCCACGCCCCCAGGACACGCGCCAGCCCCCCCGCTCTCCCCCCCCCGGTGCCGAAGCATGAAGCTCCGCCACTGCCTGATGCCACATAATTGCTCTCCCAAATTTTGCTTCGCAACCTGTTCCTGAATTCAGTACTTGTAGAACTGATTGCCTTTTTCTGTCACTGTGCAAATCTTGGAAGTAAATCCTGTTTCAATCTGATTGTGCATTTCTATGTACAAGCCTCTTTGGAGGGTTTGAGAATGTTTTTTCTGTGCTCTGGGAGGGAAAATATCCTTATTCATGAAGGCTTAATTGTGCTCAACTAACACATGCTTTTTGCAGGTGACAGGGGTTTTCCTGGAGCTGTGGGGCTCAGAGGTGATCCTGGCTCAAAGGGTGAAAAGGGTGAAGCTGGTCTACGAGGAGAGCCAGGGAAAATGGATCATGTAGACATGGAAAGCATGAAAGGCCAAAAAGGAGATAAAGGAAGTAAAGGTCTGTAAAATTAAATAGCATCTGCCTTTTGCATGTAACTTCTCTTCTATTTTGAACACATTCTGATGCACTGAACCCCCTTCCTTAGTGTTTGGCTTGTCTCAAAAACCAGAATAAGGATCCTGCAGAATAAAGAATAAAAAAGAACCTCAAGGAGGTTTGCTAGCATCAGCTACCCTCCTTTACCAGCAAAAAACCCTCTTCTTATCTTTGCATATGGTCTAACAGAAAGTGAAGAAGATGCATACTAACATGGACTGAATGTCTTAAATCATCCTTTTCTGATAAAAATCAGACAGAGAATCAGAAGGGTGTTTTTTTCCTCTTTCGTGTTTTATCTCTATGTCCCCCCCCCTTTTTATTTATTTTCTTGTTCTCCTATCCTCTCTTGTCTTTTTAATTCTATTTGTTCTAGATTTTTTATTTTATTGTGAAAACTTTAATAAAAATCAGTTTTTAAAAGTGGCCAAATATTTTCAGGTTTATCAGAGAAAGTTATTTGAGCTGTTTGAAGTTTTAAATTTCCCAGAGTGTCCCATTCCAAGGGACACTTGCAGGGTGAGGAAAGGTGACCAGCACAAAAAGTTATAGTTTTCAATGGTGGTCATTATTTTATTCCCTCAGACCTGAAAAAGGCTCTTCTAGACTTCACTGAACCATAGAATTGTAGACCTGAGGGTCATCTAGTCTAGGCGCCTGCAATGCAGGAATCTCCAATAAAGCATCCATGACAGAGGGCCATCCAACATCTGCTTAAAAACTTCTGAGAAAGGACTGTCTGCCACCCTCCAGTGGAGTCTTTTTCCACTGTCAAACAGCACTTAACATCAGAAAGTTATTCCTGATATTTAGCTAGAATCTCCTCTCTTGTACCTTGAATTCATTGGTTCTAGTCCTGCCCTCCGGAGCAGGAGAAAACAAGCTTGTTCCGTCTTGCATGTGACAACCCTTAAGTTATTAGAAGATGGCTATCATCTCAGTCTCCCCTTTTCCAGGCTAAACATACCCAGGCTCCTTCAGGTTTCCAGATCCTTGATCATCCTAGTTGTCCTATTGTACGCACACTTCTATCCATCTTAAATTGTGGTGCCTAGAACTGGACACAGTATTTCAGATGTCGTCTGACCAAGGCAGAATAGAGTGGTACAATGACTTTCCCTGATCGGGACACTCAACTTCTGTTGAGGCAGCCTAAAATAGCATTAGCTTTTCTTGCTGCTGCATCACAGTGTTGACTCATGATAAGCTTGTGCCCCCCAGATCCTTTTCACATGTACTACTAGTTGGCCAGGTGTCCCCCATCTTATTATTATTTTTTTGTAAATAATTTTTATACATTTTCCAGTTTTAAAAAACCACACATATTAGTAACAAATCAAACCAGACCTTTCCACATTCAAAAACAAAAAACAATACAGCCAATTATATTATCCAAATTAATTAATTTCAATGGGACTTCCCATGTTCTGGATTTCAAAAGCTAAATGCCCATCCTTTATTTTTCTGCTATCTTCTTTATTACTTCACAATTTTCCAATCCTGATATTGACAATCTCCTCTCTCGATCAGTCAGCCGCTGGTATAACTCACTATCTTGTTTTATTTGACCATTCCTTATTTCTATAATCATGCAGGGGGCTTTTTCCACATTGCTCTCAGTCTTAATATTTTGAAGCACAAAATGACCCCTCCTTTTTCTGCTGATTGTTGTTCTAATAGGCTCTGGGCTTCCATCCAGGGTTGAAATTAATTAGCGACTTCTCACTGTCTTTAATCTTTGGTGTTTCAAATGTACTGTAGGGGTGTACTTGGCAATCAGTAAGTCACACAAAGATAGTTGCAGTTTCCCTGTAAAAACCCACATCAGCTCTCCGGGGCGCTCAGACAGCTGGCAGGCATCCAGAGTTCACCGCCACTCTCTTCTCAAACTGTATGTAACTGTATGCAATATTCCATGCAAGTAAATGCATCCTCTTTAAAGTACACCCCTTTTGAAATTCCAATAAAAAAATCTCCAATCTCCCCCCATTGAAGGAGGCTTTTTCTGATGATATCCTTTTTCTTACTGCGTCAGAGCTTTTACCGTCACCATCTTCCTTCTCAGCACGAGCTGTTCTAACCATATCTGATCTTGCTCTGCCAATTTTGTATAGTTTAGCAGATTTTTCTTTTAACGCTTTCCATTCAGAACATGCCTGTTTTTTTGCCAAATCTTTTAATTTTTAGGAAACAGGGACTCCCGGCTGATGAGAGGGTTTGGAGGGTTGCCAAATTCGTGCCTTAGGCATCACCCAGCATCCCTGCCTCCGCATCTTGTTGCGGAGTGCAGATAATGGACGGTTTGCAGGTGGCGCAGCCCCCCCACTCTGGGGTAGGGTAGTCAGGGTTAATTACCCTCATTTACCCTCAGGGGAATTACTGGCACGACTGGCTATCCGATCTCTTGGGAAGCCAACATCTCTCTCTTTTTTAAAAAAATATTTTTTTATTAAGTTTTACACAAATATCTCCAATTAACAATACCCAATTAACATATTTTTCTCTTTTGGACTTCCCTCAGCTTCTCTGACAATCATCTGTATTTGAATTTATTATCTATGCATTCCCAAAATTAATATCGCCTTTTAAGATACCTTTACAAACATATTTGCATTCTTGCAATATTCCTTATTCTTTCACAAAGCTTCTTTAAAACCCACTAGCGTTGTTTGCTCATCACATACACTTTTCAAATACTCAGAAAATTTTCCCCAATCCTCAATGAACTTGTGATCTCGTTGATATCTTATTTTTCCAGTTAGTTTGTCCAGTTCTGCATAGTCCGTTAACTTCATTCTCCATTCTTCAAGCGTCGGTAATTCTTCCTGCTTCCATTTTTGGGCCATCAATATTCTCGCTGCAGTAGTTGCATACTGAAAGAGCTTATGATCCTTTCTATTTATTTAATTTCTTGTCATTCCTAAAAGAAAGGCTTCTGGTTTCTTTTCAAAATTATATTTCAACATCTTCTTTAACTCACTATATATCATCTCCCAAAACCCCCTTACTTTCTTGCATTCCCACCACATGTGAAAAAATGTTCCTCCTTTCTCTTTACATTTCCAACACTTATTACAAATTTTAAACATTTTTGCTAATTTAACAGGTGTAATGTACCATCTATATACCATTTTGATAACATTTTCCTTTAAGTTACAGATAGGTAGCCGTGTTGGTCTGCCATAGTCAAAACAAAACAAATTCCTTCCAGTAGCACTTTAAAGACCAACTAAGTCAGTTCTTGGTATGAGCTTTCGTGTGCATGCACACTTCTTCAGATCTGAAGAAGTGTGCATGCACACGAAAGCTCATACCAAGAACTGACTTAGTTGGTCTTTAAGGTGCTACTGGAAGGAATTTGTTTTATTTTCCTTTAAGGTGGTGCATGCTGTAAACTTCAGGTTATCATTCCATACTTTAGCCCAGTTTTCAAAATATATATTGTAACCAAAATCTCTGGCCCAGTGAATCATTACCGACTTAACTTCCTCATCCATCGTATACCATTCCAATAACATTTTATACATTTTAGAGATTATCTTACAATCATTATTCACAATTTCTGTTTGAAATTTTGAGTCTTTTTCTATATAACCCTTCTCTTTCAACTCTTTTTTAAACATATCATTTATCTGATAGTAGTGCAACCAATCAAATACATATTCTTTTACTTGTTCGTATGGCCTCATTTTCCATTTCTCTCCCTCTTTAACCACCAATTCTCCACAAGTGATCCAGTTCCCTCTCATATTAGTTTTCTTAACACTCATAACCTCTAGTGGGGACAACCAGTGTGGAATTCCTGATTCCAATAAATTTTTATATCTATCCGATACTTCAATTAACGATCTTCGGAAGATGTGGTTTTCAAAAGCTCTATGACTCTTCTTTTTCTCCAACCATAAGTACGCGTGCCACCCAAATCTGTTATCAAATCCTTCTAAATCCAATAATTTTGTATTCTTTAGTTTTATCCATTCTTTTAACCAACAGAGACATGATGCTTCATAGTAAAGTTTCAAGTCTGGCAGAGCAAAGCCTCCTCTTTCTTTTGCATCTGTTAATAACTTATATTGAATTCTTGGCTTTTTGCCCTGCCAGATATATCTTGAAATCACTCTTTGCCACGCTTTAAAGATCATTGTCCCCTTAAGTATCGGAATCATCTGAAATAAAAATAACATCTTTGGGAGTACACACATCTTAATTGTTGAAATTCTGCCCCAAAAGGATAGTTTCAACCTTCCCCACACCTCCAAATCTTTCTTAATTCCATTCCATACTGGTATATAATTGTTCTGGAACAAATCAATATTTTTGGGGGTTAGCCATATTCCGAAGTATTTTACTTTTTTCGCTACTTCAATACCTATTTGTTGTTGCTTTACTTCTGCCGTAGCTTGATCCATATTTTTTGCTATAACTTTAGGTTTTTTCCTATTTAATAAAAATCCTGCCACTTTACCAAATTGTTCAATTTCTTCTAAAGGAAGCCGACATATCTCATTACCAGAACCCGGAAGTCAGGTGTCCCCCATCTTATATTAGTGTGGCTGCCTCATGGACTAGTTCTGGGTGGTAGTGAACAAATGGTCCCTGAAGAAGATCCTTCTAATGAAGCAGATGCAGAAGGGATGCTGGCACACGGACTGGCAGTATGCTGATGAGTGTGCCCTGGGGGAAGGGGGCTAAAGTTTGATTTGGGAGAGGGGGCCAGTTATTTGTGGGGAACTGTACCTGCCCAGACACTAGATTGGTGTGCATCCTGTATCCTGTACAGTCATACCTCAGGATAAATGTGCTTCAAGTTAAGTATTTTTGGGTTGCGCTCCGCCACGACCCAGAAGTAATGGAGCGTGTTACTTCCGGGTTTCGCCACGTGCGCAGGCAGTCAAAATGATGTCACGTGCATGTGCGGAAGCAGCAAAACGCGACCCACAGACACAGGTTGTGTTCGCTTCAGGATGCGAACGGGACTCCAGAACGGATCCCATTCGCATCCCGAGGTACCACTGTATTATCTTTGACAATAGATAGATAGATAGATAAATTTAACCCTTTGGCTGGGAAGCACCCTGGACAGATGGGGGAGGCCTGTGTGGCCAATAGGATGTCACCACCACTTCTTCCGCCCTCAGCAGTCGGACCTTGGGCAGCAGGGACCATGGTGGGAATGCATATAGCAGACCTGAAGGCCAATTCTCTGTTGGTGCATTCATCGCACAGCAACCCAGTGATCGGAAGCAGGAGAGGTTGTTTTGAGAGTACATTTCACATTGCTCCCTTGATGGGCCTCGTATCAGGTTATCATCTAAGCAGGAGTACAGCCATACTCCCAAAGTCCATACACACCAGAGCAACTAGGAGTTTGCAGAAGACTCTCCGAGAAGATTTGAGGCCAAACAGCAAAGCCCTGATTTGGAAATGTCTGTGGTTTGTGTCGTCCCCCTGTTTTCCATTCAGCATTCCACAGCTCTTGGAATAAGTCTGGAAAAGGCAGGGTAGCCAAACACTGCTGTCCATCTGGAAAGGTAGACTTGGCTCCTTTGGTTGCCGCTGGAGCATTTGCCTGTTTCCATGGGTTGTTCCTCAGGGAGTTCCAGGACTCTCCTGACTTCTGATTGAATACCTTCCCTTCAGGGGTGACACTTTCAACTCTTCTTCAGTCAGCTTGCCTTTTTCCTTTCATCTGAGGCTGATAAGGGCTCAAAATCGGAGAAAATGTCCAGGGCGCCCACCACTTGCTGGCCCTGAGTCCTATTCCTCGCCCATCCCAAGTCCTTGGACGTTTGCTGCCTTTCTTGCACTCCCTCGGGTGGGGAGACGTGGCATAGGCGCTGGAAGGAGATGCGCAGGAGGGGTGGAGGAGGCAGAAGACGGCGAGAATGGTGATCTCTTTCTTTTCCGCTTAATTTGCCTTGCCACCTGCTTGTGCTTTTGAGGGGTTCCTTATCTATTTTAAGAGCCCCGGAGCTTCCTCTACCCCAGGAAAAGCCAGATGAGAACCGTCCTCTTGGAGGGACTTACCCTGCCTCCGGCTGCCGCTCTGGTCCCTGTCCTACGGCTTCTCCTCATTCCATCAAGAGTCTCTCGCTGCCCGGCACGGCGCGGATGCCTTTTGCTCCGCGCAACCCGCGCCGAGCGAGTGCGAAAGGGACGGAGACTGAGTGGCCTCCCTGTCCGCTTGCCGCTGCTTCTGCCGCTGGATCGGACTCGGGATCGGGCTCGCCGGCTTCGCGCTGGGCAGCTGCGATCGGCTCCCTCCCTCTCGCCCCGCCTGTCTTCCCCACGCAGCGACTGAATGCCGCCCTGCGCAACTCCCGGGAAGGGGAGCCGGAGAGAGCCAAGCGCCCCAGTCACGCGGCAAGACTGCTCTGAGGATCCTCACCCTGCCTGACCGACCGGTGGGAAAAGCCATCCCAGTCTCGTTACTGCCCTCCAGGATCCCTGGGGAGGGTGACGTTACAGATAATCAAATTTCCATTTTACCTCTTTCCAGATCCATAGAACTGCTTTTAAAATGTTTCAGAGTCTGCTGAGGTGGAATACACAGGATGAAACGGTTAAATCAGCTATGATAAAGTGGGCACAGGACATTGGGTATAATATTATGTTTGCTGACTGGGAAAAGTTATGGACCACCGGTATGAAGTTTACGGCATGTAATGCCTTGAAAGAAAATATTATGAAAATGATATATAGGTGGTACATGACCCCAGTCAAGCTAGCAAAAATATATCACCTGTCAGATAATAAGTGTTGGAAATGTAAGGAAACTGAAGGAACATTCTTTCACCTCTGGTGGACTTGCCCTAAGGTTAAGGCCTTCTGGGAAATGATATATAATGAGCTGAAAAAGGTATTTAAGTATACCTTTCCCAAGAAACCAAGGGCTGTATATAGATGTATATAGAAATGGATAAGACATACTTACTGATCACTTCTCCCAGCTTATGAAAATGTGTTTTTGTTAAAATATGCTACTTGCCAAAGCAGTCTCAAGGTGGGTTACACTATAATAAATAATATGTTAAAATCAATTAAAAACCTTTTATGTTGCAAATCCTGGGAAACAAGACATATAACAAGGGAGAATATAATGAAATAATTGCTTTTTATTTCAAAAAGTCAGGCCATTCATGTTTTTATCCTCTCTATATAAGATATTCCGCTCTATGTGTTCCTTGTCTAAAAGCTCCCACTTCCTGAATCCATTAAAAATGAGAAAAAGGCACCTTGGACATACTTAGAGATACTTGTGCCCCTGCTGCCATTTCACATGTTTTGTTGCTCAGGCGTGCTCTGGTCCATGGGGTCACGAAGAGTCGGACACGACTAAACGACTAAACAACAACAAATTAGTGTTGAAAACTGAAATTTAGATTTAAATCCTAATGAAGTCAAGCTGTAGTTCAGTTATATATTCTGTATAAACTCTTGATTTATTTATTTATTACAGTAGAATAATTAAATTTATATCAACTGATTTGTCATGCTATTCTCAGAGTGATTCTCACATACTTCAGATGTGGTAGAAAGAGAACCATGACACAAAGCAACATTTTTATGCTTTCTAGGACAACTGGGACCATTAGGAGAGAAGGGAACTGCAGGGGATCCTGGCACACCAGGAATGCCAGGGAAGGATGGGGAGCCTGGTCTACCTGGACAAGCAGGTATGAAACCCTGACTTCACTAATGTGAAGCCTCTGCGTGTGACTACTAATTACAGTTCTACTTTTATAGCATTGCTGGGCTCTTTCATAATCTAGCAGGCACCTTTACATTGTATTTTAATGAGTCATGTAGTTCAGTATATTTTTTAATATCCCCTTTCCATTTTAGGGCCAAAAGGGGACCAAGGCCCTCCAGGATACCAGGGTGAACCAGGAGCTCCTGGACAGAAGGGGTCCATGGGAGAAATGGGTCTCCCAGGTAATATTAACTTTGGCTATTTGGAATTATACATCAGCTAACTTCCCTCCCATTTCCCAGTAACCAAAATGTTCAGATTAGTTTTAACACATTATGTTACTTTTAAGAAAGAAAAATATAATATAATCCAAACTTTTATTTTTAGGACCAGCAGGAGAAAAGGGTGTGCAAGGCCTTCCTGGTGAGGCAGGGAAACATGGGTTACCTGGAGTAAAAGGTGTGAAAGGTGAAAAAGGGCAGGCTGGGCTTCCAGGAATTGGCTTCCCCGGGGCTCCTGGTGAGAAGGTATCCATCCACACACAGTTGTTGATAAACTATGTTAAATATCCTAAACAATGTAAAGGTTTCTGTGCACAATGCATCTCTTTCTGATTCCAAGGCATAAGACTGATGTGCAAGAGTATGGGCTGTATTCAAAACAATTGTTGAGGATAGAAGGGCATTTGCATTGGAAGCTGCCTTCTCCCAAAAAGCATTGGTCGCAGGGGTTTTCAACCAGTGTGCCATGGCACCCTGGGGTGCCTTGAATGATAGTCAGGGGTGCTGCAGGCAACACTAGACTCTGTCCCTGTTTCCTCCCCTCCCTCCTCTGATGCCCTCTTGTGTCTCTGCCTCCCAAAGGCTTATGTGGCTGTTTGTTGCTGCAGCCCTGGCTATAAGCTCCCCAGGCGAATGGTGCCTCTGGGGCTGGCCAGGGGGTGCTGGTTCCCAGGAGCTGAGGCGGCCAGAAATTTAAAAGGCACTAGCCTTTACGAACATGCAAAATTTAGTTCTTTTCATCTGCACATTACAATGGAGCTATGTATAATATTAGTCCACTTCTCTGCTTCAGAATTGTATTGGGAAGTGATTTGCAGTGAAGAAATGGGTGGTGGTGGTGGGATGCTTTGCTCACCTAATGTTAAGCAGCCCCGATCCGCCCTGTTTCTCAACTGCATAAATCTCGTTCCTGAGGATGATTTCACAGAATTGTAGAGTTGGAAGGGACCCCAAGGGTTATCTAGTCCAACCCACTGCAATGAAGGAGTCACTGCTAAAGCATCCCTGACAAACGGCCATCCAACCTTTGTTTAGAAACCTCCAATGAAGGAGAGTCTCCAACTTCCCAAGGGAGACCGTTCCACTGTCAAACAGCTCTTACCATCAGAAAGTTGAAATAAATAAAAAAAAAATTAAAAAAAGTCCAGTAGCAACTTAGAGATCTACTAAGTGTGTTCTGCGTAAGCTGTGTGCATGCACATTTCTTCAGATACGGAAAGCTTATTCCCAGAACAAACTTAGTTGGTCTCTAAGATGCTACTGGACAATTTATTTATTTATTTATTTATTTATTTCAACTGTGTCAGACCAACACGGCTACGTACCTGCATCAGAAAGTTCTTCCTGATATTTAGTTGGAATCTCCTTTCTTGTAACTTGAATCCATTGGTTCTAGTCCTACTCTCTGGAGCAGGAGAAAACAAGTTCCCCCTTCCATGTGACAGCCCTTGAGATGTCTGAAATCTCTTTTCCAGGCTAAACATAACCACCTTCCTCATTTGTTCCAAGGTAGTCTGTTCTGCTTAGTTCCATAAAGTTCTTCCTAATATTTGGTCAGAATCTCTTTTCTTGTAATTTTAAACCCCTCGTTCAGGACCTATTCTCTGGAGCAGCAGAAAATAAGCTTTCATTTATCTGAGTGTTTATTGTTGTTTTATTTTTATTTTTATGTAATTTTATGTCATACGCTGTCAGGGCTGCCTCTAGGTCCCAGCTCACAGAGGACCAACGCCAGGCTGATATTATGTACAAAAGTCTTTATTGAAGTATAATTTCCATTTTAAAGCCAGAGCGTGCAACCCTACGTCTAGACTCTAGATCGGCGAAGTCCTATCTGAATCACTTCCCCTTCCGCACCAGTTTAAGATCCTAGCCCTGCTCCACCTTCTGCACTGCTCTCTCCTCCTCTGGGTCCTCCTGCCCTCTGGGGCATTGCCCTTCCTGGACTCTTCCGACGCTGAGTCGCTTAGCTCCTCCCCCTGCCTCCGGCGTGCTTTAGGACCCGGTTCCCAATCCTCACTCTCTGCTGTCCCGCGCTCCTGTACATTTGAACTTGCCTCTCGCGCCAACCCAGTGACCTTTCTCCTAACTGTTACACTACTTCTGTCACTGCTTCCCTCTTCCGGGACACTAGCTGGATCTGACCTCCCCTCCGTTGTACGACTCTCCGAGGGAGGCGTGGTCAGCTCTGCCTCGTCTTCTCTCCCTGGTGGGGGAAGTACTGGTCCCGATGCCTGGGACCCTTCCCCCCCACTCTGCTCTGGTGGGGAAGCTGGTCCTGATTTCCAACTACTACTCTGGGAGTCCCTGCTCCCCCCTTGCTCCTGGGGCGTTCCCCTTGGGACCCCCCCTACCCCTGGCCACTGGCGCTCCCTTCTGTGAATCTTCCGATTCGCTGGAGAGGCTCATGGAATCCCTCGGACCACTGTCTCCTCCTACACTGCCCTCGGATTCCTCCCCCTCGCTCTCCATCTCCCATCTTCCCTGTGCCTCTGCTCCTGAGCCCCTGACATACGCTCTAATGTAAACAAATATATATCTCAGTGCAACCATGTTAAACAGTTAAAAGAGGAAACTATGTTACCAAAAAAAAAGAAAAAGCTTGCTTTATCTTCCATGTGATAGTCCTTCAGATATCTGAAGATGGCTATCATACCACTTGTCAGCCTCCTCTTCTCCAGGCTAAATGTACCCAACTCCCTGAAACATTCCTCATAAGTCGTGGTTTCCAGACCTTTTATTATATTGGTTGTCCTCCTCTGCACATGTTCCAGTTTGTCAATATCCTTCTTAAACTATGTTCACTGGTGGAGAAAGGGGGGTGCGGTGGGTGCGGCCTGCCCCGGGTGTCATCCTTGAGGAGGGGTGACATCGCCGCAGGCGGCACCCCCCTTGGGACACTTGCTGCCGCTGGCACAACCCCCTGGGATGCTAGCCCCGCCCCCGCCGCTCCGGGTACCTGCTAGCTCCGCCTCTGACTGTGTTGCTCAGAATTGGACCCAGGACCTAATATAGTCTGACCAAGGCAGAACAGAGCAGTACTACTACTTCCCTTGATCTGGACACTATATTTATGTTGATGCAGCCTAGAATAGCATTAGCTTTTTTGCTGCTGCATCACATTGTTTACTCATGTGAAGGTTGTGGTCTGCTAAGATCCCCTCATTCCTTTTCACATATGTCACCCATCCAATTTCCCAAGTGAAGTACATTTTGTTAGTTTTGGCCCAGTTCTCCATTCTTTTAAGGTCATTTTGAAAACTCCCAGTTTGGTGTCATCTGCAAATTTGATGAGCATCCCCCCTAGTCCTTCTTCAGGGTTGGTTTGTAGTGGAGAGGCAGCTGGCATGCTAACTGTACTTACAGTTGGGCTGTAAAACATAGTTTTTACCTTAGTGTAACTACAGTGAGTTCAGACATTAGATATGAATACTATAATGATTTTAGAATGCATATTGTAATTGTTAAATGTTTGCAGAATTTACTGTTCATTTTTCTACCCTACAGGGAGACCCAGGAAAGACAGGTATTCCTGGCGTGCCTGGAGAGAAAGGTGAAAGAGGTGTTCCAGGAATTCCAGGCATCCCTGGCTCCCCAGGTGCCAAAGGGCTACCAGGTCTTCAGGGTTTTCCAGGTAAGTGATCCAAAGCTTCTTTCAGTATTTTATGATAAAGCTAAGCCTAGTAAGTACTCAGCTGACAGCACTAAAACCTTATATTTCTTTACTATAAAGGTATTCCAGGAATCCCAGGTGAAAAAGGTGGAAAGGGATTACCAGGCTTAGGTGGTTTTCCTGGCTTAAAAGGAGAAAAAGGTAAATAAATAATATTTTTGAAGTCAAAATTGCTATTTCACTCTAAAAACAGCAACATAATGGTTACTCTTTGTGATTTACACAGCATTTTAAAAAAATGGATGTTAAGGGCATGTGGATTTTTAAAATTAGAAGGCAAAAATATAATTTGACAAGTATGTTAGACATTCAACAACAGAGATAATTCAGTGTATAACTTAAGAGTGAATTCTGTTTTCAATAAACCAGCTAATGGGGTAAATTAGGGAGGTTCTGTCTTTCCTACTTTAGGCTTTCCTGTTTCTTTCTCTTAAAATTATACAATATTTTTGTTCAATTCCCTCAGTAAAATGTTATCAGAATTTCTTTTCTCTATGGATTTCAGCTGCCTTATTTAAGTGACTTTGCTAACAAAAGAAAGCAAAGCTTTGCAAGCCAAGCTTATAGAACAATTCTGGCTTTATATAACATAATTCTGGACCATATTAGCCCATATTGGGAACAGATTTAATAATGCCTAAGAGCCTTAAAAAGTGGATAAGATGATAATCAGATGCTTCAATAGATGACCGGCACATTCTCATAATTGCAAGGAAAGGCACTAGCACTCTGGGCAGCTCCATGCAGGGCTCAGGGTGGAGACTCCACAAGACTTGGATAGTTAACCCTTTTCTGCTTGAGGGCCACATTGAGGATTTACCACACCTCTGTGGGCTGCATGCCAGCAGACATACACACTGGGGGGGACGGGGATGCACACACTGGGTAAGACAGGCAGTCTTCACCCATCTCTACACACAGAGAGAGACGGGTCCATAAGAGCAATTCAAATCATATCTATTCAGAAATAATTATATTCAGCAGAGCTTTCTGCTAGACAAAAGATGTAAACCTGTGTTGCTGAGGTGTGTGGAAAGGGAGCAGAATTGGCAATCTTTAGCAGAGGACAGTACTTTTCAGGTACAGTAGACGTAGACAGTAGACAACGTATACAGGAGTTATGTTCCGGGGTGTGTATGTGTGAGTGAGATCTCATGAGAGCTTCCCAGAGCTGGTAGGCAGGGTCTGCACCTTGCATAAAAACTCTTTCCACAGCAGGAAAATCCTGCACAAAAAGAGCTTTTAAGCTCTTCACTTTCCATGCATTTCATTTGTGTGATTTCAACCAACTGGCTATTAACCACATAATACTAAAATTGCATAAGTCGCAAGTTCACTGTAAATAGTTAAAGAGAAATCAGCATTTTGAGACTTTTCTATTTGAATAGAGCACAGCAAAGTAGTGCTAGTTAATCCCCAGCTGACTGCTTTTGCTAATTGCTTGGCCATTGTTCTTCTGTCTGTTTCCCACTGTGGTGCCTTTGGCAACTATCACCAGTAATCATTAGTCTTCAGCTTCAGAAGACATCACCATCAGTTCCCAAAACTGCACCCAGAAGCATCAACAGAGTGAATAGAACATTTTGGAGAGCACTTTGAAGCCTCAGTGCACAGGAAACTCCTGAAAGTAATCTGAGGGGCTAGGTGAAACCCCAGGGAGGTTAGGAACAGCTTGAAATTGGGGGTTTTAAAAATCACACACAGATATTCCACAGAAATGTTGGGGTGCTTTGTATGTTGGAGGGCTTTGTATGGCCCATGGGCTGCAGGTCCATGAGAGGTAGACTGTCTTGTTGTAACCCACTCTAGGAGCCTTCTTGGATGAATAATAAAATAATATAAATACTGCTTTAGCAGCATTCATCCTCAGGCTCAGTTGCTAGCTTCAGTGACAGGAGACTCTTGTTTAAAGGACCCCTGCCTGTTGACTGGGGAAGAGGATAGACTGTGCTTCCACTAGGGCTTTTGCGCTGGAGCATTCTTGAGTCAGAGGACAGCAACATGGCATCCTCTGGCCAGAGAGTTACAGACACATAAACACATGACATACACATTCCACTTGCGCTTGACCATATTTAAGCACGTTGCTGCAAAATTAATAAATTATATTAACCAGGGAATGGCACCAAAATGGTGCAAAAACAACTCAATATGAAAGCAGTGTGGAACGAAGCTTGTCATTTCAAGAAATCAAGCCTTGAAGACTTGTGTTGGACATTTGAAAGCAGAGAACTGCAACCTGTGCTGCTAACAAGTGATGCCACCCCTGACTCCTTCAAAAATATTAATCTTTGTGGAACTCCTTGGTGCAAGTGTAAAAACAGCAAAATGACATGTGCCACAAACTGTAAATGTTACATTGCAGTTAGTACATATGTAAGATCTGTGGACTCAACTTCAGCTTCAGAGCTCAACAGTGTTGCAAATCAAATTTGTAGATGTAGCAAAACATATTGATTGAAAGTAAGAAATTTTATTTTAACTGCAGTGTCCTGTTTTATAATCTTCTTATCAAAATATCATTCATGATTTGGCACGTTAATATGCTCATGTGAGCCAGAAAAAGGGTTTTGCAGGAAAGCCAACTTTGTACATGTGAAGAGATTTTTGAAAATTGTGTAAGTCACAATTTTTGTAATAACAAATAGTCTGTCTTTTCTGAAAAATGAATATGTTCACAATTTTTCAAGATAGCAATAAAGTTAGGCAACAGAAAAATTGGCAACCTACATTTTAAGATTCAGAACACTTTCTTGATGAACAGACACCATTTCTTCTTGTTGTTGTTTATACACCATCCTTTATCCGAAGATCACTGGGCGGTTTACACTATAAAAACACATAACATAATAATAATTTTAAAAATCAATAACTCAGACACCCTGACACATTTAAAAGACCGTAGATTTTTTAATCAGCCAAAGCCCTGGGCAAATAATGTTTCCACTTGGTGCCTGAAGATATGAAATGGAGATGACAGGCAAGCTTCGCTGCGGAGAGCATCCCACCAGTGGGGAGCTATGGCAGAAAAGCCCCAGGTCAGTTCATTTGGGGAGAGATGGTCCTTGAAGCGTTGCAGTCCTGAGCCATTTAAGCCTTCATAAGTCAAAACCAGCATTTTAAATCTGGCCAGGATAGGTGCCCCAGTGAGCAGCCTGCCCATTGAATTCTGCACCAGCTGTTTCCACTATTCCACCATTTTGTTCCTCAAAATTTGTCTGTTTATCTTTTGCAGGTGACCTTGGGCCTGAAGGTCCCCCAGGAGCTCCTGGAGAAAGGGGCCAGCCAGGACACGATGGAATCCCAGGCTCACCTGGTGCAAAGGGTGACCCAGGTGAGATATTTCTCTTCTTTTTCTTCTAGTATGTAATATTTTTACCACAGTAGATGCCTGATCATATACTTTAAACAAATCTTAATATATATTTTTAAGCAAGTGAAGATTGATGTTTTAGCCCTGCCAGTATCCTGAGGGAACAGTGAATTGTTCAGATTCTGGGGACAATCTAGAAAATTTAAACACAATTACCGTATTTTTCGCCCTGTAGGACACACTTTTTCCCCTCCAAAAATGAAGGGGAAATGCGTGTGCGTCCTATGGGGCAAATGCAGGCTTTCGCTGAAGCCTGGAGAGCAAGAGGGGTCGGTGCGTACCGACCCCTCTCGCTCTCCAGGCTTCAGGAGAGCTGAAGCGCCAGTCCCACAAGGTCGGGGGACAGCGGGGAGGCGGAACGCCGCCATCCCGCTGTCTCCCGATGTGGTTTGGAGGCTGACGGCGGGGAGAAGAGCTCTTCTCCCCGCCGCCAGCCCCGCAAGCTCCGGGGACAGCTGGGAGGCGCAGCGCGTCCTCCCGCTGTCCCCGGACCTGATCTGCAGGCGGGCGGCGGGGAGAAGAGCGCTTCTCCCCGCTGCCTGGCCCGCAAGCTCCAGGGACAGCTGGGAGGCGCAGCGCGTCTTCCCGCTGTCCCCGGACCTGGTCTGCAGGCGGGCGGCGGGGAGAAGAGCGCTTCTCCCCACTGCCGGCCCCACAAGCGCCTGGGGGGAAATAATTTTTTTTTTCTTTATTTCCCCCCCCAAAAAACTTGGTGCGTCCTATGGGCCGGTGCGTCCTATGGGGCGAAAAATACAGTAACTTCCTCTAGATGCTGCTCAGTATGTACACTGCAAATGCAACTATTTTTAACTGTTCAAATGAAAGTACGCTTTACACAGGGACCCGTGTACATGGCCACAAAATACCTCTTCAATTTTTAGGGATGGACAGCTAGAGCTTGACTTTATAGGAATATGATAAACTCCACAGCAGTGATTCATATGGCAAAATGATTATTGAAATGGTTTTGTCCTTGGCAAAATGTGCAAAAATGAAATTAAATAAAACTGCCACGGAAACCTGTATACACACGTCCTTATCTAGAAAGATTATCTTTGGTAGGTTGAATTATGGGTTGTTTTTTCACTGTTCATGCTATTATTTCTATTTATAATAGCGTTTCCAGGGCAACTGACATATTCCTTTGTGGCGGTTGGGAATGGTCACCTAAATTAATGTACTACCCACTGGCAAAGGAAGAAGAGTGCAGGGGGAGCGCATTGCCCCCAGCAGCGTGATCCCGGTCTGGTGCCATCGTGGCTGCCCCCCACTTGTGCTGAGCGCCACACCCCTGCAAGCAGTGTGCCACATCCCCGCCTGCTCTCCACCCCCCAGTGCCAGAGCATGAAGCTCCACCACTGGCACTACCCCAAGTATTCTTGGTACCTTTTATGAACTCCAACCCAACTGAAGGGGGGTTTTCTTTCTCTTGTCTGTCCCCTGCTTTGGTTGAGCCAGCAAGTGAAAGGAGCTCTAATGTATCCATTAGCTTTGCTCCTATCTTCATTCCCCTCAACTCTGGAGGTTTCCTCTGCAGCAGTGGCAGACTTTGGGTTCTCAAATTTCAGCAGCACCCTGTGTGACACTAAGAGACTGCTCGCCCCACCACCTCTGGCACTCTGTTTTACAGCTTTGTTGTGGTGCCCCCTGCAGCATGGCACCTAGTGTGGTTGAATCGGTTGTGCTGCTATAAAATCACCTCTGCCTGCAGCTGCAGAGTACACACCTTCTATGGCCCCACTTTTCACTCAGATCTATTTCTCTGTATCCCTGTATTCTCCCCCTGGTTGCCTGGTTGCTTGCCTTCTGCTCTCTCACAGTCCCCAGAGATGTGGGTAGAGAAATATGAGTTCCGTAATGCTGCCCCATTCTCCATGCTGTGTCCAGGCAAGACTTCTGGCCTACAAAAAGTGAAGAAAAGGGCAGAGAGAGACACTGAAAGTCTAACACAGTAATATAAGCTGGAGAAATAGAATTCCCAACTTCTTCCCACCCTAAATACTACAGTTTGCTCAGTTTAAGAACCCAGCAGGATTTGGGTGGGTGGGTGATAGATCCTTAAACCTTGCTCTCAGTCACATAAAACAGCTTTTGCATGTGAGGCTGCAGTTCCTAAATCTTGTCTCCCTCTTGCTGTTCTAGCTTCTGCCTTAGCCACACACAGCCTCTTCAGGGCAGCGGGATGAAGGCTCTCCCTGCCCTGAAGAGGCTTCACACGGCTATCCCAGAAGCCAGAACAGTGAGAGGGATCGCTGCACAGCAATCCCTCTTGCTGTTCTGGCTTCTGGGATTCATAATATATTTTTTTCTTGTTTTCCTCCTCCAAAAACTAAGTGCGTCTTATGGTCTGGTGCGTCTTATAGAGCAAAAAATACAGTAGTTCATTTCTAATGTGTGAACCAGCATCAGGGGCTTTGATACAACAGTGAGATTTAATTTATGGAGAACATTTAAACCAGACAAGAAAGGAGGAGGAGTGGCGTTATATGTCAGGGATGTGTATACCTGTGAAGAGATCCAAGATTTAGAACCTCAAAGCCAAAGTGAGAGCATTTGGGTCAAAATTAAGGGAGAGAAGAATAACAGGGACCTCATTGTGGGAGTTTACTATAGATCCCCAAGCCAAATGGGGGACATAGATGATGCCTTCCTGGAACAGATGGCCAAGCATGCAAAAGGAAGGGAAATAGTAGTAATGGGGGACTTCAATTACCTGGATATTTGCTGGATGTCAAACTCAGCCAAGAGCATAAGGTCAAACAGATTCCTCACTGGCCTTGCAGACAACTTCATTGTCCAGAAAGTGGGAGAAGCAACAAGAGGAACAGCCATTTTAGATCTGGTCCTAACCAATGTTGATGACCTGGTTAGTGGGGTAGAAGTGGAAGGATCATTAGGCGCGAGTGATCATGCTCTTCTGAAGTTTACTATACAGCGGAAAGGAGCAGCCAAGCATACTAGGACTCAATTTCTTGACTTTAGGAAAGCCGACTTTATAAAACTTAGGGAAGTGCTGGGTGAGATCCCATGGACAGTAATATTAAAAGGAAAGGGAGTTCATGATGGCTGGGAGTTTGTTAAGAGGGAGATAGTAAAAGCACAACTTCAGGCAATACCAATGAGACGGAAACATGGAAGGTGCCTAAAGAAGCCAGGGTGGTTATCTAAAGAACTTTTAACTGAGTTAAGATTAAAAAAGGATGTGTACAAAAAATGGAAAGGGGGGAAAACCACCAAAGAGGAATTCAAACAAATAGCCAGCACGTGTAGACACAAAGTCAGAAAAGCTAAAGCACAGAATGAACTCAGGCTTGCTAGAGAGGTTAAAAGCAACAAAAAAGGCTTTTATGGGTATGTTCGTAGCAAAAGGAAGAACAAAGAAACAGTGGGGTCACTCAGAGGAGAAGATGGTGTAATGCAAACAGGGGACACAGAAAGGGCTGAACTCCTCAATGCCTTCTTTGCCTCAGTCTTCTCCGATAAAGAAAACAATGCCCGACCTGAAGAATTTGGAGCAAATGATTCAGCAGAGGAAACACAGCCCAGAATAACTAAGGAGATAGTACAAGAATACTTGGCTAGTTTAGATGTATTCAAGTCTCCAGGGCCAGATGAACTGCATCCAAGAGTATTAAAAGAACTGGCAGATGTGATCTCAGAACCACTGGCAGTCATCTTTGAGAATTCCTGGAGAACAGGTGAAGTCCCGGCAGACTGGAGGAGGGCAAATGTTGTCCCTATTTTCAAAAAGGGGAAAAGAGAGGACCCAAATAATTACCACCCTGTCAGTCTGACATCAATACCAGGGAAGATTCTGGAGCAGATCATTAAGCAAACAATCTGTGAGCACCTAGAAAGGAATGCTGTGATCACCAATAGTCAGCATGGATTTCTGAAAAATAAGTCATGTCAGACTAACCTGATCTCTTTCTTGGGTCCGGTCATATTCAACATCTTTATCAACGACTTGGATGATGGACTCAAGGGCATCCTGATCAAATTTGCAGATGACACCAGCGTGGGCAAATCTTGTCCAGCGTGGGCAAATCTTGAGTTTTCCAATACTTAGCGACGAGTATCCTTGCTGCTGTTGTTGCATACATAAATAATGTTCGATCATTCTTTAACACCCTCTGGCCAATAATGCCCAAAAGGAAGGCCTCTGGTTTCTTGGGAAAGGTATACTTAAATACCTTTTTCAGCTCATTATATATCATTTCCCAGAAGGCCTTAACCTTAGGGCAAGTCCACCAGAGATGAAAGAATGTTCCTTCATTTTCCTTACACTTCCAACATTTGTTATCAGACAAGTGGTATATTTTTGCAAGTTTGACTGGGGTCAAATACCATCTATATATCATTTTCATAACATTTTCTTTCAAAGCATTACATGCAGTAAACTTCAGCCCAGTAGTCCACAACCTCTCCCAGTCTTCAAACATAATGTTATATCCAATGTCCTGTGCCCACTTTATCATAGCCGATTTGACCGTTTCATCTTGTGTGTTCCATTTTAACAGCAAGTTATACATTCTTGAAAGTACCTTAGTCTTTGGCTCTAACAATTCCGTTTCCAACTTCGATTTTTCCACCTGGAATCCTAACTTTTTGTCAAGTTTAAAAACTTCTTTAATCTGAGCATAATGTAACCAGTCTCGCACTTTGTCTTTCATTTTCTCCTGACTCTGCAATTTCCAATTATCTCCATCTTTTTCTAATATTTCCCAATACTTCGGCCATTTGGCCTCCATATTGAGTCTTTTCCGGGCCTTAGCTTCCAATGGTGAAAGCCACCTTGGAGTTTTATTTTCCAATAAGTCTTTGTATTTTGTCCAGACATTAAACACTGCTTTTCTGACAATATGGTTCTTGAAATTCTTATTAATCTTAACCTTGTCATACCATAAATATGCATCCCAGCCAAACGCATTGTCAAAACCTTCCAAATCTAATACATCAGTGTCCTCGAGAAGCAGCCAGTCTTTCAACCAGCAGAAAGCTGCTGATTCATAATACAGTCTTAATTCTGGCAGGGCAAAGCCCCCTCTTTCTTTCGCGTCAGTTAATATCTTAAACTTAATTCTGGGCTTTTTGCCCTGCCAGACAAATCTAGAAATATCTCTCTGCCACTTCCGAAAGCACTCTGTTTTGTCCACAACTTGCAAAGTTTGAAATAGAAACAACATTTTTGGCAATACATTCATCTTAATAGCAGCAATTCGGCCTAACAAGGTAAGTTTCAGTCTTGTCCAGCTTTCTAGATCTCTCTTAATTTCTGACCAACATTTCTCATAGTTGTCCTTAAATAAACTCAATTTTTTTGCGGTTAAATTTACCCCTAGGTATTTTACTTTTTTAACCACATTCAACTCTGTCTCTTTCTGAAACCTTTCTGACTCTGTAACTGTCAAGGTTTTTCCAAAACCTTAGTTTTTTGCTTATTTAATTTAAATCCCGCCACCCGACCAAACTCTTGAATCAATTGTAATACTCTTTTCGTGCTAGATTCTGGCTCCTGTAATGTCAAAACTAGGTCATCTGCAAAAGCTTTAAGTTTGTACTGTTTCGCTCCGACCCGTATTCCTTCAACCAACCGGTCTCCTCTAATCATGTTCAAGAGCACCTCCAGGACAGAAATAAATAACAAAGGGGAGATAGGGCAGCCTTGTCGTGTTCCTTTTTCAATTTTAAGCTCTTCTGTCACCACATTGTTAACTATCAGTTTAGCCTTTTGTTCTGAATAGATTGCATCTATCCCATTTTCAAATCCCCGTCCCACTCCCATCCCTTCCAAATTTTTCTTCATAAATTTCCAGGAAATGTTGTCAAAGGCCTTCTCCGCATCTATAAAGATTAAGACAGCTTTAGTATTAATATTTGTTTGCAGAAGTTCGAACAAGATGAATTTTAATAGGGAGAAATGTTAAGTATTGCACTTGGGCAAAAAAAATGAGAGGCACAAATACAAGATGGGTGACACCTGGCTTGAGAGCAGTACATGTGAAAAGGATCTAGGAGTCTTGGTTGACCACAAACTTGACATGAGCCAACAGTGTGACGCGGCAGCTAAAAAAGCCAATGCAATTCTGGGCTGCATCAATAGGAGTATTGCATCTAGATCAAGGGAAGTAATAGTGCCACTGTATTCTGCTCTGGTCAGACCTCACCTGGAGTACTGTGTCCAGTTCTGGGCACCACAGTTCAAGAAGGACACTGACAAACGAACGTGTCCAGAGGAGGGCAACCAAAATGGTCAAAGGCCTGGAAACGATGCCTTATGAGGAACGGCTAAGGGAGCTGGGCATGTTTAGCCTGGAGAAGTGGAGGTTAAGGGGTGATATGATAGCCATGTTCAAATATATAAAAGGATGTCACATAGAGGAGGGAGAAAGGTTGTTTTCTGCTGCTCCAGAGAAGCGGACACGGAGCAATGGTTCCAGACTACAAGAAAAAAGATTCCACCTAAACATTAGGAAGAACTTCCTGACAGTAAGAGCTGTTCGACAGTGGAATTTGCTGCCAAGGAGTGTGGTGGAGTCTCCTTCTTTGGAGGTCTTTAAGCAGAGGCTTGACAACCATATGTCAGGAGTGCTCTGATGGTGTTTCCTGCTTGGCAGGGGGTTGGACTCGATGGCCCTTGTGGTCTCTTCCAACTCTATGATTCTATGATTCTATGAAATTGCCTTACCTTGGTGCTACTATCTTCATCTTACAGGTATTCCTGGTAGAGGACTTCCTGGACTTCCAGGTGCAAAGGGAGAACGAGGTAATATAAATAACATCTCATGTAAAGCATACAGCCAAATAAAGAACCAGTTACATGCAAAACTAAAATATGATATATTTATTAGGCTGATGTGTCATCATAAAATAGGGAATAGCTTCATAGAGTGTGCATGCGTTGACACACTTGAAGATAATGACTGACTGATTTTAAAAGGTAGATTGCTCCGTCTGAATCTCCTCCCCCCAGACACCAGTTTAAGACTCTAGCCTTGCTCCACCTCTTCCTTTGCTCTTTCCTCCTCTGGGTCCGCCTGTCCACTGGGGTCTTGCCCTTTCTAGACTCTTCTGACGCTGAGTCCCCTGAGTCTTCCCCCTGCCTCCGGCGGGACCTGGTTCCCAATCCGGGTTTTCTGCTGTCCCGCGCGCCTGTACATTCGAACTTGGCGCGCGCGCCCAGCCGGCAACCTTTCTCCTGACCGTTACACTGCTCCTGTCACTGCTTCCCCCTTCGGGGAGGCTAGCTGGACCTGACTTCCCCTCCGTTCCCTCACTCTCCGATAGAGGCGTGGTCAGCCCTGACTCATCTTCTCTCCCTGCTGGAGGAGACGCTGGCCCTGATACATGGGACTCTTCCCCCCCACTACGGTCTGGTGGGGGAGCTGGTCCTGATCTCCCGCTGCTGCTTTGGGAGTCCCCGCTGGCCCCTTGCTTCTGGTGCATCCCCCCTGGGACCCCCCTTGCCCTGGCCCTCGGCGCCCCCCTCTGGGAATCTTCTGATTCGCTGGAGAAGCTCATGGAATCTCTCGTGCCACTGTCATACTCCCCTACGCTGCCCTCAGATTCTTCCCCTTCGCTCTCCATTTCCTCTCTCCCCTGTGCCTCTGCTCCTGAGCCCCTGGCAATATATATAATCAAAATAAAAACAACAACCCAATAACACACAACAACCAGAAAAGAGTCACATTTTAAAAGGGTATAGGATCTCAAACAGATCAACCAAAGGCCTGGTTTAAAAGGCACATTTTTGCCTGGCACCTAAATATAATGAAAGCACGAGGCGAACTTCCCTGGGGAGAGCATTCCACAGATGGGGCCCATTCTGCAGAGAAGGCCCATTTTCATTTTGCCACCCTCCGGACTTCCTGAGAAGGAGGCACATGAAGGAGGGCCTCAGAATATGATCTCAGGGTCCAGGTAAGTTCATATGGAAAGAGGCGTTCCTTGAGGTATTGCAGTCCTAAGTTGTTTAAGGCTTTATAGGTCAAAGCCAGCACATTGAATTGGGCTCAGAAACTAATTGGTAGCCAGTAGACCAGGATCGGTGTAATATGCTCAGACCGTCTTGCTCCAGTGAGCTACCTTGCCACGTAGGGGATAGGATTGAGCCCAGCGGAACCCACATTGAAGGTTCCACAGGGCTGCAATCCTCAGGGAATGACCATACAAGTAGGACTGCCACCCACCCCTAGTTCGGAGAGTCGCTCCAGAAGGATACCATGGTCAATCGTATCAAAAGCCGCTGAGAGGTCGAGAAGAATTAACAGGGACTTGTTTCCTTGTCTCTCTCTCAACAGAGGTCATACAGGGTGAGCAGTTTCTGTGCCAAAACCATACCTAAACCCCGATTGAAATGGATCCCGAAAATCAGTTTCTTCCCAAAGCACCGGGATCTGGTCCACAACCACTCGCTCCAGAACCCTGCCCAGGAAAGGGAGATTAGCAACTGGCCAGTAGTTAGTTATGTTTTCTGAAACCAGGGAAGATTTTTAAGTAGCAGTTTTACCACTGCCTCCTTCAAACAGACAGGGACCTATCCCCTCGTAAAGAGGCATTGACCTCCCTGACCCAGCCAGCTGTTCCCTCCCTGCTGGTTTTTATCAGCCAAGAGGGGCAAGAGGGTCTGGGCACAAATGGTTGCCCTGACTGATCCAAGCACCTTGTCTACATCCTCGAGACTTACCAATTGAAATTCCTCCAACACGACTAGACTGTGCTCTGGCCACCCCATGAGATTCATCTGCTATAACAGCAGTCAAGATATTGGTGAATGCAAGCGATTTTATCCTCAAAATGCTTTGCAAACGAGTCACAGTAAGCTATCACAACAAGCTATCACCTGCTTTGGGCCAGCCTGTAAAAGGCTGGTACAACTGGACGACATAATGAAGATGCAATGGAGGCAGCAAAGTATGCCTTCTTTGCTGACTTCACTGCCACTAGGTAGGCTCGATAATGAGCCCTTACCAGTGTTCGGTTTCATTCATTCAGATCTTTCCTCCACCTGCATTCAACTGTCTCCCAGCTTGCTTCCTTGCCCAAAGCTCTGTAGTACACCAGGGGGCCAATCGGGCTCTGTGAAGTGGTAGAGGGCACTCAGGGGCGACTGTGTCTTCCACTGGATCCCACTGTGAAATCCACTGGATCCATCAGCCTCCGAGGGCAGACCTTCCTAATAGGTCCCCTGCCCCTGCGGAGGGGAAAAGGTACTGATATCCTAAATCTCAACAGGAAGTGATTGACAAGGGACTGATGTCAGTGTCCCCCACCTTCAAATCACCCTCTTCCTGCCTAGTCGAGAAAACAAGGTCCAGAGTGTGGCCTGCCATGTGCGTTGGGCCGGTGACATGTGGGGACAGCCCTATGGTTGTCATCATGGCCATGAGGTCCTGAGCCACCCCAGAGCCAGCTGCCTTGGCATGGATGTTGAAGTCTCCCAGAACCAGCAGTCTCGGAGTCCTCAATACCGCCTCGGAGACTAGCTCTGTCAACTCAAGCAGGGAAACTGTTGGGCAGCGAGGTGGACGGTAAACCAGCAGAATCCTAGTCTGTCCCCATTCCCCAAACCTGGAACACACACACTAGAACCCCCCCCCCCCGGCCACTGGACAGAGAGCCTGGAGATAGAGAGAGAATCTCTATAGACCACAGCAACTCCCCATCCCCAACGCTTGAGTCTGGCCTGATGCTGCACTGAGTACCCAATTGGGCACAGCTGGGTGAGACCCACTCCGCCCTGTTCACCCACCCAGGTTTCAGTGATACATGCCAGATCAGCCTCCTCATCATAATCAGATTATGGATGAGGGAGATTTTATTCTGGGCTGACCTGACATTCAACAGCAGCAGTCACAGACCCGAGGGCTGGCTGATATGACAACCACAATTCCCCGAGTTGGAGGAGTGACTGGCACAGTCACTAACTCTCTGTCCCTCCTCCCAAGCCATACCTCCCCCTACCCAGAACCACTGAAATTGGGCCTCCTCATGCTCCTCCCTTCCCAGGCACATCCCACCTTACATATCCTTACAACCCAGTTAAAAACAGTTAAAACACACAAAAAAGAATTTAAAAGGATATAAAGCAGCAGTCCTTATAAAACCTGTCAGGGCCAGGTAGATAGAGGCAGGAGCAGGGCCCTCAGGCAGGAGGCACCCTGCCCTCAGGAGCAGGGTGGTTTACAACATAAAAACACAAATGACATAGTAACAAACAAAAGTAAGACAATCTCTAGTAGTTCTGCTTGTTCTGTTCACCCTCTCCTCAACAAACTTCTCAACCTGGGAAACAGCCTTACTAGAAAAATTAACCAATAAACTGAAACTGACACGGGGACAAAGACACCTTTACCCCAGTATTGCTCCCCTTTATCACATACACATCCCAACAAGACAATGACAAAAATCCACCAACAGCATACAAATCAGTATGGCTAACCTGATCCAAAACACCTAACCACCCCACTCATACATGAAAACAAAGATCACCACAGCCAACCACAAACAAACAACCACACCCATGGTCAACCCCAACTTTTCTCACCACCAAAGGAACACAAGCGAATAGCAGAGAACCTGCACAAGCAACGCTGACACAGAACCCCACATATATTAATAGAAACATCGCCACCCAACCCCAACCCCACTCACCTTTCCCCCCACACCTCTTTCTCCCCTCTTCTTCCTAATGTCTCAACAAATGAAACTGATCTGTAAAAAATGTTATTAGGAAGAAAAGAGAGAGAGACCAAGAAAAGAAATAATAATAATAATAATAATAATAATAATAATAATAATAATAATAGTCAACAACTTCTCAACCAAGAATCACAGGGTGTGAGGGACTCCTCAGGTGACATCTATACAAACTTTGATAAAATTGAAGAGGTCTGTTCCAGAGCTACAAACAACAGAACAGGCAGCTTTCTCTGTAGAGCGATAACACAGAATGGCTAATGCATTGAAAGCATCCATGGTTATCAGAGCACAGTTACAGACACACACATACACACCCTGCTAAGTTAAACTGTTTCCCCATCCCCAAAACAAGTTTCCAGTTAAATGTCACACTGGGCAACAATTTTTTGCTTTTTGAATGTTGTCTAGATTTCTACAACTGATTTAGGGTATTTTTGCACTGCTGAATCAGGAAATGGCATCCGTTTATCTCCATCAGGTCAGGTTTACTGTAAACTGAATGGTGGGCATTGATAAAGGTAAGTACGCGTAAATTGCATGTTGCTTCACCATTTTTCAAACTTCAGGGCTTGAACATCCGTTTCTTGGAACTCCTGGAATGCTCAGCGGCAGGGAGGTCTCTCTTCAGAGTCCAACAGTAGTCAGCCATCATGACTGCATCCCAGCAACCCTGATACCTGGTTTCCATCTCTTTCATGTCCTGATGGAATCTCTCCCCCTGCTCATCACTCATTGAACCCAGGTTCTCAGGAAACCGGTCCATATGTGAAAATAGGTAGTGCATCTTGACGCTCATGTTGCAGCCCAGGTTTCTGAAAGCAGTCAGCATGTTGTTGACAAGTTCTGCGTAGTTTCTGGCCTTATTGTTGCCAAGAAAGTTCTTCACTACCAGAACAAATGCCTTCCACGCTTCCAGTTCCACTTCGTTCATTGACTTTCCAAACTCTGGATCTCTGATGAGCTGACGGATCTGAGGACCTTCAAAGATGCCAGCTTTCAACTTCTCCATGGTCAATCCTGGAAAAGCCTGGCACAAGTAAGTGAAGCAGTCACCATCCTTGTCCAGAGCCTTGGTGAACTGCTTGATTAAGCCGAGCTTGATGTGCAGCGGTGGGAAGAGTATTCTGTCTCTGTCCACCAGAGGGTCGTTGATGACGTTCCTTTTTTTTGCAAGGCACCAATTCCACCCGCACAGGCTAGTCCTTCTTCGTGTAATGCTGAGCACAGTCCCTACTATCCCACATGCACAGAAAACATGGGTACTTGGTGGAGCCAGACTGTTGTCCCAACAAAAAGTTCACCATCTTCAGGTCAACACAAATAAACCACTTATGCTGATCCTAACCAATTTTCTCCAGCACATACTTCACCGTTTCATAGTTCTCCTTCAGTGTACTCGAGTGAGCCAGGGGTATAGAGGCAAACTGGTTGCCGTTGTGTAGCAGAACACATTTCAGTGATCGCTTGCTGCTGTCAATGAACAATCTTTGGGTTCTCCAATCTTTGGGTTCGTACTGTGGCACTCCAAGCTTGAGCAGAAGCTGCGCAATATCTGCACAGTACACCAAGTCCTTCTCTTCCAAGAAAAAAGGGAGGTTTTATGACTTCAAACTGATCCCTTTTCAACATAATCACCCAGAACTATCGGACCTGAATACTTCTTGTCATTAAAATAATCATTTCCAATCAAAACAATTATTCGACATGGCATTTTACCCCCACCAACTTCTTCTAAAATGCTCCACACAAGCGTACATGTGAACAAAAACATAAAAAAGACATGTGACCATAGCTCAAAAACTTGACCTGATTGAGCAAAACCAATGTGATTTTTGGATTCAGCACATCAGATTCGTCCTAAATCAACTGAAAAAATGCAGACAACAATTTTGTTGTTTACCAGTGTCATCGATTAAGCCTTCCATATTTTTTTCTTGGTCCTGACCAAGACTCAGTTTCAGACATTTACTAGTCTACACACTTCATATGTCTAAGATAACGAGTTTCCTAAATGATTGTCATTTTAAATCTTAGGTGCAAAAGGAGATGTGGGCTCCCCTGGCTCCCCAGGAAGCCCAGGGATACCTGGTACAAAGGGAGAAGCAGGATTTCCTGGCCCTCAGGGTCCTTCAGGCCAACCAGGTGTTCCTGGATTGCCAGGCAAAATTGGAGAGGGACCTAAGGGTGACCGGGGACCTCAAGGCCGACCTGGGCTTCAAGGTAAGAGTATTTATAGACAACATACAGTTGTACCTTGTAAGTCAAACAGCTTAGTTCCCAAACATTTTGGCTTCCAAACGTCGCAAACCCGGAAGTGACTGTTCCGGTTTGTGAACTATTTTTGGGAGCTGAATGTCCAACAGGCTTCCACATTTCCGATTGGCTGCAGGATCTTCCTGCAGCCAATCAGAAGCCACGCTTTGGTTTTTGAATGTTTTGGCAGTCGAACGGACTTCCGGAACAGATTCTGTTCAACTTCCAAGGTACAACACTACCTGTATGTGTTTTTACAAACTTAATGAACAATTAATGTACAATGATCGTCCAACAGTACTTATTCAAGAACAAAAAAAATTGAGTGAAAGAATTTCATGCTGGTCTATTCCCAAAATGGAAATGTTGATGTTATGCATCGTTGGAATTGAGTGGATGCTCATCAAATTTGCAGATGGGAGGAGTAGCTAATGCTGCAGAAGACAGAATCAGAATTCAGAATGACCTTAACAATGGGAGGACTGGGTCCAAGTTAACAAAATGAATTTCAGTAGGGACAGGTGGAAGGTTCTGTACTTAGGCAGGAAGAACCAGGTGCCCAAATATAAGATGGGGGACCCCTGGCTTACTAGTAGTACATGTGAAAAGTACAACAGTATGGTACAGCAACAAAAAAGCTAATGCTATTCTAGGCTGTATCAACACAAGTATAGTGTTCCGATCAAGGGAAGTAATAGTCACACTCTATTCTGCCTTGGTTAAACCACACCTGGAGTCCTGTGTCCAGTTCTGGGCATCGCAATTTAAGAAGGTTGTTGACAAGCTGGAATGTATGCAGAGGAGGGCAACGAAAATGACCAAGGGTCTGGAAACCAAGCCTTATAAGGAACAATTGAGAGGGTTGGGTCTGTTTACCTTGGAAAAGAGGAGGCTGGGAGCATGATAGCCATCTTTAAATATCTGAAGGGCTGCTACATGGAAGATGGAGCAAGTTTGTTTTCTTCTGGTCTGGATGGTAGGACTCGAATCAATGGCTTCAAGTTTTCAGAAAGGAGATTCTGACTAAACATCAAGAAGAACCTTCTGATGCTCAGAAAGGACTCCCTTGGGAAGGTGGTGAACTCTCCTACCTTGGAGGTTTTAAAGCAGAGGTTGGCTGGCCATCTGGCATGAATGATTTAGCTGTAATTCATGCATTGCAGGCAGTTAGACTAGATGTCCAACTCTACAATTCACTGGTTTTCTGATTCTATTATTTTAATTACAGGATGTCAAATGGCTTAAGAGTTTCTTTAGGTACATTATTGTTATTTGGAAAGCAAAATCATAGAATCATAGAATCATAGAGTTGGAAGAGACCACAAGGGCCATCGAGTCCAACCCCCTGCCAAGCAGGAAACACCATCAGAGCACTCCTGACATATGGTTGTCAAGCCTCTGCTTAAAGACCTCCAAAGAAGGAGACTCCACCACACTCCTTGGCAGCAAATTCCACTGTCGAACAGCTCTTACTGTCAGGAAGTTCTTCCTAATGTTTAGGTGGAATCTTCTTTCTTGTAGTTTGGAACCATTGCTCCGTGTCCGCTTCTCTGGAGCAGCAGAAAACAACCTTTCTCCCTCCTCTATGTGACATCCTTTTATATATTTGAACATGGCTATCATATCTCCCCTTAACCTCCTCTTCTCCAGGCTAAACATGCCCAGCTCCCTTAGCCGTTCCTCATAAGGCATCGTTTCCAGGCCTTTGACCATTTTGGTTGCCCTCCTCTGGACACGTTCCAGTTTGTCAGTGTCCTTCTTGAACTGTGGTGCCCAGAACTGGACACAGTACTCCAGGTGAGGTCTGACCAGAGCAGAATACAGTGGCACTGTTACTTCCCTTGATCCCTTGCATTGGCTTTTTTAGCTGCCGCGTCACACTGTTGGCTCATGTCACGTTTGTGGTCAACCAAGACTCCTAGATCCTTTTCACATGTACTGCTCTCAAGCCAGGTGTCACCCATCTTGTATTTGTGCCTCTCATTTTTTTTGCCCAAGTGCAATACTTTACATTTCTCCCTGTTAAAATTCATCTTGTTTGTTTTGGCCCAGTTCTCTAATCTGTCAAGGTCGTTTTGAAGTGTGATCCTGTCCTCTGGGGTGTTAGCCACCCCTCCCAGTTTGGTGTCATCTGCAAATTGGATCAGGAGGCCCTTGAGTCCATCATCCAAGTCATTGATAAAGATGTTGAATAAGACCGGGCCCAAGACAGAACCCTGTGGCACCCCACTAGTCACTCTTCTCCAGGATGAAGAGGAACCATTGATGAGCACCCTTTGGGTTCGGTCAGTCAGCCAGTTACAAATCCACTGAGTGGTAGCATAGTCAAGTCCGCATTTTACCAGCTTCTTTACAAGAATATCATGGGGCACCTTGTCAAATGCCTTGCTGAAATCAAGGTAGACTACATCCATTGCGTTCCCTTCATCTACCAGGCTTGTAATTCTGTCAAAAAACGAGATCAGGTTAGTCTGACATGACTTATTTTTCAGAAATCCATGCTGACTATTGGTGATCACAGTATTCCTTTCTAGGTGCTCACAGACTGTTTGCTTAATGATCTGCTCCAGAATCTTCCCTGGTATTGATGTCAGACTGACTGGGCGGTAATTATTTGGGTCCTCTCTTTTCCCCTTTTTGAAAATAGGGACAACATTTGCCCTCCTCCAGTCTGCCGGGACTTCACCTGTTCTCCAGGAATTCTCAAAGATGAGTGCCAGTGGTTCTGAGATCACATCTGCCAGTTCTTTTAATACTCTTGGATGCAGTTCATCTGGCCCTGGAGACTTGAATACATCTAAACTAGCCAAGTATTCTTGTACTATCTCCTTAGTTATTCTGGTCCGTGTTACCTCTGCTGAATCATTTGCTCCAAATTCTTCAGGTCGGGCATTGTCTTCTTTATTGGAGAAGACTGAGGCAAAGAAGGCATTGAGAAGTTCAGCCCTTTCTGTATCCCCTGTTTGCATTTCACCATCTTCTCCTCTGAGTGACCCCACTGTTTCTTTGTTCTTCCTTTTGCTACGAACATACCCATAAAAGCCTTTTTTGTTGCTTTTAACCTCTCTAGCAAGCCTGAGTTCATTCTGTGCTTTAGCTTTTCTGACTTTGTGTCTACACGTGCTGGCTATTTGTTTGAATTCCTCTTTGGTGGTTTCCCCCCTTTTCCATTTTTTGTACACATCCTTTTTTAATCTTAACTCAGTTAAAAGTTCTTTAGATAGCCACCCTGGCTTCTTTAAGCACCTTCCATGTTTCCGTCTCATTGGTATTGCCTGAAGTTGTGCTTTTACTATCTCCCTCTTAACAAACTCCCAGCCATCATGAACTCCCCTTCCTTTTAGTATTACTGTCCATGGGATCTCACCCAGCACTTCCCTAAGTTTTATGAAGTCGGCTTTCTTAAAGTCAAGAAATTGACTCCTAGTATGCTTGGCTGTTCCTTTCCGCTGTATAGTAAACTTCAGAAGAGCAATGATCCTTCCACTTCTACTCCACTAACCAGGTCATCAACATTGGTTAGGACCAGATCTAAAATGGCTTTTCCTCTTGTTGCTTCTCCCACTTTCTGGACAATGAAGTTGTCTGCAAGGCCAGTGAGGAATCTGTTTGACCTTATGCTCTTGGCTGAGTTTGACATCCAGCAAATATCCGGGTAATTGAAGTCCCCCATTACTACTATTTCCCTTCCTTTTGCATGCTTGGCCATCTGTTTCAGGAAGGCATCATCTATGTCCCCCGTTTGGCTTGGGGATCTATAGTAAACTCCCACAATGAGGTCCCTGTTATTCATCTCTCCCTTAATTTTGACCCAAATGCTCTCACTTTGGCTTTGAGGTTCTAAATCTTGGATCTCTTCACAGGTATACACATCCCTGACATATAACGCCACTCCTCCTCCTTTCTTGTCTGGTCTGTTTCTCTGAAATAGATTGTATCCCTCCATTATTACATTCCAGTCGTGGGACTTATCCCACCAGGTTTCAGTGATGCCTATTATGTCATATTTAGTTTGCTGTACCAAGAGCTCAAGCTCATCTTGTTTATTACCCATGCTTTGCTCATTAGTGTACAGACATTGAAGTCCATTAATCATTCCCCCGTGTCTCTTATTTAAGGATTTTTTCCTCCCATCACTAGGTCTGCGTGCTGTTTGCTCCATTCGGTCTATGACATTTGGATGATCATCTTCATCAATTGATAGACTCCTACCTTCAGGAGCACTGTCTTCCTCCCCCACATTAGTCAGTTTAAAGGCCTCCTGATGAGGTTTCTGAGATTTTTGGCAAAAACATTCCTCCCAACCGTTGTGAGGTGCAGCCCATCTCTTGCCAGAAGTCCATCTTCAAGAAACTGCAGTCCGTGATCTAAGAATCAAAACCGTTCCTGTTTACACCATTTGCGAAGCCAGCTGTTCACTTCCACTATTTTTCTCTCTCTCCCTGGGCCACGTCGTTCAACTGGGAGGACAGATGAGATGACAATTTGTGCATTTAATTGCTTCAATTTCCTGCCCAGAGCCTCATAGTCTCTTTTGATCTTCTGGAGGCTATTTCTTGCAGTGTCATTGGTTCCCACATGAACCAAGAGGAAGGGGTATTTGTCAGTGGGTTTTATGATTCCTTGCAATCGTTCAGTTACATCTTGGATCTTAGCCCCGGGGAGACAGCACACTTCCCGAGACATCTTGTCAGGCCCACAGATCACTGCTTCTGTTCCCCTCAGTAGGGAATCCCCTATCACCACTACACGCCTCCTCTTAGGTTTGGTCGGGGTTCTTCCATGAGCTGTCTGTTCCAAGGTCGCCTGCACGTTCCCTGAGGACTGACTTTGCTGTTCGTCTTCATATACCTGATCAACTGTAATGAGGGAGAGATCCTCAAATGGAGTCTGCTCTTCGTCTTCCATGCTAGGGGAGAGGACCTCAAAGCGATTGTGTATTTCTAAACAATCAGAGCGAACCCTGGGCTTCCTACTTCTTTCAGTCACGTTTCTCCATATATCTGGCTCCTGTGTCGGTGAACTAGCCTCCTTCTCAGGGGAGTCCCCTGTCTCCTCCTTGGTGGAGACGGTGTGCTCTGTTGCTTCCAAGAAGAGCTCCAGCTCTCTAATTCTTTGGAGCGTAGCTACACGTTCCTCCAGTTGCTGGACTTTGTCTTTTAAGAGGGCAATCAACATGCAATTGCTGCAGGTAAAGCTGCCTGCAACCTTTGGCAAGATGGCAAACATTGTGCAGGAACTGCAGGCGACTGCAGCTGTTCCCTCACTCTCCATCTTGAGAACGTGTCGTTGGGGGTGGCTACAGTGGTCCTCCATCATAAGAAGCGTGCAGACAGGACAAATAACTCCCCCCCAAAAAACCCCTAGGTCTCCCCCAACAAACGTTTGAGACTAGCTCCCCTAAATCTAAAAGATGGATCAAACTCTGCACGCCGCTAGGCACGCGCCGCTGCCCTGCAAGCTCTGATAAGCTCCTCCCACAGCTAATCACCTACCTCAACAGAAACCCTGCCCCCTCTGACCTTTGCACAGGGAGAGCAGCTAATCAGCCACAAAGAAACACACACAGGAGGAAACCCTTTTTGCTCCTTCTTCAGCTGCTGCCCTGCAAGCTCAATGAATCTTTTTTTAATAGATATATGTACATATCAAATGCTGTTGTTTCCAGGTTCCACAAGATTATTGAAATGGAATTGTGAAAGTCGCATTCGTTTTGGATTTTGAAGTGTTTTATTGCTCCCGGGCACTTCTTTGGTTTTACCTTGGGCATAGTCAGCCATTATTTGGCCAGGCTCATTTGTTTTCTTCTAACAACAATATTGCCCATAAGTAACTTTTCCATTCCTGTTTTAGGACTTCCTGGGCCACAAGGCTCTCCAGGTGCTCCAGGATTACAAGGAGTCAAAGGAGAAAAAGGAAGCCCAGGATGGCCAGGAACACCAGGAAGACCTGGACTCAAAGGTGACCAGGGGCAGCAAGGAATCCCTGTAAGTCACTTTCAGGAGTACTGTATTAATGGATTTATCTGTTATTACATAATGAAATAGTGTTTGTTAATTTGTTCATTTCATTTACTAGATTAATTGGTTCTGAACTAATTTTCAAACCAGTATATATGTGTCAGGAGTTCAGGAGCAGAGACACAGGAGAAGGAGCAAATGGAAAGTGAGGAGGAGGAATCCGAGGGGGGTGTAGGCAGTGACAGTGGTCAGAGAGATTCCACGAGTCTCTCCAGCGAATCGGAAGATTCACAGAGAGGAGCGCCGATGGCCAGGGCAAGGGGGGTGCCAAGGGGAAACCCCAGAAGGAAGGGGCCAGCGGGGACTCCCTGAGCAGCAGTTGGAAATCAGGACCAGCGTCCCCACCAGAGCGTAGTGGGGGGGAGGAGTCCCAGGCATCGGGACCAGTCTTCTCACCACCAGAGGGAGGAGATGAGTCAGGATTGGCCACGCCTCCATCGGAGAGCGGGGAAACGGTCAAGAGGAAAGTCACCGGCTGGGCGCGCGTGCCAAGTTCAAATGTACAGGCGAGCGGCACAGCAGGTAGCCCGGATAGGGAGCCAGGTCCTAAAGCCCGCCGGAAGGAAAGGCAAGACTCAGGGGGGTCAGCGTCAGAAGAGTCCAGGAGGGAGGAAACCCCAGGGGGCAGAAGGACCCAGAGGAGGAAGGAACAGCGCAGGAGGTGGAGCCGGGCTAGGATCTTAAACTGGTGCGGAAGGGGTAGTGACTCAGAGGGGACTTCACCGGTCTAGGGCCAAGACGTAGGGCTGCACGCTCTGGGGTTTGAAATGGAAACTAAACTTCAATAAAGACTCTTGTACATTACATCAACCGGGCATTGGTCCTCTGTGAGCTGGGACCTAGAGGCAGCTCTGACAATATGTGTTTTAAAAATGTACTCCCCTGTACTAAATAGTTGCTGAAGGGGGCACATGCTGGAGCAACAGGTTGAGTCCAGTGCTCAACTTCCTGCACTCCCCACCCCCCATTGAACCTTCAAATTTGTTACAAGTACCAGTAGGCAAGGCTGCCTAGCACATCTGGGACCAGGAGCAAGGATTATGACCTTACCTATTTCTCTTATTCTCTCTCATGCATTTTGAAAAAGGCATGGCCCCAAATCAATCTCTAAACATGGTAGCTAAGGTGGAAAAAGGAGGAAATGACAAAATGGTCCTTCAAAGATTGCCAACCTGCATGCTGACCTTATCAAGAATGGCGGGGGGGGTGGTGACATCATAAACCAAGATGGTGCCTTGAATCGCCGCTGAGCTCCTTCCTGAGAACAATAACCAGCACAAACCGAGACAGTGACGAGTAAGCATTTTAAAAATAATTCCCCCTGTTAGGACAGCTTTAGCAAGTCTGGATTGCTAAAAGGGACCTAGATTTATGGATTTCACTACCTTTGAAAGAATCTCCCTCAAGCACAGACCAAGCAATGGCAGGCCCCCAAAATGGCTGCCAAAGCTTCCAAAAATGAAAAAGCAGAAGCAGGGAAACTGATAGGCCTTGAAAATAGGTAAAG